>NC_141222.1:25320904-26680904 GCF_054856515.1 Filicampus tigris
AGCAGCCTGGGACATTATTTTGCTCTTCAGATGTTGTTGCCCGCCTGAGCTGCGATGACACACCGAGGATGTTCAAAATCAACTCATCAGAGACTCGACAGGCGGGAGTTCTTCCATTCAACTTTTAGCTTCTTCTGAGGTTGCTTTCGATCTTTGACGGCAGACCAATGTCAGTTTCCTCCTGGAGGATGCTGAGCCGGCTCACTCGTAAAAAGACTTGAGTCGAACCGGACACTGATAGAACCGAAACCGACTGATCACATCATCGATATTTACGGCAGATCCGAAATTACTTTTAGGATCATTTCCTCTTTGAGCTTGAATTACAATCTCTAGTCTGCACCCACAGGACACAACAATAGGTACACCTGCGCAGTATAATGCAGAGATGGTCAACGGACGGACGCCCATTTTGGGGACGTGCGTGTTCACCGTGTTTGTATAAGGGAGTGACTGACTTCATTTTGCTTCAAGCAGACAAGAAGAGGAGCACTCGTCCGTCATCCAAAAATGTTGACACATTGCCAGTCAGTCTGGTGACCGATGGTGATTGTGTTGGCAGCTAAACGCTATCGTGATTGACACTCAAACAATTGTAAACAATTCAATCCACTCACAAGATACTCCCAGCCGGTAAGTGGATGTGAATAGGAAATTAGCCAGCTAATGAGCTTTAGATAATGTTTATAAATGATGAAACATCTGCCGTTAGCCTCTGTCCCACGGCGTCATGCACGGACGTTTTTTTCGGGGGGGGGGTTACTGGTGAAGTATAAGGACGGAAGCGCTTTAAAAGGACAAGGACGGACGGGGTGGAGGATGATTTTTTTTTTTTATGAATAAGGACAGAAGGGTGCCCAGGTGGCGGACGGAGGACGAACCGGCAAACTAGGGTAAAGTGTCCATCTCTGGTAAAAAGTCACGTAGCAAAATGTCCAATTTTACAAAGGCAATGCTTAGAAGAGCATTACTAACAGTAACCTAAATGATAATGCATAATAATCAAAATGTGGCCGACAACATTTCACACAAAACGTATGAATAAATCAAGCCTCGTGGAATAGTGGTTAGCACATCTGGCCTCACATCTCTGGGACGAATCCTGGCTCCAGCTTTGGCGTATGGAATTTGCATGTTTGCATGTGCTTTGCATAGGTTTTCTCCGGGTTCTCCGAACAACATGCATGCTAGGTTCACTGAAGACTCACAATTGTCCACAGGCATGAATCTGAGCGTAAATGTCCGTCTTACTTTAGGAAAAAAAACTTTTACGTAAAACATGACATCGGGTAAGACATGTTTGTTTTGATTTACGACGACAAATCCACTCGCAGGCCATCGTGATTATTTTTTAAGCGGTGAAAATAATGACAGCTGAAACTGTTAGCAAGCTAAGAGACCTTATCTTGACGCAAATATAGCCCAACCTTATAAATTACTATGCGGATAGTTTTTCCCTTTTTAAGCATGAATACCAGCAAATCAGGAGACCGTATAATACATGAGTACAAAAATGCTTTTCAAGAGCTTAATGCACCTTAATTATTACAGTACGAAAATGACTACGGTGACCCGTACACAAGAATTTGTGCCATAGGATATCTGGAACAATACATACACTATTGAAACTCTGAATCTGAATTAAACAGATATGCATATACATGTTTCATCCCGTATTCTCTACGAACACATGCATGTACAATTTTGTCATTTAAAAAAGAAAAAATCCATGTGAATGGGATGTTTGTAATGCAGAAACTCCATTAACGTAAAACTTTTTTTTTTTTTTAAAGAAAAAAAAAGGACATACTTGTTTTCACAGTAAAGCGACGATATGAAAAAAGACAAGACTGCATTCATGCGTCTACCCTGCGGTCCAACTCCAGCTCCACTTGGACACACAATAGCCTGTTGTTGTTGTGTTTGTAGCTCGCTCGCTCTCCCCCGGCCCAGCGTGTTGTGGACCCTACGAGTCTGCTTGCACTAATAAAGTTTAACAGGCCTCTTTTCAGTCCCACAGGAACTGTGAGCACACGGGACGACGAAACTGATTTCCATTATGTCAACGTCCTATGACCTAATTGCATCCCATCTAATCATCTCAAGTCCTCCGCCGTGAAAAAGAGAGGCGGCAGGGTGACTGACAGTGACAAGACCAGCTGCTGCGTTCAAGCACACCGCTGTCGTTTTTTTTTTACAGTGTCAACTTTGTTTCCAAGGAAGACAGTGTGAGACCCGACGCAGCAAGTGACAGTGAAAGAACACAAGCATGCACGCCCCCTGCTGCTGGCCGGCTGCAACTGCCTTTTGTCCAACATACACCTCGAACAACTGTGCCGTGTTGCTTTGCTTAATTGCTTTTTTAATTGCTAACTCTTGCCCCCAAAAAAGACCTCCAAGGGACCACCAGTCACAAATTCCACAATTTGATCAGCCCTGAAAGCGGAAGTCAACCCAAACATATTTTTTTCAAGAATATATTCCCAGCAGGCCCACTGGTTGAAACGGGGCATTCTGATTAATTTTGCGTTTGTGGAAGTGAAGCAACAAAATGCACTCGTTTTTAGCCATCTCTGGGGTCGGCCATTTTGTCTTCTGTCAACTGAAAATGACATCACAACTGCTCACAACGACCAATCACGGCTGACCTGTTTGCTGAATCTGAGCCGTGATTGGTCGTTGTGAGCAGTTGTGATGTCATTTTCAGTCGACAGATGACAAAATGGCCGCCCCCAGAGATGGCGAAAAACAAGTGGATTAACACTTATTCCACAAACGCAATATTTATCAGAATGCCCTGTTTCAACTAGCGGGTTTGCATAGAACATATTCTTGAAAAAAAAAATCTTTGCGTTGACTTCCACTTTAAAGCAAGTAACACACAGAGCCACACGTGTTACCATGACGACAGATTCATCACTAAATCCCTGGCTGACAAAAGCTGTCCAGTCTTGCAAACCATAATTTGGCTTTATTGCTGCCATGCAAAAGATAACGCTTCTCCTGTTACGAGCATTGCATGTACAGATCAACGTCATATCCTAAGAGCGCTCAGTCATAAAACTGCACGGTACTTTCATAACATTGCATCATTATTTTCATTCCACTTCATTATATTCCACATATCAAACATGAGACAAGCACAACTTTTGCCTTCAGTGTTTTCAGATTTTTTATTTTTTTTTTCTTACTTAAAAGTGGAACAATATGCAAGAATGACCTCACCAGTCATCAGCATCTATCGTAAATTTGTGGTTTGGATGGGACGACACGGGATAATAAAACCAGAAGTTACTCCTGAACACAATAGAAGTCACAAATGTATACTGTACAATCATTTCATTAGATACACAACTCTTGAATGCGATCCAATATGAGCACTGCGTCAAAAACTCTGCCAAGACAAAGAAGGCAACCAAATATTTGAAACACTTCTTTCTATATTGTCCAATGAATACCGCTCTGACAGCATCGATAAAAACAGAACATTATCATGCTTTTATATTGGATTTCATGAGATTAGATTACACATCTTGTGGCCGATTCATGCAGACTGCTTGCTCTGAATAAAACAGTACAAGATGCTGGAACTCCAACTACTTGATCAAACAGTGGATAAAAGTGCACGTCCACATTTTTGCTCCGTCCCAACAGCGTGTTTCTTGTAAATCTAATCAGCATCATAAAAAAAAAAAAAAAAAAAAAAAAAAAAATTTTTTTTTTAAAAGCCCAGGCTAAAAGTCATGTTTTTCCTCAACTTTAGTTAAAAGAAATTCCAGAAAAGGGGGAGGGCTAAAAATCCCAGGCCAAACGGACAGCTACACAGATGTAAAACAACCTTGACTTTTCTACATTTTCCTCTGACACATCTGCAGGCAGAACAAAAGGCATTGAAACCTGCAGATACGCACACACGCGCGCAAACCGAGTGACAGCCAGTGGGTGAACAAGGTTTTTGCGAAACATGGAGAACGGGTAAGGAAGTGCCTTTGAGCGTAAACAAAGGCAGAATGATCAGGAGCAGATTGGCGCAGATCAAACAGTAGTGTTGAAGTAGGTGGACGGAGGACTCAGATGGCGACATCAAACGTGTCGAACGTGAACTACACATTGGTCTGACGGCTCTCGAACGCACACGCTCGCACTTTAGAACTTCACATATTCGAACAAAGGAGCATATGCATTCACATGCCACACCGGCATCGAATCACATGCTCGCACACACAAAAAGGTCATGTCCCACACGTCTGCACTTTCGGACTAAGGGACACAAAAACACACACAAACACGTCACAAGAGTAAATAAAGGGGCCTTGTTTTTCCCCCAAAAAACATAGTTGAAAAAGAATAATAAATGATTATTTAAAGGGGAAGTCAGCCCCCCAAAATTATTTGCAATAATATGTTCTGTGCAGCCCCGCTAGTCTAAACACGACATTCTGATTAATATTGCGTTTGTGGAATATGAGTTAAAGCGGAAGTCAACCCAAACACATTTTTTTCAAGAATATGTTCTATGCAGGCCCACTAGTTGAAACAAGGCATTCTGATAAATATTGCGTTTGTGGAATAAGAGTTAATCCACCCGTTTTTAGCCATCTCTGTGGGCGGCCATTTTGTCATTTCTCTCGACTGAAAATGACATCACAACTGTTCAGGGCTCAGGTAACGACCAATCATGGCTCAGCTACACAAACAGATGAGTCGTGATTGGTCGTTATCTGAGCAGTTGTGATGTCATTTTCAGTCGACAGAAATGACAAAATGGCCGGCCCCTGAAATGGCTAAAAAGGGCTGGATTTTGCTGCTTAACTCATATTCCACAAATGCAATATTAATCCGAATGCCGCGTTTCAACTAGTGGGTCTGCTGGGAACATAATCTTGAAAAAAATGGGTTTGGGTTGATTTCCATTTTAAGCACAAAAATCCAGCCGTTTTTGTCCATCTCAGGGGGCGGCCATTTTGTCACTTCTGTCAACTGAAAATGACATCACAACTGCTCAGGGCTCAGGTAACGACCAGTCATGGCTCAGCTTCAGAAAACAGGTGATTGGTCGGTTTTCGACAGAAGTGACAAAATGGCTGCCCCCTGAGATGGCCTAAAAACAGGTGAATTTTGCTGCTTAATTCATATGCCACAAACGCAATTTTCACCAGAATGCCGTGTTTAGACCAGTGGAGGCACGTAGAACATATTACAAAGAATTACTTTGGGTTGACTTCCCCTTCAAAGGTAAAGCAATGAGCGAAAGGAGTAAATACAAAAAGCTGAAGCATATTGTTGCTGTCTGATGAGGAACGTGTTTGTCGATTTAAAAAAAAAAAAAGGTTTAATGGCAATGTAATTAAAAAAACACCTCAAACGTGATATTTTGAAGTGGACAGCGTCAGAACATCCCACATCTAACCATCCACATAATAATGTCTCTCTCCAACAACCCAATGTTTATGAGTCATTAACATTCTCCTCAACTTTTTGAACATATAATTTGAACAAATAATTCTGTTTAAAAGTCAAAAATCATCTTAAAGTTTTCATCTGACAGCGGTGGCAAAATTAGTGGTATCCTTACAATTAAAAAAAAAAAAAATAAAAAAAAAAACACTTGAAAGTGACGAGACGAGATTTTGCCAAAATGCGTGCTGACGTTCTTTGGCCATATGAGACAAAAGTGGAGATTTTTGACAAGTCAAAGCAGATGCGACATCAGATCACATGATGACAGAAGCAAAAAATGAAGCATCCCAAGACAACTGTGAGGAGACTTGGCGATGTTCTGGGGGTGCTTTGCTACACCTGACAACAGGGCGACCCAATTTTCGTTTTGGGCGAAAGGCTAGCGCAGTCTAACTGGGTGCATGGGTGGAGTTTTTCTTCCTCAAGATGTATCCCCTTATTATATTATGATATTTATCATTGTTGTTTGTGAGTTACTGGAGATTTTCTGAATGTACTCACAACCAAAGGGAAATAAATCTTTTAGGGTACTAGTGGTTCCTCACCCTCTGAGCCTTCTGGCATCGTGCAACTGAAAAACGGACCTTCCAAACATCTATTTTTTTTTTTTTTAATGTTTCACAAGTGTGCCAGCTGAGCCGTGAACAAAGAGTCAATTTGACTTCATATGAAATGCTTTGACCTAATGATGGATGGTGTTGAAAAATCCTCAGTGGGACGGCAAACCATTAGTTACAACAATCCTTTCCCATCTCATAAATACAAATTTATATCCTTGTTTTGAAGTGGAAGAGCTTCCCCGGCAGGGACTATCCCAAGAAGAATAAAAGTCACTACATTATAATAAATTAAGGAAAAAAAAAAAAAAAAAATCAGCGAGTGTTGGTCAGCCAAGACGCTTCATTAAATTCTAAAGCAGGGCCAGCAGGATTGATAAACAGCCGGCTCATTTTTCTCCTTCTGCCGCACGTTCCTCTCGGCTCGGTCCGGCTGTCCCTCCTTCATTTCTATGGCTCCATTCATTAAAGCTAAGAGCCTATTGAACATTGGCCTAATTAATTTGCTGAACAACCCAGAGGCGTGGTGCATGATTGTGTATGCACGCGGGCGCTCATGCGTGATTAATACCCCAATCAGGATGTTTGTTTGTGTTCGCGTCGGCGAGATCGGCCTTAGTGTGGCCTGCATCCTATACAAGCGCGTGCACGTTGTGAATATGAACATATTGCGAGGCGGACGGACGCCATTGGCCGGGCCCCGCTTCCGCCGAAAGTTCGGTGACGCAGAGAGGCAACAAGGGGAACATTGATCAAGGCTGGAATTTGGATGTGAACGCAAGCGCCGCAAATCTCGTGAAAGCGTGTTCCTCCTATACGACTTGATTACTAAGCCACCGAGGTTCACGGAGATTAAATTCATCCTATTAATGCGGCAGTGCGGGATTTTCCCCTTGACGGTCCTCCTAAGGAGCAAGCGGGGCACGCCATGAAGACGACAGTGACGATGATAACGTATGGAAAATTCTTTGAAATGTGAGGAAAATGGCGTGCATTAATAAGATATTTTCATCCATCCTTCTACCGCTTATCCGTAGTCGGGTCGTGGCGGCGGTAGTTTTAGAAAGGAGACCCAGACTTCCCTCCCCCCAGCCGCTTCGTCCAGCTCTTCCAGGGGGGATGCTAAGGCGTTCCCAGACCAGCTGGGTCGTCCTCGGGGCCTCCTCCCAGCGGGAGGTGCCCGGAACATCTCACCAGGAAGGCTTCCAGGAGGCATCCTAAACAGATGCCCAAGCCACTTCATTGCGTCATCACCTTATCGTGGTGGAGGAGTTTGTATGTCCCGATGGTCCTCGGAGCTAAGTTGTCTGGGGTTTTGTGGCCCTGGCAGGGTCACCCATGACGAGGGACTACACAAAGCACACCTGAAGGACGCTTTATGATGAAAAAAATTGATGGATAGCATTTTCCTTTGCCTTGACACGGGTCAATGGGGTCCTCCGAAGCCAAGCCTTTCGGTGCACTCTAAAAACAGTTGGGTTAAAATTAACACAATTTTGGGTCAAAAGTGGACCGATCCACAACTTGGGTCAATTTGACCCAATTTTCTTGGTTGTTTTCTGCAAAAACAACCCAAAAATTGGTAGTTTTGGACAAAACAACCCCCCAACATGGTCTGTTTTGTACAAAACAATGCAAGAAGGTGTGTCAAATTGACCTAATTTGTGGGTTGGTCCATTTTTGACCCACATTTTTGTTATTTTTAACCCAACAGTTTGTAGAGAGTGGGGCTCGATGGCAAGCGCCCGGTGGACGGGCCTGCACCAATGGGGGCTAGCCGGGTTCAGTGCAGAAATGCAACATCGGTCCTTTTTGGAGTCTACACTTTAGTTAAACCACAATTATTATGCAACTAGAATACTGTCCTGAATTTGGCATGTTTTACTGCCGCTTCTCCTGTCACCCTTCCCCACAGAAAAAAAAAATCTCTCATGATAATGCCGTAATCTTACCATAATAATGTTTTCTTTTCTTATTTTTTTGGGGGGTCTGGGAATAAAGTCTTTCAAACGTTTTCAGGTTCCAAAACATAACTCCACAAATCGCATTATTCTGTGTTGCAGGAAGAATATCGAAATTTAATCAGCCTCGCTTGACAAACAATGAAATGGCCAAACTAAAGCATTGCATCGACTCATATCAACGAGGCGAAGTGATACCTATGCTTGTATTTTCCTATTTCTATACAGCAAACACACCATCACGGCGTTATTTTACAAGGATTACTCTGGCGATTACATGGGGTGTAGGCCTCCCGTGTTTTTACTGCTTGTTCCCACATTCCAGCCTCTTTGTCCCACTTCTTCACACTCACTCTCTCTTTTCTGCTCTTTTTGTCGTTCCTGCGCTCTCCGGACAGCGCATTTTATCTGCATGGAGAGCGGGCAACGGCGACTCTCTTTGCTGTATTAACATTTCAATCAGGCTTGTAGTCGGGGCAAAGAAAATAAACTCAAGTGGGCTCATGCCTTTTGCTCCCCTAAACTGTGCGCGAGTGCAACTGTTCACAATGTGAATGGTGGCCAGAGTGCTTTTGGAACATTGGAGGGCAACTTTGCTTTGTCTCACAAACATCCTGGGATTAGATATGTGGACTGGCCTGGTGAACTCATGGGAAATGTGTGTGTGTGGGGGTGTGTGTGTGTGTGTGTGTGTGGGTGGGGGCATGTGTGGGTGTGGGTGTGTGTATAAAGGGGCATTAAAAAGCATCATTTGATAAATATTTTATTCTGAGCAATACACACTTTATTTAGATTAATCAAAATGGTTTGAGTAAATAATTGTATTCAAATTGTAATTCTATTTTTTTTTAGAGTTTAATTAAATTGTAACATTCAAAACGTATTATTCTTTACAAATTATAATATTTTTCATCTATAAATTTAAATGTATTAAAGCTACATACATGCCAATATTTTACATTTAGTCTTTAAAGAGGAAATCAACCCAAACATATTTTTTTCAAGAATATGTTCTATGTAGGCCCACTAGTTGAAACGAGGCATTCTGATTAATATTGCGTTTGTGGAATAAGAGTTAATCCGTTTTTAGCCATTTCTCGGGGGCGGCCATTTTGTCACTTCTGTCGACTGAAAATGACATCACAATCACGGGTCAGCTTCAGAAAATAGGTCAGCCGTGATTAGTCGTTACCTGAGCAGTTGTGATGTCATTTTCAGTCGACGGAAGTGACAAAATGGCCGCCCCCAAGAAATGGCTACAAACGGGTGGATTAACATCTAATCCACAAACGCAATATTTATCAGAATGGCTTGTTTCAACTAGTGGGCTTGCATAGAACATTTTCTTGAAAAAAATATGTTTGTGTTGACATTTTTATTTGTTGGCTTTCGCCTCAGCATGAGACTCAGCATTGTTTTAGTGTTTTATTGTGTTTACCAGAGCTGGGCATTTTACTAAAAAACTGCAGTCCATTTATCGCCTCCCGTCTACAGCCGGCCGGGGCACCCTTCCGCCGTCCATATATCCGCCATTGGCCGGTCCGCCTATCATTTTAAATTATTTCCGTTAGCGTTTCCGACTACCAACCTCAACAAACTACGGCCCCCCCCCCCCACACCTCATTTCCCCCCATTTTCCAATGGGGATGTGGCAGGAAACAGGAGTACCTGGGAAAACACACATACAAGCACAGGGAGAACAAGCTCTAGCTAAACCCTAACCACATTACTCCTTTGGCTGATTGGCAAACCCCCCCCCCCCCCCAAAAAAAAAAAGTCAAAGTGAAATAAAGATAAAAAAGGGGTGCGTTGTCCTCCAGCTGCCAGTTAGGAGAAATCAAGTTAGGGCTTTTTTCTTAAATGCACTTTAAAGCTCACCCATGTATGGAAGAGTGAAGTTCCAAAGAGGGGGAGAGAGAGAGAGAGAGAGAGAGAGCGAGAATGTGGAATAACAACAGCAGGGAGAAGGAGAAAGACATATGAAGGCAATATAAGTTCGATAAAAGTTCCCACAAATCAAAGAAAGCATGCGCATGTTCACATAAATATAGATGTGTGCTTCGAGATGACTTGAAACTGCTCAAGACTTGTCCCATTAATCATGCCCATGCGCGCGCGTGCGCGCGCACACAACCACACACCCCATTGCATTCCGGCCTTTGCATCAACAAACGGTGACGTACGTTCGGAGCGAGAGAAACGTGCCAGCAGTGAAACAATGTTACAAGAACCGCCACCGCTGCCAAGTACACATCTCCCTCATACGTTTGTGCGTCGCGCGCGCGCGCTCACGCATGCCGACGTTGTCGCACGATAGGACGGCACAAACAAATGCAGCATCGCTATGAAGCCGAGAGCGAATACTCGCCGAACCCGAGTCACTTGAAGACTCTCTCGGGAATGAGCCATTGAAAGCAAATGAAACGACCAAGCGCAAGTCTTTTTTTTTTTTTTTTTTTTTTTTTTTATAACGCGCTCGTTTGTCTGGTAAGGTGATATAGAATTTGAGGTGCCGTTAGACGGTTGGAAAGAGTTATTATTTACTACACTTTTAACGTCATTTGGAAAAAAAAGCCCGTTCCCTGCCTTTAATCAGCTGCTGTGGATATTACTATTGGATTTATGAAATGCAATTTCCCTGCGGTTTTAGGGCTGTTGGCACCTTTTACCCTTCGGGTAGTCACGCTGGGTGGAAAAATATGGGGAATTTGGGAGAAAGGTGCATATGTGCGCGGCCATTATTTGAGCTACTCAAGGCTGAGTTATCATGTGCGGTCACGTTAGCGCTCGCCACTCACGCGGGGACAGCTGCCTTGATGATAATGTCAGGAAATGACAAACGAATTCGCAGAAGCAGTTCATTCATTCTTCATTTGGGTAACGCAGAAAAATGCAATATGCTTTGATTTGAAGTGGTTCCGATTAAAAGCCTTACAAGTGATTTGCCAGCACGGTTACCGTACATATAAAACCGGTTATGCGTTTAAGCTATCAAGTTGTCTTTGTCTGTTTATGTAAAACTACGTCCGCAATCTAGCTGAAAAAAAAATCTCTCTCCACGTGAAAAACCTTTGATGGCTGCTGAGAACGATGTCAAAGCAACATGATATATCGCTTATTGCTAAAGCGGTTCTGTCATTTCTTGATTAAGCTGTCAAATTGTAGATATTAACTTGCATTCCAGAACAGATGAAATTGTTTTGAGTGGTTGGATATGTGAACCTACGTGAAAGCTTTAAGAAGCTCAGTAACGTTCTGGGGCTGCTTTGCTCCACCTGGCATAGGGTGACTTGAATCTGTGCAGGATGCAGTCAACTCTTAAATATCAAGGCATTCTGGAGCCAAATGTGCGAAAGGAGCTGATACGTGCAGTCGTGGAGAAGGGACCCTTCAAACCTGAGACAACTGCAGCAGCTTTCTCAGGAGTGGGCCAAAATATCTGTCGACAGCTGCACAGGGTTCATTAAGAGGTTCAGAAATTGTTTCATTTCTTGAATTGCTTTAAAAGGTGGTGCGGGGAAAAAAATGACGTGAAGCATATTATCACTTTTATCCAGGCCAGTTTCATTTTGTTTTCTTCCCCTTTTTTTAACACTCAAAAATAACAGTAAACTAATATTTTCCAGGCACGGTGGCCGACTGGTTAGCACGTCCGCCTCACAGTTCAGAGGTCGTGGGTTCGATCCCGGCCCCGGCCTCCCTGTGTGGAGTTTGCATGTTCTCCCCGTGCTTGCGTGGGTTTTCTCCGGGTAATCCGGTTTCCTCCCACATTCCAAAAACATGCATGGTAAATTGATTGGACTCTCTAAATTGCCCCTAGGTGTGATTGTGAGTGCGGATGTTTGTCTCTGTGTGCCCTGCGATTGGCTGGCAACCAATTCAGGGTGTCCCCCGCCTACTGCCCGAAGACATCTGGGATAGGCTCCAGCACGCCCCGCGACCCTTGTGAGGATGAGCGGTATCGATAATGGATGGATGGATGATTATTATTATTATTGTTATTAATAATAATAATAATAATTATTATTATTATTATTTCGAGTGAAAGTTTTTAGCTACATACATCCAACAATGTCTCTGTAACATGTCTCTGTTCCGATTTTCCTATTTTTATTTTCCCTATTCAACAAATAAAATAAATAGCACCCCCAACTTTTTCAAATACAATGTGACACCATATCGTCGCTTTCCTGTGAAAAACACTTATGTCCAATTTGGGATAAAAATTTTTTTTTTTTTTAATTTTAACGTTAATGTGATGTCTGTAACACCATTCACGTAAAAATAAGAAATTTGAAAAAAAAAATGGACATAAGCGCTTTTCACAGGACAGCGACAATATGTCTATCTATCTATATTTATTCAAAGAATTTGTTATTTAATATATGCTGTCATTTTTTCCAGTTTCCATTTATTTGAGTGGCTATTGCTGTTTTTTTTTTTTTAAACGCAGGTAACACCAATTTTGCCCATGTGTGAAATTTCAATATCCAGACGGGAAGAAAAGGATGTTCCATGCGTTTTTTTGTACATGTGAAATGATGGAATAGGTATCGCAGAGGGAACGTTGAAGCTTTGCACGACACACAGTGGCCCGGTGAATGACTGACTATAGATGGACGCATGAATAGCCGGAGAAAAAGACTGTTGATCCACGTTTCCTGCGCAAAGAACATTGCTGTCCTGTGCGGTTCCATCGCGGCCCGCAAGCCGGAGACGTTAATGAGGGAACTAGACAAGGATCCGTGTCATGTCTGCTTGCGGACCGCTCTTGCCGTGTTTACATAGAGATTTTATTACAGGCCAGCGGGAGCAGGAAGCGAAAAGTCTTTATCACATTAATAATATCCTCGACAGATTCCCTCAGTGGGCGATGGAGAAAGCAGATCCTCAGAGAGAAGCACTGACAGGGTGAGGAATTCTCAAGTGAAGCCATGAAATCAGAAGAAGAGAAAGGTCACGTTAAGGGCAAAGAAAAAGAAGGGGATTTATATCCAGTCACATCGATTGTAGGGCTACATGAAGTGCTTTGCGATGCTTTTTTTTTAGCGTTTGGATGAAAATAGTTGGGAGTCTCTGAAGTGCCCGCCCGCCCATCAAGTGCGAAATGGAAGAAAATCTTTGTTTACGCGTACTGTGGCGTGCGGGCCTCAGTCGGGAGATTAATAGCGCCCTCTTCGTTAACTCCCCAAATCTTTGTAGGTGTTCCCACTGGAATGGAAAGAATTTCTTTTCTGCCTCCAAAGAACTTCAGCTATCAATACTTTGCGTCTTCTTCTTCTTCTTCTTCTGCCCTCCTGGCCTCAAAGTCAGACAGCAAGTCTTCTGCACCGCTTGTAATCCTCGGCGGGGGGGAGCAGAGAAGAGGCAGCTGACTTGGGGATGACCGGTGGTGGAGCTTGGGGAGTGTACATGCGCGTGACCTCACAGCAGGGCAAATTGATGCCTCACGGTTACGTCTCGCCGGTAGCAAGGTGAGGTGCTCGCGCACGCACACACACACACTGACCAGATACTCTGGACAGTCACGCAAATGTGGAAAAGCGCCGAGCAGAACGGTGGAACGTCCATCGTTTGACTGAGGCTGTTAAGTGTGTTTGAAATTTAGCACAAATTTTCCGGAAACATTTTTAGATGACAATCTTAATGCATGCTTGTCAGAAACATTTGGCTTTTTGAGACACTTATTCTGGAAATAGACATTGCTTGTTTCTGATGACAGTTTGTCCTAAATTGAGAGATTTTGTGTTTCTTCGTCACAATTGGAATTTTCCTCTCACCAGTTATTTCGTGGACTGTATTCATTAAACAAGAAATTGTTTTGAATCTTTGCTTCTCCCATGATTTGAGTCATGCAATTTGGTTCAGACTTTGGCTGTGACAAATAATAATAATAATAATAATTATTATTATTATTATTATTATTATTATTATTATATATTAATAATAATAATAATAATAATAATGATTATTATTACTATATAATATAATTATGATGATAATCATATTATTTCGAGTGAACGTTTTTAGCTACATACGTCCAACAATGTCTCTGTAACATGTCTCTGTTCCGATTTTCCTATTTTTATTTTGCCTATTTAACAAATCAAATAAATAGCACCCCCAACTTTTTCAAATACAATGTGACACCATATCGTCGCTTTCCTGTGAAAAACACTTTTGTCCAATTTGGGATTTTTTTTTCTTTTTTAAAATTTTAACGTTAATGTGATGTCTGTAACGCGGAAACGCCATTCACGTAAAAATACGATATTTGAAAAAAAAAATGGACACAAGCGTTTTTCATAGGACAGCGTCAATATGTTGTCCATATGTTGCCCAAGCAGCTGACACTTATTTAGTGGAATGGTAATAGGTTCATCCATACATTTTCTACCACTAATGCTCAGGTTCAATCAAAGCTGACTTAGGGAGTCACACAGGCTCCACAAATTGACGTCTACGGGCAATTCCGAGTCTTCATTCAACCCAACGTTCATCAGTCTTTGGACTGTGGGCGTGAGCCTAAATACCAAACATGTGAAACTTCAAATAGAAAGGCTGTAACCCAAGATTGAAAACCACATCCCAACCCAAACTGCCACGTGGCAGCCGCGTTAACCACATCGGTCACTGCGCCCTAATTGTCTCATTTGAAATCCAAATATATCACGTATTGTAGCTCGAATGTGTAGCGTTCCATGAAAACAAACACTTAGTAAAAGTGTGGCTGACGACAATTGGCACGAGCGTCTGAGGCGAAATGACGCCGCTTCAAAGTGACAGCGAAAAACTCCACCGCGAGGTCTTTTCCCTCGACGCAAACACTGTCAACGGAGCTCACCGAGAGACAAAGAAAGTGATGTGGAAAAAAAAAAAGAGAGGAAAAGTTGGAGATCAGGTCAACTCTATCTAACCTTGTCATGTAGCATTAGCGTAGCGGTTCCCCCGCCCCCACTGTAGCCTTGTGGCCTTCTGTCACAAAAAACACAATGAAGGCATCTGCCGGGAAGGCACGACTCGTTCCACCTTGGGCGTCGCGTGTCATACGTCGCTCGTCTTTCAACACTTATGTACTTCTACCCAACTAAAGCGAAACACACCTTGGGTTTGGCGAATCCTAGCGCGCGCGCACACACACGCCGCTCTTTTTTCCTGGCATCACGGATTCCTTTGCGTTGCCGCTATTGACGGACATCTGATGACAGATATAAAACTGTGGCAACGCGTTCTCACGAGAAATGGCTTGGAAACGGTACCAAAGGATCTGCATTATATTGCATTCGTCATTTGACACATTTTCCAGCAACGGGAGAGGAGGCGCTGCAGCTATGAAAGGAAAAAAAAAAATACGTCGTCAAAGCGTGGTGGACGTGGTATTGCATGAAAGGAGTCACTATGAAAAGCATAATAATAATAATGATAATGATAGTAATTATGATGATAATAATGATAATAAATCATAGTATGAAGAAAAACAGTTAAAAATAACACAATTTTGGGTCAAAAATGGACCGATCCACAACTTGGGTCAACTTGACCCAACTTTCTTGTTTGTTTTTGCAGAAAACAACCCCCCCCAAAAAATGGTCGTTTTGTCCAAAACAACGAAGAAAAATGAGCAGTTTTTGTGCAAAACAATGCAAGAAAGTGGGTCAAATTGACCCAATTTGTGTATCGGTCCATTTTTGACCCAAAATTATGTTATTTTTAACCCAACTGTTTTTAGAATGTGGTAGGCCAACAAAGCACTGATCTACTAACCTAATTCTAATATTTGTTCTATGAAATTAGAAATAATTTATTATTCCCATGAGTCAGTAATCTTCATTTTTACTCCACTGCTTCTAGTACTTGAATTTGGATGTTCGTTTTTTTTTTTTTTTTACCCCAATCGGTAACTTCTATTTTTAAATATACATTCTTTTAAAACTCTTCTCATCGAGTAGACCATTTTGCAACGTAAAATGCTTTGGGAGCCGGCATTTCATTTCAGACCAAGATGAGAAAGTGATGAACACATTACAAACCCAGATTCTGTGTTGTAAAATGAAGTGTTCGGAAATTGATGCAAAAGGAAACTTGACACATTATTAAAACCTGTCTGTTAACGCTTCCTGGCTTTAAGCCGAACCATATGTATGGTCAGGCCCGCATCGTGTTGGATCAAATGTGTAACATGGAGCACTTACTAAGAAAATTTAAATTAACAATACCCATGTGTCATAAAAACTCCTTGACTTATTTAGAAAAAAAAAAAAAAAAAGTCCAAGATGCTATAAATAAGACCCGACGGATGGACGGTGTAAACGTGCATATGTGCATGTTTGCGTGTATCGAATACAAAACGATCACCGGTAGTTGATTATCTCGAATCTTTCATGATTAGACTGAACGCCGGCCATGGAGATTGTTCCCCGATGCCACTTTCCTCTGAGTGCGGGCGCGTTTGTGTGTCCCTTGTGGCACTTTGCTTACAAAAAGCCATCCTGACAGCGCCCATTCTTCCATAAGTCCGGCACTCAGGGACACACACGTCCGATTGTGTCATCTGTCAGGGTGCATAGGGCCTGCTTCACTGACATCAAGCTGAAAATACTCCACACACACACACACACACCCACACGGCTGGTGGTGCGAGTACGAGTGCAGTATGTGTGTTTGCACACTTTGGGTACGAGTCAGGCTTGTGTGCGTGTGTGCGTGCGCATTGTGGGTTGTCGCCCGGTGGGCAGCTCGGAGGTGCAAAGTGTTGCTTTGCCAAGTGTTAATTGAGTCACAATGATACCAACTCGAGGCCAACAGCTGCAGAAAGAATTCGATTGGACTGCATTCGTAAAACGCACGCCGGTGGCATTTCGACGACGTGTCCCCAAGCCCAATTCTGATCCAGTGCCTGAATGGATTGTCGTTTCATTTCAAGTGTCCCATCGCCAACATCGCCGTGTTAACGTTTAATGAAGCCGTAAACCCCGTCAGGTGGCAATTCATCATCCAGCGATCAAAAAGCGATCGTCTTAGAGGTGTTTTTACAGTATACCGTGGGGATGTAACGATGAATCGAAAATCGATTTAAAAATAGATTCGCTCCGATTAATCGATTCGATTCATCGAAAAATCAAGTGGATTAATTTCATCCAGAAAGTGATTTCTTGAATCGTTTTTTTTTTTTTTCATTCCAGATGCGTGGCACATTTTGAATGTGTAGATCAAATTATGCTTTTGCGCCAAACACGATTGCGTATTGCGTTTGTGGATGGCTGCAGAACCACACTAGTGCATAAGCATGGTAGCATTTTTTAAAAAATGGAATGGAATCGAAAATCGAATCGGGGCTCGAGTACAGACAAGACCAAATTTAGAGTTGCACGTCTCCAGTGGAGTGCAGTCGATCCACAAACAGATAGAATGTACTCACATGAGTATTTTTGTATGTACATTATTGTTGCGCTGTTATAGTAGCATTTGTTTGAGGTTTACAGTATAATTACCGTAACATCAATGGTAATTTTTCCATTAGCCCATAATTGGGATTTTTTTTTTTTTGCCGTTCTGTTTTTCACATTAGCTAAAGTATGCACTCTAAACAGAACAGTTCGATTTAATTGAATCTAATATAATTAAATTTGAAACCCTTACCTCATCCAGTAGAACAGGTTCCAATGTCAAAGGCTTGGGAAATGCTCAAAGCTCCACCCTTGTTGCCATGTCATTTCTGAGAAAGATGAGACAGTGATGAACACATTACACTTTTTTTTTTTTTTTTTTTTTTTTGATGTAAAAGCCAGATTCTCTGATGTAAAATGAAGCGTTTGAAATTTGCTACAAAATGACACTTGACGCATTATTAAACGTTGTCCGCTTAAAAAGCTTCCGGGCTCGCAGCCAAGCTAAACGTTGGTCGGGCCCGCATAGCATCTTATAGTTAAATTGACACGGACACTCCCGGTTGTTACCGCTTGTGTCACTGTCAACTCTGCCAATATCACGTCATATACACTACGTACTCTCTCAGCCCTGCGCGTGCGTGTGTGTGTGTGTGTGTGTGCGTGAGACGGACCTAAACCGTCATAATAGACTCATAATACACTTCCATTCAAATTATGAGAAGAATCTTCCACTCGCCACGCCCACTAAACACTAGTCACAGCCCTGTCCCACCCTCTTGTACAGGTCAGCTGATGAAGTGAGGCCGTGTGAGGTGTGGAACGTTTTGGGAACTTATAACACACACACACGCACACACACACACACACACACACTATGATGGCCAGGTCATTGTCAACTTCAAACATCAGGGATTGAGCCAATAAAGTGACGTCACACTGCATGTAGAGTTAAGTCCAAAATGATTCATATCCTGCCTATGTGATTTTTTTTTTTTTTTTTTTTAACGTGTAGAACGTATCAAAAAGTACAGAATAGCATAGCTGGAAATGAAGCAAGAAAATGTCAGAGACTCTCTTAAACTACTCACTTGGAAGCTAACATGCACCATATGCTTTACAGGTGAATTTAATTTGACTTTTGCATGCGCATTTCCAACTTTTCAGTGTTTCGCACAACTTGCTAAAAAGGAGCTGAACAGCAAAGTTCCCCATACATGTTTGATCCATGGCTCGACCAATACTTTCCTGGATCAAATCGATTTGGTAGGATGGCGCCCCGTGCGCTCGGCATAAAAACGGGCGTAACTTCAACACACACGCACACACAATTTCCCTGGTCAACATAAATGTATTGATCAGCTGATCAACAATAGATTAATGTTGAAGCGGCATGTTGCTGCGATACACTTCGAGAAAGGTCCCAAATATGAAAAAGTATCAGTTATACCCTCCGTTGCGGTTATAAAACAAATCAGGGAACTTGAATTTCGTTTTTAAAGTTCCTTGTTGAACTGTTGGCCAATTACAGTTTTGGGGAAGTGCAACTAAAATTCACCTTTCAAGGTTAGAGTAAATTTTCGGTTCATCCTGAAATTTCACTCAAAAGTAGACTCTCCCTAACTTATTAGGAGTAGTAAATATATAAACACAGTATGCCTATGTGTGGCTATTTTCATTGTTTTTACATTTGGACGAATTCAAGATTATGCTAGAAGTTATCAAGGGTCCATTAAAATGGTGCAAAACATTGGGTTTTCTCAAAATTGTCAACCCAAACATTTTTTTGGTCAAGAATATGTTCTATGGAAGCCCACTAGTTGAAAGAAGGCATTCTGATAAATATTGCGTTTGTGGAATAAGAGTTAAACCATCCGTTTTTAGCCTGTCTGTGTGGGCGGCCATTTTGTCATTTCTGTCAACAGTTGCCCAGGGCTCAGGTAACGACCAATCACAGCTCACCTGTTTTCTGAAGCCGAGCCACGATTGGTCGTTACCTGAGCCCTGAGCATCTGTGACGTCATTTTGAGTCAGTAGACGTGACAAAATGGCCGCCCCCTGAGATGGCTAAAAACAGGTGGATTTTGCTGCTTGATTCATATTCCACAAACGCAACATTAATCATTTTGCCGTGTTTCAACTAGCGGGCCTGCGTAGAACATATTCTTGAAAAAAAATATGTTTGGGTTGACTTCCGCTTCAAGATCAGGAATATAAATTCATATGTTTCATTAAAATCTGTAACATAACTTCTGAACAGACACAAAGTAAAAACATTGCGCTTTCACGCATATTTTGGCCAAGCCATGAATAATTTGGGGCCTCGCTGTATGACCGCTTTTCCATAACGGGTGCCAAACATTACATACAAGTATATCATCATTATAAGGCTCAAGATGACAGGATGTGAGGACGACGTTTCAGGGGCATGGCAGCTGTCTAATAGTTGATGTATTTGAAAATGACAACAAAATCAGTTTTGACATGAATCAATGAATCTTGCCTAGCGACAAGAATGCGACAAGACCAGGAAAAGGAATCATGGCAATCCAGTCGCTGCCCTTTGTAGAATCCGCAAGAACAAATATTGATGGATCCCGAAATATCGAAATGAATCACAAGTGTCTCTCGGTGATATTTGGGAGTTTCGCCGCGCCGGTGACTCACACACGAGGCGGTTTTGAGCCAATAACTTGCCTTACTGACATCAATGAGTCTGAAACCCAAGAAAAGGGGTCATTTTGATAATTACACCCCGCCTTGTTTTTAATATACAAGCCCAAACCTTCGCTTGGCGAGGAAGCGCGATCAGAATGCTTGGTTGATGGCTCACAGGATTCCCCCTTGTTGGGAGGGTGCTTGTGCGAGCGTGTGAGGTTATAGCCTTCCCCGCACTTAATTTCATGGGGAGTAGCGCAGCTACGGGGCAGACTGGACTGACGCACGTGCAGCGCGCCGGCCGCCCGCCCGCTTCGCCACCTAAAAGGACTCTCAGACGCCTGCCTTTGATCAGGGTGACATTTTCAAAAGCGGCGCCGGAGACAGAGGGCTTGCGGTGGCATGGCGGCTGCTGGTTTTATTTGCTTTGATGCTGATTCCCGCCGATTGAATAAGCCCGATTTCTACGGCCGAACGGTGTCATGCGTCAGCGGCGGTAGTACAAATACTTTGGAACGGCACTCGAGAAGATTTTTCAGTTATCTGCACTTTACTTTAGTATTTGCGGCATTTGTGGTATGCGCACATACTGGGATATTTTCTCTAATTTGTGGAGCAACAGAGCATGAAAAAAAGGGAATAGTGGAGATAGACCGATATGTTTTTCTCAGGGCCGATACCGATACCGATTATTAGTAGTCAAGGCGGCCGATAACCGATATTTGGAGCCGATATAAATTTTTTGTAAAAAAGATAATATTGGCATTAAAATCTAAAAAAGAAAAAAAATCTTTGTTGAAACGTCTTTAAGCATATGTTTATCGAACAACTTTTCAGATTTGCGTAATTTAGGGTTTTTTTTGTATTATTATTACTATCATTTTTTGACAATATACATCTTTACCAAATTCTAACAAAAAGTTCAGGGAACATAAATGAAGTTCTCCAAAATTTCAAAATGACAGAAAATGTTACTTTCACATCTTTTTTTTTTTTTTATTTCAACACAGTTTTAAATTGATTTATTATCGGCCATCAGATCAGGCAGATGCCGATATTCGTCAAAGCACAGAATATCGGCCTGGCCGATAATCGGCCTGGCCTATAGTCGGCCTGGCCGATAGTCGGCCTGGTCGATAATCAGTCTATCCCTAGTGAGCGTGATTGTTATTTTGCTCGGAATCCTGCCTAGCGACGGACCGGCCGCGAAAATATGCGATGTGACCGGGAAAAAATGCATGATTTCATTTGTGAAGCTTCTGAGTGAATCACATGGACTGTGTTTGTGTGTGAAGGGTGGGCTGTGCATTGATTGGCTTTTTCCTGAAGTCAAAGGTCAGGCGGGGGTACATTTGAGCTCGCCAACTCGTAAGCGGTATAGAAAATGGACGAATTTATGCGCATTCAAAGCCTGATCAGAATAAAAATTCCTCATGCACACACCCCGTTCAGAATATTCTGATCCGATCGAGATTTTATCCCAAACGAGAGGGGTGGTTTATGTCGATTGCTAAACGCATCGGTGCGCATGAAAACACTTATTCCAAAATGACGGAACAAATCACGCATGCCTGTGACGTCACTATGACACTAAGACGTGGCAGGCGCAAGACTGAACTGTTACATTTGCACGAACCGGAAAAATATGCAAAATAGCGCCAGCGTTTAAAGTAACGGACGGAGCGACGTTTTGTTGACACGGAAGTCGTCGCGGCTTCTTCTTCTACTCCTATTTCCAGTATACCTGGTCAATCGCCGCATGTCAAAATAATTTGTTCTGATCTAAAGTGTGATGCATGAACACGAAAGTCCTGATTGGATCAATATTTTTTAGTGTCCATGAAAACAGTGCATCCGATCACAATTTTAATCCGAAATCTGATCGCATTCAAGAACTTTTGTCCATGTAAATGTAGCCGGTGACAAATGCGGGACTGAAATACAATTGAGAAGGTAGGCTAGTTCTCAAATGTTCTTATTGGATTGCATTCTTGATTTAATGGGGACCATATTGACTCTCTTATAGCTGTGTGGTTGAATAGTGTGTGTGTGTGTGCGTGAGCGAGACAGCTGAGACATGAAATGCCCCCTCCGGCTGGACAACATACATTCTTATTTTTGTACCTCAATTTAAGTCAGGCATCTCACATTTTTCCCTTTTTTTTTTTAATATTCAAATGTTTTACAGGTAAAACAGGTCATGTTTTACGTGTAAAAAAGGAGTTAACCGATAGTGGCATTCGCCAAAACATAAAACACCACCTTAACTTTGATAACAAGTGACGACACATGTGGTGATACTTTGACCGCACAATAAAATACAAAGAAAACATCGCATGGACGCCACCGAATCGGAAGAAAATGCAAAACATATGGCTTTTTTTTTTTTTTATCCGCTTGCTTGCTGACCTGAGGTCTAGTGAAGCATGCTTTGCCCTCACCTGACATAATGATCGCTAGGCAATTTGAGCAGAACTTCACGACATTCCAACTGCGGTATAAAATGATCACATTTTTTTTTTTTTTTGGTTTACTGTACGAAAGAACATCATTTTCTCATAGGCAAGTCTTGGGGAAAAAATAATGAGCCCCAAACTCCAAAATCTGAACACTTCTAAGATATACCCAGAATAAATAAAATAAATAAATAAATAAATAACCGGTTGTCACTGAAGAGTGTCTGTCATGTTTGTGGAGTGTTAAGTGGAAGGAATTGCCATCTTTGGACTGCATTCCTTTGAGGGTTTCCACACAGAACTTGCAGAAGGACAGTGATGCTCATTATTTGTCGACTAAAACACACAATAAATGTCCCTAGTGCTGGGGAAAGGGTAAACAAACGGCAGTGTTGATGGCAATTAACACTTCGTATACAAAATGCACACATAAACAATGATAAAATTACTGGCAAATGGAGAAAGCATACACCCCCCCCCCCACCTCCCACCCACTAAAATGAAAGAGTTGACATGGACTTCGCAAATCAATCGTATGACGATTTCCTCCGAAAACCATTCCATGCCGAATCGAGTTCATTACAAAAAAAAAAAATACAGACTTGTTAAAGAGTAATTATTAAACAACGTGGTTCAAGTTGTGGACAAATTGTCGTTTCTATCAAATTTACCCGGAAAACAATTCGATTCTATGGCGAAATAACCACGGGCAACGAACGAAAAAAAAAACAAACAAAAAAAAAGTGTCTAGCTACATGTGCCGGCCGATTGCAAAATGATTTATTAGAGCTCAGGATGGAATGGCACATTTGTCAGCCGGCGTGTTAAACGTCACATGGGCATGACACATGTGTGTGACAGCTCCCAGCAGAAAAAAAAAAAAAAAAACACCGCAGCTGGACTTGAAGGCTGATAACTAGTGACAAGGAGAGCGAGAGGAGAGAGGAAGGAAAGGGAAGGACACTTGTAGATTGTTGCTGCGGGCTACGTACGCGCCATGACCGCAATAAAGCGCTCAGGGCAAGACTTTCCCATGTGACAGTCGCACGTAGAAATACGCGGGCAAGCTCGGAATGCTTGCTCCTCGCAATTGAATTCCACTAGGACGTTTATTGATTGGATTGACAGCGTGCAACTGCGGAAAATGGCAGAAAAGGTGGCAGAGATGAAGATGGACAGATGGAAAGTGTTCAACTTGGAATATTCCCCAAAACTTTCCAGTTCCCTCACTCTAAATAACACAACTTGTATTTTTCTGGGGGCCAAAACAATCATTTCAGTTGAAACAACTTTAAAATAATAAACGATTTCCTGATATGTTTAAGGAGGAAGTTAATCCAAAAATATTTTTTTTCAAGAATATGTTCTATGCAAGCCCGCTAGTTGAAACAAGGCATTCTGACAAATATTGCGTTTGTGGAATAAGAGTTAATCCACCCGTTTGTAGCCATCTCCGGGGGCGGCCATTTTCAGATTCAGATTCAAATTTATTGTCATGACAACAAGTGCAACGAAAAGTGTAAAGACTAAAAACATATACACATCTGCATACATACACATATACACACACATATGCATGTACATATACACATGCATACATGTACCATGTATACATGTACACCCACACATAAAAAATAAATAAATAAAATAATCAAGTTTTCACTGTTAAAATCAAATATATATATATATAAAAAAAAGGCACATTACAGAACACAGATTGAGCAGTTCAACTGAGTTGAATATTGCATGTTGTATATTGCATATGAATATGAATATGAGTTCAGCAGCAAAATCCACCCGTTTTTAAGCCATCTCAGGATTTTGCTGCTTTACTCATATTCAACAAACGCAATATTAATCAGAATGCCGTATTTCAAGTAGTGGGCCTCCTGGGATCATATTCTTGAAAAAAATGTTTGGGTTGATTTCATCTTTATATTGGGGAATACAAGGGACTAAAAATGTTTTCGTTGAATTGCCTAACTTAACATTTTATTGAAGTTTGTTGACTTGAAATTTTGACCTCACCCAACTTATTTTTTTGTTGTTTACTGTGGCATAGGACATTTTAAAAGTTTCCTGGACTTTTTACCAGAAATGTTCTGCCCTTTGGCAACCCTGTGTGTACAACTTTGTATTTGGTTCTGTTTATGTGCAGACGAGAACCTGTGAAAAATGCCTTATTTTCATGATAGTAAACCAAAACTTATCTTTTTACCATCCTAATAAAGAGCCCGGGATTGTATTCAAAAAAGGCCAAAGAAGCCAAGATGGCGTGTGCAGAAAAGGATATGAAAGAGGATGGGCCCCATTGTTCATGTTTAAAGCTGTCAGCAGACAGCCAAGGTGTGCCTCAGCCTTTTTGTACATAAACTGATTTAACTTCACTGAATCCGGGTCACATGATTACTTACTTTGGAATATTTCAGATTCAGCAAGGATTTTTATTTATTTTTTTTTTTTAAATCTCAGTGTCTTTGACTCTTGAACAGGGGCGGAGCCAGAACGTGGCTAACGGGTGGGCCTGGAAAAATCAGGGTGGGCCTGAATATTTCTCTCACTGAGCACAATCCTCCTGACCCAACACATCGTATATTCACATAAAATGACGAACCGTATAATATGAAGTTCAGATCTTCCTTCGACAACCACAATTATGCCATTCTTAATATTCAATAAAATAAAATAAAAACACAACGAAAGGCAAAATAATTTAATAATAATTTAAAAGTAGATCTTTTTTCATTAATCTCACTGGATGGGAAGTCTGTCAATCTGGGTGGGCCTCCAGGCTCCGCCCCTGCTCTTGAATGCTCCCAAAACAGCGGAAGCAGTTTGGGTCACAATGGCTTAAGTTTCAATAAGACAAAAAAAAAAAAGAAAGTTCCTACATAGGCAAACATGACATTTTATTTGATCATGTGTAAATAGTGAATGAGGTTTTGATTGGCCAATCTCTCTATTGAACAACTTGATATCATTCTGTTTTCCTGCCACCGCTTGGTCCAGTACCCATTTTTCTTTCTATGGTTGTTTAGTAATGTCAATCCTTGGCTGAACACACACCACATACACACTATACAAAATATTTTTAAATATTTTTAATATTTTAAATAAATATCTGTTATTTAACTCATTTAGTGCCAAGGAGATATTTATTTGTCTTTTCACAGTCCAGCCATTCAATCCCAGGAACGTATTTATACGTTTTTAAGTATTTTTCAAACGTTAGGGTAAAAGAGGATCTGAAAATGTTCTGGCAGTGAATGAGTTAAAAGTCATAAGAATTCATTTCCTGGAGCGATAGCATTTCTGATAGTGACTAAATGATTTCTACACATGTTCATACAGTATAAGCAATAGACAACGGACGGGATTTTAAACAAATGACATTTGTAGATGCTTCTACAATCCTGGTTTGGAACCACATTTTATTCTGACCACTTAACCACATCATTGAAGATTGCCTGCATGTGCATGTAATGTGCGCATGTCGCGTGCCTGTCCGGATGTGTTGTCCCTATGCACATTTGCGTGTGATTGCTTTCGGTAGCGTTATTAACCTCGGCGGCCAGGAGCAGTAAATGAAATGCCAAACATCATATCAGTTAGAGGGAGGACGCACGCACACGCACAGGAAATTGCAATACGGTCCCGGTGTCCATTTTGGGAGATTGGTACGTCAATGAAGGTAAATGAATGTCATGCTGACCTCAACGTGTTGGTACAGACTTGGCTGTCAATCAGCGGCTTCAACACTCATCATTTGTCTTGTCGCTCACTTGATGTTTGTTATTATCCTTGTAAAGTAGTTTAAGGTCGACAGCCTATTGGGTGCTGTCTCTCATATTTCGGTTGCTTTTGCCGGTCATTTATTTTTTTAACGTCTTATCTTGCATTTGTGTTGCTAATATGTCAACAGTAAATAGGATGATTTGCAAGCGATAGTTCTGTTTTTAGACTCTTTGTTTTCCAACATACAGAAAAGCATCTAAAAAAATGCAGATACTGTATACAGTATATTCAGCAGAGCGGGGCATTCGGCCAAAGTGACGAACCGGTCCGTCTATCCACCTATGACGGACGCCCATTTTATAGGTGATAAACGATAGATGGGAACCTTAAAAAAAAATAGTCGGACTAAGCATAGTCGGAAGCCCATTTTTTTCTGTCTGTGTAATCGTCTATTTTCGCGGTGAGCCGCACCCGCCCCCACCCCTTCGCTGGACGATATTCGAAAGCCAAGCCCATTTGAAATGATAGTCGGACCGGTTTACAGGCGATTATTATTTGGTCCTGCTGGATAAAATGGCGGACGGCGGAAGGGTACCCCGGCTATAGGTAAAAAACGGACCGTGAATTTTTTGTAAAATGTCCAGCTCTGATATTTAGTATATGAACTTAGGATGTAACGATTAATCGAAAATCGATTAGAATCAAGACAAATCGAGCTCGGGCATCTCAGCACTCACAAGCCCTAAACAGCAACACCTAACAAAAGACATAACATACCTAGATCATTAGAAGAGAGTAATTTTGTGCTAAAAATGTCTTTAATTTTTTTCCCCCATTCCAGATGCATACCAAATTCTGAATGTGTAGATCAAATTATGTGCTTGAGCCAAACATCATTGTGTATTGTGTTTGTGGTTGGCCGCAGCAGCACACTAGCGCACAATCGATTTTAAGACAATCAAATCGAATCGAAAATCGGGAACTGAAAATCGAATCGAATCGGGGCCTGAGTGAATCGTAACCTCCCTAATATAAACAACATGTTTAAAACATCTGTTCTGTATATGAATCATCACCTGCAAATGTTCTGTGCAAATACTGGATGGGCCAAACAGCTAATACAATTTTTCCACACTCCTGTTCTAAAATATTAACTTTAACCCTATACCTCTCTGACAGTGTCAATCAAAATTAAGCATGACGTTAAGGCATCATTTTGACGCAGCTCTTGCAAAGCCTTGGGATGTAATGCTACTCGATGGAAATCAGATCAGTGAAGCTTTGTCACTTTATTCACTTATTCAGGCCCGGAAGCTGTCCCCTACATCCAGGAGCTCAAAGATACTTTTGGTGAACCGAAGGCCGGGAATAAGGCCATGGCGAGCATGAAATAAGCTTTTATTGTAATCATGGCCTCCGGGCTTTTGTGGTAGCTGCTGCAGAAAATCCCCACCCTACATCCTGTGCGGGACCACATAGCCGCTGAAGGCTTCACACAAGTTCCTTTGAGGGTCAGGTAGCAGCGCAAAATGATGTGTAACAATGACGCGGCGCCTCGTTTATATCCCTGAGTTTGCGCTGGAATTTAAAAAAAATAAAAAAGCCTTAAGCTATAGGACAGCGACCTAGTAAAAAGGAAGCCATTCTTGCTTTTCACATACAGGTTGTGCAACAAATACTTAGTTGAGAGTACCAGCAATCAATTTGGTCCCGTTTGTTTTTTAAAATAATTCTGTTGAACCACAATTCAAAAGCAATGTCGGATTTTCATTGGTTCATTTTCATTCATTGTTGATTTATTATAATCATTTTCTTTTATTATAATTTTTTCTGTCTTTATCAGTACTGTCGCCCCATGTAAGCGAAGAGGTTAAAATAAGTGATGCGCGTATGAATACATATACGCGTGACGTGTGCTTGATCCTGTATTTGCGGATGTGAAATCAGATTGAACCGGGGAGGGCAGTGTGCTCCGCTACGCTCACTCTACTCTGAGGTATGTGAGAGTGAATTTGCGTAGGTGTGTCTGTGGCGGAAATGGGGGCTGAAATTGCAGTTTTTGAGCTCTCGGGTATTTACTTGGGGGCATCCGTGCACAGGTTTCGGTATGTATGCGTAATGTGTCTATAAAAGTAAGAGCCCACCTGCTGATGACTGTGATAAGAAACGCTCGGTCTCGTGTTACCGTCATAACATCCACGCCAGATGCAAAATTACTAAAACATGATGAAAACATGAAGTCTGTGTTCGTATGAAGTTGTTGGAGGATGTAGGTGCTTTGTTTCATTACACACGGAGGAATCTGGTTATACGGAAATCAGTTGATGAAACGTCTGTTTAAATACGTGCAAGACCTCATGTGCGCAACAGGTGGATTTGCGTAGCAGCTTGCGATAAAACAATGCCGACAGCAAAGATAACATTCTCAAAGTGTAGAAAGTATGCATGCTCAGATTACCGGTTCTCCAGAGAGGATCGGCTCGCTGATTCAAAATGCCTTGGGATAAAAAATAAATAAATAAATAAATGCATGGAGATTGGAGCCAGGATGTTGCTGCCTAATTAAATTGGAAAACATGCTCAAGTCTTCATGCTGTTTTTAATCAACCATCACAAATTGGAAAGACAACTTAAAAGCTGGACGTAAAAGACAAAAATGAACATTGATCTGATATTATCAAATTGTGTTCGGACCAACACAAGGCTGTGGATGTGAACTGTGTGTTCAAATACTGCTTTGACCAGCGGGCAAATCAATATGAAAGCATTTGCATAAACAGTCTGCTTAAAGCCAACCCAAACATATTTTTATCAAGAATATGTTCTACGCAAGCCCACTAGTTGAAACAAGGCATTCTGATAAATATTGCGTTTGCGGAATAAAAATGAATCCACACGTTTTTAGCAATCTGCGGGGGCGGCCATTTTGTCACTTCTGTCGACTGAAAATGACATCACAACTGCTCAGGGCTCAGGTAATCCCCAATCACAGCTCACCTGTTTTCTGATTGGTCGTTACCTGAGCCCTGAGCAACTGTGATGTCATTTTCAGTTGACAGCAAGTGACAAAATGGCCGCCCCCCCCCCCCCCCCCGAGATGAATAAAAGCGGGTGGATTAACTCTTGTTCCACAAACGCAATATTTATCAGAATGTCAAGTTTAGAATAGTTGGCTGCATAGAACATATTATTGTCAAGAAAATTTTGGGGTTGACTTCTGCTTTAAATAGTGCACTTTATCAATTCCCATTCTTAACAATCAATGCATCAATTACAACCGTACCTTGTTGCTGTGTCAGTGACAAATTGACTAGTTTCTCTATTAAATATCAGCACTCCCATTATACTTTAGAGCTCCTATTTTAGGATCAAATTCGAGTAAAATGCCGCTTTAACACCCAATTCATTGAACCGGTGAAATTGAGACAATCTGCGTAGCCTTTCGGAAGGAAGCCGATGAAATCCATCCCCCAGAAACAATCGGTATAACCTTTGCATCCTCGTTGACCCCGGTGTGTGTGCGCGTGCGTGTCACCCAACCCTCAGCCGCTTGCCGACCCGCCCCAGGTGACCGTGTGTTCGCAGGCTCTTTTGTCAAAACTTGAACAGGACACGTCCATCAGCGGCAAGGAAATTACCACTTGGAGAATGAGAGGAATCTGTGTTCTCCGAACAACGGAGGAAAAAAGAGGGCGAGGCGGACGGGCAGACAAAGATAGATGCTGACCTCTCCATCCTACCTCCAGCTCTATCATTTCGATCATATGACTTTTTTTTTTCTTTTTTTTTTATTTTTATTTCCACTTGTTGAAATTGTTTCTCTAGCGAGCCGCAATAGTGACATTTGGAAAACCTTTCCCAGACGTCACGTGTGTTTTTCAGGATAATGTTACAGGAAATTTCCCCTTCGTTCCTCACAAAGACAGTGAGGTTATGACACATACGAAACAAGTGCCAGTATCGTACTGAAAAAGTGAACACACCCCTATGCTTCCTGTATACAAATAAAGGCTGTCACGGGGACAAAACAACAGGAGAGTGAACGCAATTAAAAGGTTGAATTTAGTGGCTCACCTAAAGACCGGTAATCATCACCAATACACGTAGCTCGTCAAACAACTGTTTGAAAACTGAGGTTCAATCTGTCACTGTACAGCTCTGGAGACTCATGAACATCTTGACATGCCAAGTGGCAATATTTTTTTTTTTTTTTTTTTGCACACTGGCCCTTTTTTCGGTGCATATATCCGGAGAGTTCGTCATAGATAAACCACCATATCCAAAGTGGTTATAAATAATGTTGCCAGTACAAACAGAAATGCTGGGTGCATTTCTCATGAGGGTGTCTAACAAGGCACAAAAAAAAACAAAAAAAAAAACAACCACACGCCGATTTCCTGTCTGCCGACATGCCTTCGAACTGTTTCTGGAACAGTCTGAGTTGAAGGAAGAATCGGCGTATTCTCAGTGCCACCTCTTAGCCATAAATCTGCGGGACAGCTCGCTGAGCAACTGCAAAACATAAACAACTATGGCGGAGGGAACCTTGCCAAAAAAAAGAATTTGAATACCGTCATTACATGTGTTTTTGGAAGGGGCGGTGCTGTTTTACACATTTGAGATCAATCAGATGAAGGAATACAATGGAACCTTTACGGTCAAATGCAAGTCCACTCTGTCAAACTACACGACTTCTGATAAAGTATTTATCCCACACTCTTCTCGACATCCTTTGCTGAGGTTTAATCCGTTCCAAGAAGTGTGGTAAGAAAGCTAAAGCAAAAACAGGGAGCAATTCCACTATATAGCGGAAAGACACAAAAGTTGTTTGGACATTAAATCGGTGGCATGTGGTTCTGCCAGTGTTGTTAGAACAAGACAGAAAGACCAGACTGCAATGGCTTGCGGAGCAAACCTAATTTAAGTTATAAAAGACGACAATGACCCGACACACAGTAGCACGTTCATTCCCGAGCATGACGAACAACTTATATACTTGTCTGGTATTTATGTGTGTGTACGTGGTTAGTGTTGTGTATATTTCCTCTGGGTAAAATAATCCCTGAACTATGTCCGAAGGCTTTTCAAACTCCCTCTTTCTCTTTCCGTCCACCCTGTCATACGTTAATATAATGCATATTATCCACGCATCCGTTTTCTTCGCCAGTCAATCTCTTTCAGGTCACAGGTGAGCTGAAGCCCATCCCGACTGACGAGCATCAAGCAAGCAAATCGATCTTCATGTCGGCCTTTTCGGACTAATTTGACTGAGCATGCAAACAATGTGCGGAGGCCGCGTAGTACTATAAACGTAACGTTCTACGTAATGTAAGATTCTAGTTTGAACAGACTAAAACGCATGAACATCCTTAGCATAAGTGTAAGTATTAAATAGGGTTGACAAAGTTATTGGCTTCATCACATTCTGTCGACATTGGCTGAGCATGGTGACCTCCGTATGTAACTATTATGGTTACATGATTAATGACAAACTATAAATGGGGGGGAAATTGTAAGCATGTTATGACTCCACTTTCCCTTAGCTGAGTGGTGTTGGTGTTGACAAACAGCTCGTGTTTTGATTTCCAGATGTTCATTAGGTTTCTGGGGTGTTTCCCACAGCTGTTGTCGATAATGTACTAGGCCAGCCGAGGTCTCCAACAAAAGGAATTAACTCAATGGGCTCTATTTTCGGAGACAGCCAAAAACATTCGTAAAACTGGCGCATCTTGATTTTTGTGCAAGCCTATTTTAGTGTGTATTTGGAATTTGGCAGACGGCGCTGCGCCATGCTGGGCTTTTTGAGGGTGTTTTCTGTTACCCGCCCGAAGCGCTTCTGACAATTTAGTGGATGAAAGTCTACTACCATATAGACTAGGTGGAAGCAGGTCTAAGTTGTGGCGCAGGTGGTGTAATACAATTCTGGTCAATTAGATCAAGGCAGACAGTTTCTGAGCTTCGGGCACATGTGTGGTGGATGTCATCATAATTCAATCATAGCATCAAAATTAGTGAATGATTGTAGAAATCAATTAATTGACTGTCGTTTGATTATTATCATAATCTTGCCTCCGCCATGTACAAAGTAGGCCGTGCGACTCTCCTCCACTGACATTAAAGCGGAAGTCAACCCAAACATATTGTTTTCAAGAATATCGTGTATGCTGGCCCACTAATTGAAACACGGCATTCTGGTGAATATTGCGTTTGTGGAATATGAGTTAAGCAGCAAAAGCCACCGCTTTTCAGCCATCTCAGGGGGTGGCCATTTTGTCACTTCTATCGACTGAAAATGACATCACAGATGCTAAGGGCTTAGATAACGACCAATCACGGCCCAGCTTCAGAAAACAGCCGTGATTGGTCGTTACCTGGGCCCTGAGCAGTTGTGATGTCATTTTCAGTCGACGGAAGTGACAAAATGTCCGCCCCCCCCCCAGAGATGGCTAAAAACGAGTGGATTAACTCTTATTCCACAAATGCAATATTTATCAGAATGCCTTGTTTCAACTAGTAGGCTTGCATAGAACATATTCTTGAAAAGAATATATTTGGGTTGACTTCACCTTTAAAGGGAATGAAAGGAGCCGCTTCCATTGGCTGGGAACCAAGTTGGTTGTCTTCACGGCTGTTTTAACTGCGCTCATGTGTGAAAATACCAAAAGAAAAAAAAAAAATCCCCAACCATGAGCACAGTTAGACCGCCCTTTGATAGACTTACGCTGGGCATGAAAAAAGTGCCCCTTCCACATGTATGCAGCTACAACCAATGTCTGGTCCAAGAATTTTAATGCGCAATGTTTACCGACCGCTTAAACCATCCAAGCTAACCACCGCTTTGCGTACATTCATCACAACTCTTTCAAAGAAAGTTCTCAGCACCGACTGTACTAATTAGTCTTCCATGACTCAGTCAAGTCAGCTCAAAATAAATTTATACATGGTCACAACTTGCCGATGCGGCCCAATTAAGCTATGAACATGGATTTGCTATCGGTTCATAAGCCTACATTCTACATTTGCAGACTGATAATAAATAAATGCGAGTCGACGTATTAACTTTAATTACGTCTGCTGTCAGGCACACACTTTCTCTCCCAAACACACAAATAAGTACACGGCAATGCCAGGCCCCATAAAATCTTGTTCGTCTGACTCAGCCGGAGACACACTTTATAACCATGTCTAGTCCACCCTTTAACCATGGATGTTGTTCAGAATATGTCTCGATGTTTGTGTTTATGTGCGGTGTGAGTGACTTGAGAGAGAGAGAGAGACCTAATTTTCATTTTGATTGAATGTCCTTTATGATCATCTTCTCTAAACCTTATTTTGCTTACATTCAAATGTATTGCATTTTATATAGGGATGGAAACTTAAGACCCGAGGAGAAAATCAGTATAAGCGTATTGCGCTCGCTAATGTCATGGAAACATAACCGTTTGTGCATAAGAATGTGTGTTTTTGCGCATGGAAGTGTGCGAGCGTCAACACGATTGCCCCTCCGTTCTCGCTGACGTGTCCACTTAGATCAAAGAGAAGCTACGGGACAAACTCTGAAGTGGCCTCTGTTCTGGACACCGGCAGGGAAAATTCTACTCTCTGGAACGCAGCCACCATGGGAACCATCAACCATTGTGTGAGAGTGCGCGTGCGCGTGCGTGTACATGCGCAGACAGCAGGGGGCACTAGGCATGAAAGGCCAACTCTAAACTTCACATTATGTTTGAAATCTCTCATTAGTGCTGTATTCCATAATATAATGAATGTAATGTATGTGACACAATATTTATAAAAGCCCCAAAAGTTGCATAATTGGCACAAAAATAGAACTCTGTCTTTGCAGTGACAGTCAAATGAGGTTTTTCATTCCTGCGCGGGGGCGCTAATGAGAATGGTTGTCTTTATGAAGGCGTGATACATGCGGTACGCCAAATTAATACAAAATCACTCTATTCTTGTCTTATAATAGGCATTTAACGGGGAAGTCAAACCAAAGATTTTTGAATCAAGAATATGTTCTATGCAGGCCCACTAGTTGAAACAAGGCACTCTGATTAATATTGCATTTATGGAATATGAGACATTCACTAGTTTTTGGCCATCTCAGGGGGCGGCCATTTTGTCACTTCTGTTGACCAATCACAGCTCACCTGTTTTTTTGAAGCTGAGCCATGATTGGTCGTTATCTGAGCACTGAGAAACTGTGATGTCATTTTCAGTCCACAGAAGTGACAAAATGGCCGCCCCCAGAGATGGCAAAAAACGGGTGGAATAACTGTTATTCCTCAAACGCAATATTTATCCGAATGCCTTGTTTCAACTAGTGGGCCTGCTCCACTGGGTCCCCGTTCCCCACCGCATCCAATTTAAACTCCTCCTACTCACCTACAAAGCCCTTCACAACCAGGCCCCCCTTCTACCCCTCCGATCTTCTCCACTCATACACTCCTTCCCGCACCCTCCGCTCCTCAAATGCGAACCTCCTTGCCATCCCCCCGACCGAGTACGAAACCTGGGGGGACCGAGCCTTCTCTGTTGCCGCCCCCACCCTCTGGAACTCCCTTCCGCAACACATCCGTAACTGCGCAGACCTCACATCCTTCAAAACACTCCTCAAGACTCACCTATTCCGCCATGCTTTTTAACATCACTTAATCTTTGCTATTTTTTTTTTCTTCCGTTGGTTTTAACTGTTTCTGTTTTAACGGCAGGTTTTATTTTGTTCACTTGTTCTTGTTGTTAAGCGTCTTTGAGTGATACGAAAAGCGCTATACAAATAAAATGTATTATTATTATCATTCTTATTATTAAATCTCATCCGTTTTATCTTTGGTTCAGAGCATGCCGCCTCCATTTCTCGCAAAATCTTGCCCAACCGCTGTTTCCACTGTGTGACGCTCCGACCCTGAAGCCTTTGAGCTCCGAGACGACGTTTCTGGGCAAAGTTAAGCTACAACTTCCTTCTGGCACTGTAATGTTTTCACTGGCATTTGTGGACGTAATCAAGTATGGAGGCTCTTGAAAGAGGCTGTAGCGTAATCTTGAGTCTATTCAACTATAACAGTTACAGACGAGTGTTCTTAACTCAGTGCCATGTCCATCTTCATTTCGAACAGAATTAAATTGATGGTTTTGGAATCTGTTCCACATCTGAAGGAATGATTGCCCATACAAAACAGAAGAAGTTGTGTTTCTACTATTGGGCAGTCAAATCAAAATCATGGCTTTCCCTTTTGGTTTTCTTTTTAGAAGCCGTTACGAGGCTTAGTGTATACTCACTTTCATCCATCCATTTTTATGAGGAAAAGACAGACTACTGTGTGCCCCAGAATTAATGATTATGAACTCAATGAAATTTGTAATGTGGGATTCATGTGCTCCTTTTTTTAATCAGTGTGTATTCGTCACAATGAATTTGAAGGTTCATGTTGGGTTATTTCATAATTATACATTGTGGGCAAAATAGAAGAAACAGTCCAGGGATTTTGATTCAATACTAAAATTCTTCTCACAAGTGGACTCAGTTGTTTTTTTTTTGTTTTTTTTTGGTTCCATCTTGGATTGTGGAGTCACGTCCCAGTTTTAGACAAACAATAAGACACACTGATTCTGTCCCCTCCACCGTGACCTCATCCGGCCCTTTTTTTTTCGGGGTTAACACACAACAAATGTATCCAGCTGACTATGAGAAAGTGCACGACGTTCATCTGGCAAGCGGTTGTGTTGTCAAATGGGAATTCAGGGTATAATTTCGGGTCAAGTTGACATGAATAGCAAAACACTTGATATGGATAGTTGACGGTCAGGCAATTACACAATGGTAAGAATTTACAGCGATGTTGACAGCTGTGCGAGTCTTTACTGAGCTGTGCCTGGAGCCAAATGTTAATTTTGGTGGATGAAAAGTCCCTGGCTCATCACAGGTCATCCCTGTGGGAGATTAAGCATAGGACATGTATCGACCCAACTTTTTTCACAACTCAAGCTTTAGTGAGTGTTTGTGTAACATTTTAATCACCTAAAGTCAAATTGCTACAAGGAAATTAACATCTGGAACGTGAACAACAATAAATGTTCCACGGTCCAATAGTGGAGAAAAAAAAAAAAAAAAAAAAAGAAGGGGTCCCGCAAACTCGACATCTGTATGGCATTTAATACGCTGCATTGCGTAACTGATCCTCAAAGGTGAAATTGTAGACTTGCTTCAACAGCTACTTCAACCCGTGCCAGACAATGAATTGGAGACTACAGTGCATGGTGCGCATACAGACCAACAAGGATCCGTGTAGACAGAAGACAGAGATGGAAAGGCCACCTTGAGTTTCAACACACACCCTTGCGAATCAATAACCCAGGCTGCCAGCATCCACTTAAATACACAACGGGACAGATCAACAAGCGTGCCCGCACGGCAATGTTCACGCATGAATAGAGAAGGCTTTCTTCAGGGGAGTCTGCACTGTAAACGTTTCATATTACATTATTCTAAAATGAAAGAGGAAGTCAAGTAAAAAAATGCGCGCCCACTAGTCGAACACGACATCCTGATTAATAATGCGTTTGTGGAATATGAACTATGCGGCAAAATCCACCCGTTTTTATCCGTCTCGGCCACTTTGCTGTCAACCAAAAATGACATCACAGCGCCGAAATTCCCCATGGCCAGCACACCCCTTTCCATAATTAAAGATGTAATATTTATACTGCTCATATGAAAAGAAAGATACGGTATAGGTTATATACCGGTATATTTCACAACAATTTTAGTTTAGTATTTCATTTTCGTTTGGTTTTATTGGAGTTCATGTGGTGAGTGGCGAGTACCCTCTCGTGGCGCGGAGTCACTGGTCCAAGTGTCTGTGTGACTGACACGATGCCGACGTCCCCCCCTTCGCCCTCCATCATTCTCTCATTACTTATTCCCATCAGGACCGTGTGAACAAACAAGGAAGGAGACAAGAAGGTGACACTGATTTGTACAAATCCATACACATTTAAATACAGGCCAAGAAGCAAACATGCAAGATGTATGAGGAGCACTACAAAGAACAGCGCTATCATGTTAAACATACATACCTGTCAATTTATACGTTTTACCCGTGTTTCATACGTTTTTTGATCACTACAAATTGTGTACGCCGTATAACAATTTTTGTACGGGGGGAAAAAAAATGAAAAGCTCGTTTTTTGTTAGACCGATCTCGTCACTCTGGAAATCCACTCTCGTAAAAGTAAAAACAGTGAGTCGACGCTGAAATGAGAATTTATGGCACACGTTCTGTTGTGTTCACATATTTCACACTTATTAAAGAAAGGGTGAGGTAATTTGACTTCAAGTGCAAACATTTGGCTTTTAGTAATGAGTTACTGAGAAAAGCATTGGTTGTGGAGTATGTGTTTTTTTTTTTGGCGTGTCTGATATACAGCAAAACCAGATCTCGAGATAGGCCTCACTGCAGTCTCTGCTCAACTCTTCAAGAAATTGCTACAATTCAAGTTTAAGAAATAACGTTATGGCTCTATTGTTACGCTAACGTGGCCAAGGCACTTGAAAGAAAAGGCTGATAAATCATCTTTACATGACAACTCTTCACTGAATAAAGGTGAAGTACTTTTGGGTAAATCATTATGTCAACTACTGCTTCCAAGGTCCAAGGATTGGACCATATGTCCGAACTTCCCCAATTCCAATGACGTTGGGAAATTATGTAAAACGTAAATAAAAACAGTATTTGCAAATCCTTTTCAGGTTTAAATTTTTTTTTAAAAATTCAAAAAAGGAAAACAGTGTTGTATACGTTTCGGTCCTACAGACCGCAATGACATTGTCCCATATTCCTTTCGTGTCACCAATCACAATAGTGTGTGTTATTTTTTTTATTTTTTTTCTCGTGTGCGTTTGACAAAGTAAGTACATGCAAAGTGACGTTCTGACGTGCAAACCTCTGGGCCAACATTTTAAGAAGAAGATTTCTTAATGTACAATGGCAAAGAATTTAGGGATTTCATGGGCTGCGGTCCATAATATCATCAAAAGATTAGTATTTGGAGAAATCTCTGCACGGAAGCGGCAAGGCCGAAAACCGGGATCAAAAAAGGTTGTGACCTACTAGTGTAGTGTAAACTGGTCCCGTCTGATACCGAGACTTCCCATGGCATTATTGTGAGAATTTTGAAACTGAGATACCACAATATTTACAATAGGCCTACCTTGACAGTGTCTGCAGGATTTCTCACATTTCAGGATCATGTCTAGGCAATAAAGAAGAAATGAAAAAAAAATAATAATAATGCTGTATATTTCCTCTGCTACACAAATAAAATGCTGACATACGGTACCGAGGGCACAAATATTGTAATCTATTCATTTCTATTCATTCAATTCAAATGCAATGAATTGTTACCACAATCTTTTTGACGATTCATACGAAACACCTTTTTGGGTGACCTAGAACACCGATTTCCGAGAACGCCGATGTCCTCAATTCCAGAAGGACAAAAATAATCCCACAGCCACACTTCCAAATGTTGCAGAAATATTTTGAATCCTGAAAACCTTATAGAGGATAGTATGGCCCATCCTTACAGGATGTCACGCCGACTCTGGAACAAAAACATCACTTGTCACATATCACATACAGTCCATAGAACAATGCTGATATAGTGTGACAATATAATCTCCACACAGACCTTTTCCCTCTCACTTCCTCCGGTGAAAGCATCATGTCACTCTTTAACTGGCACACACAGAGACACCTCGTGCTTGGTTATTGCCGTCCTTCCTGGATCTCACTTCCTGGTATTCACAAATGTGTGAAATGACACTGCCTGTATTAAGCTCGCACACACTCGCGCCGGCATGTGCTTTGCTTTGCAACGCAGTGGCTCATTTCCAACTGGAATGTCTCACCAGAGAGTACTTTCACATTATTTTTAATATGACATACATACAAAAGTTATGAACCATAGGGCTCTTGTATTCAACCGGTGATTAACTTGTCAATGCATACAGGTCGGATAAAAGGAAAGTGCTAGGCTGTAGTCCATTAGCCAGGAATACGCTCAGAGCCAATCGCGAGCGATGAGTCTATCCACCATGCACTCACAAGCAATTAGGTGAAACATCTGTGCGTGCATGGATGAGCTTGACTGTGTGAGTGCGCAAACGTGGGTGTGTAAGTCATAATCGATTTACAGTGAGAAAGTTCTCCTTTCCCTCCCAGCGGTATCTCATTGTTGGCCCAGACTAAGGTAGAATTTCTTTTGGCAGGTCTGGCTCACACACACACACACACACGCACCCCCCCCCCCCCCCCACACACACGCACACACACACACGCACACGTACACAAAGGTTGTGAAGACTGTTTCATTAGAACAGATGAGAGAATGGGCACAGCACTGTTGGCATGTGGGTTAGATTAGCCAGGCCGGCCCAGCTTTATAACCATTGTTCTTAAATATAGAGCAAGAGGGACATTGAGGGAGTGCTGCGGATAGGGACTGGGAGGGAGGGAGGGTCTTTGGGTTGGGGGGGGGGGGGCGTTGGGGGTCTTTGGAGACTGGGAAAGAAGGAAGGGGAAGAGCATTATTCCATCAACAACAACAGACCCTTCACAAGCAACCCTTTCGTAAAAGTGTAAGCGGTTAAATCTTTGTGGAATCTCGTCATAGATATATTAGTGCTGTCAAGCGATTACATTTTTTGAACGAATTAATCGCAACATTTTCCATAATTGATCGCGATTAATCATATTTTTCAAGTACAATTTTTTTTACAAAGCTTGGAACCAATATTTACTCAAGTAAAATCTTGTAATTAATGTGGGGTAAAAAACTAAAAGTATATTTCAATTCAAAGACTAATTGCTTTCTTTGATCCTTGAACATGATTCTTTTCCTGTAGAACACAACAGTTGAGCGATACACCAAAGACGTACCGTACAACTAATATGGTATTTGAATTTGGCTTTGCAAAGTGTGCAAATTATTTTGGATTTCTCCATTGAGCCGTCGAGCAGGTTTTTAAAGTAAAAGCGACAGTGACTCCCCTCGAAGTTTGGCTGCACAGTTAGCGGAGGTCAGCTGCTAAATAAAAAAAAAAAATAGTGCGTTTTAAAATGTAAATTAATCTCCATAGTTAATGCATTAACTTTGACAGCCTTTATATCCTTATATATATATATATATATATATATATATATATATATATATATATATATATATATATATATATATATATATATATATATATATATATATATATAATCTAAGCGGTTGTATGTAACCATATGCGGTATGTGTATAGCCTTTATTGCTCAGCTGAAGAAGAGCTGGTTCTTAAGTGACATACACAATTTTCACTTACCTTGTAGAACAAAGATACAAGACCAGTTACAACACCCAAATGTCAAAGGTGTTTTACAACTCATGTCTTATAATGGATACTGTTCTCCCAGCACTCCAGTTAAGTGTGAGTTGCACATTGATGTCAGGAGCAACGTATGTTGCATTGTTAACAGATTTATCACCTTTCCCTCAGCAGATAGTGGCCCTGAATGCTTATGTGGGTATATTATCTGAATGCCATATTTCCTCAAGTGATGCCAAGACCTTTATTTTCCATGCTAAGGCTTGCCAAAGTCTTTATTGGGTGCAGATTTCTATTAGAGGTGGCACCGATTATTTTCTTTTTCTCTCCGTTTTATAAGAATTTGTTCTCATGTTGGAGCACAACGCCACCTTTTTGATCGTCTGCCATATTTTGGGTGCTAAGCAAAAGAGGAATGCTGGCACTGCAGGCACAAATTGAGAAAAGTGTTGAGTGTGAAGTCATGGTGGCATGCTGTATTTTTCCCTCTGCCACCTGCAATAAATCCCCTCTTTTATGGCAAAACGTCCCTTTTCGTTTCTCAATGAATCATTTTAGTGATTAAGTATGTACACACTCAGGAAGTGGATATCTAAGAATGTATAGTTGTACTCAAATTGTATATTAAATTTGATGACGACGCAATTTTAGTTGTTTTTTTTTTTTTAAATAAGTGAGTAATGCATGAATCATACTGATACTTCAGGCATACGCAAAAGGTAAATACCTTATATGAAGGTGTACAGTTTGGTGCTGATCCACAGGAGAACAGAACATAAACGTCTTTGAGTTTACTAGGCTGTGACTTCAAACTGTTTGCTACATCTGCTCCAAAATTTTACAAGTTCGACCTTGAGCCATGATTACGAACTGCATACATTGTCTGAGTTTCTGAGTGGAAAACTGAGAACATGATACGAATCAAGTCAATTCTCATAATGATTGGTAGTTCAATTTCTAGTGCAAAACTTGTTCAAACTTATTAATTATGTTTGATAAAAAGTACACCTAAAGTGGAAGTCAATCCAGACATATTTTTTGCAAGACTATGTTCTATGCAAGCCCACTAGTTGAAAGAAGGCATTGTGATAAATATTGCATTTGTGAAATAAGAGTTAATCGACCTGTTTTTAGCTATCTGTGGGGGCGGCCATTTTGTCTTCTGTCGACTGAAAATGACAACACAGCTGCTCAGGGCTCAGGTAACGGCCAATCACGGCTGACCTGTTTTCTGAAGCTGAGCTGTGATTGGTCGTTACCTGAGCCCCGAGCAGTTGTGATGTCATTTTCAGTCGACAGAAATGACAAAATGGCCGCCCCCTGAAATGGCTAATATGGGGTGGATTTTGCTGCTTAACTCACATTCCACAAACGCAATATTCATCAGAATGCCGTGTTTCAACTTGTGGGCCTGCTGGGACCATATTCTTGAAAAAAAATGTGTTTGGGTTGAATCCCCCCCCTTTAATAAAAGAAAACAGTAAGTTAAACAGACACCCGGCAACGTGGTTTTATTGGACTTGGCTACTGAGTGCACTTGACCTTTCATGTGTTTTCAGTTTGGCTATTTCTCCCCGTCCCTCCCTCCCCCCATGCCCCCAAGGGACAAAGTGGTCTTTCCCCATGCACCCTTACTTAAAATGACTCACCTCCATAGTGATACAACGTGCCTTCAACACCTTCCTGCGTGGTACGACTACGTGTGTGTGTGTGTGTGTGTAAGAGATCACAGTCAAGTGCATTATTGTGTGTAGAAATAATGATAATCCTCCATAGTCCCCCTGTGCCTCCTAAGCCCCCCGAGCTCCTTTTCACCATTAACGTCCAGAACACACGTCAGCCTGAGCCCCCCGGCTTACCTTCAGACTGTCCAGATTCACAAAAGACAGATAGCTTAAGAGAGCGAGAGGGAAGGGGGTCAGTAGAAAACAGCTTGACGCAGCTGAAGTTATGAGACCTTCAGACCAACAGCGCATTGCCGTGTCTCCGTACAGCAGTGTACTACTCAAGACGTCAGTACATGCATTGTCTTTGTTCAGGCGCTTAGGCAAAATTTACATTCATGTTTTCCTCACTTGACTGCCCCTTCTTATGCTAGTTTTGTATGGTTGGCAACAAGAGAAAAAAAAACAGTAGTTTTACATTAAAATCCAAACATAATATAAGCGGTTCGGATAATGGATGGATTGATAATAAAAGGGTATTTACGCTATGGCCAAAATTCAACAATTACAGTAATCCCCAAGATCTTATTGTACTGTATTCTACACTCATCAAAAAAAAAAACACTCATGTAATCATTTCATTATATTCATATATCCAATATTCCTTTTTTTTTTCCATGTTGCTCTCCCCTTCGTTTGCTTCTTAAAATGAGTGCCAAACTTTCCAACTGAGTGAAATAAGTCCTTTTTGTAAACCTCATTTAAAGGGCCCAGCTCAAAGGGTGAAGGGGGCGTCTGCATCATGTCAGAGACGCAACTCCGAAGGATTCACTTGCCAAAAGCACAATGAGACCTTGGACTCTCTCAGTGCGCCGCGACTGAGGTTACACTCCAGTAAAAAGCTCATTTTGATTCACTAGATTTACAAACGATTAAACACACTGGTTCTAAGTATTTGCATAAATAGCATAGATAATCCATCAAATGTCCTCGATCGACACCTTTTTATGAAAGAAAAAAAAAAAAATAAAGCCAAACCCTTGCGTTAATCCTGAGCTTTCACTTTACTGCCTCATTTTTCAAATTTCTCTTGCTGCATCTGATTAAAAATGATCCCTGCCGCTTCCTAAGCACCACGGAGAATTACATTGAGCTGGAACAATTATTTGGATGCATGGCAGAGGGGGTGAACACATCATATAAAAGTGTATATCAACAAGGTGCCTATAAACTTAAAAACAAAACAAAAGAAACACTAATTCAAAGCAGAATAAGACACATAGAAATGTGTCACAGTCATGGGCTTCATTTGGAGCCATTTTAAATGGTAAATTGGGCAATAAAAACAGTACTAATGCCACTAAATCCTGTTTAGATTAAATGTGAGAGGTGTTTCTTTTTATGGTATAGGGAGATCTGGTTCTAATCATCTGAAAATTCAATGGAATGCACCTGTAAATGGAATTAAATTAAACACCCATTCCTGACAGGCTTCAAGCAGCAAGCCTGTTAGAGCCCCAGAAATGATTGTTGAAAGGTGCTGACAAACAGCAATCTACTGAGCTAAATAAGATAGATGTTTGGATCATTAGGTTATTCATGTTGAGACGATTAACCCTGTAAAGAGAGCAGTCGTGATTATTTACTTCTTGTTGGATGACAGTGGAACCTAAAAACCAGTATGTCCTACAAAAGCTACCCAAAAAAACTTCAAGCATCAACATCTGTGATGACGTTTTTTGCATATCTTGTGAGAAATATATGACTTTTATGGGTAGCACAGTGACTAGTGGTTAGCGTGTCTGAGGTTCAGGGTTCAAGACTCGGCTCCGGCCTTTCTGTGTAGAGTTTTCATGTTCTTTCTGTGCTTGCATGGGTTTCTCTGGATATTCGAGCTTCCTCCCACATAAAAAAAAAAAAAAAAAACATTCGTGTTAGGTTCACTGAATGCTCTAAGTTGTACTTGGGGGGGTACGTGTGAGTGTGAGTGGTTACTTGCCTACTAAGTACTGATCCAGTCGGTGCCCTGCCACTGCCTTGCAACCAGCCCTGGCCTGGGTGTAGCCCAGGTCTCGCTTATCTGTTACCCTAATGAAATATGAACAAATTTGAATGAGGGTTGAGCGATCTGATTTGACCATGCTATGAAAATGAGGAAAATTTAAATGCATTGCTTCTGTTTTTCTACTTTTAAACTACATAACAAGATCCATGTGTGCGCGAGTACACGCACTCACATTGCCCTTGCACCCAACTTGCACCCGACTTTTAAGTAGAGTTTTGCAATGAGTTATGGTGGTGGTAAGGTGTTAAATATCCGTCTGGGCTGCAGCAGATGCAAGATGGACCACCACCATGGCACTATATAGCTGTCCCTTTACTGTTGTCTTGCCACAATAATGTATATGAAAATATGCACGTTTAGCCAATGATACCCCCTCCTCCCTCTTTGCACAGGGTACATCGCGAGCATGGTTCTCACTTCTCAGCACTGCCATTGTTCATCACCATCTCCACAGCAAGGCCTCTCTACGCCCTTGTGAGAAGTAGCCCACTCACAAGACAAACTTCCACAACTCGTGCTCTTTAATGCACCTTTCCCTGGCTGTTTCCTCCATGTAACTTTTTTTTAAATCTACCTGGCTGGTGTTGGGCGAACATGTTTCAAGCCTAATTGACCAAAGTGACAAACAATTTTCTTTCTCCTCTTGCTGTATTTGATAGCAATACAACCTATGTGCACCTCAAGTACTCTGCTGCCACCATGTGGTTGTTTGGGAGAGGACATACACAGTATCGCACTGCAATATTGTGGCTGGGCAAGATTGTATGACTTGACTGACAACTTGCTTAACCCAAGTGATAACTTGACTCGACTTACTTGAAATTAATGGGTACTCTAATTGAATTGCTTGATTTTTGCCACAGTAACTTGGGACTTGCTTGAAACATTGCTTTTGAAAGTTAAGACATGAGACTTGTGACTTGTATGGTGTGTGTGACTTACAGCCACATCTGGTCTTTTCTAAAAATAATGCTCTCTATACTTGGTGTTCCACAAATTTAACCGACAGCAGAGGCAGCAAGTCGACAAATCGGCCTAAACAAGGCAGTATAGGAGGAGGTCCACTGATCTCTGGGCCCCTTTTAGGATGACCCCTGACCCCCGCACTTTGAAGGTTAGGCTTACACAGCTGTTTGAGTCATGTCCAAACCAGAGCTGAACTCACACACATAACAGAAAATACTCATTTAATATAATGAAAAATACATGTCAATACCTCATACAGAGAGGTCTGATTGTTGGGCACATGGGCAAATATTTTAACACAAACATATATTTTTTCAGTAGGCTATCTGTGCTTTACTTGAGTATTAATTTTTCTGACCACTTTTTTTACTTTTCCCAAATTGGCACGTTATGGTGGCCCATAAGGGAGAGACAGTCGCGGGGAACATGTACATTAAGGGAGGGGAAGGAAATGACATGTTTCTGGGTTCAAATGGATTATATGAAAGTACGAAAGAGAGAAGCTTTCTGCGAAAACAGTCCGTTTTGTGTGGAGAGTTAAGAGACATGACTTGCCTTCGTCTCCTCGTCTTGACATTTACCGTATCTCCACATTCAACCTCAGTGGATGACAAGACACCTAAAAAAAATGACAGGATGAGAGAAAAAAGTCAACCGCAGTTGAGATTTCCATTAACTGAGATCCTGAAGTTTTACAAGGCAAGGGGGGGGACAAACGCGACATGGAGGAACAGCATCTTTTATCAGTGCAGTAAGATGAGGCCCCGTGATTGTGTTTGCCTTGGGGCTCCCACGTTATGTATTTATTCTTTCATTCATTAGCCCGCTGAGGGCAACCATAACTCGATGAAAACAAGTTCGGCACCCTGCCACCTGGACCAAACGCCTTGTGACTGTCTCCTCCACGTGGCAATGTGTAAGAATGCAGCTGTAAGCAGAAGCCACCTACCTCACTCCCGAGCTTGCCTTTTCGGTCCCGGAGGCTTCGTCCACTTCTTTTTTCTAACTCAATCGACGTAAAGACGGAGAGAGAGAGAGGGGGGAAGGACGCAGAATGGCGGCTGTGCCGTGCTCCAAGTGCACGGCAGAAAGAAAGGGCTTTCGGCGGGAACTTGACTCTTGGCGACACAAGCTGATCCACTGCGTCGGTATGATCCTTGTGTTGTTGAGTTTCTTCTAAAAAATCAATACGCCGCACGGAGCGCTGGTCCGACATTAAGAGGTTTGCTCCACCCGGCTATGTTATTCGGTAGCTAGGAACTAGCTGGCTAGCTAGGTGGCTAGCTAGCAAGCTAGCGCCAACTCCATAAGTGGTCAGCCTAAACTGACAGGCTAGGATGTACCAGCTGGCTAGTTGACACATTCTCTTTGTGTTGCCCTCAACACAACTTGTTTTCGATCTGCTAATTTATTTGAAGGAGCAATACACACGTAGCATAAAGGTGTGGCGTGAAATATGCCAATAGCTGTATGTAACTGATACTCGAGGCATTGTGCATATGAAAATTAGAATTGCGAACACCCTGCTAATATTAAGGCAGTTTGGGGGAGGGGATTATGGCTGAGATTAAAGCAGATAAAATATACTCTGTCCACGAGAATGCAATATATTTCAGTAGTTGTCCTGGGCTTGTGGCGTTTTTAAGAAGTTGTAGAAAAAAACGGAAGCTGGCAACGTTGCATCGCATGTCCATCATCTGTTAGCCGTTTTCGTAGTGTATGTTTAAGAATAAATATGTGACATTTCTAAGACGGTAATAATTGTATTGATGAAGACATTGCTACATTGTTTACCTCTAACTGAAAACTACCAGAGTTGCACCAGATTATCAAATAAGAAAAGAAAAAAAGAGTACACCCTGTTTTTTCTTTTTTTCTTATTTTGCAGGGTTTGAAAGCATCCTGGAGGGAATATACGGTCCAATGCTGACAAGAGACCTTAACTTATTCGATGGTGGGTTCTTTGCCAAACATGATTTTCTTCTATCTAACGCTATTTGTTGTATTTGTGTCAGGAAATTACCTAATTTTACGTAATTAGTCAGAAAATTATTTATTTACTAAAAGAGTAATAGAGTAAGAGTAATACATCTTTGTTCATCTATCAATGCCAGTGATGTATGGTGACAGGCAGAAGAATTACCGGCTCGTCCACGAGACGTCTGAAAGTAAATAATTACCTAACATTTGTCAGGAAATTCAGCAGAGCTCATCATTCGAGTATATATAGTTTTTGTGACATTTTCGTTTGGTGATGTGCACAGAGGATTTTCTAATGTACTGTAAATATGTGCGGTGGTTTGAAAAAGGTTGAGAACCGCTGCTAGATGGTTGGATACAGCACTTGACCATTTTTAATTACTTTTTTATTGTTGTTTTTTTCAGACTGTGAACCTGACGAGGTGGTTGACTGGTCTCTGGAGGCAAACTGCTCTCACTGCTCATTCTGCAACCTTCCTCTGGACAAACTCGGTGTAAGAACTAGATTGGAGAGTCTTGTTCATAACATATTAGCCAAGTCGTGCGCTGTCAACATTTTCCACTTTTTTTTTCTTTTTTTTCAAACAGGATCTAGCGCCTACAACCACATCACCCCTCTCCTCCCCTTCTGATTTCTCTCCATGTCAAGCTCCAACCATCTCTGAGAGCAGCCACACAGCTCACAAGTTCCTTCAAGCTGTGTTCCACAAAAAAGGTGAGTTTGACCAGTCACAAGTTTGAACACAGCTTCTCATTCAATAGCTTGAGAAATAAATTAGGCAAATTTTAGTTTATATACAGTAGGTGCCTTTGGACTTTTTTGTATCCTTTGGAACTACCGAGGTAAGACCAGATAATGGTGCTGACATGGCATTTAATATAAAAGAGAAAATATCAAAGAACTTGGAAGGATTTTTGTAACTCCAGTTTTGGGGGAGGTAAAAAACCATGAAGTAAATAATGCAATTTGATGTATTGTCGTCAGGCTGTCAAAATTGTATGAACTGTTTGGGCAACATTCTAAGCAATATTTTATCATCATTATTTGTCATACTTGTGTGTGAGATTACCAGTACATACATTTCATTTCCTTCACAAGTCTCGCATGACAGCAGTTGGACGTCTGAAATTTTGCATTTCAGACAACATTTAACACCGGACAACATTTAATTTAACAGTCCGCATTTTCATTCTCTTTTTCAGATGCGTCTCCGTGCTCTGATGCCAATATTCCTCGGATTGCAGAGGAGCTGATGAAGAAGATGATCCATCAGTTCGCCATGGAGTATGCATCCAAGTGCCTACTCCACACCACCACAATAGACGTTACAACAAGGACCTCTTCGCCTTTTTCTGAAACATCAGATGCCCCCTTGGACCTGACCGTAAGCCGAACTCCGGAAGAAACAGAAAGGGAATCTGATACAGGTTAGTGGCAATCTTTAAAAATCAAAATTTAAGATGTGATTCCGGGGATGTTTTTTTTTTTTTTTTTTTTTAATTTTGAATTATGTGCCTTTTGACATCATAGCAGATGGTGTGCTCGACCTCTCCAAAAAGAACAGTGCCAGCTCAACAACTTCGTCAACATTGTCATCGAACGTTAAAGCGTCAGGGTAAGAAGTTTATTACAGATCATACTCCTTATTTGTACTAAATTGTTGGTATTGTGTTGAAAAACCAGTGCAAGCTGTGCTATCACATTATAGTAAATACACTTGAGTTGACATAACGGTATTTTGTTGATTTCTAAAAATGTCCTCTCCAAAACCATTCGCGACAATGCCAATTTTTCTCCTGTTCGTTATGGCGGTGCGGCAAGAATGGCCGCGAGTCGGTTGTTGGGTGGTAACGCACCATCTTTGTTTGGCTGTACGGTGGCTCGTTGAATTTATGCTCGTCTCCTTGGATTTTGCTTCCGTGGGGTTGACTCTTCTATCTCTTGAGCGGTAACGTCACAACATTGGCACCGCATTTGAACAAATGCCAAAAGCCCAGGATTGTACACCGATGAGACTTGCGTTCCAATATCCTATCATGAATTCATTTCCTTTTCAACCAATCCTTCTATGAATCTGATTACTCCACTTAACGTGTACATAAGACTGTCACCGAAGGATAACAAAACTGCAGTGTGCGCGACGGTCCAGACAGAGGCATGCAATAGCAGGCAGTGATGTTACCAACAAGGCATAAAGGAGTGGACCCCCTTCTCCCCTATGCCCAAATCACACCCTCTCCATCACCTCCATCCTGACCCTGCTGTTTGGTCCTCCCATCCCTAGGAGGCAGCTCAGGCAGAAGGAGTACATTGAGAGGAGTTTGGAGCTGTCTGAGGGGCTGCTGTCCAAGGCCTTGAAGGACATACGCTCAGGAAGGCTGCAAGAGCAGCGTGCTGCATTGCTATACGGAATTCCCCTTCACACCCTGAGGCAAGGCCTGGAAGACTGGTCGGAAGGACGGCCGGGAGCGCTGCACCCGCCGTCGCAAAGCCACGGAGATTTCAGGGAGGAAATGGCACCCTACGGCACGGCGTCATCGACGCTCGGCGGCGAAGCCCGCCTGGTCCTGCAGAAGGTGGCGGCGTGGGCCGAGCGGGCTGAAATTGGAGATGCGCAGGAGAATGGAGAGCTCACTTTCCCGCCGTCCTCCCTCTCCTTTTATCAGCCCAGTGGTCTACAGAGGACCCTACCCCACTCTTTTCCCCAGCTCAGGGATGCTCTCCAGCCCTCTCCGAGCCCCACTCCCAGTCCGGAGGCCGCCGCCGCCGCCCCCCTTCGTATCCCTCAGGTCCGTCCCATGTCCAATCTCAGCAGGTTAGCCCCAGGAGAGGTTCACAGCACGAGCGAAAACCGCCGTACCTCACCAACGGAAGGCGCTGCCAATTCGTTGACAACCACTGCCAGACCTTTGTCTTTCTTCAAACTCAGATCGCCTTTCCTGGCACGCGGCTGCGCAGGAAGTGCCAACCGGTCACCTCTTCGCCTGGCGCAGCGCAGCTCCTCATTGGATGATTCCGAGGAGGGGGCGGACCGCCGGGACAAAGACAAGCAACCGAGGAAGAAGCGCGGAAGGTACCGCCAGTATGACCACGAACTGATGGAGGAAGCCATCACCATGGTGACGGCCGGCCGCATGAGCGTGTCCAAGGCCCAAGGAGTTTACGGGGTACCCCACAGCACACTGGAATACAAAGTCAAAGAGCGCACCGGAACACTGAAAAATCCTCCCAAGAAGAAATCTGCCAGCTTTTTCTCGCCCGGTTCCACCAACTCAGGGACACTTGCCTCGCCCGCTGCTGCAAAGATGTTCTAGACAAAGAAACACATCCAGAACTCCTCAACTCTTGAAGCCACCACCTCTTACAAGATTAATGTTTTCTTGGGATCTTGTTAAAACACAACACATGCCTTTACAAATATATCATGATATTATTCAGGTTAAACTGCGAGTCTGTTTTTGATAGTCGTACCGTCTGCTGTGTTTCTGCGATTTGGTCCTGGACTTTTGATTGTGATGGGGAATTTCTCCAGAGGGCCTGGTGTTTTCAATATAGTCCGAGGATTTTTATTCCGTGGGGATGAATTTCATCTTGGAAGACAATTTGCAAAAAGTCATTGATGATGGAGTAGAATGGATGATTGGTTTTTAGTTCTGACGTGTATTTTGATGATCTGGGACTTGCGGAAATCGTGTGCAGTCACTTGAAATGCTGATCTAGATCTTGATTTGCTTACGGCACGATGACCTGAGATTTCCCAGGATCAAATGACAGAAACGCAGTGGCAGTAAAAGGAAAAAAAGATGACTCCAGTGTCAGTTAGCTGTTAGGAAAATAGGTTCTTCAGGTTTTGACTTAATTCTTCAAGCTCCTCGTTAATGAAGCAATGATGATTGTCATTTGCAGCTTTCTATCTCTCTGGGTATCTGACCAAGGCCATTGAAGTGACTTAGAGCCATCATAACAATAAACCCTCATTGTAATTATTGTTATACACCTCTGCAAACAGGAAGATTGTATATTGTTAACTACTGTGATAACTATTTGAATGTGCGTTTTTTGTTGAAAAGAATAGCGTAAAAAAAAAAAAAAAGAAAAAAAAAAAGCCATGTGTTGTCCTTAAAAGTTTTTTTTCCTCTTTGTAGTGGGAATGCATTTGTGTAGCATGTTTTCAAATGTGCACTGATAAGCTTGAGTACTATGTTATTGTGTACGTGTATCGTTGAAAATGTTTGATGACCTCAGATATTTACTAATGTCGCTACCGTAGCTGCATTACTCGACAACCTCATTCGTGACTGCTGCTTGGAATGTCTTAATTTTACGGGACCGTTTGTCCCATGAAAGCGCGCCCGGTTTAGTCGGGGGACGGCATGCGAAGACAAAGTGACTTTGTGTGTGATGTTTGATTGTGGCGACGGCCGGCATCGTGACGGTGGCTTGACTCGATGTAAGGGGGGGGGGGGGGGGGGCTTCTTTCCGTCTCGCAAACGGTTTCACTCACCGAAACGGTTGCTGTTGTCTTTCCTCGTCTCGTCTGTCGTTGAGACGGACCGATGTCCGACGGCAACAGCGCAAATACCAAAGCAGCAGTTCAGTTCAGGGTTACCAACAACAAGCTGTTTCTAAATATCTTATTTGCTGTGACGTCAGCCTGCACGCCTCTCTATCGAACCTCATTGCCGCGTATACCTCTGAACTTCAGTTTCCTACAGCCCAGTGTCAGATTTGTATTCACCACCGTCAAGGCGTATGTGTCTCAAGGAACAAAAGGTGTGCATTTAATCCCATCTTTGACCCATTCTACATTTGGGATGGTTTTATTGGCCACTGTGGCATTTACAGATCTGCCTTGTTTTTGTAGGTTTACATTCGTCTTATCTTTTTATGTGCTTTAAATTAGAAGTTAAGCCTGACCAGATGATATACTCTGATACCGATTATCTCCACTTCCGAATGTTCTTGATCTTTCGTAAACATCAGTGGATGTGACTACGCCATACCACAACAAGATGTCTTTTTTTTTTTTTTTCGCAATGTTGCTTGCTACTACATCAACAACTTTGTTTGTAAAGAAAAAAAGAAGAAAAAAAAAAGCCTAAGCACCTCTTGAGAAACAGACAGCTGAGTGATTAATTGCAGTATGTATTCAGATTTAATTGCAGTATATTTAAGATCGCCATCTTAATTATTTCCCCCTTCCCTGCTGGTGAATATTAGAATCATAACAGAATTCTGCCATTTATGCATAAGTGTTATTGCACTTTGAGTTATTCAAATCATGTCTCTGGAAACCTATAATGTGTGATGCATATTAATTTATTTGTTTTTCAAAGCCGAGTTTGACTATTTTGCTCGTTGTCTTTGTTGATTTGTTATGAAGCACTTCAATTTAATGTTAAAATGTGTATTGCGAAAATTGCATGAATGCTTTTAAATGTGAACCCGCTGTGTTTAATTTAATCCCCAAAACGACACCCATGAATGTTGTGATTTAGTGATTATTGAGTGAGTAGTATAAAATCGAAAATGAACTCTAGAATGTAACCATTTTTGGAAGAAATGGACCTCTTGCAAGTCCAGTATGCTACATGTTTGTTACGGTAAAGAGCTTCATTTGTGAAGGACTGGAGCTGCTACCATGCCATTGACTACATAATTCTCTCACGGTTTCTGTTGATTTCACTATACACTTTACTATAGCGCCATTATTAATCTTAATTAAATCTCTGTATCCATGAAGGATAAAAATATATACCAGTGTGTGTGTGTGTATATATACCGGTAATGTAACAATGGCATCATACCTCAAGCAGGCATCTTAAAGTGCTGTATCGAATTTAGACTAGTCCAACACTGACACGGTCTGGATTTGAACTCAACCTAAGATTTTGGAAATGGCATCACATTTCAAACCTGTTATTGTTTGTGTTGTTTAATGTGAAATTATTATCATGACCTGATTTAACTGTTGACTTTAGTTTTTTTTTTTTAATTGTAAATATTGTTGGTGAAAGTGCTGTACAAAAGAAAAGAGGTTTGAGCGTTTCTACAATCATTCCTGCTGTGTTTAGCAGAATGTTCATTTGCCTTCTGCAACTCAATAAAACAGCTCTCAACAAAACGCCAGCTTGTCATCATTTTGACCTTTTCAATTTGGTAGCCAAACTGGTCATCTTGTGATGCATTTGCGGGCCGTTCATACCTGCGTGCAGCTAATTGTCCGGTGGCTTTGACAAAGGATCAGGACTTGTGTTTTTCATCTTTTTTTGTGTTTTCATCAAGAGCAGTTAAATGTGGGAACATGCATTTATATTTTTGCTAGAATGTATTGATGTTTGTTAAAAACTGGTTTGTGAAAACTAAATGAAAAGCTGATAAGGAGGAAAGAAAGTAGTTGCATGTTTGAGATTTATGATCTGATCCTAGAGGCTGAAAAGAATATACATGTGAAGTAAATGTTTAATTGTAATTAGTAATGAAGTAATTCATCAGCCGGACCATTTTATTGGCTGATGTTCGCTCCTTTGAAATCAGCAGCCAACCCCTACCCCAAAAGGCAGGTTTTTCCTCTTTTGTCAAGTTAAACATAAACTCAAGGACACATTATTATAAAGCAGTCAAATCATTTGCAACTAATTCATATCTTTGTTGTTGTAAGCATTAGGAGACCAAAAAAGAGGTTCATTTAGTCATTTTTTTAATTAATAGGCCGAAATGTTATTCTTCCAAATGGGAATCGGCATCAGCCTAAAAAAAAAAAAAATCCTTCTCGGTCCGGCGCTAATAAAAACATTCAATTATAGTCTGACTTTATAGTAGGTCTGCACGATATTGGAAAAACATGCAATATGCGTCTTGAATATTGCGTCATCGCTATTATTGCAATATTTAACATGTACCTAAAGAAATGACACCTTTATTATCTAATGAAAGAAATGTTCTCTTCTCTTATCGAATGAAGTTATTGGTCAAAGTCAGATGAATGCATCCAATTCCAGATGAATTTATTGCACGTTGACGATATTCAAATGTATTGTGCAGGCCTGCTTTATAGGTACTCTGTACAATTATGTTATTCCAAATTTGACTCAGCCAAAACATGAGTACTAACTCATTCCTTTGTATTTTACCCCTAGCTGCCCATCTACGTCAGATAAAGAAGAATTGGGAGATTTAGAACAGCGGACGTGCCGTCAGCAATCTGCACTGGATGTTGTCCTTAGCTCTCTCTGCCCAGCACATTGTTCCTTACTCTACCAGATGCTGAAGTTGGCACACAAGGAAAAATTGCTCTTTTCCCCCGCCCACGAACACGCTCCAACAGAAACTCATGGCTGTCATTCTGGATTACAGGCAGGTGATGATGTCCTGAATGAGTGCGTAGCCCTTAACGGCGGTTCACTATGCTCTTCGTCCGATTGTGCTCATCAAGGCTGTGGAAGCACAGCGTGCCGTCCTGGAGCCTTACCTTTAAAAAGCTGCAAAAGTCTAGCTCCTTTGGACCTAAACAGCAGCTGCATGCAGAGTTGTAAGATACATAGTTCCACTTTGGTTTGCCTTAAGCGGCTCCACTGTACTTCTAGCCAAGATTTGCCTGCAGAACACATCAACAACTCAAGGTGTTCATTTGGTCCTTGCCCTTCAGTCCACCGTAAGCAACATCCCCACTCTCATTTATGTGTCACAAAACACACCTGTGTGACCCAGCTGAAGAAAACAACAGATTGTGAGCCCCCTCCTCCTGTCCTGAATAGAGAGCAGAGCCCTTCTCCTCCACCCCTTTCTCCCATCCCCTCAGATATTGATAAGTTAACCAATGACATGCCACCTTCCCTGCTCCACCATAACCAAGAGGAGGAAGTTGCCCACATGGTTAAAGATCATCCAGGAAGGTGCCAGGAGGCAACTGTAGATGCAGCAAAAACAGTAGAGGTTGAGTCTTCGACTCCAAGAAATAGTCAAGCCGAGAAGAACCCAAATGGGACTTTACTGCAGGATGTTGTGAACCGCTTCAGTGAGAAACTTGATACCATCGGACCTCCAGAGAAGGACCCGGCTCTGCCCTCGTCGCCCATTGATGTCTCTGAACGGGAGCCGCTAGAGTCCTCCCCAAGCAGCCAGAACTTGAAACTTCCTGCTGATGCCCTTCTGACTGAAATTATCACCACTGTGCTTCATACACGCAGTGCCAGCGACTATAACCTCAGTGAGCTGTTCAATCGCCATGATAACAAAGATCCCAAGTCACCTAATACACGCTTGCGCCGTCGCCAGGAAGTGCTTGCTGCTTTGGCGACACCCGCTGACGGTGCTACGACTCGAAGGCAAAGCTTGCAAATCAAACGAGAGCTTGCGATGTTCAACGTGCCATACAGCAGGAGAAAGTCATCGCATGCAAAGAGAGCACAATCAAACGATGGTCACGGTGCTGTAAACACATGTAGCACTTTGGTGGACTCAAACGTGATGCCAGAAGAGGAAAGAGAAACGGAGTTAAATATGGACTATCAAAGAGTTACGGGGGTACTGCTGAATATTATCACTCCTGAAAGTCACATGAATGAAGTGAAAGAGGATGAAACAGAGGGAATGAAGGAAAGAGAAATATCGTTAGATGAAAAAGACCGAAATCAAACAATGTCCCATGACCCGCAAAACATTTTTTGCAACCAATGTTCTCAGGATGACAATGAGCAAGTGAGAACTCCGTGCGAGAGACCTTGCCAAACGGACAAGGTTAGTGCAATAAATGATGCCATGATCCTTGAAAATGTCCCATCAGGTAAAGGCTGCGGCACCGATGAGAATGATAATGGACCGGTTGAAGATCGAAACCACGCTAGCATTGCAGACGGTCATCCAGGTCAAAAATCCCCCTCCAATGAGTCAAGGAGGGCACGGAGAAACATTGTCCCTCCGCAACGATTCTCCTCGTATGTCACAGAAACCAGGAAGACGTTCTTTGCAGCTTGTTTCTCTGAAAGTATATTCAACCAGAGAACTAATAATAAAAATGTTTTCACAGCGACCACCGCAGATGCCTTATTAAAAAATGTAGATGGTAATGATGCTCATCTTGAATCAAAAACCAAAACATCTTATCTCCCAGACACATTTACGTCAATCAGTAGAGGACACAGTTCATCTCGTACAGAGTCAGAAGAGCAAAATCAGAAGGTGCGACAAACTCCATCAGGCAAAAAGACTACGTCCACTGCCGAACCTTTAGAAGAAACACAACCATATCCCAAAAGACTATCAGGCGAAAATACTGCATCAAGAAGGCTCCAGTACCAAAATGTCGGGGTTACTACCAGGTCTGCTACCTGTGCTCACAATTGTTGTACCTCTCCAGTCCAGTACACAAGCCCAATTAGGTTAATGTTTGTATCACCAGTAAAAGATAAAGAAGGTATTGTATATAGTCTTAAGTCGGTAAGGTCTGGCTCAAATGCACAAACAGAGGTACCCTTTGACCCATGCAAAGAGTCTTCCTGGGCAGGGACACCCGACAAGAAGCAAAGCCAGATGACTGAATGTGCCAGCCCACACATCAGGCCTAACCACAAATCCACTACCTCTTCTTTTAAATCTGCAGGGCCCTCAACAAAGTCTTCTCCTTCACAGCGACTCAAGTCCGGTTCTTCACCAGCCAAGCAACCTTTCTCAACACCTAGGTCTGCTACTCCTCCAAGATTGGGTTCGTCACCCGTCAAGTTGTTTTCCTCATCACCAGAGTCTGATTCTTCACCACTTAAGTCAGGTTCTTCGTCAGCTTCTGCTCCATTGAAGCCAGGTTCATCACCAGCAAAGTCCCTCTCCTCATCCCCCAAGTCAACACCTGGAAAACGCACTCCTTCACCTAAGTCTACCTCCCCCAAAATAGGGTCGAAAAGATCAGGTGAAGTTACTCCACCTAAGAATCCATTCGGAACGGTGAGCCGATCACCGGGCGACTTGCAATCATTCCATGAAATCACTCCCCTGAAAAGACGCCCTGGCCGGCCAAAGAAGCTAGGGCCACATCTGGAGCAAAAAGTGAAGAGACCAATTGGTCGACCACGCAAACAGAAGCCTGAACACGCAGCAACAGGGACAAGCACGGCAAATGTATCTGCAGACACAGAGGAGAAAGTCAACAAGAACCTAAAAATAACGGTTGTCTACGGCCGCTCAAGGAGAAACAAACGGATGGTTTCTGAGAGCTTTGACCAGCTTCAAACGGAATTCCAAGATGCATGTCGAGCAGTAGGTCTTAAAAACGACTTGAGTGGAAAACACAACTCAAAAACCAACACAGGTCATCCCAAAATTGGTGCAGCAGAATTCCCTGAGGTGTTACATTATGCCAACCCTGTCAAAGAGGCTGCACAGCACCCTACCAGTAAGATTAAATGCCAGAAAAGAGAGAAAGGATTACCCTCCAGGAAACCAGGGAGACCAGCAAAAGTGAAAATCTCCGGCATCTCGGTCACTGTAACCACAGTGTCACCAAAGCAACGTAAAATTTTGATTGAGAAGGATGCTCCCGATACACAAAAGAACAAGAAAGCACTCCTGCCAGAGTTTCAAAGTGCCAAAGAGTCCAAGACAGTTAGTTGTCAATCTGTTAGCGAAAACTTACAACCGGAGGAACAAAGACAATCCGAGACTAAAAATAGCAACAAAGTACTCAATCAGCCTTTCGCTGTGCGACATTCAAAAAGAGTGAGCAAGCCCTCAATCTATTTTTTGCACGCCGTTGCCACCTCCACAACTCGAACATACAGTCACAGTAATGCTCTGTTACGGCGCTCCAAACAACTTCTGCTGAACAAGGCCTGCAATAAAAGGAAACAAGAAAAAGAGAAGAGAGTCGAACATACGGCGGTGAAAAGGCACCGTTGCGAACAGGAGAGGAAGAACATCTCTCAGGATCTCGCTCGAGTCGCGGGTGTTTCTTTAGACTCTATCTTTGCTCCGAAGGAGACACTTCGCTGGTGGGCAGCATCGGCTGAACAAGAAAACTTGAACCAAGAGCTTTCCAGACGCATTCAGTTCATGTCAGATACCTGGGTCTCAGACGCTGTGGAGAACCAGAGGCTAGACCTCCAAGTCAAAGTAGACACTGAAGGAACTGGATCATCTGTCGCCAAGTCCAACCGTTCTTCGGTGGTTCAAACACTGTTCAACTGCCCTCCTATTGAACCCAGATCCCGTAGCATGCGGCAACTCGGCTCCTGGTTTATGGAGACTACAGAGACGCACTCACTGGCTATTGTCAAGAGGACAAGCTCTCGCAATCGTTATGAAGTTATGCACTTCCCTCGCTCTGTCAACAAACAAGGTGTCAAGTGCCAAAGTCCGCAGGCAGAACGACTTCGCAGACATCTCAAGAAGTTTGCCAAAACATTGCCAAAGAGCCCCGCCCAACATGAAAAGGCTCAAAAAAGGTTGAAGAAATTGAGGGAAGCTCAATCAATTCATAACATTAGGCAGCGACTCGTGATGGACAAGAATAAAAGGGGTAACCTCAGCCGAGGAAGTAGGTGGCGGCATCGCTTTGGCAAATACCAGGCCACACTTCTTCGGGCAAGGAGACGCTTCCTGACCCAAGAAGAAAGGAAGTGTTCAAAGAAGGAAAGAAACATACAAGTGACTGCCTGTGGGCCAGAAGTGGCAATAGGACTTAAACCAAAACTGGAAGCATTGAAATCAGTTAAAAACGAGTTTTCTGAAGGTTCAGAGAACAGTTCTAAAGCCCAATCCAAGGAGCCTGTGGGTACAGCAAAAGAGCAGAACATCTCTTCTAAAGCCTGGAGTCCTGAGACCCTGAAGGAATGCCGGGTATTTTTGAAAAAGATCAACTCTCCGGACAACATATCAGCAGAGGAGTGGGACTCTTGTACAGTGACACTGGATAAGTCAGCCTCTGCATTTGTGATAGCTAGAAAGAACAGACAACTGGTAGAAGTCGTTAAAGCTGTGAAAAGAAAAGGGCACGCAAACGGCATGGCTGCGTCGACAAAACTGACTGATTCCGCTTGTGAATCGCTCCAGAAGCTGGATGAAATGCCTTTGGGGAGGCAGACGGGGAAATGCCCCGGCTTTGTGTCCGCTGACCCGCCACCAGCAAAAAAGTTGCGACAATCGCGGATGAAGGGCTTAAGTGGGCCAAGGTGGTGCGACTTTGTGCTTGGTAACTATCTTTCTTCCTTCACTGAATCCCACTCCACGCAACTGTGATTCTAAGCCAAGCAAAATCATCTGGAATTGTGTTTCTTTGGCAGGAAGCTAGATGACGCACAAGGCCTCCGTCCTTCGTGGGAACCGGACTGTGACGTTTTGTGGTGCCTTTGGACACTGAGCTGACCGCGTGGACTGACCGTTGCACTACGGTTCAGTCTTTCCCTCAGCAATTATGTAGCAGTCTAACTTAAGAAAAGCTTGATGTTGCACTATTTTTATATGTAGAGGAGATTTGACGTTTTGAAAATAGCCTGTTCTTTGATAAAAAACATGCCTTGTCTGAAGAGCTGTCAGTAAGACAAAGGTGGACCGCATTAAGACGGCACTCTCCGCCCCTAGAAATACCTCTCCATCACTTCCCCGTGAAACTCAGCAAATACATTTTAAATAGTGAAATAAATCTCAGCCACAATAGCTAGAAAATGTCATGTGATTTTCAAAGTTATTATTGCTAGCTTTTTTTTTGGGGGGGGGGGCGGCATTTGAGATCCATTGATAGTATCGTATAGACTCTAAACCGGGAGGCTTCAATCCTGTTCCTCGAGGGCCGGTGTCCTGCCTGTTTTCCATCTCTCCCTGCTACAGATATTCACCAAAGGTCTGCAGAGGCTGGATAACGATCCTGATCATTTGAATCAGGTGTGTGTTGCAGCAGGGACAGATGGAAAACAGGTAGGACACCGGCTCTCGGGGAACAGGACTGAAGACCCCTGCTCTAAAGCTTTTATCTACATTTTGATGCCAGGTCACAACTTGGGACTGAGGAATTGTGGTCAATTCCCCTGTGATTTGTAGGTTTTGCCATCAAAACAAAATTAGCACAAACATACTTGATGAAGAAATTGGCATCATGCAGTCTTTTTTTTTCCTCCCTTGCATAGACTTTTTTTTTGGTTGTTATGATGAAGTGTTTATTTTGTCTTTTTCACCCAGAGCATTTACTGTCACAAATGGGACACTGCCAGCGTCAGATGCACTTCTTGCACTATCCCCTTTGCGATTTGGGATCCCGCTTTTCAGATTCCTCCCCCATATTTTGCACATCCCATGTTCCACTACCAACACCTACTGTACAAGTAGAGAATCCTATGCGGTGCAATACAAACCCAGATGTTTTTTTTCTATCAGTATATAGTCATTATTTTATTACTGACGGATGGATGTACATGATGGCCTGAGATGTCACTTGAGTTGTCGCCATATAGCCATGCAAGGTAACTAGGCTAGAGATGGGCATTGGAATTGGAACTAAATTTCCTAGGCTGACTAAAATTATTTTAAAGGAAAGGGAGATGCGCTGCCTGAATGTCGTGAGCTCCTTTTTCAATGCCAGTGTTCAGGAGAACGGCGTTTCTCAACCTTTGAGCCAAGGCACATCGGAAAAAAATTCACGACACACCACTTAGCAAAATGATTCACAGAAAGTATATAAAAATGTTGATTATGTAACTTTAAGAGCATTTCAAAGTTCTGCCTGTTAGCATACATGGTTGGCATGGATAAAGTTAACCTTCAAAATGTTTGGTTTTTTTTGGTCAAAATAATTGACATCAGGTAATTTTCCACGGCATACCTGAAGATTTCTCATGGCACACTGGTTGAGAATCACTGGAGTAGAATAATGCTGCCTGGAGCAGTTGCTCATGTTGATGTCGTTCAACTTGTAGCTAATGTTGACGTTTCAATGGCAACCTGTTGAGACAAAATCAACTAGTGCACTCCATTTTGAACACGAGTTTCACAATTTCTTAATGTTAGTTCACTATGCTCTTCCCTGAACATGAGTTTTCGATTCCAAACTAAATCAGAAAAATATATTTTTTAATTTGTAGTCATAGCATTAAGTGTTTAGTTTGAATGTTCAAGCATTATATCCTGTTTAAATGCAGTCGAGAGATGTTGGTTTTTTTACGTTCCTGTTCATTTTGTTTTCCATTTGCAGCATGAGACCTTCAGAGACTAGCGAGGCCCACTGTGCTTTTCCTCCAAGATATATGAATGATGACTTAACACTAATCTTGGATGAAAGTTTGTCCCTCCCCTTTATGCAGTGAGATTTAAAAAAAAATTTTTTACTGCATCTTTGTACAAAAATAGCGTGCCTGACTACCCATGTATTTATGTCACCGGTCACATTTTAGGGCGGTGACCCATTTTGGGGCGGGGAATAACCCACTCCAAAACTTTGGTGCTGAACTTCTGTTGTATATTTTTCTTGTGGTTTTATACTGTCCTTTACAGATGCAACTGTGACTGTATTTGGAAGAATAAAGGTGTTTTTCTCCCCCTAAATTCCCAGTGAGCATCATGATTAAAAAAAAAAAAAAAAAACAATACAGGACACATTCATCCTGGCACATGTTCCAGACCCACCTGACATAGATTGAAAGTCTGTCAAAGTGTACAAATGATGGAATAACCTAAATAAAAAGCCTAATCAGCCTTAAATAAATAAATCACTCTAAATCCACAGATTCTGGAAAAAAAAAAATAAAGGAGGCAATCTACACTGATCGGACCTTTATTGTTGAAATGGTTAAAACTTAAAATACCAGCAATATTTGACAGCTCAGAAGATGAGAATATAAAAGGTGGCCTCGCTTACTGTATTTTAAGAAGCGTTGGGGGGGGGGGGGGGATATTTGCACAGAAGCCAACTTTAGGGAACATAGTTAAGACAAATTGGCCTCCTGGTTGAGGAGGGGATTGAGATCCAGTTTTGTCTTCTCTATAGCTGCAATCTTGGCCCTACGAGAAGGCCGCGTTGCAGGAACTGGGTCGGGAACATTTTCTCCATCGCCGCTTTGAAACGGAAAAAGGGGAGAATACGTAAGAGATTGATATGATTATTTGAAGAAATAAAGTAACGTCTCACCTCTCCTCAGAGGACTCTGCCCTCCTGCTTGGCTTTCTGCCTCCTTTGACTGTGCAGGCCTTCCTCTGACCTGCACACAGGCTCATGTCACTTCCATGTTGAGTGGATGGAAGTTGTACAATGTGAAATTACAGCCCGCGTTACCTTTTCTGCCTCTCTTGGCGGACTTTAATGGCTCGTCTGCTACAGTTTCTATAGAAAAAACATTGATCAATGTGTCAGTCTCCTTTAGTTACTGCGTGGTAAGGCTTTTTTTTTTTTTTTTTTTTTTTTTTAAATCCGCTTATCAACATGTTCGTAATAAAAGCATAATCCTCTTACAAGACGAGTGAAAAAGTGCAGAAAATGTATGTGTTGGCATGTTGTACCCTCCGCGTTGACATCCAGCGGCTGAAGTGCGGATGCACTGAGGAGCTCCGCTTGCTCTTTTGAATCTACCAGTTGAGAAATCATTTTCTCCAAAGCGCGCAGACAGACGCGGTCTTTCACCACCTGACGGGCAGCATGGTTTGGAAGTGAAAACGCAGATGAAGTCGGCGCCCGACGACTTTGCTCACGGGATGTGGCGTACCTGAACGAGCTGCTGCAAAAGTGACAGCAGGTCCTTCCTGACCGTCTCATCCCTGTTCAGCTCCAGGTAGCTCAGCGTCTTGGCATAGAGGCGCACCTCGGGGGCAGTCGGGTCCCGCAGCATCTCACCGCATATGCGCACCGCCAAGTAGTCGTGGACGCTCACTCCCTGGAGCCACACAAACATCAATTCTGTCCATTGTCCTAATGTACTGCACATAATGCGGTGAGCACGCATAGACTCTTATTAAAAGGACAGCCCTTGGCGTTTTCTTGTGCTTTTTTGTGATGCAACCACAGAAGAGTATCGTGATGGTTTATTTATTATCCAAGGCTGAAAAATATTTTATTTTCAAAAATGACCAAGATTCTCTCCATTACATCCATCGATGACTGACTCTCAGTGCATGTCAAGTTGTCTCCGTTGTGTAATGCTAATATTCAATGCACAAGCTAGTAAAATGAGCAAAATAAAAACAGACATTTGGAAAGCTTCTTTGCAATGGGGAAAAGGCCCAGTGAGAACAAGTGACAAGTGATTCCCACGCACAAAATAAGCCGGCTCTGCACAATATGCACAGAGTCAATGCAGCCTTCAAAACGGATTCATCTATGAATGAAATTGCCTTGAGAGCGTCATACTTGGCGGCTAGCCGCATCGCTAAGGCTAAAAAGTCATTCAATATTGGTGGAAAAAATATTGTAGTGTTGCACTCGTATTGGTAGATTCCAAACAAAAAGCTCAGAATTGTTAGGCAGATGAGCTAATAATGAGGGCTGCCCTATAGAGATAAAACAGAGACAGGATCGCATCTGTACGGATTTTTTTCCACCTCTTCAAATGTGTAGGTGTCCGATTTTGAGTTAGCGTGAGTGGGCGCTAACCTCGGTGTTGGCAGAAGGCTTCACAAGGGCACTCGGACGGGTCAGTTCCACGAAGAGCTCCACTACGTTGTTAACGTCTATCTCTGCCAATGGAGAAGTGGCGGGGGCATTCATCAGCGTACGCATTGTTGGAAGGAAGCTCTCCTCCACAACTTCCTGGTGGGCCCTAATACACAAAGTGACATACTTGTTAGTGTCGGAGGTGACGTGGCATCCATCGCACACTGAGAGCTGCGCTACACGCGTTTCTGAAAAGTTTTTAAAGGTCAGATTCATGCAGTTTCATTACAAAACTGAGCAAATGTAAAAAACTTGGACAAAATGTAATCCAAAAAAGGTAATGGGAAAACAAAAAAAGAAATACAGCATTGTCCTGTGAAAAACACTCATCTCATCGTTTTCATTTTTCTTATTTTTACATGAATGGTGTTTCCCCTGTTACAGACATCGCATTAATGTGAAAATGACAAAAGTTTCCAAAATTGGAGATACAGTACGTGTTTTTCACAGGAAAGCGTCGACATGAAATAGGACAAGTAAAAGTAATTTGGTAAGGGGATGCATTTTTTTTCCCTGACCTGCTCTCGCGGGCATAGAGCTGGAAAAAGACGCCCAGGCAGTGTCGGAGACGGACGTCGTCCTCAGTGACCGGGTTGTACCACAGCAGAATCAGCCGTGACAGAATCTTGGCACTGGACATGCGTCCCATGTACATCAGTTTGGCCAGACCCTCAGCCGTTTCCGTACGCAGTTCGGACACCTGCATGTGACATTTAGAAGCGTGTGTTGTGTTAGAAAGCCCACCATTTTTTTTTCATGCTTGTTGTCATTGCATTTCGTGCATGGATTAGGGCTGCTTGATTATGAAAAAAAATAATCGCAATTATTTTTCATGATAATTGAAATCACAATGATTCAAACGATCATTTATTTTTGAGTACAAAACAAGAAAATGTTTTATTGCAAAAAATATAAATACAAATAAATTTCTTTATGTAAGTTCCTTTTGGACCAAACAAAATCTATAAAATTAGTTATAAAATAAAAAAAAGGTGTAAATATATCAATTCAAGTATAATTTCCTAGTGTAAAAAAAAAAAAAAAAAAATAGTGCACTGGATATGAATAATTAATAATCGTTTTTTACGATTATGCCAATTCTGTAATCGTGGAGTGTTAAGAATCGTAATTGAATTGTGATTAATTGCACAGCCGTAGCATGAATAATATCTTTTCCATCTTAATTTAAGATGGTGTTTTCTTTACTTTAATTCTTTGCATTATTATAGACCACAGCGAAATAAATTTGTCCAAATGGAAGACCGGCATCCTTATTCTTTAAACCTGAGCACACCCATCTGTATGGCACAACTCTAAAGCGTTCAATTCTTGGAGAATTGATCATCAATCATCATACGCTAGCCGTTTGATGATCCTCCCCATGTTATGCTGGGATTCACCAAAAGAATATTGAGAGTCATTACGTGCGCAAGCTGACCTCATTGTCCAGGAGGTCTGACAGCATCACTAAAATGCTCTGAGCTGTGTCCTCGCCCTTCACTTCAGCCTGTGCCGCCCTCTGTGCCGCCACTCCCTCCTCCTCCTCCTCCTCGTCCTCCCGGTCTGGTGATCCCGGCAGCTGAGTCTTCTGACCGCTGCCAGTTTCAGAGAGCAGCTGGAAGCCGTACAGCAGCAGCAGGTCGATGACTGCTCGCAAAGCGATGATTCGAATCTTGACCTCGTCGAGTTGAGCGATCTGAAAAGGGAAAGTGCGGTTGTATTACTTATAGCTCATCATGGTTTTTTGGAGTTTTTTTTGTTTGGTAGCCTCTTTTACAGAGATCCTGCAAGATTGCCGCACTGTAGCTGGAACAAAAGAGCTGCTATTTAACTGCCTGGAATGGAGTCCCAAATATTTCTTTGGGCAGAGACGCAAGGCGATGGGGGTGTGGCCGAGGAGTGAGGGTAGTAACATTCAAATTGCACAAGCAGTTCGGAAACTCAATCCCCTACCATTGGGTGAGTTTCTCTGCCCAAATGTGCTGCAATTCTTTGACGAATGTCACAGACCTTTTATTAAGACACATAAGTCTTCAATTGTGAAAGAAACGTCATTTTATGTTAAGTGACATTTCTATTCTTTGGCTTTTGACAGTTTTCTGCTCTTTTCCATTGTCGAGATCGTATTTTGTGTTTTCATTTATTGCTTTATCTTGCCGTATTATTGCCATTTTGTTATTGGAATGTAAAGTGCTTTGTTACAGCTGTAGCTGTTATGAAATGTGGTCTATAAATCAAGGTGTATTGTATTGTCACTTTTAAGTGGGAGGGTGCGGTGCATAGAAGAGGTTGAACGTGGGAACCCCCTGCTCGAAATAATAAAAGTCATACTCCAAGATATGCAATTCAAGACAGTTTAGTGCTGATACAAAATTAGGATTGTGCCGCCTTGGAGGAGGTCTGTTCTCGAGTGCTTAATGGTGTAATTCAGATAACTCAAGTGTGTGCATAACTTGACATTACCTGTAGCAGAAGGACCATGTGGGTGCTTGCAAGCTCCTTGCTATGTAGAGCACATGTGCCCAGACATACCACAGCCATACTGCGGACAGTGGGGTGAGCACTTGCGATGCTGGGCAGGATCTAACGGGAAAAACAAGACACTTCAACCGGCAACCTATAAATGTAAGCAAAACCACTCACTGCACCATGGATAAAAATACCAGTGTTCATACCAGTGAGGACATTAAGGCGCTTATTGTCGGGCTGATTCGATTCTTGATGTTCATCTGCTTGAGCAGCTCAGCACACATTGTCAGACACCTCAACAGAGTCTCGGGGTCATTCTGGACAACAAAACAAACAAAGTGGATCAGTTGAACGTTATCTGATTTATCTGAATTACTGGATTTTTGTGGACAGTGGCCTCTGCTTGAAAAAGACACCATGAACCCAATTTATCGCTGTGAACGTCGCCCACTTGAATAAATAAATGCCCGACCTCAGACCCCCCCCCCACCCAAAGAAACAAAATAAAAGGCACTGCTACTAATAACATTATATGTACTATGATACAAATTTGTACTTTGTAACAGAATACACAATGGTAATTATTGTTGCTTGGGGGACAGATTTCAGTGATGGACCAGGCGAGTACTACTTTCTACCCCCGGAAAAAAAGGCGAATGATGGAATGGTACCCACGCTCCACACGGATGACCCAGCTCTGCTGTAAACACTGCCTGAGGTGGTACCCCACACGTTAAGTACCTTCTCAGTACGGATCTCATTGTTGGCAGGCTGATTGCTGGCTGCGATCTCCTCGAGGACCTTGTTGCGCTGGTTCTCCTGCTCTGTGATGCAGTCCTTCAACTCGGCGGCGCGGCCAAAGTCCTGAGCAGCGATGCATTCCTCTAAGGCTTGTTTAGCCTCCATGATTCGCACCTTCACCTCTGCTAGCTAAATGGGAGATGGAGGACCAAGGAGAGGAGGAGGGTTATTCCTTAGCTACAAGCAGTCTGGAGGATTGTTGACAGGAGGCAACGAGATGCATCAATAATAACGACGACAACAACGCCAGCTGAGGCTTTGGGCCGGGGTGCCGCTGCCTGGAGACAGTACTCTCTAAAGCAGTGTTTCCCAGCCATTGGTAAATTTACCCATATAGCAGGGGATACATGGAAACATAATACTGTATTGACAAGATTAGTAAGTAAATATTGTCAATTCATTTCATAAGCCTGTCAATAAAATGGTACTGTCTGTGTGCGCTACAACTTGTTTCCCTTAGAGAAAAGTGTTTTGTTCTTGATATTTAAAGTTTAAATGCCTGTATAAAGAGGAATTATTCAAACGAGCACCGTTTTTTTGTGGTAAGCTTATTATTTATTTCATATTTTTTTCATTTTACATTAGGTATTTATTTTTTAAAGGCAAACGTTAGTTAATTTTTGTTTATGCTGAGTTTTAAAAAAAATGCCTGAGAATTATATGTTACAATTAAAAAAGATGAATAAAATAATTTTCATATAATAATCAATTGTGTTACATTCTACTTTTGGAGAATCATCAACTCTTTGTATGGCGAAAGGATTTGGGGTACAAAGACAAAAAAGGTTGGGAATCAGTGCTCAAAACAATGGATGAAGGAACGCAGGAGGGGACAGATGTAGCAGATGCAAGGAAGGAGTATAAATCCTGAGAGGTTTTCACTGATGGAAAAATAGGAAAAAACAAGACTTTGTATTTATTTAAGCAGACGGAGAGGAGCTCTGCATACACAGTATATCCAATTTTAAAAACAGCCAGACACAATTTGCTTGTTAAAACCAATAATAGCCATCTGCTAGATAGAGAGAGAACATTTGAAGGAGGATTTTCAGGATGTTCCCACCTGAACCTGCTGGCGACGGCTGGCGTTCACGTCCACCGGTTGACTCGTTTCCACGATTGGCGCCCGCACATCCGAGATTATTTCTGCCACCTGTAGACAAGCAATCAAATTAAAATTCACTCTTAGAGTGAAACGCCATGTTAATTTTCATGACAGCGTTAACAGTGTTGGGCAGTTACTGCATATGTACACTATTTTTATCAGTAAGATTAACTTCTAAACAATGAATGGATATAAGGTCAGCAACATACACTAAATTGCTACAACTGCATAATTCCAAAATAAGAGCTGAATCAAAAATTAGCATGACTCCCTACTTAACAGAGTTCCCTCAGGTTTTTGAGGATATATAGTTTCTACGCTATGTTGTAGGGCTGGGCAAAATGGCCTTACAATAAAATAAAATGACATCACAATCTGATTTCAATCAATTTTCCACAGAAAATTTAAAGCAATTCTTTTTACAGATAACATGAGAAGTGTTTCCTCTTGGAAAAAAAAAATACTTTTGATGAAACATGTAATCGTGAATCGTAATAAATCACCATTTGAAATGTACAATCACGTAATAAAATAAAATGAGGTTTCAAACTGCTCGACGGTATTGTTCTCATGTAGAGTTAATACAGGTTCTCGGGAATATGATTTTACTCATGTCTGTTTCTTAGCGGGAAATAAATTGCAGTCTTGTTTTTTTTGTTATACAATTGCTAAAAGGTACACAAAAATAAGTAATATCCTCAACACAAAAAGTACACGTACTAGAAATAACGTTAATACATAATAATGTTCGGAAAAAAATGCATGACAAATAAATAAATAAATAAACACAAAGCAAATGGCTCGTGTTTGCTTATGCTGTGGTTAGTGTTACGTATCCTGAAAAAAAAGACGAGGCCAAGGTGTGTGACAGAAATGTATCTCACAGTCTGAATGCGTCGCTGGTCGTCGAGCACGAGTGTGAGGAGCCTCTCAGTCAGCAAGAAGATGAGCGAGGAGGGCGTCTGTGGCAGGACCAACATCTCCTGCAGCACTGCCACAACACGCTTCCTGTAAAGAAGAACTGAACTTAGTCGAGAAACAACAAGCTACCCCAGCTTCACTCAAAGACAAAACACACCATTCCGCTCAAGCGTCTTTCTTACCTGCCGCCCTCCTCGTTGGTGTCCAGGCAGCCAATGAGATGGATGAGCTGCTGAGAGATAAAATCCTTGGTCATAACCAACTCCAGCTTGCTCAAGTCTGCTCTCTGCTCCTCTGACAGCACCGGAACTGCCTTCAAATATCTGCATCGTGTCAGAGTTGACAGTTACAAAACAGCAGTGGTTGCTAGCACCATTTCTGGTCATTACATACCAAGTAGCAATTAGCAAGAGAAGATTGTACCCAGAATTTGTAACCCAATGAAGTGCCCAGTGCTAAGTCACACTAATTCTATAATTCAAACTGATTAGTTAGGAGCAGCAGTTTTAAGGTTGCTAATGGCTACTAGCTAATTTACAGTAATCTTTGCAAATGCAAGAAAAACAATCTTTTTTTATTTATTTATTTTTTAAATCGTGATACATCACATGAACAAATGTGACACATTGTTCACTAAGTTCCCTTTCTTTTTTTTCCTGGACATGTACTCGCGTGCGTGCAATGTCTCTCATACTCATAGAGGTAGTCAGCGTAAGTGGCAGCATCCGGCAAAACCTGCTCCAACATTTCGTCACCATCGTCGCCTTTTTCCTTGAGAAACTTGCATAGAGCTCGCCAGTAGAGCACATTCTCGCATGTCAGTGACTCCAATGGGATCAGTTTCCTGTTCAAGCACATAGAGTGTCAATCATGGTTTACCAATTCAAAAGGCAAAAAAAATAACTTGATAAGTGTACCTGCTGTTTAAGTGCATTCTGTTCTGCAGCAGCGCATCTGTGTCAATGCCTTTGAAAATGGCATTCAGCATGTCCAAAGCTGTTTGGGCACAATTCTCCACATCAAGCCTGTGGAGAAGCTCCATCACATTTTCATCCAATCGAAGAAGCCAGGCAGGTAGTAGACAGGAACACACCACCTCTTTTACTGCTTCTGCAATACATGCAACAGTCGGGCATAATCATTGTAAAGATCGGTAATCATTTTAAAGCCCTGTGCAATTACTAAAGCGGGCCGAAACTACTGTTACCTGATGTTTCGTGGAGGCCTTGCTCCAGTAAGCTCACTCTCTGTGCAATGGTCAGAGCTCGAACATGAACCTTGTCAGCCAGAACCTTTAAAACAAGTCAAACGTTGTACACGGGGGGGGGGGGGGGTGTGAAATGGATTCAAATGTAGCAAGGGGGGGGGGGGGGGGGTGAAATGGATTCAAATGTAGCAAAACGCTAACACACACGACGACCGCATCGGTGATTACCTGGTAGGCTAGTTTGCGGACATTTTCTTTCACATCCCGGGTGCGTTTGAGAACTCTTGGGAGGGTGCGAGGAGACATGGCAATGCAGGAGAGGACAGCCCGCCGCACCTCAGCATTAGTGTCATTTTCCAGAATTAGCAAGAAAGCTGAACAGACCAGAGAGAGGAAAAAAAGAGCATTATGATAAACAGTACTGGGCAAAGGGGCTTAGATTTGTTGTCTCACCTATATAATAATGACATACCACTAAAAATAATTGTATTTCTCGCTGTTCATTTTCTGAGGCTATGGTCCTCAGTCGGAAACGAGTGGAGTTAGGGAAGAACGGAGCTGGCGATCGATTGGGCAGCGTCAGACTGTGTATCAGTCTGTCGTGGCGAAGAAGGAGATGAACCAAAAGGCGAAGCTCTCAATTCAACAGTTAATCGAGAGTATATTACCACCCTCACCTATGGTGACGAGCTGTGGGGCGTGACCGAAAGAACAAGATCACGGATCCAAGTGGCCAAAAGGTGTTTTTAATTTTTTTTTCCCCCGCAGGATGTCTGGGTTCTCGCTCAGAGTGAGGTTTAGAATTGATCATTCGAGACAGACTCAGAATAGGCACGTCTAATTGGGAAGGAGGCCCAGCGGAAAACCCAAGGCACACTGGAGAGACTATGCTGACCTAGCAACACCTTGGCATTCACCCTAACAAATTACAAGACTATTTATGGATTTCACACTATTCTATCCTTTAAACTGGTGTCTGTACACATGACTAATTTAAAAAAAAAAAAAGTAAGACCCTCTGTTCAATGTTTTCTCTCAAATATCATCAAAAAACGCAATGGTTAAACTCCTCTGGGAATACACACCATTGATGGTGGAACAATCAGGATCGCTTGGCTGCTGCAGTCGGGTCATGGCCAAGACGGCCTGGATACGCACATTCGGAAACTTGTCAGTGACACGGACCAGCATAGCTTGATGGATGCGATCGAAGAGGTCGTCGTCGATCTGGGCGTTCTCTGCCATGCTGCCGAGCAGCTTGTTGATGAGCTGGCACACACGGAAGCGCACTGCGTGGCTGATCGCCTTATGAGACTGAGAGGATGTAGAAGGAGATCACATTAGTTCAGACAAGACACAAACAGGCATGATCGGGAAAGAGTCTGTAGTACACAGATGAAGAAATTACAGTGACTCATGAATACATCCTTCCATTTTTTAAAGTGCTTATCCTCATTACAGTACAGTAGAGCCTATATTTTTCAGGGTAATTTTAATTGAACTCAAAAGTTCAGCATTTTTAGGGCAGTTGACCTTCAGAGATTACGGTAATTCATAATCAACTGAAAATGGACGTACAACAAGAGTTATTGTCAACAAATAAACCAATACATGCAAAAATCCCTCTCCATAGCGGGTGTTAACTTCCAGACCAAGTGAACGCTGCAATTAAATACACGCTATTTCCGAGCAATGGTTAACACAAAAATGTTGTACAAATCTATATCAAACTATACATTATATACATATCCAACTTAAAGAAGCAGATGCAACTTAAAGCAGTGTTTTAAGTATATAAGTGCACAAGAGTAAATGTGTATATACAGTATACCTCCAGCAGGAAGTTGAAAAGGAAACTCAAAAATGGATGATGATCATCATCATCCTCTTCTTCCTCCTTCTTCTTTTCTTCTTCATCAGTTTTAGGTGGCGACTGGAAACTTGTGGCGAATCTGGCTGCAAATTCAATGACATTTTCCACTGCGGGCTCACGCTTGTAGACAATCATGGCATGTTTCAGGTAGCTGACAAACTCTTCGTGGAACAAGGTCTTGTCCTCCAGCTAACAAAGAGAGAAACGAGGGACATTTATTGAACAGGACAGAGATTAGCAAATTGATTTTTACTCAGAAATCAAATATAATTTTGTTGGTGCTCACATTGTTGTAGCGGGTCTTCAGACTCGCCACCAGCTTTGCCTTGTTGCTGTGACTCTTTTGAGCGCACTGAAACGCCTCCTTGACGTCTATTTCGTTGTCCTCGGCCATATTTTTCCTTTACAGACAACACCAACTGTTCAATTCCAGACAAGTGAGTGCACAGTCTTCTTTCTGTTCAACCCCGGTGAGTTTGGTCGTCAGTGGTTTTGTCTCTAGAGTATCGTTAGCAAATAGCAAAGCCACTGCTCACTAACACCCACCAAATCCCCGCGAGAAAAACAACTGAACGTAGCCCTGTGTGTAAATAAGGTCATCTCACCAAGACGCTACAAAATACTTACGAACATATAGAGACAATAAACTTCGTATTTTTCATCGTACAGCGCTAGGCTAAAGTATGTTAAATTACCTTTCCGACTTGTTCGTGAAAACAACACTGCCGCCCGTTTTCAAATCCAACAACCGTTACAGTCTCGCGAGAACTTCTTCTTTCTGGAGCAGTTTACCATCTATTATTGGGGTATTACCGCCACCTACTGGGATGGATTTTGGACGAGAGATCTTTGCAGTTACAGACCAAATCTAAAAAAAAAAATAATGATAATAAATAAATAAATGCAGAAAAAAAAAGAAGGGCGAACCTAGATCCTCCCGATCAACCCTGTTCTATGCAAATACTCAAGTATACGCCTCCACCTGTTCTTGTTTGCCATTGTAGTGGACCTTTGGGGGTGGTCGCCACGGAGATGGCAGTAAATTAATGTAACGGGCTACACCTGTGTCCGGGTGTGGGCGCTCGCAGCTGCAGGTGATTGGCATGGTAGCTGGTAAGAGTGGGGCAGAAGCGTGAGGATGTCTGGGGAGTCGTGCAGAAAACGGCGGAGCGTCGGCAGCCGCTCGGTGATTTCAGCACTGGCCCGGCGATATTGAGACTTTTAATAAAGTACATCTCTACTACTTGGCGGTTTGAGGGTCAGTCTCTGACTCCGGACCTGACCGGTGAAAGGTGGTGGCAGGATTCCAATTACCTGTCGTGCGCGTTCACCCAAACCCAATAGTGGTTTGTTACACTATTTTAAGAATAAATTCTAAATTAAATTCCGTTTTTTTTCTCGCTGGAATTGGATACACTTTTTTTGCCTATGGCCCACGCCCCACAGTTGAGTCCCGCAACCCATAGATGTATGAATAGATGGATGGACAGAATAGATGCGGTATTATGCAATTAAAATTTTCATGTGTCCCCTACACTTTGCACACCACAGCTACAGAGCAATTAGTGTGCATAAATCTTTTCAATCGGGGGGGGCTGACAATACACTAACCTTTGGGATTCAAGTGAACCCAATTACCCACGGGCGTCTGGTTTTTATCACGGCGCCATGCCCTAAAGGTCACCAATCAGACGCCTCCCAAAGGCAATTTGCCCTTTATTGCCTCAGATGAAGAGCAGCGCATGGCAGGCAGGATTGAGTTTCCCCCCAGTAAGGGATCCCTTTGACCGCCATGGATTCGGTTTCTGCCTGCCTAGTTACGAGCGTGCCAAGACCTCTCACTTCATGACCACAATTCCTTTTTCTAATTCAGCCCGCCGGATAAACTGATGCAGGAGGTGGCCGGCGGCGGTCGGCTGCGCTCGCTGCCCGGCGCGGTGTTCCCTCTCCCGGGGAGACACGCAGGGCTGGGCGTCATAGGATGCCTTCGCTGTGGAAACGGATAAGCTTCTCTGCGGCCTCGGTGCTCTGCGTCGGATCCGTGGCCCTTCTGCTGGTGGCCCTGTCCACGGAGCGCTGGGTCGCCGGGCGCATCCTGTGCAAAACCGGCGTCGACATCGTCAACGCCTCCCACCCGGAGCTGGAGCTGTTCACCGGGGATGTCTATTACGGGCTGTTCCGCGGAGGCAAGACCAAGAAGTGCGGGCTTGGGACCAGGCGCTCCAAAATCCACAGTAGGCTAAAAAGCTTCCAAGGAGCGGTGCATGCGTAGCAAACTTTGGAGTCTAGTAATTTCAGTTATGTTTGATTGTTATTCAAATAACCATGGGTCAGGCAGCTAATCCCATTATATCACATTCATCGTCAACTATTTTAACAGTCGAGTCATCGTTTAGAGCCATTGTCTAACTTAAAATTGTCCAAATCCTCTCACTTCAGCCTCTCAACAGTAGGCCTATAATTAATTAGCTGATTTCTGTAGTCCTCTCTGAAAGTATAGAATGATTATCTTTTGCGGTTAATTCAAAACGAGAAATTTACAAACATCTGCTTTTACTTTGGAAAACTATGACCAAACCAAAATCAGTGTCTTAAAGGTTGCTGAGTACAATATCGATCCCCCTGTGTGCTATTGCTTAATTGTTTGTTGCTTTTTTTTAAATCACTAAACAATACCAAATAAACAAAAACAATTGGTTAATAAACAGCAATCAAAAATGGTTTTGTAATACAATTTAATGCAAAAGTAAATTTTGTTAATTCGAATAATTGATAGAATAATATATTCTTAATATATTCCATAGTGACAGCCCTACTATACTATACTAGAGCTGTTTCTAATAATTTGGTCAACTATTAGCTATTGTACAGTGGACATAAAAAGTCGACACACCCCTGTTCAAATGTCAGGTTTTGTGATACAAACAAAATGACACCAAGATAAATATTCCAAAGCTTTTTCCAACACTAATTTGACCCATCACGTGTGCACCTCAATTTTGGAATAAAATCAAGTCTTTTCGAGAGGGAATGTAAAAATAAACAACTAAGATAATGTGGTTGCACAAGCGTGCACACCCTCTTATAAATGGAGACATGGCTTTTTTTTTTGAATGCAACGTTCAAGCTCATAGGAGTCAGCACACACTTAACATGATTTAAAGTGCTGCTTATTAGCACCAAATGAATTTCAGATGTTCTAGTAGGCTTTTCAATTTGTGTGTGTACTGTAGTCTTCCCAAAGCTGGTACGCACATTGAACGGCGGCCTTCATGTGATGGTGATCCTCTTCCTGCTGGCGGCCGTGTCCTTCGCGGTGCTCAGTCTGGCCTTCAGTATTTACAACGCACGCAAGGTCCCCTACCAGAGCATCAAGGGTCACAAGGGACTCTACCTGTGGAATGTCATCGCCGGTACATCATGCTGCCGTTGTTTTCCCTAGTCATATGACAGCTGTTTTGCATGGTCACTTGTTGCCAGGTAGAATTCGGGGAGCGCATAATCTCTCCATTCACATATGCACATGTAATGTTAACATCTGTCCATCCATTCACATAAGCGCATAAATTAAGCATCTGTTGTCTGTTCGCATACTGTACATAAATCATGTTAACATCTGTCCGTATATCTGTTTGCTACTCTTAAATCCACCTACTTACAAATTTTTGGGGGAGAGAATGTATCTCTCCAACTCACTTATTCACTGTTTTAGTGCTCAGGCAAAAGCCTTGTCTTAAAATATTGCTTTGGTGCCATTTTGGGGAATATTGGTGGCTAGGAACTATGTTGAAGTGGGTTGAGGATCTTCATTTAGTAATGTTTTGTTGCCATCATGGGGAATCTCTCGGAAATTATAAACCATTTCAGGTGGCATCAATTATGCTTATTGCTTGTTAAAAAAAAAAAACATGGAAAGAGGACCTTGAAAAAATAATTGCGTATTAAATCACAATTGCAATATTGAGGAAAAAAAACACACTCAAATATCATTGTTTTGCAAAATCACCCAGCCCTAGTGTACCCCAAAACATTTCCCCCCTGTTATGCTTCCAGCTGTATTTGGCACCCTGGCCGCCGTCTGCTTCCTGGCAGCCGTGAGGCACCACAGCCTCACCGAGCGCGTGGTCAACTACCGGGAGAACCTCTTCGCTTTGGTTGTCCTGGATGACGAGCTTGACTGGTCCTTCTGGCTGAGCGTGGCCAGCGCGACCACTCACTTGGCTGTGTGCGGAGTGGTCGCCATGAGCCGTATCAAATTGCCCAAAGCGGAGGTCAAGATGCCTGAGCAGCCTACCATCTCCTCACTGGACCTGCTCTACTGACAGTTACAGTAAAGATGGTGCCAGTGATTGTTTGCCTTTGGGAAAGTTGCCAAGTAGACATGACTTTACACAAGAATTGGATCGAATTTCGTGCTGTAGTTTGTAGAGACTGACTGTGAAATCATATTCATGAAGACTACAACAACATGAACATAATGGCCGATATTAATGCTTATGATCACAAAATTACACAAGATAGCATAGAAAATAAAAAAAAGCAATTTTTTGCATGTTCATGCCTTGATGTATGTGCTTACGTATCTATTCTTTATTGAGGCTATTCCTCCCTAATGGCCTCTGTTTATCAGATAAAATAAACGTGTCCGTTGATTTTTTTTTTTTTATTGTTAGATTCTTCGTGATTTGCCAGTTTAAATGGCCAAGGAAGCATATTTTGTAGTCCAAACAGCTGTTCAAATAATTCAAAATAGGATTGTATTAGACCTACTTTATTTAAATTTAACTGGCAGTACAAGCGCTTACCACCTCTGCCTCGAATTTCTGGTTTAGAGTAAGAACCTTGGCCTTCCTTTTTTGCATGTTCTCCCAAGCTTGGCTCCAGCTCACCTGTGACCCCGACTGTGTATGCGTATGGAAAAGGAATGGATTTATTTATGTTTCGCGTTTGAATTAATAGATACTCACCTGAGTAAAAATGTTTTTATTTATTTATTTATTAAATGTCTCGACTTTCTGCTTTGCCGTTAGGTGTCGCCACAGCGAGTTACAGATATAGTTTATACATCTCTGGAGTTACTTGTATAATTTGGCAAAGTTTGCCCATGGAGACGTAATTCACCCATTTTTTTTAATTCTGGTTTTGGAGAAAATTCTTTAAAAATATAAATGAAAAACAAACAAAAGTCTTGCCATGTACAGTACGTTGAAAGTCAACATTGACATTTAAATTACATTATTTAAGTTAAGCTATAATTTCTATTTAAATGAATCGATAGACAACCTATTTACAACATATCCAAATAAAATATTAATTTATTATTACGTGGGCTTTAAAAAAAAATCAGTTTTGGAGGTTTGACAGAGTCGCTGTTTGATGACGCCACCAAACAAGCCACTTCCTCTGTGCTGCTGCTAGTATCTTTCCAGCGTGCGACCTTTAACTTCGCGTACTGTTATAATTGTGTACTTTGTTCCCACACATGATCCCGAGATATCGAATATGTTCCTTATGAGGAGAGCTGCCGTGCTGCCACTCTCGAGGACCAACTGCAGTCGGACATTTTGTGCCTCGAAAACAAGCCTCCAGATGGAAAGAAAAGTGAGTTAGTGACAGAAGGAGTCCGGACAGAATTCAGCATTTCTGAAACGGATTTTTTTCCCGACCGTGTCTCCTCTTTGGGAAAATGTCAGCTTTTAATGAATTAAAATGTTTGTGCTTTTTGCCCTCTGCAGGGTTTGGTGCTGGGAGTTTTCGAGAAGAAGGGAGAGGAAGGCAGCCTTCATTTGACGGAGGCAGCAGAAGGTTTTGACCGCAAAGTGTCTGGAAAGCTGTCCGAATTACTGGAAATGTCAGTTTCTCGACATTTTTTGTTTCCAAAATTAAGTCAATGAATGTCTTTCTTTAGTCCCAGCGTTAATCATTTATAACTCGACCGCGCGTCATACATTAGCTTTTGACATTGAAAGTGTGTGATACAAAAGTTATTTAAAAGGTTTCTATTTTCTACCCCCCCAAAAAAGTCCAAAAACGTATAAATGCTTCATCGAAGACGCTTTGCAATTCAACTCATTACAGAAGCAAATGAATCGACATAACTCTGTGGAAAATTAATACAAAATGAAAAGTAGCCGTTAAAGTATTTTTTTTTTTGCCTGATTTAATTCTAGGGATGCCCCCCGATTTCATTATTGGTTTCAGCTCTGATACTGTACTTTACGATACTCTGTATTAAAAAAATAATAATAATACCATACTGATACTAGCACTGATAAAGACACGGATGACCAAACATTTAGGTGACTGCAATTTATATTTTCTGCACAATTACAAGATGTAATGGCATCAAGATTTGGTCCTTGGTATCTGTGCATACTCGACTGTAATTACTCACTTTGGTTCTTGTGCTATCGAACCATCCTGTTTTACATTGCTATTTGGGCTTCTTGCTTCAGTGTGCGAATACTATAATCATTCATTATGTCTTTGCAGTTCTGGACCGTCTCTCAAGAAGGGCAAAAGCAGAGTATTCTATGGAGTCCACAAGGTGGGGAAATTCACACCTGTAAATGGAAAACAGAATTACAACAACGAGATAAGTCACTTGTTGGTTGCTTTTCACTCAGGACTACCCGTGTGTTGCCGTGGTCGGTCTGGATGACGTCACGGCGGGCGTGTGCGGGGCGGAGAACTGGGACTCCGCCAAGGAGAACATCCGCGCGGCTGTGTCAGCCGGCTGCAGGGTTCTCCAGGACCTGGAGGTGAACCACATGGAGGTGGACGGCTGCGGTGACCCTCAGGCAGCAGCAGAGGGTGCCTTACTGGGCCTGTTTCAGTATGACCACCTGAAATCCAAGAAAAAGCCCAAAGTGACTGTGCAGCCTCATTCCAGGTATGACCAGGGGTGTCATTTATTTCATATTACAGTACTTTCTTATGTAGCGCAGCTCAACTACAGAGGCTACTATGCCTCTCTTTGGTGTAAGCTAGTATGGCATTTGGTAACAATAGTGGCTGGGGTTGAATGTAACTGCAGAGATTACAGACATCTGTATGAGATGCATGTTTTTGCGTGTATGGTTGTGTTTAGTGCCGAAGTGGTAGCATGGGAGAAAGGAGTCGTGTACGCCGAAGGCCAAAACCTAGCCCGCCTCCTCATGGAAGCACCAGCCAATCACATCACTCCCACCGCTTTCGCCAAGACCATCGAAGAGAGGCTGGCGCAGTATGGCGACCGGGTCGTAGTCCATAAGCGGTAAATATTTTTTTTGCATTGTATTACTGATTATGATTATGATTACCTCATGGCTAAGGCTAGAAGGATCCACACAATTAATGGATTAAATCCATCCACAAACTCATTTCATTTTTACATTCTTTTTAATTTTCTTACTGTACATATTTTTTTTTTTTTTTAAAGTACAGCTTCTTTCTTCATCTTTTTTTTGCCAGTGTAGTTTTGGGCATTTGTAACTAATTGCTATATTTCTTCTTTTTTTTTTTTTTTTTTTTTTTTTTTCTATACCTATTTTTTTTTTTTTTTCTAATTTGAATTAAAATGACATTTTTGAATTTGCATTTCCTAAAATTGATTAAAGTGACTTTTTTTTTTTTTAAGTCTTACACTTCTTTTTTTTTCTGGTCAAGCCAACATTATGTTGGCCTGTTTCATTTTGTCAACTCGGCTATTCCCTACTGTTAGATCCCAGGCGTGGATCGAAGAGCAAGGGATGGGCGCCTATCTCAGCGTGTCCAAAGGCTCGGAGGAGCCCCCTGTCTTCCTGGAGTTGCACTACAACGGCTCACCCGACGGCGCCCAGGCCCCGCTACTTCTGGTCGGCAAGGGCATCACCTTCGACAGGTAGACCGCCACAGACACACCCTGATGACTCGTGCGTTTGCAAATTATTTATCTCCTCTGTCTTTGTAGCGGCGGAATTTCTCTGAAGCCTTCCGCTTCCATGGACATGATGCGAGCCGATATGGGCGGAGCCGCCACCGTGTGCGCCACGGTCGTCACGGCGGCGGCCCTCAAGCTGCCCCTCAACATCATCGGTGAGCCTCGCTCTCTCTGTCATGCATGTGAGATGAAAGGAGGACTACAAAAATCCGACAATATTTACTGTTGGGAAGCTGAAATTTCGAGGAGTTGGACCGTTTGAAATTCCACAAGGTCTATAAACAATTCCTCATTATCGAAATACTTACTAGTGAATTTGATAAGCGATAAGTTGCCGCTTAATCGTTGCACCTCTGCTAAAACACATGAAAACATTTTATTTTGTGGGATCAATTCAACCTTAGTGTGTTTGTTCACTCTTTTCTGTCCAGACTTCAAATGAATGTCGCTTGGGCAAATGTAACCGTACCCCGCTGATAAACCAAGCCCCCGTAGAGTTTTGATTGTACTGTATTTTCACTTGTGGAGACAGCGCTTCATCACCAAGGAGCTGAATATCATATCAGGCGCATACAGCAGACAAATCTAGCACTGCAGCTCTGCTTATCTTTTGATATATTATTTCCGTATACTTCACAGTGGTGGATTTCCATTCAGCCTTACTGTAGAGTCATTAGTCATTAGTTAATTAGCCAGATTGTGACATCATAATCTGGCAAAATTCAAAAGTGCGCGGTCACAAACACATTTTCAGAAATAGGCAAATTTGAAAAGATTTAACTGGTTGTTTAATTTTATGCTTGATGGTTGGTCAGGCACAATTTACATAGATTGTATTATAGAGTTACATTATAATTCCCCTTTGCTGTACCAAAAATGTAAGATTTGGGCTGGTAATGTATCTGCACAAATGTGTGTGCGTGGTGGGAAGTGGTTTAGGTATATTCCAGAGTATCCTTGAATAGACGTAGCTTTAGTATACTGCCTTTTTTCGCTCCAAAAGGCCTGGCTCCGCTGTGCGAAAACATGCCTAGCGGCAAGGCGACCAAACCGGGCGACGTCGTAACGGCAAAGAACGGGAAAACCATCCAGGTGGGTGCACACTTTGGAATGCTGTCATTGAAACGTACAGAAAATGGATGGTAATTGTTCACCGTGAAAGGCTCGCGCGCTTCTCTGTACGCACAGGTGGACAACACCGATGCAGAAGGCCGGCTTGTCCTCGCCGACGCGCTCTGTTATGCACATACCTTCAACCCCAGAGCTGTCGTCAACGTCGCTACGCTAACAGGTGAGATTTTAACAGCATCACTGCTCAGTGTTCACTCATCAACACAAAATTGGGAGGACATAACTCTCATAACAGGACGCACAGCACTCACAAGCCTCATACAGCAACACCTAACAAAAGACATGACATACCTAGGTCATTAGAATATCGTCGCTGTCCTGTGAAAAACACTTATCTCCATTTTTTTTCATTTTCTTATTTTTACATGAATGGTGTTTCCGCGTTAGAGACATCGCATTAATGTGAATATTAAAAAAAAAGTTTCCAAAATTGGAGATAAGTGTTATTCACAGGGCGGCGACGATATACTAATTTAGAGTGCTAAAAAATTATGTCTTTACATTTTCTTCCATTCCAGATGCATAGCACATTTTGAATGTGCAGATCAAATTATGCGCTTGCGCCCAGCGTCGTTGCGTATTGCGTTTGTGGATGACTGCAGCACCACGCTAGCGCACAGAGACAAGCATGGTGACGATTTTTAAATATTCAAATTGAATCGAATCGGGGCTTGAGTGAATCTTTACATCCCTACTTTTAATACATAAAATTTCCCCCCAAAACAATGACAGATCATTTTAAAGAAATACCCATGTATCCCAATATTTAATATTTTTAAATATTTTCTTTATAAATTTATGAAATTAATTGCAGCTTGATAAGCGATATAGATAATGGATGGATGGATAATTGCAGCTTTTTATTCTGATTTCTAGTTCCTGATAGTAAAACGGCCCACAAAACATATCGACCTCCGTCGCGACTACCGATACCTTGAAGTAAGGCTAATATCAGCACCGATATCGTTATCGGTACTCATCCATCCCTAATTATAAAAATGTAATCTGCAGCCCTGCGTCGTTTACGGTCCAGCTGGTTTCAAATGATGCACATACAGTACGACTGTGTTCATGTGTTTGCTAAGGCGCCATGGACGTCGCGCTTGGCTCGGCGGCGACTGGAGTCTTCACCAACTCTGATTGGCTGTGGGAGCAGCTACACAAGGTCTCGCACACGCACACACACGGATGCATATCTCTAAGCTCTGATAATGACAAAAAGTGTGCGCTATGTAGGCCAGTATCGTGACAGGCGACCGAGTGTGGCGGATGCCTTTGTTCCAGCATTACACCAGACAGGTGACGGACTGCCAGCTGGCCGACCTCAACAACATCGGCAAGTACAGCAGGTACGTATCAGAAAAAGAAAAGTGGGAAGCCTTACATTCTCAAACCGTCTCCGATTTGGATCCTGGTAGGTCGGGCGGCGCGTGCACGGCGGCGGCGTTCTTGAGGGAATTTGTCACTTCGCCACACTGGGCTCATCTGGACATGGCAGGAGTGATGAGCAATAAGGATGAAATCCCGTACTTGAAGAAGGGCATGTCGGGAAGGCCCACGCGCACCCTGGTGGAGTTTGCGGCCGCGTTGGCACACAATAAATGAGCAAATTTACAAAAGCGGGTGTCTTTAATAATTTCAGTACCTTAATAAAAAAGAAAAATAAATAAATAAAAAAAGGAAAAAAATGCTTGTGTAATTTTTTTCCTGACTCAGGTAATATTTATTTGGTGTACACGGCCGGTAAGACAGCCAGCTGCAGCTACAATTGTTCATGCTATGCATGACGGTAACACGCTGCCAATGTGGTGAGGCCATCTTCAAAATACACTTTGTTTGTGGTGGCGTGGCAACTGACTTTTTTTTAAGAATATGTTCCCACTCGTTGAAATACGGCATTCTGATGAATATTGCATTTGTGGAATATGAGTTAAGCAGCAAAATCTACCCGTTTTTAGCCATCTCAGGGGGTGGCCATTTTGTCATTTCTGTTGACTGAAAATGACATCACAACTGCTCAGGGCTCAGCAACAGAAAACAGGTGAGCTGTGATTGGTCGTTATCTGAGACCTCAGGATCTGTGATGTCATTTTCTTTTCATTTCATTTCCTCCCAGTCACACTCCTCCGGGTATCGCTGTCATTGGCCACATGAGCATCGAAGTCCTCCAACAGAATGATGGAGTCCCCAGGGTGAGCACTCTCAAGCACACCCTCTAAGTACTCGTACTAGTACTTAGTACTAAGTACTAGAGGGTGGGTACCCTGAACTGCTGTTTGGTGCATAGGCACACACAACAGGCAGGACCCGTCTCCCCACCCTTGAGGCTACTCTCTTGTCCACCGAGTGAACCCCAATGTACAGGCGCCACGTCGGTGGGGAATAAGTATGCCAACTCCATCGGGGAAGAGTGTCCAACCCCTCTCGAGAAGACTGGTACCACAGCCCAAGCTGTGAGTGGTGAGCCCAACCACAGTATATCTAGTTTAAATTCTCAGCCTCGCACACCAGCTCGGGCTCCTTCCCTGGCAGAGAGGTGACATTCCATGCCCCGAGAGCTTGTTTCTGTAGCTGGGAATGGGACTTCCAAGGTCCCTGCCTTTTGCCCATTTGTGAAAACAGAACACAATACATATAATTAAGGTTATTTATTAATATCCAATGTTTTGGTGTTGACAAAAAAAACAATACTCATGAAATCGAGAGAGAAATGAGCAAGATATGATTTATTTTCAATGTATGTACTGTACATGCTTTTCCTATGAGGGAATATTGCCCCCACCAAAGCCTATTCGCGCATGCGCATGTCGAATCCGGAAGTCGTTCACTCTGTTTTGGCAATGGCGTCGTCCATGAGCGGTATGTTTCCCGGACAGCAGCCGCCACCCACGCATCCAATCTCCGGCGCGGGTGGCCCGGGCCAGCCCGGTTTCCCCGTTCTGGGGAACCGGAACCAGGGAAGCAACACGCTGGTAGACGAACTGGAAGCCTCGTTCGAGGTGGGACACTTAAAAAAAAAAAAACAGCTAGCCGGGAGTGCTAACTGGTTTTAGCATTTTTGGCGATTTCCCTATGATTAAAAAAACTTTCGGTGACTGCAAAATGAAATAATACTAATTTCATTTATTCTTCAGGCATGTTTCGCATCTTTGGTAAGCCAAGACTACGTGAACGGAACTGACCAGGAGGAGATTCGAACCGGTCGGTTAACGCACGTCTAAATTTGTAACATTAATCTCACATCTCTGTGAATATTAGGACATTCAAAGTATTCGTTTTGATTGTTCCAGGTGTAGACCAGTGCATACAAAAGTTCCTGGACGTGGCCCGGCAGACTGAGTGCTTCTTCTTGCAGAAGAGGCTTCAGCTGTCTGTGCAGAAACCAGAGCAGGTGGTCAAAGAGGTATTAGATTTATAATTTATATTCATTTATCCAACCTAATATTTTCTGATAATAAGTTACATTTCAGGCTGTAGATTAGTTTAGGAAGAGATTTTTGTTTTATATTTTATATCAACAGCCAGCCGCTAACCTGAGCCAACAACAGCTGACTATACTACTTTCAATTCTTGACGCCCATGTCACTCACCAGACCGGGCCCCGCCTTTAAATGCCACACACACTCAGAGTAACAGATACTACATTGCAAAACATGAGGATGGTGATCTCATGTAGGCGAAAAAATAATACCAGTACTATTTACATCTATTTACATTAGCACCAATTAGTTGGTTATTGCGATCAGACATAAAACATCCCCACTCCCGCTGTGCCATGCAGGACGTGTCCGAGTTGCGCAACGAGCTCCAGAGGAAGGAGATGCTGGTGCAGAAGCACTTGTCCAAGCTGCACCACTGGCAGCAAGTGCTGGAGGACGTCAGCGTGCAGCACCGCAAGCCCAGCGACCTACCGCCGCCCGGCCCCCTGGCATTCCTGGAGCAGGCCTCGGCCAGCTTGCCTCCCGCCCCTTTAAAGCCGAACTAATGGGACCCTTGTGGACTATTTGCACAAGTCAAATCAAGCTGCAAGCTTGATGGATTACGCAGAACTGAAGATTCGCTGTACGGGTTATTACAACTGCCAAGGACAAATCAGAAAAGGTGATCATTGTTGCTTGGTTGTTTGAGGAAGAATATAGAAAATTCACAAAATATTGTAGATGTGCGCGGACCAGCCAAAAAATTCGGTTGACTTTTGGCTACTTATGATTTTGCTTGCTTTGAGGCCAAGTGGGGCGTGACCCGCTAGGTACAGAAGATGGGGCGACAGTCGTGAGGACTATTTAAAAAAAAAAAAAAAAAAGATAGTGAGATCCTGACTGCTAATACGAAACACCGCCACCTTCAGGATTGGAATAAAACAGTATTGACCTCTCAGCGGGATGGTGTTTTAAGTGCAGAGGAAAAATATGGACATTTTTGAGACTTAAGATGTAGGTTGTAATACTAAAAGAGAAATAAAGTTTTTTTTTCTCAAATTTCTCAACCAAAATAACGTTTTCCCTCATATTGTATTTGTCTCCTTACATTGCAACATTCTTGTAAAATTCATTTTTCCCCCCTCATAATATTGCAACTTTATTCTAAAAACAAAATTATAATTGTCACCGCCTTCATATATCTGAATGACTACTATTTTGGTTATTAGTTTGTGTACATATTTCTTTGCATTCACTGTCTCCTCAGACATGTTTATTTGACTTCATTTTTGCACACCAGTGAAGTGCATCTACGGTGGTATTTTGTGGAGTGTGCACTACGTGCGGCCCCAAAATAATGATACAAAATCGCTATGTGATTTTTTTACATTGCGTAATGGCATGAAATATCAATCATTGGCATTTGTTTGTGGAATTTGCGCCTGCTTGTGGGATCGCGTTCTGTAGAAGAGATGCAGGGTGGCCTATGGGAATGCAAAATTTCATTTGTTTTATTACTTCTGGTTACTTTATTCTAATTCTTCTTTGCTGTTAATGCGTTGTTTATAATTTAGTATGTGCATGTGTTAACGACTAAGATTTAAAGGCCAGTATCTGCAGTGTGTCTCACTCCTAATTTCTGCCGTCTCCCTCATGTTAGCGCTGACAGCGTCTGTGTTTTTTTTTTTTTTTGTGTGTTTTTTTTTTCTGACATCATGCTGCCTCAGATGCGTCGGGTGACTTCATTCACACCATGACAGACTTGTACTGGCCGCCTTCACAGCTATCGTCTGTCTCAGTTTGCACTCCTCACAGATGGACGAGAGGACAAAAAAGGGTCTGGTGAGCTAATCTCCACATGAAACTGCGCTTCAGTGCTTCCATCATAAACGGTCTGTGTGCTGCGGGCATTGTAATGTAAAAGCTTAGCTCAAGCATCTGTGTATACCTTGATAAGTCCAATTGACTCGATTTGTCCCAATTTTAGTCATTATAGGCTGCCATTTTGTATAAGGAACATGACTTATTTCAAAATTGTGTGCGTGTGATTTTTTTTTTATTGTGTCATAGTCCTATTTAGCACTCAGTTCAATTCATGTGGATGGACAAATTCTTTTTACGAACTTGTCAATGTGTGATTTTTTTTTTGTAAGATAATTTTCTTGCGACCCAACCGCATCGGTCCTCCATCCCTGGGTGGCGCTGTAGTTTCTTTGGGTGACTCCTTGTAGGCATCGAGGATCCTCTTTCACGTCTCCTTGTTTGTGCGTCTCAAGCAGCAAGGACTAGAATGGAGGAAAAAAAAATAACATGTAGCCTCGCCCGTCTTCTTTCACGCAACACCCAGTAACGAGGAGGGTCACACGGGGGGAACATTCCAAAAACTTCCCCTTTTGCCTCGCTGTCACTTCCCTTGTCCTAAGCGGTTAGCTTATTAAGTGTCTACCAGCTAGTTCCGTCCTCCTCCCAGGCACGCCGGCTTGCCTCGGCATCCACGTCCGCTCGGAGAGTCACCGCGGTCGGGCTCCGGTGTAGCTAACCCCCTCCCCCGCCAACACTCCCGCCGCGACCGAATAGGAGGACGAAAACACCGCGCGGATATGGAATGGTGCATGCCGCTGGGCCAAGTGTGCTGCCGTTGAATACAAGCGGAATCATGGACACGCATCCACTGTGAGTTGAGATGGAATTGAATAAAGAAATAATTGTGTGACGGATGTTGCGGCATTAAGACATTCGATGTGTGTGTGTGTGGGGGGGGGGGTGTTGGTGATGGCAGGCGGAGGAGGAGATGGTGGGGATGGTGGTTGAAAACCTGCGTTAAAATGGTGTTGCCGGGATATTTTCTATTTATTATGATTTCCCTCCTTTCTGTTTGTGGTTGCGTGGGTGTGCCATGTGATTTAATTGTCATTAACACAATGACACGAGTGCTTCCACAGCCTTGTAATTAGTGCAAGCTTCTTGGATGTTTTTTTTTTTTTTTTTTTAAACAATTCTATATCCCTAATTTTTTTTTTATTTCTACTTCCGTTATACCAATATCTCCACGTATTTCAAGTGAGCGAATCACTTCTTGTTCATAATGTGCAATAAATAGAATTGAATTTAGAGCAATGGTGTCCATTTTAAGTGGCCCGTGACCTATACTAAAAAATCACGCCTGCTTCTAGAGCACTTGTTTTATATACTGTAGAAGTTTTCTAAATATGCTGGGATGCAAATTAATTCTTTACAATTAAACATGTAACAACGTTTCTCTGTGATGAATAAAGATAATTAGTCCTGGTAAACATAAATGTCTTCCACTTTCCATTGTGTCAGGGTCCAATTTGTGAAAATATCACATGATTGATTCTCAAATAAATTCTTTAAAAATGATCAATTTATCACAGATTGATGCCATTTTGGCTGCCACTATTAAATTAAGATGATGGTCACATTAAGATGATGGTCACATTTAAAATGTGGGCTCTGTGGCATAATCTGAGCAAGCACTTTATCAACCAGTAGTCAGACAACCACCAGTGGGCGAGTGCATGGTTAAGCCTTCATTAGGCTGCCGAAATAACAAGTACGATAGTAGTGTATTTATTCAGTTAGTCCTTGGCGCATTTTAATCAATCCAAAAGTGTTATTCCTTAACTTTAATTCATTCGAAAACCATATTTACAATGCTCTAAACCAATGTTTCCACGTGGAATTTGTTGCCGACTGATGCACTCTTCCGCCAACAAAAAAGTCCATCCATGGGTGTGTGCTGCTCACTTTAAACTAAAAAGGACAAAAATAAAGTGGTATGCCATTATTACGGCCCACCACCTCTGTTGTGTATTGAAATGTATGTGTGCGTGTGTCACAGTTGTACAAGACTTTGTCCACACGCTCTGGACAAAGAGGACGGCGTGGAGAGACAAGGTGCGGTCACGCTCAACCCTCGACACATGAGGAAGGCTTTCAAAGTCATGAATGAACTGCGCAGGTAATATAAAAATAAGTCATTTGTCTTTTTCTCCTTTCGCTTGTCTGGTACCTTGCTCAAAGCTGTGCTGACATGGAAAAAGAAGCAAACGCGCTTGTGATATATATTTTTTTCAATATTCATCACAAAAACCTGGCATTTGTTTAGGGGTGTGTAAACTTTTTATATATCTACTCTATGTGTCCTTCGATTGACAGTCAAAGCTTGTTGTGTGACGTCACCATCGTAGCGGAGGACGTGGAGATCGCCGCTCACCGCGTGGTGCTTGCCGCCGGCAGCCCGTACTTCCACGCCATGTTCACAGGTGCCCTCCCATTCCTTTGATACCTCTCCTCGTAAACTTCCGACAGGGATAGAAAATGGTTTGTGTGCAACAGGGGAGATGGCCGAGAGCCGAGCCAAGCGCGTGAGGATCAAGGAGATGGACGGGTGGACTCTGGGACTCCTGGTGGACTACATCTACACTGCCGAGATACAAGTCACAGAGGAGAATGTGCAGGTAGCACGCACAATACAACACGGTGAACGAGAAACCATTAAACAAAAAAAAAAAAAACGTTTACCCCATACACGCCCAGTTATTAAAACCCTATTTTAAATTCTTCGTTAGTGAGGCCTGATTGATATAGATGTCTTGTGGTTGATTTTGAATCCAATTTTTGGCGGAATAAAATCCCGATAACACGGGTCAACCAATTTCTACATGTTTTAATTATATATATACAAGTAAACTTTTCTGGATTATTTTTTTCCGCTAATTCCGATTATTTTTGTCTCCAGCACATCAGGTTTTAATCATAATAATAATAATATTTATGAATTCAGGGTTAGTTTCATCAGTAGGTGGATTTTTTTTTTCTGAAAAGTCATAGCTGTAAATTGCAACGCATGTTGTGTTAAGAATAAAATATGAAAATATTTCCAAAAATCTGATGTGCTAGAAAATAAGTAAAAACATTTTGAAATCAGCGTACAAAATACATTGAGGCTATATAATTTTTTTATTTTTATTTTTTTAAATCACCTGTTCTCACTCTCTCACTGTCAAAAAAAACAGCAGACCTTCTGAGATCACTTTGAAGGAACAAAAAGAAGGCTCGCTGGCACATTCCCCCCCAAAAAGATGCAAAGAAAGCGTGCTTTTTTTTTTTTCTCCCGCCCCAGGCTGGTTGTCACTCCTAATTGAGTTTTACTGTAAAACTGACACACAAAACAGGCATGTTATGGTCAACGTGGTACTACATCGCACTCAAGACTCTAGCAAAAAAATTAAAAAAAGAATATTGGGAGTTGACAAGTGTATATTGTGTCTGTAAGACATGAATGCAATTGCGCGCGTGTGTGTGTTAGGCTCTGCTGCCGGCCGCGGGTCTGCTGCAGCTGAACGAGGTGAAGAAGGCGTGCTGCGACTTTCTGAGCTCTCAGCTGCACCCGTCCAACTGCTTGGGCATACGAGCCTTCGCTGACCTGCACGCCTGCTCGCAGCTACTCACGCAGGCCAACTGCTATGCAGGTCACTGGGCTTAGATTTTATTTGGGTATCTTGTGTGTGTGTGTGTGTCTGTTATTGTCTCAGTTTTGGCCTGGGGGGGGGGGGCGTATGTGTTTTTATGTTTTCAAAAGCCACAAATCCAATTCCAAAACAAACACAAAACACATACACAGATAAACAAACCCCAAAACTGCATGTGTTTTTTTTGTGATTTTGTAGTATGGGTTTGTGTGCGTTCTTGTTTAGTTTTTTTGTGCTTCTTTTTAACGTGTGCTTTTGTTTTTGTCGAATGTATTTTTTTTGTGTGTTGTTTTGTCTTCACATTATTGTGTGTTGTGTTTTTTTTTTTGTCTGTGCTCTTGTTTATTGTTTTGTGCTTTTTTTTATTGTTTTCTTTGTGTGCATTTTTTGTTTTTTGTGTGTTGTTTTTGCATTCTCTGTTTTTCTAGTTTTGCTTTTGTGTGCATTTTTTTGTGTGTGCGTTTTAGTATTTTTTTTAATCCCTTCATGGTAACGGTATACTGTATACAACAATATAAACTGTGTAAATGTTAAAATTGTAAAAAAGTAGGATTAGAGTTGTGTATGTTCTTGTTTATTTAGTTTTTTTGTGTTTTTTTTGGTTTTGTTTGTTGTTTTTCAGCTTTTTTTTGGCTGTGATTTTCTATTTTTGTTTTGTGTTCGATTGTATGTGTTGTTTGCTTTTGCATTTTTGTGTGTGCATTTTGCTATTTTGTGCATGTGTTTGAGTGTAGGGCTTTGCAGTATGGCCTAAAATGCATTTCACATTATTGATTGACTCCCTTGACGGTGACACTATACAGTATATCGCAATATAAACTGTGTAAGAACTATAGAGGAGGTATTTATGAATGAGTTGTACAAATTATTTAAAAAAAAAAAAAAAAGCACAGACACTGTCTAATATACTTTTGAGAACATTTAATGTTGGGAGGGGCACCCACTCCAAGGATACCAAAAGGGTCAACAGTGATGATGTAAATAATGTTAATAAGTGCAAAAAGTGATCGGTCATATAGTGAGGGACAACTGAAACTAAACTTACCTATTTTTATTTTTTTTTCCTGCTGGGCAAAAAGGAACTCGTATATTTGAGGAAGACGTTTATTTGTCATTGGTGGTGTGTAAGGAAAGGTTGTTGTTGTTTCAGAGCAACACTTCACCGAGGTGGTCGGCAGCGAGGAGTTCCTCAATCTGGGCATGGAGCAGGTTTCCAGCCTCATCGCCAGTGACAAACTCACCATTCCCACCGAGGAGAAGGTACAAAAACGCAACACCTACCCACGCGCTCTGGCACGGCAACACGGCTGATGTTGTTGTTGTTGTTGTGAACGTGTAGGTCTTTGAATCGGTCATCGCGTGGGTCAACCACGACAAAGATGTGCGCCAGGAGCACTTGGCCCACCTGATGGAGCACGTGCGCTTGCCCCTTCTCACCAGAGAATACCTGGTGCAGGTACCACCCCAGTGGTTAACTTCTTTTTACACTTGCGTGACAACTTGTTACATTTTACCTATGTGGTTAAAGTTAAGTTTTGGTTTGTTTTGAAGATTTTGAATTGTAACGTTAAAAATGCTACGTGATGTTTGTGTTGTTTGCTTGTGGGATTTGAATGCCATCCATCTCCTCCAGAAAATCCACAATAGTTTTTTTTTTTTCGTGTGTGTTTTTAGTCAATACAAATATCACTGTATTGCTTAAAAATGTGATGATTTAAAGAAAAAAACAGGCTTTATAAATTTGAATTACTGTACGTAATGTAGGAATTGTGGGGCGAGGCATAGTGAGAAATGTCAGGCACTGGAGTCAGCACTGCTCCTTGTGATTGTTCTCATTTTGTATTTCGTTAGCCTAATAGCATATTTGCCCAGGTTATTATGAACATTAAAAACACAAAATATTTAAAACAAGAAAAAAAACACAACAAATTGAACAAACAAGAACACTCAGTCCACCTAATTCATGATCTGGATGAAGCTCACAATTTTTAGCAAGCGCGTTGCTAGTTTTTATTAATATTGTGACCTTAAGTTAAAAAAATGACTCGGACAGTTGTGCTTTTAGGCTAACAATTGGTGTCTTTAACTGTCAGTCCCTGTCAATAACCAACTAAAAGTGAATCGGGGATTGGCTCTCCTTGCCCACATGCGTTGGCATTCCAGTTTGGGTTCCACAGTCGGTGCTGGGTTGCTGAAATTAATTACTGCCAGCTGATTGGACACTCTTGTTTATGGTGTCAGCGCGTGGAGGAGGAGTCCCTCATCAAGAACAGCAGCGCGTGTAAGGACTACTTGATCGAGGCCATGAAGTATCACCTGCTGCCCGCTGAGCAGCGAGCGCTCATGAAGACGGCGCGCACGCGCATGCGGACCCCCGCCTGCTGCCCTAAGGTATCAGATCGACCAGGTTACTGGTCGCATTTGGGGAAAGGAAACGGCTTGCCGCCACCTGCTGCTTGTGTTCAGGTGATGGTGGTGGTTGGCGGCCAAGCGCCCAAGGCCATCCGCAGTGTTGAATGTTACGACTTTGAGGAGCAGCGTTGGTACCAGGTGGCCGAGTTGCCCACCCGCAGGTGCAGAGCAGGTAGGAAGCTAAACAGGCTAATGCTAATAATAATATTAATAATTAATAATGGCTTACATTCGCATAACAAGGATACAAGAATACTTGTCAGGTTTATTCTTGGTTTTGACACATCCCGAATTGATTATCTTATCTGGTTGGTTAGTATTTTTTTTACTGGTTTTCACACACATTTGTATGAACCCATGTTGCTCGGCATAAGTAATGGAGCAGAATTAAGAGAGCAACTGTACCATAGGCCGCTATTTACAAAATGTCAGCCAAGAAATTACTAAAGAAATAACTAAAACTGAAATTGGAAAAGCATTTTCGTTAACAAATTCAAATAAAAAACTAAATCAAAAACAACAAAAAAAACAAAAAAAAGAGAGAGAAAACTAACGGAAACTCCATATTACAGCTTACGTTTGTAAAACAAACTAAATATAATTAAATAAATCAATGTCATATTCGAGTTTTCAAGGTTAGTTTTCAATATATTTATTTTGGTATTGTATTGAATATCCGTATCATCAGTTGTTTGAGAATTGTAGTTAACTTTATTGCACAACACTTAGTGACCTTTTTTTTTTTCGTCTTGCCCTCGATAAATACTCCATCTATTAAAAAAAAAACCTCAAACGAATCCTAAAACTAATAGAAACTAAAATGAATCGTTTTTGAAAACTAAAAAAAAAATCAATAAAGATGAACAATCTTGCTCTAAAAACTAGTTAAACCTAGCTGTAAAAAAAGTCAAAACGAAATAAGAGATAACTGTAAAGTAAAAATGAAAAAATATAACCTTGGAAATTATTTTTTAAAAATCAGCACATTTTATATGCTAACATGAATGTGTCTATGCAATCACTGCTCTGTATCATATTAAACTTGGACCGTCAGATAGATTTTCTTCAAGTTGATTCAAATAAAATATCCTATGTTAGATCACGGCTCTTAATTAAATCTAAAATTTATTAAACATGTTTTTATGTTACATGACTGATCTGTATTGAATATCAAATGCTGCTACAAGTTTGCTTCAACATTTCTGTTGAATCACTGCTCTGCATTAAATATCAAGACGAATATCGGTATCTGCCTTTTTTAAAACTCTGCTGGCCGATCAATAAATCAATTTAAAACAGTGGAAATCAAAACAAAGATATCTGAAGGTTTAACATTTCTGTCAATGTGAAATTTTCATTTACTGTAGAAAACTACATTGAGCTATTGTCTGTTTTTCCTTTATCCTTTTTAAGACCTGCTGACAATCCTGGGTGCTCCCTGAACATTTTGTTAGAATTTGATCACAGAGATGTATACTGTCAAAAATTTCTTGTAATGATTTTTAAAAAAAATCCCCATTTATCTAAAACTGAAACATCGTTCAATAAACATGCTCAAAGATGTTACAACAAAGTTAAGAGTAAATTTTCTTTAGATTTTTGATGCCAACATTTTCCTTTTCACTGAAAATGAATATCGGCTCCAAATATCGGTTATCGGCCTCCTTGACTACTGATAACCGGTATCGGCCCTGACAAAAGCATATCGGCCTGTCTCTAATATTTTCCATTGTCGTCGTGTTGCCTTCAGGCGTGGTGTACGTGGGCACATGCGTGTACGCCGTGGGGGGCTTCAACGGTTCCCTGCGTGTCCGTACGGTGGATTGTTACGACCCCGTGATGGACCGCTGGACCAGCGTCAGCAGCATGCAAGACCGCCGATCCACGCTAGGGGCCGCCGTGCTCAACGGGCTTTTGTACGCCGTGGGGGGCTTCGATGGAAGCACGGGTACCACTGTTTCTTTGCGTGTGTCATTTTTACTTTTTGTGGGATGTTTTTCTTGTCCTTTTTTCTATATGATTTACAGCTAATTACTTTTACTACATTCAGAGCATTTCTTTCATGCTTTTTTAAACAGCATCATTTGAATTAAGCATAATTGGAATTTAACAGGCTCAATATATCTTGGTGTACCTCTATCTTGCTTTTTTGTCCTACCTTGCTAGAGGCTTTTTTTGCTCACACGTGTTGCTGTGCATCTCGGCAGGTCTGTCCACCGTTGAAGCGTACAACGCCAAGACGGATGAATGGTTCCACGTGTTGCCCATGAGCACGCGACGTAGCAGCGTGGGAGTGGGTGTTGTTAATGGTAAGTATTCACTTATGAGAGCCTCAGCTTTATCGAGTTATAAGTTTAAGTTTCGATTTTTTTGTTTTATTTTTTTGCTTTGTGTTGCGGGGCTAAAAGTTTACAACATGTGGCAATTTGGCAAAAAAAAAAGAAGCCAGAAGCTTTTAATTGCCCCGCCTCGGTGAAGTTAACTGTCAAACTGAGACGAACACGTAAACGCCGCTAGCTTAATGCTAACACATGATGCAAAACAACTTTGACGGGCCCTTGAAACGAGAATCAATGTCGCGGTACCGTAGTTATAACCATTTAAGCAGCGGGGATTTGAACACAACACAAATAGACAATGTAACAATGTACAAATGCATGTATTCTTTATCCTCTTCAAAATGATTTAATATTACTGCAACTTACTCAGCTTAGAGGAGACGTTCTTCGTGTGTTTATCGTGTAAACATTATACTTCCCCCTGGTGGGCGACCTACGCAAACCAAAAATGAATCACAGCATGAAATCATGTTACATTAACTGTTTTAATTCTTTACATATAAATGCGTGTATATTTGTTTTTTTGTCAGGCATCCTGTATGCCGTCGGTGGTTACGACGGCGCCACCAGGCAGTGTTTGAGCACGGTGGAAGCCTACAACGCCAAAAGCAACACGTGGAGTTACATCGCCGAAATGGGCACGCGACGTAGCGGCGCAGGTGGGTTTTTCCTTCTTTATCTACCGTATTCGCCCTTTAAACGCTTCATTCCCTTCCTGTGCCAGGCGTGGGCGTGCTGAAGGGTTTGCTGTACGCCGTGGGCGGCCATGACGGCCCCTTGGTGAGGAAGAGCTGCGAAGTGTTCGACCCGGCCTCCAACAGCTGGCGGCAGGTGGCCGACATGAACATGTGTCGCCGTAACGCAGGTGAGGTCGACGGGGGGAGGGTGGGGGGTTGGGGCGCCTTGCCACGGCAAGTCGTTGGAACAGTATGGAGTAAACGCTCAAATGCATTCTTGATAAAACAGCCTAAGGTCCCAATGTACTTGTACATTGTGAGACAAAACAGTGCACTATTTGTCAAAAGCGCACTACTTGCACAAAGAGCATATTAGTACATGGACGCAATGAATGATAATAGAGAATCGATTCTCAAACGTCTTTCCAAAACATGCTGACAAAAACGCCGCAAAATGATGTGACACGTCTCTTTCAGGCGTGTGCGCCGTCAACAACCTGCTGTACGTGGTGGGCGGCGACGACGGCAGCTGCAATTTGGCGTCGGTGGAGTTCTACAACCCCAACTCGGACAAGTGGACATTGCTGCCCAGCTGCATGAGCACGGGACGCAGTTATGCAGGTGGGTTGGGACAAAAAAAAAATTCTCAAAAATACAATTTGGAAATTTTTTTTTCACTTTCTTTGTCTCAAACAGTGCTTCTCAAACTTCTCCCACAGTGTAGCAGGCCTAAGAGTAACGGTCTATCCAAGTACCACTTTAATAACCAACAGTAAAATACAGGGGCTCAGCAGGCCTAAATATTTCTCAAAAAGCAAGACAGAGACTATATATCTAAAATTAGAATATTACAAGAAAAAAGACAATTTTCAAAGAATATAATCAAAACATTTTTTGAGAAAAACATTCAATGACATGTAAATAAAGTCCTAAAATGACTAGAAAAGAGAAAACAATTATACGACACAGTTGAGATTTCATGGAAAAATCGATATCCCAAAGTTCGAAGGAATAAGTCGAAATGTTACAAAAAATTACAAATTTGAGACTAAAGACGCCATACTACAAGAAATATCACAAAATGTACGAGAGATAACAAAAATCCTAATTAAACACCAGTAGACATTACTACATGAAAAACATTTGTCAATATTGAGAATAATGTTAAAATACAAGAAAACAAATGTGAACAGTCAAAATGTAAAAAGCAAGACAACAGTTTTTGAAGATAAAATGCTAATGTGTTGAATTCATAAGGTACTAAATACAGGGTGACCCATAAAAAACAATCTCCAACTTTCAATAGACAGTTTCAGATTTTTTTTACAGAATAAAATGCAACTTGAGGTAGGTAACTAGGTTGTGTTTAGAACATTACATTAAAACAGTGTACTCATTGGGGTTTTCTTCTTCGGATATCCATTTAAAATTTCCAAATCCAAATCTTCTTTCGGGCCTGTATCTTTTTGGGTCAAATTGTACAACTGAACTGTACTTGGACTGTAATTCATTCTCGCACCACTAGAGGGAGCCCAACTACCAACAGCGGTACTCATACCACAATGAGAATCACTGCTCTAAAAAAAAAAAATCTGACTTTTTTTTGGGCGGGGGGGTCTGGTTTGACTCCACAGGTGTGACTGTGATCGACAAGCCGTTATGACTGCTGGCGCCGCCTGCCGCTGATTAGAAGCAGAAATTGCATCCTGCTGAATTCTCACGTGGGATCCGTCGTTGTCTCACGCAACGTTTGCACGTTGGTCCCTGGCGTCGCCAAGTTGCGAGACGGAAGCCACGACGATGAAGGTGATGATGTCGACGACGGAGGGGATTTTTTTTGCACTCAACATGAGCGTACGGAGGGTTTGAGCCTGTGTTTTAATCCCGTCGAGGGCGGGTGGACGGGTAACCCGACTCGGCCTGGCCAACGGGGGGCAACCAGACACAGCTGCCAAATCACAACTGACATGAAGCTACTAAAAGTGCTAACATTTACTAGAGGGGAGGCTGCTGCTCTAGATGTGGAACTATGAAAATCTTCTCATCGCTGGAGTGTCTGTGCGTATTTGTGCGCTTGCCTTCAAAGGTTGCTCGTGAGCCTGTTTGTGTGCGTGTATGTGTTTGTTTGTGTGCATTTGAGTCGACGGCTGCATGAATGCACTATGTGTGGCCGCTGATCTTTTTTGAGACTGTTGAAGAGCACCTGAATGTTAAACGGTTGGCTGCTTCCTCCTCCCTTTTTGCTCTGCCTTTCGCACCCTTTGTGGACAGTGACGAAACAGAATAGTTAGTGGTTGTTTCTACAGAGGAGCACCTTGAGGCATAACCCACAAAAAATTCAACAGATTCCCCTACCCCAAAATCGGACTTTTTCTGTCAAGAATGTTTTTTTTTTGTTTGTTTGTTTTTTAAGAAAACTTTATTGGGGGGGGGGGGAGTTTTCTGTCAACTTTTTTTTAATCTCAAAAAACATAACTTTTTCAAAAATATTACAATTTTTCTAAAAAAAAAAAAAAAAAAAAAAACTTTTTCTGAAGACAATTTTTTTTCCTTCAAAAAATTATATTTTTCCCTTGCAAAATGACTTCCTTAAAGGATCTTTTTCTTGAAAATTTGCCTTTACCAAAAGAATGACTTTCTTGAAAAAGTAACTGCTTCATTTTTGGGGGGTCAAAACTACTTTTTTGTTTAAAATATGTCATTTTTTTCTTGATTTCGTTTTTTTCATGAAAAATGACAATTTCTGTAAAGAATAAAATAATGCCCCCCCCCAATCACCCCAAAATTGAAAAATTACTTTCTCAAAAATATCAAAAGCTTTGGTTTTTACAAGGGACATTTTTTTCTTTTTTTCTTGGAAGGATCCTATTTTATTTTTAAAGAAATTAGATTTTTTTCTCATATTGATATTTGAAGTTATTGGAAGTTTTTCCGAAAGTCTTTCTGCCTCTCATTTTCAGTACAGTTTTCCCCACCAAACAACTCTAATATTCTGAGTTTTTTTCTTTAAAAAATAGGTACATAATAATTTTCTGCAAAAAATAATAATACAGTTTTCCCCCTCAACCATTTGCTTAAAAATACGACTTTTTTGTTTTATAACAAGACTTTTTTTTCAGTAAAAAACATATGGAGAATAGAAGCCTTAGCAAGGAAGGTTGCCAAACGCATGCCGGCCTGAAAAGGGGCGCTAGCTAGCTAGCCAGCTCCTCTGGTGAGGGAGGCATACAGTATTGTACTGCTTTACTGTTGCCCGGCAGCCATGTTTGCTCACTGCATGCGCTCCCCCTGACCTCAACTCCCCATACGGACTAACCCTGTAAACGGACATATTATGAATGTGCCAATTTTACAGCATCTTCTCTAATTCCAGAAAGTGACCAAATTCTTTGTGTCCCTCCCCGCGCTTCCCTTTTTTATTGACTGCTTTCGCTGCATTTCTTTTCGTCAACTGTATCTCGAGGACTGTCGTTGTAGGCTTAATACCTTTGGATATGTTTCTCATTACATGTTTTGTAGAGCATTATTAATAAATCATATGCTTCTTGTATTTAAAATGAAAAAGCTGTGAAATGACATACAGTGATCTGTTTTTAAAAATCTTTGCCAAATCAGTAAACTATTTAAATGGATTGTCCTGTGTTTTTTTTTTCCCCGCCCCAGTTTTTACAAAAAGGGTTCAAGTGACAATTTGTTTTTGTGATATACAAAACCTAAATTTTTCCTAACATTACTAGGACCTATAACTTGTATAACTCAAATGACTGCTGTAAGATGTGACTCCAAACATATCTGGACAGGCATACTAGAGCTGCTGAACTTGATTTGGGGTTCATTAGGGGCACTTTACATATTGGCAGGTGTTTGCTAACTCCTATTTAACATGAGTTTGAGTTTTTACTTTTTCATCTGACGTTTCTTAATTTTGTTGATCTGTCCCATACGTATTTAGTAAGACTCAACCTCCCCACGTATGAAAACCTTATGAAAGCCGCGCTCGGCGTCTGATTGGCTGTCGCTGTGGCGATCATCAGTCTCACTATTATCGCTTCATGTGGCCGACCAATCAGAGACGCCGCTCGGTCCCGTGACGTAAGCCTGCTCTCCCTGCTAGCCAATGGGAAGGCTGCTCACTCGACTACTTGATGCGCGACGGCATCAGGTACACTACACACAGACACACACTACCCGCACACTCAAGCCCTTGCAAAGGTGAGTGCTAATAATGCTAACAAGCAAAGAGTTAGCTCAACTTTTAAACGTTTATTCATTATTTAAAGACTAAAGCCGAGGATAAAGTCACGAACTGGCGTCATTCATGGTGGAAAATAATAGTAACACGAGCACCGCTAGTTGAAGTGTAAGGCACCCACTTTAGCCTGAATTTGTCAATAAAACTTAAATATTTTTGTAAAATTGGTCAAATGGATTTGCAATTGCTAAAGAGTTTCAAAGAGAAGACGCTAAGTTAATATCAGTCATTGTAATGAAAAGGTTAATTTTACGTCTGTAACTGAAATGTACATTTTATTCAAATCATTAGTCTATGAATACCAGATGGCAACCTTTCACTTAAAGGTAAAATGATGTCATACATTTGACGTCACTTATCTCTTAAAATGTATTGTGTAATTGTTTTTACCGTCAACTTAAGAAAACAAATTGGAAAACAATTGTATGTCACAGGCTCTTTTCATTAAAACAAATCATTAAATTAATTCTGTTTATTTGCTTTTGTAATATTTGTTTTTGATTGTAAAAAAAAAAAGACTGTGGACACCCTACTCATATTAAGATGTGTTTTGGACAATATCATGTTTTTTTTTTTATTATGCTTGTAATCATTTATGATGCATTAAATTAATATTATGAAAATAACATTGATTCGCTGTTTTAAGTGATTAGACATTAAACATGATGTTAAGTTGAGCTGCTAGCTATGTAATTTATTAACAAAATGTATTTTAGGCAATCATACGGCGCAATGTTAAGTGAATAGACATCTTATCATAGCAGTGTGATAACAAGCGTAAGCACAGTACTCATGTTTCTTATGTGTATTTAAGGTCATTTTGCCATGTTATTGCATTCGGAAATAGTTTTCCAGTGTATTTCGCATTATGATTACTGAGTAGTAATATTACAGCTGTTATGGAAGCCAGACAAAATGTTGGCTAATGTGTCAGCTAAATCAGGAGCTGTCAAACATTTTTGGCCCGTTGGACCGGAGATTACTATCATAATCCTAATGCCAATTAAATATACTCTAACTACCATATGTACCATTTTAAGAAAAAAAGATATAAAGTTCCGATGACAAATTCATATTTAAAAAAGAAAAAAAAAAGGATTTATTAAAGAAAAAAATTAAATTCTTAATGCAGCCTGTCTCTGCGTCGCAGCCATGGAGGTGAACGGCACAGCGAACATCTTGAGCTCGGCCTACCTGGCGGCTGAGTACGTGGACGCGTTCTTGCCCAGGAACCCCTTGCAACCTCCATTCAAGCACGTGTGGGACTACATGCTGGACAACTACACCAAGTTCCAAATCGCCACTTGGGGCTCGCTCATCGTGCACGAGTTGATCTACTTCCTCTTTTGCCTCCCTGGCTTTCTCTTCCAGTTCCTACCCTTCATGCAGAAGTACAAGATTCAGTCGGTCAGTGTTAGCTTCTTTGTTCTCCTGTCCTCCCGAAAAGGGGTTTGAAATCGCATTAAGATTCCACAAGATGCCGACAAAACACCTAAAACGGAGAGGATCGTAATAGCATCAAGACAATGCATGTATCTTGTACACAACCATGAAACCACGGTGCATAGACGACTATATGTATTTGTTAAATTATTCAACACAAACAAATCATCTTCACATGGGACTCATCAATACTCTTAGCATAATAGTGTAAATAACAAACTGACACTAGCATAAACAGGACTTTGTAGGTCAAGCCACAGTATTTCAATTGGATTCAAGTCCCAACTTTGACAAAGCCACTCCAAAACCTTCATTTGTGCTTGGTTGGTTTTTTTCGATACTTAGAAGTTAGCTTGCTGGTGTATTTGAAATGTTTGGTTCGATGCTGCTGCAGAACCCAAGTGTGCTTCAGTTTGAAGTCACGAATATTCTCCGTCAGGGTTTTCTGATAAAAAAACACAATTCATCGATCCATCAATCACGCAAGTTGTCCAGGTCCTGGAGAAACATAGCAGCCCCAGAGCGCCATTGGACTGATTGTTTGATGTTCTTTTTTGTGTCATAAATTATTGGTGCATGAGGTGCATTCATGGACCACCAGCAAAACTGGACACCTGAAACGCATATGAAAAATCACTGAATCAATGAATTAATTAAATCAAACAACAACACTACAATTCCAGTCAGTGCCAAAGCAATATTGTTTTTGCTTTGGGCTGAGCAGAAAAGAAACAAATAGATTTTCAGTGAAAAATTGAGGAAAGGTTCTACAGAAAAAAAACCACAAGTAGGTAAATTAGCAAATTTTGAACTGCGATTGATTACTGTGTGTCCTTGTGCGCGTGTGTGTGTGTGCGTGGGTGTGTGTGTGTGTGTGTGTGCGCGCGCAGGACAAGCCAGAGACATGGGAGAAGCAGTGGCGGTGCTTCAAGATGCTGCTCTTCAACCACTTCTTCATCCAGCTGCCACTCATCTGCGGCACGTACTACTTCACCGAGTTCTTCAACATCCCTTACGACTGGGACTCCATGCCGCGATGGTCAGTGTCATGTGAACGGACACACGGACAGACAGACGCTTACATTTTGTGAACACAGGGCTGGGGACTGCCACTAAATGGTTGCATTTGCATCTAGAAAATGAAACTGTACGAATAAGTCTTTCATCCACTAAAAATGAGTGGATTTTGCTGCTTAATTCATACTCCCCAAGCACAATAATTAATCAGAATGCCGTATATAGACTAGGGGGCCTGCGTAGAACATTTTTGTTATGAAAGTTATTCAATTGACCTAGCCTTTAAAACTAACGGAATTTTAAAAACAAAAGCCAAGTAAAAATAAAAACGAACTAATGAAAAATCTGAAATAATTATAACACCGGTGCGCATGTGCTGTGTCCAGGCCGTACATCGTGGCTCAGTGCTTCGGCTGCGCCGTGGTGGAAGACGCGTGGCACTACTTCCTCCACCGACTTCTCCACCACCGCAGGATCTACAAACACATCCACAAAGTCCACCACGAGTTCACCGTGAGTCCTGTGAACACACGCACATAAAAAATCAACATGCGGCGACCCCCCGCTGATCCGGCGCCCGCATTCATTTGTCGGCCAGGCGCCGTTTGGCATGCAGGCCGAGTACGCCCACCCCGCCGAGACCATCATCCTAGGGGCGGGCTTCTTCATCGGCATCATGATCTTCTGCAACCACGTCTTCTTCCTGTGGGCCTGGGTGGCCGTGCGCCTGCTGGAGACCATCGACGTGCACAGGTACTCGTCTGACCACGACCTCACGTTTTCCCAGGCTGAGGCACGGACTGATGTCATCAAAAGAAAAAAAAAAAAAGCAAACATTAAAACTGTTTTGCCGTCCCTAGCGGGTACGACATCCCGGTCAACCCGCTGCACCTGCTGCCGTTCTACGCCGGCGCCCGATTCCACGACTTCCACCACATGAACTTTGTGGGCAACTACGCCTCCACCTTCACATGGTGGGACAAGATGTTCAACACCGACAACCAGTACAGCAAGTACATGCAGAAAGAAGGAGGGGACAAGAAGATGCAGTAAAAACAGCACAATGTCTGGAATCTGATCTGGTTTCAAGCTGGATTGACGCATCTGTGCCTTTTTTTTGCAGCGCGAGTATTGTGGTCTTCCGTTTGGCCAGAAATACAAACATGAATCTTCCCTTTTTTGGCTGCTGTTTGGTCTTTAAATATTATTTAGTAGGGCCTGACTGATCTGAATTTTTTTGTGGCTGATGACTATTCTGATATTTGACAGAATTCAATTTTCATTTCATTAAAATTCACTAAAAAAACATTTGACTGTATTAAAACATTTTGTTCAATGTAAACAAAGAAAAAAAACGGACGATTTTTAATTAATTTTTTTAATGATTTTTTTGTGGCTTTCTGGTTGAATGTCATTATCTTTGTCTTATGTTGTAATGTGTTAATAAAAAAGTGGCAATTGCAACAACAAAAAAATTGGCAGATCTTCAAAGAGCTCGTGTCAGCAAATGAAATCAGCCAGTCGCTTAATCTGTCAGGTCCTATTATTTGATATTTCTGCAAGTAGTGGTGTTTATCTACTTAACTGCAGCTAGGACAGTCATTTTTGCAAAATATGAATGCCATGTTACCGCGAACAGACCCCTGCCGCGAATAGCGAAAATCTGCAAATGACGGTCACCCAAAAAGGTTTGGAATTATTCCCAAGGCTATGGACTTCCCTTTACTTCAGCATAGTTGCTTGGCACCAAGATGTCATCAGATGGCGCCAAAGCAACATTTTTTTTCTTCACCGCAAGATCGGTGAATTTGTAAATGCCGAAACACAAATATGCGAGTGAAATTTGAGTAATAATAAAGGCCTCTTACCGAGATCCCCCCCCCCCACACACACACAAAATGGAACCTATAGGTGCATTAAACAATGTCATAGGTCATAGGTGCTGCTGTTTAGGTTAGCAACAGAGTTCAAATGGTGAAAATCAGATAATCTGGCTGCGCAGGGATCCAGGTTCATTAGTATTGGGTGCAGGGACGTCAACTATTTGAGGAAATGCGGTATGTGAGCTGAGATGCTTCTGTATAGACTTTGCACTTTTAATTGTAAACTTCTGCTCAGAAGATACAGTAATCTACATTTTTTTGTACTTCACACACAGTCACCCTGAGATATTTTTGTGTGTTCATATAGGAATAAAAATATGGATTTGTCTGACTATGTTCTCATTCCCATATGTACTTAATGACTATTGTCGTTTTTTTTTTTTTTCATATGTCCTCTGCTGCACCGAGGATACACCCCTGCAGCCATGTCCTGCACTCGCACAAACATGCGCAGATTTCTGCGTCAGGTCAGCATGCTGTAGCAGCTACCAAACAGGAAGTGAGGAAAAATCTGACGCTCTTATGGATTGACAATGTAATAATTACATTCTACTTATTTTTGCTGTGACCGTATTCTTATTTGTACGAAAGAGTGCTATCTGCCACACCAGAAAAAAAAAATCAATATCACGTTATAACGTGATAAATGTAATGTTTTCAACGGCATACGCCAGATATCACTGCTTACTAGAAAAAAGAAAGTCACGTTTTATTGTCATGTGTTCACTCATCAAAAACAAAACAAAAAATGCGATTGAATAGGGTAGTTTATTTGCGGCTTTTTACTATCGCTGTCCCTATCAATGGAAGCGTGGAACTGCCAATGTTTTACCTCTCCCCCTGTAAATATTTAAAGAAAATCAAAGGTCCACTGCAGTACTTGACATCCGTGTGTGCGAATTAGGTGTTGTGATGAGGGCGGGGCGTCTCCCACAAAGTGCCATTCCAAACCACTCGTGAAGTACGTCTCGTCTTTTATTTTGAACGCACACAGCGGACGTGGTCTTCTCTTGCTTTTTAACTTGACGCTACTTCACTCAGGTACGCATCCTCGCCGTGACCGAGAGAGGAGAAGGAGGACGAAGAACCACCCACCATTCATCCAACCCAGCGAGCCCCAGCATCCTCTCCTTTTTTTTTTTGACGCGGACGCCAACCATCACACGACGGCCATGAAGGCGCTCCTGTTGCTGGTGCTGGCGGGCGCGACGTCGCGCGCGCTGTCCGCGGACGGCGAGATCTCGTTCGAGTACCACCGCTACGACGAGCTGCGCAAGGCGTTGGTGTCCGTGTGGCTGCAATGTCCCACCATCGCGCGCATCTACACCATCGGCGAGAGCTTCGAAGGCCGCGAGCTGCTCGTCCTCGAGATGTCCGACAACCCCGGAGCGCACGAACCGGGTCAGTCCGTTTTGTCAATTTGGACTCGTGAGAAGCAAAGCTGGTTCGAGCTGCATTTATTCTTCTAGCTGCATTTATTCTTCTAGCTGCATTTATTTTCGACGCATAGCATTTGGGTGACATTGGAGCGACTCGTTCTGCAGGTGTGAATGCGTTAGCGAGCCGTGCGTTCAAGTGCATTACCCCATCATCATACCCCCCCCCCCCCAAAAAAAAAAAAAGAAAGAGAGAGAGAGATAGGGGATCGATGTTCAGACGCCATTTTGCAGCTCGATGCCGATCTGCGGTCGTGATTGTGAGTTCAAACAAGCCGCAGGCGGCCAAGCTGCTGCGCCATTGTGAAGCCAAGCAGGTGCAGCGTTTCAAACCATTGCATGATGCAAAACAACTGTTATCACTGGCACGTCTATAGACGTAATAATGGTGACTAATAATAACAATAATTGGAATAATAATCACTCTGATTCATGATTCAATCCAGCCATGAATCTTGTAAAAAAGATTTTGTTTTCATTATTGTTTCTAGATTTGAAAATAATATTGTTTAACTAACGAGAAATATATCTTCTTACCTTTTATAGGATTTATATCTTACATTTTCTACTTAATGAAATAATATTATTCAATTTTTTTGTAAGCTTTTATGAATCTATATATATATATACATATATATATATATATATATATATATATATATATATATATATATATATATATATATATATATATATATATATAAAAAAACATTTTTATTTTAACATTTAAGTGTGAAATATTTTTTCTTATAAATGAAACAGTTGGACTACTCATAAAATGTGATTTTACAAAAATGTTTCTTTCTACACATTTTTTAAACTTATTTTTAAAGGGACACTGTGTAGAATGTAGTGCCATATAGTGGTGAACTAATAGAATGCAACGGGCTAAGTTTGAAACGCTGCATTTTGAAGCGCATGCACTACAGTGCCTCAGAGAGACCACACGTCGCAAGCCTACCACCAATTGCTTCAGTAGAGGTGCAAGCAAAATGTCATCACAAAGGACTTGTAGTATTCCCTCAAGTGATGAAGTATGTTTTGCATTTGTCACGCATGCCGCTATCATGATGGTGAAGAACTACGTTCGCTAAGTTTGTCTCCTTCGGGTATCCGTAGCAAAAAGATGGCGGCGAGACCTTGCAGCCTCCTGGAGGGGAGGTGCGCCCTATGTAATATTAATACATTTGAATAATAATATATAAGACTGTATATACTATTGTTATTATATTTTAACATTAAAATATTATTATGAGTATTATATTGGAATAATATTATATTTCAAGTATTTTCATCCTTTGGCCTTTTGAAATATTTTCGAATGTAAACAAACAACTGCGGTCTTCTAAAAGCCGGAAAGTCATCCGTTGACGAGTAAGGACTGCTTCAATTCTCTCCCTTCACGTTAGTTAATGATCCATATCAGCCAATCTCCATATCATATTCCTCATATTAACACACTACAGTGTGTATTGTTCATGTGTTTCATCACATGTGCTTTAATTGATGCTTCATTTGCATGTTTAGCATTTCTGGCGAAGATGGTGGACAGCATAAGCAGAAACGGGGCATTTTATATTTTCAAAGTATATGACACAAACCAGGCCTTCAAAGCAAGACAATCAAGCAAAAAGTAGAGCAGTCCCATTAAAGAGCAATAAACCAAAATAAACACAACTTTGTGAACTAACATGTAAACAAGTACATTTATAGATTTTCTGTCTTGTGTGTATGCATAGGCTCGTGTATAAATAAGCTCATAAAAGTGTGGTAGCATTGTGGAGCTTTTTTTTTTTTTTTTTTTTTTTTTTCTTCTATCGCTACCAGATGATTTTCCCCTACCGTGGCTGCAACAAAAACAGTGCAGCCGTGTTTATAAACCTCCCCTCAAGGTGCCTGCCGAAGGCGGGGTGGAAATAGCGGTTGCCGTGGCAACAGAGCTGCTTAGCGCGCTGAGCCGACTGCCGGCTTGTGGTTGGCTCCGGGGCCGCCCCATCCCAATCCTACACCGCCGCCCCCGCCCCATCCCATCCGCCACCGACAACCCCCCCGCCCCCCATCCCATCCTCCACCGCCGCCCACCCGAAACCGCATCTGTTAGGAAGCTGCCATCTGTCAGCGGGTTCTTCTGCGTGCCATTACGTGACCAACCTATGCAGTGTAGTACAAGCTGTTATGTTTGGATTTAACTGTAGCGTGTTTACGCCCTGTTTATGAATCGGAAGAGAAGGCAACTAGCTGGCTAAATGCTTACGAATGTGCTGCCAGTTAGCGTCACCTATATGTGGTTCAAATTTGGTAGCAATCGGATAAAATCTCAAAGAGTCTGGATTTGAAAGTACTCAGGAAATAGCCCAGGTCACCCTAAAATGGTTGCGTCAAACCCAGATGTCTACTCATTATAGATATGCCTACCAAATTTTATGATGCTCAGTGAAACTACTCTCGGGACGGAATTATTGTTTTGTTTTGTTTTTTATTCTGGAGGGCACTGAAGCCAAAATGGCCACTTCAAACCAAAATGTCAGACTTCCGATTTGTTTTTGGGCATGTGTTTGCGAGACTTTTTATGGGTCTACTTATTATAGACATGCTTACCAAATTTCATGTTGATAAGTGAAACTGCCTGTGGTGATGAATTATTGTTTAAATTCTGACAGGCGCTATCAAGATAAAATGGCCACTTTGAGCCAAAATGTCAGACTTCGTTTATGTTTTTGCGCATAGGTTCTTGAGTCATTTTTTGTGGTTCTGCTCATGATCGACATGGCAGCCAAATGTCATGTTGCTAAATGAAACTGGCTGCAGGGGGTGAATTGTTTTTTAAAATTCCGGAGAGCGCTTCTGAGCTTAAATTGTCACTTCAAAACAAAATAGCCGATTTCCTTTGTGTTTTTTTGGGCAGTCTTTTTTTGTGGTTCCACTCATGAAAGACACGCCAGCCAAATTTCATGTGGTTAAGTTAAAAAAAATGTTTTGCAGGCTTAATTTCCAACTGAAGGATCCCTGTAAATATCCAAACAGACTCTAAAATGGCCTCTTTGAACCAAAAAGGCGGGCTTCCTGTGTGTTTTATGACATGTCTTCTTGAACGAATGGGCATGATTTTTTTTTTTCTAGGACAATGTAGGACAAGTTCATTTTTGAAGCAGATGAGCCCAAAACCATAACTTTGAACCAAAATGGACAACTTGCTGTGTTTTTTCAGGCCTCTTGAGACTTTTTGGTGGGTCTACCAATGATAGATATGCCTACAAAATTTCATGTTGCTAAGTGAATCTTTGGGGGCTGAACAATAGAGCGGGACTTTGATGCTTACTAGACATTTAATGTAATTTTATTGAATGATTCATTGGGGCTAAATTAATGATACAGTAATCATTTAGCACTATAATTTCCTGAACAACCAGAATAAGTCAAGTGGGATTCATTATGGCCTTTGAGGGAGATTCCTTGTTACAGGACCGAGCATTTGAAATGGTGGCTGACGTAAGAAAATAATCCCCGCGTGAGCAAAAATGCAGATGTGTAAAGTGAGCGTATCAAATGACATATGGAAAACTAGAGGAATCAAATACGAAAACGCCTTCTAATAATATAGCGGAGGAAAAGGATGGGGGGATGAAAGAGGATGAGAGGGGAGGCGGGACTTATTTATTATTAATAAACAGCCGCCTGCATCTGTCTTCACTCCGTGCCTGTAGCTTCTTTCACCCAGAGATCTCGTAAAATCCCGATATCACAGCTGAGACTTTTGCCTTTCACGCCGACACCAGCCAAGTCAGGATATTTTCATGTGCAATCACACACAGTAATATGGTGTCCCATAATCAGATAATTAGATGATGCCAGTGCCTGATATGGTATCAAATTCACGCAGGAGAATTGCTGGCGATTGCTTTCAAAACAGCAGAGTGTTCTCTGTTCGATTTTGTAGCGTCATCTTGTTTCAATTGCCTTGATACAGACAGCGGCGTGGAAAATAGGTGGAAAAATACTATTTTACAGCCAGTGCGAAAACGACTTCTGCTACCACTCTAAACCTACCTCTGGACGGAAAATTTCTGGGTCGATTTTGTCGCCCCATTTTGCGTCAAAGTCATTTTTAGAGAATAATGAAATGGAAAAAGGCCGGAAATATACTGTCTTGGGCTATAACAGCGGCTTGACGCTATCTTCCAAAAAACTGCCGAGTCAATTTCTAAGTCATTGGCATTCATACAAAAAGAAAACCTGTTTTACAAAGGGACTTCTCTTATAGTTTTGATACTCCCTTCAAATGAAGAATATTGCGGCTTCCATTTTCCAGTCGGTGCCGTTTATACTGAACCGCAATATGAAAGCAGCTTCTCCCAAGGTGGAAAACTGACGTCGGTGCCATTTATACAGAACAGTAGAAAAATGTCAGTTTTTACAGGCGGCGTGAAAGGGGCAAGTAGGCAAAATACTATCTTCAGGCAGCAGTGTGAAAGGGCATTCTGTCATAGCTCCTAAACGACCTCAGAAGTCCATCTGGTGGCCCCACGTGTGCGCGCGCATGCTAACAGTCACTTAGCGTTAACAAGCTGTGTTGTTTTCGCCAGTCACCTAAGAACAGGCTCTACCCTGGTTGCTATGGCAACTCCTGGCAGCCGCCCTTCCCCTCATCCTCTTCACTCCCCTCCCCGATGACGTCATGATATCGCCGCGGAAACCATAATGACAAGCTGCCGTGTACAAAATGACACGTCAGTAAAGAGCTGACTCACCTGATGTCACATATTAGACACTTACTAGACAGTACATGTATACATATACGTGGTCTGTATATGTAAATGTCACAAAAACACATAGCAGTATTTATAGTATTTATAATATGGTGTCTTACATCCTTTTTTCTGTGCTGCTGTTCTGTATAAATAGCAATGGAGGTGGACATTTTTTTTACAGCTTCCAGGCCACGCCCCGCCTTTTCAAGCCATACACATCCAAAGTCACAGATAACATATAGTCTAGTTTGCGAGGATGGCGACCTGCATTCTCGTACACATTTTTCGATCATACTAAGTTGGTTTGTAAATGATGAATCGATTATTAGTTGATGCTTCAATCGGCAGAAAATGAAATGTGCATAGTTGCAGCCCTACCGTATGCGTCGTTCCAAGCTTTGTTTTGATTGTTTTTACCTTTTGCAAAGGTTCACTTTGTTTTAGATTGGAGGTCACATTAATGGTGCAATCGTTTTGAAATGGCTTCTCTATGTTTACATCACAAAAAAATGGCATTTGAATAGGGCTGTGTGTAGTCTTTTTATACCGACGGTGTTTGAGCCCCCCACTGAAGCCATTCAACCCACACGAGGACGTCAAGCGTTAATAGCGGCCTTGAAATCATTAGTAACGAGTCATAATGAGAACCAGATTGAAGGCTTTAAAAATAACCTGAGCGCCAGATGTGCTCCGTGTGTGCGTGTGGCGTGCGTGCGCGTGTGCGTGTTACACAACCGAGAAGTCGCCGGGACTTACTTATTAGTTGTGAAGACTTCCAAAACCGACACATAACAGAAGAGCCGGCATTCATCCGTCTTTGCCTTTCACACAGCAACACTGCATCCCACCATCACAATCCTCAGCATCTGGTGTGATCTCTCATGGCGACATGGTTTGAAAAATCTTACCCGCAAATGTTTGTCATACCTCCGAAGGTGGAAATAATATTTTTCCCTTTCATTTTTTTTTTCTGCGTCGCTGCTATGTATGAATGGCGCAGACACGGAAAAAAAAGATGGAAAAATACCAGCTAACATTGTGTCGGTTGAAGCTCTGTTACTACCACTGAAAGCAGAAATTGGATTTTATCCCCCCCACTTTTTTTTTCTCATGTCAGTGTTTTGTATGAAAAGCTGCAGTTGCTCCTCCTGATCTCAATCAATAAATCCACTGTGAGTGTGGGTGTGTGCGCGCGTGTGTGTCCAAATGGATTTCCGGGCTGTGACGGTCAATCCCATTTAACCTTTTCCGCTGATGAGTCAGTGTGTCACTACTGGATACAATGTAGAGTGCGCGTGTGGTGACGTCTGGTGTTATTCGTGACGTTCTGCCGTCCCGTGAAGGATGACCGAGAATTTCCATCAAACGGTCATTGACGTCTTTTAGGAGTGGGATTTATTCGGGTGTATTCATTTATTTAGCGTTCATGGTCCGTGTAGTATTTGTGTAATCTTGCCAACTGATTGACACACTAACCAAGCAACCAACAGGGCAACTAAATGATTCAGTCTTGTACGGCTCAGCGCGAGATGGTATGATGCAATTAATTTTTTGTTGTCATTTCACATATATTTGAATGAACTTGTCAGTACTGTGCCATTTTCTTCGAAGATATACCTCTGCAATAAAAGACGATTCGATATGTATTTCGAAGTGCAATTTCTAATGATTTGGTCCGATTCATTGCACTCGCATCGTTTAAATTTGTTTTTTTTTTTTCATCATTTCGCAACTAACTAACCGACAAATTGACTGATGGCCTGACTGACTGACGAGTGTGCTAACTGACAATAACCCACTGATTAACTTTGAGTAACAGACTGATCTACTAACCAATTAACTGACTAACCAACCTACTAATTAACCAAACTGACTGACAGACTGGCCAATAATAACCCGACTGACCAATAGCTGACCGATTGACTAATTGACGAGCTAACCGACCCATTGGCTCCGACTTTGTAACTGATTAACTAAGTGACTAATCCTACTGACTAACTGACCAAGTAGTAACCAACCGACTGATGTTGTGACTTACCCAATGAATAAATCAACCACTCACTCACCAATCTCTGACTAACCTACTATCTAAACAACTGACTGTTAAATTGACCTAGTAATTAACTGACTGACCAATAGCTGACCGATTGACTAATTGACGAGCTAACCGACCCATTAACCGCCTGACTGACCGACTTTGTAACTGATTAACTAATTGACTAATCCCACTGACTAACTGACCAAGTAGTAACCAACCGACTGATGTTGTGACTTACCCAATCAACCACTCACTCACCAATCTCTGACTAACCTACTATCTAAACAACTGACTGTTAAATTGACCTACTAATAACTGACTGATTGACTAACTGACCTAATAATCAACTTGCTGACTGACCTACTAACCGATTGCCTGACTAACTAACCCACCAACCAACTAACCGACTGACTGAGAGATTGACCTTCTAATGAATTGACTGACTATCTGACTAAATGATGAACTGACCGATTGGCTTGCTAGCCAACTAACTAACAACTTGACAAACGAAAACCTCGATTTTTTTTTTTTTTACATTTCAACTTGTTTGTTGGCAAAAGTCGTCGGATAGAGTTAAAGCAGGCTGACAGAGCGCGCGTTTGCGTGTGTGCGCAGGCGAGCCAGAGTTCAAGTACATTGCCAACATGCACGGCAACGAGGCGGTGGGCCGGGAGCTTTTGGTCTACCTGGCGCAGTACCTGTGCAACCAGTACCAGCAGGGCAACGAGACCATCATAGACCTGATCCACAACACGCGCATACACCTCATGCCCTCCATGAACCCGGACGGATTTGAGAAAGCCGCCTCGCAGGTGATCCGGGCCGGCCCGCCGATAACGTTAGCCTTTGAATGACGGCGAGCGCCTTAAGTCACCGTGCCGGTCTTGTGTTCAGTCCGGAGAGATCAAGGACTGGTTCGTGGGCCGTACCAACGCTCAGGGGGTGGACCTGAACCGCAACTTCCCTGACCTGGACAGAATCGTCTATATCAACGAGCGAGAGGGAGGAGCCAACAACCATCTACTGCAAAACATGAAGAAGTCTGTGGATGAAAACACCAAGGTGGGTCAAGGGCAGGGGCGGAGCCATGGGTGGGCCGGGGTGTGCACAGGGGCCCACCCAGATTGAAAGACTGCCCACCCAGTGGGATTCATGACAAATAAAAACAAAAAAACCATTTAAATGTTAGTAAATTATTATTGAATTCTTTTTCAATTCGTGCGTCGTGTTTCTTATTTGATTGAATATTAAAAAGGGCATGATTTTGCTTGTCTAAGGAATATCCGAACTTCATATTGTCGAACTTCAGTTTGTCGTTTTATTTGAATATGCGATGTGTAGGGACAGGAGGATTGTGCTCAGCGAGAGAAATATTCAGGCCCACCCTGATTTTTCCAGGCCCACCCATTAGCCACGTTTTGGCTCCGCCCCTGGTCAAGGGTGGCCGTAACTATTAAACTACTGTACAATATATACGTATACAGCACATATATCATGTTCGTACATACCACATCCCACCTAATAAACGTTTCACTTCCTTCAATCTAACATGTAATTGGTAATCAACGATTTCATGTTTGTAAGTGAGATGAAGTTGGAATTAGCATGAAACCTGCTCAAATTCACATTTGATTAATCGATTCATTCAAATAGAAATAACAGTCACATTTCTATGCTGAGACATCATCACAAGGGTTCACGAGTAACAGTGGTCTACGTGCCGACTATACAGTGGATATCAAAAGTCTACACCCCCCTGTTCAAAGGCCAGGTTTTTGAAAATGGCACCAAGATAGATCATTTTAAACTTCAAAACCACCATCAATGTGACCTATAACCTGTACAACTCAAACGGGAAAAAATGGGAGGTGGTTGCTGACTTTTTGGTATTTTATTGTACAGGCTAGAGGTCACATCAATGGTGGGTAAACTTTTGAAAGGTGGTATTTGAACACAGGTGTGTAGACTTTTCATATCCACTGAACCAACCTACCTAGCTAAACTCTCTTATTTGTATTCCATTTAGAAAACCAATGTAAATTAGGGCTGAAAGATTTTTCAAAATAATCTAATTGCAATTTTTTCCACTAAATATTCCAATTGCGATCTCAGATGTGATTTATTTTTCAAGGACCTCTTCCCGTGTATTTTTGAACAAACACAGACATTACATTAATCTATAACATCAAATTTTACAAAAATGTTTTGGTTTTATAGATTAGTCTTATGCTAAAATAAAGACAAATGATATAATGGAGAGTTTTTTTTTATCACGGTCAGATTCGGAAAACAGGTCTGCCGTGATTGGTCGTTGTGAGCAGTTGTGATGTCATTTTCAGTCGACAGAAGACAAAATGGCCGCCCCCGGAGATGGCTAAAAAACGCAAACGCAAAATGCCGTGTTTCAACTCGCGGGCCTGCTGGCAACATATTCTTGAAAAAAATACGTTTGGGTTGACTTTCGCTTTAAGCACTCAACTTATCTCGGCACAATAGACGTAAATACATAAAATACTGACTGATTGAAATAAAAGTTTTTTTTCCCCCCAAAAACTGCAGCCTTTGCGATTTGAAAATTGGATTCTACTACGGTGCGACGTCGATTTCAATTTGATTCATTGTTCAGCCCTAATGTAAATACGAACCAATGTTGATGTACAGTACTGTCAGTCAGGGTTGCATTGTCTTTCTTTGTAGCTGGCTCCGGAGACCAAGGCAGTGATCCACTGGATCATGGACATCCCCTTCGTCCTCTCCGCTAACCTGCACGGCGGGGATGTGGTTGCCAACTATCCCTATGACGAAACCCGCAGTGGTAAATCCCTATTCAATATCCGACTATTCATATGAATTTGTTTTTCAGAATGAATGGAAACTAACCATCTGTTTTGCCTCAAAGGCTCAGCCCACGAGTACAGCGCCAGCCCCGACGATGCCATCTTCAAGTCGCTGGCCAAGGCCTACTCCATCTACAACCCCGTCATGTCCGACCCGCAGCGGGCGCCCTGCCGCAAGAACGACGACGACTCCAGCTTCAAGGACGGCATCACCAACGGGGGAGCCTGGTACAGCGTGCCGGGGGGTAAGAATCAGGATCGTGACTCAGAATTCTAAGTATGATGTGATGAGGCACCCAGCCCTGCCACGAGAGGCGAAAATACTGTAGGTGAGTTTTTCAGTGAATAAGGAATAAGGATAGATACCCAAAATAAGATACAAATATTTAATATTTAAGATCCACATTAGTTGTTTCAGTGTAAGAATTATGTATGTTGAATTAATTTGATAAAATATTATTTTGCAATTCAATTTAATGGGATGTGATATGACTTCATGAATACTATTTTGGGTGTTATTGTATTTTTTTTCCCTTTTTATATTAAATTCCATTTCATTAAAAAAGTATTTTGTGTGTTGCATAAAGGAAAAAGCAATCTGGACATACTTTTCATTTGATTTTGATTTATATTAGAATTTGCTTCATTGCAAAAATGAATTTCAATCTAATTGTTTTTCATTTATTAAAATTCAGTTTAGTAAGAAAAATGTTTCAATTGATTTAAAAAAAAATACATTTTTTTAAAATGCAACCTTTTTTCATTTAATCAAAGAAAAGTATATTTAGCGTTTTAATGTCAATGATTTAACCAACTGAAAATGATTGTTACAATATAATTATTTTGTTTAAAATTGTATTTACAAGTAAAATGTATGCACTTTAATTGTATCGAAATATGTTTTACGTAATGAATTTAATAAAAATTCCAGTTCCAATTTATTTATTTAAATTCGCAAAAAGAAAATACATGCTTTTCATTTCATTGTGATAATATTGCCACCGCACAAAAAAAAAAAAAAAAATGTAAAGCCTCACTTTAAAGCTACAGTAAGTAACAATTTGACCATAAAAGCATGCGTTTGTTGTTTCACATCACTTGAAAAAGAAAGAAGGCCACTTCGCATCACCTTGCCTTCGTTGCCTATAGTACTTGGTGGACCAACCTGGACACCTTCTTGATGTGACGTAAGGTGAATAACTGGTGTTAGCGTTTAGCAAAAGCAAAATACGCTAACTAGCTAACATTGTCGTTGCGGTGTTATAGGAATGCAGGACTTCAACTATCTGAGCAGCAACTGCTTCGAGATCACGCTGGAGTTGAGCTGCGACAAATTTCCAGCCGAGGACTTGCTCAAGAGCTACTGGGAGCAGAACCGCAACTCGCTGGTCAGCTACATCGAGCAGGTGGGGCGGACGTAACCTCCGACGTGAACAAAACGGCGCGACGTGTTGATATCCTTCCGCGCGTGTGTTGATCAGGTTCATCGCGGTGTCAAGGGCTTCGTGCGGGACCTGCAGGGCAACGCCATTAGCAACGCCACCATCTCTGTGGAGGGCATCGAGCACGACATCACCACAGGTAGGAGCCATGTAAATCTGACGTACATACGTGTGCAATTACAAAACGTGTTCGAAACTGATTATAAGTGAACATTATGTACGAAATATGAAGTTAGCCTAACAGCATGATTGGATTCATTTTAACTCCCCTGAACAGGTTTTCAAACATGTTTGAGTTTGTTATCATAATGTAAGATCTTCACAAAGTATCATTATCTCTGTGTAGTGTTTTCTAAATGTAGCATTATCGCAATATATCGTGATCAATTGTTATCATTATTGCAATACATTGCAATAACTACTTCACCATAACGCAGTGGGGGGAAGTGAGTTTTGGACCTAGGCCATTAATGGGTCTTCAAGTGTCCTAATCCATCTCTTCATCACATCACCAAATAATGTACTAAAAAAAAAAAAAAAAAAAAAAATGACATTAACCAACTCCAAATAATTCCAAACCTATTCACTTGAATATAGCATTTCACAATCAGTATTTATCACTATAAAAACTTGATATAAATCACGTTTTTTTTTTAATCATATCATCAATTGTTGTTATTGCTGTTATCACAATGTACCGTTATACCGCTATGTACCAAAAGAGATTTTCCGAAACTGTGAGGAATGTACACCAAACTCCTTAGAGAAATATGCATTTTGAAAAATAAATGTGGTTTTGTGGACATGTCGCACAAGTAAATGCAAAGCTTTTGACATCTCTCTATTCCACCTCATCCTCTTGCTTGTTCGGCTATGCTCGACCGGTTCAGAATGCGGCCTGTGACCGCAAGGTATCAGGTTTGATTCCCTCGAAATGCCTCATGCTGAACAGACAGCTCGAAAGCCCAGACTCTGTTAGTTGGCTACATGGTGCTATCTAGTGGACACATTTGGTATTGCTTCCATCTGCTGCTGCTCACTTCTTGTTGGATGACACAGGTGTATGTTTTTTTTCCCAGCCAAAGATGGCGACTACTGGCGCCTGCTGACTCCCGGCAACTACAAGGTAGCGGCATCGGCTCCGGGATACCTGAGCGTCATCAAGAAGGTGGCCATTCCGCACAGCCCTGCCACCAGGGTACGAACAACTCAGCCCGGCGTCATCCCCATCCGAAAGCTCATTCGAATGGATTGCACATCAAATGAATAAATCTAAATACATTTTTGACAATGAAGAGTTTTAAAAGCTTACATGCTAATGGCTGTACTTTAAATACAACCGAACTGGACTTAACAAATGCGCTGTAGTGGATTAAACATAAATTGAAGCCACTGTTCCTACTAAGCACTGTTTGAATAGTTGAATCAGTCATTTGTTTTGTACCGCTAGAGGGAGTACCACACTTTAAGAATGACTTTAAAATGTCAGAACATTCTCTTTTTTTTAAACAAAATTTGTTCTAGTTGTGAAATAATTTATTCATAATTTTTAGATATGATATAAAAATGCCGTTATATTTAAAAAAACATTGTTAATTTATATATGTGTATGCAAAATTTAATTAATTAATTCTTAAATGTTTTTTTTACATTTTTGTTTCATTAGTTAACCGGAAATTAATTTGATCTTAATTCTTCAATTTAAACAAAAAGAATGCCATTCACAATATACCTATTTTATTATTTTTTTAAATAATTTTGCTGTCGATTTATTTGGTCAAAATGCAAATAAAAAATAATGTTAGCAATTGAGGATTTAAATTAAACATTTTAGCCCCCCCAAAAAAAACCTAACATGGATGCTATGAACTATGAAAAATGAAGAAATACTTAATTTTTTTTCTAAAATCATGTAATAAAACAAAATAAAAACATATACCATATTTGTATTTCCCTCCTTTTTGCTTGGATAATTTTGATAATAATTAAATAAATAATAAACGATGAAACATGAAATTAATATGGATATAGATATAAAGATATATGCTTAGTTGAATTAATTTTAAAAATGAACATAGTTGAAAAAATTATAAAAATAAATATAAATCAAATACATTAAAAACAAAACAATGCAATAAATATGAATTTAAAAAATATAGTTAAAAATGCAAAGAAGAGAAAGTTAGGTTGTTTGTTTGAAGTTAAACCATCCACGCCCCCCCCCCATCCCCCACCTTTGAATACCATTTGTATTTTTGTGCAGGTGGACTTTGAGCTGGAGTCACTGATGGAGCGCAAGGAGGAAGAGAGGGAGGAGCTGATGGACTGGTGGAAAATGATGTCCGAGACGCTCAACTTCTAAACGGACGCCCGACCGACGCTCGACACATCTGCTCCCATCAGTCCTTTCATTCCTTTTCTCTTCTTCCTTCTTGTTTGAATAGCTTGCGTGCGCACACACACACACACACACACGCATACGCGCACACGCAAAGAAGGAGGAACTTGTTTGCTGTTGTGTCATTTTGTTGTTTATCGTGAGTGGTAACCACGGCAACCATCCCTATAACTAACGAGAGCTGCAGACACACACACATGCACAAATATTGTTCAGTAATAAGGACCGATGATGGATGATGAAACGCTTGTTTGGAAAAAGAAGCACTTTCATCATCAATGATTGCAGCACAGCTTGGCTTTGAGCACAGAATGACTTCTGATTCTTACGAATAAATACCGTTACATAAATGTATAAATATAAATATATATTCGACTGTATTTATCGACTAAATTATAGCGAGGAATGTTTGCGTGTTTTTTTTTTTTGTAACGTTTAAAAAGCAAAGCCAAAGCCATTCCTTTGTAGGTGCAAATCACAACAAGGAACTGTGAAAGCGTTTCTTCATTTCATTTGAATGTGCTTGACACGAAATTGAATGGAGGCAAAATGTCGTACGTATATACACGTGTGGAAGATTTGATGAATGTAGAGCTGTTGAAAATTGACCTATATACAGGACTATATATATATAAAAATGAAAATGATTCAACAAACAATAAAACTCCCTGTTTATGTTGTCACACAGTGTGCGCTTGTGTTTTACAAACAGATGAAGCCATCTTCTACATGTCATTTTTATTTCTTTTTCGACATCAAACGAATGTAATCATATTTTATTCAGGAATTGTATTTCTTAATATGTAAAGATTAAATCATAATACGAATTGGATTAAAAACAGTCCTCTTGAACACGTTGTTTATTACCATTTATTTTTCCCAAAAAGTGGATACAAGATCAAATGCTCAAATTTTGATATTTACAAAACCAAACATCAAAAACAAATATTGCACATACACACAACAATGCGATTATTAGCAAAAATCAACATTTATAATGTAACACACAATACACTTAAAAGCTGGGAGAGCAAATATAAAAAAATGGAGTCGGAAAATGAAAATGTTCGTTTTTGTCCTTATAGTGCTCAAGTAGAAAAATAGTAGAAAAAAAAGGCGAGAACATAGCCAGCTATCTCTCATGTTTGGCTTGAGAAAACACCGGGATAACAAGAATAACACACATCATTTGCATTTTTTCAACAAAAATTTCATCTGATTTATTTTACGGAAACTTTGCTACGTGTTTTACGAATGACTTTGATTCCTTTAGTGAACTGAGGCTATCCAGAAACTCAGAAGTTGTACAAAATTAAGATGGCAGTGGAACGATTCAGAAGACCAACAATTTGGAATTCTGCCTCGACATTTTAGCTGGAAAATTAAAATTCCTAGGAAAATGTGGTACCAAAATTCAGCAACAATTTAGCACACAAATCAAAATCTTAACCTAAAAGGAAATCATGGTTAGAAAATGTAACAAAAAATCTAGCTCAAAAATCAAGAATTTGATCAAATTTGACTCAAAATTTCAAGGAAATTATAGCCCGAAGAATCAGAAGAAGTAGGTTTTTTTTTTTCTTTTTAACTGGAAAAATCTCCGATCTTGACCAACGTCACTTATTTTGAAATCAGGCTAATAGCAACGCGCAACACGGCCAAAAAGTCTCCCGCGAAATTTTTTCCTCGTCGTTTTTTTTTTTTTTTTTTTTTTTTTTTTTAGCACTGCAGTTTACGTATGCTGCGCGAAATCCTCTTGAAGTCGCGTCGGCCCTTCTGCCAGCGCTTGAGCGAGGTGACCACCAGGCGTCCGTCGTCCATCCTCTGTCCCACCACCAGGTAGGCGGCGTTGATGTCGTTGATCTCGTCGCAGACGCAGCGCAGCCCGTCTTTGAGCCACAGCGCCGTTTTGCGCAGGTCACGCTCGCTGACGCCGTGCAGCTTGTAGATGGTCTTGCTCTTGTTCTCCGGAACGATCCGCGTGTCGCCGTCCATGTACGAAATCTCCTTCACTTTGATTTTCAGAGCTCGAGGACAGGAAAGAAAAAAAAACATCGTTACAATACGAACAACCTCGACGCTTAACTCATTCACTGCCAGCCCAGTAAGATTTTATTTTTGACATCTATAGCCGTCAATGGCAGCGAATGAGAAAGAAAACAATAATTCAGTGGAGGCGCCACAAGCCGACACAATGTGATACTGCTGTTTTTTTATTTATTCTTGCAGTTATATTTTATATTTATATGTATTTGAATAGAAATATCTCAAATATTTTTTTCTTAAAAACTATTTTAAAAAAATTGTTAGATTATGACTTGTTTAAAAAATATATATTTAATGCATTTTTTTTTATCCTTTTCAGATGCCACATTTTTCACAGTAAAATAAAACACTTTCCGCCAAAAATATAATTTTACTCTAAATTCTATTTTTACTATAAAATATACCTGTTCGCAGAAGATAAGGAATATATGCCTGCGAGTATTGTCTGTCTACAAGTGTTGCAACCACTTCCGTTCAAATATAATTTTTGTAAGGTTTATACAGTAACTATCGCAACATTGATGCTAGTAGTGCTAGCCCGTCTATGGTGTTTTGCATTGTGTATTAGCATTACGCTAGAGGACTTTCGTAGGTTATGTGGTTTGGTTAAACACACAATGTGTAACTGTCTTTATGTTTAGCTTTGGGTAAAACTCAGCTAGGAGTGGAAATAAACTTGAATTCTATTTTGAAGAGTTCGTCACCACCGGCCAAGCTAAGACAACAAAAATTTTTTAAATCGGCTTAGCAGCGACTCATGTTCTGAAAACTCTGGAAGTTGATGAAAACAACAATAATACTGAAGCAGTATCAATCATAAATAAACGAATGCCGAAGCGGTTGCTTACCAAAATCGTTTTTGCACAAGTTGTCCACTATTTCGTTGTCATTTTCATCGGTTTCCTTGCAGGCGTCACACACTCTGGGCACTGAAACACAAAACACGTCACAACATGGAGAAAATGTCATGTATTGCTCCACTGCAACCAGTACAGGCTCTTGTCTCACTCTTAACTGGTTGGCTGTCTAAAAAAGGGAAAACATGATAAATACACATGCCAAAACAGTCCCCCCCCCCCCAAATAAAAACATAAATAAATAAACTTTATTTTTTTCAACACAATGTTCCAATATCACTTTGCATATGAATTATTCATGGATTCTTTTGCCCCCCCTTAAATTTCCTAAATTCTCATCATATCATGAATTCTTTTCTTGATAAATTTGAAATCTTCCAGCCCAAAAAGTGTTATTTTATGAGAAAAAAAAAAGAATGTAACATTTTGATCAGATTATGACTTTTAAGAAAAGAAATCTGACAAAAAATGTTTTCCCACTGAAAAGTGTGATGAATTCCATTCAGAGATTAATTTTCTTTCCTGGAAAAAAAAGAAAAAAAAAAAGTAATTTTCTTCTCTGAAAATCCAATATGTAGTAGTATTTTAGTTTTTCCTTTCCAGGGTGGCCTTCATATCCTGTTGCAAAATAATCATACATGCATTTTTTCACTTGAGAAACTACAACCTTATTCCTGCCAAATCGTGAATTATTTTCTCGGAAAATGCCATTTTTCAGAGAAAAGCGTTTCTGGAAAAAAAAATGTTGTTTTTTCTTTTTTAAGACACATTGTTGTTTTAATTAAACCAGATTACGACTTTTTGCTGTTCTTCATTCTGAACGACATGTTTTTTTTCCCTGTCAGAGATCTTTTTTTCAAGGGAAAAAAAAAATCCTCCCTCAAAACATATGTAGTCATAGTGTATAAGTTAGCACAACAAAACAAGCAAGTGGTTTGCTCCAAAATAGTTTCAGTTGTTGTTATTTATCCCTTGTATTGTCCCTTGATTTTTCCCTCAAATCTTAAAAATAGGGGTTGCAATACGAGGGCTCTGTAAACTCTCATTTCTTTGTTGTCAAATGTGGGAAAGCCAATTTTCACAGCAGCAAAACTTCAAATCTTTAGTTGAATGTTAACTTTGTTCTCTAGAAATTTCTCCCAACTTGTTTTTTTACAGTGTACTGTTGTTTCGAAAAATGCAAAACCCCCTCCAAAGTGTTTTAATTTTCCAAGAAAAAAAAAAGCTCGTTTCTTTACACGTTTCTTCTTTACGTTTACTGATTACAAAAAAAAAAGTTATATCAGAGATGAACAGGTTTCCCCCTCCAAACGCAACGTGTGTTTGGAGGACGAGAGACGTCAAATACGAACGTCTTCCCCCACTCGCACCTTCCCCGGCGTCGGGTACGGCGTTGCGGATGTCGGCTGGCGGGATGCAGAGGTGGTCGCCGTCGTCGGCGGGGAAGGCCCGGCAGTCGAGCATGGGGGGCCACGGGAAGCCGAAGGCGGCCATGACGGGCGCGCAACTGCGCTCGACGCCCTCGCACAGCGAGCGGCACGGCCGGACGGCCTCGTCCAGGTCAGCCAGGCACACTGGCGCGAAGAGCGAGCAGAGGAACTTGCGGGTGTCCGGGTGGCAGCGCTTGTGCACCAGCGGGATCCACGAGGACGCCTGCTGCACCGCCTCGCTCATGCTCTCGTGGCCCAGCAGGTTGGGCAGGCGCATGTCGCTGTATTCCATGTCCCGGCACAGCTGCAGCGAGGCCGGGATGGCTTTGCACTGGCTGCGCTTGTACGGGCGCACCTCCGACTCCTCGCCGGACGCCCACGCCGACGACGTCAGCAGGAGCAGGGCCCACGTCGCGGCCAAAGCCACAGCCGGCGTCATCGTGTCTTTGCGAGACTGCCAGCCTGGGCCACACCGAGAGACTTTTCCTTCGTCAAAAGTCTGGGAGGAGTCCAGACACATGTTGGAGGGTTTGCAGGGGGGCAGCGGCGTAGCCGAGGAGGACGTTTTTTTTTTTTTTTCTTTTTTAATGTTGGACTTAAAAATATGACTCTTCTTGTAAGTTTGTGGCTTTAATTATTTCTTCAACCAAATAAACCTTTAATCAACTTCTTTTTTTTACATACAGTAAACCCCCCCCATCGCAGGTTCCGCGTTACCGTTCCCGCTATTTCACTACCTACCTACCTACCTTTCTTTCTTTCTTTCTTTCTTTCTTTCTTTCTTTCTTTCTTTCTTTCTTTCTTTCTTTCTTTCTTTCTTTCTTTCTTTCTTTCTTTCTTTCTTTCTTTCTTTCTTTCTTTCTTTCTTTCTTTCTTTCTTTCTTTCTTTCAAACTAAAATCTCGTCTATTCTGGGTGTAATTCTATTCTTGGCCGCTAGATGGTGACACACAACTTACTCTGAGAGGGTGTAGTTTGAAAGAAGAAGAAGAACAAACGCAACAGACAGAGTGGTGTAGGTTCAAGTTAAGTGAAGTTTATCATTTTAAAAAAATAGGATTGTTTTCAGTATGGTAAACAGGGTTCGGTACACGGTTACACTGTAATCTACTGCAATGTTTTTTCGTCCTTGCTCTCTCTCTCTCAATAAAGTATACATGGTTAAATGTGTTTGTTTTAGTTCTGCACAATATATAAAAATAATAAAAATTATCTTCGCGATAATGATCGGTGCAATATGTGTATCACAAAGCTGTGCGGCACAGTTCATATGAAATTGTATACTTATCTGACTTTGAACAATCAAGGCGCAACCTTAAATACACATCGCCATCCAATAGGTGAATAAGACACAAAAAACACAAAAAAGTATTACAATTAGCTAAGAATATTTCTTTCATAAGACAATAAAAATGTACTAGTGTATTTCTATATCACAGATTTCAATTGTTGCGGGGGTGGTCTGTAACATAACTGCTGTGACGTAGCGGGGACTTACTGTGAAAATATCCCCCATGAAAACTGGGGTTCAACTGTTCTGCTTATTCCTCCCAAAACTTTCTTCTTGCCAGACTATGAATTGTGTCTTTGAAAATTAGTTAGAACTTTTTCTTCGTAGCTTTTCTCGTAAAATTGCAACTTTTTCGATGCAAGATTCATTCAATCATTTGACCTGTGTGTCTAATGTTAGGTAAACATAATGAGTGACAGCTAATTTTAGCACACGTCTTATTTTTGTCCCAATCTCCTTTCCCAGCCTTCATTGTGGAAATCATAACAAAACGGGCTTGACGTGTTCGCTTCATTGCAGCCAAATTAGCCAAGTCGGCAGGTCATCCGTCTGTCCCGGGCGCTTTTCCGAGACGCGCTGCAAATAGGAAACGTCAACCGGGGCGTTTAAGTCTGCTCAATGGACCGTTCATTTTCCATCATTAGGAGGATTGTGGTGCACCTCAGCGCACCCGGCGGGTGGGGAGGGGGTGTAGGTAACCCAATCCGGGCTCCACACTTCTGCTTCTTCTCAGGCACCAACTCTTTGGATCTTTACTAAAAAAAAAACCAACAAAAAAAACCAACAAGCGCTCAGCGTCAAATCACGACAAATGTCGCGATTTGACGCTAAGCGCTTGGGTGGACCCCAACAAGCAAACTGTGCTGATATATTTGTGGTGTTGGGTTTTTGCTTGTTGGCAAGATGCGGGCTTGGCTTTGAAATGCATCTTTGTTTAATTATGGGAAGCAAAATGTATTCAGCGATTAAATAATACGACTTCATTCTTCTGTTTGTTTTTTTGTTGAATAGCAGCGTCATCGCTCATTAGACTCAAAGTCATTGGACACATTACAAATATTTGTTTGCAAACTTTACTGGAAATTACCAGCTCCCTTGAAAAAAGAAAAAAATTGGACTCTTGAAAAATATTTTTTTCACCCCAAAATGCAACTTTATTCTCGGCAAGACATTTTCTGAAAAGATATGACTTCTTCATTCTTCTCAGATTGGCACTTTAATCAATTCTTTCTTTCTTGTCAGAATCCAACTTTTTTCTCCCCAAAAATGCATTTGGGGATATTTTTATTTATTTATTTTCCTGGAAAAATACTTTTTTTTTCTTTCAAAAGTGTTGATTAATTACATTTAAAAAAAATCAAAACAAATGAAACATTCTCATCAGACTGACTTCTTGAAAACAGAACCTTTGACAAAAAAAAAGATGTTTTCAACTTCTTTTCATGCTACAGTTAAGTTAAAAATGTGCAAAGCGCATCTGCCTCATCAGTCACCTTGTATTCGGTTGTAGAAGTTAAGACAGAGTTTTTGGTCATTTTTGCATTAATTCCTTTCGATGCTTAATTTCGTCTTACACTTGGAAGAGTCCAAGCGGAGGCTTACAGTACCTTGCGACGCTGTGTGACCAATACACGGGCCATCAACGGTTTGACGTAAGATGATCCCCCAGTCTTGCGTTTACAGGCTCTCCAGAGGGTTCTCTTTACCACGCCGTGTGTGTGGTGTGCTGTGTGTGTGCACATGGTGAAGCCCCTTCTTCCTGCACCTCCTCTCCAAAGTCAAGAATTGACACAAAAATTGAGATAACATATGATCCAGATTTTGCCAAGCCAAACAAGTCCCCACTTTCCCCAGAGATCACAGAAATAACTACCAAATTAAAAAAAAAATGGAATGAAAATTAACCAATGGAAATCAGAGATTGCTTTTGACCTTTGGTTCAACAGAAATTTGTAAACATTGAATACAATTTAATCTCCAAATAAATTTTTTGAAAATAGAACCTATATATAAGGTCTTTTAAAAAACATCAAAGACTAATGAACTATCTTCAATAAGTGCCACGTTTTTCGTAAACATCAAAGATGATTCCGTCTTTGACGCGCATAAAGTACGCGTTTTTGTAAAGATTAAAGCCAATATACGGTCATCGACGACCTTCATACATGCATTTTTACGGACATCATTGACAATCATGTCTGACCTGTTTTCTGAAGCCGAGCCGTGATTGGTCGTTACCAGAGCCCTGAGCAGTTGTGATGTCATTTTCAGGCGACAGAAGTAACAAAATGGCCGCCCCCTGAGATGGCTAAAAAGGGGTGGATTAACTCTTATTCCACAAACACAATTTACATCAGAATGCCCTATTTCTGCTGGGAACATATTCTTGAAAAAAATATGTTTGGGTTGATTTCCCCATTAAGAAATAAAAACAATCGATTATGTATTGTTCATTCCTTATATTGTCATATTTTTGTTTAACAAATCTCATTCTTCAGGTCCTTGGATTAACCTGAAAAAAAATTGCTCCTCAAAATTACAGAGTGGATCCTCAAATGACGTCATTGATTAACAAAACTGCTCCACAAAGAAAGACTATTTTGAGCCTTGTAACCTATGCGTTTTGTGCGTCACATCAAATGAGCTCAACATGGGGTCCTAATTGGGTCCTGTTTAATACCTCCTAATTTGCCTGTCCAAAAACAGAACAGCAGGGGTCCACTGTTATTCTCGCTACTTGGCCAAGCCATTTTTAGACCGGGGTGGTTTAGAGTCAGGGACACACAGGAGGGGTCCAGAGGGTTTTCGGGGGGGCGTTGGAACAACTTGACCCTGAAGTTGTTTGGCCCACCAGCTGCTTTGCTCCTGACATGTCGTCAAAGGCTAAAATGAACGTCAAACCCGAGTTTGTGAGGGGCATCCATCTTCTATGCTGGTTTAAAGTTGGTGGTGGTGGCGGAGGGGGTGTGGAGGGGTCCTATAGACCCCATCCATCACTGAAGGATTTTTGGAGTGGGTGGGCACGGTGGAGTGGAGGTCACCAGCCCTCCTGTTTCCAGGCCCGAAACAACCCCCCCGCTTCATCCCACAAGGGTTCAGAGGTCACCTAACTTGGTCGTCACAGACACTCTTTTAAAGACGCGACATTCACACTTGAGGCCTTGCATTACAGGCGGGTCACATGTTGGGGTGTGGAGACAGTAGCTATACATCTGTAGCTTTAGTTCAAAACCAATACAAAACATTTTACATATACATTTGTTTGGTTAAATTTAAGTTGACATCATCATCACATGATCATCCGCTCTCTTTTTTTTTTCAAAACAAAGTAATTAAAAATGTGTGACACATTTACAATAAGTATACTGGCAATATATTTAAACAGCCTGATTTTTTTTGCTATATTAAAATGTGTCGTTATTATGAATATGAAATATATTTAGAGTAAAATACATAAAATATATTTATAATAATGCAATAAAAAATGATAAGGAAAACTTGTTTTTAAGATTTGTTGAAAATTATATGACGCATATCTTGATTTTTATACAATAAAAATACATATTTGACTTGTTCATATTTAGTCATATTTAAAGTTTTGTCTATAAAATGCTCATGTTGATTCCTTTTTCATTTCATATTATGAATAAATCAAATATATTCATAAGAATACAGTAAGAATGAAAATTAATATATGAAATGACCCTACTTTATACTTAGTGTACTCGTCATATATTATAAATTTGTAAATATGTGCATACAAATATTATACATATAGGCCCATTATAAATTCATGAATGCCTTTTCTATCTTTTCTAAATCTATGAAATATACTAATATATTTTAACAAGTTTAGAGAAGTTAAATGAAATACATTTATATTATGTTACATGATTCTATTTCAATAACATTGATAGGTATAAATCTAACAATACATTTAGCTATTTTTGAAACTAAAAAAGACATGAAAAGACTAAGGCGGCAAAATCAGATCTGCACTTCTGCCAGATTGAGACCGTCTGTTTTGTATCATGTGGCAGCTAAAGCAGTGAAAAAAAAAGGAAAAAAAATACAACATGAGTGATTTGATTGAATCCAAATGTGATGCTTGAGGCTGCTTCATGTATCCAAAGTTGACCTTCTCTCTCTCTTGCTCTTGCATGCCAACTTAACTCCAGCATATATATATATATATATATATATATATATATATATATATATATATATATATATATATATATATAAAAATAATCAGTCGGCACTAAATAAACCTACTGCCCCCTTGTCCAAAATCTGGCTCAAATTTACAAAACTTTAGCTAGATGGTGTGTAATATATTTATTTTATTACACTGAAGATGATTTAGAATTTTAGAATCTAACAAATGCGTATTAGTATTTGTAAACATTGTTTACATACTTGAAGTTCTCAATAAACCTAATTTTCCCAAATGTCGAAAACAATTTTGTCTACCATGAACTAAACATAGTATATGTTTCGCAAAAATACAGACGATTTAGTCTTCGAAACTCGCTGTCCTCAACAAACCTAACACACATTTTCGTAAACTGCAGATGGTTTGGTGTCTATAACAAACCTGAGTTAAAGAAACGACCCCAAAACATTTGAAGTCTTGGGTGAACCTAACAACGGAAACCTCTTATGTCCAAATTTGGTCAGTTTCACATTTTTCACAATTCAATACGATTGATTAGTCCTCACATGGGTGTTATTTTCACAAATTATCAAGCAATCTAAAATGTTGAAAATGCCATGTCAATGGCTCAACAAACATACCATTTCTTTGCTTTCCTCAAAGTGACAATTTTGGAGAAGCAGCACAAGGGTTTTGTCAAAAGGCAGCAATACGTTTTTGTAAACTGAAGATGATTAGTTTTAGCTCCTAATGAAGCCTATGTACATTACTGTACAAAGGGACATTTGAAGTGGACTGGACACTATTTTGTGTCCGAAATCTGTTAAATCCAGGTCAGGTAAATTGAGATTCCACCGTACATGTTTTTGTAAAATGCGTGACGTAAAGTTTTTCGAAATCTCCCGATGACCAGCCTTCAGAGAACCTTCTGGTTGCATGAACGTAAACATTGAAGACGCTTTAGAGTCTAGTCTCGTGTAGAGCCTGTTTGTGCAGACTGAACACGATTTGGAGGCTTCATACCTAACGGAGGCAATTCCGATCAACGACCCTAGCGTAGGTGTTTTCATAAAAGATGCTTCGTTCTTCAAACCTGACAAGTGTGTTTTCATAAAACCGAAAGACCTTCTGTCGGTCTTCACTGCACCTAATATGTCCATTTAATGTCTTCAAATGTAAAGTAAACATGTCAGTTTATATGCACTGAATACAATGTCAAATCATGAACGAGCCTAATTTAGGTGATATTGTGAACAATATCCCCCCCAAAAAATCTCAAACTCTTGACCCGCATCATGTGTTTTTGGTCCAGGACCACAATAGCTGTTATGAGGTTGGAACATGAGCTGCTGTAAAAGCACTTGATGTGATTTTATACTGACAGTGAGCGATAACAAGCCGTCGGAAGCATGCGGAAAGCATTGAGGCCGATGTTCCACATGGATTTCATGAGAGGCGAGGTAAGGACTTCTGTGATTAATTACCTCCACCAAGGAGGTCAGGCGCGCTTTCCGCACTGCTTGTTTGTTTGCGTGTACCGTCAGCGGGATTGCGCAAACGCTCACCGGTGGAGGAAGAGGAGGGGCTCCTACATGTTCAAACTGCATTTCGTTGTTACTCTCTTTTTGGTCTTTTGTCATCGGCATTAATACACGTACACTCCGTATTTGGCCATCGACACCGTAGCACTTATATTGTGAGTTTGGTCGTTCACCATCACTATGTATCGTCAACGTTAAAGCACGTACACTCTATCATCGGCATTCAAGCATTTACGCCGTTGTCAGCATTCTTCAACATTAACTTACTTACTAAAATGAAAGTGCTCTCACTCTGTTTTCCATCGTACGTTAGCGACATTAAAGCACCTACACTGTATCGTCAACAAAACCCGTACTACATTTCGTTGGTCACTGTTCATCGACATTAAAGCACTTAGACTATGCGCTGCATCATTAACATTAAAGCTCTGTCAATGTTTGTCCACCAATCGTCAGCATCATAAAAAGCACTTTGGCTGCATTTGTCGTCATTCCTCATCAACATTAAAGCCCAGACAATTGCTATAATCAACATTAAAGCACTTTCGCTTTATATTTGATCATTTATTGGCAATACTTGAAGCACTTACATTCACATTAAAGCACATACACTATGTTTTTCCACCATTTTTTCCCCTCGAACTGTGCATCCAAGCACTTTTCCTAAACGCTGCCTATTGACTTGAGAGCGTGATAGCGATCCACTTTAGGCCGGCCGTGAGTGAGTGCTTTGGGAAGCCCGCCGCCCCCTACACTCCACCCCCAAAAGCTTTTTTTTTTCTGTTTGGCCAGATCACCCGATACGGTGAGAGATCTCTCCCATCGGCCTGGAATCACAAATAGACGAAAAAGAGAGAAGTGGCACACGGCCGCGAGTCAATAAATAACGGCGCACCTCCAGGTGATTACATGGAGGGTCAGGGCCGCAGTGTTTATTGTCTCTGCCGAGACGTCTGGTAGAGATTTCAGCAGCTACACGCCTCAACATTTGCTTAGCCTGCACAGCAACAAGGGGGTAGGCACGCTGGATGAACTTCCATCCAATTTTGTAACATTCTAGAATCAGGTACATATTGCAGAGTTGACATCAAGGAAAATGTAGACTCAACTCATTTAATCAATGGAATCCTGCGGTAAGAGGTGAGTTTCGGAAGTTAACGCTAACGCTAAAATACTGTGTAACCATGCGTGGCGTTAAAGAAGAGGTTTTTGACCACGAATAGCATTATTGCAAAAGCAAGAAATGCAACTTCTAATACATTAGCTCCAAACAACTCCAAACCTCTAAACTCCAGTTCACAATCGCTATTTATCAAGATAGAAACTTTCAATAAAATGTATGGACGTACTCACCAGAGATGCTAATGGAGATCTCCTCTCTTTGCTCCCGTCTTTCTGTGTAAGGTAGCGCCCATACATGCGGTTCTGAAAGTGGCCCAAAAACATCAATTTCCGGGTTGGAATAAGCCAGCCAGCAACTTTGTTGGTTAACCTCGCTTCGTAAAGGGCCGTTATTCCGGAAAAGTGTATGTCCGACATCATCGACATGTTCAGCTCCGGTCCTCCAGGGCCGCTGTCCTTCCTGTTTTCCAGCTCTTCCTGCTGCAACACACCTGATTCAAATGATCAGCTCATCAGCAAGCCCTCAAGAATCTTCATAACGATCCTGATCATTTGAATCGAGTTGGGATACTCCTGCTGTAAACCAATCTTTGGTAAGGTTAACCAAACAGAGGGGCGAACATTGCTGACTTTTTAGCTGAGCCAATCAGATAGGAAAAATCCTGACGTGACGTGAATCTAAAATCTGATTGGTTAAAACAACAAGCAACCAATACAATACAACGGTGGGTGGGTGTTCGACACCAGCACTCAGGTTTCTGAAGGTCTTGGGCAGATTACATTTACATGGCAAAACGTAGAAGTTAAACCTGGTTGGACAAAAGACAAATTAAGCCATAAATGACTGGAAACTGTGCAGACAAGACACACTCTCAATTTTTATTAATAACAGTTCAGAACGTGAACAAGACGGCCGTGACCTGGTTCTCTCTCCAGACACACAAAATGGTGATGGACTTTTACATATTTCTGGAATGGCTTCTTCCTTGGTTGCAAAACTGCACTTAAGCTAAACACTTGTTCATACTTGAATTTCTGCCTCCAGCAGGCTTGCGGTGGGGGGCCCCGAGTCCAGTCTGATACCCCGCACCCCGGCGTCAGATACAATCGGAGAGGCCCTGGGGGTCCTGATGGTGAGCGACGACAGTGAAGGGGAGAATGTTGGTGTCATGGCCGTTGGCGTGAGCCCCGTGTTCCTGGCCAAGGGGGAGTAGGCGTACCTGGGGTAGGAGGGCCGCCGCCCCAGGACGGGTGCCCGCGAGGGTTTCCGGGGCGGCACTGTCCGCACCCCCGGCTGGGCCACAGATGTTATGAGAGGAGGCGGGTGGGCCAGTTCCTCGCGGCCCCCTTCAAGCTCCTGGTCCGGGAGCATCCCGATGTCCGTGAAGACCGACGCCAGGGTCTGGAAGCAAGGCTCCCAATCCAGCAAGTAGTCCCATGTGTAGCTACCATCCAGGTACTCTAGAGAGGACAGAGAATCAGCAGATGTCCCCTCTAAATTCCTCTCTCTAATCCTTACAAGTAGTCCCTCGCCTCCTCCTTCTTCTTTGAAGTGGTGCAGACTTTCCGTGCTGGCCATCATTGAGACCAAACTTATTCCAGACGATAAAAAGGGTCCTGGCCCGACATTAACAGAGTGGCAGGGCGCGGCATCCCCGTCTGGGTTTTCCAAGGTCCGTTTCTCATCTCGTTCATAGCAGGGGTACTCGTTGATCCACTTGATCTCCTGGTCCTCGGCCGTCTCGCCTTCCGCCGAGCCGCGACCGCTCCAGTTGGACGGCGTGTGGCGGTTGGACACGTCACAGTTTTTCATTAAGATACCAGGTTTCATGTCCTGCAGAGAGAAGGCACGGTCTGGTTGATTCAGGTTGGTGGTCATCTTTTTGAGGCCAGCCTCTTTGAGTTTGGATCTGAGCACCAGGCCGACGAAGAAAACGAGGATCAGCAGGAATACGGCAAGTGAGATGCTCAGACTCAGCATGTGGCCGTCGAGTGGCAGCCCAACAACTGCCTCGGCTGAGCTGGAAGCATTGACAAAAACCCGACAAGAAGTTGTCCTGGACCCAGGTCGGGGACTCCTGGCAGACACGGCCAGCTCCAGCACATCCTTACCGCCCCTTCTGCGGTACACCGGTCCCGACGCATAGATGGCTCCAAAGGTTTTGTTGATGGAGAAGAATGGTGGTGGGTCCAGAAGGGAGTACACCACCACCCCATCTGCACCTCCATCCTGGTCCAACGCCATCACAAACCCGATGGCGTCACCTGGCTTGGCGTTTCGGGGCAGGAGAAAGTGGTACTGCTTCTGGGTGAAGAGGGGACTAAACTCGTCCACTCCCTTGACAGAAACATGCACTCGGACCGTCGCCGCCTTGTCGCCTTTGTCCCGGGCTTCCACCACCAAGCAGTACTCGTTCTCACGTTCGTAGTCCAACGTCTGCCGGGTGTGAACATCCCCGGTGCGGGAGTCCACGGCCAAGGCGGACTCCTTCCGCTCCACCCCAGCAAAATCTACCAAACACGAGGACAGGACGGAGTAGGTAAGTTGTCCATAGGCGCCCTCGTCTTTGTCGATACCCCGGACGGCACAGACGTGGGTGAAAGCCGGGAGGTTCTCCGGCACGGAGCAGTTAAATGTGGGGAACAGGAAGTAGGGACTGTTGTCGTTCTCGTCCAACACCGTGATAAAAACCGTGGTGAACGCCACTTTCCGACCTTCCTTAGAGTCGTCGCCATCAGACACCCGGATAGTGAGGGTGTATTCGGAGACCTCCTCGTAGTCCAGCGAGGTGTTGATTACCAAAAGTCCAGACTCAGGGTCCATCTTGAGGTGTCCTCCGCTGTTCCCCGAGATGATGTCATAGCGTAGCTGACCATTGACTCCTACATCGGGATCGGTTGCATTGACCTGCGCCAGGCTGGTGCCCGCGTGGCTGTTTTCGCTGATTTGAACATGATACTCTGTACTCGCAAAAAACGGCGCATTGTCATTGCAGTCCGAGACAGTCACCATGACAACGGCAGAGCTGTTGAGACGTGGCGTCCCTCGATCAGATACTCTCACAGTGAGCGCGTAGTTCTTGGCGGTCTCGCGGTCCAACGGGCCACACAGTACCAGCTGGCCGACGTTGCTCATCCGATTCTCCACCTGTGTTGTTTTGACTTCCAAGCAGAAACGCCTCTCTTCGTTTCCTGCGGCGAGGGCGTAGTCCAGATGCATGTTTTCGGGGCTCCAGTCTTGGTCGGACGCGAAGATGGTCAGTAGTGTGGTGGCAATGGGCGCGTCCTCTGAAATGGCGACGGTGTAGACGTCCTGGCTAAAGAGCGGCGTGTGGTCGTTGGTGTCCAGGATCAGCACATCGACGGGGGTAACGGTAGTGAGGACGGGATCTCCTCCGTCTCGGGCCTCGATGAGAAGACGAACGGGGTTGCTGTTGCCGGTGCCCTTGATGGGCTTATTGGTGAGAAGTGATCCTGAAGGACAAAATAAAGGGTTAGCACCGCAAGCTGGATTGCCTCCTCCTCCTCCTCCTTAAGATGAGCAAAGCCAAAGCTTTGCCAAAGCAAATAATGAAAGATACATCTTGTCAAAGCAAGGTCTACTTTTCTCTAAACCAGCGGCAAAAATCGCCGTCATTTACTTCCTGTTAGGCTGCTACGTCATCACTTCCAAACATGGGCATGCTTGGCAACCGGGTGCCGTCGTCATTTCATGCTGCTGCGGGACCCTTCCACAATGAGCAAGTGCAGTGTAAAAAGGACTGAACACGGCAGTGTCCAGTCAGAGCAACATGCTAAGCTAATGTTAGCGGCATAGCCGCAGAGGCTACAATGATACAACAACTACAAAAGTGGTCAACCAGCAGCGGTTTACATCCAGTACCCGGTAGTACCCTCAAGTGGAAAAGGGGAATGCCGCAATGTGGAAAATGATCACTTGCTACTAAAATGTCTTTATTTATATGACGTATTAGCACTGCTAATATGGTGCCATAACACGTGAACTTTTAACACATCCTTTCTCTTGTTAGCATTACCCGTGTACCTCCTTTATTTTAACCAAAACCATGTGTAAACCATTACAACACACTCGAGTGGCAGTAACGTATTACCCCACCGACCGATTTATTATCCGGCTTCAGTCCCCTGCTCTGCTGAATTTTCTACACGTTGGCTTGATTAATTTTCACTAGGCTATTTATCGTTTCGAACACATAAGGAGGCCATTTTACCAAGGGAAGTCGCGTATCGGATGGCGGTATTGGTTTCACTTTTTTGCACTCCTCAACTCGAAGCTGGGCAATTATTCTCATATTTAATGTTCATGTTCCTGAGCCCATGAATTACCTTTAGGAAAGAAGAAAAATAATTGCATATAGGGAAACTGCATGGACAAAAGTACTTGGGAATTTATAAAATAAAAATAATAATAAGTGTTAACACCAAAAGCTAGTTTGGTGGTGATTCTTTCATGCGACATCATCCCCTAGTGGTGAGGCACACATATTGCAAAATTTTCTGATGCTTTTGCAGGTCTGTGAGTGTTTTGACAACGTTCCAAAAACACAACTAAGAAACTCGGATGCGGACTTGGTAACTGGCATAGGGACTCATTGTCGCAACGAGCATAGGGGTTCATTGTTAGAACTGGGATTGGATTCTTTTTCACAACTGGCATAGTGGTTCTGGCAAAGGGCAGAGATTTTCTTGAGCAAGGCTCATTAATGTTCTTACCAGTACGCGCTTGGACGTAAAAGCCTTGTAAAAGAGACGAGAGCAGCCTGTAGGTGACCTTGCCGTTCAGTCCCGAGTCCTTGTCGGTGGCGGATACGTTCAAGACAAACGTGTCCGCCAGAGTCAGCTCGGACAACTCCACCTTGAACAAAAAAGGAGTAAGCAGACACATGACTTGAGACCGCAGCCCAAATAATTGTGCCTCATCCCCATAAATAAATGAATGCCACAGCTAAAATCATGCCATGTTTCTTTAAGTTTATTAAATTAAATATCCATTCTTAAAAACACAGAACCTCAAATAAAAACCTCAAAAATATTACACTAAACAGTGGATTCTAAGTCCCAAACAACTGCAGAGTTGTGCGTAGTCCACTTGGATAAATAAAGGCTGTGCCTCAAATCATGCCACACTTCCTTAAATATAGTGGCCTCCACTTTTAGAGACGCTGTAGCCAAAATAATCACTTACAGTATCTCCAACAGCATTTTGAATGAATAAAGGTCACACCTTGACTTTTTCGCACAAACCTGATATGAGACCTGATTGAAGACAGGACTGTTGTCATTGACGTCCAGCACTTGGACTTTCAACTCCCCGGAGGTCTGGTGGACGGAGTCCGATGCCCAGATGGTCAGCGTGAGCTCGGCCTCTTCCTCAAAATCCAAAGCTCGCGTCAGCGTGACCACGCCGGTGTAGCGGTCCACAGCGAAAGCACCTTCCGCAGCGGCGTCTCCCGCAAAGCTGAAGGCGACGGCGGGGCCGAGGTCCACGTCGTTTGCCGTCACCTGCGTCACCACATACCCCGCCGGTAGATCTGTGGAATACAGTCGACAGCATGTGGCTCTTCAGTTTTTAAGGTCTCGTCAGTGGGAGGTGGTCTTACTCTCGGGTATGAGCACAGGTTCCATGGGGGGGATGGCGGGACTGTTGTCATTGACGTCCACCACTTGGAGCAATATGATGGCGGTACTGCTGAGTGGAGGGTTTCCTTTGTCCGATGCCTGCACCGACAGCCTGAAACGGGACCAAAAATCATCCATCCATCCATCCATCCTATCTGACTTTTGGCGATTTAAGCGTGCTACACACAGAATGGGTCGCTAGCCAACAGTGAGGTGTATTATAGACAAACACACCTGAGGACTATTTGAAGTCCCTACATATAATTCACAACCTGGTCTTGGACCAATCATTTGGTCTTCTGAGTCGGGTTAACGTACTTGTAGGAAGACTTGATCTCACGGTCCAGCATCGCATTGGTGACAAGGATACCACGAACTGAGTCCAGGATGAACGCGTCGTTATGGTTCCCAGAGATGATGGAAAACTCAATTTGCCCGTTTGCCCCACTGTCAGCGTCATAGGCATAAACCTGCGGGGAAGATGAAAAGATTGGACATGCGCTTGTTAGATTGTACGCTAAACGCTGTCGCAATGTTGAAGGGGGTCTAAAAAAGTTGGGAAGAATTGATCCAAGACCATGTTCCATCCATTTTGTTTACCACTTATCCTCTTCAGTGGTCCGTGTGTGTGTATAATACTATCTGCTGTATATATGAGTGTGTGTAAAGATGGCTACCTGCATGACATGGGTGTTGCGCATTTGACCCTCCCACACGGCGGCCCGGTAGGCGTCACGGTCAAAGAAGGGGGCGTTGTCGTTGACATCCCGCAGGGTGACGTCCACCTTGCAATGGGCCGTCCGCCGCCCCTTCTCTGCCAGGACCACCAGCTCCACTCGGGGGCTCGTCTCAAAGTCCAATGCGTTGTCCTTCCGTACTCGAATCTCACCTGACATATTGACAACCAAGTTCAGTGAACATACTGTTTCAGGGAAATAGTAAAAGTGGGTATGTCATAAGCAGAACTGTACATGACTTTATTATCATTATTTCTTTTTTAATTCTGGAGGGTGCCACAGAGCCAAAATGACCGCTTGACACCAAAATGTCAGACTTCCAGCGCAATTGCAAGCATGGCTTCTATAACTTTTTTTGTGGGTCTACTCATGATAGACATCTTTACTAAATTCCACATTGCAAAATTAAAGTGGCTGTATGGGGGCACTAAATTCTTTTACAAGTTCTGGAGGGCACTGCTAAGCTAAAATGACCGGTTGAAATGAAAATGGCAGACTTCCAGTGCATTTTAAAGCATGTGTTCTTATGACTTTTTTGTGGGTCTATTCATGGTAATCATGTCTTCCAAATTGTGTTAGACCAGCTTTTGGTGAGCTAAACTGAAAAGTCAATGCATCTTTCTTGTGTTTGCGGGTTTCGAATAGCAAAGCATGCTTGCTGCCATTTTTATTTTTCCTCAGTTTTGGTTTCCACACCATTTCAGAAACAAAACAGATGGCAAACAATCTTGAAAATGTGAGTGTCATAAATACCACTAAGTATTAAGTGGAGTCTTTCAAACGTTTCAGCCAAGCCAGTCTTAAAATTGACAACTTACTATGTCTCACTTTGGTCAACGCTTGTGACATGAGACGCCCACCTCTGGGAGGTTGTACAATCAACGAAAACAACATGAGTCATTATTCTCTCATATCAAGGAGATGTTATGGGAGGCTGGAACATGATCCCCAATTTTGGGGGCTGGAAACAATTCATAGATGAAGCAGATAATTTGCACTTGGCAAAGAGCGATGGTATGGATATTTCTCTGGCAAGCATGTTTTTGTGGAAAACGTCGTGGAAAATAAAATGGCTGATTAGAAGAGAATGTGAAAATGAACATATCGGTGGTGATATAAGGAAGGCCACAGTTGCCGCTATACAGTACTGCTGTTTGTCGTTACCGGTGTGGGGATCAATTGAAAACATGCCATCGTCGTCCTCGGGGAATATGGCATATGAGATCCGTTCCACTTGGCCATCGGGTTGTTCACCGGCATCAACAGTGGCGATCCACGTGCCTGGAAATAAGAATTTATGTGGTAATCACATGAAAAAGGGGCCCCTAAAGTTGGTACGTGTGGACAAAAGATCAAAACAAAATGGCAGACATCCTGCCATGCATACCAAATTTTATGTTGTTAAGTGAATCTGACTTCAGCGACTATTTTTTTTCTCTTCATCTCTTTTCAGGCATTGGTTCTTGAGACTTTTTTCTAGGTTTTGATGATAGACATCGCCTACTGAATTTCATGTAGTTACGTGAAACTGGCTTTGGGGGCTGAAACTTTTTTTAAAATGTGGAGGGCAATACTGCACCAAAATAGACAAACTTCCTGTGTCTTATCAAGCATGGCTTCTTGAGATTTTTTTATGGGTCTATTCCTGATAGATATGCCTACCAAATGTTATGTTATTAAATGAAACTGGCTTTGAAGGAGGGCTGACTTCTTATATAAATTCTGGAAGTCGCTAACAAGGCCAAATTGCTGCTTCAACCCCAAATTAGGCATGGCTTGATATATTTTTTGTGGGTCAATTCATGACAGACATCTCAACCAAATTTCATGTTGCTAAGTCGAGCAGGCTTCGAGGATTTTGAATTATTTTAAAAATTCTGGCGAGCATGATTGAGGTAGAATGATAGGCTTCCAGTGCCTTTTCAGGCATGGCTCCTTTTTTTTGTGGCTCTTTTCATGAGAGATATGCCTACAAAATTAAATAAAAAGACCTTTCTCTGATTCTGGATCTCAACTAAAATAAGTTCATCCAAATGCAAAAACTGATAACCCAGAAAATAACAGTGCCACTTACCCGCCTTGCTGTTTTCCGCGATTGTGGCGTTGTAGACCCTGTGCGTGAAGTGCAAGTCTTCGATTTCTCCTTTGAGGTGGACAAACACCAGGCAGCTGGACGTCAGCGCTGGATTTCCACGATCCGATACCGCCACCCGTAACTTCCTGCTGGAGAACCCTGGCCTCACCCGCCGTCTCATCGAGATTTCTCCTGTTTCTCCATTGATGTCGAATAGGTTCTCCTCGTCATCGGGCAGGAAAAAACGAACGGTCCCATTGGGGCCCAGGTCGGCATCTGTCGCTGTCACCGTGGCGACCACTCGGTTCGGAAGAGTCTCGGCAGAGACTGTTGCATCGATGGGATTTCTCTCACAGACGGGAGCGTTGTCATTGATGTCGTCCACCAGGACAGTTACGGACACTACCGAGCTCAACGGGCCTTGGTTTCCATTGTCTTTCGCCAGGACTTTGAGGGAGAACTGGGACCTGGTCTCCCGGTCCAGGGTCTTGGTCGTCCGGATGGCACCGGTGGAGGCGTCGACAGAGAACGCGCCCTCCTGGCTGCCTTCGTCCGTCAGTGAGTACGTCACGTCGCCATTGGACCCGTGATCAGGGTCCAGAGCAGCGACGCTCAGGACCGCCGCCCCGGCCGGAAGGCCCTCGCTGACGGAGGTGCGGTAGCTGTGCAGGGTGAAGGCTGGAGCGTTGTCGTTCTGGTCCAGGAGGAGCAGTTGTAACTGTGTGGTGGAGCTGATCGGGGCGGGGCCGCCGTCGCGAGCTTGGATGGTCAGCGTGTAGTTCTGATGGTCTTCACGGTCCAGAATCTGAAGGGTCTTGATGGTCCCTGAATGGCTGTCGATAGCAAAGGCACCGTAGTCTTCGCCTGAAGACGATCACACAAATTACACGGTGTGAAATAAGACCTTCTTGCAGGAAAAAAACCCCACTATATCAAAAAGTTACTCTTTTTCCCCAATAGCTATGACTTTTGTTAGATTGAAAAAAATAATTCATCAAAATATTCTAGAAAAATACAACTTTTTTTCAGTTTATCAAAATAGAAACTTTGAGTGGAGAAAATATTGAAGAAATGACTTTTTATTTAAAATTGATTGATATGATCCATTTAAAAATCACAAAAAAATAACACAACATTTATAATATTTTCTAGTTGAAAAACACTCATTAGAAAAATTGTCAATAGAAAAATACTACTTATTAAAAACGACTTTTATACAACTTTTTAATTGAAAAAAAACTACTTTTGATAGAGAAAATACTATTTATCTTGAGATGAAATTATTGAAAACCTTTTTTTAAATATAATTAATGGAAAAACAACTTTATAACAAAAACAACATGACTTTTAATAAAAAAAAAAAATCTACTTTTTATCGAGAAACAGTATTTGTCTAGAGATGAAGTTTTTATTTAAAAAAAATATATAATTCTTCAATGGAAAGATACAATAATCTCAGAAACTTTCAACCGCTGACACAGAATCTGTCTGGTGCGATTTCGATAAAGCACACCGCCCTCACCTAGGATGGAGTAGCGAATGGTGCCGTTCTCGCCGACATCGGGGTCGGAGGCCCGGGCGGTGTGCACGACGCTGGGCGGCAGGTTCTCCGAAAGGCTGATCTGGAAAGACGACTGCGAGAAGCTCGGTGGGTTGTCATTGTCGTCCAGCACAGAACACAACACTGTTGCGGTGCCAGAAAGGGGCCTTGGGCCGCTGTCGCGCGCCTGAACTGAGGACCGGAAAGGACAGAGGGATCACACAAATTGAACCTCCTTTACTTTCTGATACATTTTTTCATTGCCTTCACTTTTGATACACATATGTGATTATTTTGCTTTATTAAAACATCCAGCATGATTGTGGTGCACTTTGATGTCACTCGGCCTTTTCTTGTGGTGATTTTTTATAATTAGTATTGCCTATTGGGAGTATAAGCATTGGGACATACACTCAATTCGTCGTTTTGTCTTTTTTGTTTCAATAACGGCTTAACCTCGGATTTCATCCTTGTCTTCACGTTTTCTCCACATATTTGTTTCTTTCGTTGTGGCAAAAATCCCATCATGATTCTGGTACCACTTCACATCATATTTCATCTTTGCCTCCGCTTTTCATCCACATTTTTGAGCATTTCGCTGCGGTAAAGAACCCGCCGTGATTCTGGCATCGCGTCACGTCATTTGGCCGTTCCTGTTGTTACGTTTCATGATCAGGTCTAATGGTTCACCATGCTGACTGATAGCACATCTGAAAACAGTTTGCTGCTGAATGGGTGAAATGAATGGGGGGGGGGGGGGGGGGGGGACTGAGATGGGTGGTCCTACCTCGCAGGGTGAAGTGTGGCTGCTGCTCTCTGTCCAGGAAGGCCGAAGTGGTGATCAGGCCGGTGTACGGGTTGATGCTGAAGACCTCGTAGCCAGGTCCCGGTAACAGACTGTACCACACCACCGCATTCTCCTCTGGGGAATGCATTCACCAAGTGTCAATCATCCATCACGTAAAACAAATGTCACCTGCTAGCTGACACACAGACAAGGCAAATTTTCATTTTCAAGAAATGGCTATGACCAATGTATAACTACTCTCTTCTTCCTGTTTTTTTTTTTCTATTAAAAAAAGTGATATTTTCTCATCAATTTATTTTTTGATAAGTCACGTGCCTATGATAAAAACAAATCCATTTTTTTGCGGGGGGTGGGACAAAAAGTGTTTCAATGATTAATAATTAATAAATAATCTAAATAATCCCCAAAAAACGACAACACAGAACTACTATGCTGTGCAGCCTGGCTAATTTATTATTCCTAATTATACATTTTTGATTTTCTTTGATTTTACATATTCGCTTTTATACCTAGAGATAGAGAAATAGCATTTCAAGCCTTGTATATTATGGATATATAGTATTAACAATAAAAAACAAAAATCAATGAATATTTTTTGATATGTTTGATGAATACAATTCATTTCAATAAAAAAAAAAAAAATCAAGTCTTTTTTATTATTAAAAACGTCTTATTTTTGCAATAGAAATGTCACGAAAAAGTTTCTGGGGATACAAATGACTTGTTTTTTTATATAAAAAATGCTTTTTATGGACAAAAAAGTCTGATAAGTTGCACTTTTCCCAAGCATTTTTAGTTAGTTGCTTTCGAATTCAGTCTTCCTATATCAACATAAAGACATGTAATCCCAACATTTTAAGTCATTAATAGCAAACAACGACCACAGACTTTATTGGCACAGATGGCTCAGATTATCGACATCATCACCCGAGAAGACCTTACAGACCCTTACACCCCAACAACCCCCCCCAAGCCCCCTGCTTGCTGTTTTTGGACTCTACTCACCCCCTAGAATGTTTGCTAGAACCCCCTGGTGACAACCCCACCCCCTCCACCTGAACCACAAAAAAAAAAAAAAAAAGAACAAACCCGCCGTCTAAGCAGCAACAGCATTTGAACAGAGCTGCACTGTCACAGCAGCAAGCCAAATAAATGGGATTGGGAAGGCCCCTCGTGTTAAAATAAACGCCGGTGATTAAGGTTTAGACATGTGGGATTATTTCTAGTCCTGTTTATTTCTATTACGCAATCTGACGGTTTTCATGAAGTGCTGGCAAGAAACTATGGCATTGAGTAATTGTATGACACGATGAATCTGAGTGTGTGACTGGACTATTTTTTACTTTATAAATGATTTATACCGTTTATTTCCTATGTGACTGTGTATGACATGGACCTTTTGGACTCTGGATGATTTCAAGTCGTTTTGTTTATTTTCATCAGACGAGGTGCAAGTCATCATGAATCACCGGCAATGAATGATCACGTCACAGTGATGGGAAGCGGGAATGCGTCTTCGAAATACCTGAATCTTCATCGGTGGCGGACACTTGGACCACCGTCTCGCCGGGCCCCCTGTTCTCTGCCACGCCGGCGACGTAGACGTCGCGACCGAAGACGGGCGGATGGTCGTTGACGTCGACCACTTCGACTGTCAGCGTTTGGGTCGATGAGAGCGGAGGGAGGCCGGCGTCTGACGCGCCCACGTTCAGCCGGTGGAAACGCGCCGTCTCGAAGTCCAACGGTGCTGAGAGTCGCAAGAGGCCTGCACGAATAAAAAAAAACAAAGTCAGATTTAAATCGAGCGCTTTCAAGCAAGCTGTAAGATAGGATGATTGGTTTCTAATTCAATTCGGTTCAACTCAATTCAATTCAATTCAACTCAACTTAAGTTCAATTTCACTCAATTGTATTCATAGAGCGGTAGTTGATTAAAAGGTACCTGTTTTCTCCTCCAGAGTGAACAACCCCCTCTGGTTTCCTGCCAGTATGACGTAAGAAACTGTCCCATTTTCCCTCTCGTCCGCATCCACCGCCACAAAATGGTGGAGCAGACTCCCTTCCGCTGCGTCTTCTGCCACCTGGACCATATCCAGCGACTTAAACCTGGGCTGATTATCATTGACGTCCAGCAGAAAGACCCTCGCCGTGACCGATGCGTGCCTACGCTTTACCCGTCTCTCGGCTTGGTCAGTGGCGGTTACGGTGAAAGCGTAAGCTGGGCTCATCTCCCGGTCTAGGGGCGCCGCCACCGTCATTCTACCGGTCCGAGAGTCCATGTGGAAGGGGAATCCCGGGGGCGAGGAGAGGGAGTACCGCAAGGCGCTGTTCGGGTACGTCCCGTCCTCATCTCTGGCGCAAAAGGCAAACGCCAGGGATCCGAGGGGGGTGTCTTCCCTCAGGGCGAACACTGTCATTTTATCGGGGAACCGTGGTGGGTGATCGTTTACGTCCTCTACCGTCACAAATACCCGCACCGTTACATTCCCGCCGGCGTCGTCCTCGGCGACCGCGGTGAGCAAGTACTGGGCAGCCGCCTCGTAGTCCAGAGGCTGGTAGACGTAGATGTCGCCCGACTGGGAATTGACGCCAAAGCGTGAGTCCCCGTCACCATCGGCGACGGAGTAGACCACTTTCTTTCCGAGAGACGCAACGCTAACAGAACCAATCACAGTGCCCGGCGGGTCGTCTTCCCGGGCCCACAGATGTCTCACGACTGTTGTGGAGCCTTGTCCGGACTGGTCCTCTGACCCATACACCTGGAAAGGATATACAGTATTACATTTTGATTTATTGGTTGATTGGTTGGTAGGTAGGAGAAAGGTAGTCGGTAGATGAATCAAATAGAATAATTAATCAACGTAAGAGGGTGCCATGTTGAGCGCAATCGTGATCAGCCGAAGCTGGAGCTGATCGAAGCAACAGTAGTACTAGTAATACCTGGTAGATTTAATTAAATAGCAGATGATAAAGAAGATATGCAAATTTAAAATATAATAAAAGATTTGGATTGCTTTCACTGGTAACTAATTACATTTATGAAAGAGTAATCCATTTACTACTTTGTAATTGAATTACCGGTACTTTTTGGGGAAAACAATTGGTAACTATAAGAAATTGTTTTTTAAAATTAATTAGCCAACAATCGTTTTTGATAGTTTGTAAGTAGTAGGTGGGTAGGCATTAAGTATGTAGGCTGGTCAGGTAGTCGGTATGTAAGAGTAGGTAGTGTGTAGGGAGGTATTGGAAGTAAGTAAGTAGAGAGAGACTGTTTTTGGCAGGTACCTAAGTAGGTTGTAAGTAGGAGTAGTAGTAGGAATGTTGTAGGTAAGCAGGTAGGGAGTAGATAGCAGGGTTATAATAATACTTTTTGATTTTTCTATCTGGTTGGTTCAAGTTTTGCCCATTCCGGGTTTGTTAATTTTTATTATTATTATTTTTTTTATAATTCTTTGTTTTACTTTAGAATTTGTGGAGGGCAAGATAAAAAAAAAAAGGTCACAAAGTATTGTGTAATAAACTGCAATTCCCAAATGACAGTTTGATCTTCAGTAAAACCGAAATAAATACATTTAAAATCAACCCCAAACGTGAAACATATAATAGTATCATTAAAGTTTATTTTGAGCAAATTTGTTATTTCAGAAGCATGTATCAAACTGGTGGCGCTCCACATTAATCAGTGCCCGAGACGTTTTTTTCCCAATGTATTTATTTTATTTATATTATTTCTTTTATTACTCTTATTACAGTGCCCAAAAAGTAGGTCTCACGTTTAAAAAGGCTGGTGAGCCATAGTCGACATATTTTACCATCCATCTTTTTTTTTCTATACAACTTATCCTGTTTGGATGTCAGTCAGTGGCAGAGCACATAAAGTGGCAGACAAAACATTCGCTCTCACATTCCCACCGTAAACTGAACCCACACTGCCTGCACCCAAGTCAGGCTAAAATACTGCTACAAGGGGTAAACATGTCAAACGCTGCCCTCTGGTGGCAAATTTGTGCAACGCACGCAGAAAATTGCTGTAATTCGTCTCGTCAAACCACAAGCGTACCTGCACGTGAATGAGTGCAGTGTCCTCTAGTGGCGGTGATCCGCCGTCCCTGGCAGTCACTTGGAGGATGTAAATTGCTCCTGCGCTGTGCTTGAACAGCGATGTCGTCCTGATATCTCCGCTCTTAGCGTCAATCTCGAAACGTCTCAAATGGTGATCTTCTGCACCCACTGATAGACGCACAGAAGAGGGTTTAAAAAAAAATGGCATACGTCTACTTTTAATAGACGTCTTACTCGGTTTGAATAAAAAAGGACTTACCAGTCAGCAATGACAAAGTGACCGTTGCGTTTTCACCCGCATCCGAGTCTTTGGCAAATACATTTGTCACGAAGGATCCTGTTGGTATTCTGGACGGTATCTGACATAAATAAAATACACAGACTTCAAAGAGGAAGTCAAGTCCAAAAGTGACCCACTAGTCTAAAAACTTTATTCTGATTATAATTGCGTTTGTGGAACATGAATTATGCAGAAAACCACCACCTGATTTGAGCAATCTCAGTGGCCGGCCATTTTGCCTTGTACTGACACATGCTGGCGCCTGATTATGACATCACAGTGCCAAAGGGCTCAGCTTGTGAACATCATGTGACCAAACCCAGAATATTGGATAGACTTGACGGTCATTGTCTGTCTGTCCGTCCATCACTCACCTGGACATTGCGCTCTTTGCTAGCCGGCAGGCGCCTGAACTGCGGCGCGTTGTCGTTGATGTCAGTGACCAGGATGTGGACACTGGTGGTGGCGTTGCGTCGTGGGCTGCCCTGGTCGGCAACCATTACCTCCAGCGTGTGCTGGCTCTGCTGCTCCCTATCCAACTCCACCCAGTTGACAATCTCGCCTGCGCACGGCATGAAGTTGAGGTCGAGTGACAGGAAGTTGAAGGCGCGCCATAAAAAAAAAAACGCAAAATGGCATTTGCTTGTAGGTAGATGACTAAGTAAGTTTTAAGTAGGGAGTACTAATTTGGAAGGTTACTAAGTATTTAGTTAGAATGTATGTTGAGTGCAGTATGAATTAGGGGTTCAATCGACTATTTGGCTAGCTGACCAGCCAATTTTATCTTTCTGCAATGACAGCTATAGCTTGAGGATAATTAATGGCCAGTTAGGTTGTAGTTGTAGGTAGGTAAGCAATCAGTATTTAGGAGGTTGGTAGGTAGGAGCTTTACCCGTTTCAGCATTGATGCGGAAGAACTTCCCATCCGAGAGCAGGATGTATGACAGCCGGGCGTTTTTCCCAGAGTCCTGGTCAGTGGCGGTGACTTGTCCTACCAGACCGCGAGGCGATGGCCCCTCCGGCAGGACCAAGTAGTACGTGGCCCTACCGAAAACCGGCGAGTTGTCATTGACGTCCAGCACCAGAACCACCACCGCCGCTGTAGCTTTGGCCTCGCCTAATGTAGCAACCGCTCTGAAGCGATAGGCCGATTCCCGCTCGTAGTCCAGATCGTCAGAGAGGTACAACCAACCGCTTGCGGGTTGAATCCGAAAGGGGAAGGGAGGGAAGCCCGCTTCCTCCTCCAGGGAGTAAACCAGGGTTGAGGTTTTGGAGGAGGCCCCGTGGATGCGGTGGGCCCTCACCTGGATCACCCTGGAGTCCCTTTGGAAGCCCTCGCCGATCTCCACCTGATAGATCAGTGTCTCAAAGGCCAGGCCGTCTCCGGGAGAGGCACGCTCCACATTGACAGTAAGCGTCAAGGTGGCGCTGCACGGGGGATCCCCGCCATCTTGGGCCGAGATTTCCAATAGAATTGGGCTGAAACAAAATAAGAGAATTTTTTTTAAATTACGCTCAAGGAGTGCTTCCAACCAAGACGGTAACCAGAGCAACAGTTTGTAACCTAAACGATTCTTTAGGTAAAGTCATACCTTTCCAGAGGGTCCGTCCTCAAGCTTTGGTTGAGGGTCACCGTTCCGAGGTTTGGGTCCACCGCGAAGACCCCGGTGTAGCGACCTCTCAAGTGATAGGTCACTTGCCCATTGACGCCACTGTCATCGTCGTGGGCGTGGGCGATGTACACCGTGGTGCCCGGTGCGGTGTTTTCGGACACAAAGACAACGTCCCGGACTTTGGGGAATACAGGCGCTGCGTCGTTAACGTCGGCCACGGTGATGTTGACACGGGCCCCGCCGTAGACCGGGGAGGATTGGGCGTAGGCCTGGAGGAAGAGCGGCGCGTACGGTAGAGTCTCGTGGTCCAGAGGTTTCGCTGTGCTGATCAGGCCTGACTTGGCATCCACGGCGAAGAGACCCTGCGGGTCGCCGGAGGAGATGCGGTAGGATACAGATTCGGCTGAGTCTGTGAAGCACAAGATGACTTATTACAGTGAGACGCCTCATGACCAGTGGGCGGGGTAGTGTGCTCTGGGTCCTCCGGTTTGGAGGATTTTGGACCCTTTGGGGCCACTGTAAATTCCTGTACGTTTTTGGCAATGTGGAAAAGATATCAAGATAAAAAAAGAGGCGGAAAAAAAATCAATATCTCTGTGTCCGTTCACAACAGATATTAAACTAGGGCCCGACTGATTCGGATTTCTTGAGGCAGATATATATATATATATATATATATATAACGAATCAAATAACTTTGATTAACTTTTTCAAGAGAGAAATATCTGTTTTTTTGGGGCGCGGGGGTGTTTGAATGTCATGATCTTTTTCTTATGTTGTATTGTGTTCATGTGTAGGCAAAGAGTAATTGCAACAGGGGAATTAACCCCTTAAAGTAAGCATTTGTCGCATCACACACTTATAAGATTACAGACGAGCTTAATGACGCCTAGGACTAACCTTGTTGTTTCGGATTTAAGCTTGAAGGCATTATTCCATTAATTAATGAAATGGCCTGATGTGCCTGCTCTGCTGTCATTAAGCTTCAGCTTTACTTTACACACTTCCAGGTTTGTCCTTTTATCTCACACACACACAAGCCCACCTGAATTTGTTGGCCCTCTGCATGGTCGCCTATCGTTTGTCATCTGTTGATCTACTTAAAGGGGATTTGAGATTAAAGGGCAGCCTTCCTGTTTGCCTCTTTGCATCCGCAAGACACACTGGCACTTTTTAAAACAATACTCGCTAAATAATGCATACATAATGTTCAGATAAACGTGTACAGAGTTCATGTAAGGCCAGATTGTCTTTTACGTTTGCAAAAATGCACAGGTGAGGTACATCAGAGACATCATTGATGTTCCGAAAAAAGGTTCGATAAAGGCCACACTGTCTTTGATGTGAACCAAAATTATACGTTGTCATAAACATTTCGAAAAACGTCTGTCAGGTATGTGATCTAAACACGTTAATTTTTGATGGTTTCGAGGATGCACTCCTTAGGGATCGTTAAAGACGTGGTTGTCTTTGATGTTTACAAAAATAGATATATACGTCAAAGTCTTTGATTTGTCCTTAATGTTGACAAAATGAGTACACGTGAAGACCACGTTATCTTTGATGCTTCCGGGACGGATTCATTCAGTCGGGCGACAACCTACCCGGCGGGTTTGTGGCCCGCACGGTGCCTACGCTGGTGCCGGCTGGGGCGTCCTCTGGCACGGTGAAGGCGTAGCGAGATGTCTGGAACACCGCCGGCGCGTGGACACTCGTCAAGACGTCGACAATCACCTCGGCCGGTCGGACCGATGACACGCCCCCGCCGTCCTGCGCCGCGATCGACAACTTGATGCTGGCAGCGCCCAGGCGGGTCAAGGAGGACTTGAGGTACAACATTCCTGTAGGGAACATCGCAACCAAGGATCGATCTTAATTTTGGACTGATGCTCCATCTGGTCAATAAAAATCAGAGTAAATCTGGCCCTACTTCCTGCTGTCAGGAGGACTTAGGCACACTAAGCCATCGGGTTTATCCTGCAGTTTTGATTACCTGTTTGTTCATCGAGGGCAAACAGAGCAGTCGGGTCGCCGGGCAGGATGTGGTAGGTGATGCGGCCAAAGCGACCGGCGTCGGCGTCGGTGGCCGCCACTCCCAGGATCTCGGTGCCGGGCGGCGCGTGACTGCTGATGCTGGTGGCGTAGCGCTCGGGGTTGAACACCGGCGCATTATCGTTGAGGTCTTGGATGTCCACGTGCACGTACGTGTGCGCGCGGAGGCCTCCCTGACAAGCCCAAAATAGAAAACAACAACAATAACACAAAAGCTTTAATAAGACGTTACCTGTTATCCCCAAAATCGGAGACAACCGAAGAGTCTTTGATGTGCCTTGTTTATGCATGCCAAAGAAAATTAGTCTTTGATTTACCTAAAATATGCACTGTTTTAAACATCAAAGACAAATTTGTCTTCAATAAACATTCAAGCGGGTGCTTGTAAACATTAAAAACAGGAGTCTTTAAGTAGCTACTGTGGGCATTTTTTTTTGTAAATGCCTTCAATTTAAGAATCAGCAGTGAGCCTAACATCAAAGGCAACCTCTTTATGAAGTCTTTCTGAATGTATAGATGAGTATACTGACCGGGTCCTCTGCTCTGACTAGGATGTCGTGGACAGTCTGTCCGGCGTCTCTATCGATATCCCAGGAGACGCACAGCTCTCCAGTCTGCGAATTAATGCGGAACAGCTTCGAGTTCCTATCCGACTCTTCAAAGTCATCAGGCAGGGAATAGACCAGAGCACTAAACTCTGGACTGTCTGCGTCGTTGGCCACAACCTACGAAAAATACAGGAAATGTTACTAGTTAGGTGTCTGTTTTCATAAAAATCGGAGATGATTTAGTCCTAAATGAACTGTTTTTGTGAGTCTTCAATGAATCCCTCAGGCATTTAAATGTCAATAAACCTAACGGACCTTTTGTTAATAAACAATAACATCATTTCCGAAACAGTGGCATCAATGTAGCCGTCGATGAACCTAATGTAAGATCATTTAGTCTTCAATGAAGCTAGCCGACATATTTTTCATACACATCGACAATTAAGTCCTCATAAACCTCACATATGTTTAACATAAGCGCTAGAGGTAATGTTAGCTTCATTGAACATCGTTCGTGTTTCAGTAAACGTCAAAGACAAGACAGACATCAACATAGTAGTGCAATAAAATAAACACCGTGGATCTGAATGAGTTACTTTCACGTCCCATTGCGTTTGTGACTAAAGATGCTTTTCTATAGTCCACAATGGGCCATATAAGTGATATCACATGGTCAAATTCGACCTAGCTACCCCGCTAACGTATGAATTCTGAATGCACACAAAACAAGATAAACCCTCTCCTCGACGTTCTATATTTTTTCTATATTTAAAAAAAAAAGATGATGTCTTTTTGAAAGCTTTCATTCCGTCAGCTAGCGTTGGGCCTGCGTGTCTTGGTACCAGGCGACACGTCTGCGTTTGTTATGTTGTGAAGCAACACTGGAGCCTTTGTGGGGGGAAAAACAAAAACAAAACACTGACGACCTCTGTTGCATTATGTGACCGAATGACATCTCAAGCAAGGAAATGAAAGCCTCTTTCGTAAACATCAGAGACCACAGATTTAGTCCTCAATTGAGCTAACTTTCACGTTTTCGCACAGGAGAAGAATTGTATTCAGTCAAATTCTTCAACAAACCTAATGTACACATTTTCATAAACATTGACACCAATTTAGTACTCAATGAACTCAGTGTATGGGTGTTGGTAAACACAGACAATTTTGCCCGCATAGAACATAAAGTAACATACAAATGTTCATATTTTTTCCAAAAACATCAATGTAGTCATCGCTGAACTTGATGGATGCTCTTTCATAATTTTAAAGGCACTTCAGTCTTTGTGAAACTCAAGTACGTTTTTTCCTAAACATCAAAGGCACTTCAGACTTTATTCCACTTAACGTATGCATTTTCTCAAACAATGACCCCAAATCAAAAATGCAGATTGAATTTGAGTCCCACCTATAAAAATATGGACAATTTAGTCCTCAGTGAACTTCACTGCCTTTTCTTTAAACATTGAAAACAATTCATCACTAAACCCAATGTCAGTTGAAGAATTTTTCGTGCGCTGCAAATACATTTGAGAATTTTCAACAAATCCGGCGTTCCATTTTTGTAACCGGCGACGACAACCTGATTGCATTTTGCCAACATTGACCCTGATATCCGAAAGTGCCTAGAAGGTGTCTAGTACGTACTTGCAAAAAACAGGTCCCGGGGGTGCTGTGTTCCATCAAGCTGGCATTGTAGATTCTCTGCTGGAAGACGGGCTCGTTGTCATTGACGTCTTCCAGCACCAGGCTGACGGTGGCGGTGGTGGACCTGGCCGGTTCCCCGTGGTCTTCAGCCACCACCAGGAACCAGCACACTTCCGGCTGCGTCTCCCGGTCCAGGTTTCCTGTTGTGAAGACGAGGCCGGAGTCCGCATCCACACTGACCGGGCAGTCCCGGTCGGACTTGAGGACAGAGTAGGTCACGTTAGCGTTGACTCCCTGGTCCGAGTCATGGGCCTCCATCTGGATGACAGAAGTCCCTTTTGGGGCATCCTCAAAAACCTGGACCACAAACATATCCTTCTCAAAAAGCGGGTCGCAATCATTGGCGTCGGCCACCTTCACAAGAAGATCAGTCTCGCTGCTCAAACGGGGGCTCCCGAAATCCGAGGCTTGGATCTTCAACTGGTAAAGATCTTTTTCTTCCCTGTCAAGCTGGGCGCAGACGCACAACGCGTAAAGGAAGTCGTCCATCTGCTTGAGGGTGAACTTCCCGTCGCCGCCCTCAAGCTGGACCGACACCATCTCGTTTTGGTCGTCCGGGTCCGACACCGAAATCCGGGCCACATAGTCTCCGGTTCTGGCGGCCTCAGAGACCAGCGCATCTCCAGTATCGCTGAGGAATAGCACGCTGATCACGGGGCTGTTGTCGTTGACATTCTGTACCTTCACAACAACCAAGGTGCTGCTGGACTCTGGCTGGGACCCGTTGTCTTTGGCTGTGACGATCAGCTCGTGGAAATCCTGCGTTAACCCACAGTGACATACGTTATGAATATAGTGATCACCACTTGTTCACAATTCAGCATTCATAAATGAAGAAAAAAAAGCAGAAAGAGTTGATAAAGGCTAGGTAATACGTATGCTCTACCTGTGCTTCAAAATCCAGTGGCTTGTTGAGAAAAACCATCCCGGTGGTCTCGTCAACGGAGAAGAAATTGTCAGGGTCGCTCTGTCGCCGGTTGATCTCGTAGCTGACCCTGGCATTGTCGCCCTGGTCCAGGTCCGTGGCGTGAACTTGGCACACGGACGACCCGACCGGAGCATTTTCCGGTACGGATGTGTCATACTTGCTCTGGTTGAAAACAGGTGGGTTGTCGTTCTCATCCAGTACCCGGATGTTGACCCGCAGCCTCCCGATCCGGGAGGGGACGCCACCGTCGAAGGCCTCCACGGTCAGAGTGTAAAAGTCTCGAACTTCTCTGTCCACTCTGCTGTCCAGAACCAGATCCAGGTTAAGGTGGTTTCCGGAAGCGCTGCGTCGCTCCAGCCGGAAGAGCTCCCCCATTTGGGCCTCTCGGATCCGGTATCCCTGGGTGCCAAATTCCCCCGCATCCTGGTCCGAGGCTCCTTCGAGGTAGAAGCGGCTACCAGGCGGACTCGACTCAGACACCTTCAGGTCCACTTCCTCCAAGGGGAACAGCGGCGAATGGTCGTTGACGTCCTCCACGTTTATGCGCACTTTGACCACCTCCCCCGCTAGGGTGGCCACCACAAATTCGTAGCTCCCACGGGTCTCTCGGTCAAGAACTGTCGTGGTGGAGATGATGCCCGTGTCCGGGTCAATCTCCAGATCACGGAACACGTGCGAGTCGCGGCTCTCTGAGATGAAGAAGCCGACAGTGGGCCCGCTCAGACCGGTTGCCAGGTCGCCGACCACAGTGTGAGCGGGGAGCCCCTCTGGGATGGACAGTGTCAGGTTGGAGATGTCTGCCCATGCCGCGGTGCATAAGAGCGCCAGAATGAGCAGCGTGCACGCATTTTGATGATACATCTCTCCCTTTTTTTAATTACATTCAAATCAGGGGTGTCCAAATGTGTTTTGTTCCAAGGACCGCATACAGAAAAGTCCGGGGATGCAAATGCCACTTTGACATTCTTCAGCTCTAATTCGTTTAACGGGCGAAAACTGATCCATAGCGTTAAAAGTTAAATACAGCTGAACTGTACTTGGGCAGTGACTCTTCACGTACCTGTAGAGGGAGCCGGCATAGCACTACCCCACTTCAATTATTTTTTATAGATGATGTATTTTTTAAACGAAAACAGCTATAAGATAAATCAGAAAAGGCAAGGAACTATCAGGATTTTGGGATGATCAATGGCCTTGTATCCCCCAAGAATATATCTGCTCCAGTATTGAGCAGGAGCACAATCACACTACATTCTAGAGGCAAAACAAGAGCAATCTAAGATCGACACAAGCAGAAGGTGAAGCAAATTGAGATCCTGAGGCACGTCTTACCGACTCTTGAATGATTGGTGGAAAAAGAGGAAGTGACAGACGAAATATCATTTCTTCTTCTCTTTTCCCGCCTTGCCACCCTATGCAGAAAGTAAGTGCTGCAACGCAGGCAAATGACATGGTCATTTGGTAATTGTAGTATACGTCGCCAGCCACTAAAAAAAAAAACGGAATTTGGACAACCCTGGATTAAAAAAAAAAACAAACAAACAAAAAGTCCAATTGCAGGTTTCCAGTTGAAATGTCCGCGCACATCTCCGGGGCAAGCTCCTCAATGGAAGCACCCCGACCCCGACTGACTGCGTGTCCCCATCTGTGCTGCCTGCTGCCATTACCACACTGCTAATCAGGCCGGCAGATTACGCCGTCACCAGACGTCACGGTGCACTGAGGGCGTCCATGAACAAGACACAAAGGGACACGCTGTAACCAACGCCACTAGAGGAATATGCGTATCGTCGCTGTCCTGTGAAAAACACTTACGTCCATTTTATTTCAATTTTCTTATTTTTGCGTGAATGGCGTTACAGACATCGCATTAATGTGAAAATTTTAAAAAATTCCAAAATTGGACATGTGTTTTTCACAGGACAGCAACAATATACACACATATATATATATATATATATATATATATATACACATATATACATACATATATATATATATACATATACATATAAGGAAAAAAGCAAAAATAGTGGAGCTGTTTTATCGGGCTGCTGACTCGCAGGCCCATCTCTGAAGAAGAGAGATTTAATGGCCTATAAAGTGAATTTTAAAAATCGCAAAAATATTGATTACTTTTGTTATTACTTTTTAAATGATTTTTAACAACCAATTAATTGGGCAAATGTTTATCACAGAACCCCAGTTAATTATTCCTGATATTTTGGGGGGGTTCATTTGTCAGTCGTGAGTTCAAAGTTTGCTGTCCTCTTTGTACTAACTCATGTTTGCCAATTAATGGTTAACCAAATCAAGAGATGCCCACAAAGCTATTTGCCACTATATTTAGTAGGCTGGTACAGACATTTTTTTTTTTACACAAACAAAAAACATCAATCGTGTGATATGTGAATCGGGAAAAAAAAAGATGGACATCAACAAACTCAGTTCCTTCTGAATGAAACTCAACAGAAACTGAACATCACACAATATTGATCGGAGAGCTATGGAAGAGAGTGAACATGATCAATAGCAGCAAGAAAATCTCAGTGCAAACTGTTTACGCAGAGAAGGCTAAACATCTTTGGTCGCGAGCATCCACCTGAGGATGGGCAAATGATTTCGGAGGGTCAAGTATGGGGGCAAAAACAAAACTTTATTTGGCGCTCCAAACAATGATGATCAACAACAAGAGCATTCCTTTATAGTGATTTTTTTTTTTTTTTTTTTTTTTCAAACCACTCCAAACTGCTTCACACCTGCTTGCTGTCCGCCATTTGCCGCGATGCGCGTTACGGGTATGATCTTCATGGTGGTCTCCTTCATGGAGTACCAGCGGTTGTGCCACGTCACCCAGATGACGCCGTTGTCATAGCCAAACTCGCCGGTGTCCTTCTCGGTGTACCGCCCGCCTGTGTGAAGAGCGCCGTTTAGGACGAGGGATGTCCAAAATTGCAAGGAAAAGGCCACATCGCCTTGTATTTAGAGAAATACGCTAAAACCGATCCAATTCAAAGGATCCGGATTAGAACTATCACTAAAGTCGTGCGAAGTACAGAGCGCGACTACTTTTTCGAACTGCGGTGTAAAGGTCACCCACCCTCGTAGTATTTGCCGTTTAAGTGGGCAGCATGGCACCGGTTCATCCACCAGCCGGAGCCGTCCTGCAGGGCGCAGTTGCCGTCGTACTTGTCGTTGTCCTTGTCGAAGGTGCTGAACTGCATGCCGTTGTGCGACGTGAAGAACTTGTCACTGGGGTTGTCGCCAAAGTCGAAGCCGTTGAAGGCGTCGCCGGCGTCGCCGCCGAAGTAGTAGCCGTAGGTCAGGCGGTACATGTCCGCCTCCGGCGCCACCCGGAACATGGCGTAGTCGGCGTGCCTGGGAGGGACGCCCGGAGGAGACGTGTGTTTGCACTCGCGTTACTTGTCATCGTGTTCGTGTGTGGGGCGGTTGGTTCGTGCGGGGTGACTCACAGGGGCCATAAAAAAAAAAAAAAGAGTATTGACACTCCAAGTTGTTTTTTTTCCCCCTGCAATTTTTGTAGCCTAAAACTACCAGTACAAAATGATTGTAAATAATCTTAAAAAAAAAAAAAAAAAAAAAGATTGAAACTGTTTAAAAAGTTTTGAAGTTTATCCAGACAACATTGTTGGTGCTTGGGGTGGAGGATAATGTCGTGCATTTAGTTGTTTTTTTTTCACATTTTTCACTTCTGTTCGATGCCACCGATAATGGCTTTACCCCCCAAAAATGTCTGTGCATTGTACCACAAATAGCACGGTAGAGAGATGTTTACAATGCCTTACAAGTGTTATTATTTTTTTCAATGCTCTCTCTATGTCACTGTTTTTCCACTTATGGCTCTGGAATGTTGTCTTTAAATTTTGAAATGAACAACATAGTGACATGAGAAAAATGGCATAATAACTTACAAACTATTCAAGTGCGGGCAGCTTTCCGGAAGGAAAAGTGTTTGTTTATAAGTTGGGAAGCATCTGTATTTTTCAATTTGTGGCATTATGTGGTTTGTCAGGGTCGGTGGGGGTGGGGGGGGGCGTACCTTTTGTTGCCCTCCCAATCGACCAGCTCTATCCGTAGCACCATTGGGATGCTACCGCTCACGGACAGCAGGTGGATCTTCTCGTTGCCGAGCCAGAACTCGGTGCTGTCATCGGGGGAGAGGTAGCCGAAGCCCTCCTTGTACTGGATCCAGTCCTTATGGAAGTCCACGCTACCATCACGCCTCTGCGGATGCGATAAAAGATGCTCATTTGGGCATTCGCAAATTCGAATGGCGCAGCCGAATCACCGGTGCGACGGGATCGAACCAATCGGTGCGGTCCGACCATACCCGGCACCCTTTAGGTTCTGTCGGTTCCATTTCCGTTGTCATTTCTGTCGTCGAAAGTGATTGTGATACAAATTTTTCTTCCTCAAGGGTTCCAAAACAGCCCACTTGTATCGTTTGGCTTTTTCGGCACCTTTACATTGGTCTATTGACAGTATGACATATGACATTTCCACCAAGCCGTACACTTCGGGTCAGCTTGGCATCGTACGTACTTCAGCTGCATTTGTTTTGTGAAAAGTCATGACGGGACCAAAATAAGAGAACTTGCGTCTGTTTGGCACTTTTATGAAGGTGATACATACTGTGTTTTGGTTTGAAAAGATTCCAAAATATCCTACTCCTATCAAACCTACAGTTTGGCTGGGGTATTTTTTATTTTTCAAAAGCTGTAAAGGGACAAAATTAAAGTTCTTTTGTATCTTCTCTCTTTTTGGTGTTCCTTCATTGAGGCGATACATACTTTGGTTTCATCAAGGCTCCAATATATCCTAACCCGTACTGTCGTGCTTTTTAACACTGGGGTTTTGTCGCCGTAATACGGTTTTCACCAAACAGTACATTTTGTTTTGGTACACTATCTACTTCTTTGGAAACAATATTATTAAAAATCAATATTTTGGCACTTCAACATTGAGCTGGTACGTATTTCGGTTTGAAAGAGTTCCAAATTATCCAGCTTTTGCCGTTGTGTTTTTCAGCACCTATATGTTGGGGTATTGCCATAGTTGCGGGGTACATTTCCACCAAGCAGGACAGTTTGGGAAGATACGAACCCTCTGGATGACTGTGAAGCCGCGCCCAAAGTTGTCAATCTCGCAGTAGACCAGGAACTGTTGCGTAGCTTGGGCCGGTTTGACGTAGTAAATACCGCTGACGATGGCACCTTTGTTGGCGATATCCTGGCAATCTAGTGCAAAAAAAAACAACAAAAAACCAAAAAAAAAACAAAAAAAACGTTATGTAGTCATTGTGCCTTAAAATATGAAACATTAGACCAGCCAGGACACTTCCTGTTTGGTTAGGAAAGGTCATTTTTAGTGCTGTATGTAGTATCTTGTACTAACACGTTCAAATGATGTTAGACATAGAAAGACAGTATATCGTCTCGATCATGTGAAAAACACATTTTTTTGTCATTTTCTTATTTTTACATGAATCATGTTTCCGCGTCACAGACATCGCATTAAAGTAAAACATACAAAAAAGTTTCCAAAATTGGAGATAAGTGTTTTTCACAGGACAGCGACAATATATTGGCTATTCCATTTAAAAAAAAAAAATGCTGTTTGCAAATTGGTAATTCATGTAGCACTAATGCACAGCATTAAAAAAAATAATAAAACAAGAATTTATTCAAATTTTCTCTTGAGTTGATAATGGGTTGTGGCCTCTTTTGACATATCACAAACACAAGTGCTGTCTTTTTTCTTGAGCTTGAGCATTAATACGCAGTACACAAATACAAAAATAAAACATAAATAATTATTATAAGTAAGTAAATAAGCAAGCAAGTAAGTAAATAAGTGACTGAGTGACTCATTTGTCAAATAAATGTTCCTTGGGGGTAAAAATATAATCTACAATTGAATTCTTGCCTTTGAATTGGCTCTTTTAACATGCTGCAAACACATACCGTATTTAATAACATACTGAATACTAGTAACACACTTAATTAGATCGGTTTTAAAACAGTTATAAAGTACAGCGTGTTTGTCACGGCCACTTCAAAGCCGAGCGCTTGCGACGAATCCCATCTGTTTACCTTCCACCGATGTAGCGTGTTGACTTTTGCTGGCTCTGACTAAACACTGAAGGGGACATATGTTGGGAAACAATCTAAAGGTCATTTTGTGTGTGTGTGTGTGGGTGTGTGTTTACCTGTTCCAGTGATGGGCTGAATCTCAACGCTGTCCTTGCAGGGCTCGCTGCACGTCTTCTGCAGCTGAATGGAGAGCGTCTTCAAGTCTGCCATCCTCCTCTCGTTGGCGGCGACCATATCATCCAGTTCGCTGTGACGGTGATGTGAAATCACCAGAGGGCCATGACCTCAGCTTCAAATGTTCGAGAATAACCCATGCCGGAGCGAAGTGGTGCTAAATTGCACTTTGGCCCCAGTAAAAATGTAGGTACACATTTTAAAATGCCCCCCCCCCCCCCCCCCCCAAAAAAAAAATTTTTAAATCCCACAAATAATAAAAATCCCACCTAAAAAAAATATTGAATATTGTTTTTGATTTGGTTCTATAGTCTTGTTGATATTAGCAGCATGCTACAGGTGGAACATGGTTCAAATGTTATATAATATCTCAGAGTTATAATGGAGGGAAGATAAAGTAGTGCTATGTTGAATGGTGATGAAAAATCGAGAGAAAAATATTTGGGGGAAACTTTTGTTTTATTTTGTATTTTTTTATTCTGTTTCTTTCCACTGTCTAGTTAAACATTTGTGGCATGGGGCCAGGTTCAAATGTTCTATATATATATATATATATATATATATAACAGAGTTATTTTGGAGAAGGAATGATGTAGTTCTAGCCTATGTTGCACTTTTACCCAAATTGAAAAATCTAGGTGAATATTTTTTAAATAAAAAAACAAAACAAAAAAAAAAAACAACACCGTACGTCATCCTCACACTACACCCCTTATTTTGCCTTATTTGCCAAAGTGAAAATGTTTGGTGTACCAACGAAACAAACACAAAAGTAGTGTTTAGTCAACTTACAATATTTGCTTCTCTTGTTCTATGATGGTCCTCTCAAAGCGGATGATGTCTTCCAGCATATTGGACGACTTTTGGAAGTAGACATCTACAAAGATAAGTATGCCATGTTTAATCGTGACATTTCTGCACTGGTCATTGTTCAATCCAGAAAATGATCGGTCCAGTGTACCACATGAGAGCAATATCATATTGTAGCATAATATATATATATATATATATATATATATATATATATATATATATATATATATATATATATATATGTATCATCTAAAAAAAATAAATAAATACTGCAATTCCCAGCGTGAATCAATACTGTACCCTGAGAGATAACAATACAGTATGATACACCATTATATTGGCATACAGGGATCCGTTTTAGGTCCACTACTGTTTTCAACGGACATAGATGACCTCCTTCGTTGTTATCAGGGCGTTAATTGCCTACTGTAAGCAGATGATAGTGTCGTCCATGTCTCTGACAAACCATCTAGCGTGGGTGATCAGCAAACAAACACAAGCCTTATTTAACATCAACAACCGACTAGAAGAATCTGACTTAACATTAAAATAAACAAAACCGTCTCTATGAGCACATGTTGTGCTATTTGATGATGCAAAGTTAATGGTTGATTAAACATGACTTTTTGGGGGTCTCCTGAAAAGTGATGGTTTTGGAAGTACAAGGACTCCGCCCGACGCCAGTGACATTAACAACCTGGCAATGGTTCCCTTACCTGATGGCAGATTTTTTTTTTTTTCTCAATGTAGCCATTCTTACCTTATCACTCTATCATGATATTTGATAATGGATAAGTTGCAAGAAAATTGGTATTATCGTTTTTGTCGTTCTTTGCAGAGGATAAAGAACAAATGCCTGTGTCTATTGTTATGTGCTATTGCACCGCTAGTATTTAGATTTCTGTTGCTTAAAGTGTAACAACTACACCCCTTATTTTGCCTGGTTTTCAGAAGTGAAAATGTTTAAAATCTTTGAATGCTAATTGTTAGCCTGTATGCCTAAGGAGTTTCCCATTGTATGTTAGCATTCAGGTAGTGCTGGGTATGTGGTTGCTTTAAATACACCATATGTAATTCCCTTTTTGTTTTATGTTTACTTTGACAGGAAGATGAGCAACCTACCGGGCTGGATGTTCTTCTGGACCGTTTGGATGCTGTCTTTCATGTAGATGACCCGTTCTTGCGCTCCCTGCGTTCGGTTGTTGATGCTCTCCAACTGGGTTAGCATATTGTCCAGATGCTCGTGGGCCCTGGACGTGTATTGGTGCATGTAGTCAGCCACGCCGCACGTAGTGGGACAATACTTGCCCTGCAACGTCGACCCAGCACATTGGTGACGGTGACGACAGTTTGAGAGCCGCCGGACGGATTTGGACGCGTACTCACAAAGGCGTCGTTGGGGTGGCACGTCATGCTGTTGTCGTTTTTGACGGCGATGTTGTCTCCTCGGATTTGCTAAAAAAAAAAAAACAACAACAAAAGATAAAGGGATCTCCGGGGAGTTTGAGGAAGAGTAGTACTTCCCTGTTCCATTTGCTGTTCTCTGCGGTTATTGTCACTCTTTTCCTCAGAGTCAAGCTTCAAAAGTCATATTTTTTCATGAAAAATTAAAAAATATATGGTGGGAAAAGTCAATGTTTTTGTAAAACGGAAATTTTATGAGAAAAAGTCATCCCTTTAAAAGTAAAAAAACCTATGCATATTTATGTATAGGGAAAATATTTTATGATAAAATGTATTCATGGAAAGTCAAAATTCATATTCTGACAAGTTTCTAACTTTTTTTTTTCTTATATTTCTCCATTTTTTTTTCTTCGAGGAAGTCTTTTTTTTAATTTTTCTGAAATGCTATACAACTTCCTAGATGAGAGCATTTTTCTTAAGAAAAAAAAAATCTTGATTATCATGAAAAAAGGGCTTATTTAAAAAAAAAAAGTTTAAAAAATTGGTTTGAAAAAACAAATTTTCCTCAAAGAAAAGCTACAATAACTGTTACAATCAAGAATAAAAACTTTTTTTAAATAATACTTTTCCGTGAAAGTTTTATCTTATTTCAAGAAAATGTTTTTCGAGAAAAACAAAAAGTTATCTTTTTCTAGGGGGGAAAATTGCAATTTACAAAATTGAAGTCATTTATTTTCAGAAAAGATATTTCTCTGAGCACAAAAAAATACCCTCAATTTCTTCGAAATCTTTTAAAAATACAGTCAGGTTTTGTTTTGACAAGAGGCGAATTTTTGCGAGAACGATTGAAAGTTTTTGCTTTTCAACTTACTGCAGACGCCATGGAGAAAAGCAGTACGAGCCCGGCGTGGACCACCAGTGAGGAAGCCATTTTGCGACCTGGTCTTGGTCCTTTTCGCTGAGTGTGAAGCTCTTCCACTCGTGGCCACCGTATATTTATCGGGGACAAGGTCCTGTGTGGGGTGTTTGATGAGAGGTACAAACGTAAACACACACACAAACACACGCGCACTGACCATGACTCAAACGTCCACTCGGATCATTTCCCAGATTTGACTGTGTTGGATGTTCCTTGTACAATTGCTAAATAATTGAGAGATGCTCAACCTTCTGTTTCATCGTCACTTTTAAAACTCATAAATTAATGAATAGATTAAGAAAAAAGAAAAAAAAAAGGTTTTTAACCCTGCTGAAGCCCCCCCAAAAAACACATGGAGCTGTCGATAGATCAAAGAAGCTATGGTGCCTTGAGACAACAAAACACTTTTAAAATGTGTTCTCTTAATGAGAAAAATAGCACTCTACAATATTGTACTTTATAGAAACATAGGGTAATGACAAATAGAGTGAAAGGAAGTATTAAAAATGAAAAAAATATGTAAATTACTTTTTCAAAATAAAATAGTTATAAATTCTGGAAAAATAAACATTTTCTTTTGAATAAATTACTTTTTTTTTTTTCCAATACTTTGGTATGAGTGTGACACTGTCCCTCCAAAAATTGTGAGATTAAGATTTTTTTCGTTTGAGAGAATGCAATGTTTTCAAATAAAAATGATTTTTCAGTTTGAAAAAAACAACATTTTTTCCCCTTGTTTTTTGTTTGTTTTTTTGTATTGAAACATTTTTCTTGAATAAAATGCAACTTTTATTAGAATATTAAGTATTATCGTAATATTGTGACATTTTTCCGGAAAAGTCATACTTCAACTTTTGTCATTTTTTAGATTTTTTTTCGCGCCCAAAATATGACTTGAAACATTTTTTGTGACTTCATGTAAAATAAAAATGTTTTGGGGAAAATATTTTTTTAATCAGTGTAGTATGACTACTTGAGAAACTGCCCATCCGGTTGCTAAAGGTTTTGAATGCAAGTACACTGTCCAGTGCGTATTTTGATTGCAGTGTAAGGTGAAACCACAAGTGGGAGTTCCACTCCAAGAAAGTGAAGACGATGGATTCCCCTGACTGAGACGAATATGTTCCAACTTCCCATGCCCCCTGCACCCCAAAAATGACTGAAGATTGAGTTCTTTCTCTTTTTAAAAATACAATTATCCCCTCCTCCCCCCAAAATTAAGAACAATTATTCCTAAAAACAAAGTGATATCTACACTAAAAACAAAAAAATACTCTTTATTCTTGTCTGCACATCATGCTTTGTTTTTACTTATTTCTTTTTACATTTTAATAACACATTTAAAAAAACAACAACTTTCTTTTGCTTAAAAAAATACGGAGGTGTTTCTCCGAAAGAAAAGTCTGCCTTTTTCAGAAAAACACCCCCACATTTTTTCCCCCTCCGCTGCCTTTTTGAGACGAGCACATCCGGTACAAAAGTGCTGTTGAACGCACCCCAAAACAAGCAGTGTGGCACATTGGCCTCATGTTGACTTTGTGCGCTGAATCCTACCTTGGCCTTCCCTCTGCGTGACCTGCTTTTATGACACCCAGGCCGGAGGAGAAGACGGATGCAAAGCCTGAAGAGCGACCCGAGCATGAACCGGCGGGCGGACCTAAACACTGTTGAACTTTCAGTGAACTGGCCTCTTTGTGAGCCCGCAGCAGATGGAAAGCGTCTCCGTCCGTGCCAGGGTGCCTTTCCTAACTTTTGGCTGAACCTGGAAGCTCCCAGCCGCACGCCTCCACTGTTGACTCAAGCGTCAGCGAGGCCAAAACACGCCGCCGACTCATCAACTTCAGGTTAGCGACGTACCGTGCAGGAATTCTAAAGTGGGGGTTCGCTAACCTTTTGGCTTGAGCAGAGATTTTTTTTTGTTTTTTAGCTACATCTGGTGGCATCTTGGTGCTGAAGTGAGTTGAGGAGGTTCAGTAAGACAAAAGCACGTTTTTGTCGGCATCTTGTGGCAACCACAGGCAATAACAATACAGCATAACCCTTTTTTTTTGGGGGGGGGGGTGTTATTTGATGATAAGTCACAATCAAATCAGAGCTTTTAAATGGCCTGAAAACTAAGGTAGAAAGGACTCATTGGTTTTGAATATTGTATTGACACACTTTTATGAATTTTTTTTAAAAATATGCAAATTGGAAACTACCTCTCGCGCACTCTGACTGTGAACCACTTTTCTAAAGTGTGCAACCTCTCGGTGCAAGTCTCCTGCTTGGGACAAGCGGGGCAAAGGTTGGCCCGCATGGCCGCCTCCAGGTTCAATTGTCGGTCGCAGACACTAAGCTAAGCTAAGATAAGCTAAGCTAAGCTAAGCTAAGTCTGCTCAGCTGAAGGTGGCGTGATGGCCAGAGAAAAAGCCTCTTGTTCACGCTTTGTTGTCCCACCCCTGTGGCGAGCTAAAAACAACAACAACACGTTTAAAGAGCTCACATTAAGGCTAGCCCCATACTTTAACCTCTGACACAGTATGCTTGCATGTGGTGGTGGTGGGGGGGGGTCGCTGCCCCACTTGGCCACGAAGCAAATGCACGAAAACTGCCAATAACTCAAAATATAGTTCTTGATCTGATCTGAAAAATCGAAAGACAACAAAAAATGTAACTTGATCTGCCCTAACTATAAAGGACAGTGTGTAAACTGTGTAAAAAAAACAAAAACAAAAAAAAAGATACTTTTTAATGACTTTTTTGTTCATTTTTTTCCTGACAAAAAAAAAACAAAAAACCCATCCTTCTCTTCAAATAAATACTGCATTGTTTCTACTGAAGAAGAAGAAGAAATGAGCTTTCGACTATGCTTAGTTCGGCTATTTTTTAAAGTTTCCCGTCAATCGTTTATCAGTGTACAAAATGAGCAAAACCCTCATAGGCGAACCGGTGCTTCACCCAGGCGGTATGCCCAGCTCCGATACCACATAGCACATTTTGCGGACCCCCAAACTACGGACCACTGATCCCTGAGGGACTCTACAGTATGTGGGTCAACAAGCACTGAGCAGAGCTTGTGGTTGCTTTTGTGGGGACAAATGATGAGCGTGTCGTACATAGCAAAAAGGATTGGGCTAATCTGGACAAAAGGAATGTTTTCACGGCTTTGAGAGAAGTGCATCTTGGAGCCATCCTCCTCCTCCTCCTCCCACCTTCCCTCCTCATCCTCATTCCCATTCCAGTCTGTTCCTGTCGGCTCAGTGGATGCAACAGAGAGGATGACTGCTGGGTGCAGTTTTCTGGTTTCAGTCTGGGTTTTCTGAGCATTCATTTTTCAAGCAGTTTTTATGGAGATTAGTTTTCTGGTTTCAGTCTGGGTTTTCTGAGCATTCATTTTTCAAGCAGTTTTTATAGAGATTAGATTTAAGGTTATGATCCGTCAGGCTGTAACTGATGGACGTCCCTTTTTCTGACGGACTAACTGACTTACATGACAGACTGACTGGCGGATTGACGGACTGACACTTGCAATTCAGTTCACCACAAAAAAACGACGGACTTACGAATGACGGCCGGGTACCCTGGCAACTGGCGGATGACGAATGACGGACCGGCAAACTTGAGTAAAATGCCCACCTTTGGGTTTGGGGATAAGGTTGTGGTTATAATTAGAGTTAATCAGAATTAAACCGTTTTTGCCACACTTCCTCATTCAATGCACATTGTACTACTCATTATGGTGTGTACACCTTGGCCACTGGGGGCAGTAGAAGACAGATATACTGCACTGGAGAATCAGCTCCTTTTTCGGCTTGTCAGTACAGCAGTAGTATTAGTTGTTTTTTTGCAGAAGATAAAGAATATATGACTGTTGCTATTATATTGTCTACACGTGTTGTTACGTGTTCAAATATGTGTTGCTTAAAGTGGAAGTCAAAAATGTTCTTTACAATATTGTATTCAATGAGGCACTACTAGTCTAAACACAATATTCCCTCGGCTCAGCTTGCGAACATCACATGACCAAACCCAGAAAACAGGTGATCTGAGCAACTGTGATGTAATTTTCAGTCGACAGCAAGTGGCAAAATGGCCGCCACAGAGATTGATAAAAACAGGTGGATTTTGCTGCTAAACTCATAGTGCACAAATATAATATTAATCAGTATACCGTGTTTGGATTAGTGGGAATGCGAAGAACATTTTATTGTAAACACAAATTTGGACTTGACTTGAAAGGCTAACGACACTGCCACTTAGATGCTAATTGTTAACCTGTGCGCCTGTGGCATCTTACGCTAGCATTATTAGCAGAGGCTATGTGATTTTAAATATATGTCAATCAATCAATTTTTAGTCCAGACCAGAAGGTCCACTTCAAATAAAATGTGTCATTCTCTTTGTTTTATGTTGTGTTTATGATTTGATGGCGTTGTAACAGTGGCATAAAGAAACAACAATGATAATATCGTTTATCGGGATAGTTCCTTAATAAATCGTCCTAAAAAAAAGTATCGTACCAGGCTTGGTTATAGTTTGGTATGGTATGATTGTGTTTATGGATTGGGGGCTGGCATTTTCTATTCAAGGCATCTTTGAGTAACAAAGATGTGTCAGTGACCCTTACGTTCATAAAATTGATCCATTTAGCACAATTCTGACAGAAGACAAACAATCCAAAATGTTTTTTCCCACATTTTTCTCTTAGGAAAAGCTATCAGATGAAAAGAAACAAGTGATGTTTTATGAGCGGGGAACGCAATATGACACCGCGTAAACATGAAAGCGCTTTGAGTGAGTGCAGATGTGCAAGACTGTTTGTGAATTCTTCCGTCACGTCTGTGGAAATATAATTGCATATTTCATTTAGTTTACTTGCAAATACTTCACTTGAGGTCTGGGGAGCTGACGCACATATTGAGTGAGTTGGGTTTTAGCTACCTAAAAGGTCACAGTTATTACAAAGTAAATTACAATGAAAATGTCCAGTATACATTGTATTGGAAATAAAAATATGTATGGGTATGCATGCATGCGTCCTTGGATTAATTCTGAAGGTGCAGTTGAAGCTAGTGTTATTTGGTAGGGTTACAGTGGACCACGGTTATTATAGTTAACAAAAACTATTGAACTTAAAATAAAATTAAAAAAAAATTGTTAACGAAATAAAATAAGAAAAAAAATGTTTTTTTTTTTTTTTAAAACTAACAAACTATAGATTACATATATAAATCTACAAACCTAACTATATTGCAAAAATGTCCTTTGTTTTCATTTTTGTCAATTACATTTTATTCATTTGAAATGTTTTGCTGTATTGTATCACAAATTGTGAAAGTCAATACACCGTGGCATTATGGGGAAAACATGCCAAACGGAAATCATGCCCTGCAGACATAATTAGTCATAAAAATTATGAACAAGGAATGTTTACTTACTTAAATTTCAAACGTATTGGATAAGCGCTTTGGAAAATGGATGGATGGTATAATGTAGGTCAAATGCTAAAAATTGCACAAGTCTATATATATACATATAGCTATATATACACACACACACACTTATATGCACAAACATATATACACATTTATTTATCAACCTATGTTGATAATATAGATATATCTATCTATATATATCTATATATATATATACATATAGATATGTATATATATACATATATTTACGTTTTTAGCATTTAGCCTATGATATGTTCTAGCGTATTTGCAAATACTTTCAAACGTACTTGCAAATATGTTCAAACTTTGCCCGTCAAATATATTCACTGCACATTGGCAGTTCCACGCTTCTGTAATACGTCGAGGTGGTGCTGTACCAAAATTCAGTCATATCTTCCCCTAAATATTAATAGGGTTGCAATTTTGTTTGTTTTATAAAGTCAATACGGTACTCCGGTAAAATTCTTAACTATCGAAACGCAAAAAAGGTTAACTTCTTTGTACAATTGAATGACAGTTATTAAAAAAAAAAAAAAGACCTCCAGCACAGCCTGCACAGTTAATGTTTTTACGACAAAGTTAGACCGTGAAATTACATGTAATATCATTCTTTTGCCTGGTTACAACCATCCTTGTTATTCTGGCACAGATGGGGCAATGGAATATTCCGCAATGGTCGTGCACACATGTTTTATTTATGGGCAGTGGGGCGGGGTGGGGGTTACATTTTTGCAAGAATCAAGCCAAACGTGACTTTTATGCTTTAATCTTATTTGTGTGCATGTGCTGCAAATTCCCAACAAACAAAAAAAAAAACACACGCACACACACGTGATGAAAAGGTCTCGGTGGGCTGGATGTGAAAGGAGGGCTACTCCTCCTCGTTACTAATAAAAGGCGCTCATCAGAAGCAATGTGAACGACAGTCACCATGATCAACTTATTCGCCTTCCTTGTGGAGAAACTTGCTCTCCTCTGCAAGCTCAAAGTGCTGGTTTTCGGCTCCACGCATGCGCACGAGCGTCCCACCCAACTCCGGGGAGCCTCATCACCACCGCCGCCGCCTCCTCCGCTTCTCCAGCGGGGCGACCTCCTCGAGGTACCCCGCACGCTCTTTACCCACTTCGGCGTCTACCTGGGCGGCGACCGGGTGGCGCACCTCATCCCGGACATCCTACCGGCGCTCACCGACGACCAGCGGCGCTTGGCCACGGTGGTGACCAACTGGCGGCTGATCGCCGGATGTTTGTTCCGGCGCGCTACGGTGCGTGTGGACAGCCTGGAGCACTTCGCCTACGGCTCCCGAATCCTGGTCAACCGCACGGATGGAGCTGGCCTGGTGGTCGGGGCGGCGAAGGGGACCAAGGCGCTGCCTGCGGAGGAGGTGGCCGACCGGGCGGAGGCGCTGCTCGGCAGCTTCCCGTACAGTCTGCTGTGGAACAACTGCGAGCACTTCGTCACCCACTGCAGATACGGACGCGCCGCGAGCCGGCAGACTGAACAGGTAACTACAGGCGACCCCCGTATATTCGCAGATTCATATATTTGCGGATCCCCCCCCCAATTTTATATTTTGTTTTTACCCCTAATGCATTTCAGTGAATGTCAATTATACGCAGAGTTCCGCTATTCAAGGGCCAATTATCCGCGAATAGCGGGGGTCGATAGACCCGCGGATACTCGTAGAGTGGCCTACCGGTAATTGCAGATTTTTAAAAACATTTTTCAATATTTTATATATTTTATTCATTGTTTTGTGGGGGTTGACCCTCATTTTTCATGGAAAATGCTTATTGCCGATATATACTGGACTTCACACAAATCTGATCGGATCTGCAGGTATTTTGCATTTTATGTGATTGGTTGTAATGCCATAATTTGCTGATCGATCAATGACATTATTGATTGGATCCGCAAAATAAGACATTACAGCAAACACAATATTTTTTTCAAACATTTTTTTTTGGGGGGGGGGGGAATTACGAACATTATACACCCCGGCATACTTGAGGTTCAGCACACATGGATTCATTTTTTTGTCCAATATTTATTTGTTTTTGTTTGTTGTTTGTTTTTTTTTTAGTTGAGAAGCTTCAGTTATACAAAATCAGTGCTTTGCCACTCTCTTGTGGCAACCTGGTGGCAAGGAACTATACTGAAATGAGTAGTATTCCAATTTTAAACAATAATCAATGTTTTTTTTTTGTTCCCGCTCCAGTTTTGCGAGTGCATAAAATGGGTGATCAGAGATCGACGCAGCATCCTGGTGACGGGAATTCTGGGAATCATCTCCATGCTCTTTGGCGGCATGGCCACCTCAACTACATTACCCACAATTCTTATCCCCTTTACTCTGTGGATGGCCGGTTAATTCCTGTAGACTCTTGGCCTATGTTTAGAATTGACCAAGTGCCTTAGAAGTGTCTAATTTCCTTCCCTTTCCCTCTAATGACAATAACCAGCTTATTTCACTAAAGTGCCTTTTTTTGTTGTTGTGTAAAAATGTGTAAATAATAAAAAGATTATTTTTTATGATTGTTGATTTGGGTGTGATTTTCTAAAGAAAGAAAATGTCTTCAACCAATTATTTTAGGACTTGACATAACCAATTTTTTCTTTAGCATCAAAGCCATCAAAGTTATGTTTCCATTTTTTCGCACGTTTCCACAAAGTTCAAAGCCAGTGTCACCGTCAACAAACTTTAACATCCCCATTTTTGACTTCAATCTTAAGATCCATATTTGAGTGAACATCAAAACAACGTAGTCTCCATTAAACTTAAAGTACGTGTTTTGAAGTCTCTCTGGATGACTCAAAGGTGCCAAGTCATGATGGCAGGAGTTCAACTACCAAAGCGGTTTATCAATTGGCTAACTAATGTTGACCTTTTCCCAATGAGGATTTGTTCATAATGACTTATAATACCTTGAAAAATATTCTCCCCCAAAAAAGTTGATGTGAAATGAAGTTCACAAAAACTCAAAGACGTTTTTGTAAAGTGAATTTTGAGTTGAACTAACGTAACTTTAAACTTTATTGACATCTACAAGTCTTTGATAAACCTAGTGTACATTATTTTAATAAACAACAACAATTCAGAGTTCATCTACATATATGAGTCAAACCTAATGGACGTTTTTGTATGCAAAGAATATGTAATCTTTCAAAAAACAACACACGGCTTTTCCCAAACATCAAAGACACGGTTGTCTTCAAGAAATTTAATGTACGCTTTCCAGAAGACTGATGACTACCGTAATGTTTTTGTAAAGATCAAAGACAATTTTGCCTTCAACAAACGCTTTGGTTTTTGTTTTCACAAACAAAGACAAATTACTGTTGAAATAAGTATACCGATTTGTTCTCACAAAGTCCTCACAAACCTGAAAACATTGCGTGACCCAAACATACTTGCCTTTACATTGACTTTAGTATTTTTAAGCATTGTGCTGAATAACGCTGAGGAGCGTTTACCAACAAAAGCGGTTTACTTGCGTCGCCTTTTTTTCAGAATGATGGATTTGCGCCTGACGCGGACCCTCGACCTTAATTCCCTACAAATGAATCCCCAATTTCACATTCCAGACCGGCCACAGAGTTCTTAGAGAAAGCTCCTTTCTTTCCAGTCCCGCTGGGATGCGGCCAATCACTAATCCCGACCCAACCCACCTAGCGACCCAATAAAAGCGTCCAGGTGGGGGCTCGCTCTCACATGCCCATCATGTTCCTCTACCAGCTCCTCAGCTTCTTCTTCGCCACCTCCAAGAAGGAGGAGGAGCCCGCCTCCGGGTACGACCTGTCCCAGTACAAGAGGGGCGACCTCCTGGAGGTGCCCCGGACACTCTTCACGCACTTTGGCATCTACCTGGGCGACGGCCGGGTGGCCCACCTGATCCCGGACATTCTTCCGGTGGTCACCCGCAACAAGGCGGCCGTGGCCAAGATGGTGACCAACAACCGCTTGCTTCTGGGCGTGGTGGCCAAGGCGGCCAGCGTGCGAGTGGACTCGCTGCGGGACTTTGCGTACGGGTCCCGGGTGCTGGTGAACCGAATGGACGGCGTGTGCAAGCAGCCGCCACTGGACGCCGACGAGGTGGCCAGGAGGGCTGAGAAGCTGCTGGGGGCGGTGGCCTACAGCCTGCTGTGGTATAACTGCGAGCACTATGTCATGTACTGCAGATACGGCATGGCCATCAGCTACCAGACGTACCAGGTACGGCACGCGCAAGCGTCCCTTGTCTTTTGCGGATACAACAAATATACATTTGTCGACAGTGGTTTTAGTAGTTTTGAATTTGTCATTGTAGCTCATTTCCATTTCATTTCAACATTTTTTTTAATTCAATTTGTTTTTATTGTTCATTTTTAAATGCTTTGGTTGACTTTAGCGTTTATTAGTTTTAGTTTTACATTTTTATTACTTTTTGTATTAAGGATTAGTTTTTAATAGTATTTTTTAAATTTTATTTTTAGGTTTTTTTTTTTTTAATTCAATTCAGGCAATTGACAGTTTTCAATAAATCCGTAGGCTATTTTTCAAACAATTAAGAGTCGCTGACTATCCTAACAGACAATTGGGGTTCATGTACATGTATGGTGGAAATCTAAGCAAATTTGCATTTTTGACCAACCTAATGAATGTTTTGCTAAACATCAAAGACAATCTAGAGTAGAGATAAGCAACCAGCTGGCTCGCGGGCTGCATGTGGCCCACACCCACACTCTGAGTGGACCCTAAATGATCGATCCATCCATCCATTATCTGAACCTCTTAACCTCACAAGGGTTGTAATTAAATAACATTTTCAAACATATTTTAAAAAGAGGGTGTTTTAATTTTTTTTTTTTTTTTGCGGGTGATATTAGAAACATTTTTCTCTACTACAGTGGATACCCGCAGTTCAGCACCACAGATTCATCTGTTTGAAGATTTATAATAATTATATAAGAAAAGAAAAAAAAAAAAAAATCAAAGAATTTTTTTTCTTCATATTTTGCAAATTGGAAATGCATATTGGAAGTATATCATATATATGATATATATCAAAAATAGTTTTGAATAGTCAATAAAACAACCTTTTTGTAAATGCTGAAGACAATTTAGTCTTTTATAACTCAGTGCTCGTGTTTTTATAAATAAAGAGAATTTTGCTTTTCTGAACTTGGACATGCATTTTCATGAACCTAAAATACGTTTTCATACGCAATGAAAACAATTTAGTTTCAAACTAGTTTAACCTACATGTTTTTGGCAATATCAAACACAATTTATCATTGTACATAGCATACGTTTTCAAACCCACTGTCAGCAATTTAGAGTCCTCATTGAAAAGACTCACGTTTCTGAGCTCACTTAACTACTAATGCGTATTTACGTTTGTGCTTATGAGGATTTCTTGTTCCGCAATGTTTGCCAATTCTGTTGTTGCTTGAGGGCGGTCACATGGAAAAGGTGAAGGATAAAGTTGAGTCTCACTTTAAAATTCCGCTGGTGACTCGCGCACAGGGTGCGAAAAAGTGATTATTGGGAGTCTAGCTGCACCTAAATCCAGCTGGCATGCATGTGACTGTTGCTTGTGTTTTTCTTTCTTCGCAGTTCTGCACGACGGTGCGGAAAATTGTCTGCAGTCGCACCAGCTCGTACGTTACGGCCTTGTGCGGCGCAGTCGTGCTGCTTTACCTGGGCTGTGCCACCCCCATCACCCTTTTGGCTATACTGCTGCTGTCCTTCACCATCTGGATGGCAGCCTAGACAGGCCGGAGCAAGAACTCTCATTCAAAAGCGCTGGAGGGATTACACAACCCGGTCCCTTAGAAAGAATTTTGTAGCCGTGTGGAAAGCTCATTGACATGAAATTGGGTGGACATGTCAATCATAACAGGACTCATGAAGAAGTCTGACGGAAATTGAACAGTAATTGCTTTTGGCAGCCATTTTGGCGACAAATTCTCTTAAAAAAAAAAAAAAAAAAAAGGGTGGGGCGAGTCCTGTAATATTGACAAAATTAACTTCTGACTAAAGTGTCACTATTTTATTTTAATATGATACATAATTATAATATATTAATATATAATAATATATATATATATCAATGTACAATATACATTAAATATATACTATCATTTGTTTAATAACGTTTATAAAAATACTCTAACAAAAGTAACATTAAAATAAAAAACACACATCGAAATGTAAATATATAGATACATATACACATAGATAATTATACGCACATACATAGAAGTGAATAGGTTACAATATTTTTTAAATAAACTTAAATACTGCACCAAATATATTTTTATTTGAAGCTCCAGTATATGTATTACAATATTTTTGAAAAATATAAATGTATTTTTTTTACATTTTCATAAATCAATTTATAAAAATAAATGACATCTATTTTGTATGTATATATATATATATATATATATATATATATATATATATATATATATATATATATATATAAGTATACATTCAATTTTATAAATGAGATACATAAAGCCTAATGTTGGTGTTTTACCGCCACCTGTTGCTTCATTTGTAAATTGTTGTATATTCGCTGTAAATGCTCACTGTCCTTTTTAAAAATGTCAATTACTTAATATTATTATTTCAATGTTACATATTGTCAAAATAAAAAGACAGGGGTCAGAGTACCACTTGCTGGTTTAGCGTGTTCCTGTCAGCCTGAAGTTCCATTTTTTATGTCGAAAAAGTTGTATTTTTACGAGTGGAGGTCACTGTTGAGATTGATCCATGTTGTGGTGAGAGAATTCTTGCCGTCCTTGTGTTACCGTTTGGATGTATAACCTCATGCAAGTTGTTTTGGGGCCATTAAAATTGCATTTCTACATGTTTATCTTGATTTGTTTTGATTCGTGCCACAAGGAGCAGCGCAAGTGAATCTCTACTCTCTGTTAAATACAAAGTATTACATAAGGAAAAAAGTATACACATATATAGTATCTATTATCACAATGAATGCAAAAAATATCAAGAAAAATATGAATGCAATTATTTTCTTGTTTACTCGATTTAAAAAAATATTTTGCTCAAGTAAAGGAGAAAGCAAAAGGAAACCAATGTCAATAAAAATGATGGCCGTTTAGCTTTATTAATTTAGGCACTTCAAAGGGTAACACCCCAAATTTATTTGGGCTTAATCGGGCTCACTTGGCATTTTAAAGCAGTTTGTACTTGTAGAGTGAGTAATATAAAAGTTTACACACCCCTATTGAAATGCCCTTTTTTTTTTTTTTTTTATGAGAAAAGAAAAGCCCACTCAAACAGCTGGATTTATTTGGGATTAATCAGCAGAACTTGAAATGATGGCGGGTGTGTGCTGACGCTCATGAAGTACCATAAGTTTTGACCGAAAGTAAGTGACATGACATGCCTTCAGTGAGCTTTGAACCTGGCTCACCCGGGTGGAGCGGCATAAAAGCGAGGTACTAAAACCCGCAGTGATGTATTGATTGAGGCGAGGCGAGGCTTCAAGATTATCGACCAGCAGGTGGCCTCGCTGACCCCTTTCAAACATTTATAGCGTTTTCTATCTTGTAGTTCTTTCTCAGCGGTCACAGAATCTAGCATGCACTTGTTTCATGATTTTTTTTTTTACCCCCCCCCCCCTTCTTAGTAAGCATATAACAGAGTTCAGCTCATTTTCCCACATGTACGTTATTCATTTGTATTTTTGTTTGTTTGTGGTTTTGTTCCCTAAGCGCCAAGCCTCCCAGGGTGCCAGGCTGGAAGCTTTCCCACAGTGGAGGCGGTGTGAAAGGATGCTGTCCAAAATGAAATGATGGATGCTCTTGTTTACTGGCAAAATGTGACATGGCAGGGTGGCACGACGCCAGAACGACAAGTAGTGAATTATAACACGTCACAAGTTGTAAGACCACAAAGTGGCGCCTCAAAAAGCGTTCAAATGACGGGCGCTTTTCTCCTAAAGATTCAGTGGAATCATGCATTTTATTTTTATCATTTGTTTATCTATTGTAATAATGATTAGAACTTGTCCTTTTTTTGTATTAGCATACATCCATACATTATTACAATAAATGTATGGATAATGTATATCATTCATAGCAACAACAATAACAAAGCAATTATAAATATCATGTACTACTATTATGATTATTCTATTAGTACAGTTGATGAACCTATTATTTTCGTTGGTGGCGATTTATTCTTCACGTGACTTGACGGAAGCAGTAAATACAGTCAAAGGAGGACATGCTAAGCTAATCAGGTGGCCTCAATGTTGTAACGCCTCCCAATTGCCTCCCCCGCACTCTGACACCCCTGTGGACTTTGGCGAAGATTTTTGATTACCTCATTAGCATTCATGAAAAAGTCTCTTGATTAACAGGGACGTAAACATGCGCTTGAAAGCATTTTCCTTTTTTTAATTACATCACATTTTAATTGCTGGACTGTATAAATAACCGTGCTCATTAAGAAAATGAAGATGACTACAAGCCTACTCATTAATGTCGCAATCTTGGGAAACGACATCATTACATAATATTCATCCATCAGGGCTGCGACGAATCCCGGATACTACACAGATCCCGATATTTAGGTTGCGATCCAGTATGTTTTGCGATACTTAAATAGGATAAAAATACATACAATACTTAAAAGTCATCTTTGCGACAGTGAGCAGAGGTCAGCTGCTACAGGAAGGAAATAAAACTTTTAACTGACTTAACTGAGTTCATTTTTTTGAGTGCGTTATGAAATTTAGATTAATCTCAATAGTTAATGCTTTAATTTTGACAGCCCTAATATATATACACACACACACACACACACACACGAAGCACCAAATCTCCTGACAAAGGTGCTGTAAAATAACCCATTTCAAGCATGTTTGGGGTACAATGGCCTACTAAATTGTCATGAGTCACCAGACACTTGATCGATAATGTGCTTGAATAAGGTGTAATCAAGTGAAAGCTTACAAGCGACCTGCGGTGCTGTGGTGGGAGTGTTTTAGAGTGGAAGGATGGCACAGATCAATAATCAATCGTCTGTCTGCCTCATCATGGTCTCTTTGACAGGTTGAAATCCATTACAGGATCAGCATGGACTGCTGCAATTACTTCTACTTTTATGTGAATATTATGATAGCTCATCATAAATTCAAATTAGTCATCAATCAGACTTTTGTTTGTCTCTCCTGCTGATATTTTTTTTTTTCCCCCCCTCAAACAGGACTTGCAACATATCATTCACCATACACGGACGGTATGAATAATACGAGGGAGTACAAAACCTCAAGCTTAAAAGTTCTCCTCTTATTAAGTCGTCTTGGAAAGGGGCGAGGAGTCATGTGCGCTACCTTAAATGTCCTTAAATCACTCGTAATGAACAAATGAATTCATAAAGGGATTATGAATACATGAAGGGAAGGCTGGATGGGTGAATGGGTGAGTGAAAGGATGATTGAAGTCATGAATAATGGATGAATGTGAATGAATGCCTTTATTGACGGATGTGTTAATGCATGAACGGGTCAATGTATGCACAAAGCGGATGATTGAGGAGGTGAATGCATGAATTACTTTGGGAACGAATGGATAGATAACCAGATGAATTGGATGAATGAAAGGATTGAGGTGTGAATGAATGAATGGTTTCATTAAAAAAAAAATGGACATAAAAATGCTCATTTAAGCATGTAATCATTCATTTAAAATGGTAGATTTTGGATGATGGTTGACAAATTAATGAATAGATTGTATGAGTAGCCTAATAGATCAAAATATTAAATGTTTAAATTAAACATGTAAAAATGATTATTAATTTGTGTTTTTAAATCTTTCACTCATTATCTCCAATGCTGTTCATTCTGAGATGTCTGATTCTCATTATTCCAGTAACAGTGACTGTATAAGTTCTATATTTGAAAATGAAACGCTAAGCTGAGAAATAATAACACTACCCCCCCCAAAAGTACATTTATTGTCTCTTATTATCACGGTAAAAAATAATTAATTTTGGATACAGAAAAATGTTAAAGACATAAATGTTGGTAATAGTCATGTAACGATCTAACCTGCATCTTGCGTCCTGTGCAGTGGGCGCTGGTGGGTGGGTGGGGGTGGGGGGGCAGAGACGAGCAGTCGTAGCTCATCACATTTTCACGCGGCTCTTCAGGAGAGATGAAGCTTTGACTCTGCTTTGCCTCTCCTTTCATCCTCATCATCTTCATGGCAACCTGCACGTGGACTTAACGTCAACTTATTCTTGCACATTGAGGTAAGACTTTCAAAACAAAAATCGCCACCTTTTCTATTTAAAATTGTCCATTTTTTTTTTCTTTTAATCGGAGTCTTATTGACATACTGTATCTATGGAAAATGATGCCATTCAACCCTACGTTCTTAATTGGTACGTTTCAAAAATGTCATTGGAAACATTTAATGGTCAGTGTGAAAGGTGTTATTGGTACCTTTCACACAACATCCAGGACAAAAAAAAAAAGCAGAGAGTGTGAAAGGGGGCTACGTTGGTGAAATAAATGTCAGGATGTCACTATGTGATTCATTCTCACTTCGGGTTCGAGAGGACCCATGTGGAAATCACTCGCTCATCCCCGCCTTCTTGTTTATCGGCTCCTCAGCCCGTTTCACAGAAATGGGTTCATTAGAGACATAAAAGTCCAGTAGAGCTGGCGGTTCCCCCCCCCCCCCCCCACCTCTGTCAGATGATTTGCGCTGCCATTTGAAAGCGTTTATGGCAGCGTGAAAGCCGTTGCACTGGTGAAAAATTGGGATGGAGGAATTCCCGGTATTGGTGGGAGAGAGACAATTTGGACATTCCCTAAAAAAAAAGACTTGAAACACACAACCTGAGGAAAGTCACAGTCCCTAGCTGGGGGAGTTGAAACTTGCCGAAAAACAGCTGTAACCTCTAAAGAGCTGTAAAGGGGCTTCGCAGATTGGAATTGTCTTGATCTGTAATCAAATGCTCGACCGCTGAGCTATACTCCAATGACTTGGGATGTAGTTTGTGTTCCAGCTATGTGGTGGCCATTGGGAAGTTTGGGAAAACTCCAGTACGGCCGGGTCCATTCCAGGTCGAAATGGCCGCGCATCGGCCACACGTACAAGTTGCGCACAAGTCAAGAGCAGCAGCGGAAGAGCGCACAGTTGTCCGGCTGCGCTTGGCCAGGATCGAGTCTGATGGTTTAGTTGATCATTTCCACAAACAACTTGGGACTACAAATGTGATTCTTGATTTAGTTAAAAGAGGCTTGTGGTTCAAATCTCAGATGAGCCCAAAAGATTAAAAGGAAATTCACTCGAAGCAGTTATCAGAGGAAATGCAGGGATATGATTCATGCTAAGGGTTTCAGATCATGGACGATCCCGACCTATGTTCCTAATTTAAAGTGGAAGTCAACCCAAAGATATATTTTTTTTCAAGAATATGTTCCCAGCAGGCCCACTAGTTGAAACACGGCATTCGGATTAATATTGCTTTTCTGGAATATGAATTAAGAAGCAAAATACAGCCCTTTTTAGCCATCTCGGGCTTCTGTCGACTGAAAATGACATCACAACTGCTCAGGGCTCAGGTAACGACCAATCACGGCTCCGCGTAAGAAAACAGGTCGCCGACAGAAGTGACAAAATGGCCGCTCGCACAGATGGCTAAAAACAGGTGGATTAACTCTTATTCCACAAACGCAATATTTATCAGAATGCTTCGTTTCAACTAGTGGGCTTGCATAGAAGATATTCTTGAAAAAAAATATGTTTAGGTTGACTTGCCCACCGTTTCTTCAAAATTGGCTCATCGGAGATGTGGCAGATGTACCAGAATATTTCCATGTTGACTTCAACAACCCATTCCATTTTGGTACCTTTCAACAAAACAACCAGGCTGGGCGTCACGTCGTTAGCGACACGTTTCTAGCGTCTCGAACAGCGACGACTTATTAACACTTGTTCAAACTTGTTACAGACTGACGTTAAATGTGAAAATGTCAAATGTGGTCGTTACATAGGCTGGCCGATGGGGTCGCCGCACCATGGACGCTGCCAACGCAAGCGAAGTGCAACGGTCATCGGCAACCCATCCCTCCGCTAACTGCTGCTGGGCCGGGACGGCGCCCGCCGGGGACGAAGCGGCCTACCCGGGCCTGAAGGACAGCACCAATCTGCCAGCCGTGCGCGTGGCGCTCATCCTGGCGTACGGCACCATCATTGGCCTGGGTGTGCTGGGCAACGCCCTGGTGATCCACGTGGTGTTCCGCTTCCGCCGCCTGCGCACCGTCACCAACTTCTTCATCGCCAATCTGGCTCTCGCCGACCTCCTGGTGGCGTCCCTGTGCTTGCCTTTCACGCTGGCGTACACCCTGCACGGCGAGTGGGCGTTCGGCCGGACGATGTGCTTCGTCTTGCCCTGCGCTCAGGGCGCCGCCGTTCACGTGTCCACGATCACGCTCAACGTCATTGCGGTGGACCGCCTCCGCAGCGTGGCGCGCCGCCCGGATGGCGCGCCGCGCATGTCCCGGCGGGCGTGCGCCGCGGTGGTGGCGATCACATGGGCGGTCAGCGCGCTACTCGCCAGCCCGCTGGCTATCTTCCGCGAGTATGCCACATTGCACCTGGCGCCCAGCGAGTCAATCTGGGTGTGCGCTGAGAAATGGCCCGAGGCGGGCGGCGGCACCCACTACAGCCTGGCCATGATGCTGCTGCAGTACGGCCTGCCGTTGACTGTCAACACAGGCGCCTACGCGTGCATCTGGAGCAAGGTGAGATACGTTTTATACGGTGAACTACCCGCATATTTATGATTCAGCATTCACCTATTCATTCATTTTGGGGTGAACTGATTGTTAGATTAGGCCTCTTTGGTGCATATAATTAGATAGGTGACTCGGGCAAGGCCGTTATATTGTGGTGACTTTTCTCTAGCTTTTACTTGGCTTCCGTTCTCTAAGACACCCTTGGCACACATATAAATTTGTTGAGACCGTGGAGTCGCACATTGTCGTCCCAACACAGAGAGTATAATATCAGGAATATATTGTGGGGGGGTTTGACCTTCTTCCGCATCTGGCATAATAAGGCTCCATGGCCGTGTCTCAATCTTTCTGCCATCCATTAAATAGTTCAACTGAGAATGTTGCCGACTCAAAAAATATTTAGCTCTCCAAGTATTACCATAAAGACCAACATCAAAATATAATACAAAAAATACAGAAGTCAAGGTTTAAGTCCTGAAAAGTACATTTACTCAATTTATGTTGTAGATGTTAATTGCATTTAATTCAGTGATGCTTTCGCATAGTAGCTAGAGCCCGTGTACCACTCGTAGTACTCAGACCACACTTTTGAGAATTACCGAGTTAGGCCATAGCTTTGTCTAATAGACAACAATATTACTTTGTTGACAGCTTGTGGCATCAGGAAACTACATACCTAGATTAGTAGAAAGCTGAATATCAGAGGTAGGAGTAAACTACTCACTGTGTACTACTGACGAAAAGTGTGGGATTTTGGTCTTTCGTGTAATTTCAGTATGAACCTAAAATGGAGTGCAGTGTTGGGACGGAGCCCTGCTACAAATAGTGAAAATCTCAGCGTGATTGACGCCAATAGTTGCCTCAAGGTAGCAGCAAAGCACTACTATTGTCTAAATTAATCTCCGCATTTCACTTCAACATAGTTTTTCGGCACCATGATGCCCAAAGTTTACATGAAAAAAAATATGGTCTTTTTTTTAAATCCTAGTTTTCTGCTAATGACAATACCTTTTATTTTTTTGTGACCTGAGCCAGATGAACGCCAGCCGCCTGTCGCGCGCCCACCGCCGCCGCCGCAAGACCACCAAGATGCTGGTGACGGTGGTGGCCGTCTTTGCCGTCAGCTGGCTGCCGCTGCACGCCTTCCAGCTGGCCGTGGACATCGACAGTCGCGTGGTCTACATGGACGACTTCAAGCTGCTCTTCAGCGCCTTCCACGTGGTGGCCATGTGCTCCACCTTCGTCAACCCCATCCTCTACGGCTGGATGAACAGCAACTACAGGAGCGCCTTCCTGGACGTCTGCAGCTGCTACCGGGCCTTCAACGTCCATAAAAAGATGAAAAAAATGGTCTCTGCCCCAGCTTACAAGTCTAGCAAGTTTTAAATCACACTTTCCATTATAAACTGGTGCCTGGATAAAAGAGTATGACTGTGAGTCCTGTTTTATGGTCTGTCTGCATGAAGTTGCTGAAGCATTTGTGTTCAATCTGCTTACAGGTTTAAAGCACCGCAACACAGATGCTAATTAGCATTCGGCTAGCCGGGGCCTTCCTTTAGGCGGTTTGGCTGGTTTAAATACACAAACTGTATTTCTCTTTGTTTTGTTTGACAGTTAACTCCAACTAAGAGTGGCGTTAAAGAGCCAGAATCCTCTTTTTTGAAGAACTGTTCAGTTGTATTTGCCAAATTGCCACTTATTGTAAAGTGTGTTGGAGCACCTTCCTGCCCCTCTGCGGGTGCTACTAGCCCTTTTAGAGTAACCAAAATGCATAGGAAATGCCATCTAATTGAGTTTACATGTCTGTCAAAGTCCAAGTTGCACTTACGATGGTCCCTGGTACTCTTGAATGATCTTCTTCACTCTTTCAGCCATTGAGAAAATTCCTGTTGGTTTTGAATGATAGGAGGGACTTCCTGTTTGTCCCCAGGTGCTACTGGCCTTTTAAGAGCAAAAGGGAACAAAAGAGAACAAAAAAAAAAACACAAATAGAAAAAGTCCCTACCCATTAGACAAGTTAACCAAAACTTACATTGGACTATTTGACGATCCCGTCCTCTACAAGTATCTTCTATTCGCTAAGCAACCCTTTTAGATAACAACAGGTGCACCTTTCCATTCGTTATAAGTGCCATCGGCCCTTTAAGAGTGACACAGGTGGCCCAAAAGAAAACTAAACAGTAATGCCTTCAAATTTCATCCAGTGTCCCAACCACACTATCGACAAGAACGCTTTTGACTTTGAATGACATCCAAATGTCGGTGATTTTCTAATTCCATTGGTGTCAATTATGTTGTGAATAAAATGCAAGTCAAGAGTGATCAGGCTGTAGTGCTTGTTATTGATCTGCAACATCAAAAGCAAGAGGATGAGGCGTCTTTATTGGCTTGATGATGAGTCACAAACAGGAAATAGGGACAATGGTAAACAGGAAGCGATGTGATTTCGGTGGGTGGGAAAGCGGTGACCAGGCGGTGTCCCTCGTGGGCCCTTAAGTCCTGTCCTGGGTGCGATCATGAACTAAAGGTCGTGACTTTCCGGCGGGGGTCTGCTCCTGGTCCGGGCGTGGGCCTCGCAGTACAGCTGGCCCTCCACGAAGAAATAACCTTTCTGCTTCAGGTTGATGTCGCAGTCGGCGCACACAAAGCAAGTCGGGTGGCGGAACATGTCGCGAGCCTTCACCACTGTACCACTGGACCATTACAAAAAAGAAACACATCAAAGGACATTTTATTTGGGACACCTGCACAATAAAAAAAGCCATGCATTTTAGGAAGTATTTCATGTCATTTCTTTCTTTCATATTTCTTTATGCTCCTCGGCTAATGGACCCAAGGCGTGAGGAGGTGCTGTATGCCCTTTCCGTTTTGCCGTTCTAGGGTTGTCATCGCTGGCGTCACTGTTACTTGTAATATGGTCACAAGATGAAATCCCATGACCACATTTTAAATGAATGAGAATAGGTAAAAGTGAATACGGAATACAAATGAAAAGAAAAAAAATAGTTTTTAGCAAATGAATTTAACTTAAATGTGAAAATCTAACAAAATAAATGGGAATACATATGCAGTCTAAATATTAAATCATATTTAATACATACATATTTTTGTTTGAGCAGAACAGTTTATTTAAAATAAATATGTTATAATAAATATTAATAAAAAAAATAATTCATGATAACTACATATAAATATTTGATGAAACTATAAAATGTAACTACTAAATAAATGTATGTACCATTATTTCATGATTGTGTACAAGCTAGATGCATGGTGTTGATGTTTGATGATCCTGTTTAAGTGCTTTGCTGCCATCTCGTGGCATCAGACGCAATTACAAGTCTTTTAAGGGAGTGTCATTTTTTCTGTGATTTTTTTTTCTACTTGTGACAGGGCTTGGTCCATATCACTGTAATACAATATTCACTTTTAATGTGAAATAATAATAGAGTATAGCATGTAAATGTAACACTCACACAATGCCGTTTCCACACTTGTCGCAGATGGGAAGTTTCTGCAGGTTTCCGGCAGGTGCGCTGGGTTTGGTGGTGGGCGCCTTCACAGTCCTGGTCACCATCGGCTTGGTGCCTGCAACGATACACGCCACGCCACATTTCAGCATAATTCAGAACGTCATTCAATTATTTCATTCAGTCACATTTAATCATGCAGTATTTGCCTAGTGGTGAAATACATAAAATACTTCAAGCAAGCTACGGTGATGAATACAAGGGCACCTAAGAATATAATGTTGTATAGTATAATCCAATTAATGGAATATGACAATTTCAAATACTGTATTTGATTGCAGCCATAAAATATGAACAAAATGACAAAAATGGACTTTGCCCGTTGGGAGTTTTTCTGAACTAACCGTCGCTCTCGACATATTCCTGCAGCGCCTTGAAGGATCCCGACTGTCGAGGCTGTCCCGGTTCTTGGTGGTCCTGCTGCAACATGCGATAGACATCCGAGTCCTCGATGTTAGCCAACGTCCTTGGGCTGTGTGCACAAGCGTCAAAAGGATGTTAGCATGTCACGTATTTTACATATGTTTTAGCCCGTGCTCTATACGTGCCCTGTGTTGCGTCATAAATAAATCAACAAATAAATATTTTATTTGTGTTCATTGATTTATGTGTAGTTTATTTTTATTTTTCAGTGCTCTTTTTTTCAGCTAAAATATACGTTTTACATTTTTCAAGTAATATAAAAAACATTGAAAATGAAAATAATTTGAAAAATCTGAACTAGAAATATGTTTTATATATATATATTTTCTTAAATAATTTTCTTGTGTCTTGTATTTAATTTTTTTCTTTGGTTGTTGTTTTTGCTGTTGTTTTGTTCATTTCTGAAAAGAATATATATATATATATATATATATATATATATATATATACATATATATATGCACACATATAAACACATACATATGTTAGGGGGGTGCATTTTTCCAATGAAAGTCGATTCGTTGTGTATGATACGATTGAAGAACGGTACATTTTCAAGAGGAACGATTTGCTCCCCAAACTAGAGAAGTTTATAAACCAAAAGAAAAAAAAAGAAAGAAAAAATCAGCAACATCAAAGCGATTTACATCCATTTAAACCTGATGTATTGTGCATCTCTCATAAAAGACAAGATGTGCGGATATCAACACATTTACAGTTTTCTGAATAGTGTTCCTTAAATTTCGGATTCGCAAAGTGTGATTTTTACAAATGCTAATATTATGTTGAAAATTGTTCGTTAAAATATTAAAATATGATGAGCCTCCCTGCCCGTACAAAAACACACTTCCTTATAGACATGACGGTGTCGTGAGATGGACAAGTGGAACCACTCGATCATGGACCACTTGAATCTATTATTGCAAATATTTTGTTGGGGTTGACCTTACATAACAAGTCAACCAAAATGAAGGCTGTCTTACCCAGTCCTTCCTCACTTGCAAGTAACCTACATCGGATGCTTGTCTATCATGTAAAGTGCGCAAAGGACAAATAATGCGTCATCCATTCTGCCCTAAAATGTCCGCCCGTCACATCTCTCGACGTGCTAAGTGCGACTCCGCATTCCCGACGTGGCCCATGTAAGCAGGAAATGGCCTGGAACAACGGATTTATTGCTTCTTCATCAGATTACCTAACACCAAAGCTTGGACTGATGTATATTTATATCGTCATAGCGACGCGCCGTACATCAGACAGAGGACCGAAAGACTTGTGAATGCATTGAAAGGATGACGTGCTCTCCACTAACGGTTCTCAAACGTTTGAAAACAGGCACCACTGACAAAAACTCACCATCATGATGGTGTTAAAAAGCAGCAGTGTAAGAATTGAGCATTTGAACATTAACACTTTGGATTTATTATTATTATTATTTTTTTTTTTTACAATTTTTGATTTGGAAAAAACTCCAAATATTAAACCATCTTTCAGAAAACAAGTATTTTTAAATTGCTCACCAAATGTAAACATTTGGAATTATTTATTTTTTTTGGGGTGGGTGATACATTGAATAATTATTGAATATAAAATTGGTATGTAACGTAAAAATGTCAAGCACATGAGAACTTTTTAAACATGACCATTAACTACTATATGTTTATGATTATAATTATGATTTTTTTTTTTTTTTTTTTTTTTGTATGTGTTTTTTTTGTTGTTGTTGTGTCGTAGAAAGGTGAAGCGTGTTGACCTTTCGTGCTTGGGCTGCACGAATCCTTTCATCTGCCCCTCCATGGCGTCCTGGATGTTTCCGGAGGAGTAGAGCCCGATGGGCGTGTTGTAGGTGGTGCTGACCACCTGACGCGTGTCGTCGAGGTTGGCCGCCGCCACGAACGGCTGAGCTCGCCGGTTGTGCGCCGCACCGATGGCCTTGTACTCCTGCGCCAAAGGTCAAAAGGTCACAGTCGTCAAATGAATGAACGGACAGAACCAATTCATCTGGCAAGTGTGGGTACCATATATATACACCCCCCTCCAAAAGTATTGGAACTTTGTTTTTGGCGTATCCTGGAGACATTTGTCTTCCAGGGCAAAGGCTGAATATGAGACTAAAGTGGTCAATTGCAGCTTTTATGTCATGATATATGATATTTACATACATTTTTGAAGTGTGAAAGAACTCAGGACAGAGCACTTTTTGTATGAAGCCGCCCACTTTTCAAGTGAGCAAAAGTATTGGAACTTGTGACTGATGGGAGTTTCTATTGGCTCAGGTGTTGCCTTTTAGATTGATTGCTTAAATATTAGATAGTGCTTGTTTTTTGGCTTTGGGATTTACCCGTTAAAACTGCCCAGACTTTTGGAGGAGACTGTAAAAATGATTTCACGGCTTTTCCTACTCACCTGTGGCTCGGCTTCCAGGTTGAGCTTAAAGGGACTGACTTTGCCGTCCTCCGTCACCCGCGGCGACCACAGTTTAGCTTCGCTTCTAACAACACCATAAATATGGTTAAACCATTATAAAAGAAATAAAGAAACAAACAAACACACAAAAAAAGAGAGCAGCTTTTTTGTTGGTATTTACAATGTTTATATTTACAAAAAAAACAATTCATGGTAAACAAAAAACAAAACAAACAACAAAACAACTAACAACCAATGTATCCCTCCACCCCACATGTTGAATTTTCTTTGGAAACCGTTTTGTCCACCACCCCATGAATGAATTTGATTGCCCAATAATTTAGTTAATGAGAATTATCTTGGGAAATTGTGCTTTTTTTTTTCTTGTAAAAAATGGAATCAGTTTTAACGTCTTTTTGTTCTCAAAATTTCATTTTTGGGGGAAGTAAAATAAATGTTTCTCTCTTTTTTTTTTTTTTAAAGAGTTTTCAAAATGTGTAATCATTTTGGCAAACACTATCTTTTCTATACAGTGTATTTAAATCTGTATTAAATGATTTTTTCCCTTGTATTTTGTAGGGTTAAAAACAGTTTGAGTTAACTCCAATAAATACAGAATTTACCAATTTTTGAGAATATCTTGGAAAACATATTCTAAAATATTTAAAAAATGAAAGTTTTACTGTAAAACAAAAAAAATTATAAATACATTTTCTTAATGTTGCATCTTCAACTCTAAAAAACTTAAAACAAATATTCACTCCATTCCGAACAGGCTTTAAAACGTTAAACCACTTCCTAGATTTATTTTTTTTTTTAAATTTTGGAATGAGTTTTGCTCATTATAGAAATTAGGATTGTTTCATTGTTTGTTTTAAAATCTAAAACGAGGGACGATCGCTCACTGTTTTGGGATACACATTTTTAAAAAAGAAATTATATAGAATATAGTTTTAAAAATATCGATCACTCAATGGGTTGTATATTACTAGGATTAAATCTTCGAGAGAAACCTACAAAATGTGGGTTGAAGGATCAAAAATTGCAGCCAACAAATATGTGCTCAGTCTGACAAGTAGTACGACATGTTTATAGTTTTGCGCCTCCATGTTTTTCCTTTCAAGGCGATGCTAAGACGAGAGACCGCTCACCTTTCCACGGTGAGCGAGAGCTGATGGGTCGCCTCTTTGATTTTGTTCTGCGCATCGCAGTGCAGCATGTCGGCGGCAGAGGCACCGTCGATGGCCACGATCAGGTCGCCAGCGCAAAGATCGGCCACGGATGCCTTGCTGCCGGGTGTGATCTACCAGGAAGAACAGACCGGTCACATTGCACACCCTCGTAGCCCATTCTCCATTTTGACTCATTTTTGAAGACTCGCAGAATATTGCGATCTGTAATAATATAAGCCGTGAACCTACAAAAAGAAAGAGTAAAAAAAAAAAAAAAAAGTTTGTCTCTAGCTATTTCCGTTCTGTAGTAATCAGCAGCAGAACATGGGTTAGCCACCAAAACCACAGATTTCTGAATACAAAGCAGACAAAACAAGCTTTTTGTTCAATAAAAACATGTCAAACTTTGCTGCTCGTGTTTTTTTCTTCTGTGGGACTATAACACACCAAAAACAAGACCAAGCATGAGCGTTTTATGGCAATTTATTTTGAATTTTTTACAACAAAAAAAATTTGCTTGTGGAATAAGAGTTTTGGGGCGGCCATTTTGTCACTTCTGTCGACTGAAAATGACATCACAACTGCTCAGCGCTCAGGTAACGACCAATCACGGCTTAGCTTTAAAAAACATGTCGGCCGCCAAAAATGTGTTTGGGTTGAATTCCGCTTTAAATTACGTCCATCATCATATTCATCCAATCCATATTATTCTAATTTCAACATATTGGTATTCAAGAAATTCAAGCCATTGCAGGCTATTATTTTTGTAATTTCAAAAATTCACAGCGTTGCCAAAATTCCACATTTTCAACCAAGAATTTGAAATTCAAAACATTCAACTCATTCAATTCACCTTAGGAACAATTTAAAAAAAATCCCCATTCATTCCCATACCAATAATCAAATATCATTCTGTATCATTCCATATGTCATCCATATTATTTTGTTCATTATTTCAGCATTCACACAAATTGCAGTAAAAACGTCCCTCTGAGGGGAATCTGTTACTAAAATTGGGCCCGGGCCAAAAATGAGTTTGACACACCTGTCTTAGAAAATCCATTCCTAAACTTTTTAACCAGTGCAGCCCCAACTGAGTTGGTGCACGACCTTATTTCTCCCCCGGACTGTATCAGACAGTATCTGCTATCAGATCAGAGAAGGCTAATGAGAGGTCGCAGAAGATCAACCCAAAGGATGCCAAAGAACATTCTGGCTCCCGATGCACGAGGGCGTGACCTTATTACATTACTGAACGCACACACACACACACACACACACACACACACACACATACGCAGGCAAACACACACATACCCGCACACACAATGAGGTCATGTGACTATAAATAAGCCCTTGAAAGTAGATTCCAAAGAGGCAGTGCTGATTTACGGCACACATCGGATGTTTTCTCGCTCGGAATGTCAGAAACGTTTTTGGGTTTTTTTTTCCCCTTTTGTTTTGTTTCTGTTTGGATTCTCTCCATGCAACACATTTGACAACTTAGCAACATCGTCTCCAGTTTTACTTTTATGTGTTATTTTTAAACCTCCACCAAGGAGCTTTATTCACTTGCTTGCACATTAGCATAAAAATGAATATATATATATGATGCGATTTCCACAGAAAACACGACGTGATTAAGATTTCCACAGGTATTTATTTGTTAGCAAAAGCAATGTGCAATATATGATTCCCACATTAACGTGTTGCTCGTTGCATCAACCCGTTCGTTCGACAAAAGAACATGTTGTACAATTTCTGTGGAAATTGGTTGGCCAAGGAAAGGTGTGAATACAGATATGGGATACAAAAAAAATATATTTTCATAAATTCCATAAAATTCTGTCTCCAAAGAGAAAATGGATGTATGAAGAACCTGTAAGAAATTTTGCATAAATCCAATAGAATCCCCCCCCCCCGAATTTGTCAATATTGAACTTAATTATTCAGTTTACAGTATAAAATGGAATCTTAAAGACAAAATGCAGACATAGAGGATACACGAGGCTTTGTTCTAGCTGTCATGCTGCCAAAATTAGCATGCAGCTGTTGAACATGAGCTAGCATCTGGCAAACAAATAAGGAGATGTTTCCTCTAGGGATCACTTGAGTCTCCAAAATAAACACCACTGCATACTGAGGAGTATGTTAACAGCTAAATACTGTCGATATTTATGTTATGTTTTTATATGTTTATGTGCTGGTAATGTGTCTGTATTGCATTGAAAGTAAAATAAAGCAGAGATGAAACGCCAAAGAAATAAGTTCCTAGCCACGACTTTCCAATGCCGGAACAACACTGTTTATTTATTCATTTTTGTCCAAATTCTTCCTTTCATCTTGAAAAAAAAATCTCCAGACTATAGCAGTAATAATAACTGTTAGTTTTTCTTCCAGTTAAATAGAAAGTAATAATAATAACAAAATGGCACAAAAATAATGGACTTTTTGAAAATATTTTTCCCATATAAGTGTTTTTTTAATTTTTTTTATGAATGCCAAAAATGAAACATAATTTTAAAAAACTTGACATTTTGAATTTTAAAAGGTTTTTTGAAACACTATGTATTATTGTTATTATCATTATTATTTTGAGTGTTATAAGTATTATTATTGTGGGTGGGTATATTGGGGGCTTGGGGGTTGATTTTTAACAACGTGAAGCACTTTGAGTTGCATGATAATGTATGAAAAGCGCTGTACAAATGAAGTTTGATTGATTGATTGATTACTGTGATTATGATTATGGTACTATTATTTGTATCATTTGATAGTTTATGAAAAGTTTTGACCAAATGTTTAATTTTTTTTTTTTTTATTCATTCACACACCTTTAGTTGTGTTAAAATTTGCAAATTATTTTCATCAGTCCATTTTGGTGAAAAAAAACCTCCCAAAAAACAAAAAATTAAATAAAATAAAAAAAATTAATTAAAAAAATGATGTCTGCGTACAACTGACAATTAAGCCCCCTTCATCAAATGCAAGTTCATAGCCCGCCAAAATAACATTGTCTACAAATCGTAGGTCTTGTAGAAAAATGGGAGTAGAATGGCAAAAACTGGCAGAATATAAATAATGGTGACGTTTAGCATTCACACAATTAAAGCGTGTGTGTATCTCTTTAAGGAAAAAAGACACACATAGCCATCACTTGTGTTTACATTCTCCTGGCGGCCCATAAAGACCAGGAGGTGCTGTTCCTGTCCTAAAAAGGCAGTGGACACACGCACACGCACACACACACGCATGCACACAGGCACGCGCACAGACACACTCGCACGCACACACGTACACACTAACAGAGTGGCCTTGAAATGATGGCTTCAGTTGTTCCTGATGTCTTTTCCTAAAAATAGCGGGTGGGCGCTGGTGATGGATTAGAAGATCGAATCGCATCTAAATTGTTGTAATGTTCCTGCTCTTGTGTCACTCTTCACATGTCGTACATGCTGCGAATGTGCTTTCCAACTTGCATTATTCGTGTCGTGTATTTGTTTTACCGATGTTAGATTTTGCTCTCGTCACTTACAAAAAGGATCTTGTCATTTTGTCTTTTGGAGCCTTCCGGGTCTTTTTTGGTGTACCTATATTATGCAAGGATGTTCGATAACACTGTATTTCACACCGATTCCAGTCTGAGTATTTACTCTTGAGTACTCACTGATACCAAGTACCGATGCTACTAGTACTTATGATAAATAACATTTTAATCAAAAGTGACAGATCATTCGGAACGAAGACCTTTCTGTCTTTGTGGCGCACATGATGAATCGCCAACTACTGTCAATTCAACATCAGATTTTTTTTTTTCTTTCTGCCTTAAAGGGGAAGGCAACGCAGACATTTCTTTTTCAATAATATGTTCTATGCAAGCCCACTAGTTGAAACAGGGCATTCTGATAAATATTGTGAATAAGTGTTAATCCACTTATTTTTAGCCATCTCTAGATGAGGGCGGCCATTTTGTCTTGTCGACTGAAAATGACATCACAACTCTTCACAACGACCAATCACGGCTCAGATTCAGAAAACAGGTCAGCTGTGATTGGTCGTTGTGAAGAGTTGTGATGTCATTTTCAGTCGACACGACAAAATGGCCGCCCCCAGAGATGGCTAAAAATGAGTGCATTTTGCTGCTTAATTTATATTCCACAAACACAAAATTAATCAGAATGCCCTGTTTCAACTAGTGGGCCTGCTGGGAACATATTCTTGAAAAAAATATGTTTGTGTTGACTTCCGCTTTAAAGGGGAAAGGCTTTTTTAGCCATCTCAGGGGGCGGCCATTTTGTCACTTAGGTTGACTGAAAATGACATCACAAATGATCAGATAACAACCAATCATGGCTCAGCTTCATAAAATAGTACAGCTGTGATTGGTCATTACCTGAGCCCTGGGCAACTGTGATATCATGTCAGTAGACAGAAGTGACAAAATAGCCGCCCCCAGAGATGGCTAAAAACGGGTGGATTAACTCTTATTCCATAAACGTAATATTTATTAGAATGCCTTGTTTCAACTAGTGGGCTTGCATAGAACATAACATGTTTGGGTTGACTACCACTTTCACAAGTACCCGATACATGAATCCGACACCGGGTATCGATACTCGCCCATCCACAAAAAAAATATATTGTGAACATCTGTATGTCCATTTACATAGACACAAAGCAAACATACGCATGTCCATTCACACACACACTAAGAAAACGTGTGCTTGTCCATTCACTTACATGAAAAAAATGTTAACCTTGTCTGACCACTCATGCAAACATTTAAATATCATTCTGTCCATTCACACACATAATAACCATCAGTCTGTCCATTGACATACACACAATGTTAAAATATCCGTCAGTCCCTTCACATAAAGACATTATAAACAGTCTTAAACATACATTTGTCCATTCACACACAACATCTCTCTTGTCCATTGACATACACACTTCCTGTCATTTCAAAATGGCTACCATTCACGTACAAGTTAAATCAGTCAGTCCCTTCACACATGACATTATTTTCCATCTGTCCATTCACATACTCATCATGCAAACTACCGTTTGTCCGTTCACATACATAACAGAAACATCCGTCTGTCTAGTCACATACATTTTAACTGTGAGTCTGTCCAATCACATACATGCATGATGTAAACATATCTTGCTGTGTTGTAACCATAGACCTGTCTATTCACATACAAACCGAATAAATGCATCCATTCACAAACACCCATAACGCAGACAACTGTCTGTCCACTAACACACAATATTAGCATCTGTTTGTCCATTCATGTACACTTTTGGGTCCATTGGATGATTTGACATTGGATTGCCAAGTCGATATTTTTACAGCATGTGTTTGAAAATTCTTCTTTTATGTGTAATTCAGTGGATAGAAAAAGTCTACACACCCCTGGCCTGTTCTAACGCCGGGTTTTTCTAGTATACAAAAAATGGGAGCAAGATAAAACATCCCCAAACTTTTCCCACTGTTAACGTGACCTAGAACATATACGACTCATTTGACGAAAAACCAAAACCAAAACAAAACAAGACAAAACAAAAAACAGGTGGTTGCACAAGTGTGCCCACCCTCTTACAACTGGGTTACAACACGCTGTGCTCAGAATGAACCAATCCCATTCAAACTTATGTTAAATGACAATCAGCAATGTAAAGTGCCTGTTTAACCCCAAATAAAGTTCAGATCTTCTATTTGGCCTTGTTTGATAGCCCACTTAAAATATTACTTTTCTTTTCAATTGAGTTGCTTGCTTACATTGATGGAAGAATTTTGGGAGGAAGCGACTGAACTTGGTTTCTTGTTCTTCAATCACAAAAATGTGGCACTCGACCAAGGGTGTGTAAACTTTTTATATCCACTGCATATATATATATATATATGTATATATATATATATATGTGTGTGTGTGTGTGTGTGTGTGTGTGTGTGTGTGTGTGTGTGTGTGTGTGCGTGCATGTGAGAGTGTAACGTAAGCTGCTATTTGTATCTAAGCCTACAGCAAACACACTGGCACAGGTGCAAAGCCACACCCATTTTTGTAAGAACCCCACCCCCCACAACTTTTTAGAAGATTCTAGAAAAGAGCAAAGAATCAAATCACAAACTCACCCTGGAGATGGTCAGTGGCTGGTTGAAGTCCTTGCCGCCCACCAGACGGAAGCCCCAGGGGGCCGGCCCGTTCAGGACCACCTTGAACGACATGGCCCCTTTCAACGGCGACGTCCTGACAAACTGAGGGGAGTCGGAGGGTGCAGTGATATCAAAGAGCAAGGGAGGGGCCGACTGCAGGGGGGCGGGGGGGGGGGGGGTCAGACGTGCTCCCACCCCCAAACAGGAACTCCATTGGTCCATTGGGTTTTGGCTGCGCTGTACACTCCGTTCTTGTTCCGAATGCTTAACTGATGTGAGGGTACCCCCCCACCCCCACCCCCTCACCTTCCTCACCCCATCAAAAATCATCTCCAAACAGTTTACAGTCTGATGGCCCCCCCTCCAGCTCCCCTCTTCACTCCTCTCCTTTTTTGGTCTGCCCGCTCTTGCTCAGAGGTCCCGCAGGAACACTGTGGACCAGCCAGGACGCCCCCTCCGCACCGGCTTGGAGGGCCGCCCAGCATCCTTGAATCCAACCCTTCTAAAAAAAATGGATTAAGGGATATTTTCTTAATGCCGTTGGATTTGTAGTTGGTTTTTGGTTCCTGTGGTATCCAAAAGAGCTGAACTTGACCACAAAGCTCAGTGTTGCAGTGGTGCATTGAGATACAAGTGATGGTTCGATAGCTTAATGCTAACGCTAAATAGCATCTATGTTGCAGTGCTAACCCTTTAAAATGGAAGGCGACGAAAACACATTTTTTCATGAATATGTTCTATGTAGGACCACTAGTTGAAACACGTCATTCTGATTAGTATTGCGTTTGTGGAATATGAGCTAAGCAGCAAAATCCACCTGTTTTTAGCCATCTCAGGGGGTGGCCATTTTGTCACTTCCGTCGACTGAAAATGACATCACAGATGCTCAGGGCTCAGATAAGGACCAATCACGGCTCAGCTTCAGAACACAGGTGAGCTGTGATTGGTCGCTACCTGAGCAACTGTGATGTCATTTTCAGTCGACTGAAGTGACAAAATGGCCGCCCCCCCGGAGAAGGCTAAAAACAGGAGGATTAACTCTTATTCCACAAACGCAATATTCATCAGAATAACTTGTTTTTAGGGGTCACTGATGCTGTAGTGGTACACACGCCCGAGTTGAGTGCGGACAGCGTGGGATCGGTTCCCGCTCAGTGATGGTGTCTGTGTGTGCCCTGCCACTGGCTGGAGGCCAGTTCGGGGTGTAGTCTGCCTTTCGCCCATCGTCAGCTGGGATAGGATCCAGCACCTCCCTGCGACCCTGTACAGGATAAGCGGATTGGAAGATGACATGACCTTGTTTTAACTAGTGGGCCTGCATAGCAGACTCTTGAAAAAAAATTTGGGATGGTTTCCCGCTTGAAAGCTTAGGTAACGCTAAGACACATGACACTGTCGCATTATTTAAATTCATAATTTTCCAAACACTTATGCTATGTTGTTATGCTGGTACATCATGGATCTTAGTGATTATTTTTGTTTCTAAAACTCCGAATTCTAATGTTAGCGCTAGTGCCAACACACATGCGATACTGTTTGATTACACTGGTCAACAGCGAATTTTAATCAGCGATGGCTTTTTGTGTACCTTACAATATTTTTGACGCTGATTTAAAAAAAACGTCTTTACTTTTTACCATGCGTTGTAATTTATAGTAATGACAGTTCAGAAAAAGAATACACCACTCTTGCAGTGGTGACCCTGTGTCAAACTTAAATAATGTGTTATTACTGCCAACCACTGGGAGTTGTACAAAATAATATAATCCAACAATGTTAAAGACCCCAAATAAATGCTGTTTTTTGTTAAACTTGTCACATTTCCAGGAGGCTTTTATGACATCAGTGTTAAAATGACAAAATCAACATTTGCAAATGCAAATTTGACACATCCGACGTTTCATAAATCACAATGAAAGGAATAAGATCATAAATCTAAGCGTTTATTAATAACACAGCCACGTAAAATGCAAAGTAGAAATACTTGACACTTGTGTGTGCGCATGTGTGATTTGTTTTTAAATAAGCTGTTTTCACTACATTATTATTCATGTTTGTTTTTTTTGCATTTGTCACATGTTACATGGCTATCGAGCTAGTTTTTTTTAAGGCGGTGTTCAGTCATGAAAAAATGGTGTAAAAAAACACAACCACAGGATGGCGCTGTTGATAGGAAAGAACAAAGGCAAAAGAAGAAATAAGAATAAAGCCAAGAGTGAGTGAGTTTTTATAAAGCAGGTGGATGTTGACAACATACAAAAGGCATAGAAAAACACACACACACACCCACACACACTGAAATGTGAGCAACACAATGTGAATTTATGATAAAAAATAATATATCTTAAGGTGCTTCAACGATAGTCAGTGTCCAAAAATAAAAATCCTTTGTGTGGCGTCACAGGTAAGATGTGGTTTTAAATATATTTCGAACACCCCTTGGTGGGAAACCTGCAAATGTATGTAATCTGTAGAACTAACTGACAGCCTACAATCCATGGCAGCTTGTCTTAATTAGCACACTGCTCTATAGCAGACAAAAACACGCAACTCCAAATTTTGACTTAAAACATATAGATCCGAAACACAAATTATTCTGTTTTGTATTGATAATAATAAAAAAAATAAAAAATAAAAACTGGTAACGGTTTAGACATACATTGACAAAACATGCCTTTTGTTGGACAGAGTTACACAATACAATAATCATAAAAGAAAACATGATTACCGCACCATTGTATATCGCCACTGTGCAATTTCAAACTTGTACTACACATCACCAAATTTTTATCACAGAGTTTTTTAGAAGATAAAAGAAACAAAAAGAAAATAAACAAACTTGTTTGTTTTTGAAAAAAAAAAAAAGATCAAGGAAATCCAACAAAAACAACAACAAAAAGCCTAAAACTTTTGCGATTTTAAGTTGTTAAAAACGTGTGTGATTTTAAATAATGATCGTCACTCTAGGATGAAGATAATAACATTGATTTAAAAATTTAATTAATGTTTGTTGAATATTCTCTTGAAGAATTATGTGTGTGTGTGTATATATATATATATATATATATATATATATATATATATATATATATATATATATATATAAACAACAATGTTTCTGTTGGCTTTTAAATAAGAATATAACAATAATGAGTGTCAAGCTTGTTAAGATGCTTTTTTCCTGGGATGCCGCCTAATTTATGTTAATATAAACAATCCTTCCAAAGTGGATTCGGTTGCATAATTGAATAATTACAAATAAAGAAAAAAGCGATGCTATCCCCTAGTGTGGGAGCGCTAATAAATACAAAAACAGAAAAAGTGACAAGCCCTCCGATACTGACAGACGTTCTTCTTCTGAGGTGAAATCGGACGTCAATCAAACAAACACAAATTGGTTAAAGTGCATAAACACTAGCGGTGAGGGTGAACCGGTGACATTTGCGCATGTAGCATAGCACATAGTTCATCGTTGAATGTCTTTGGGGTGCGAAACAAACAAAACCCAAAATGCGTGATGCAGCACAAAAACAAGGAATAAAGTGTTTTTCCCCCCCGGCTTGTCCGTGACCATAAAAACGAGCATACAAAGAGTTAAAAACAACAAAATACTTGTACTAACGAGGTCTTCTGTTGAAGATGGCTAGTGAGAGCTGTGTCGCCATACACACACGCACACACGCACACACTTCTGTGCTGAGGATAGCGGGGCGAGGAATTATTCACGGTAGCTGCTTCACGTAGTTTCCTGGGAAGGTTCCGAACAACTTGCTTCGACGAGACGTCCCTTCGTAAACAATTAAGGACAATAAAACGTGATAAGCATACGTGACCTAAATTAAACATTTTTAGATGGCAAATGTTGTGATGAGGGTTCCATTTTACTTGTATTCTGTGGGTTTAGTGCCATCTTGTGTCAATTTATTTACTTACACTGAGCATCACTTAAAAACACCCAAAAAGATTTAAATGTGCTAATTGTACTTCACTGTTGCCGATTCCTTAATAAACAAAATGAGTATTTGTGACATTGATTTTTTTTCCCCTTCAATCATACTTTTTTTAATCATAGATTAGACTTTGCCTGTGCGTGATGTCATCAATTTTGTGTTGAGGTGTCAAAATGATGAATTGATTAATCCACAACTAATCAATTATCAAACTAATCGACAACTATTTTAAGAATTGTGTAATGGTTTAGAACCGTTGTTTAACTAAAAACTGTCCAAATTCTGATTCCAGCTTCTCAATTGTAATTATTTTCTGATTTCTGGAGTGCTTCGTGAAAGCAAATTGATTATTGTTTGCGCTAAATCAAAATGATACATTTCCAAACATCTGCCTTTACTTTGCAAAACAATGGCACAATCAGTAACTGAATCAGTTTCAATGGAGTAATCACAAAAATAACCGATCCTAAAAATCTTTGAAAGTGACAGCCATAAATTTGTGCTAGTGTGTTATTTAGGCTATTACGCAAGCTAATACTATCGTGGTTTGTTGGTGTTGAATAATTCAACTACTGAATGCAGTTGTTTACGTAACATGGGTTCACTCTATTCTAAAGATTCACTACTCACAGAAATAAAAATAAAAATAAATATTTTACGGTTTCATTGTTATTTTTAAAACAATGTTGTTGATTTTAAGTTACAGCTATTGAAAAGCCATATTCCCCATCTCAGGAAATTGGAAAATTGGAAGTATAATATAATATTATATAAAGACAATGAAACTTTTTTCCATTTAGCTGCAGGGTAGGCAAATTCATCTATTTTAATATTTAATTCAAAAAGTGAAATGTATATCTTCTACAGATTAATTGGACACATATAACACACAGGAACATATCAGAAGGCCAATTCCTCCCGAATTTCTACATTAGACCCCCCCTGGACTTTGTACCCAAAGCAGAGTTTTCAATTTATTGATCCTCCCAAAATGACTAATTTGAAAGATGTATTTTTAATAATAATAATGATAAATCACTTTGTGTGTCTTTGCTTACCAACAAACCATCCATCGTCACACTTCTCCATCACGTCGACAACGTCGCCCTCCCTCAGCTCCAGCTCATCTTCGTTGCGCGGCGCGTAGTTGTACACCGCCTGGAAGCTATGTTGCAAACAAACATTAATCATTCACTACCCTCTTTAGTCAATACTTAATTGGATAACTATTATTAAAATTCCATAGTGAAAATTTGCAGTGTACAGTAAACATTACTTACGGATCTCCTCCGCCGTGGAGAGCTTCCTGGACTAGTCGCTGAAAACGAAAGAAAATGTTTTAGAAAAAACGGTTAAAGTAGCATTTTGTTCACGGATCACAAGTGTCATTCAGGAATATTTTTAGTGTGTGTGTGGGGGGGGGGGGGGGCGAGATTCATAACAACATAACATAAGATAACCTAACATAATATCACATAACCTGAAATAACATAGCATGGCATCTGTAAAGCTGATGTATATAGTGTATGTAACACTATTAAGCAAAAACATTTTACAACACTGACTCCAACAACAGAAACAACAAAATCAAAATTATATTTTTGAAATCTTTTTTAAATTTATGTTAAAACTGATTTAAAAAATCATAAACAGTATGATAGCATTGCCCAAAAAATGTAGGATATCTTTTAAATAAGTAAAAATCTAAATGACATATAGACATATACAAACATAGACACACATAGACAAATAATTTTTTAATTAAAAATGTATATTTTGAAGATAAAGGAGTAAAAAATTCATCAAAATGTATTATGTGTGTTTGTGTGAAATTACTTCATATAATAAAGTCGCGGTAAAGTAGTATTACATACAATGTATTAACAATATAAGCAATGTTATTAGGATACCATAAAGAAACACTAAATTTTGTTTTTATATATTAACAACAAACAGCATCATAACCTTTTATTAGAATGCAGGCCTATTCTTGGGCCTGTATGAAGAAAGCCTCACATATCAGGTATAATAATTTCTCAGCAACAAGCATCGGCTTGAGATTCCTTCCTGAAACGTGGTGTCACTTTAAAGCAACCTTACGCGACAGTTCCAGTGAGCAGAGTTCACCAAGAGACAAAGACGTGTCCCCCTACCCTTCGACCTCTAGCGGGCCTCCGAGACAAGATGGGGCTACGAGGCGGCTTTCCACCCACGACTGGATCCTGCTCGGTGGGCATACAAAGAAGGCAAAATGTATGTTTTGGCTTCCGTAGCAACCGACACCAAGCCACACGCGGCCATGTCGAGCACACACGAGGCCAAACGCTAACATGCTAAAGGCCGACGATCACCGAAAACATCCCGCAGCCACTACCCGCACAAGCTTATGATCTTTAACCACACAGTCTTTTCTGTTAGTGGACAAAGCGCGTTAGTGTGCACGTCACACTCTATGAATTCATACTGTAAATATTATGACATGACACCGCCACACTTTGCGGTGGACTTCATGACCACAATACATGCTACCTGCAGAGTCAACGTGGCATTTGTATAGCTGAGGTTTACAGTGGGGAGTTTGAAGAAAAAAGTGTGATCCAAATAATTTGAACTATTGTTTTATGTTACTGAATACTACATTGCTATTCATTTAGCGGGATTGATTAAAAAAAAAAAATGATATTGGGGAAAATGCTTTTGATCCAAGAAATTTATTTTCCTCATACTCTTGGCTATGTGTGTTTTGAAATTAAAACATATTATGCATGATGAATATTATGCAATATAATCAGAAAATGCAGTTGTTGGAATTGGGAATTGTTCAAATATTTTAAACTAATGATTTGACTTTAAATTATTATATATTTAATGGCGAAGTAACAACAAAAATATGTATATAATTAAATATTAGAAAAATGCATTTGTACAAATAAAGTCCTAACTCTAAATAAACACTATTATGCATTTGTGCATGGAAAAACCATATTAGATCCCATCCACCCACACCCAAATATTTGTTATTTTTAAAAATGTTTTACAAATAAATGCTATGTTATGGGGGCTATTTGTGGAAAATATGATCTTAGATTAGTAGAAATTTCAGACTTATTTTTTGGAACACTTAATGTAAAAAAAACAAACAAATTATATTATTTAATTTTATCACTAAAATGCATTTACCGGTATAAGAAAACGCAAGAAATACACAATTATTACTATATTTAAATTATTTGTAGAACACGATTAAAAATTGTAAAATATATTAAATATTAGAAAAGTGCAAGGCCATTCCCCTCATAAACTCTACTGTTATTTGCTGGAAAACATATGAAATAAGTAAACCTTAATTAACTAAGTAATTAATTACTTACTTAATTAAACTTTTGTGATCATAATGCATAAAGATCTTCTCCATTGTGAACACTATCATTGCAAATTAATATCACTATGTATATATTTTCTAAAATAAAAACAAACTACATCTTTTAATATTAGAAAATATATATTTGCAGAAATGCAAGGTGCTCCGCATTTAATTACACATCCTGTCAATAGCCACTCTATGAGCTCCATCCTATGAACTGATGAATCCATTCCTCATTCCCAAACGAGCAGCAACAACTGTTAGAATTCATTCTCAGCAACACCCTGGCTCCAGTTTACCTTCAACTTGGGGGACCTACGGCCCGGGTGGGGAACCGCGGGCGGAGAGCGGCGAGAGGTGAGGAGCGGGGGGGAGGTGGACGAGGGAGACGTGGCGGAGTGGGGGGGTGTCAGTGGCTCTGGCGAGTGGAGGGGGGACACGGAGGGAGAGGGAGAGATGGGAGGCGACGTGGAGAAGATGGGCAGGGGCGGAGGTCGGGGGGAGGTCAGGGGAGACGGGGGAGAGTTCAAGGGTCGCGGCGAGGAGGGTGACGGGGGGCCGGTCGGGGGAGAGGGTGAGCGAGTGGGGGGATAGATGTCAGCCTAGTGGGGGGCAATGACACAACACTGAGTACACAACTTCAATTGAATTGAAATATTAATGGCTGAGGTCAAGAGACAGTCAGGAGACATGGAGGAAAATATTGAAACATTTCCTTCTCATTTATTATTTGTTACAATTAATTACAATTAATACAATACAATTAATCAGTATGAATTTCAGATTTTGTTTAATTCTTCCTATTTTTTATGTATTCAGTGTTCATTTCATCCGTCTGAATATGATCATTAGAGTAGATAGAATTGGCAAAAAAAATATCCAATAACAGTAATTATTATTATTTCAAATTTAGTAAAATATTTATTTAGATTTTTTCATCATCTATTGTAATTTGTTCATATATTTGGTCTTTTGAAATCATTAATTTATTTAGAATTTAAAAAATGTAATATGTCAATATATTCAGGATTCAAATAAAGAGTATTATATTTTTTATTATTATTTACATATTTTAGAAAATAGTCTTGATGGTTAACACCATGCTCTAATAAACACCTCAGTCAAATACACGCCTGGTACTCTGCATTATTTGAGGAAATGGGGAATAAAACCTATTTCTCACCTATACTTCTAAATATCAGAATTATTTTTTGACGGAGTTCAGCATAAAAAAAAGGTAAATATATAAAGAATTTAATGTTACCACTGAGAACTAATTTAGTATGTATAAATATAATATAAGGTACATACTGGAAGTCTAGTGTGAAGCCATTATTTTTATATACTTAGGTAATAAAATGTGTAAAATTGAAATGTGAAATTACATGCGTGACTGCAACCTTAAACATGACAAATATTTTCCTCCATGTCTTATCCAAGCTGCCCGCAGCTTTTTAAGACTTAAACCGTGTTTCCACCTCGCAGTACAGTTCAGTACGGTTTGAAAGTCATGTGTCAAGCCTTTGTAGAGTAAAGTTGCAAAAACAAAAAAACTCACGCAGAACAAAGCAATGATTCACGTGAATGAAAGTGAACAGGCTAGCGGCTGTCTGTTAACTAACCAGCCGTTAACCAGTCAGTGTGTTAAATGGCTGGGTGTCAGTTGTGGCTGTGCATGAACACAAATTCCTATGATACGACCAAATATGATTCAAGCAGAGAAGCAGAACACTGCTGAATTGATATAAGAAACTTGAATTAGTGTAAGCAGTATAACAGTCTTCATAACTGGGATCATTTTAAAAGTATACCCTAAAAGAGGAAACTGTACTACTAGGTGGAAACGGGGGGCGTTTAAAAGAAAGGTCACAAATGCTCTACCTGTGTACTGAGCCTCCCTGTAAAAACCTCCTCCTCATCCTCTCTAGCCTCCTCATCTTCTTCTTCCTGAATGAATAACTCAATAAACACCTTCTCTCTTGTTGATGGAAGCCTCTGAGACTCAAGTGGGGCTTCGTTCAGGACATGGGCTGTTACACATTCGTGTTCTGCTGATTCAATTGCTCGGGTTTTTGCTTCTGGCTGAGATTCGGGAAATCGGGGTTTAGGGGTGGAAGACACCGGTGACCGAGCCTGGTCATTCACAATTACGGACAGCAGCTCATCGTAAGGGTCTGTGACAAGGAGCTGACCGTCAAAGTGGCTGGGTGACGTCAGGGGCTCGGACACCACCCTCTGTAACTCGCTCGGCTTCGCCACGCGCAACGGGTCGCCCGCGCTACGCCCGCGAGAAGGAGCCAGCGGACCTAAAACGCCAGAGGGACACTCAGGCGAGGCCGGGAGAGGCTGGTCGAGGGATGACGCGAGGTGATCGGGGAGAGGGGGCGGCGTGGGGGGCGCGGGCGTGGCTGAGACGGAGCGAGACGCAGGGGCGTCCACGGTGAGGGAGAGCCACTCGTGGGTGACCGCCCGCAGGTCGGGCCTTGTCAACAACGAAGATGGGTGGTCGCGGGCCGGGGTGGGGGACGGAGGCAGTAGATGGGAGAAAGGCTTCATGAGGGGGAAGTGGAAGAGAGGGAATAAAGTAAACAGAAAGGTACACAGTGCATATGTGTGTGTGTGAAGATTTGATTTATCTACGCTCATTGGTAGAAAGAATGTAGCCTACCGTATTTTTCGGACTATAAGTCGTTCTCGAGTATAAGTGAAAAAAACGTATGGATTTTTTATCATGAATAAGAAAAAAAAAGGATATAAGCCGCTCTGGAGTATGTCGCATTTTGAGGGGAAATTTACCTTACCAAAACTGAGACCAAGACTCAGATTTGCACCCAAAATCCCCGTTCCCTAATCGTGGATACGTTCGGAAATACACTACGAGTGTACAGTGCTTCACTGCGACCGTTCGGAAACTCAAGAGCGTTGTTCAAATGTGTAGTTCGGTTGTTCAGAACCTTTCAAGCACCAGCTTTTGATTGGTTTATGAAATAGGCTGTGTTCGTAAATTGATGAGAGGGGAGCGCGCTCTGCCTCTCCGAAAACACAGACTCTCAGAGTGGTGCTAGGGCATGAGAGGGAATTTCCGAACGCATCCCGTGATGACGGCAGCAAACGATTTCTGTTTGGACAAAACTTCCACGTCTAACTACAGAATGGTTTTTCTTTTTAGTCTATAGTGGATTACCTTTACCAGAATTTTATGTTGCATTTTGTCCAAAGGTAGAATCCTAGTTGGTTATTGCATCTTTTGGTGCTGTAAATGCTCGTTGCATAATTGTAACAAATTTTCGGAAAAAAGCAACGCACACAAGATTTACTTGCTTGTGTAATTTCACACTTGATGCGTGGCCAGAAAATGACAACAAGAGTAAAAAAAAGTAAAAACCAAAATGTTAATTAATTAAAACGTTCTAATAGTCAGAAGAGTGATTTTCCCAAATATTCTTTTCCATGTTTCGAACTGGGGGCTTGGATGGTTCCACTGTAGATGTGCCTACGCCACTTCTCTTCTATCCTGGTGTTGTGTTGCCAGTCCCTTACCTTGATGGGCGTGGAGCTGAGTGTCCGGTTGCCATGGTATCCGTGGGGGTCCACGTGTTGGAGGTGGTGGGCAGAGGTTTTGGAGGGCGAACGCTTGAGCAGGTCCACATAGGCTACGGGAAAGATGCCCTGTTTGGTCGTGTCTGGGATCTTGCCCTCGTACCAGTTCTGGTCCACCTGCCGTATCACGATCACCCTTTCGCCCTATACCAGACACACACACACACACACATATATTTGGAGTAACTGTGCGATGGAACTGGCAACCAGACCAAGGTGTGTGGAGTCCTCGCGGCAGAAGTAAACTGGGATACAGACAGAGTGCAATTACCATCAACCCTAATGAGGACAAGAGGGATAGGAAATGGATGAATGGATGGTATCGTATCGTATCAAAGTAGCTCAGGGGTGTAGCCCACTTCTCACTAAAACTCAGATGCGATAAACTCCAGCATAGATAATTGATGGGTGGATGGATAGTATCATATCACACTGGAGTAGCTTTCAGTGCTATTGACTGGCAACCAGACCATTGTGTACCCCGCTTTGGTTGGTAGTCAGCTAGGACAGACTCTAACTCACCCATGACCCAAATGAGAACAAGCAGTATAGAAAATAGAAAGTATCGATGCAGTGATTTGGCTTTATATGTGATGGACTGCCGTGTAGTCCAGGGTGTACAACAGCTACCTTTCTGAGAGACAGCTCCACGTTTGTGTCAGCGTTGAAGTTGTAGCGAGCCACGGCCTCTCCGATCTCCCTGACGTGGGCGGGCGGAGGCGGGCGGCTGGGCTGCGGCTTCTCCGAAGACGGCATCTTCTAAAGACACAGAAATACGAGTGTGAACGCCGTATAACGGTCTGTGAGTTTTGCTAGCCGGACGCTATTCGTACACCCACCTCCACATAAGCTATAGGGAATATCCCCACCCGGCCTCGGTGCTCGCCTTCGTACCAGTTGCTGTCGATCTGTCGGATGATGTTCACCGCATCGCCTTTTTTGAACGTCAGCTCCCTGTAATGTAGTCGGGTTATTTCAAGCGTGGACGACCGGGATTTACTCATTGGAGGCCAAGTGGCGTATGAATAGCAAAGGCACAGTCAAAGCCATTCAGGTGAGATGGTGGGATGTGAAAATCCTGGCATAAAAACTACATATAAAGTTTAATGGTGTGAGCGGCCATTTGCTGACGTGTCGGGTCTCGGCGTTCATGCTTCAAACTGTACTCACTTAGCCGTCTGCGCCTTAAAGTCGTAAATAGCTCGGGCAGGCTGCTTCTGATGGAGGAGAGAGAACAGAATAAGTTGTGTCATCTGTTTATGGGATACCTAGGGGGAATAAAGGTGGGAGACAGAAGAAAAGCAGCGAGTATTACCACAAGTAAACACCAAAACAATGCAACCAACAATGACAATGTTAACCGAGCTGGTTGTCATTTGGGGGCACAATCAACAGGTCCTACCTCTCTGTCAGGTGTGGCTCTTCGACTCTGCGGTGTGTGGCGACCGTCCATGGTGGAATAACTCCTGGCCACATCCTGGTCTGTGATTGGCGAGAGACAAAACAGCACACAAAGTTAGCACGGTTAGCATAGCAATGATAACTGGGACAACAATGAGCATGCTCACAATACGGCTGATGATGTCAGTCCAACAAGTACATAAAGGCATGAAACCGCGACGTTCCCAAAATATGACAAAGACACACTTTTGAGCTAATGAAATTACAAAAAAATGAAACATGGGGGGAAGCATTTAAAATAATTGGTGACTCTGCAAAAACACATACATTACAGACAAATGGGCATGAATTGTACTACTCCACTAAGATTAATACAGTAAACCCCCGACCGAGTACTACCGTGAATACCGAAAAACCCAGAGTCAGTGACACATCCTATTTTTTTTTAGATTTGCCAATGTCAGTAGTTTAAACATGCAGCGAAGGCTCTCTGAACCTCCACAAACAACCCAGACTAAACTTCGCCCCTCCCTAAGTCTTCCAGCCGAGATGTATCACGTCAACATACTTTTTGGTGAATTTGTGAATAGCGAACTGCAAACAGGCAGGGATTCACTGTATCCTGCAAATTCCCACGTTTTGAAAAGCCCTCGGTTGGGATGAGTTGCTGTCAATGGCTTTATCTTGAGAATTTACAATGGAAATACTTCAAGTATGTCGAAAAAGCACAACAATGTGAGCAGGTTGGTGAATAGGACATTGAGCAAATGATTTAACAGCGTCATCTCCACCTGAATAAAAAACACCATTTCCATTGCCATGCTCCTCCCCGTAATCATTACAGTTGGCTGTGTCCAAATGGCGTCCGTAACAGGCACTGACTGGCGACTGGAGCCGGGGAGACTGCAACTGCGGCGTGAGTGGATCGCCCCCGTACCCGTCCGGGCCGGCCTCGTGCCAACACCTCCTCTTTCCTGGCAACGAAGAGCTTCTTTCAGGCACGCTGGGCAGCAGCTCGGAGAGGATTCTCCTCAGGATGCTGTCGTCGGGGGGGGTTCTGGCGCCCCGGTGGCCCCTCTCGGCTTGGATGTGCTCGTAGATGTCCCTCAAGGCGGCGTCCAGCGCTTCGTAGATGGCCTGCTTGGATTTCGGTCTGCTTCCGCGACTGTGACCGCCGCCGCTGCCCCTTTTCTTGTGGAAAGGCACTGGGCTGACCAAGTAGGCCAGCTTGGACATGGACTGCTGGGACTCGGAACTCTGGACCATGGAGCGGCTGCTGCGACTCGGCGGCGGGGGTCTCTGGGGGTCCTGGCGGGCCCGCTGTCGCTCATGGCGCAGCATGGTGGTGAAGCGGGTGTAAGAGGCCGGGCAGCGACCCTTGCAAGAGCTGATGAGGTGTCTATGTTGGTAGCCCTGGTTCTGGCCAACACTCTGATGACCAGGGTGGTGGTGATGATGGCGGAGGTGGTGGTGCAGCGTGGCGGAGCCGTACAAGCTCTCTGAGGACGTCAGCGAACAGTGGTCAAAGTCACTCTCGCTGCAAAACGAAGAGCCCTCCACTTGGATGAAGTCGCTGAGGTCTGAGGCGATGGCATCCTGCTCGCTGTCGGAGTAGTCAGCTTGCGGCACCCGCGGGATGGGAGGAGCCAGGTAGGAGGCCCCACGGTTGGGCTCCGGCCCCACACGAGGCTGACCCTCAGGCGGGCTACGGGGTTTACGCGAATGGTCCGTGGCGGGAGGTGGCGGCCTATTGCCAGTGTCATCCTCTTCCAGTAGAGACTCAATGGAGAAACGGCGTTTTGGAAAGTTCGGGGTGCCGCCGCCACTGCTCGCTCGGGATGAAGAGCCGCCCGGCGTGGTGGCGCCTGACACCACCTCGCTGTCTCCCAAGTTGGGCATGGATTTGGACTTCTCGATGAGACTCTCAAAGGTGGAGATGCGGTTGGGTACGTTGTTGCGCGGCACTTCCAAGCCGCCAGAAGGTGCCCAAGGGGAGAGGCGGTGCAGGTGCAGATGAGGCTGCTGCTCCAGCTCCAGGATGCGGGCGCGGACCGAACGGATCACCTCGGATGGGATCAGGTGGGCCCTGTCGATGTGGTGCATCTTGCGGTAGAGCTTGAGGAAGCCCGGGGAATCATGTGGAAGTCGGCGGCGGAGGCGGGGCGCCGAGCCCACGGACCCGTTGGAGTCCGAGTGGCCGCACAGCAACGAGCCGGCGCTTTCCGAGCGGCAGGCGCGGCGTCGGCTTGGACTGTCGCCCAGCAAGTCGTCGCAGCTACGGGACCTGAGCTTGCTGCTGGGCGGAGGCGGCGCTGGAGCCTCCTCAGAGGAGGACGCCGGCGCATCCTCTGGGCAACGGAGAGGAACGGGCGGCAGGGAGGAGTGCCGGCAAGGACCCGGAGAGGTCAAAGTGTTTGAATACATAACGCATGCGGCCCCACCTTTTTTTTTTTTTTTTTTTTAAGACGTCCCACAAGAGAGCAGCGTGGTGGGAGAGAAGAAGAAAAAGCAGGAAAGCATGTTAAGCAGTCATAGCGAGCAAGAGAGGAGGGGAGTAAGAAGGGAAAGCTTCCAGTCAAAACACATGAGAGAAAACTGGGAGTCATTCCAAGTTCATACCTTTGGTGCGTGAGGGCGAGGACGGCGATGAGCGAACGACGGGCTTTTTGAGGGTGCCGGCGGCGGACCTGCTGGCGTCGGGCGCTTTGGGCGACGTTGCCGCTCGGCTAGAGTTGGACACGGTGTTCGCTTGGGAGCCAATAGGTTCTGACTTCCTTCTCTTTCTGTAGTCGCTGGCAGCGCTGAAACACAGTGGGCAGTAATGACAACAACGTCCTCAATGCATAAATGCAATCTGTATGCACAAGTATTGGGACACACTCCACATGCAAGATGGGAAGATGGAAGAAGCGTTGACTTGCACAAGGCAATGAATGGGCTCTCAAAGCCCCCATTTTCATGGCTAATCTTCGCAATTTAGCCTCAACCATCTGTCTTAGATACTTTCTTCTCACTTGGGCAAATTCTCTAGAAGAAGCATTTGGGCATTTTTTTCTGTCTACTCATTATAGAAAAACGTACCAGTGTCTGTGTTCCGATAATTGGATATAAGGGCAGAATTTTTATACAACTGTTTTGTGCAAATCGTTGGCTTTGGGCCAAAAACCTCCTATGTCCAAATTTGGGGAATTTCATATTGCCACTATCCTAAAATAATGGCAAGTAATTGTCTCTGTATTTTTTCAGAAAACATGAAAAACTAAATCAAATACTGATTATATTTATTAATAATTTAATTTTCGGTGTAGAACACAATGATGTGTTTAACTAAGGAAGTAGCCGATTGTAGCAGATGTGGACAGCACCCAGAGATGGTTAAGGCAAAAAAAAACAACAAAAAAAACATTTTTGTCAAAAGTTTACTAAGGCCATGGTTTTAAGAGGATGACGATATTTTCCCACAAATCAATACTATTGGTAAGTCCCCATGTGTGTGCTATTTTTACAAATTATTGACCAACTTAAAGTGTTGAAAATGGCTTCTGTCTTAAATTGAAATGTTCAACAGCATTTTTTGGTTCCCTATAAAATGATGTTGATACAAGGATTTTGCCAGATGCCAACATATATTAATTTCTTCATACTTTCCCACTAAACTGCTTCTATGCTTTTGCAAAACAAACAAAAAAGGCAGACTTCCTGTGTCTTTTTAGGTATGAGTGTAGCGTAAGAGGCTCAGTGGTCAGAATTTTTATGAAAGTTTGTACATATTAATGTTTTCTTTTCACAGTACTGCACTGACTTCTTGGCATTGGCTTTTTGTGCGCATTTTAAAAAAATGTGAGCTTTCTATTGAGAACGACTCAACCTATTCATCACATCCTATTTTTGCACAATGGGGAGTGTGTCAGTTAATAATTAGGGCGAAGGAAAAGGGAGAAGGACAAGGGAAAAGTGGAGCGAGGAGGACGGGTAAGAATAAGAGGTGATGGGCAGACTCCATTATGTTTATTGGTTCAAATAGCAAGGAAGATGAAAAACTCGTTGGCTTGAGTTACGCGAGCACATTAAGGATGATATTAACACCGAAATGTCAGCCAATGGGAGCAATACCAAGCACAAGAGCACAGCGCTCAGACCATGGAGCAGTGATGTTGACAAGACTGGGGGAGGGGCAAGATAGAGGGGGGCGGGGAGACTAAAATAAAAGAAACAAGGGGGTTACCTCGCGGGTCTTTCGGGGGGCTTGTCAGCAGGAGTGACCAGCAGGGTTGCCTGGAAGACAGAAGAAGAAAATAGAGAAAGGCGAAAAATGAGCCGGGCTGAAGAGGGGGGAACAAAAGGTGGAGCGACTCCCGATTGCACCGTAGCCTGCACGCGCCTCTGGATGTGTCACACTAAAAAGGTCCCCCCCCCCAGACCCCCCTTGGCGTAACGGAGACGATGGTTCCCACGTGGTGCACTTTAGCAAAAACAAATGCACTGCTTGCGCTCTGTAGGGCTGCTCTGTAGAATGATGGTGAATGAGCAAAGGAGCTAAACTCAGGGTGGTGGGGGGGAGCGGGGGTCAGATGTTGCCTCATAAACATGGACTGGCCAACTGGAATGGACCTAAATCAGGAAGTATCATTAAACACTGGAACAAACTATAAACAAAGGCAATTTGTGAGGTTTCCCCAGTGTTTTTTTTTTTTTTACACTAATACGGTATATGTATAGTATAAACGTAACACACATAACTATAATGTTAAATTGCTGCATACAACATTTGTGACCATTACTGCTCTTCACATCGATCTGTGTATCCAGAGTTTCGATTTATTCATGCACGCACTAATTTATTCACATAGATGCAATCAATCCCCTCTTTGGGTTAATTAGTACATTGATGACTAATGTTGCTGCTCTTCACATTCACTTCTGTAGTTTTCCGTTCAGACGAGCCCGTTCACATTACATTAGTGCAACACTACATTAGTCACACACACCATTTACCTCGATGCGCTGGCGAGCCGAGATGTCTGGATTATAATCCAGACGTTTTTTAGGAGGCTTGAGCGGCAGGGATGAGCGAGGGAGGCAGGAGGAGAAGGAGGAGGAGGAGGAGGAAGGTGAAGATGAGGTGAAGGAGGAGAAGCAGTGGTGGCATCATGGGGAGCGGAAGAAAAGAAGGAAAAAAAAACGTGGATAAGAGTGGACACCAATTAGAGAGTATTTATGCATTAATTAATCTCAGAACCACAAATGCACATCCACACCTACTAGTCAATTCCTTAGTACAAGCAAGCAACCCAATGACAGCCAATATCGAAGATGTATGAAAAATGATGCTTTTCCAAAATTCTCATTTTTGATTGGAAATTAAAAGTTATCTCATGTCGCCAAATTGCTAGAATATGGCTTTCAGTCTTGTAGCAAAACACGATAGAAAGATATTTGATGTAGTACTGTTCACGAACATTTTTTGGTACAACTTTTCATTTGAATTACTACTTTTGAATTTGTTTTTGTTTTAATTTTTTCAATGTTGAATGCTTTGGTGAACGATTTGTGCACAAACAATGTCTATTACATTATAACCAAGGAAAATGATTGTGGTATAATACCATTTCAATTCATTGTTATTAAATTAGACATCTAAATGTATGTAAAAATGTTCATTATTTCAATTTAAAGCATTTTTAAAAATATACTGTATATATTAGTGTAATGCACTTTCCATTCAATGAACTTTTTGTTGCATTGAATGACACCTTTTCATTCTTCTCTGATTGGCTGGAAGGAATCACATGGTTCACCTGCCTTATGACGATTGTACATGGGGTACATTTAAAGTGATCAAGGGATCCTTGTCTTACAAATTGGAATTATTACCTCTGTACAAGGAGCTCTTGTATTGGATGTAACTAATGAAGTGACCAGCCAGTGCAAATAAACGCACACGCACACACACAAACGTGTTCATGCAGTGTGAGTGATGTCAGCAAAAGAAAAAAGGCTTGCGTTAAAAACAATGCAATGTAATAAGACTGTGTCTAAATGGTACTGCAGCTTTCCTCCAGCAGAGGGCACTAAAACCACGAAGCTTGTACAGAGAGTGGCCTTCCAATAGAAACTAACATGAGGCAAACGAATAGAAGTACATGCACACAATTGCTTATCATTGATTCTCTGCGCTTCTGTGAGCTCCATTTTGTATTGTACCTTTCACACGGAACAGCGATACAAGGGGAAAAGTGCCAGCGTTTAGGTAATGAGAAAGGGGGTACTGAATCTGGAATGGATTCTTTGTATTTCCGTTATTTGTTACATTCATATTTGTTATTCCACAAATCTGTTCTGGCTTTCCGCTATTCCCTTTCACACTGTCACCCGCCTCTGATACCTATTACAGATTCTGTGGTGGTACATTTCACAAAGAATGACAGCTGGAGGATAGCCATCTTTGAGGAAATGCGAAAGGGACTACTGCCTCTGGTACAACTAATGCTCATTGTCTCAAGTTCTACTGTATATTTTTTCTACCTAACAGTCCTGTAATTTGTGTCATAGAGTAACTGCTTTTGTGGTGGGTGGTAATAATTACACAGAATCATGTACTAAATAAAAATTACAGGTTTGAGTCTCAATACCTGCTAGTCAACAGACTTAAAAAAAATAAATAAATAAAGGGAAAAAAAACCAGAAAATTAAATCCAGAATAGACTGCTAGAAAGTTGGTGGGGTATAAGACGATTCACAGCATTCAAAAACTACTACATCATGCCAACACAGCTAGCCCCACCCGGTTTACTAGTGCACACACACAGACACAAACATACTGTATATAGATAGTAACAAAACCACAAGGGTTGTGTGGAGAAAAAGTGAGTGCAGAGGCCTAGAAGGCGAGAGAGGTCTCACGAAGAGCTAGGCGGCCTATAGCTAACTTACCGGGCGGCCAAACTCCAACTCGGAAAAGAACTTATACCAAGGCTCGTTCTCTAAATCTATGTCATCATAGGTCTGGAAAAAAATGTGACAGTGGGAAGAGAGACAAGAAAGAAGAAGGAAGTATAGAGTGAAGTCAAAAAAACATTGGAGTGTATGGTTACGGTGGAACATGTGAGGGAGGTGGACGTGGACCATGGGTCAAGATTTGGAGGGCAAAAGAAATAAAAACCTATTTGAAGCGTGTTTGAGTACAGTAAATACGGTGGAACTTGGAACTCAAACAGTTTGGTGGTGATGATCAAAGGACACTAAATTGAAATTCTGTGGACATCTGAATATGAACGGTTCAATGATCAGAAGACTTCAACCTAAAATTGCGTAAACGTGGGAACGCAAAAAGTTTGAAAGTATTTGGCATTAGACCTAAAAGTCCAAGGACATCAGAACTTGAACAATACGGTAGTCAAAATACCAAAAACTCAAGTCGACAAGAATCCTAAAAACGTGTTTCTAAGGGAGTGTTAATACAGTCGACTCTTGGAAGTAGAACAGAAGATCGAAAATGAATTACTGGACCTAGGGATATCTGGTGGTACGGTAGTCAAAAGACTTGTAATTGGACTTTGAAAAGACTCTGTATTCGACCAAAACTTCCGTGGACATAGGAGAATCGGGTGGTGTGTTCTAGATGGTCAAAAGACTTGGAATTCGACCTGAAATTTCATGGGCCTAGGAACTCTGAACAGTTCTGGGTCTTGGAAAAGTTTATCACAATATCAGTAATTCAAATCGTTTGATATTGAAATATATATACATATATATATATATGTTTTTTAACCTAGTCAAAATAAGAAAAAGTATTACAAAGTTAAATATAAACTACAATAAAACACAACCATCTAACGGAAAAATACCACTCAAAATACCTGGTAGTAAAACTAAATTTCAAGGAATAGACAGATCTTTTTTTTTTTTTTTTTTATGTACATTGTAATGCAGTGTCATGTGCAATGTGGTTTACGTCCATGCTCCTGGCTGAAGAAGCAGTGTAAAAGTTTATTTGCGGTATGTGCGCGCATTTCTTCTTCGTTGGTTCAGCTGCTTCTTCTTTGTGTCCGGAAACTCAGCAGATAAGCACTCAGCAACTCGGCTGCGGCAAATACACGCTTTTGTGTTTTAAATTTCCTCTTACCTGCGTGTAATTGTGGCTCAAATCTAACGGCAAACTGTAGCCTATACCTACATCACGCAGAATGCCAGGGTCAGGGTTTTCTTCCGATTTTTTTCCTGTATTGAACAGTTCATTGAAGGCATTTTATATTGATAATGTTCACGTGTTTATCGCGATATATATTGATACCGCCCTAATTCGACCTACAACTCCTATGACCTTGGAATTCGAATAGTTAGTAATCAAAATCTTTGGGACAAGTTTATTATAAAAGGACTCCTGGAAATGGTTAAAAAGACTACTCATTATTGACACGCCTAACAAATTTCATGTTCAAATAAAAGTGGCTGCAAGGGGTTGAGTTTTCAAATCTCATCATACTGTAGCTTTTTATCAGTTTAGTATGGACCTTTGAGGCCTTATTAATGGGAAAGTTGTTCCCCACAATTGGACATCTATTGTTCCTTTTTTTAATTGTTCTAATCCTATTCCTGCACGGATGCCAGGGCGTGTTTTTCATTGCCTCCATCTCGCTTAACTGCGGTTTTGGGGGAACGATGAGTCAGCTTGAAAAGCACAGAGGCTTGGTGGTGGCTGCTGACAGCACTGTGCAATCAACACACACAAAGGCAACACAATGATGAGTGTGATCGGAAAAAAAAAAAACGATGTTTACTCAGCATTATAATTAAGAGGCCCAGCATGGCCATTCATTAAGAGTAGTACACACGGCGCTCGCAAAAGGGCAGTGTTTATTTCTGTCTATCAGGGTGACTCGCAAGTTATGCACTCGCAACTTTAAGAACCAGCATCAACCAACAGGGGGCGCAAGTAATTCAAGACTAACTTCTTTGTTGCCCCCCCCAAAATTTCTTTAATTGTTGACTGATTGATCCAACTCTTCAATGTATTGTTTAAACGACAAACAGTGGCAGTCTTTCCTGCTATCTAAAATGACTGAGAATGAAAAATACAAAAATATAGTCACAAACAACTACAATCAATTGTGAACAGAGTCGTCCCACTTAGGAAATTGTCTGCACAGAATTTTATGGAGTTTTTTTTAATCAAAAATATATTTATTAAACAGAAATGAAGAATACTTACAGGTCTTTCATGCTCTAAAATGGAGGACTTCCCTGGCTCATACTCGAAAATACTCCTTGGCTCGGCGCGGTACTTTCGTGTGTCTACTTTCCTGTCGGGAGGACCCCATTCATTCCTACAGAGAAGAACCATTAGGCCCCCCCGAAACTCTGAATTCATGTAAGATGTGAATTTTCTCTCACATATCTGGCGTGTCTCTATCACGGTCACTGTCTCGAGCTCTCAACTGCAGCAGGGAGGGCGCGGGTGGCGGCGGCGGAGGAGGCACGGGTGACGGCGAAGGCGAGGGATCCCGGGCAACGAGGCGCTGCCCGCCGTTGTCCGACAGGCTCTTGGCGAGTGGCTTGTACGTGTGCGTGCGTGGGGCTGGGTGGGACAAGGTGGCGCTGGGTGCCACACTGTAGTCATCTGTTTAAGATGCAGAACATTATTTTGGACTAAATGGCTTATTGAGACGATTACTTGATCATAATGCCTTGCTCACCACTGTTGATGATAGCATATGTAGCACTGTAGGTGTCCGAATAGTCGTCATCTGAAACATAAAGTGCATGTTAGACCACGTCTTAATCGATACAAATAGAAACGATCATTAGTGCCAGTTTTTGGCAGGAGTATTATGTGCGGCCACACAGGGCAACACTGCTGGAGGGTAGTAATGCGTCCCAAAATAATGTTGTTATTTGTTCCCCAAAAAGAACAAATTATTGAAGCTGTAAAAAAAAATCTTGATTTTTACAATCTCAAAATTTGGCAGATGCCCCTCGTAGACTTTACTTCACTTTTTCCACTGCAAGTAAGAATATCCTCCCATAACCCTGCCCCCCACCTCCAAAAACAAAAAAAAACCTGAAAAGAATCTTCACTTTATTTGTCCAATGCTTTGGTCTGGCCGTGACATTCCCCCTATTGGCTTTTGCTATATTTAGTATTGTATGCCATCCAACATCTACGCCTCCCCCTAACCACACACACTTCTGTTGCCTTGATCAGCCAGCTGTGGAGCTTTAAACTTCTCCCACGTTTCCACTTTTCCAGATAAAACGTATAAAAACGAGACTTTGACTTGTTGCTTTTGAGGTCAACGGCACCCCACCGAGGCATTTTGCTTGTCACCGTTCATCAGGATGAACACATTCACACGCACAATTACGCAATAGTTGTATTGGTATTTCTAGCCCGAGCAGTCAAGAACAAACAAGCCCTATGCTGGACATTCGCGGTCAGACCCTCTAAATTGGAGCGCTTTTCCCAGGATGGATTGTGTCTTATTGGCAAGTCTTCACCACCAGCCTAATGAGTTCTGGCTCTGGGCGCGAGGGTGGAGGAGTTCTTTGGTAGTGGGGGGAGGCGTCATTAACGAGAGAATTCATCACACAATGAATGGGAGCTTCTTAGGGTCATGGTACAGTCAAGTTAACCTGCCTGCTTTGTGGACCTTGTGGATCTGTTTGAACATGGTTTTGTACCAGTCCTTGGGCCGATCCACTGTCTATGTGGAGAGAGAAAAAAATATGTTAGCATAGCAACTGGTAACAGTATCTGACTACATGGCTAGATTTAAAAAATCAGTAATCGGTAGAGTATTTCATTAGAGGGCAAGATGTCAAACACTTTCAGTGTGTCCTGTATTGAAGTTGCTGTCTGCTGTCATATCAAAGTGTTTCCGTATCTGATTAAGGATATGATGTAAATTCTAGATTGTAAGTATCAATCTGTCTATGGTAGCGTTGCACAGTTCTATATAAACGTTATGGGATGAATGCCAACATACATGTTAATACACAATGTTAACTATAAGATTTTTATAAATTCTTGTGCAATAAAATCTGTCTAAAGGGCATGGTGTAAAATACTTATCAATCAAGTTACTTATGCGCATTTCTCTATTACAGTTGCAATCTGGATCAATCTACTTTGCACAGCAACCGTTAGCAATTTACAAATGATAAATAACGCAGAGCACTTCAGTGCAATTCTGTATTAAAAGGTGCTTTTTGGATAAATGATAGCACAGCAGTTGTTAGCATCTGATCTGTGTAATTAAAACCAAAATACAGAGCAAGATGTAAAATCCTGACTGATCTGCCTGAGCACTTCCTGGTTAAGACGTTTCAGACCCGTTTATCCAATGTACTCTCATTTAGATTTAATCTGGTTTATATTGACTGGTTGTACTGTACATCAATGGCAAGAAACACATGTACATTGAGCTGCCTTGTGTATGAAAAGTGCTATATAAATAAAACTGCCTTGCCGTGCCATGTAAAGTTCTTTGTTTGCACCACAAATGACCATCTGCTGCTCTGCCATATACATTAGCAAGGCGGACATTTTACAGAAAGTGTGGTATGAGCGTCTTTCTCCGCACGCTAGACATCTACGAAGCCACTCACACTTAATGTTGCCTTTATTCACTGGCACTAAAAACTGTGTTTGGCCTGGCTTCAGTATAAAACAAAAAAGGAGGCTCCACAGAGAGGGAGAGTGTTGGCCTGAGCATGTAAGCGCCGAGACTGGGGGCCAATTACCACTTCACTCTCCACGGTTACCAAATAGAGAGGCCACAAAAATGCTTGTCTGCTCACAATAGGACGCGTCGGCTTTTAAGCAGGACTCCTCGCGTTTCTTTTCATCATTTTCTCAGATTGTTATTCCTCCAACTCTTGCCCATTAACAAGGCGCCTCAAGAAGCCATAACTGGACGGAGTGCTAATACGCGCTAATCCTCTACAGAAGTTGTCACAATTGGCTACCTACTGTCAAAATAACGTCATTTCCCATTATGACCATACAGTTGTGCCTTGAAGTTAAGAGTGACTCGACTTTTAGAGTTTTTCGAGATACAAGACATTGCTCTGACGATTTTTGGTTTTGAGCAAATGAAAAATTAAGACACGAGCTCTGTATGGCGACAGTGAAATCAACTCCACCGACTTCACAACATGCAGCAGGTTGGCAAGACAGTGAACAATTCTTCAAAAAAGAGCTGTTTAATGCCACTCCCAGCTAGAGTTTAGTGTCAAACCAAACATAAAACAAAGATAATTAAAGTGATGATTTGGTTTTTAACTTTTGGTTGGCCTATTTTCCAGAAATGGTATCAATTTTGAGGTGTTGGACCGAGTCAATCATTTTGATTGATACAGATCTAAATTGTGTCATATGCTCACCGTGCGGATGGCAATGGGAATGCCCGACTCGTCCACGGGTCCGATGCCTTCGTAGTGGGGGGCTTTAATGACGGACACCTTGGTTTCCTCCTCGGAGAAGCGGGCAATGGGCACGGTGCTGCTGAAGATGGCGTTGCCCGACACCGCAGACTCTCTGGTGAACGCCTCGCTGCCTTCTAAAACAGAGAATATAGAGAGCACGTTGCTCAGTGGATTTTTTTGCTTTGTGTTGTGAGCAAAAATTTGACAAGACGATTGAGCTTCAGAGTCTCCGCCACTAGATGGCGGCAGCAAACTTCACAACATCTGGCCACCATCAGTTCACCTGGTTTCTTCGCAGGCAATGTAAGTGTAGGTATGTGTTATCAACTCACATTTTTTTTTTTTTTTTTGCACAAAATATTTTTCCAAATTTCATTTTTCTAACCACAGGTCCTAAGTAAGTTAGTGCCAATAAAAAATGGGTGTTGTCCATTCAAGCTTGGAATTATTCAAAAACATTGCACAGTGAGATGTGCATATAGTCGACTAAGCGAAGCAGAACGAGTGTAATCCTTAAGTATATTCTCAAGAACGAGGCGGAAATAGTCGATAATAATTTATAATCTGTGGCTCTCCATCTGTGAAAACGATTAAGGAAACTGCTTAATTTCTATATTTTATTTATTTTTATGTTGTTACTGTATGCTTTTATACCGTATGATAATGTAAAGTAGAAGTTGAATGACTAAACATTTTTTGTAGTCAACTACAATGTGTTCAAAATTGAGTCGATGTCTATTAGTCAAAGACGTCATTAATATTTTCAATAGAATACAGTGGTTCACAACCTTTTTTTTCCCACCATGGACCGGTTTCACATTAAGACATGTTTTGACGAGATGGCAGATTGTAGTGAATGTTTGCATTATCACAATTCTGTTGGCCATGTATTATTGGTCATAAAATTTTGCCAATGTGGATGGCTTTTCGCTTCGCGCCGATGCCCTCATTCCTCGGCCACCAGAATAGCCAAAGCTAGCGAGGCTAATGGCTTTTTTCATCTACCGTCTGCTTATTTTCATACTTGGGGACACACGTGAAGACTGTCGCCTTGTGAGCGTGACATTTCGCTGCTCCGCAGAGCGTTGCAGTCTGGTGAGAAAAGCAGGCGGGCGACTCAAAAGTCATCTGTAAATTGGCAGATTAGAAGATGCCACCTTATATTCTAATAAAAATAATGATAATGAAAAAACAGTAACACGTAATTAGCAAGTTCAAGCAGTAAACGACGTGAAATAGAAAAGTAAATTTGTCTACTAATCAGTTCAAATCCTACTGTGAACAGTGCTATTTTTCTTCTTACAAAAAAATTGTGGGAATGGGGAAAATTTCATTTGAGATACGACATTCATGGTCACAGAACAAATTAAACCCGTAAGTCAAGGTACCATTTGTATAAGAAAATACTGAAAATGATTATTTATCCTTCCAATTCGAAGCATCTCACCTGAGCTCTGGCTCTGCCTCACGAGTCCGGTGCGGAGCGAGGTGGGCGGCGGCGGGTAAGATGGCGGCGAAAGTGGCCTCGCGGTGTGCCCCGACCCCCCGTTCATGGCATGAGAGAGCACCTGGCCCTGTGAGGAGATGTACCACCACAAAGAAAAGATAATCATCAAAAGTGTTCATTTTGTGACTTCTGTGTGTTCTAAAACGGAGGGATGGCTGATTCTGGGAGGACGGTCAGAAAATTAAACAGTAATAGTCAACAGACAGACAATTCTCCCATTAGTTTGGTTATAATGTCAAGCACGCGCACAGTGAACATGATGGAAGGCTACCCTGAAGGAAGCCCTTCCATCCAATGTGAGACAGCGACAAATAATTTCACATTAAAATGCTATTTATAGTTATTCCATTAGTCACTGATGACAATGTTGCTACATGAGAAGAAAAACTACAGTACATTTCTTGGTGATGAGCAAGAATAGGCACTAAAAGCTTACATTTCTGTGTAAAGCATGTCAGATGTACTATATTTCCTCAAAATAGTGGCCAGGGAGTGTCTTTAATCAAAGTCTATAATTCTGTACGCCATTCAGTTGGATTGATAATATTGCTGAGCAATTAATCAAATTCAAATCGCAGGTACTACAATGCCATTTTCAAATCGCAAAAGCAGCAATTTACAAAATAATTAAATACTCTGCTTGATATCAGTCGGTAGGCTTAAAATAATTGCATATGAAATCCTGATGGCAGTACTGAGGGGAAAAACACTGCAATAACAATAGTAGATATGATACGTAACACCATGGTGATGCATATTTAGCTTACGTATAAACTTGAATGATCCTGAATAAAATTGTGGATGTTGATAGCCAGGTGTGGTAGCAACTTGAGTAGGTGGACATCGCACTTTATTGGGGAATGGCGTCTATTACAGCAGAGGCCACTATTTAGGAATATACGGTACGTGCCTATTAGATAGTAAAAGAAGAGGTCTGCACATGCGACTTAGACATCATTTACCTTTCTTGGTTTATGGATTTGTGTAGAAACTCACAATAGAAAGGCATGCGTTAGAATTGGAGCGTTACAGAGAAAAGAACACAGAGCAGAGCTTTGAGTGCAGAGGAGTTGCAATGACAGGGTGGTGGGCTGAAGTCTGGAATCAAGCAGGTAGTTTAGAACAGACAATTAGCGGCAGATAAAAGCAACACATGGCGGCGCGGCTATCCGAGTGAGTTGGCGGAGCGTTGTTTTGGGGTAAATGCGGCGGTGACTTGCTGGGATAATAATTACGTTAGTGACAGTGGCTGTTGCGGCGGCTGTTAGCGCGTCGTCGGGGCCAGCAGCAGCAGCAGCAGTGGCAGTGAACACCGAGACGTGGCTGAGGGTGGGCGACGGCGTGGGCGAGGCGCCGGGCGAGTCCAGGCTACAGATCTGCAGCTCGTCCAGCAGACCGGCCGTGGAGGAGGAGTAGTGGCTGAGAGCCGAGACCGTCACGGGGGAGGCGGGGGGCGACGCGGTGACGGTAGCGACATACGGGCTGGGTGACAGCCCCTTGGACATTAGGCCCGACAGGTAGTCGAGAGATTCGGAGCTGTGGCTGAGAAAGGGGGAGTGACGTGCTGTGGAGTCAAGGGAGAGGGGGCCCTGGTGATGGGGGGGAGGAAGGAAGAGAGCTTAGTTGCCTTGCTCATTAGAAGCCCTGTCACAAAGCATGAGCGGAAGTAACAGTGAGGCCTCCTGAGGCCGTAGCGGGTCTTCATTGATTAATGCTGTGGATGGAAAAGGCTTTGTTAGTCCAAGTGCAAATAGATTACATGGACCCAAGGATTGGGACATATCTAATAATGTGACTCATGGCCAGTCTTGCTATGTCAGACTCGCTCTGGTACTCAACTGGAAAGGGTACTGGACTGGTGCGTAGCTTTACAATACACAGTATTTTAATAGAGCTGGTCGCTGTGGCTCTACTGAAACCAGAGATGTATTTAATCTCAGAGCGCACAGCCAACATTGACGGCACACCCACTACAGCTCTGTCACTCAACAGAGAAGACGGAAAAACCTCACTATCGATATACAGCGCTAGAGCAGCACCTGAAAGTCTGTAGTTCTGGTGCAATCCTTACTTGGGTCTGAAAAGTCAGTAAATTGAGCAACAAAGTCATGGAAACACTGGCAGCAGAACTAATAGAATATGCAATTTGGTTGGTAGCGTCACGTGGTGCGCCGTGCCATCTAGAAGCAGAGATGAAGCGGGCAGCTGAAAACAGACACGTATGTCTGTTTAACCTGGTTTCCATGTGATTTGCATGACTGGAAAATTGGTTAATAATTTTCCTGGTTGGCAGGACGCGTGGGAACCCTGTTAATGTGTGTCAGTTAGTCACAGAAATATGTTACTTCCATGTTGGGGAATTGAAAATTGAAAGCAAGTGGCTCAGAGTGATCGCAAGGTCACATTTTCTGCATGGCTGTAAGGATTTAGGTGAGTAGTTTCATTCGGTCGATGCTACTTTTGCATTGCATAATGAACCAAACTATACCACATTGGTGGGAGTGTGGCTTTCGTAGACTCCAGTGTAATTTGTGATTGCAGTCTACATGTAGTGTTTTGTGGCGTGACTTCTGTTTAAATTTAGGCTTCCTGCCTTAGCTAGCCATGAGTGGCTAGCTTTTTAAGCCCTGTTAATACAGTCGCCAGGCAGTCTTGCAGTTCAATCGATATAGCAAGTGATTATTCTCTCGCTATGTTAACCATTTGCATTCCAACCCAATGTGCAATGTCCATATAATGTACTTTACACCGATTTTCACACATGTATGCAATACAGAACAGTGGGTCAAACGAGCTGCTCACACACGAAAAGAACCAGAGTTAGTTGACTCGCTTGTATGGCAACACCAAGTTGAAAAACCAAAGAGCAATACACAAGCGTTAACACAGACATCACACAAAGTTATCCCCGTATGGCCTTTGGCCTTTTCACACAGAACCCAGCAAAGGCAGGATATTGTCTACTAAGCAAGTTGGTGTGTGTGTGTTGCTCTTTTTTCCACCTTGATGCCACCAAGGTGATGTCGTTGTAGTCAAATTTAAATTGTGCTGTCTGTTTCTTGTACCAGCAGCTCAGCAGGAGAAGGTCTGGGCGGAACCTCCGGAGGAGACTTCAAGTCTTGAGGTGGAGCTAAACCTGCTGGTGGTTGAGTCAGGATCGTCGTCGGTTTGTTGGAAGGCTCCGGATGTTTCTGGCTTTCCAGGAACAATTTGACGGAGAGCGAGGAGGTCCTTGTGGAGGGCTGAGGAGGTGTGCTCGGGTGGTGTGCGGGAGGAGGGGGCGAGTGGCTATCTGCGGTCTCAACGTTAAGGTGTTCAGGCGGGTCTGGGATGGTGACGGGGGTCAGTGTCAGACAGGATACCTTACGATCCTGGACTTGATTGTTAGCTGAAGCGTCATTTGGGACATTGGACACAAGTTGGAGTGAGTTTGCGCTGCTTTTCATGTGCGAGGACGTGCTGCTAAAAGTGTAGGACTCTTTTAAAGACGCTTCCTCTTTGTGGGAGAGCATTAGTTTAGTTCCAGGACTCAGGTTGTCAGCTAAAACAGTAAGTGAGCTGTAGGCTGATGGGTTAGCGCTAGCCGGCGTGAAATGGAAACTATCTCTTCGTGAAGGGGGTGAGGGTACGTGATTGTCATCCTTACGGACCAAATCGAAGTACAAAAAATAAATCAGTATGATTATAGTCACATCGCATGAACACATTCTTTGACAGAAAAAAAAAACACAAGCCTTGAAGCCAAAATGTGTCAATATCTAGTCAAGACGTTTTACCTGTGATTTTCTGTCCTGCAGGTTGGGCCTGACGCTGCGAAAGCCTTTGGCAGCCAGGGACGAGCTGATTGTGTCGCCGTTCTTAAGGCCATCAGTTGCACTGCAAGACCGCCATGAGCCTGAAGGTTGGGTTGGTGTCATTAGCGGAAGTAGGCAAAACACAAGATAAGAGTGACCAAGGAACATACACTGAAAAAATAAACACTTACTGAAGTCTGATGAGTGAGGCTCACTCCCTGGGGAACAGAGAGACAAGAGGTCAAGAAAATCAAAGTTTCTATCTGGAAGAATCGCAGAACTCATCCTCCAATGGTAACAGCATTAGCCTAATGTCCACCAAGTACATTATCAGACATCGGCCTTTGTAATCAGCAACTGATCTACCAATTAAACAAAAAAAACTCCTTCATGATTGACATTACATCAAACATTTAATGATTTCTTAAGTTATGTCTCAAAGAACCAACCATCGATCAGTTTTCAATCGCGCTTGTCCTTATTAGAGTCGCAGGTAAGTACAGTACAGCTAGGTCCCTTTTCAAACACATTTTACCCAAAGGAAACAATGGAAGGTAATGCAATAATTCATTCCAGGCCATCTTGAAACCTTGAGATATGAGTGTCTCGACTTATGAGTTCATCCATCTCCCAAAAAAAATGACATATGAGTGCTGTATGATGACTCAAATCACTTCCCAACAAGTGGCAGTTTGGCAGATAGAGAGGAAGAGACAATTATTGCCACTCTCATCTGAAGATTACTGTCAAACTAAACATAAAACAAAGAGAAATATACAGTACATTGCTCATTTAAAGCAACCACATAGCCTCAGCTATATTAATGCTAATACAATACAATGAGGTATGAGCGTGGCCAAGGAACAAATCAACATGTATTCCAAGGGACCACTGTATTAACTTCAAATACAATGTTTAAAGTAACATTTTTTTGTGGAATTCCAGGGGGGGGGGGGGGGGTTCAATTTAAGGGGGTGTTACACTTTAGATGTCCCACAGTATTGAGAACAATGAGTCCAGATTCCAACATTGCACCACAACAAATCCAACACAGCTTAAGTGACCCTGAACAAAGTGTGCTGAAACAGCTTTTGTTGCAACATGGGCCTTTTTTCATGACTAAATCCCTATTGTTGATTGCGGCTTGTTGTATTACTGCAGGTGCATGGACCCTAATAACCTTTTCATGAATCATTCATCAATATGCATGTCCTGTATACTGTACCTACTATAAATATAATTATGTCCCTCAAGTAGTGGCCTCTTTGGCAAATTAAAGCATGGAGTGTTAAAGATGATACATTTTGGGGAACCATCGTCTTTAACAAAGATGAGCATTTCAGTCATGAGATGTGGTCCCTCCACAATGTTGTATGCATCCATGTTTCTATCCCCGGTATCTAGACTACTTGAGTTCCGGTATTCTTTTCAGAACAATCCTTATGAAGATCCTGTTTCACTCTAATATACCGCAAGATATATTAACATTATTATTATTGTTAATAATCATAATAAACATATCCAGTCACTATTTTCAGAATGCACAATAATACATCTCTGTTGTTGCTCATTTTAGTTTGAACTTGCGTGTTCTCCCCGTGTTTGCCGAGTACTCCAGCCACCTCCCAAATCCTAAAAACATCCACATCACGTTCACTGAAGACCTAAACAGTAAATTTTTTTGCCCACCAAAAGTCAGCTGGGAAATGCTCCAGCTTACATGTGGCTCTATTAAAAAAAACAGATGGATGTTTTAGGAGAAAAGATGAGAGGGACATTCCTACTAATAAACAGCACCTCTGAATCAAGACATGCAATATAAACACTGAGATTGGAGGAAAAACAGTAAGAAGGATTGTCTGAATAGGAGGAAACCACAAGGGACTCAAAGACAACATGACATATGCAAGCTGTCGTGACTTTAACGACCAGTATGACATGTTTTAAAGCTAAAAACAACACCCAAAGGTTGACAAGATGAAGCAAGAGGGAACAAAATAACATTGCAAAAATAGAAGAAATCATAACATTCCACGTGCAGCAAAATTAGGACATGAAAACTGGCTTGTCTCATGGTAGGAGCCTTGTACTTTAATTTAGATTGTGCAAGTATTAGTACCTGAGGCCAGATTGGGTGAGCTCTGGACCCTCTTCATGGGCGAGAGCGTGAGCGACACGGCCACACTTTTGCGAGCACATCCGCCGCTATCTGAGAACATCACATGCGGGGCAAACGCACAACACATGCATGCACAACACATACAACAGACAAAGCACATGCAATTGCCAATTGAGCTCAAAATAAAAGCAACACAAAAAAAGGAATATTTAAGCTTATTTTCAAACATTCGTTAGGTATGCAAAATAAGGTCGTGCCACATCTGTCAGGGTGTTTGCAGGGGGTGCATGGCCTAAAAAGTTTAGGAAAGGCTGTTGGTTGAACAATCAATGCAGGTATGCGCTAAACAGTTGTTTGGATGTTTTTTTAAGTGGTGATGGGGGTGGTCTTGGAGGGGACTGTGGTGCCGTGGATATGGTGCGCCAACTCTGTTGGGCTGTTGTCGGTGTAAACCATCTGAACCTTGGCAAACTGTGCACGCGTAGATTTTAAAGATGTAGCGCTCATCTCCAGCTGGCACAGTAGTATAGAAGTCAGCTCGGGACGACTGCCAAGTGCAGCTTCGGAAAAGTATTCATGGAGGAATACGTCACACTCAGGCAGGGAGCAACAGGTTCTCAGTGAAATATCATTGATTGAACTCAACATGGAACGATGCCAGAGCAGCAAATTACAATTGCAAACTAACGACTTTAAAAGAAGGTTCAAATAACACAAGTGTAAGACATTATTCTGGTTCAAATGAATGGCATACCTGTATTCATATTGAAGAGCACTTCTTCGAGATTCCGAGCAGACTGACACACCTTCCTGCAAAAACAACAAGAAAATGCACCCTTTTAATTACTTCAAAACAGATCTCAAGTAGTGTTTGAGTGGGAAATAAAGCAGAAGGGACAATGGTCAAGTTTAAGTATTGTGAAAGGAAGCAGATAAAAAATGACCCCCAAAAACAACAACAACAAACACAATTATTATTATTATTATTATATTTTTCAACTGGACAGCAATAACAACAAAACTTTAATTCTTGGTAGGGGCTTAAGGGTGTCCAAAAATCCAATATTGATATCGGTCCGATATCGGCAAAAAAACAGTAGCGGATTATATCAGTCTACATCCAAAATCTCAGATATTAACACTCATATAAAAGCAGTCCATTCCAGACTTAATGTAAAAAAAGGATTCTGAATGTACTGAAGTCAATTTGAATTGTTATTTTGCATTTCAAAGAGTATAATTTGTTGTATTTACTTTATCAGGGTTACTTCTCAGGGTGATTTAACTTATTTTGAATTTATTTCATTCAAACATTCTCATGTTTGAAGTTGAAGTTCTGTAACCCAAAAGTTTGGAAAAAATGGGTCACATTTTCTTATACCTACTGCTGATGACTATTGTTCTTTGTTTGAACAGTAGCACTTGATCAAGTCTCTTCTAACATTTCATACTAGAAAAATAAAATCATGAATCATTAATGATGATATCTTGTCGTATTGATATCGGTATGACACAATACTCTAGGCTGCAATATTGGTATTGTATCGAAAGTGAAAAAGTTGTATATCGGGAGATTCGGGACACCCGTAATTCTAAGCAATTTAGTGTCATCTATCCATCCCATTTATGATTCCCAAATCACTGTGCTGACTATCCAATTTCATTTTATTTACTACAAATAATGTATATTCATTCATCCGTCTATGTCAGCCACTTATAGTGACAGGCAGAGCAATTAAATGCTCTTCCACTAGATGGCAAAAGTTACCTGTTTATCCACCTGTTCGTATTCATACAACAGAATCGTGCAGTACTTTTCGTGACATGTTTTACGAGTGGTGTGCCATGAGAATTCTTGAATGTAAAATATGTGCCACGGCTCAATCAAGGTTAGGAAATGCTAGTTCAGTATCGAGGGTTCAAATCCAGCAGCAATTGGACAAAATCTGGAGGACCTCTGGCTGCCCAAATGCATTACACTTGATTTTAGAGATTCCATTTTTTCATATTTTGTGTTTTTTTTTTTTGTTTGACTTTTGCTGAAGCATATGGGGCAAACAGGAAGACGATACAGAACGCTATATTCACTGCCCCCATAACTCTCTACTGTTGCTATAAGAAGTGTAGCTAAAGAAGGCGCGGTCGGTATGGTGGAAATTGAAAACCCAAAAGACTCAACGGCCGGCCGCCGCATGTGTGAGTGGGATATTATGGCGGGACTTAACTTATATCACCCGTACTGTAACGTGGCAGGTCAGAGTGATGGCAGCAGGGATCACACGTGGTCTGCTATGTCGGCCTTCTTAAATGACCCTGACATATAGCACATGGCTAACATGCCGTGTCACTCAGCTTCATTGTTCACTTTTGTGGCGACAGACTAATTCCGTTGCACTAAAAGCAGGGGTGGCGAACACATTAATTATGGCAAGACATCAAACATCGCTGAAATTCATTGCAATTGTCCAACTGTCTCGTAGGTTTAAAATTTGGTCGCCATAGGACAAAATTGATTTGGACAAAGTTTACCTATCACGACTCCTAGAACGGGACAAAATGAACCTAAAATGGTCACTCCACACCAAAATGCCGGATGGGAAGCGTCTTTTCGGGCGTGGGTTGCCGAGACATTTTTGTGGGTCTGCTCATAATCATGAAGCCTGCCAAATTTTATGCTCTGAGGTGGCGGGGTGTGCTGGGGAGGGGGGCTGCTAGTAAAAGTGTAGTCGGAATCGCCGACGGACGCCCGTTTAAAATTAGAGGCGGACCAGCCTATAGTATATAATATTGTTTTACCCCCGGGAAAAGAGGCGAATGACAGACAACGGAAGGGTACCTATGCTGCAGACGGATGACGAATAACGGACGCTCAATCTCTAGTAAATTCCCAGCTCTGATAAAAAGGGTTTTTAAACGAAAATGACAGTCTTTTCAGGAATGGCTTTTTGAGACCTTTTTGTGGGTCTACTCTAATCAAACCTGACTCCTATCAAACATACATTTTAACCAGGAAAAGTTGCAAAATTTGGGCAGATTTAGAGTCTAATGACGACAACAAGGTAATCAGGTGGAACTGTGCTGTTTGCGGAACTCAATTCTGAAATTCGTCCCGTCAATGTGGTCCAAATTTGGTCACGAATCAGACAAAATATCTGACTGATGTTCATTTTGTTTTGGAAGAACCCTGCAAAGGACCAAAGTGATCTTAAAATGGATACTACAAATCAAAATTTAAATGCTCCAAAAAGGTACAGAACATCAAGTGTCGGCCACATTACAGATTGACACGTTGAGAGGTAGACTTACGTCGGGATTCATTTTGGGAAAAGGCATGTGGCCATATTTCCACATGAATGTTAAGTGCCTTCAGCTAGCAACCGAAGGGATAACATGTGCGTGCCGCACAGCTTGCTGACACATTTACAGCCTCGATTGAGACAAAAATTGAGGCTAACGTCATACAGGAGTATAAACAGCTGAGATGACCACCGTATTAGAACATCATGGTGGCTATAAGCTGCAACAAAGCATCTCATCAGCAACCACAGAATGCACAAATGACTTCCTCTTTGTCGTGGACCCGCATTCCACACGCTTACACAAATAGCAGCAATTTACACCATGTGAAGCATCACCATCAGGTGTCCCATAACACCGCCTCGCAAACAAGGGAATTTTATCACGCACGTTACTACTTTCTCACCATACAATGAAATCTTGCATATTTGTGGTTCGACATTCACAAATTCGCAGATGTTTTGGAACCAGAGGGCGGGAGCACATTACGCCAATTTTGAAATTGCTGCATTGGCTCCCTGTGTGTTTCAGGATCGATTTTAAATTACTTTTATTAGTTTATAAATGTGTTAATGGTCTTGGGCCATCTTATTTATCTGATTTGCTTTTATCATACCAGCCCTCGCGGATCCTGAGGTCCTCTGGCGCCGGCCTTTTATTTATTCCAAGGGTGAGGACCAAAATGCATGGCGAGGCTGCATTCAGCCGTTTTGGTCCTCACCTTTGGAATAGCCTGCCAGAGGACGTCAGGTCTGCAGAGACTGTTGATATTTTTAAGAGGAAGCTCAAGACACACCTTTTTAGTTTGGCTTTCAACAACTTTTAAATAATTTATCTTTTCTTTTGATTGAAGATAATTCTATGTTTTGCTTTGAATGTTTTAAAGCACTTTGAGTTGCATTTTTATGTATGAAAAGTGCTATATAAATAAAATGTGATTGATTGATTGATTGAATCCTGTTATTCACTGTAAAACTCACTTAGTCGCTTCTTTTTTTTTCTTTTTTTTGTTTAGCTCAAGCCAAAACAAATGCATTACTTTCATGCCACCTTGTGGAATTTTGTTGTTGTTGTTGTTGTTGTTAGGTTTAATCCACTGATGGTTTTGTTTTTTTGGTCTTTTTGGTCTGGACATTTAAGATGTACTTGAATCCACACTCAAAATGAAAATGAAAGTGAAAGTATGTTTCTGCTTTTAAAGTGAATAACAGCCTGTGTAGTCAACATCGTCATTACAATTTGCCTGTGCTCCCTAACATGTATCAAATTGTGTGTAAATTCCAAAAGATACGTTTGAAATTGATGTCATCGTACCCACGGGCTCAGCTTGTGGGCACAGTGATGTCAATTTCAGTTATATATAGTATTACGTTGTTGTTTCTACATTGGCAAAAATGTGTTATATTGTTTTTAACATCATCATAAAAAGTTTGGGTAACTTACAGCGATTTGACACATTTGATTTCCATTATTTACAATGAAAAATGTGTTTCCATAAACAAACATCTTTAAGATATTGTAGTTACATAATCGACTTGCAAAGCTGCAAGGAGGAACCCCTGAAATTGTTGTGGGGATCCAACAACAAGGTGCACATCCAGAAGTATTTTTTCCCTCAAGAATGTAATTTTTGTATTTAGGTTTTTTCTTTGATTTGTCAATCCAAAAGTATGACTCTTAGTGACGCAATTACCTTTAGGATTGACGCCAATCAGGACTGTTAAGCCTTTGGCGGCTGTCGTAGTTATTTCTGTAGGTGTCAGTTTTATGAAATAGACGAGACATAAAATGCTAGGAGAGGGGTAAATAATATCAATATTTAATGTAGGGAAAGTGTTTTATAAGACGCTGGGGTCTATATCAAGCCGTATGTTGTGGGATACTTTCAGCCTCTCGAGACCCAATCTTCACCTTCACGCGGTGTCCCTCATAAATCTATCTCCAAGCACCACACACACACGGACTGGGTAAATCATGAGTGTGGCGTCACGAGCTGTCGGCATCCAAACGATGGTCAGCTTATAAACAGGATTGTGTTTCTTGGGGACAGATCTGCGGCGTCACAGCAGCTGTGTCTGTGGTGTAAATGTTATGGCTGGACTGACTGGGAGGAAACCCACTGAACAGTCCAAACACACCTTGTGAAGCTCACCAAATTTTGCAGGCGAGGCAATCCTGGTGAAAATGTGGTTATGGTTTGCATGTTTGACTCCCAAAAATTTGCTAGGCTATACACAATGGAGTTTTGGGAAAATTCAGCCCCCAAACTTAGATACATAAAATTTATCAGGCATGATTATCGCAAGTAGACCTACAAAAATGTCTCGAAAAGCCATGCTTGGAAAGAACACGAAAAGTCTGCCATTTTTGTTTGAAGCAGCTTGTTTTGCCCTTTTCCCGGGCTCCTTTCAAAGTAGAGATAGGCCGATATGGTTGATTCAGGACTGATACCGAACTGAAAATGTAATCTTCCTTCCCAAATCTTCCTTATATGGAAAGTTTTTCTTCATGTCGGCTCGTTCGCAGATCGGCCGTGTCTCTGAGGAGGCCTATGTCACATCTCTGGAGTACAGAAGATTTTAACCAGGACCTCGGTCATATCGAGCTGACATATTTAAGTTCAGTTAGTACACAGGAACGACTGCGTACATGGGAGTTCCTCGTTGGCAGAGTCTTTAAATACATTTGCTGATGAGCTTAATCTGTTGACATCCTTTGAGTACGTCTCTGTACGAGGGACCAACGCGGGGTCAGGACCCTTGAGGCTATATACATAGCTTATCTCCCTTGTTCACACTCGCCTGCTCTTCGCATAAAGAAATCCACCCATCTGTTGAGTGTACACCGGTTTAATTTAGTATAGCAATAGCCATCTGTTAAACCCTTTCTACGCAATTTACGAAATGCTTCGGATGAATGTGCATCGTTTCTGGAAAATTAATCGCCGAGTTATGTATGTTTTCATACGAAAAGCGATTGGATGTATATATTGATATAATGTGAAACAATTTAGACCAAAAAATAAATAAATCGGCTGAAAACATATGAAAACTATAGGGCATCTGAAAAACGTGGTTCCACTGTATTTTAGGGCTCAATAGCGCACTCTGGAAAGTCAGATAAAATAAACCATGGGATTAGTTACAGCATAGAAATGATTTAGAATGTCTATTGTGCACACAAAAATGCCTTAAGGGCCTGTGGCCAAAGTTTACTCGGAAGTTGGACAATTTGGTTTGATGCAGCCATTTTCGGCAAATTTCAACGCTCAAACGTTGACGTAATCCAACTCGGAAATTGACCCAAATGAAAGCAGCTGAGAAGCAGGTAACCTTGTTGGACGGGCGATACTAAATTGCCAATCTTTTTGGCCTCCACCATTTATGAAAGGTGAGCAAGTTAAGGCATCAGATTTGAATCATTTCCCAGATTCGTTGTGAAAAATAAGCTGTGAGGCCTGGTCATCATTGAAATCAGCATCTGTCATAGGGTATGGTTAACAACAATGCCAACATTAATAAATAGAAATATTTCTCCATGGTGTAATAGCGGGAGAATGACTTTTTGACAAAAGTGAAGAAACCAAAAAAACAACTAAATAAATACAAAATCCTAATCAAGTGTGCTACTGCATATGGCTCGTTTTCATCAAACTACCATTTTGAGCACGTGCAGCTGTGACTTTTTGGTTTTACAGTCTCACGGTTATTACACTCGCATATGATTATGCGTGCGGGTCTTCTTTGTGGTCTACCAGAGCCCAAATTACAGTCACTGGATAAACCGAGGCAAATTCAGGCCTTTGAATAACTCAAAAGTAACTCACTTACTCAGCGAACTAGAAACAGAGTTAAAAGCATTCGAAAAATTATTCCCACTATTTACATTTTTATGACAAAAAATGTGCTTAGTCATACAATGGTATACAACTTTTCTTCATAGTTGTATGATAATCGAGATTGTTGATTTAAAAGAAATCCTTGCATAAACAGGTAGTTACCAATTACCTCTGTTCCCAGATAGCATTGTTGAAGCATACTGACATTGAACAGTTTGAAATCTGTTGCTAACCAAAACAGCATCAACTAGGAAGCATGTACAGCCTGGCAACGTAAACTTACCGCCCATTGTAATTGACTACCTTGTGTGGTATTAAAAATGATCATACACTACATGCAGGCAGTGTCTTTATTTATTAAAGTGATTGTGTGGTTGCTCCACGAAGTCATGTGCATCCATGTTTATGTATTTGTTTTCGTACTTGTCCTTTTTATTTCGTTTTAATCTTTAACTTGACATCAATGGTAGTAGCAGTAAATTATTCGGAAAATGCTTAAGAAATAAAAGACTCTTAATCCTTTGAAGTCCACTTGGTTATAAGCAAGATTTTAGCAGTGTCCATGTCTGCGGCCTCCGACACATTCCCTTGTGAGGCCGCGAGATTTGCAAGATCAAGCACAATCATTTCAAGGGCAGGGAGAATCCTGACCTCATTTGCTACTTCACACTCTTAGCAGCACAGCCTGTGTCAAACATTTCCCTGAAGTTTTGCTTTTTCTGCCCCCTTTCAGGATTCCACATAGTAAATGTTCAACCACAACGCAATGCCAAGTATGCGAGACCTGAGCTGGCATTTAGAGCCTACACCGACAAAACAATGTGCTGAATATAAATTAGTCTAACTGTCACGTTAACGACAAAGACATAAGGTGCGCTGCCGATGCCTACGTTTAGCACAGTTAAAACAAAACGTTAAGAAATTAAAGCTTTGATGCGAGCTGGACTGAAGTCCTGTGAAATTTGTTGAGGTTTTGCGAGAGATAATGTGTCAAAATAAAACAAGAGAATTCAAACACTCGATGAAGTAACAATTAAAAAGTGTGGATTTGACATTTTTAGGCAAAACATTTATAATGCCAAACCACCTATGAATACATAAAAGCAAGCAAGGCTAACAGCGGCTTGATAAATGACTTCCATTTGGTTCTTGTGCTTAGCTTGGGTAGGTGTTCTAAAGTTATGCTAAACAGAATTTTAATGCAAAACAAGGTTGGTGGTTGATCGAGTTTTTAAACAGCATACTGTAAATTCAACGGTGGTATGCCTAAAACGATCCAATCAGCTTCTTCACTTGCTTTTGTTTTTATTCAGTTCTAAAGCCACTAGTTGAACAACCGCCACATTGAACAAAGTCTCTGTTATCTGTTTGTTCAACCTCACCACTCATTAGTGGACCCCCCGTGGGGAGGCCCATACGCTGACCCCCCCCCACCCGCCGGCCCGTTCGTCCACTGCGCAAACGACACAGGGCCCGTGTGTTCGCCGGATTGCGTCACGGGCGCCGCTAACAGCAACGGGAGCGCTAATGCAATTATGCAATGACAACCCCAGCGTCTCTCTCTCTCTTTCTGTCTGCTCTCTCTCTCTCTGGAGTTGAGGGTGCGGAAGGAGACGAATTACATGTGACAAGTTGAGGTGTCTTGTCGTTTCTATACACGGCTCTGGACAGCAGCAGAGAGGGTGGGGGGGAGCAAAAAAGGAAACGGGCACATGGGCTGAATGTAAATTGCAAGAGGGCTGAACAATTAATTGATTTAAAATCAACATCACAGTGTAGTAGAATGTAATTTTCAAAGAGTAAAGCCAGCAATTGGGGGGGGGAATGCTTTATCTTGGTTGGTTACAGATTCATTTGTTGCTTGTGGTTGGTAAAAAAAAAAAAAAAAAAAATCATGGGAAGAGGGCATGGAAAAAAAAAAAAAGGTCTTAAATTGCGGTTGCAATATTGAAATTAGATTATTTTTCAAAATTCTTCAGCAAAAGAAGAAATACTGTACATGGACACTGCAGAAACTGATAACAACATCCAGGATCATTTAAGATGTCTGACATCCACTTTTTAGTTGCTGCTCGTTTTCCCTTTTCTCCATTTGTCCCCTACAGAACCACACATTAGCATGTTGTGGATGTATCGCTCCAAACTACATACTAGGAGAATTTATTGCTTGTGTTATCTTTTTTTATTGCTTTTTGACTCTCGTCTCCATCGGTGCCTTTTTAAGTAACACACTCGCCGGTGTTATTTTTTGTTGTCTCTCCTGTCTCAAATGGCATACTAGAAAGTGATGTTGTTATTGTCGTCTTTTGAGACTGCTTTCTGTTCTCTCTCTTTTCACTATATTTGTCCCTTCTCAAACGACAAACTAGCAGGTGTTGTTGCTGCTGTACCTCTTTTCTCCGCCTCTCTGTTCCCTTGTAACATACTAAAAGCTGTAATTAGTCTTAGGCCAGACCATTATGGATTTTTTTTTTTAAGGTAGATGCCAATTCCCATATTTGGTATAATAAAATTCAGAAATCAGCCGATTATTTAAAAAAAAAAGATATAATAAATAAAATAACAAACTTAACACTTAAAACAATTAAGATATGAATTACAGACAGAACATTTAATTGGTTTACATTACATTGTCCTTTAGTGTTTGTTAAAATTCGCAGCAGAGAGAAAAAATTTGGGAATTTGAGGGGGGGGGCGTGTTTTAATATCATAATCATGGTCTTGTGTTGCAAAAGAGATTGCCAAAAAAAATGCTGTTGTTGCTCCTTTTATTGCTCTTTTATGTGTCTTGCAGTCTCTCCGTCTGTCCTCCCCAACCATGTATCGTACTACCCGGTGGACTTCCAAATATATTCTAACACAAACTCCCTTGGCACAGAGCAAAAAGACAGAATGAACACCCGCTGCAGAAAGGGCAAGGTTTAAAATAAAAAAGGGGAAAAAAAAGATGTCTGTAGGAACGATACAATAGAAACACAAGACTAATGTTTTCAGCATCAGACAGCCCCGGGCTGCAAACAACACGGCATCAAAGATCAGACACAGTGAGCGAAAAAACAATGTAGCTGGGAGCTCCTCATATAAAAAAGACAAGATATTCTGTCTTAAAATGGCTGCAAAAGACAACAGTTAATAGTTTGCCTTGGGATAGACAGAGGAAAGTGAGCTACATCCACGCTTTGTGCTGAAAAATTGGCACAGAAACCGGAAAAAAGAGATGTTGCCACGCCAAAATAACTTTTTCAAATTCTATTTATCACACTGTTGCACTCGATGCGAAAAGCTCACAATTTGCTGAAGCGTATTTTTCCTGATCATTTGGGTCAGTGTTCAAGTTCAGGAAGTTATTGCGTGCCGTTTGAAAAAATTGCTTTTGTCGGACTACGGGGAAAATTAATAATCCATTTTAAATACGTTAACTTATTTATTTATATTTTCATTAATGTATTTATTTATTTTATTTTTATTTATTTATTTATGTATTTTTTGTAACAACAACCATGCAACGGAGAATGGATGCGGCGTTAGCGTAGCGACAAAAGCAGTGCTCTGTACAAATAAGTTAACAATAATTTGCCAATACTGTATATAAGATACAGGTCTATTAGTGCATTCAGTAGCAATACTGAATTATTGTTCAATTATTGTTATATTGTGCTGAAAAGCCAGGACAAAGATGTGTGTATCAAACAATCAACCGTACAACTAATATTATCCTGTATATTATTCATTTTTTTATTTTTCATTGACTTGTGACTTTTTGTTCTACTGCTACGTCCATTTTCAGTTCCTTGGTGGTCATCGCACTTTTCCGAACACATTTCTGGAGTTTAGACACTGAAGTCGTGTGTGATTCATTTGTGTACTGTATTTTGACCGGTAGTTTTTGGGTCGGTTTCCAAACATTTTACCGTATAAAGTTCGCCTGCTATTCACAGGCAACAAGGACCGAACCCTGACACGAAAAGTGAAAATTTACAATCATGGCACCCCCAAAACAGTTCATGACAGCCTATAGATGCCCAGGATGGCAACGTACTACATGAAGCTCCTCAACTCACTTCAACATTAGTTCCTTGGCACAAAGATGCCACAGGATGGTGCCAAAGCAATACTGTTGCTATTAGACAAAGAAAATGTGACTTTTTCTGCAAACAACTGAAGATAGGATTACTCAACAAATATGCAGGGAAACACTCTTGATTTTTATAATGTTTTTGCTTCTAGTGCAAACCGCATGAGAGCAGAAACAAACAAACGAAGAGTCAGAACTGAGGTAATAAATGAAAAATCAGGTCTCTCAGCATTTCCAGCTCAAATCTGAAATGAATATTTTACTATGTATGCAATATAAGAAAAAAAAAAGCTTTTTGGGTATGAGCAAACAGCTCCCCTCACACTGGCTCTATTTAGGTGAGCAAACTATTCCAATAACAGTTTGTCATTTGAAGCCTACTCAAAGTGAAGGCCTATCAGCAGCATTCCGTATGCATAGTCCAGATTCCCCAGGTACCGGCGTTAAGTGTCCAGTACGGAGATAAGAGCGACTTGATTAGCAGGGGGTGCTGCTATATTTACTGCCGTTAGATAAGACCCTCTGCCCTCTAAGGTTGACTAGGGCAGTGCAAAAATATAGGGGGTTCGGAAGGCACTTTTAGACGGACTGTGAAAGACGGTATTTTTCCGGCCGTTTCTGCAGGTTTAAGGGAGTGAAGAATTTTGGGGGAAATTTTTCAAGGACACGTCAAATTAAATTTAAGACATCTCCATCCCTGAGTATGACCATTAGGCAAAAGAACTTCAAATTTTCAAGTGTTGTTTGCAATAACGTGTTCTAATAAAGGTAATATTTTCAAGCCCTTTTCCAATTTCGGATCTCTCCTTCACTACAAATGAGCATCAAGAATGGATTTTTTTCCATGTTTTTACAAAGTTTTATATGCAGGTTTAAGGGAGTGAAGAATTTTGGGGGAAATTTTTCAAGGACACGTCAAATTAAATTTAAGACATCTCCATCCCTGAGTATGACCATTAGGCAAAAGAACTTCAAATTTTCAAGTGTTGTTTGCAATAACGTGTTCTAATAAAGGTAATATTTTCAAGCCCTTTTCCAATTTCGGATCTCTCCTTCACTACAAATGAGCATCAAGAATGGATTTTTTTCCATGTTTTTACAAAGTTTTATATTTTAGACTAAGTTAAGAGTTCTTAATATCATTATCGGGGCACTTCCATTAAATAGTCATGCCCGTCAATAATGCGATCATCAAGGCTAAGGCATTAACAGGCTAAAAATTATATCTCCAAATTTCAAAGGTTTTATAAAATTTGGGGATAATGTTTGTGACCAAATTTGGTCCTTTTTAAGTTAATAAACATAACCTGATACAGCAATTTTGCAGAATCTCTGCATAAATAGAGGCAAAATGTCACAAACACGTTTTTCAAGGAAGACCGGTGAGTGATTTCTCAGTGATGTTTGCAGGGAAAGCATAAAAGCATATTCCTTGTGCAAATTGAACGGAAAAGCCTTGGTGCACACCTACTTGAGGTGTGGGAGATTGCGGTGACATTCCTCAACACCCCCGAGAGCGCACTCCTAATGGAGGCATCACTGCTTTGGCTTTTGTCGAGCGTGAAAAAGTGTGTAACAAGAGACGCAAGCTGGGAGCAAGAGCACAGAAAACAAAATTGCTGGGGTAAAAAACTAAGAGGGCATTGTTTTTAGTGGACAACTTTGAATCCCTCATTAAACTTGTAGAACAGGAAAAAATTATATTGCATGTATATTTTATTTGTTATGGTTTCCTGTACTTTAAACGGTCAATTTGACCTCCAAAACAACAGGAGATGAAAAAAAGCAATCACAACTTGAAGCTATCAAAACTGAAGAAAGCGATATCATTGTTGAGCCAAGTTGATATCGCAAACAATGTTTGAAAATGCTACAAAGATATTCATTGACATCAAAAGATTTCATTGGAGTGTTCCCTTTTCTGTATTTTTTGCTTCTCAAACCTCAGCAAATGAGCGAGGTTCTGAGATAAAACCTTTTAATCTTGACACTGTTTCCCTTTGACACATTAATATTTTAAATCCTAAACTGCGAGTTAGGCCAAACCAGATGAATCGAATTCCACATTATTTTTTGGGGGGCTATTCCAGTCATCAAAGCGGTCTAGTCTTCCACCGTATGCTTTCTTACGTTCCTAAGTGAATACCTATGAAATCCCGTGGCAGAAGCCAGGGCATTGTTTGCGTCATGTAACCCCAGGGATGACCACCCAGCCGGCAAGATGCAACATTCCGAAGAAAGTTCAACTCTTACCCTCATGAAACCAAAAAGACGGGAGGCTTTCAATGAGGCGAAGACGTCCTCCAGCTCTCCTTGTATTTTTGTTGGAAGCTCAACTTTTGCTGCCTTCTTTCAAGACGGTTGGAATGAGTCCCCCGTCCTGTCGGGGCTGTATTATTCCCACATGTGTTGAAAACTCAGGATGGACAACAGAGTGAGGTGGGCGAGGGAGAGAGGGGGGGAGAGAGAGAGAGAGAGTGACTGGCAAAGAGAGTTCCCTGTTTGGGTGAAGCGGTGATCAGATCCTGCTATTTACAGACGCGGGCATGCTGGTCTGTGACACTGGAACGTTAACCCCCCACACCACCCACCACCACACACTCTGTGTCAGGGTCTGACTAACTCTTATTTTATCACATACCATACAGTCACGCTATGCACAGACCTGTGCCTATGTACTGTACGTATAGTCAACTGCTAATGCAAACAACAATAGGAAAAGGGCAGTGGCCTGGGAAGTAGCTAAGTATGGACTGTACTGTACTGTACTGTACTGTACTGTACTTGAGTAAAAGTGACAGGTATCTGAATTATTATTATTATTGAAGTATTTATTTACTTTTACAGCAGGGCTGCCATTAACGGTTATCGGGTTAAAATAATTATATTTTAATTGCAACCCCTTTGTTGTTTGTTCCAAAAGTATGTTATAGAACGTGCAAAACATAAGATACGGTATCGAAAGTATCGATACTTCATCAACGGATCGATACTTGGTATCGGCAGAAAAAGTTTCACGATAGATCGCGGTATGATATTTTTTCCCTGGCCTCACTCAATTTACATGTGAAATGTCAAATCAATTGTAATGAATTTAAATTCCATTAATCGGTTTCGATCCACTAAAACCATGGGTGGCAGGGTTTTAAAAAAAATATCACCGTAATTTACAAAAACATAATTAAACATAATAAAAGATAATCATAAGGTTTTAAGTCCTCATAACTGTAATGTGTGTCTTTAATTGGTGTCACCTAGTGAGTGATGTCAGTAACTTGGTAAGTTAGTCTGCTTGCGAGCTATTGGACTGAGTTTTGGCCTACTGCGGCTTCTTGAGAACTTCTTGACAGACAGTGGCTCTCAATTATTTTCTTTTCAAAACACCACCAAAACTAAGATTTACCCCATCCACGGCTTTATTCGGAAGAATTGGTTGTGGTGAAAGTGTCAGTAAAAGTTGACAGTAAAAAATCCCTTTTTACTTCTGTACTTTTTCATCAAAGTCTATACTTTTTTATTACTCAAGTAAATTATTTGAATCAGTACTTCTAGTTTTTCCAGTCTTTTTTTTTACACAGGTATCTGTACTTTAAGTACAAAGTGTAAGTACTTTTGACAGTTCTGGGGAAAGGGCAGATAAATGATTGAAGGGTACAGCGGGGGTTAAAGTCGCACGCTAGCAGTAGCATGTTGTCAGCGCACGGCTATGCGAGAGCGTTTGACTTCCACATAACCCTGTCGAATTCCACCCGCCGAGATTTTCTTTCACTTTCCTGTGCTGACACTTTGATCGCCTGCAAGGGTCACGTCGCCCTCCGAGACGCGTCGACGCTGGCCGACACGCACGCTAACATTCCTCGCCGCCAATGCCACAACAGCGGGTATAAATACTTTTATCTTCTGTGGAGCCTCTGAAGTTTAGGTGGTCAAATTTCGGATTTGACCAAAATTCATGGGAAAAATTAACTCGTAACTCATATTAAAAAAAAAAAAAAAAAAAAAATCCAACCCTGTTATTCAAAAACAGGATATTATTTAAAATTGTCAGTGCATACAGAAATTGATTACGATTCAGTTACTGTACTTCTTGGGTCAGTAAAATGTTTTTCAAAGTAAAAGCAGATGTTTGCACATGTGTTACTTTGATTAAACGTAAAATTCTGTTTTCATGGAGCACTACAGAAATCTGAGAATATTTACTACACAGAGGCTAAAATTCCATGATTTGGACAATTTGAAGGTAAAGAAGGTCTCTAAACGATGAAAGGAATATCGAAATAGTTAAGTTAGTTGTCCATTATTGGAATGTGAATTGTTGCCCCTTTGTTGTATTTTAATAAACAAAATAGCACTGCATTATATAAAACAATACGGTATAGTCCCTCTTTTATCATGGGTTGGTTACGTTCCAGACAAACCCACAATAGAGAAAAAAATCCTGATCCGCTGTTAAATTACACCACTGCTGAGAACAGTCCAGACCTTTCTTTGCATCATTTTGAGAAGTTTACCACCCATCTTTCGGCGGGCATCAACCCCGCTCACCTGACTCAAGGAAGTCTACTGGAATCTTTATGATGCTTTTTTTGGCTTTCAAGCTGTCTGGTTCTCAGCCGGTGGCCAGCACTACTTCTCCGCTAACCAGGTACCTTTGAAGGAGCAGGGCGTCTTTTTAGAACATTACAGAAAGTAAAATGAGTCCAATTTTTTGCGGCAATATTTCATCACGCGAGACGCCCGCATACCATGCGAGATCTCAGTAGACCTTACAAGACTTCAGTTCAGCAAGCTTCAAATGTCAAAACATGAATAAGTTGGATTAAGCAAGGAGTTAGCGTCCCCACTTTATCTACGCAGTTTGCGTCTCACTATGAATACATTTCATGTGCTCATACGACAACCCGCCTCACGTCATTGATTATTTTACTGCTGTGTAATTCATCCGGGAGTGTATATATTTGGACGTGACCACAGGCAGGTCGACTATACACACAGTCCGACTCCGAGACTGGCTTCTATTCGCAGAAGGCTGATGTAACGACTGATATTAGCATCTCATATTTAGACCCCCGACACCTAAACCCAATGCAAGTGGCTACTGTGCAGCGCGCCGTCTGGGACTGCAGCCACTGCCTCGTCCCTTCACAACACTGGACCCAAGAAAATGAAGTAATGGGATGACTGAGAGAAAAGCGTTAGCATAGTCATGAAGTATGAGCTTAGCAAAAAACAAAACCATACGCATAGGACAAAAATATGAATACTGTACAACGGGCGGAAATTAGGGGTGTGCATCTCTCCAATAAAGGACGATTCTATACGTATCTCGATACATGGGGTGCGATATGATTCAAGGACAGTTTGATTTTTTTTAAGTGGAACAATTCGGTTCGATTCAGTTCGACATGGTATGGCTCTGTTTGAGAGGGTGTGATGCAATGAGTTTCTTGTTGTTTTACATACGTATGAATGAACTTGCCTTTATTATAAATTTGGCTTTTCCTTCAAATACATCTCTCCAATAAAATGCATTCCGATACATATATATTTTAATCATAGCTCTGCTTCAGAAAACAGGTGAGCCGTGATTGGTCGTTCCCTTCAACCCTTTCCAGGACAACTGTCAGTCACTACAGTGGACAACTACTCTTATCACTACTTATATCAAAAACTGTTAAAAGAAAAAAATCCCTAAAAATCCTGATGTAGCTTATCATACTTCGTGCATGACAGGGTTAAGGAAAAAAAGTGCCTACGTGTCTTTCAGTGTTACGTGACTAAATGACTTTGTGTGCTTGTAAATTTTTATAGCATGTAAGCGTCTTTGACTGTTGTGTTTTGGTGTGTAGAAGCATCCCTGAGTTATTCCAATCGGAAATCGGGGCCCATCACGTCATTTTCAGTTGATCTGTAGCTGCTGAATAAAGGTTGGCTTTTGTAATAGTCTTCATTTTTAAAGGTCACATAGCGACATAACAAATCTGAGGTACAAAGCTATTGCCAAATTGAACAGAAATACCTTGGTTTTAAGACAGAAGTCTGTCAGTACTAGACCTGGAATTTTCCGAGGTTTCATTAGTTGATGTTTTACACAAATACACGGAATGCCCTAGGCAGCCGGTTATTCTACTCAGTCGTAGCATTAGCGCTAACCTGCAATGCAAATGTGACTACAGTTTTATCAGATGGGACAAAGCAATGACATCACCTTAACCCTAAATATGCAAATCAGCCATGTCGCCGCAGGCATACACAGCTCCAAAAAGGGCCATCGACACAGTGCCAAAATGTAAAAACTAAACAACTGCTGGCTTCGACAAGTGTGTTGGTGACAAAGCGGTAACGCGAGTGAATCAAATCGACACGAGCACAGTTGGCCGAGCTATCGCAGGGGGTCCTCGGGGCAGTGACGGCCGGGAAATGACGGCCGGAACAGCTGCAGTTTCCCAGATCTCCCACTCACGTGCCAAGGATCACAGAGGAATGGCGAAAAGCTGACAAGCGATGGGCGCTAATGATGTAACCTCCAGAGCTATCAGGGGACCAATAAAACACAAAATGAGCGCCAAAGTACCCCATTAACGACTTAGCATTGACGGCTAGCTGAGCAAAAGGATTTGACGCTACACTCATTTTCAGGCCAAAGCCACCAGTAAAGTCTGTGGGCCAGTGAATCAAATGAATACATTTGATTCCAGTGTACCGTATTTCCTTAAATAGTAGCCGCTAAAAGACGCTGCGCCCCAATTTGTCACCAGGTGCGTCACCCACTTGAACAAATAAACACCACCCTAAAAGGAGCGCCACTTAAAAAAGAAAAAAAAAACGTCAGTATTTGTAATTATCAAGGCCTGAAAGATTAATCGGACGTTATTAGCTCTTTTAAAAACGGCCGTTTTCTTGAGACGTGTGAAGTTTTTAAGGCGACTATGATATTTCTCTGATAAGTCTTTGAATTAAAGATGGGTCTTTAATTGGACTTCCAGTATATTCAGACATCCGGTCGCTCCACAGTTGGGCTGTGCAATTAATCAAAATTTAATCATAATTATGATTATTGCAGTCCACGATTACAAATTGGCATAATCGTAAAACACGATTATTAATATGCATTATTATCCAACGCACTATGTTTGTTTACACAAAGAAATCATACTCGAATGTATACATTTGCACCTTTTTAAAAATGTTATAAGAATTTTTATACATTTTGTTTGGCCCAAAAGGAATTTACTTACATGTCTTTTTATTTTTTTACATTTAAACATTTTCTTGTTTTGCACCAAAAAATAAATGATCGTTTGAATAATCGCAATTTCAATTATTACCAAAACAATCATGATTAATATGTTTTTCATAATCGAGCAGCCCTACTCCACAGTGTTGTGATTGAGCCATTAGCAACCTCGTTTGTTAGCTACGTTTGTTTCACCACTCCAGTTTCACTTATACAAACTCCTGATAGATGCCTCTCCCCCTTTGCAGTTGAGTAAATAAACAGTATTTGCGTAAATATGGTGTTTAAAGTGTGGTCTTTCTGTGTCATCAACCCTACACTTGTGTCAGTTTGTGTGTTTATCTTATTCAATCTGTTAATTCTACCCACCGAAGCAAATGGCTGTAATCTGTACAACAGAGCCCGTGTGCTGTTAAGGCAGCAAAAGAAGAGAAAAAAAAACTTGCGCTGTCAACACTTAGCAGTCTAATCTCCAAAGGATTATGTCATTAAAGCTAAAGCTAAGGCGGTATCGCTTGTATCAATGAGTCTGAAAGCTTTTCGAGTTACTTTACTGTTCAAAGACAGGGATGGAAACATAAAAAAAAAAAATTCAAGGTGTAAAATTATGATTTCTGCCAACATTTTCCAGAAAAAAAAATTACCTTTAAAGTCTCACAAAATGTTCAAATTAAATGGCATCATTCAGCATACGGATGATCTCTGTTCAGTGAGCATCAAAGGATTAAGGATTTGCATCATGGCTTTTGCTTATTCTTTGGTTTTTTTGCGACACCGTACGTGTCATCATTTGATATCAAAATTCACAGTTTTTTTGCTTTTACCTTCTTTGAATAAACTTCTTTTGATTATTAACTTATCTATGGCTTGGATTCTATAGTTTCTGCACTAAAGACAACCAAAAAGTACTTTCATGTAAAGCTTTTATGATGGCCACAATTTGACAGAATACCATACTGTTCACAGTATTTCTCACGGTAAAAAGATTGAGTTACAAGTTCACTATCCCCCCCCCCCCCCCCCCCCCCCCCCCCCTCCCCCCACACACACACACACACACACACTTCAAACAAGCTGGCAGGTGCACCTGTGTTTACAAGCGGAGACATTTGATGACTACTACACATGAAATCTGCATTTAAGTCATTTTACTAACCTAGCCGAGCGCCCGGCAATATAAAAAGATTGCCCTACATTCAATCCCGCATTCTTGCTATTTTGCAGCATAGCACATGGGCCACGTAGGCCACAATGGGAGTGGTGTGACGTTCCCGGAGTGATAGTGTTACACTTTTCCCACTCTCCCGGATGGTCTCCCCCCCCACCACCACCATTCAAAGGACTCTGACAGATAAGCCTTATTGTTTTACCAACATCCCTTCATACCAGTTATACCAGTATGTTTCAATATGATGACAGGAGGGTCAAAATACTTAAGAGAATGCAGCATTTCACATAGCCAAGAAGGAATTCCTTTGACAATTCAAAACAAGAAGGTTAATGAGAGGGCGAATAGTTGGCTTTTGGGGGTCCACAAAATAATTTGCAGTAAGTTTCCCAACACACTCCTTAATCTAGTACAAAGCTCTCCAAGATGTCTTATTAAAACTTTTGGATTAGGAATGTGATGTCACTTAAATTCAGATGTGAGTCAAGGAAGGTGAGCAAATATGTTTGGCAATATAGTATCTAGTCAAAAGATCTGTCACCCCTGCATGAAGGACAGATTTATTTTATTTTCTCTCAGGTACACTTGTACGGATGAGGTGAAACACTGGAAGCTTGGAAGCACATACCTCAAAAGTTTCCAACGTGTCGATAAAACAATAAAATTCCTTTCTATCAGTACTAGTCAAGTTTTAAAACACATTCTAATTCAGTGGGTTTTTTTTTTCATTATTTCAATGTTTCCTGAATTATAGATTAATTCTTAAATCATTGTCGACATTATGAAGGAATATTGATCGAATTCTTTGGTCAACAAAAAAATTTTCATCATAATGTTTCATAATTTTGATATTTCAAAGGAGGCACCATTTGTCCTCTTGGTATTTTCTCAGTCAGCTTTATGGTGTGGATGATGCTTTATGACCTGAAATGACTTTCATTTCACAGCTGTGCATTATCAAGGGGTTAGTGTCTTGAATTAATTGACCTCTTAATGTGTTTGTGACATTTGAATGTGTTTCCAGACTTTTTGACTGGTACTGTACTAAAATTGAAATACTTAAAAAAATATATGGCATTCAGTTGAACTTGTGACAGTTGATTAATTGGCAATAGAATTGTCCTTGGAAAATTGTTTCCCCTGACCCAAAATGTTTGAGAGCACCTTCTCTTTATGAATAATAACAGTGAAATTTGGTCCTATGGTCAAGCAAAACTGAAAACAGCTTTTATTTATATCCAGAGTAGCAGGTCCTTAACTTCTTTTTACACTTGATCAATGACAATAAAGACACCTATTCTTTTGTAATCTCTCAACAAAGCACCGGTCCCCTAATTTGTGTACCTAAAAAGACTAAATCATTTGTAACTCAAAACGTATTCTGTAGAATGCATGGATGCATTTTACAGCACTCAGGCAATGACAATAGCCATTATGCGGCATTGAGGGATTAAACCAGTCAGTCTGATCATTAGAAGTCTTTTGTTTACGGTATAACTCCACGTCTTTAATCCTTCCGGTGCTTAAAGAAGAGAACAGACGTATCCTTTTTTTTTTTTTTTTATATATATCTCGCTTATCTCTTCCATAAATGTGCTGGAAAAAGAGCGGCTCAATTGAACGCACCAAGGCAACGACACGGGCGACCTCGGCCGGCTTGTCTGTGCTCATCTGCCCCGGTCGGTATCTGTCGCGGACATCCACGGGGCACTAAAGCTAATGGTATCCACGTGGAAATACATTCAAATAAAATAAAATGACATTCATTTTCTTGAATGGTGGGTTGGGGTGGGGTGGGTGTCTGACGAGAGGTGATGTTTTTTCGGTAAGGTGCCTACCTTAGCAAAGCAGCCTCGACCTGGCTAGCTTGTCAGCGTCCTCCATGTCAAATAAAAAGAAAAAAAAAGTCCTCACTTAGACACTCAATCACACGCGTATACAACACTACACACCGGTTAGGAGCGAGCGAGGCAAACGGCCGTCCACCTGCTAACAGTCCACCTGCTCCCTAGTAGCCTGCCTGCCTGGTGGATTCACCACGGCTGGCAACTCCCACCGCTCACAGGGGGGTCACCGAGTGGAGGGGATCGAATAGCAATGCGGCGAAAATGTCCGATGCCCCCGCCCGCCTGCTGCTCTCTGGCTCGCCCTCCAGCTTCCCCTCCGCTCTTCCCCGCTCTCTATCTCTCCCTGGCGACAAGGACAAGCACCGTCACGGGAGGCGGAGAAGGCGAGAGCTCATGTCGTGTTACGAGCCGGCGGTTCGGAACTTCACTAACGTCAACCGTCCCAGTGAGTTAGTATTGACTGGTACTGCGCAAAATGGCTTCTCTAAATTGCCCTCCGACATCCTGTAAGCAATTTGCGCGCGGTAACCCTGGAAACTGGCTACTGTTAACCCGTTAGCAACTTTGTCTATACGCAAACAGCAACAGATGTTAAAACATACATTTCTGTACATATTTGGATGAGTATTGACTACTACTTCAGTATGCAAACTTCCAAGCCTGTGATCAGTTTTCCCCTATAATCATGAGAGTGGGCTACAGTTAGCCTGTTAGTATTGAAGCGTGATAACTGCCTATAAACATTTTTGACTGGGCTATGTGGCTTCTCTAAATTGCCCACCGACATCCTGTGAGCAATTTGCGCTGGGTAACCCTGGAAACTGGCTACTGTTAACCCGTGAGCAACTTTGTCTATACGCACACAGCAACAGATGTTAAAACACATACATTTCTGTACATATTTGGATGAGTATTGACTACTACTTCAGTATGCAAACTTGCAAGCCTGTGATGAGTTTTCCTTATAATCATGTGAGTGGGCTACAGTTAGCCTGTTAGTATGGAAGCGTGATAACTGCCTATAAACATGTTTGACTGGGCTATGTCATTCATATGTACTGCAAAGTTGTTTGAACATATTGATAAAGCCCTTTGAACGTATTGACACATACCATTCATTTCAATGATAAACATTACCTTGGGTTGTAAATGTTTCATTTCGTGAATACTGAATGCATTAAATTCACACACTGAGGTTCCATTGTGTTTGATTAGGGATAACATCAGAGGTGGGCATTCCGTCAGTCCGTCAGTGACGAACACCTGTTTTGCTGACGAATGACGGGAAGCATTTTAAAAATGACGGGATTATCGTCCGTCAGTGTAATTGTCACGAACCATGTCACTGACGGATTCCCGTTTTGCTGACATATTTTTGACTGACGGACCTACGGACTTCTGAACGAACTAACTGACAGACTAACTGACAGACTTAACTGACAGACGGACTGACCAACTGATGATTACAACTCGGTTTGTCACGAAAAATCACGATCTGACGAATGATGGACGGGTACCCAGGCCGCTGATGGATGATGAGTGACGAACCAGCAAAATTTTGTAAAATGCCCACATCTGGATAACAAGTTTTCAATCTGCACATTTTTCATGAAAGTAAGTTCATCAAGAAATGAGTAAAAGTACTGGAGAAAGTCCATATAGAAATGTGTAAAAATAGCATAGAAGTACCAGTAAAAATATCAAACAGAGGTTTCTTCATTTATGGGATTCAAATTTAGAGCTTGAGTGATAGTTGACCTTTGTGTCAACAAAACCTCTTTTGTGTGTCCGTGCATCCGTATTTGTGTGTGTGCACGCGTTTGGTCTTTTATCACATATGCTCTTCTGTGCATTATGGCTCAGCCCTTGAGTCAATTTCACCGTTATCACCTGGAGGCCTATTTAGAGGCTATACATTGTGACTGGGCTGAGAGGGAAATGATGGCAATACATTACCGACGTGATAATCCAATGTTGTTGCAGGTTCCGATGTACTCTTGGCACGGCAATTAGACGGCGATTGAGGATACGTTAAATGTATTGTAATTTGTAGCCACTGTGGTCTCTGCCCTAATTGAAGCTGTGCCCCCAATTAATCACTGGCTGCCTTGTCCAGATTAAATATGAACAAATAAGGTTGTAACTACCTTTACTTTTAGTCATAAAACCAATTTCTGAAATTGATATCTTTACTTCAATACAATGATGTTAAAGCAGATGTGGCATCTATGGCATCTTCACAAGCACAGATGCTATCTATAAAGTGAAACCAGCAGCCTGGCACACTGATTTTTTTATTTTTTTATTTTTATCAGAGTGCCTTCACATCTTTCCACTCTCAAGAGGATCCACATTTGGAACAGCTGATATGGTGAAGTTCAGCAGTCTGGTCAGTGTTAAGGCTGCATGACGGTGCTGAATGGGGTTGTTGGAGTAAATGAAGTCATGGTCTGACAATGACATCGAATAAGCGCTTTGTAGGCAAGCTTCATTGTCTTGAGAGACGGTTAAAAGCCTCAAACCTTCAGCCCCCGTAACATGTCTTCATCTTTTATTCAGTATAATATGCAGTGGTGTTTTTAGGTTTTAGATCCGGGGTCACTTTTGAAACTGAGAACTGAGAGATTTCTCACATTAGGAAAGAGACAAATATCATTAAGGAATGATTCATTTTTAAAAATCACTGCCATTGTTCACAACTGATCACTTCTACAAAGTTCCAAGAAAATCACAACGTTCCTCAAATAACTCCCACAACATTGGTGAGTTATTTTCTCACGTCCTTGGGGGGGCTGCCGGGTGCCCGCGGGCAACAAGTTGGGGACCTCCGTTTTAGATTCATAGGGCTCACTTATAACTAACCAAACACTTGTTGCTAGTTGGACTTCTTGGGATCAATTATAACTTGTTGCTAGGCAGAATTCGTAGGCCTCAATTATAATTACCGGCGACCTTTTGCTCATCCGATTTCATAGGTTCTATCTGTCCGGCGGTGTCACTTGCCCCTTTTTTTTTGTCAGTTGCTACTCACTGTATATCAATCGTTCAAATAAAATGAATTGAAAATTAGGACTTGTTGCAAGGCAGAATTATCATGGCTCACTTATGACTGCCCCGACACGTGTTAGGCAGAAGTCGGAAGACTCCATTTTAACTGCCCCGCTACTTGTTGTTTGGCAGAATTTGTCGGAATATATTGTAGCTTGTTGTTAGGGCAAATGCATAGGACTGAATTATAACTTGTTGCTAGGCAGAAATTGTAGGGCTTGATTGTAACTGCCCAACCACTTGAAGCTTGGCTGAATTCGGAGGGATCATTTATAACTACTTAGGATGGATTCAAGAATTCATAAGGCTCGCTTACTCTTTTTGTCATCTGTGGATGCTTCAAGCTACCTGCATCATCTCTGAAGTGACCCTTAAACATACAGTATTTCCTATGATAACACCAGCCTTGATGACTGTCTGTAGTGTGCCAGAAACCTGTTCTACAGCCTAGTTGACCTTTGGTTTTAGCATTCAGCAAATTTTTTAGCAATACAGCCCTGATTTATCATGTATGCCACTTGTTAGGACAGATGGGTTAAAAACAAATTGAGCACAAAATTGTGAACAAATCAGTCAAATTAGTAATATTCTTGAAGGCTCAATTAACGGCCACTTGTCTCACTAAATCATAGGGCTCTATTGTTGCTTGTTGATAGGCAGAATTCTCAGGGCTTGATTATAACCGCCAGGCCGCTTTTTGTTTAGCCAAATTCATAGAGCTTGACTATAGCCGCCGGTCTGCTTGTCGCCAGGAAGAATTCGTATAACTGTCTGCAAGCTTGTCAACAGCCAATAGTTCTGATTGTGAGCTAGAAATTCTGCCTAGTGACAAGTGGATCGGCACTTATTATGCCCTACAAATTGTTCCTAGTGAGAAGTGGATGAAAAGTTGTAATGGATACCTATGAAATCTACAAAGCAGCAAGCAAATGGGCAGTTATGTTTGTGCCCTACGAGCATTTACTATTATGCCTTATGAATTTTGCCAAGTGGCAAGTGGATAGGCATTTGTAATTGACCACTATAAAATCATTCTAAGGACAGGCGAATAGGCAATTATAATCGAGCCCTACAAATTACGCCTCGCGACAAGTACTTAGGCAGTTAGGATGCAGCCCTACGATTTCTTCCTAGTGATTGATAGGTGAATTTGATAGGCAATTTTAATCCTATTACGTCTACCTAGCGACAAGCTAATGGGCAGTTATTATTGAGCCCTATAAATTTTGTCTAGCAATAATTAGCCCTATAAATTTTGTCTAGCGACAAGCAAACAGGCAGTTAATTGTGCGCTGCAAATTCTGCCCAGCAACAAGTGGCAGGGCAGTTATAAGTTATGACTTCTTAGGGGATAATTGTTTCGAAATTGTTATTCTTTGTCATCCGCATCCACATTCATGTCTTTCCCGACGTGCTTCTTATTTGGCACTTCATCTCCCTTGTGCAGCCAACTTTGTCATGCACCTCTCTTGCTTCTCCTTATGAGGGCATGGAGCAAGGAAGCTGGCGCGTGTTATGCAACGCACCTCTTAACGTCTATCAGAGCACAGCTAGCGATAGACAGTGCCCTATTACATTTTTATTATGATTACACTTTTGAGGCCAAGACTGGCATCTGATACAGCACAGCAGGTGTTGTTTGAGCCTCGGATGGGGGAATTGGACTTAGATTTTTGCAGGGCATTTTTAGAAATGTTTCATGTATTGATGACAATGGTGTCACAAGGATTTCGGATGGCAGAGACTACAAAAATGTTATAATGTGCATGCCAGGCTAGTAGTTGGTGATCTAATTGATTATTTAAAATGGCATAATTAGTGTTTTTACAATTTTTATTCGATTGTTTATTTGGATTTTTTTGTTCATTATTAAGTTGTATTTTACAATGTAGTACAATACATTTGCATTCTCTCTTTAAGAACTGTAAACGTATTTGGGTGCAATAATAACTTTTATGTGTACGGTAATACATTTGAATTAAATCCGTATTTTAGTACAATTTCTTCAGTTTTCATATATTTAAACATTGTTAATGTTCATAGTGTTACAGTTGCTTGCAATATGAAATGTACGTTTTAGGAATAAAAATCAGATGTTAACTGAGCTTAGTCTCGCAGCCAGTGCATTGAATTGTGCGTAGTTACTATCAATCACTAGCATTTCATTGCTAAGTAGCCTCTTAGAAGAAAGTATGTTTAAAAACAAATCTTTGGAATTCCTTCCGTTCTTGTCCTCGGGTAAAGCTGCAAATCCTATTGGTAGATTTTCGGCTTCTATAATTAAGAAATGGGCCCATTAATCCAATGATGAAGGGGGGGGGGGGGGGCAACAGAAGGTCATTAAGGACCCTGTAGCGGTGCAGTGGTACAATCCTAATACATGTAGACATTTTGGGGGAATGAGTTAGCAGACTGCGGTTAGGACCCCACGGTCTTACATCATTCTTAAGGCTTTGCAGGATTTTTTAGGATGAGGAATTTGACCCTGAATCTCTCCTGTTCCTTTTTAGGAAACAAGGCTTAGAATATGACCCACGAGAACATCTGTGTGTTCAGCCAGGAGGACCTCAACACTGAAGGAAGTTAGGAAGTAAGGTCTTTTTACTTTTATTTGATTTTTGGATATCAAGACAGAACACTGCCATTGTGTTAACTACTGGCAAGGAAACTTCAATACAGACATAAACACAAAAAACGATTGTTTTATATGGAAATTTTTAATATTATGATTTTTTTTTTAAAGTGGCCTTGTGTGTTTTTGTGTCGCTTGTCAATTTAAAAAAAAATCCCAAGTATTTCGAAACCAGAATTGGGCTGTGTTCACATTTCGTGGAGGAATTACTTTGTAAACCTATAAAAGCATTTACTAAAAATCATTTCTGTGTTTTAAGCAAGCAAGACACAGCCACCCGCCAAGCCATACAATGAGTATAATATATTGTGTTTTACAAGAATGCTTAATTATATTTCTGATTTCTAATGGATGAATGACATAACAAAGCTTACAGTCATTGTCGCCAAAATGTACACGAGTGTTGCATAGTTTGCTGGTTGCATTCAAGCGATTGGGAGCTGAGTGAGCCCCAATAAAATGAAAAAGTCGCCCCTCTTTTTATTTTTGTCTATGTCATCTTTCTGTAGACACCCACTTCTTCCTTGATTGTAACTCTCTCCCTTTATGGTTTGTTCATTGTGAGAAAATGCAATGTAATCTGTGTGCGGACTCAAAAGCTTACCCAGGCTCACCATTTAGGGCTTTCAGCTGTTTCCCATATTCATATTTTGGGAAACCAGCTATCCAATCCGAACAGAGCTTATTTACATATTGAATATTAATGAGAAAGCCCCCCGTTCAAGATGGCAGGCGTTTTTGACCAACTAGAAAGAATAGCTTGAAAAAAAGGCATCCTGGGCATTTCCAAACAAATTCTCTTGCAAACCGAATAAAAGAACATCATAGATCATGAATGAAGAAACTGTGGCATGGGACATTTAACTTCTTTTTACATTAATATGATAGTTAAAAGTGTTCAAATACTTTGGGTTTAAGGTCATTTGACACTTGTATGGTCAGTTAATAATGTTAAACTGTGATTTAAACTATTGCCTCTCAAGGCTTATTGATGACCGCAGTTTGACCCGCTACAAATAATGTTTATTTTACTTCCTGTGGGATTAATTATTTCTAATATTTTTTTTCAAAATCTCCTATGTTAGTCAGTACAAATCCCACAATTTTGACATGCAGTACAAATATGCTGATAGACAGACTGTACGTTGTATTCATAATCACTACAGTATATGTACATACTCTGGTGTTTCGGTGTACTGTACTGCCCTGCAAAGAGTCAACTGTACAGTGCATACGATATTGATTGTATTGATCTCTCTGTCACTTTGCAACGAGAAGAGAGCCAGACAGTCAGCACTTAACAACAGTCCCACCATCATTTAAAAAAATGCTCTGCAAACACCTTTCTGGTCACTTTTCTTTACTACGGCTGAGTAATTTTTCTTTACTTTAGTTTAATTGCAGTCTGCAGTGTTACTCATTTTTAAACCTTAGAATGTGGGTTGAGTGAAACATTACCCGAACGGGTAATAAAGGTTATATAATACACTGGCACAATTGATGATATCTCTAACAGAATCCTAACTGCAACATTGCTACCCTATTTTTTCAATTTCATCGAAGAAAAGAAATGAAAACAGAACTCCCAAATTTGCCGGTTCACATGCCTGATTAGACGCAGAAGTTACTCCGGCAGTTATTGTCGATTTGCATATGTACAAGAAGAGACCAGTAGACTCGCCTCACACACATACACACACGCGCTTACATGCACACACCCTCCCATTGATGACGAATGCAGCAATGGCCGCCCGTGTTAATCCCTTACTCATCTGATTCCAAGTGTCTTCCAGATTCCTGATTCCTGAAAGAATTCAGAACAACCAAAAACAGATGCTCTGCAACATCTAATAGTGCTTGGATCTAGGGTAGTGTTAATTATTTACCACATTGTCGTGTTTTTTGGTTTTGACAGGTCTACAGCCATCGAGTCACTGGAGCAAAGCCCCTGGTCGCGTAAGCCGCCGCAGCTTAGCAGCAGACTAAACCATTCAGGTGCCGCCTATCCCAGGACAGGACATTTGTGCTCTATTAATCTGAGGGAGGGAGGATAAAAAGGTAAAAGCAAGGTGACCTGATACGATCGGTTCGTGTTGTTAGTTGTCAGGGATTACCAAAGGATGGTGAACCCCTGGTGAGCCCGAGTGCTCTCCAGGGGGTTTGTGCATGTTTCAAAATTGGTATCGTAATTATCCGTTTGTAGTGTTTGTATTTTTTGCAAGAATGCTTCTGTCACAAAATAAAAATATTAGATATTAACATTTCCTCTGTAAGATTGAATTTGTTCAAAATGGTCAATTCAATTAAAAATATATATTTTTCTCCAGTGACATAAAATCTAGCTCTGCTATGCCTAGCTGTTGCATCTACTTAATGTTATGTACATTTTTTATTTTTCATTTTGAAAGTATTTTTCTCATTCATTTCTGATTTTGTGTTTTTATTTTGATATTTCTGTTCCTTTTTATTTATATAGATTTTTATCATGTATTGTCATTTTTAATTTTCGTTTGTTTTGTTTATTATTTTGTAATGTAATGCATTATTTTTTTATTGCATTTGTGTTTGTATTTTTCATTTTTTATTTTTCTAACATTTATTTTCAATGATTATATTCAAATTTGATTGTTTTATTTTATTTCATTATTTTACTTTATTTAGTTTAACTATATTTGCTTTTATTATTGACATTATTATTTATGTAAAGTTCCTTATACTTGAAGTCATTTTTTTGACTTTTAAAAAAAAAAAGTAAATTAAAAAATATACCGGTATATACATTTTAACAATTGTATTTATTAATTTTTTTAAATTGATTTTCCAATTTTATCATAATAATAAAGGTCACCAAAAAAATCTCCAACATTATCAATTGTCATGCAAGTCTAAAAATAAGTTAACCACTGTTAAAATGGAAGAAATTGCTACACAAAGCCACAACAGGTAAATGAGAGTAAAAAAACCCAAAACAAACAAAGCAATGGCAGTCAGCAGGAAGACAGCAGCTGAAACAGAGCTGTGCTGTCCTCTAGTGGTCTTTTTAAGCAACCGCAGCCTATCCCAGTTGACTTCAGGCAAGAGGCGGTACTGCCGGGACTGGTTGCCAGCCAATGGCAGGGTACCATTCTACTCTCATTTACACCAATGATCGATTTGGAGTCTTCAATGAACCTAACATGCATGTTTTTGAAATTTGAGAGGAATAACCTTATGTTTATGCCCATAATCGAGCATTAAAAGAAAAAAAACAGACTGATTCAGATTTCACTCAACATGTTGCTGACTGCATATGAAAAGAGACTCAGTAGAAAAGTTGCTCCACCCAGGTCTGTTGTGTGGGTATTCCCCAGTTCTTTCATGCATGCAGCTTGAGTGTATCAAAACAAGTTTACTTTACTGTTCTCACATGTGTGAGGGTGTGTGTATATGTGGGTGTGTGTATGTGTGTCAAGGCCAAAGTATGTAGACGCACCGCCCACTCGAGAAACTGGCAAGAAGCTATTTTTTTTCCATTTGACCTGGATTATGTTTTATGCCTGACGGTCAAATCATTCTTACTGGAGGAGTCAAAATGGAGACCCAGCAGACAAGTTTCCTCCTGCCATCTTGGCATTGAAAAGAACAGGTTTCAAGTGGTTGTGTGTGCGTGCGTGCATGTGGGGGCGTGTGCGTGTGTGTGTGTGTGTGTGTGAGAGAGAGTTTTAGTTTGTGCACACTGCACAAAGAGAAGCTCCTGTAAGAAGAAGTGAAAGCGGAGTTAGAAATTTCATGTCCCGATCTATTTGCTCTGACAATACTCATTTGTTGAAGTCTCGAATGTCTGCACTGTTGAGGAAATACGACTTCTTCATTTGGAAACTATGAGCTCCAGACAGGGGAAAAACCTGGTAAGAAGTCGGAGAAAATGACAAAAAATATATAATGTAAACAAAGGTTTTGGCTCATTTTGGATTGTGTGAAATAACTAACAGCAAACTAGGGGATTGGCTCACTGATTTTATTGCATAGCTGGCAAACAAAATGCACCTCCAAATGTTTTAATAACCCCACAAAAGAAAATCCATAGCAGCAGTCTGTTTGAAAATAAATACAAATTCTGTAATTATTGATGTTGAAATTATTCTATGAAATTCGCTACATAAATAAAGTTGTATTGTATAACAATAGGCTCATTTAAACAATTCCACTGTAACGGTTGGTCCATTCATTAGCTAGGTGCTTGTGTTTTTTATCTACAGCCCCAAAAAACTACCTTTGATATCACTGAGCCACTTCCCTATTTATTTTGTCATGTCTTAGCACGTTTGGAGGTAGCATCAAGCCCATAACAGAGACAGGATGACACTGATGAATGATTTTTAATGGTTTTTGAGTACCTTCTCAAAAGACACTCCAAAACGGATTCCCTTTCATCCCACCAGGTGATCCTTCTGTGCCATTTCATGTTGGTTTTCCTGGCCGAGGCCTCCCAGAAGAAGACCTCTTGCCGCATCCAAGGCACCCAAGCCGACTGCAGCCGCCTGAGCCTGGCCGCCGTGCCGCCCGACCTCCCCGCTTATATCACCAGCTTGGATTTGTCCCACAACCGCCTGAGCCAAGTCCCGCCGCTGTCCCTGGCCCGCTACGCAGGTCTCCTGCACCTGGATGTCAGTTTCAACAGCCTCACCAATCTGGATGGTGGGCTGTGCCGGGCGCTGCCTCTGCTGCAGACTCTCGACGTGGACCACAACGAGGTGCACGTCATCCAGGAGGAGGATCTGAGCGCGTGCGGGAGCCTGACCAAGTTTCGCTTGTCAAGCAACAGGCTTAAGTTGAAAGGGGAAGTCTTCGCCGGGCTGCAGGTACTCGGATCCGCTATCCGTGACTTACCTTTACATTCTCTTTTCGAGCAGAGGTCAGAGTGAAGCACATGTGAGCAATGTCATCGTAAGCCTCGTGTTTTAACATTCGCAATTCAAGTCCCGAGTTTCTGTTTGAAAAAGAAATCAAGAAAGCCAAGTAAAGATAGATAAGTCAAGTGCATGCTAACTCAATTCATGACTTTTGTTAAGGAGGTCATAAGTCAAGTCATATCACCGTATCTTGCTCATAACATACATTAGTTAGGGATATTCGGCTTTTGGATTAAATTTCAGCTTTATCCTGAAATTTTAAGATTTGACCAAGCAAGTTCCAAGTCCTAAAATTACCTACTTAAGTAATCAAGTCATGTGACTCTCCTAATTCTGCCTTTCAGAATCTGCAATTCTTGGATGTGTCCAAGAACAACCTCAACTCGGCCAAACTGGGCTCCAGGCCTCAGATGCCCGACCTGGTGGAACTCAGGCTGGGATTCAATACATTCTCAACTTTGGCCAAGGATGATTTCACTCTCTTTAGGCACTCGGCATCTCTGCAGGTCCTCAACCTGGAATCCGCCATTGTCAAAACAGTAAGGAGAAACTGCGGAAAGTATTTTCCCCCCCCCAAAAATCTGACATTGAATAAGTCCTCCTCAGCAGTATTTGGTGCTATACTGTGGCAGTTTGACATTGGCGAATCATCATCTGCGTCAGAAAGAAAGTTCACAATTTTCTGTCCTTGTGTTGAATGAAACATCTACGAATGGGGATGCCTGCTTTGGTATGGCGCTTGACATTTGCTTTATAATGCGTAGTAATGCCGCCTACAGGACTACAGTGGAACTGTAGCGCCTGGCACGTCATGACTTTTTCAATCGAATGAGTCTGAGACCAGTGATTAGTCCTGGGTGTAGTCTTCCCTTCGGGCCCAAGTCGGACTGTGTGTTGCAGCACTCGATAGGATATTCAGTTTAGTGGTTCAAATAACCTTGTCTATGTATTTTTCTGCAGGTGGATCCTGGCTCCTTCCAGCCCATTTCCCACATGCACAACTTAATCATGGATGGGAGCAACATGGGAACGACAGCTATCTCCAAACTCTGCGCTGCGCTGTCGGGAACGTCTGTCCGGAAATTGTCCCTGCAGAGAATGAAGCTGGTCACACTCACCAATACCACCTTCAGAGATTTGCAGCAAACCAACGTCACCTTGCTGGACCTCTCCGGCAACGGCTTGGGTAAAATCGAAGAGGGCTCGTTCCGGTGGCTCGGCAAACTGGACACCCTCGTTTTGTCGGACAACAACATCAAGCACTTAACCAAGCGGACGTTTCAGGGTCTTGACAGTTTAAAGCAGCTGGACTTGAGGAAAGCTCTGGTGAAAAGTCATACCTCCTCCACGCCCATCATCGACGACTTCTCCTTCCAGCCATTGGGTGCCCTGGAGACTTTGTGTTTGCAGAGGACTTCGGTCCGGGAGGTTACCGAGCACACCTTCACAGGCTTGAAAAGTCTGAAATATCTGGACCTGAGCTGGGGCAGCTACGTGTCGCTGAAAAACATCTCCAACAAGACACTGGCGTCGCTGGGCGGGTCACGGTTGCTCAAGCTCAACCTGACAGCGACGGCCATTTTGCAGATTCAACACGGCGCCTTCTCCCATTTGGGGAATCTCACCCACCTTTTTCTGGATTTCAATTACATCAAGCAGACTCTGAGCGGGGCAGAGTTCCGAGGCTTGGGTGGACTCCAGGAGCTTCACATGTCCTTCAACCGCCAGACCATCACGCTCAGCTCCGCGTCGTTTGTCGGCGTTCCCCTTCTCAGGGTGCTGACGCTGAGTAAAAGCCTCACGGCCATGTCCTTGAACTTGGATCGTTCTCCGTTCGAGCCCTTGACCAACCTCGCCTACTTGGACCTGAGCAACAATAACATCGCCAACTTGAGAGCCAACCTGCTGAACCAACTCGTAAACCTGAAGGTCCTCAAGCTGCAACACAACAACCTGGCGCGGTTGTGGAAGGACGCCAATCTCGGAGGGTCCGTGCTCTACCTGCACGCTTTGGAGAATTTGGCCAGCCTGCAGATGGACAGCAACGGACTCGACGAGATTCCTGCGCAGGCGCTGAGCGGGCTGAGGAACCTGCGTGAGCTCAGCCTTAGCAACAATCTACTCAACGACCTGAAGGACTCTGTGTTCGATAGCCTGACCTCCCTGAAAGTCTTACGTCTCCAGAGGAGCTTGATCACGGCCGTGAGGCCCGAGGTGTTCCGGATCCCTTTGGCCAACCTTAGCTATCTCTTCATGGATAGGAATCCCTTCGACTGCACGTGCGAGAGCGTCCTGTGGTTTGTGACGTGGTTGAACACCACCAACGCTACCGGCATTCCCGGACTGAAGGGGGAGTACAGGTGCAACACACCGCTGGCTTACTTCAACCGCTCCATCACAGATTTCGAGCCTTTCTCCTGCAGGGACATGGCGCCGTTCCGGGCGCTCTACATACTGAGCAGTACTCTGGTGCTGCTGCTGACCGTAACGGCGCTTCTAGTGCGTTTCCACGGCTGGAGGATCCAGTTCCACTGGAACGTCCTGGTCAACCGGGCTTTAGGCTTCGGCGACGCCACGGTGGAGGAGGGCCGGCAGTTCGAATACGACGCTTACATCATCCACGCCGAGGTGGACGGCAGCTGGGTGGAAAGAGCCATGATGCCCCTTGAGGACAAAGCGTGCAAGTTTTGCCTGGAGGATCGGGATTCGGTGCCAGGAAAGTCCCAGCTGGAGTCCATCGTGGAGAACATGAGGAACTCCCGTAAAATTCTTTTTGTGGTCACCGAAAGCCTCCTCAGTGATCCGTGGTGCAGCCGGTAGATCGCTTTTTTTTTTTTTGTTCTTCTAAAACCACTTTTGTAAAGGTGGCCTAGGTTAACAAAGGACTAGCATAAACCGCCAATAAATTATGAAGCTTGAGAAATGGCTACTGTAAATCGCCCAAAAGTCGCACAGGTTAAAAAAGAACTGACATAAGCCTTCGAAAATAAGACTACTGCAAATCCCACAACATTTTTGCAGGTTAAAATAAGACTCTTCTAAATCCCTTACTTCCAAACCTTTCTCAGGCTAAAGTTGGAATATCAGAAATCCCCACCCAAATTACACAATTTCAAAAAATCCTACATCAAATCTCCCAAAAGTTGCTCAGGCTACAATAAGACTGCTGTAGTTCCTCTTGTTAAGATAAGTCTACAGTTAATCCCCTAAAAATTATACAGGTTAAAATAAGACCACCATAAATCCTATAAAAGTTTCATGCATTAGAGTTAAGACTTTGGATAATCACCCCTAAATTGCGCAAGTCTGTTGCAAATTGCAAAAAAAATTGCACTGGTTCAAGTAAGACAACCATAAATCCTCCAAAGGTTAAAATATGACAACCCTTATTCCCCCCAAAATTGCCCATCTTAAAACAAAACTACCTTAAATCCCTTGAAAATTGTGGCGGTTGAAGTTAGACTACTGTTAAAGTTATGCAGGTTAAAATAAGACTACCATAAACCCCCCACAATTGCACAATTATACCAACATTGTAAATCCCAGTGGTAAGAAATAAAACATAAATTCTCCAAAAGTTGCAGGGGTGAAATACTGAAAAAAAAAACCCATAAATGGCGCAGATTAAAATAGAGGAACACTCCCACTAATTCCGGAGGTTAAATCTTAAATCTCCCCAGAATTGACTCTTAACATATGACTGCCATAAATCCCACAAAAGTTGCCAAGGCTAAAATAAGACTGCCGTGATTGCCACAAAAGTTGCACAGGTGATTTTTTTTTTCATTCGACGTTTGTTTCCCTTCATGCAGCTTCAAGGCCCATCATGCATTACACCAGGTGATGGAGGCCAGCAGGGACTCCGTGATCCTGGTCTTCCTGCAGGACGTACACGACTACAAGCTATCGCGCTCGCTCTACCTGCGCCGCGGCATGCTGCGACAACGCTGCGTCCTCCACTGGCCGGTCCACAAGGAGCGAGTGGTCGCCTTCCGTCAGAAGCTGCTCATCGCCCTCGGGATGACCAATCGATTTCCACCCCTGCTTTGAACGGCCTTGCGGGTTTTGGCGCAGGTTAGGGAATTTGTTTTCACTTTGGTGTGGATGGTACAGCAAACCTAGAGTCCAAAAAATGGTATGACCAAATAAACAAATGTGACACGATGTGATGGAACATTTTATTAGTTACAATTGCTGCACAAGAACTCAAGTCTACTTTTTGGTTGTCATATTTGGTCAGACATAGGATCCCCATATCATATCCACATTGTATCGCTAATATTTGGTTAGTTAAGAGAGTATACATCAAATTGTAAATTATTTCCGGGAAAATGTCACTCTGTATCTAGCCATCCATTCTATGTATTGCATTTGTTCTCAAAATGAACTGACAATTTGCATCTTTGTGCCATGAAAAAATTGATATATTTTAACTTTAGTACTATTTTATGCAGTGATCTAACAGAAAATGACAATGTTTTTTTTTTTATCCACTGTTAAGAATACTACTGCACTTTTATTGGCACATTGTAGCCTCCTCATTTAAAATTGCCACAGTGACATTTAGTGGCTATTCCCACTAACTACGTGACGTGAATAACACATGAACTCTTGCTTGTCTGCATTAGGGCAACGGCTAACTGCTCCTATCCCAAATGACTCTCTCTCGGTAGATCCTGAATTGGTCGAGAGCCAATTGTGTGTAATTCTACTTCTTTTAACACCAAACACACCCTGTCATCATTAGCAGGTGCATTTCTAAACTGCCCGGGAAAGAAAGATCATGATGCCTCCCTCCCTCAAAAAAAAAACAAACAAAAAACAGAACGATCGATCATCATACATTTATATTATTTAATAATTCATATATAAGATAACACATAAGTACCACTTTGTGTTGTTGGACTGTAAGCATATTCCAACGAGCCTGCTTGTATCATTTCATTGTCTGTTTCCAGTTGTGTCATTGATACGGACCACAACAGCTAGTGAGGGGCCTCAGCCCTTGGCAATTGCTTGGTTCGCCTACCCTGTTGCGGCGACTCTGATCATTACATAAAAAGTCCGACTTCAAGCACAGTGACCTGTTTGTAGTCAAAGATAAACAGCACAAGGGCGGTAAAGGTCAGCCCCTCCCACCCCGCCTGCTGCTTGCTTTATAAGACTGCGCCTGCCTGTACTACGAGTCAACCACAGCCAAGCAACATGGCTATCTTACATGCCAGCGTGTCAGTGCCGTTGCTGGGTGTCGGCCTGCTTCTGGTCCTGGTGGCGGTCACCTACAAACATCTGAGCGGATATCTGAAAAATTGGGTGGTCATGAAGCCCATCCCGGCTGTAAGCTGCACGTACCCATTCATCGGCAACGCGCTGGATTTGAAGACAGACGCGGTAGGTGAGTGGACGCCGTGGTCCGATTGTCACACTTTGCAGGGAATCTCAAACATTTGGAGTTCATGGAAGAAATGTTTCCAAGGACTGCTTCATAAAACTAAACTTAACTACCACGTGTACACCTAAATGCTACAAAAGCCGCCTATTTTCAAGTACAAAAAAGAAAAAAAAAAATTCAGTAACCAATTCATAATTGTATTTTTTTTATGTTATGAGAATAAAGTCATATTTTTTTTAAGAAAAAAAGTATCCCAAAGCCAAATTTTGTTGGGATAAAAGTCATAATCTTATGCAGAGATGGGCACTTTACCCAGCCCCTTTAGCCGGTCCGTCCTCCGTGGCTGGCTAATGCTAATTTCTTATGCACATCCACTTACCGGCTGGGAGTATCACGAGTGGATTGAATTGTTTACAACTGTTTAACCAAGATAGCATTTAGCTGCCAACACAGCCACGTCGGTCACTAGACCGGAGCCTGCCAGGGGTGCATGAAGATGAGGATCTTTAAGATGACTTTATAACACAATACTGTTGTGTTTTATTGAAAACCCTTTGCGTTATAATGCAATGCGTTTTCAGTTTTGCAATATGTTTTCATTCCCTGGGACGGAATGCCCATCTCTGATCTTATGAAAATAGTCATTTTTAGATGAAATGTTCACGTAACAATAAAGGAAAAAGGTTTGTTACCTCCAAGATTTGGTAACCCCAGATGTACACAAACAATGTTTATCTTGTGTTGCAGAGTTCTTCCAGCAAATTCAGGGTTATGTGGAAGAGTTTCGCAATGCACCCTTGATTAAACTCTGGCTTGGCATAGTGCCATTTGTGATTCTTTACCATGCAGAGACTGTCGAGGTATGTTATACCCTTTATTGATCAGCAGTGCATCAGGAAAGTACTCATAGGACTTCACATTTTCCACATTTTGTTAGGTTACTACCAGGGGCTTTTCCAGACCCCCCCCCCCTCGGGGTCCCGGGCAAGACAATGTAATGCTTGTCACGTTTTGGGGAATTTGTGGTGGTGTGTAGGTAAAAAGGAAGGTTAACATAAGCACAGAGGAGCAGGCAAGGAAGGCACGAGTAAATACAGATCTCAAATTATTCAATAATCAAAAGGGCAAGTGGTGCCTTGAGATGTAGCCCGACTTAACAGTTTTTCAAGATATTATTATTATTTATTTTTTTTTACTACAGGAACAGAACACATTTAGACATTCCACATAACAGTACTCAGTCAGCATTCTTTATTTATCGTTAGCCGTCTATATTGACGTCTATCTTATACTGCCCACAGGTGGCCAAGGTGGACAGCGGCACAATGGCCCTGAAGTTGATGAAGTGTGACATAAAAAAAATCTTTTAATTCTTTGTAATTCCATTATTCAGATTTTCAATACCCTTTCCTACATCTGTGCCTCGAGACAATGCCGTCTCAGAGGTTTACAGATCTTTAACCTCATGTTTGGCATGTGCTTAGTTGACCTTCTATAGAAAGGTGAGGACTACAACCAAGCGTGAGAAACATATCAAGGATGATCAGTGGAAACAGATTAAATCTGAGCCCAATTTACTGTAGGTGGTTAAGGAGGATTTGTGTGTATGATTTGGAGCAATAAAAAGAGTATATTCCATTTCTGGCAAAGGCAACATAACAAAATGGTGAAAAGATTAAGCATTTTCCAGATGCACTGTATATATTTTATGCCAGTATATTTGTGTGTTTTAAATTCTTTTTTCCCTCCAGCCAATTGTGAGCAACCCAGTTCACATGGACAAATCCATCGCTTACAGCTTCCTCCATCCCTGGCTTGGAACCGGTCTGCTCACCAGGTATGGAAATTCCGAACTTTGAAGCCATTCTACACCCACGTTAAATGGTAAAGGTAACAAAGTCGTAATTCAGCATCACACTGATGTTGAGGATACCTGCTTCTGATTGGGGCTCATTTGGGCGTATTCCCTAAGAAGTTCGTCAAAGTCCTGGAATTCGTCCAAAAAGGCTATTTCAATACGATCAAGATACAGTATATCGCCCAGCCCTACTTCAAAACAAAGTCACTCAATTCCTATTCATTGTCGGCCATTGGTCCTTGAGAACTTTTCTTGCGTCCTCTTATGACAGAAAACGTTCAGCCTATTTTGCCATCAATTGTTGAGGCAAATTTTTGCAATTTACCAGCCTCATTTTTTCCCCATGGAATGCAAGCCCAAAATAACAGTTTCAAAAACCAAAATGCTCAATTTCCTACTTAATTTCTGGGATGGCTCATTGAGACTTTTTCCTGCATCCTGTCCACCCAATGTCCTGTTCATCAGTTAAACTGGTGTCGGAGGCCCTTTTTTCATGGAATTCGCCCAAAGTCTCAGTGTCAAAACAAAGTGGCTGACTTCCTGTGTCTATTCACACATTGTATCATACTTACTCATAGCTACTAAATGTCATCCTTAGTCAAACCGATCAGAGGGCTGAATTAACTAACTTTGGTTGAACTTTTGACAGCACAGGACCAAAGTGGCGGCAACGTCGCAAGATGCTGACACCCACGTTCCACTTCACCATCCTGCAGGACTTCCTGGAAGTGATGAACGAGCAGGCCGAGGTCCTGGTGAACAAGCTGGCCTCCCAGGCGGGCAGAGGCCCCTTCAACTGCTTCAACTATGTCACGCTGTGCGCCCTGGACATCATCTGCGGTCAGTGCACTACTGGATAGCTAACCAGCAACTTGAGGCATTTGTATGTGTCTTTGTGACTTAAAGAGGAAGTCAACCAAAAAATAGGTGTTTGGCAGGCCCACTATAGTTGACACGGCATTATGATTAATATTGCGTTTATGCGATATGAGTTAAGCGGCAAAATCCAGCCGTTTTTACTCACAGCTCACCTGTTTTCTGAAGCCGAGCCTTGATTGGTCGCTACCTGAGCCCTGGGCATCTGTGATGTCATTTTCAGTCGACAGAAGTGACAAAATGGCCGCCCCCTGAGATGGCTAAAAACGGGTGGATTAACCCTTAGTCCACAAACGCAATATTTATCAGAATATTTTGTATCAACTAGTGGGCCTGCGTAGAACATATTCTTGAAAAAAATATTTGGGGGCTGACTAAGTCGCGTGGGGCAGGAGACCGCTGTGCCCCCATGATTTTGCAATTTTGCATATCTTCTATAGAAACTGCCATGGGAAGGAAAATCTATGCCCAAAGCAATTCTGAGTCAGAGTATGTCCAGAGTGTCTACAAGTAAGTTTAAGTGCACATTTCATGTTTTTTATGCATTGCCCAGTTCAAGGAAATAATTCAATGCCTTTGTGTTTGCGTCAAGAATGAGTGACATCATCAGTCGCAGACAGAGGGCGCCATGGTTTTGGCCCGACTTTACATATAAATACTTTGGCGAGGGTAACGAGCATGATAGGACGCTCAGATTGCTACATTCATTCACGTACGAGGTAAGACTGTGTGTGTGTGTGTGTGTGTGTTTTCCGGTTCAAAACGGTTTTTGTTACACCCCTAATCTATGTATGTACCGGGTATATATACAGATAGATAAAGAGGAGCATTTGCGATCTCAGTTGAGGGGGCCTCAAAAGATTGAAAAGAGTGAACTCCTGTCAGGTGATTCGGGAGCGAGCCGAGACTCTGAAGCTGGAGGACAAGTCGGAGACCAGGAAGAGGCGAGCGTTCCTGGACCTGCTGCTCAAGACTAAAGACGAAGACGGAAACTCCATGAGCCACCAGGACATCCAGGAGGAAGTGGACACCTTCATGTTCAGGGTTGCTACTTCCCATTTATTAATTAAATATATTTGAGTCAGGACCATTTTTAACTACGCTTATATCCCATACAGGATATACATCAACTATTGGTTGTTTCTCTTAGATTTTTATTTAATTATGATTTTTATTTGAATAAAATAAATGCACAGTCAGGGATCAATTTTAAAGTGGAATGATTTGATTCATTCAGATTCAGTGGAGTTAAGATTCGATTCGATATGGTATTGCACACATATATACACGCCACATATAGACAATCGCATGACGCATCAAAGTCATGCTAATAGTTTTTAAACAAACACTAAAATGTATGGAGGAATAATACAGACAAATTCATAATAATTATAATATTCATAATACGGTAGATAGTTTCATTGAAATTTTTCTATTTTGTCAGAATTACATTAACGTGTTGTTGTATTTGTATTTGTTTTTGCAGGGCCATGACACAACGGCAGCCGCCATGAACTGGGCCCTTCATCTGCTGGGCTCTCACCCCGACGTGCACCACAAAGTTCAACACGAGCTTCAGGAAGTGTTTGGTAACACGCACACACACACACACAGACACACACACACACACCCTGACTCATTGCCTCTAATGTGTTTGTTTGGAGTTCTGAGTTGTGCTTCGGGCAAATGATAGCTGTGAAAATCCAAAAAGCCAAAACACAGACACAAAATGATTCAGTTATGCTCTCAACTGCTTTGATGATGTGCCTTGCAAGGCTTCAGATGAATGCAACCTCTATCGGGGTAACGGGTGTGTAGAAGTCAACGTCAGTATATAGCAAACTGCCCCTTATGTTCCTGACCACCCCCGCAATAAGTGAAATCTGCAATCTTGAAATACCATATTTAAATGCTTCCTAGTTATGTTTTTAAACCGTTTATGGTAGGGCTGTCCCGATCACGTGATCGGAAATCGGGGTTGATCATGTGATTTTTCAGCTGGTCCGGTATTGGGTGAGAAAGATCATTTTTATTATTTTCTGCACATTTAAAAGCTACAAAATAATCCAAATGTGAAAATACATTGCCAGATATATCAGTAGTATATTACTTTTATAGAACACAGTAGTGTAACAAACAAACGCCCCCCCCCCCATCTCTGGGGGCGGCCATTTTGTCTTCTGTCGACTGAAAAAGACATCACAACTGCTCACAATGACTGCACACAACTCAGATTCATAAAAAAAAAGGTCAGCCGCGATTGGTGGTTGTGAGAAGTTGTGATGTCATTTTCAGTGGACAGAAGACAAAATGGCCGCCCCCGGAGATGGCTAAAAACGAGTGCATTTTTCTGCTTAACTTGTATTCCGCAAAATTAATCAGAATGCCGTGTTTCAACTAGTGGGCCTGCTGGGAACATATTCTTGAAAAAAATATGTTTGGGTTGACTTTCGCTATAAGAATTTTTTCCTTATGTCCAAAGGTACGTCGGAACGCGTGGCCAGCATGGAAGACCTAAAGCAGCTCAAGTACTTGGAGTGTGTCATTAAGGAAGCCCTACGCCTCTATCCCTCCGTACCATTCTTCGCACGCAGCCTCTGTCAAGATACGAAAATCAGTACGTATGATCTAAGTAGTTATTCGAATCACTTCCTGTGTAGGGTGGCCATTAAGGGTCAAAAAGTTTAGAGTGTGAATACTGTAAGTTGAACTTGGAGTACAGTTGTAGAAATTATTCATTTCAGGCATGTTAAAAACTAGCCTCATCTTATGCTAACGTTAGCGCTGGTGTCCTTGCTCGCTGCAACGTGTTTGAATTAAAGCAGTAGTATTAATTGATACTGGCATCTTGTAGAATTCATTTGAATTCCAGAAATAATTGTGACAAGTTCTGAAAAAACTGCTTTGACGTTAGCATCGATGCTAATAGCTTCAATCAGAACATGTGCAACATTTCTGTACCCATTCACAGATGCCCTTGGTAAAAAGTCGAAATGTGATTACAAGCTGCTTTCCATTATTTATTAACCAGCCTTGCTCATTCTGATGCAATTGACATTGACTTTGGTAATAGCGGAAGGCTAGCATGTGTGATGAAGTGATTAGTCTGATATCTTAAATCAGAATCAACATGAATCCTATTTATCCAGGAATAACTATGTGCGTATGTCCATGTTTGATATGACAAAACTGTTTTGATGTTGTTATCCATGCTAACTGCTATGCAGACAAAAAGTAGAGCCATTGGTGCCAATTGTAGTGTTTTTTTAAGGGGTTGACTGGAAAAAAATACAGATATTTTATTATTATTATCATTATTATTATTATTATTATTTTTATTTTGCCAGACGGTTTTAAAGTGCCCAGTGGCACCAATGCCGTCATCATCACCTATGCTCTCCACCGAGATCCTCGCTACTTCCCTGAGCCTGAGGAATTCCGGCCCGAACGTTTCCTGCCGGAAAACTTGGTGGGGAGGCCGCCCTATGCGTACATCCCCTTCTCTGCCGGACTCCGTAACTGCATCGGTAAGAATGGAACTTGTGGATCAGTTTCCCCAAGCTATTGCTACAGCTAACGCTGATGCTAGTAATTCTCTTCATGCTAATGCCCATGTAAATGCTATCATTAATGCTAATGTTAATCCTTCTCATGCTGATGCAAATGTTCATACTAACATTAATGGTCATTCTTCTCATTCTAATGCCTCACCATATGCTAATGTTAGCACAATTTCAAATGCTAATACTTTAATGTCTCATCGTTTTCCACTCTGGCAGGTCAGCGCTTTGCCATCATGGAGGAAAAGGTGGTGTTATCATCAATTTTGCGTAAATTTAGCGTGAAAACTAGCCAGTCACGTGAAGAGTTGAGTCCGACGGCCGGGCTCATCCTGCGGCCCGAGCATGGCATATGGATCCAGTTGGAAAACCGGGACAAAGCCCTGACAACGCTGCTCCTTTGAGAATAATTGTTAGGGTTAGGGTTAGGGTTAGGGTTAGGGTTACGGTTTGCAAGAATGAAATGCGAGCCATGAAGGTTTTTTTGTTTTTTTTTAACCAAGGACCAAGTGCTGGATATACGTCCATCCATCCATTATCTATACCGCTTCTCCTCACAAGGGTCGCGGGGCGTGCTGGAGCCTATCCCAGCTGTCTTCGGGCAATAGGCGGGGGACACCCTGAATTGGTTGCCAGCCAATCGCAGGGCACACAGAGACAAACAACCACACTCACAATCACACCTATGGGCAATTTAGAGAGTCCAATCAACTTAGCATGCATGTTTTTGGAATGTGGGAGGAAACCGGAGTACCCGGAGAAAGCTGGATGTACATTTCTGTCTGAATTAACTTTGATTTGTAAATAATGAATATACTGGTGATTTGTGTCAAAATTGTATTGTATGTTGTTGTCCAATTGTAAAGCATGAGTTCATAGTTCAAGTTCATAACTCTTTTTCCAATTCCAATTTAAAATATGTATTTGTGCCACTATTTAGTTATTCTATTGTACTTTAATACCGCATATTTTACAATCACAATGATATATTTTATTGCATTTCTCAATGGCAGCGGCATGTATCAAAACTCTGGGAAACCTTTTCCCAATTCATACTAAAATTTAGAAAAAAAAATATTTCCTGAGACATATTTGGTTATTTCATTGTATAACTGTATATGTTTACAGTCAAAATGTTTTAAATGTTTTTTCCCTGCGGCCATTTTTTTTTAACATTTTAATTTAAACTTTTTCTAATTGCCCCATTTTTAAGTGATTTTTTTCAAGACAGAATTAATTATGTCATTGTATTTTATTGTGATTCAGGTATATGTTGCATATCCTTTTAATTAAAAAAATTAAGTTATTTTTTGTACTTTTATGTATGGCACATTTTATTTGATCTTAATACTGCGTACAGTATTTGACAATTACATTCGTTTATTTAATTTCCAAGGCCAATGTTTTTTTTGTTATTTATTTGTTAATTGTTTGTTCTGCCAAGCGATACTCAGCCTCAAGAAAAGTGTTTGTTTTTTTAGAAATTAAGGTCAAAACGGTATCGTAAAATAATCGGTATTTCCAAAATGACCAATGTTTTCTTTTTACCTTTGAAGTTGAAACACCCCAAATGATTTAGAATTTGAAGTTTGCCCAAATTTAGGGTGGAAAAATATGTCCCCAAACGTGCAAGCCTAGCAAGCCCCCAGATAGCAATCTGTTACATGGATTTTTTTTTTCTCTTTTTTCTATACCATCCAGCCTACTGATAACGTATGTAAAGATAATCCTTATAACACTTGTTTCGTACCAACGGCGACATAAAAGAGCAGATAAGTTGCTATCTTGAGTACATTTCCACACACTTGCCAAGTGGTCTGCATGTTGTCTCTTGTTTATACTTTAGCGGCACAAAGGTCACAAAATCCAAAGACTGGCCGAGAGTCATTGGATGACTTTTAAAGTTGCGTTGAAGCGTAACAACCTTTATATACACTGGTAAAAAAACGCAACTTTGACCTGGCTTGGCTAGCTTTGTTTTCACAGCAGTTTCTGTTTCACGGTTGACTGATAAAGCTGAAAAGTATTACTTTAGGTTATGTTGATGTTACAGATGGATAGACACATTTTTTTCCCCAAATTTTACAGTTCTGGACAGGACTTGAAAATTCTTTCTTTTATTGATCGTTGTGGAAATACGCCTTTGTTTGTACACTTAACAGCGAGAGCACTGTCATGAAGACGTTTTATCGTCAAAACAACTTCTTGATCATCATCATCATCATCATCATCATCTTGATTTTCTGACTCCGGTGGCCCATTGAGGTCAATGAGGATGAATGGTCAGTAGTCATAATGGCAGGACAGCATAACAAATGATCTCCATCAATAACGTCACAAGAGAGGTCAGCGGATGATGAATGGACGAGGATTATTTCAATAATTCAACACGCCGCATAATCAATGCTGGCCGAGATGTTCAGAAAGCTGGAACAGTTTCTTTGTGTGGGAATCCAAACTGCGGTACACACGCGGGCAATTTTGTTGGTTTTTGATGCGGTGTGAACCTAGCCTTATTTCACCACAACACTTTAGGGAGGGGGATGAAGATGGTGAGGAGGAGGAGGAGGAGGAGGAAGATGATGAGGGCGATGATGATGATGATGATGATGATGAAAAGGGGGATACGGATGAAGTGGTCGTGGATGAAAAAGAGGATGATAAAGAGGAAGATGATGTGTTGGATGAAGGTCAGGATGAATATGAGGAAGAAGTTGGGAATGAGGAAGATGAAGAGGAATAGAAAGGAGGATGAGGATGATACAGATAAAGAGGATGAGGGAGAGGAACCTGATGAGGATGATGATTAAGAAGTGGAAAATTAGGATGATCTCAAAGATGATGAAAAAAGAACAAGGATGGCTATGAGGATGACAAGGTTGAAGAGGAAGCTGAGGAAGAAGAGAATGAGGAAGATGTTGAAAAAGACGATGATGATGATGAGAAAGGTGACGTGAGTTAGGATGATGTGGAAGATGAGGAAGAGGAAAGCAGATGATGATGAGGGTTGATGAAGAGGAGGAAGATGCTAACAAGGATAATGAAGAGAATGAGGATGCATATGAGGAAGAGTATGATAAAGATGAAGGTGGAGGTGAGAAAGACAAGGAGGATGAGGAGGATGAAGTGGAGGGTGAAGAGGATGAGGAAGAAGACCAAAAGGACAAGGAGGAAGAGGAAGATGAGGAGGATGATTAACAAGATGAGGATATGGAAGATGATGAAGGAGATGAGCAAGAGGATGAATGATGATGATGATGATGATGATGATGATGATGATGATGATGATGACATGCGCATGACTGCACTGGCCTACTTTTCCAAGTGTAGTTCACCCTAAGGTCCACAGGGAGGCAGCAATGCATCTTAGAACGGAGGATAGCTTATTGCTTTTTGGCTCCAGAGAGAGCAAGAGAGATTTTTTTTTTTTTTTGTCTCGCGAGATTTTCCAACGTCACCTGTGACGCTGTACTATTGTTATGATCAAACTTTTTCCTCTTTGCCATCAGAAAACCAAGGAAAAACACTTAATGCCTATTTTTTTTTTTTTTGTTGCTAGCGATGCCTCGGGACACGCAAAGAAAGTGTAGTTTCGTTTGGATGTCATCGTGTGTACAAGTGCAATTGCGCGCGCACACACGAAGCGTTGATGAGGACAGGAAGTGACAGCGCGCCTCGACCTGACTGAGCAGCACCGGAGCGCTTCATGACACCCTGCAATCTCCCTGGGTTGCTTTTAGTCACTTACACACTCTCCCTCCCTGGCACACACAGCCCCGCGTACACGCACACATTATCGCCCACGCGTCTTCCTCTCGTCGTGTTCCTTTTTGCTGTCTTGTTAAACAGAAATCAGGTCATTTTCCTCCTCCATTAAAAAGACATTAAAGCAACAAGACAATGGTTCAATTGGAAAGTGTCACGCTCAGTCAACATGTGGAAGAAACAAAGGGTGCACCAAATAGGTCGGTTGAGGGGGGTGTTGGGAAAGGCAGTGAAACAGACCGAAAATCTGTGAGATGTACAGAAAGCAGCCTTTTATTTGTGTGAATTGGGGCTGTTGGAGGATGCCAACTGTTCCCCATTTCAACTGCTGACAATTGGCACACAACCCAAAACATAAATCGAAACAAATTCTGTTCAGCCTAGGTGAGTGACTCCAGTCATGAAATTTGGACGCAAGTCACCGATTTTATGAATTGCGACGTGTTTGTGAAAAACTTTCTGAAGGAACCCGCCTTGACAAGTCATTCTGTGTACCTTTGAAAATGTATTTTATTTAAATATGATGTGTTTGTTTTGTGTGTGTGGGGTTGGGAGGGTATTTTTCCGTCGTGTGCACCACACACCTAGCACCAGTAGGATACTCCCTGAGATGTGGGCTGAGGTGCTGCAATGTTGAGTGAGTGTCACAGGGAAGCTCCACAAATGAACACATTTGGACTGAAGATGTGTTTTTGATCAAATGAGGAAAAAGACAACATGCCTGGTTTGAAACTCGAAAGTAAGCGATCTATGATGTCATTTTTCAGATGGAGGTCGAGGTCAGCTAGCTGCGTTAACTGTCAAGCTAAGATAGTTAAGTTATCTTTTGTTGATTTTATTACAAACACATACCGAGAGGTAAAGTGAGCTAAACTAAAAATGTGTACTTGTATCGCTAACATTAGGAGGTAGAGTGCCTATGACAAGTATTTTTGAAGTTATTTGACAAATTCGGTTTGATACAAATTTGCTACAGTAGGCCGCAATCATGGCTTTTTTTTTTTTACGGCTGCAAACATGATGCTGTTTCTCGACGGCTTTCAGCACTCGCATGAACTGTATTCATAAACTCCCACTCTAGTTAGTATTTGTAAGCATAACGAAAACAACATTTCGAGTCACAGGCGTAATTCATGTTCATTATTTTTCTGTAGAATGGTGACTGCTCGTACTGGTGTCGTTCATCGCTACTGCATATAAATAAAGGTGAGTTGAAAATAAGTGATATCAAACATCTGGTTGTTCATTGGTTGTAAGTTTAAATGGACAGGAAGTGATTCTAATTCCATATATGGAAACACTGACTAAGAATCCCAACGTGCCCTGACCTTGCTTAAACTTTGACTTTGGCCCTCGCTAATGGTCTTCACTTTACCTCTTTAAATGCCTCCCTTCTGCCCCTTTGCCCTGAAAATGCTAATCGCGCGCTACCTACCATTCCGTATGCAGCGCTACGCCTGCCGCATCGCTTTCTTCAACCTGATTCTTTGCGCTCGGCAGGGACTCCGGGGCGGCCGGGGAAGGACGGGCGGTCATGGGATTGGAGTTGGGTGGGGTGTGCGGGGTCGAGATGATAGGGGGTGTTCTATCGCACAGACCGCCAGGTCACTTATCATTTGCACACCACTCTATGAGTCTAAAAGTCAACTTTGACTGACTCAACATTGAACAGGCTGTCCTACATTATGTAAGCCTGCGCGTTGGCAAAGCCACCCATGGAAAAAAAGTCACAAACAGAAAGAAACCCTGCTTAGCAGTTTCGAACAAACTTTTCGAAACCATGCAATTCTTTCAACATCCTGACCCTTGATGCAACCCCCTACTATGAAAAAATCTTTCAAAAAAACAGTTTAGTGAATAGTTAGGTCGATATTTTTTTCAGCCTATCCCAAACATTTTAAGGCACACACCCCCTTCCACACAATGACAGTTGGCACGACATTCCATCCGTCATCCAACACCAGAATGGCCACCTAACCAACCCCATTTAACGTGTGGCTACTTTGATTTTTAAGCAAAGCCAGTTTAGGTAGCGTATCGGAAATGTGGACACCCCATTGACGTAATTTTTTTTTTTTTTTAAATGGACATGTGTTTTTCACTGGACAGCAACGATACATAATATAATAGGGAGTGACTGTACACTATTTTTTAACACTTTTTCCCGCATGGATATTTGAAGGAGGAAGCATTTTATCTGGCTGAAGTGGGAAAACACACCCGGCCACTGATTAATTACTGCACTCACAAATATCTTAATCAGGGCTGGGGACGATTAAAAAAACAACCCAAAAAAAGAACTTGAATTAAATCAACAACTCTTTTGGCGTCCACCGGCCCTACCACTGAATATTGCATCATCGAGAAGTCAATCATGCATTCATCTGCATACTATTGGAGCTGTGCATATGAAACCTACCTGGCCATATGATTACCATCATGACAAACGAATGCCGTGAGCGTCTGTCAATGAATATTCAAAGGTGGACGCGGGCCAAGTCAAAGAGAGGGAGCGGTGTGCCTGGAAAAGACACCTTGCTGGCAAAATGCCTCATGAAATCATTTTCAAGGTTAGTCCCCCGCACATTAATCACATTAAGTAACACTGTTAATTGTTTGTCACTTATTTTATCATAAAATGTTGGTGTCATGGAATTGTGTGATGAAGTTGGGGCGGGGAGGTCGGGGATAATCAAAACCTGAAAATTGAATTATTTTAGCTGGATTACCAGCAAGGTCGTTTGTTGCTAGAGGCTGAATGTGTGGGGCATAATCAATTCTGCCCCAACATCTATAAATGCTACTACTACTACTACTACTACTAATAATAATGATAATAAAAAAAAAAAATTAAGAAAGAAAAATGGTACTTTTTACTCATAGGCTCCAGCACCCCCGTGACCCCTTTGAGGATAAGCGATTTGGATCGTACCATATATATTTTTTTAACCATATTTTTTCATTTTTTGTAATAGTAGATTTTTTTTTAAAGAATGACTTTTTTTCCACACTTTTTTCCTCGTGTCTTTTACCATATTTTGGTCTTTTTTTTTTTAAGCGAATTTTTTCCAGAGTTTTTTTCCACGTATTTCCTTACTTTTACCGTCTTTTTTTGTCCCCCTTATAACAGTCCAATTTAAAAAATATTTTTTTTTTCTTTAATTCTTTTTTCTAAAAATAATGCATTTTTTTTGCGTTACGTATTTAAACAACGGTGCTTAACATGTCTTCACATTTTGTGCCACTAAAGAATATGTCAGCCCTTTTAGTGCAATTGCTGACAGAGTCATTTTTCACCTGCTTTTCGCGGTCATCCAAGCATTTTCTATCAGCTTGTTCCCACGTGCATGAATGGAAGCAAAGCTTGTTTGTCAATGAGGAGTAACCTGAGATGAATGGAGGAGCTTCCCTTGAGAGCCCGATGACGTCGGCTGCACATCTGCGTTTCTATCATCATAATAACCATAACAAATATTATTATTATCAATTTTTCATAATTTTGCGGTAAACCTCGTCTTTTTTGGTGTGGGTATTCATAACCGGCAACATCATCAGACACGCACACGCACGCACAAGTGGGTCAGAATTAGAATATCGTCGGCCCAGCGGACATTAGCAATGCACGCTCCAACCGCAAAAACAGTGCTTTATTTTTTCCCAGTTAGTGGTTGCGGTGGGATTTAAAAATATATAAATAAATAAGGAGTCTTGTTAAAAAAAAAAAAAAACAACTAATGAGGGCCAGAAAACGAGTCCCAAAGAGGGGGGAAAAAAAATCCCACGTGAATGTGAATGATGTGGCAGATGATGAAATAGTGGCGAAATATTCCAAATAACGCTGCAAGAAATGACGTGTCCATGGAAATGAGTTGCCAGGAAATCATCGTCATCAGTGAAATGAAAGAAAATATCATTAATCCCTTCCATCTTTGCGACAAAACACCAACAAAAACATTATAATGCTTTTATTAAGAAAAAGACATTAAAAAAATATTGTGCATCATTATTTCATGTATTAATTTATTGAACATTGTTTGTCTGGTATGCACACTTTGGCCATTAGGGTGTATAGTGAAATACATACAGACGTAATATTGATGAAACACAAAAGACCTAATATAATTAATAAGTAATATTAGTCGTTTCTTGGCAGAGGATAAATAATATATGGCTTTGCATGTTGTACATTGGATAACAACAGCAAATAGCTAATTTCTGTGCACAATTGATACCCATCAATACCATTTTTTTTTTTTAACCCCAAAGGTTAGTGAAGAAATGGGGATAAACCTCCAATAAGTCCCCCCCCCAAAAAAAAGTGGGGTTGGCTTAACCCCCCCCCCAAAAAAACAAAGCAAAAAACCCTAAAAAGAAAAACAAAACCCAAAATTCAATATTGGGTGGAAAAATAATCTACAAATAGGTGCATCTGTGGTTGTCGAACTGCACTATAATTTCCTTTTTTTTTTAAAAAAAAAGGCTTCTGACAAACATCGGGTAAGATGGTAATAAACGTTTATTACTGATTGCACTACTAAGTCACCTTGTCCATCCACACCCAGTGAGCCTTTGTTTTTGCTTTCATAAAAACTAATAAAAAGCTCTCGACAATTTAAAAAATATATAATTATTGGATAGTAGAAGCCTTCATCCGGCATCTTTCATCCTCATTCTTGAGCTAAAAGTATCAACATAGCAAAAATAGCATCAGCCAATCTTTGAGGTTAGATCATCACTTTTCCAGAACAGCAAACAACCATTTCGAAAATGGTTCCTCTTTTTTCCCTACCAAGGTTAAACCCAAAGAACAAGAAGTAGAAGAAGAAGAAAACGGTCACGGCAAGCTAAGCGCTTATTGTGGTGTTGGCATGAGAAAAAAACAGGGCAGTTGTTTTTTTGTTGTTGTTGTCGGAGAGGAAAAGAACACAAATGCTGACCATACAAAACGAGCTTGGACACTTTGTGTGCTTCCTTGCGCAAATGTTCTTGTTTTTTCCTCCTCCGCTTTCATGCGGACACAAACTTGAAGACGGCAACGTTCTCATCCTTGCTTTTGGTAAATATCAAAAACAAGAAAGACACACTGACAGTCTTGTTGGTAAACATCAAAGACACCTCACTTAGCCTTTGGATACTTTAATGAACCCAACATATTTTTCTGTAAGCATCTTTGATGGTGTTTTTGTGTCATAAACACCTCTTCAATGAACGTAACATACATAGTTTGTAATACAATATATATATATATATATATATTTTTTTTTTTTTTTCAGTTAATCGGTTATCACAATTTTATTCCACCAAATAACGTAAGCGACACTAGTCTAAAAAAACAACAACAACAAAAAATCCATATCAGTCGGGTCCTAAAAAATTGACAAGTTTTAGTATTTACTGAGCCCAATGCATAGATTTCCATAAACATGAATATTTGATCTCATTGTTAACAAACACAAACATTTTATCTCATTGTTAAGAAACACACACACACAGTGCAACACACTCAAAATCGTGAACATTTAGTTTAGCATCACTGCATTCCGCTGATGTAATTTCCGCGCTGGACAGCTCCGTGAGTGTGAGGACGGGTGTTTGGTGGTCTCCCGGGGCTTGGATTTTGGAGGAGGGCAGGGTGGCAACAACATGATGGATCACCATTTCCTTCCCGCATGTCCACTTCAGAATAGCGACTGGCAGCTGATGAAATGAGATGCTGGCCACTCCAATCTTTCCAGTGGTTTTCTCCGCTCGCGGACACCTTTGTGGGTTTGAATACGTATACGTGCGTGTGCACGGTTTTGTAACATTCAACGTATCGGTTTTGGTAAACGACCAAGGCAGTCCACTGTACCAAATGTGCGCCAATGACACTTATCGAATTGAGATAATACATCAACAACAATGAAGTCGTCAACAAAGTTAATGCTGACATCTTGTAAACTCAAGACACTTTCTTATTAAAGCCGCTGTTTGTTTTGGTAGACATCAAAGATACTTCAACTGACCTAATGCATTTTGTTGTAAACGTCAACGGCATCAGTGAACCTTAAATTGATGTCAGTAACAAACCTAACGTGTTAAAAATCAAAGACACTTTTTTCACCATCAATTCACCTAGCGTACATGTTTTCTTTTGTATCAAAGACACTCTTTTAGGAGTCCTAATGACACGTTTTGTGTACCTCAAAGACCAGAGCTGGGCACTTGACCCTTTTTTGCCGGTCCGTCCTCATCCCTCCATCATAATTCATAAAAATTATTGTCCCCCGACCCCGTCCGTCCTCGTTCTGTTAAAACGCTTCCATCGCTTACATTTTGTCGATTAGAGGGACGGACGAAAAGCCACCTCTGTCCTTGATTAGTCCGTCCTTTTAAAAAGAGTTCTCATCAAGGCAAGTCACTAGGTTGACTGAAGACACTAAATGATCTTTGATGTTTTTGCTAGGTTTGTTGAAGACTCTAAACTGTCTTTGAAGTTTATGTAAATAACCGCTGGTGACTGTTTGACGGATCCTACCCCAACCATGTAAGTTAGCTTCGTCAAAGGCCGTAAAACGTATACACTAGTGCTCATTGACCTTCAACACTAAAGAATTTTGACATATATACAGCATGAACCAGCTCTCGGATGAGCCTATACGACCTCGCGTCATAAAGACGCCCGCTGAAAGCGAGTCGCCGGCGAAGCGTTTAAGCACGCCATAGTTCACGCCAATGTTAGCGATCCCCGAGGCCAGCATGGCATTTATACGCCGACTATAATTACACACTCGTTAGCGCGCCGAGGGAAGCCAGCGGAACAGTGGACGGCGTAGCCCGACCTCTTTTTAATTCCTTTCCCTTATTTCCCTTTTCACTCGCTCCGTCGTTTTCCAGGCGCGATCAGTTAATTACGAGCTAATGTGCAATATCTTGAGGGACAGCAATGCTGTTAAGTGCAAATAATGGTTGGCGTTCATAAAACCGGGCTGTGCAGGCAAGGCCTGAATTTGAACAGCCTTCCAAGGACGGACAGAAGTTAAATCAAACTGACCTAATATACGTGTTTTAGATTCTCTCCCACGACCCTAATTTGTGTAAAAGATCATTTAGTCAATGATGCCAACCAGCGTTTTTTTTACTGAACACACAAAGGCATTTGTTTGTTTTATAAACACCAAAGATAAGTCATCAAGAAACCTACGGTGCATTTTTGTGATCATCAAAGACACTTCAATGAACCAAACCTACGTCATTTAAAGCGGAAGTCAACCCAAACATTTTTTTTTTCAACAATATGTTCCCAGCAGGCCCACTAGTTGAAACGGGAACCAAACGTGCATGTTTCAAAAAAAAAAAAAAAAAATTCTTTAATACTTAAGAATTTTTTTTTTTCTTTTGGTGTAAGTCAAAGACAATTTAGTGACTTTAACAAATCTAAATTGTGATATTTTGCAAACATCAATGACACCGCCTAATAGAACTTCCCGTACATTTTTGTAAACAGCAACAATTTAGAGAATGCAATTCTCATTCGACAATTTTGTCTTCATCAAAGACACTTCAACCAACCTAATGTGCGCTTTTTTGTAACCATCAGCGAAGCTTCTTCAATTCATCAAATGTAAAGGTTTAGGGGAAAATGTCAACCAAAATTGAGTGTTCTCAACCGAGAACACTTGTGATTTAATTGCAAACATCAAAGACACCTCTATCAAACACGTTTGATATTGTCCCAAAGCCAAGACGAGGAAAAGTCGGATCAAAAACAGCTGTCACCAAACGATCGAGATGATGGGCGAGCGCTGTGACGCTGGTAAACTTCCTTCTGACTTTCATTTTTTCGTCTGGGACTGCAAAATCGTGAGGCGTACGCCCCCGGCATTAATGACATAAAAGTACTTGTTTCCGTAAACGTCAACGACACTTAGGCATGAAGCAAACAATTGCTTTTTGGTCAGTCATTTCATGACATTTACTTCCTCGGTTTCGGCTAACGTGAAATCCGCCTCACAGCATCGCCAACATCGTTAGCGCTAACGAGGCCGACGGCAGATGCCCGATCCACTTTTTATCCCCTTCATCCTGACTTCCCGACGACCTTCGCCGCCTTCCCGCGCTCCCCCCTCAGCCGCTTTTCAGCGTAATTGCGACTTGTGGTTGCCGTCGGCCTTCGCCGCCCAATCTGACCATCCGAGCCGGACAAAGGCTCCCGAGGGGCCTGAACACAAAGGGACAAATGTTATGTGAAATCTTTTCCTTCCGGTGTTGAATTGGTCTTGATGCCTTCCTACTTCCACGCGTCCCTGGCCCACTTTTCCCCGCTGAAGTCGAGAAGTGGGCCTTGGGACTATTATCCTCGTTGCGGTTCTTTTGATTGCCGCTTGTTTATTGGCCTTGCTTGTTTGAAAAATGACTTCTCCGTACTAAACAAGAGCCTTCGCGATTCATTGTGAAACGTCCTCGTTCCAAAAAAAAAAAAAAAAAAAAAAAAATCAATGACAAGGGGTTTGTTGAAAGTGGATTTTGTATTCAATTGACCCGATGGCGATGGGCTGTTGAGCCACAACATTAGCCAAAATAATAGAACTGTACAGAAAAAAAACTTTTACAAAAGTTACAATGCTCTGTTTTGACTAGAGCTGGGACAAAATGTCAAAAAATGTGATTTCTGTCACAGCATCATACCAATACGACATTGAAAAAAAATCACTGTCCATACATTGTCACCATGCATGTCCCCCTTCGCTATATTCCAATTCACTTTTTGCGGCTCAGTTTTTTTTTTTTCAAGTTTATATCTCAGATTATTCCCTGGCATGTGATTATTCAATCCACATGGGCTGCTACTGCACTCACGTAGCATTAAGCGCAAGCTAATTTAATATAGCATACCAGGGCTAATTAAAATGAATCGTAAGTCGGCAGTTCACTTTCAATTGCTTTATTGTACAAATGGTAGCAAAATATAAATAGGTTTGTTAACTTTATATTAGTTTTCCCCTCCCAAAATGCTTCATTTTAGTTTAGTTTTTATTAATTTAAGTATTAGATTTAGAGATTTATTTTTTTTAAATTTTTTTTAAGACGTGGCGTATTTGTCAGGTGCGCAGTAAAAACAAAATAAGTCACTAGGTATTGTGTAATGAAGTAAACTAAACTACATTTCTGAATGTTTACCTTGGAAAACATTTTAGCCTATTTTTCCGACGTGTTACTGACCAAATACGAATAAATTATTCTAACAATTATTCCTAATAAAAATTTTTGATTATTTTAATAATTGTTAGTTGCTGACCTACACTAGAGTATTTCCTTTGGTTCTCTTCTTCTTTGAAATTGACACAGTCTCTAACTAAGTGTGCTGCCGTATAGTGGTCAAACGTTGTATTGCACCCAATTTTACACAAGTTTAAACCAAAATAGTGCTATTACAACAAAATTGTACGCCCCAAAAAAATCTGCTGTCGGGACTGCGAGTGTTTACTTTACATCTCAAGGCACTGCTGTAATAAGACAGTGATCATCAAAAATGAGCATTATTTTATTACAACGACAGATTTTTTTCATTTCCTTCATGTTGAAATGAGGTTAACAAGCCGTGGCTAAAGTTAGCCACACAAAGTGAGAGAACTAAAATGTCAAATTCGAAAGATGTCCAAAAAATGGCTGGCTGAGGGGAAAAAAAAAAAAAAACGGCGTTGGAAGAATTGAGCCCGGATGCTGCATGGGAACCAGAAGATAAATCCCAACTTTCCGTGTGCCATTTTGGACGGGAACATTTGGCGAGGGCACGGCATCAAAAGAACGGATTATTTTCCAAAGGTGCGAGGAGTTAAAAGTCCACATTGTGTGTATTTACAGCAGATGGTTAAAAAAGAAGAAGCCTTCATATCATGGAGAAGTAGGTCACCAAATCCTCAGGAGGACAACAAGAAAGAGAGCGAGAAATAGGAAAAAAAAAAAAGAATGCGAGAGCGAGGGAAAAAGCAGGCGGAAGTGATTGGATCGGAGGATATCCGTCGGATGTGATGGATGAGAAGGCCAGCCGCAGTAAAAAAGTTTGAGATTTTCCCCGCATTCCGGTCGGGCTATTTGTCAGTGATGCCCGCTCCCGGCTTGGATAAACAAGTCGAAGAACAAACAAGAAGAGACAAATTGGATCCCGCTTCTCCTCACCCCCACTCCAAGATGTTGAAATTGGAGGAATCCTGTTCACGGATGGTTGGGAAATGAGATATTTTTTTTTTTTAAGTTCACTTTTTTTCGAGGCGGTTCGGCGTTAGCTTCCGGGGAATAGCATGACATCATGAAAAAGCAATGTTTGTTTTACAACCTGAGAAAGATTCAGGAGTCAGAAGTGGGATCCCAAAAAATACAGAAAAAAACAAATTGGTTTTTCCATCTTATATCCACAGATTCAGATATGTGCCCAAATTACTATTATATTAGGAGTTCTGTGAAGACTGGTGTCAGAAGTGGGATCATTAGCCGAGATGGCTTAAAGCCAAATAAATAGCAAATGCTATATTTTTGTCCAGCAGAGGCACAAATTGACTTTGTTAAAAGTCCTACAGAAAAGTTCTGTGAAAAGCGTCAGAAGTAGGACTCAATAGCTGAAAAGCCGTCTTTGACAAATGAGCATGATCTAAATACTACTCCAATGAGTTCTGTCAAAAATGAGATCGTTTGCTGAGGTTGCATTACCAAAAGGCCAAATATAAAGCAAATGGTTTTCTCTTACATAAAAACATACTCTAACTCAGTTTAACATTTTTCAACTCAAACATTCTTTAAAAATAGTGCAGAAGTGGGATCCTTCAGGGTGAAGGTTGCAATTTAATCGGCACTTGGTCTCACAAGTGGGGTCCTTAGGTGAGAGGCCAATCTTGACAGGTCTAGTTGCAACTTATCGGGATTTCAGAAGTGGGGTTAGCTACGGTCAATTCATCATCACCGCCCCAGAAATAAACCTCACATTTAAACTGAGTTTTTGTGAAAAGTCGCAGTCAGAAATGGGATTGTCAATCCAACCCGCTCTTGCATTGGATGTCAGTGTTTTAGTGTACCTAATGTTGTGTCTGGTGGGCTCGTCAGACCACACAGGCGTAGCAGCAATTGGCTTGTCATTGATGTCGTTTCGACACCGCACGCGCCACAGACGGAGGAAGGTACTTGAAACTTTGTGACTTTGAGTGCGTGGGAGTTGATTGAAGGAGCCCAGTGCGGTTTGCTGGCCCTTTTTGTTTCCCCGCTCATGTCATTTTTCTCCCTTTTCCAAGCCGTTCCCACGCCTCGGCCTTTCAAAGCGTTAATCCTCGTCTGACAGCGCTAAGACGTGGCCGCTCTGCGCGTGTGTGGGAGGAGGATGGTCCACTGGATGATGACCTACATGATGCCGCGGCTTCTTCACTCTGGCGACGGGGGAAAAGAAGACAAAGATGCAATTAAATGTGGTAACAGTTGTAAAAATTGACATTTGAAAATAAAAATTCACTGCGCAGGTTTATGGGGGCAAAAAATGCCGATAATAATCTGGGTATATTAGCAATTTTAAAAATCTTTTGCGGGGGTTAAAAAAAATATATATATATATATATTTTGCTGAGGTCTTGGGGTAAGAATAAAAGATTTGAAAGTATTTTAAATTCAAATATTCAGCAAAACATATTTTTCAGGTCTTTGGTAAAATGACTAATGTTCAAATATATATATATATATATATATATATATATATATATATATCGTCGCTGTCCTTTGAAAAACACATATGTCGATTTTTTTTCAATTTTCTTATCTTTACATGTTTCCGCGTTACGCACATCGCATTCAAGTGAAGATGATTTTTTTTTCCAAAATTGGACATAAGTGTATACACACGCACATATATACAGCCTGGTCCAAATGTCTTTTTTTGTCAAATGAATGATGGACCGCCATGTTTCAAATGTTATATATTTGGCTATTATCTCCTTCACTAATGAAGAATTTAGTCCAATTAAAAGCACCCACTTCATGGTTAAAGAAACACTTTTAAACACTTTTGATTGGTCGAAGTACAATTTTACTTTATTAACAGCTACATTGGCTGTCCTTAAAGTGTGTACTTTTCTTACAGCATGTGCAATAAATTCTTGACAAAATAAGCAAGGTTGTTTTTTTTTTAAATAAGACGCATAATTCTTCATTTAACTCCCCATTCGAATTTATGTCCGTTCCTCCTATATTTACATATTTTTGTCCCCTGTCGACTGAGCCAACGTTTTACTTTATGTGATTATGGTGGGGGGAAAAAAAATTGTTGCTTAAGTGCTTAGCACGCTGACCTCGCCAAATGGCGCCGTCCGCTTTTCACTGCACACAAACAATTTCATTAGTGTTTGGCGGATTGTTGGCATTGCTCTTTTTGTTTCCCTGCAGGTTGTTGTTCGTGGCTGTGTGATAGATTTGCGCTAAAAAGTTCATTTTCAAGGAAAATGCTTACTTGACTGACACGATAGTCTTCAATGTGGTGTCAGAAGTGGGATCCATCGCTGTCATTTCTATAATATCATCTTGAAAAAACATGAAAGGTTTATACAGAGAACGTTTTTGAATTTTAAATTCAGTGACTTTTGCCTTTTTGGTTCTTTTTCTATTGATTTTTGTATTGTTTTCGCAGCAGATTAAAACCAAATGCACACACACAAAACTCATTTTTTGCTTCAGAAATCAGAGTTCAAAACAATTTCTGAATACAATATGATCAATTTAAAAAATACATATATTTAAATCTAACATCTCTTAAAAGACTTTAAAACAAAAGAAACATTTCCATCAAATAAAAAAAGAAGCATTTCTATATATATATTTTGAGGAGGGGGGTGATTTCTAACAATTTTTGTCTGTTTGTTTTTGTTTTTATGTTTGTGTTGCTTCCCAGCAGATAATGTGTTTTTTTATTTTCCTCCATAGGGAAATATGAAAGAGTTTGGCCAAATATTACTTTTCCCTTCAGCTAGGATGACTTTTTAAAAATATAAAAAAACCATTATTATTATGATTTTAATTTTTTTTTTATTTTTTTTATTAAAACTGTTTTCCAAAAGTACCTTTTTCTCAGAAAATTGGGACATAATCGAGTTTTGAATGACTCATTAATTAGCTCATTCGCTTTTTCAGAACCAATTCAAAAATCTGACAATAAGCGCCCAGTAGTTTGCGTCATGGTTGCGTCCTATTGACAAATAGTAGGAAAAAAAAACCTCAGGAATGAAGGCCAGTTTGTGTTAAATGATTTTTTTTTTACATTTTTTTTTGCGTGTAAGCACACTTTTGGGCTAATAGGAGTGGCCTCCCTGTGAAACAAACGAGTGCGGTCAAGAAGCAAAGGCGGGCCAGAACATTCTGGGTCAGACAGTTGAGGAGGATTAATTTAATGCACTATAACTGGATAACAGCAGGGGATTCTGGGTAAAGACTTGCGGCAGGAAAAAAAAAGAAGAAATAAGCAGTTTTGGAAAAAAACGACCCAAAACGAGGAGATGGCGGCAGCTCATTAACACAAAGCTAATCCCGTACAGGAAGTGGACGTCTGTTAGCATTGGCACTTATGTCAAGGTCAAGCTCCGTTTTTTTTCCACCCGGTGGTGTCAATCAAGCCCAAAGGGAGGACAGAGGCCTTAATGGCCTCCATTAATAATAAATCTCCCACCTAATTACGGACACTGCACACTAATGAGAAGGCTGTCGTACGTTTTATAATGAGACGCTAAGCTAAAAAAAAAAAAAAAAAATGTCATTATTACACATAAAACAAAGGCCATAGCTTCATGCCTTTAGTCCGGTTAGCTTGATGCTAATTCTAACACATATAAGGAAACAAACATATAACCCCTTTAATCAACTGATTTATTATGCAGCAACGCATTTAGACATTCAACATAACAGTAATCACAGCCATACCTTCTTTATCCTCTGCAATGAGTTTTTTTTTTTTTTTTAATCCAGTTCTGTTTGAGAAATAAATACCGTAAGTTGTGCTACCCTCGCGCCGAAAACATGTTTCTGTTACTTGCGTTTGTTTACAGCGTAACAAATGTGACGTGCCTTTTTTTTTTTTTTTTTTTTTTTTTTTTTTTTTCCTCGCGCAAAATTGCGCTCACTGCAATCATTGTGCCACTTGCAAGCTCAGCGCTATCACTGGAACTCAGCATGACCCTGTTAGGGAGGTCGAAACGACTCTTGCTTTCTCGCCGCCGTCTGAGAAAACATCCGTCACCTTGGAGATAAGTCGTTGTCGTAAAAGAGCGGTAAAAGAAAACATCCGTCACCTTGGAGATAATGCACAAAGAGGTCTAAAAACGCGAATAGTGTTAACATTGGGGGATGAGGGGGAATCTCCTTACGGTTTTTAATGGGCTTGGCAATATATCAGAATGAGGATGTCCCTTCTGTATACAGATGGTAAAAATAAAGTGGAGCATTACAACAAAAGATGCTGAGAAATTATTATTTTATTATTCATTTACAATAGACTGTATTTTCAAGCTTTATGCATAAAGCCTACAGTAAATATGCATGCGAAACGCAGGTATTTTTTTGTCTACTTGGAGTTGCTATCCTCACTGTAGTTTCTGTGACTTTAAAGTGTGTGGCTTTAAAAGTTGTGGCCTTTTTGGACACTGTCAGTTAGAAATAATGTGCCTGGTCTTCAATTAAGGGGTGGGGATTTAACTTTTAATTGATTAAAAAAAAAAGTGATTCATTAATAATTGCTTAATTAATCACAAAAAGAATTAACCGATTAATCAATTCTGGAAATGACCGTTAGTTGCAGCCCCACGTTTTGAAATTTTTTTTTAAACATTTTTAATAAAACAATTTTTAAAAAATCTTAAAAATAACTATCTCTTAATTATTATAAAAAATACTCCCCAAAAATATGTTTCTCTAAAAATGACGAAATTGTTCTTTTTACCCAAACTGAAAATGTTCTCATGCTTCTAAAAAAGTATTTTATAAAACAAATACATTCATTCTAAAAAATGAAAATAAAAAACAGCTAATCCTTTTTTTTTTTCCAACTCACACTTTTTTTCAACATCAGTTCGGTGTTCAGCATTAATATTAGTGCTGTACAGCTACAGCATTAGCATTATGCTAGCAGACTAAAGGCTAAGCTATGCGCTTGAAACCGCCCAATTAAGAAATACTAAAGGACAAAGTATTGTAAAACTGTGAAATGTTCAGCTTTTAATTCATATCTTTATTGTTGTAACTGCTAAGGGACCAAAAAAAATAAGTTATTTTATTCATTCTATACATTTTTTAGATTAAGTTTCCGATTAATCAGTTATCGGAATTTTATTCTACCAAATATCAGAATCGGCATCGGGTGGAAAAAATACCAAAAACGGTTCAAGCAGAATACCACTCAAATGGCAAAAGTCCACTGGAGCATTTCCATTACTTCCTATGGAGAAAAATATATTCCAAATCCCAATCACAATTTTTTTTTTTAATTTTCTGAACAATACCATTGTTCTACGAATGAAGACAAACAATGAACAATGGTCACATAAGACTGGGCTTTGTGACTTCTATTTCACACAATGCAAGTCAAGGGCAGCTGCTCGTTCATCCCAATGGCATCCTCGGAACACCCGGCCCACCCCCACCCCCCACCCCCATGTCGCACTTCACGCTACGCCACTCGTAACGAGCACTTATCCTCTTGCAATGTTATTGATGTTGTGAGTCAGCAAAGCAATGTCAGTGTGGAAGGAGACACTGACACTGTAAGCACATGCTAGCCTTTTTTTTTGGGGGGGGGGGGGGGTTGTTTTTCTAAAGCATGACAGTCCAAGCAAGGACGAGCCATGGGGCTAAAAGGGGGAAAAAATAGTGTCAGGTAAGCATGTCAATAGTCATCACGTGCGCTTCGAGGCCGTCGCCGATGCTGACAGCGGCTCTTTGCCATCCTTTATTTGTTCCCGCTAGCGCCACGTAAAGGTCAGGAGCCTCGGAAAAAAGCAGACGTCGCTTGGCTGGTTGTTGCCGTTTTCGGTCTTCGCGACTAAAAAGGGGAAATATTATGCAGTCACTAAAAAAAAAAAAAAAAAAAAATTTTCTTAAAGTATGACTTGTTATCTCACAAGTGATTTTTCCCTCCCTCAGGAAAGATAACATTCTCTGAAAAGACCAAATTTGCGAGATTGTCGTATTTTCTGAAGAAACAAATTATCTTGAGTCAATTGAATACGTAATACATTAATTTGGAAACAAAAATACAAATTTCCCCAAAACATGAATTTTTGGCTGTAAACGGTGATTTTTCTTTCTGAAGGAATGTATTTTTTCGCAGATTTTTATGAAGATTTTTAAAAACTTTTTTCTGAGGAATTATCTTGCTCAAAAATATTTTTCTAAGCAATGACATTTCTTTAAAAATAAGATGTTTTTCTCTGAAAAGTCATTTATGAATAAAATTAAAAACATTAAAAAAGAATCTCAATCCAACCAATTATTCTCTTGAAAAGGATTTTTTAAAATGTAAATACTCAATCTAAAAAAACTTGACAAATTCTTTAAAAATATATTTTTTTCCAGAAGAAAAAACATTACTTCTACAAAAATTGCATTGTCATTTTCTCAGTAGAAAAATGAGTATTCATTGATTAATCAAGGTTTTGAAAAAAAATCCTCCAAAAGGTTACTTTTTCAAAAAATAAACTCAAAATACTTTTCTTTTTAAACTAGAAAATCTGTAAAAAAAAAAATTCTTAAAAAAATCTTGCAAAATTTTCCCAAAACATACGTTTTCTCCATAAAAATAATCCCAATAAAATATTTGTAAATTAGAATATGCATTTGTTTTCTTAATTTTTCTTTTTTTTCTTATAAATTCATCTTCAAAAAACCAGAAACTTGAATCCCCCCCAAAATCCAGCTTTTCAAGACCACTTTTTTTCTTCTCCCAAAAATACTTTTTTTTCTTGAAATGTGATTTTTTTTAAAAAGAATGTAAAAAAAATCGAACATTTTTCTCAGAAAATATATTTTACTTTTTTCATACAAAATACAAATTTAACCTCACAAAAAAAATGTTTATGCAAAAAGACCACGTTTTCAGGAAAAAAAAAAAATCCATTAGCCTGTGTAGTATGTGTAATAATAATAATACATAACTTCTACACATCATGTTTCAACTTCACACTGTAAGTGGGACACTGTTTTTGTTTGCCTTCTGCTTAATTTAAGTGAGCCCATGCGGGGATAATTTGCACACTCTCATGTTGAAATTGGGATGAGCCCAAAACAAACAAACCAAATTGCTTGATACAGGCAAGCAAAAAAATTGTGGGCATGCCACATCTCATGGCTTGGAGGCTTTGGCGCTCCACCTCCTATGGATACACTTCATACACAGTGCCCTTCAGTGTGTGTGTGTGTGGGGGGGGGGGGGGGGGGGTGCGTGTATGTGTGTAGAATGGGCCCGTGTGTATCCGGCGGCACACTTGGCTCAAATTTCGCTCCAGAGCAGCTGAGGACTTTTGGAATCATCTACCGAGATCAACGCGAGTTAAAGCGGCAGCAAGTCCCATGATGCTCTTGTTAAATAAGATAGTGACATAGTGTGTGTGTGTGTGTGTGCGCGTGTATGTGTAGCACTACTCCCATTACGATTTGGAATGCAGTCGTTCACATTAAAGCGGAACTAAAAAGATGTCAAAACCGTTACAACCGTTTCCGTTATATTTCACATGTGGATATTTATCCTGTTTACACCTCGGGTATTTAAAAACCAACACATTTTTAAACACTAATTAGCATCTAAGTCAACCTTTAAGCAGTGGATTGAACACACATGGTTCAGAAACATGCACAACATGCATAACAGTACCCATAGTTATACACTCTTTATCCTCTGCGTAGAATGACTAGTATTATTGCCGCACTGATGAGCTCAGAGGAGTTGAGATATACCCCGCTGCATCATGCAGAGCTCGCCTAGAACTCATGTGGGAATCATAATGCCTAAATGAACAGTACATCCTCACCCTTCTGTCTGTCTTATACTGCCCCCGGGTGGCCAAGGTGGGCACACCAGTTTTAAATGATGCAGTGTCACAAAAACGGTTGAATTCTTTTAAATGCTGTTTAATCACCTCATGTTTTGTAAAGAACAAGATTCACGGAGTGCAATTTTTCCTCATCCACATTACAAAAATCTTTGTTGTTTTACTGGCGGGGTGTGGGGGCGAAGGCTGGACCGGATTCATGGCATTTCCATTCATTTCAATGTGAAAAGACGATTTGAATGTTTTGGAACAAAGCGAGACAATTATTCCTTACCGCCGCTTTATGAAATGAACCTGTCAAAGGGGACAAAACTCATGTTCAGGAAAGTGTCACGTAGAAAAAGTTGACTCACCCCAAGTCACAATTGGGGGTTCATTTTAGTTTGTCATTTTCTAAACTGGCCTTCAATTGAGGCTTGGGGGGGGGGGGGCGGGGGGCATTCAAATGAAGCGCGGCCGATGTTTGCTGCTCACAGATAGGCAGCTGACAATCTGCTCTCGGATGACTTTGTGACGGCGGGAGGGATGGAATAATTAAAAAAAAAAAAAATACAAAAAAAAATAAAGGCAAAAAAGGCGGCGAGCCGCCAGTGGGAGTGCAGCCAGGCTGACTGGCTGCCTAATCATAGCTGGACCAGACGCGAGCTTCACCAAAGCAACTTTTCAAACCTCCGCGCTATGAACCCAAGCTCCCCTCACGAATGAAAAAAAAAAAAACAACATGTGCTTATAATTTGATTTTTAGTCATGTATTTTCTACTATGCATTACTGGAGTTACTGAGAACTAAAGTGGGCTGACTCCGGACCAACAACGCAGCAAGTGAAATATTTACATACTAGTATTTTTATTTATTATTATCATTTTTTTTTAAATCTTTGAACACACCTCAAGTGAATGAACTTGGTACCAAGGGCGGCGTGCGTAATAGGCCTACAGCACATACACGCTGAAAAAAATCTGCAGACAGCAAGCGCAATCCACGACGTAGAGTCTACGTCATGGATTCTCAAAATGCCCTACTAGTACCACCAGTGGTAAGTGGGCTCCCTCTGGTGGTACTAAAAGGAATCACTGAATTAATTGTTCAACCGCACATAATGTTAACGATGGCTTGAAATTGTTTTAACACAGCACAGTCCAGTTTTAACTTTTAAGTACATACATTAGCATGACATCTTTTAGAATTTTTGTTTTTCGAACATTTAATCAGGAACCTTTTTGATTAATTACTCACACCTTAAGCGCACTTCAAATTATATACAATGTGATGTGGCTTACAATTAATATTACATACTGTTTAGGGATAAAGTCTTTGCCGCATTTTTGATTAACACAAACGACCACGGGCTTATTACACTTCTCGGTCCTAATGGTGGTACTTGGAGAGCAAAAGTCGTGTTTTTTTTTTTTTAGGTGATACTTGGTGTTAAAGGTTTGAGAAACCATTGCTCTGTGTTTACAGTGATCACAATTTTTCCCAACTAACAAACGTAACATCTCACAATATACATAAGTAATCATGCCCAAAGATGTACATTAGAGAATGAACTAACTGTCATCGCTTTCTGTCGGCGTAAAAAGCAGGATTGAAGCAGCTTTCGCGTTCTGTCCTCTTCAGCGATATCTATCGGCTGAGCTCGAATGTCTTCCTGTTTTCATCCGTCTTCATCAAGTTTACAGTGTCGAACGTCACCATGCGCCACCACCTAGCGTCTAGAAATTAGACCTAAAATAAACAGGAAGCAGAACAAAATAGACTTATCAACTTTACACAGAAAAAGCCGTCAAATAGTGTTTTGCCGTATTTCTAGCTTCTCAATTGATTTCTATTGTGACATTGTGCGTCAATTGTTGAGACTTCACAAGCTACAAAGGCGGCGGCGGTAATTACGACAAGCGGTGAGCAAAAACCCCTCTGAGGGGGTGACTGCTGCTTTTGAATTTCTAATTAACATCACCAGAGAAAGAAAACACGCTAGCTGCAAAAAAAAAAAAAAAGCCACGTGCTGTGAGGAAATGCTAATCACGCCGTCCGCTAATGAGTCTTATGTCATTTTGCAATAATAACGCACAGCTGGAGATGTGGCAGAGGTGCCGAGCAAGGAGAAGGGATGCTCGTTTTTCACTTGCCAGCGGCTCAGGCGGGTGGGGTTCTTTTTGCTTGGAATGAATCCGCCCTGGAAAAGCACTCACTTCCACAGTGAATTTTGTGTGTGTAAGCAATTTCAAAAAAAAGCCAAAGGAAAGTAATGGATAAGAGTTGTTCTTAAACTTTTTATAACTACCACCACCTCAAAAATGATGATGCTCTCCAACTACCAAAATCATGTCCAACATTTAAATACAGTAACTCAGTAGGCTGATTTTTTTCCTTCAAAACGAGACACATTTTTTGCCACTAGAGGAAAAATATTTTATATTATTGTCATCCATTGTAACATAATGCGTAGCTAGAACAACAATGCATCTAAATATAGAGGGAGGAAACGCAGCTCAAGTAATGATTTGATTAATATTGATATTACAAAAAAACTGAAGTAAATGTTTGAAAACAAACCTTTTTTAAAGCTTAAAGTGGAATTCAACCCAAACAAGAATATGTTCTATGCAAGCCCGCCAGTTGAAACAAGGCGTTCTGATAGATATTGCGTTTGTGGAATAAGAGTTAATCCACTTGTTTTTAGCCATCTCCGGGGGCGGCCATTTTGGCACTGAAAATGACATCACAACTGCTCAGGGCTCAGATAACGACCAATCAGGGCTCACCTGTTTTCTGAAGCTGAGCCATGATTGGTTGTTACCTGAGCCCCGAGTAGTTGTGATGTCATTTTCGGTCGACAGAAATGACAAAATGGCCGCCCCCTGAGATGGCTAAAAACGGGGGAATTTTGTTGCTTAACTCATATTCCACAAACGCAATATTTATCAAAATGCCGTGTTTCAACTAGTGGGCCTGCATAGAACATATTCTTGAAAAAAATATGTTTCGGTTGATTTCCACTTTAAATACAAATGTAGTGAACTTAATAGTTCGATACGACTGAACTTATACTTGGCCGGTGATTCTTTCACAAAAGGAAACGCAACATTTTTTTTTTTTTTTTTTTTTTTAGATTTACTGCTTTAGAAGCAGCAGAAGGCTCCCGTTCACACTGCGGACTTCCAGAAGTTACATTTTCTGTTTCTTGCCCGTCGTCACATTTTGCCGTCACTTGTCCTTTTATGTGATTGCATCGTGAAAAAGCCAAAGAAAAAGCAAAACTTCACACGCTGAATGAGCCGAAGTCAACGCGCCTTTTAAACTTCGCTCACAGTAAGTTCCATTTGCCGTTGTGTGGCCGTAGTCACATTGTTAAAGCGTGCGTGTGCGTGCGCGCGCGCATGTGTGTCCATCCATGCTGCCCCCCCCCTTCCTACCTTTTTTTTTTTTTTTTTTTTTTTTTAATGAAATGTATTGTATATCTGTGGGCGTACGCTTAACCCGGAGAAAATTGAGTTCTCCTATTCATTTATTCATTTATTCATTAATTCTTTAATTAAATTGCAATAACGTAGAGTGTATCCGTGTCCCTCGCAGCCGGTCTGACTTATAATTAAAATAACTGCCACTTATTACCTGATATGGTAAGAGGTGTGTGCGTGCGTGTGTGTGTGCACGTATGTCATTTGCCCCCTCGCCATGACAATTATAGCCGCCTTAATGGAAATGGTGTTGAATAATATACAGTACACTGCATGGATTCCATTTAATGCCTCCCTTAGCGAAGACCAAGTAGAGAGGTATGGGGGGGGGGTGACTTTTTTGAAAGTGTTCACTTCCTTTTCGTGACAAGAAGAACCTTTTTTTTTTTTCCCCCAAATAGTGGGCGTTTGTTTACTCAGCTGCAGAAAGAATCGGTGTTTAATTGACGTAGGCGTCTATTTGGAAGCAGGCCTTTGTTTTGAACAAATACTTTGGTAGTGCTAATCGTCACTTGTGCTCGACGACGCGCCTCCTCCCTCAAATTACGCCCACAGGTGTTTACTCGATGAAATGCAGAGGACCGGGAATTTATTCAAAAGAGGCATGTATTTGAGAGGATGCTTTTTTTTTTTTTTTGCACAAACGTTAGCTTTTGACGGACACATATTTATTTCCACAACTCCAGAGAGTAGTCAGGGTTCAATTGAAGGAGGCATCCATTTGAGAGGAGGCCTGCCTTTATTATTTTACCTCATGAAACACTTTTTTTTTTTTTTTTTAAAGAGGAGGTCTTTATTTTGTAGAAAATCTTGCGTATGATTTGAGATAATCTGTCAGTTTTGATAGACATGCCCATGTGTTAATGTACTCAAGTGCAGAGCGCACATGGCTTTTAATTGAAGGAGGCGTTTTATATGAGAGGAGGTTTTTTATATGAGAGGAGGTATTTTTTTTTGTATGGGCGGAGATAACGTCACTTTTCATGGATGCACTTACCTCATGAAAAAAGTGTTAATTTACTCAACTGCAGAAAGGACCAGGGTGTTTTTTTTTTTAAGAGGAGGTCTTTATTTTGTACAAATTATTGCGCAATTATAACTGACATGTTTGCTAGGCGCACTTGCCTGCCTGAAATCGTTCAAGTGTGCCCACCGGTGTCTATTTACTACAGAGTTTACCAGTAGTTTATTCAAAGGAGGCATCTATTTTAAAGGAAGCGTTTGTCAGGACAACTGGACTGGAATTAATGATCACTTTTGAGGGTTTCCTGAACATCTCTTCAAAAGCCACCCTGGGGTGTTTATTTGCTCAACTGCTGGAACAAGCAAAGGTGTTTATTTGAGTAACAAACATGGCCGCCATTGAATTTGCAACCAAACCCCACATTTAAATCCACTAGTCTGGATCAAATTTGGGATTCCTTTTGGGTCGCGCAGGTCCTCATTAAAAAGCAACAACGTGACCATCTTCTCCTGTCTCCCGCCAGTTTGTTTTTTTTCTCTCGCCGCGCCGATGCGTCCGCATCAAAGGCGGCCATTAGCATAGTGCGGGACCCCGAGGACAGAGCGCCAACCTCGTTTAGCACTTCACCGCCTTTTAAGGGAAGAAAGGGTTGATGCCTCTCTGTGACAAAGTCACGGCCGAGCGTTTAAAAAAGTGAGCAACTCTGCCATTACGTATAATTTACCACTTACGCTGCAAGCGATACTTCAACACCATGCTGTGCGGAATCGGTCATGTGATTTGGACTGAGGAAAAGTCAGAATACAGTTCCACTCGGGTCCTGTAGGTGGCAGTAATCAGTAACTCATAGTAAAAATATTATTTCTTTCCTCATGCTTATGCATGATCACAGTGCTGGTCAATTCAGATTTTTTTGGGGGGGTTTTTTTTGGGTGGGATGGGGCATTTTGCAGCATTATTATTTGGAGAGCCAAGGTTTTTTTTTAGGTAGTACTTGGAGGAAAAATTTGGAGAACCACTTCTCTGAGTCATCGTGTATGTCTACAAAAATGCATACCTTTCGATTTTTTTTTTCTCAGCACTCAGCTGTCTTGATGTTTTTTCAACATATACCTTGGAAACATCAAAGACCCCAAACTGTCTTTAATGCTGTCGGAAACACGTACCTTCGGCTCGGCTCGACTGACCCGCGCCTCCAGGGAAGCGAGACGGTCTTCTCAGCTTTTGAGTGGACCTCCTTCCCCTGTGGGTTTTGCTGTCTTTTTACCACCTCACACTGTTAGTGAATCCTGATGCTATCACCTCCCACACTGTCAAGAAAGGAGACTGGAGGACTCTGTTTTTCTTGTACAAGATGCATCTTTTTGTGATGGTCTCTACAGGGTTCATAATTGATTTGCTAGGTACAAAAAAGGACTGTTTATGCTTAGAAAAGCTCCGTAAATGGCCTAATTTGGCAAAGGGACCGTGTCTGTACTTTTCTATGTATATAAGATTGCAAACAATTGCAAGGCATATGTGAAAGCCTTTCGACAGAGCCCACTTTAGTAATCTAGACCAGGGATGTACGTAAACAAACTGTTAATGGTTTACTTTCCCGCTCAATTTAAGTTGCACGTTGTGAACATGAATCCTTGACTGTGACTTGTGTGTGAAACAGTAACATCCCGGGTGGGTTCCGTCTCCTTGAATGAGACGACGATTACGACTACCGTAGTTTCCGGACTATAAGCCGCCCCGGAGTACAAGTCGCACCAGCCATAAAATGCGTAATCAAGAGGGAAAAAACATATATAAGTCGCACTGGAGTATAAGGGAGGGACATTTACACCAAGAACAGACACGTCATTTAAAATCCCCCACCCAACACCCTCCCGCCCTCATAACTGAAGGTGAACCCACGCTGAAGGTGAATAGTTACAGGGACGGGCCGCGAACGGTATAGACTTGTATGAAGACGTCCATTAGAGAAAAGGTTGGGGATCATTGCTCTAAAAAAGCCATCCGGTCGCTTAGTCTAGAGCGTCCTCTTGCAGATCGGTGCGAAAATAACATGTGAAATGATATACCGGTAATAATTTGTTAATAATTTCACACATAAGTCACTTTAGAGTATAAATCGCAACCCCGGCCAAACTATGAAAAAAAAAAACAGTCTTATATTCTGGAAAATACGGTACATCTCGGCACATGACGGCCCTTTGGCGACAACCTTTCAGAGCATGACGGGCGTCGTCGACGAATATTCCCAGGCTGAATATTCCCAGGCTGAACGTGTCCCCGCACGTCCCTGACACTAAGGTATACGTACATATACATGTACATATACACACATAGATGGATCTTTAAATGTATAAATTGAGCCCCCTTTTTTTCTGACAGTGCAGTTTACCCATTGACACCATAAACTGAGTTTGCCATTAGACAGTCAAACGTTGAGATTATCGCCATCCGTACTCTTGACCTTCACAATCGCAGAACTGAATAAATGCGATTCCCATTGGTGATACACGTGACTCGCGGGTAAACAAGGTGCAAGAGCAAACCACCGCCTACCCCTTGTTTCCTCAACCTCCTCTCCGGTTATTTATAAACTTTAAAAAAAAACTCATTCAACCAATCGGGGGCCCCTCGGCGGCATCCCATCGCTCACGTGAGAGTGGTGGCGGTTGCCTGGCAACTGTTAACCAACTCGCTCGCTCACCGACAAGCTTCCAGGAGAAATGTAGTTGTAGTTGCTTTGGTTTGAATTGGGAAGCAGGTTAGACGGGCTCACAAAGTAGGAGAGCTCAAATGAACGGCAAACAAGTCAGAGCTGTTCCTATTTTGGTTCAAATGAAAGGAAAGGCTCATTTTAAATCGGGAACACACCTCAGTTCAATGTAAGCGTCTTTGATGTTCCCGAAAACAAGACTTGTATCAGTCTTTGATGTTTACGAAAATATTTACATTGTTGAGGACTCTGGAGGGTCTTTGATGTTTGTGAAAACATGTTATGGAAGACTCTTCATCCTGAGTTTCAAAAAGTTACGTTTGTTGAGGAGTCACATGTAAGTCGGGTTATTTAAGAGTCTTAATAGTCTGACGTTTCCAAAAAAAAAAAACGCAGTCAAAAACATGTAGACTAACATTAGTCTTTGAGGTTTATGAAAAAGTGTACGCTAGGTTTGTTGAAAACTCTTGGCCGTCTTTCGTGTTAACGAAAACAAGTACATTCAGTTTGTTGGAGGCTCATAATTATCTGTTTACGAAAACGTAAATTAGGTTCAGTCTCTTAAAGGTCTTTATTTTCAAAAACATTCAAATCATGTAGACTAACATTAGTGTGAGTTTCATGAAAACATGCACGCTGGGTTCGTTGAAGACAGTTTTTGATATTGAGGAAAACATGTACAGTTTGTTGATCATAATTATCTTTGATGGTTTTAAAATTGTGCTTTTTCTTGAGTTTTATACGTTACATTTTTTGACAAGTCTTACTTGTCCTTATGTTTAGGAAAACATGTTGATTACCAAAACACATTAGGGTTAGAAGAGTCCGGTCTTGAATGTATATGAAAATGTATGCTAGGTTTGCTGAAGACGCTTGACCTCTTTGATGTTTTCAAAAACACATTGCTAAAGAATTTAATAGTCTGTGATTTTAGGAAAACGTACACAAGGTTACTTGAAGGCTCACAATAGTCTTCAATGTATATTAAAACACGTTGAAGACCTTTGAGGATTATCCAAGCGCGCGTTAGGTTCCTTGAAGCCTCATCTTTTTTTAACAAGATGGATGGCAGAACACGTTCCTAGGTTTGTTTAACACTGAGTGGGCTTTGATGTTTATGAAAACATGTTACTGAAGACTCTTTGATGTTTATGACTCGTTAGAGACTGCTACAGCTAGGAGCCCGCTAGCTACCTCCTACTCGTCAACAACTTCTGGTGGAAGGCCGGCGTTATTTGTGGTCCGCTAGTCCGCGGACAGCTCTTAGTGGTCTGCTAGCACCTCTCGATGGTCTGCTAGCCACTCTTGATGGCTTCAACATCTCTGATGTTTTGTATACCTGTCCGAGGTCATCCTGTCAACTCACATGACAGCTCACATTTACAGGCGGCTTTTTTTCCCCCTCTCCCCCCCCAAAACTCCACGGTTGAGTCACGAGCGCAGATGCTATCTTTCGCTTTGGCTAATTCCGCTACCATCTGTGCTCTCACCAGGCAAGAAGGACCTCTGAACTTTTTCCCCCTGAGTAGCAACGCGCTGGTTTGTGCGGGCGGCTTGCAGGCTGTTCTTGACAGACTTGCTCAAGCATTCAAACAAAACCAGAACCATTTTACCTCATCCATGATTGCTTTGACGTCCGGGTACCTTGGTTTAAAATGTAAAAAAAAAAAAAGGCTGCATTAAAGCCAATCCGTACCGTAATAATAAATAACAAATTAAAAATTAAATTATCCCTTTAAAGATTAATCCAATCCTGTATGTATTGAGTAATTTGAATTAATGTACAATTTCTTTTCCAGGTAACTTCTGAAAATGTCTAAATTACAAATAAATCATAACACATTTTAAAAAAAAATTGGAAAATTTTAATTCACTATATTAAATTAAACATTTCAAAAAATCATTTACAGGACATTTTACAATGTTACAATTTACATCTTATTAAAAAAAAACATATTAAAATACATTAATTAAACAATGCAAGAATAAAGTACATCAAATGAATTAAAACTAAACACAGAAACGCATGGTTAAACAAGTTTAATTTTGTCCGGTTACGGCTTATGAAGGTTTTACGAAGTGGCTGATTCTTAATATAGTTTGCCTTGAAGGAGCGGGCACCAAAGCATCCCTAATCAAATTGCGACCAACCGTAGAGGAATTGCGCTGCAGCAACTTTGATTACGACCATCGATCCTCATGTAAGCTTGCATTTGATTTGGGCTTCCATGACCAACATATACTGGCAGCTTACCAATAATCAATTACCTGTATGGTGTTAATTGGAGGCCCGAATGATTTCGCCTCACCTTGAGGATGTTTTCTTATTAATGCTATCGCTTCCTATAGGGAGCTTCTGTTTTATATACGGTATGTGCTGTCTCCAAAAAGTTATAGTCGGATTCAATTTTTTCACCAAGTTGAACCTTGGGTCAAGGACAGCATAATTGGATTTGGGGTATATCTAGCAGTGCATCAAATACACATTTTCTATTGTTATTCATGTCACAAAATATGCTTCTTGACTCAAAACAGTACCAAGAATCAGCGTTTGAGAGACAGGCAAAATAGCAAGGTCACCTGTCGCTAGGCAGAGTTCAAAGGGCGCAATTCCTCACCGCCCCATACTACAGTAAGTCTTACAATTCAACGTAGGAAATTTCACCAAAAATATGCCTCTAATGTCAACATAGTGCAAAATAGGGTCAGAGACATCCTTAGCGGGAACTCCGAGGTCACTTGTCGCTGAGGTGAGTTCTTAGGACAAAATCATAACTTGCCACAAGGCACAATGAATCCTGCAGTTCGAAGTTCAACCCATAAAAATCTGCCTGTAATGTCAAAAGAGTATCATAGAGTCAGAGAGCTCTTTTACGAGAACGGTGAGGTCACTCAGCAAATTTAGGGGGCGAATTTAACTGCCTCATAACACGAGTCTTACGATTTTTAATTCAGCATTTATATATATATATATATATATATATATATATATATATATATATATATATAGGCACAGTCCGATAAATGGGGCTTACTGCATTGGCATCGTACGGATGAAAGAAAATGATCTCCTCAAGGGATTAGCCGCCAAGAAAAGTTTGCTTTCAGTGTATTTTAACGTGTTCATACAGTAAGTGGTCGCAAACTGCCAACACGGAGCTAATGGAAAGTCTGTGTCGTTGACGGACCAACAGCCACCAGGAGAAGCCAAAAGCGTTGGGAAGCGATGACACTGAACAAGCGGGACTTTTTTTTTTTTTTTTTAACATGGACATACATTTTGTTGGGTTTTTCCCACCTGGGATCCCCGGCTAAAAGCCATCTCTCGGCAAAGGCCATTTAGCACCGCGACCATACACGCGGAAAGAATTCGAATGGTATCATGAAAGGTCCAATGAAGGAGCTATACGTTTAAGTCATCCTTTTACTCATGTAAACATTTATTTTAAAGACAATAAGTGCAGAAAATGATTTGGAATTTTGTAGCATTTTCAAAAATTTCAATCATCGGGACCGCAGCACACAAATTATATTTCAGCCCCCCCAAAAACCACTTAGCGTCAAATTTGGTAGGCAAGTTTGTCAAATTTGACTCCCAAAAAAGTCTCAAGAAGCCATCCCTGAAAATACACGTTAAGTTTTCCATTTTGGATTGATTTTAGTTCAATTTGGTCTCTCTGAATTTTTTTTCAAAATCCAGCCTTAATTCGCACTTTGTGAAAACGTGAAATTTGTGTGTCATGTTTATCAAGAGGAAACTCACAAAACACTCTCAAGAGCCCATGCCTGAAAAGACACACTAAGTCTTCTATTTTACATTAAAACAGCAAACCTGACCAGGTAGTGTCCGGTAGAATTTTAAAAAGAATCCAGCCGCAGATGCTAGTTTTACGTTGCCACGTGAAATTTTAGTAGGCGTGTTTATCATGAGACCCACCGAAAAGTTTTCAAAACCCTTTTGCTTTGAATCGGCCATTTAAGCGTCTTTTTGGCCAACAGTTACTTTTCTTCAAAAGTCTAGCAGTTCTTGTGACTCTCCCCGTGGGTCAGAATAGAATAAAAACCCACTGGCAATTTAACGCAGACATAAAGAGCCGTACTAAAAACTCAATGTCATTGCGTACGATTCCCTCCATAACTAATTCGTATGGGTATAAGGCCTTCATACGCTTGGTCCATTGTGCCATATTCATTTATGCACACTTATCCAGCCAATATGGAGGATTGTAATGGAATAAAGCAGCAACACATACAGTATATTGTCTACGATAATGTGACAATATGGTGAGGAGCTGTTTGTGAATGCTAAATGTATGAAAGGCTTTAGCCCCATCCTGACGGCTTTCATCTGGCTGCCAAACTGCATTAGAATAATCCCCGTTCATGAAAATGTTTCATCCCTTTTTGTCTGTCACTTCAACCCCCCAAAAAAACTCTGCCGGGTATTCCTGCGCACAGATACAGCGCTTTTCCGATATGTGTTTTGTACTTCATACACAGTCTTCCCAAAGGCGTGTATATGTATAAAAGTGTGGAAAATTGTAAACAATCCCTGTTTGTTCTTTTTCTGCCATGTAAACATCTGTCTGTCCATTCACATACGCGCGTCATGTAAACGTAAGTTTTAATCACGTAATTAAACGAACATATGTAATGTATGTGGTTGTCTGTTAACATAATCATCCGTTCACCTCCACGCATAATCAGGGTTGTAACAATTTGGGATTTTTGCACGATAAGTTATTTTCTAGTTCGTTTCAACTTTTGTTTTTTAAATTCACTTTGTTTCAACTAGTTTTGGAGCAAGTTTGTTCGTTTTTATTCGTTTGTATATTTTCAGAAGCGCTTCGTTTTAGGTTAGTTTTGATTAGTTTTACTATCTGTTTTATTTGATTTATTTTTTAAATATATGGAGTATTAGTCGTGTGCAAATTTTTTTTAAAAAGTCACTAAGTATTGCGTAATAAAGTAAACAACAATTCTCAAACAATTGAACTTCCTTCTTTTGTTGCTACGGATGTACACCAATACCAAAATAAATACATTTGAAATGAAATGAACCCCAAAAGCTCATGTATGATATTAATTGACAAAGACGAAAACGAAGAACATTTTGCCTAATGATAGTTCCTTAAGTGTAAGATGTAATTTCCGAGATCTTTCAAGTGTTTTTAGTTTATTTCGTTCATGTTCGAAAAAACCTTTTTCCAGTTTTAGTTTATTTCGTTGCGTTAACTATAATGACCTTGCCCGTAATACAAACACCTAATTGTCCATTCACATTAGTGTGCTAACCTATCTGTCAATTTACATAATGTAATCATGTTTGTCCATTCAGATACCCCTATTTTATATCGATTTACATATATTTCGTTCACTTATATTTGCATTACGATTCACATGGTACGTGTCTTTGTCCATTCACGTGCCTGCATAATGCAAACATCTGTCCATCCATTCCCATACACACATATTGCAAACATCCTCTCTCCATTCACATATTCGTCTGACATGGGCCCGGCGGACGATAACCTAATTCAAACGCCTCTATTACATTAGATTCCCGATAGGTCGCAAAGTAAATACAGCCTGAGCCGATCAATTTGTCCGCGGGCGAGGCGAGAAGCAATAACCCCCGCAGCTGCCGGGTGCATTTAACGGTAGGTTCCGAAAAGCTCCTCGTTGTTTTTTTTTTGGTTGTTTTTTTTTTTTTCCCAGCATGCATCTATTCCTACTTACGGGTGGCCGGGGACCACTCACCACGCGGCGATTTAGTGCACATGGCAGATAAGAGCTGCATGGTTGTGAGGAAACCGAAATGATGTGTGCGGCAGTCATATTAGATCGTACAGCAGCCTTTGATGGAATTGACCACCGGCGACTGGTCTCCGGTGTGATAACTTTAGTCCATCCGGGAGTGTTCTTTCGAAGGTCGGGGGAGTAGGCAGCGTGGCGTCCCTCAAGGAAGATATCCAAGTCCACTGATCTGTTATGTGTTAAACTAAAGGTATGTGGGTGGTTCATGGGTGTGACATAAGAGCCCCAAAATAAACTTGTACAAAACCAGGTCAAAATGATATACTGTATGCTTTAAATCAAACCTACTCGCAGTGTTCTTTGAATAAATAAAGGTAGTTCACTCAGATCTTTGTTCGCAAGAGACTATAGACTGTCTTGGACTGCTCCATTGTTTTATATTGGAGCATTTGCTACCTGGGCACACCAAGCACTGAGCACTCAATTAAAAAAAAAAAATTGAAATTAATTATTTTTACACTTGGGCAGCGAAACCTTTCCTCACCGCAGCAAACCATTGTTTGCATCAGGAGAATGTAGAACAATATGCGGGAACGAAAGGCGGTGGAGGATGGAGTTGGGGGAATTGTGGACGAGGGGGGGGGGGTGCGGTGTGGGGGTATGCGGTTGCAACCGGAGCGGTGATAAACCCAAACGTGCAAGGGAAACACCTCTATTTATAGCGCTCGGCTTCTCCATGCAGACAGGAAGGCGCGGGAGCTGAGTGATTGTGGGCGGAAATGGAAGGGAGAGGAAAGTAAATAAAGAAATAAACACGTGTACTTAGTAATGAGCCGCTCAAAGGGCCAACTCGACTGTTTGCAGCCGCCATTCAGAATATGTTATCTCGCTATTGTGAATGGTGACTTACGGAGGTTCGGTTCGCATTTCAAGGCAACATTTTGTCCTGATGCGCTCCGCTTACGTTTCATTGTTCATGGTTCTGACACGATGACGATGAATCTTTGCGTAGCACTCTGAGATACACTTTACAAGACAACATTTGTAATCGCATCCTTACTGATGAAATGTGCACGCACAATGTGGCATTCATGCCGTGGAGATTCAAGATGGACGCACTGAGCGACCAGCAATGCAAGATGGCCGCCGGTGGCTTCGCGTCTCGCTACGGCAAGCAAGCGCCATTTTTATTATGTTCATATATTCGTCCATGCATGAGGCACTTTGATGTCATTTTGAGTCGACAGCAAGTGGCAGTACAAGCCAAATGGTCGCCCCCCTGAGTGTCATGCTTAGAGGACCCAAATGCAGTGAGGCAGGGCGTACTGAAAAAAAGATTTATTAAACAAAAAAAAACAGCATGAACAAGTCTTGAAAAATCCAGAAATCAAAGTAGCAAGGAAACACTTGAGAACAAAACACAACAACAGGAGGAACAAAAAACAAAAACAACCCATGACAAGAGACAACAATCCGACAAGGACTGAAGGAAAACTAGGAACTTAAATACAGGCATACTGACGAGACCACGAGAAACACCTGGACGAGACGCACAAGGTAGGAGGGAGCCGATTGGCTAACACGAGGGGGTGGAATGCACACAGGTGGACACAATCATTGACGAGACAGACACAGAAATAATGAGAAAACAAAACAAAAAAAAACAACTAAAAAAACATGACACTGAGATTGATCAAGACAGATGGATTTTGATGCTTAATTGATGTTCCACAAACACAACATTAATCAGAATGCCGTGTTTACACTAGTGGGGGCACATAGAACATATTATTGTAAAAGAAAAAAAATGATTTGACTTCCCTCTTGCCTTTTTTTATTTAATGCCTTGTGTATTTTGAGAGCGCTAGTGCTAAGTTGAAACCAAAATATGATTTGTTTGAAGTTGCCTCACTGAAAATATTTCCAGACAAGAAAATAATTATGCAGAGTGAGAGTTATCTTAAAAAAAAGGCCACCACTTGCTTGTTCGTGAAGTCAACTGTATTAAGTAAAAATATCGTTGATGCAAACACACGATCATTCGACAGAATTTTCAGCGGCAAACTCCAACACTCAACTATTCGACATTCATCTCACCCTTATTGTTCAATAAAAAACCCTGCGTCTTTGTATATAGCCTACCTGGGAAAACAGGCCAAACAAATTGCTCCTCCATATCGGCAAATTGCTTCTGAAATGAAGTCATTGATTAGTAAAATTGCTCCTCAAAGATAAATACTGTCAACTTATACCCGCTGATGTCCCCACTATGTAGTTTGTCTGTTCACGTGCACACACCTGTCGGCCCATTCACACACACACCCATCGTGCTACTACGTGCGAGGCGCACGTGCCAGTGTATGTGTGCCCACATCCACGCGAGTGACGTGACAGGCTTGGTGTTGGCGTGCTGTGAAATATCCTGAAATGGCTCGCCTGCGGGGCTCGGTGCGAGTCGGAAGCAAAACGTGACTCAATGAAGCCAGTCGGGGAGGGGGGGGGGGGGGGTGATTTACGTCGCGAGACAGAGGAAGAATAATTTGAATGAGAAGCTTTGGGGTGAAAAAGATGTTGGGGGGGTGCGACTGCGGAGGAGGATGGGGGTGGCTGTTAGCCACACGGGATAAGCGCGTCACGTGCAGCTTTGAAATTGGTCAGTTTGTGTGCTGCTAAAAATAGCACGTGCCATAAATAGACGGACGGGCAGCTTGGCTGAGTGAAGGGCAAAATAAACCTTATGAGATCCCGCTCCGATCCAACGTCACGCAAATAATCCACTAAAGCAAAAGTGATGAGTTTATTTCCGGATGATCCATCCAAACTCTCGGTGTCACCTCCGAAGAAATTCGTATTCACATTCGTGTCCATATGATCGCCATTTTCTTCATTCAAATCATTTGGAAAAGGCTACAACTAAAATATTTCGTTGTCATTTTTTTTTTTCAGTTTCATGTTTTGAAAGAGGCTACATTACTAAAAATCAAGTTCTGCTCGTTTGTTAATAAGTATAAAAATTTATATTCAAATCACACTTCTTGGTTTTCTTGGGTTTTTCCTTTACTCTTCTTCCTTGGGGCATTGCAAAACATTCGCTTGAGAATGCTTCTGTGGATGCTCAGGAAAAAGTACACAAGTGTACTAAAAATGTTACAACTGGCCAAGGGACTACAGATGGAAACTAGCCAATGGCTATAATCTGTCATATTTACATGTAAATGTTCATTAATATACAATGCCCCTTTTTCAATAAAATAGATAAAATGCAAAAGATAAACATTAAATAAACAAGCTATTTACATAGAAATATTGCTCCATCTTGTGATGGGATCGGTGATCGGTTGTCGTTTTTGTAAAACTCTGTAAAGCCTATTCAACACTTCTTTACCAAAACGTTGAATGTATTTAGAAAAAAAACACATATATGACTTTAAGTTGTCTTTCATCTTTAAGAAGTTTTGTGTTCAAACTTTTATAAACGAATGAATTTTATTCAACGTTTGTTTCAAATACATTTATTGGGATGTTCAAGACCACTTTTTTCAGACCGATACCAGTATGAGTAGTCACCGATACCAAGCACTGATACCACTAGTACTTTTGAAATATAAAATTTCCCAAAACAAATATCCATCCATCCATCATCTATCGCTTATCCGGCGTCGGGTCGCCCAGCTTCAGCAGGGAAGCCCAGACTTCCCTCTCCCCAGCCACGTCTTCCAACTCTTCCGGGCAGATCCCAAGGCGTTCCCAGGTCAGGACAAAAAGTATTATAGTGGTACACATAGCCTTTTGCCAGTGGGACATGCCCGGAACACCTCACCAGGCTACAGCCTGGACTGTTCATCAGTCATCATTGATCCGGAGACGATCCAGACTGCACATTTCAAATCGTCTATATTCTGCATCAAAATAGCATCAGCTCAGGTTGTAATTTGTCATGTTTATGTAGCAGACCTACGTTAGCCAGCGTGAATCAATACATGGTTGCTATTGTACGGGTAGGAATATGTGTGCCGCTGTGTGACCTCCTGACAGGAGGAGGCTTCATCCAGCGCGCACACGTAGCCACAGGTGCTATCGTGAAGCTGCTTGCTATCACCCTTGTGTTAATTATATCCAGGTGGTGTGCCGTCTTGACAATTTACCTTTAATTACTGACTAGATCTTTAATGGGGAGATCAATAGTGTAAAAGAACACTGTGATCAATACACGGAGAGCGTGGGGGGGGGAAACAAAAGGCGGCGCATGCTTAAGTGTTAAGGCAAATACATTAGCAAGTGAACGCGACGCCCGCCAGGCGTGGAGTCGTGACGATGGGAGTTTGACTTTCACGCAAACAGAGCGAAAGTCGGTCAATACTACATTCACAGTTGCCTTGCGAGTAAAAAGTTAAGGCGTTATGTGCTGTTAGTTGTATGTTTTATGAGTGAATCGATTCATTACATTACATTACATAGCTAACATCCATTTTAACAATAAACAAAAAGCAGTACATGCTAAAAGAGGAAATCAACCAAACATTTTTTTCAACAATATGTTCTATGCATGCCCACTAGTTGAAACAAGGCATTCTGATAAATAGTGCGTTTGTGGAATAAGAGTTAATCCACACGTTTTTAGCTAGCTCAGGGGGTCGGCCATTTTGTCACTTCCGTCGACTGAAAATGACATCCCATCCGCTCAGATAACGACCAATCACGGCTGATCTGTTTTCCGAAGCTGAGCCGTGATTGGTCGTTACCTGAGCCCTGAGCAGTTGTGATGTCATTTTCAGTCGACAGAAGTGACAAAATGGCCGCCCTCTGAGATGGCTAAAAACGGGTGGATTTTGCCACTTCACTCATATTGCACATTAATCATTTTGCCGTGTTTCAACTAGTGGGCCTGCATACAACATATTCTTGAAAAAAATATGTTTGGGTCGGTTTCCACTTTAAGTTTGAAGGCAAATAAATTAGTAGTGAAGAGTGACTCCCGCCAGGCGTGTAGTTGTGACGATTGGAGGAGGCAGCACGGGCGCGGCTATGCAGCCTACGGCGGCAGCGCATCTAGCGTGGCTAACTGTTGTCTGCGCCGCAGACGTGCTGCGGGAAAGAAAGCAGAAGTGTTGGTGCGTGAAAAATGTGCATTTCAATAGGGAGTATGGAAAGCGTTGTCCAAAAATGAGGGAATTAGTAGTGTAGTCATTCACACGGCTTTATCCAGGGCTTGCATATCTCAAGTTTAATTTGGAAACCAAACAAAAAACATCTCATTTATCTGGGTTGATTTTTGTAATCGAAAAAAAAAAAAAAATCCCTTTGTGACTGACTGAAGTGTAGAAGTGGAAATAAAATGCAATATGTTGTCACCAAGATGGCTGCCAAGGTCCCCGCAGGACTCACCACTGCGCGACCATTTGTTTAGCTAATGTGTGGCCAAGCTCATCTTAATGTGCTCGCTGAGATCTGTTAGCAGGTCAGCATGGGCTGTTTAGCATGAGCGATAACTAGAAAAAAAAATTTAAGAAAAAAAGTTAAATACAGGCTGTGGATGAAACTATGTTGACATCCACTTAGTCAACTGATCCCACAAAAATCGTTTTTTTGTTTTGTTTTTTTTGATAACTAAAATGCTAACATTGTTAATAACATGAGATATAATCTACCAAAACTTCAACCTTCAAAAAGTCTCTTGAGATCTTTTTTGTGTGGCTTTTGTTCTGAGACTTGTGAGGTCGCTTATCGCTAGGCAGAGTTCACCGGGCTCAATTATAGCTGCCCCGTTACACAGTAAGGATGTCTGTGTCCTTTACTTAAATCTAACATGTAATTGGTCATATTAACTCATTCACTGCCATTGACGAATTTACTTGGGTTAATTGAGGACTCAGTTGTTCCGACAATTTGGTCTAAATTGTTTGTAGATGTGAATTTTACCAAGGTTAGTTTGAATAGACTAAATTTCTACTACATTAAATGTATTAAGGTCATTCAACCCAAGTGAATTAAGTTGGACCCAATCCTAGTGATTTTGTTAAATTAACTGTAATAAATAACGTTGACCCAGCCCAAGTACATTAAGATAGATCAAAAGAATTTCTTAAAGAATTTCAGGCTGACCTGTTTCCTGAATCTGAGCCGTGATTGGTTGTTGCGAGCAGTTGTGATGTCGTTTTCAGTTTACAGAAGACAAAATGGCCGACCCCAGAGATGGCTAAAAACGAGTGGATTAACACTTATTCCACAAACGCAATATTCATCAGAATTTCAACTAGTGGGCTTGCATTGAAAATATTCTTGAAGAAAAAAAATGTTTGCGTTGACTTTCGCTTTAATGCTAATAAAACCATTTAAAAGCAGCACTGTGCAAGAAATCAACCTTAATACAATTTTTTTCACAACTCTTTTGCTGAAACATTGACTTACAAGTACAGTAGTTGAATGGGACTTCATGCCCTGAGGGGGTCTGTATCGTTTTTACTGGCACAAAGCAACTTTGAGGAGGATGGGATCCACCCTGGCACACAAAAAAATACAAATGTCCCAAATTGCTTTACAGCATACTCACTTCCTCCTTTCGCTCCAAGGACGGCTCAGGATTTCACGACAGTACGCGCTGGCACGCATGGGAAATGTGGTTGATTTTGGTCCAAACACTACCGCTTTTGTCCACACGGCACCGCCATAATCAACAAAAACTGACATATGACCCAGTGTTGCTTTAACTAAGTGGAAATTATTTCCATCATTTTTTTTCAAGGTCATTAAAAGAGCTTTTACCCCCAGTCTATTCTATACACACAGTTTAGACTCCAACGTCAACGTCATCACCAATGTAGACTGTTTTGTTGTTTTTTACGTTTTACAGTGGTTAACTTCTCACACTTGGTTAAACCTGTTAAAATGTTCCGGATTGAAAATGAAGTGAGGAGAACCTTGACTGGCTTGAGCCGGGCAACCTGGCCCCAAGGGCAAATGTGATTGAATGTACTTTTTCTTTTTTTTTTTTTTTTTTTTTTTGGGCTCCAGCCCAGCAAAGAATAAGAGCGTAGTCCTCGTAACAAGCGGCGCTGAACCCGAGGCGCTTGTCGTTGCTAACAAACGGCGGCGAGGCGGTGGAGCACGTGCTCGCTGAGGGATGGCCAAGGAGATGGAGCGGACTCTCGTATGAAAAAGGATGGACCAGGAGAAGCAATGTTGAGCACAGCGGGCAGTAGAAGCATCCGTCAGCGCCCATTCGCTTTGCCCTTCGCTTGTTTGTCTGTCAGCAAAGGTCCCCACATGGCCATCAATCTACCTTGATGGTCTCTCGGCAAGCTCTTGTACACAACAACCTATAGAAGAGCTGCAATTTTATGGTCATTTGGGTTGAAGGCGAAGAAGAAGTTGACTTGCAGTAAGTGAGTGAGTTTCCCTACTATGGCCATCAATCTGCTCCGATGACCTTCGGCAAGATGCTGCGCAAAGCAGCCTACGAGACGACCCGTCCTTTCGTGGTCTTTTCAGTTGAATGCAAAGAAGTTCAGTCGGAGTGAGTTTCCCCACAGAGCTATCAATCGACCCTGAATGGTATTCAGTCAAGCTACTGTACAGACACCCGTAGAAGAATTATTTTTGTGATCCTTTGGAGATTTAAGCCAACGAGGAAGTTGAGTCCACGTGAGCAGCAATCTACCCTGTGATCTTTATCAAAGCAAACTGTTCACAAACATTAAACGGAAGGAATGTATTTTTGCAGGGATGCCATGTGGCAAAGGGTCATTTTGCGCTGAGGTTAGCCACTTGGCCATCAATCTCCCCTAAACTACTTTATGCCGAAATATAAAGAACAATGATATTCTTCTGGGAATGCCAAATCATCCGAGTTGAAGGAATAGAAAAAGTCCAGTCACCTTTGATCCAACCAGTGACCGGCGACCTCTAAAGATCTAAAACCCCTTTCAACCTTCCCAAACTTACAAATAAGAACTTCTAAGACGCCTTGAAGGCTAAAATATAAAAAAAATCCTGAACGGACACGTCAAAACATTACATTCGTTATCCAACTTTGTCCTTGCCATACTTTCCATCGGATAGCCGCGTGATTCACCATTCGGGGACTCTTACGAGGTAGTCCAGTTGCTTTTGATGCAACACTTTTTTTTTCCCCCTGTCCGTTAAATCCCAAATCTATTAAATCCTTTCAAATCGAAGTTCCACCGTACATAGCTTTCCTGGGATAGCGCTGCTATTCACGTAGCCCGTTGACCTTGTTTCCCAGCATAGCTAGCCCGTGTCACGTGACGGGCGGTCTTCTCCGACAACAACTCCGCCGCTGAATGGAGCACACATGACCTGCTAAAACATGTACATGTGTGCCTTTGAAAATACATGACGGAATTATTCATTGTTTGCAGACATGCTGCTATTTTGGGAATCACAAGTGTGCTAAAGTTAGCAGTGAGCGGCAGGGTGGTGAAATATTGATGCGCCACATGCAAAGGATACATTTGATCCTCCCTTCTGGCGACAAGACGCCGCCGCTGCGAAGGTATGTCGCATGAATGATACAAGGACCGGTCGTGGGCGGACGTCGGGAGTCGCGCACGGATACGGTGACGGGCACGCGGACGGTGTCGCTCGTTAGGCTCGACGGTCCCATCGCCGCGCCTCAAAAATAGTCGGGTAAAAAATAACTCACATAGGGTCAAAAAAGAGCCACTACATGGGTTCATTTCAACCCAACTATCTGGGTTGTTTTATTGAAAACGATCCAATTTTTGGGGTTGCTTTGTGCATAACGACTCAATTTTTGGAAAGAAAGTTGGGTCAAATTGACCCAAGTAATTGATGGGTTTCTTTTCGACCCAAATCAGGTTATTTTTTACCAAAATTGGGTTATTTTTTATCCAAATTGGTTTATTTTTGACACAACTTTTTTTACACTTTAAAAATTAAGGGTACCCACCCAACTATTTGGGTGATTTGTTTAACCCAAAAAGTCGGGTCAAATGAATAACCCATTTGTAGTTTGTTTGTACAAAACAACCAAATTTGGTGGGGGGGTTTTTTGGGTACAAAACAACCCAATTTTTGTCTTGTTGGTTAATCATTCTTTTTGGGGTTAAATGAATGACTGAAAAAGTTGGGTCAGTCCCTTTTCCCCCCTAATTTGGGTTATTTTGACCCAAGTATTTTTGGAGTGTAAAACAAAAATAACCCACAGAGGGTCAAAAAGGGACCCACTCAACTTTGTGTGATATTCATTTAACACAAAACATGTCAAATGAATAACCCATTTTTTTTTTTTGTTCAAAAAAACCCAATTTTTATTTTGTGGCTTATTTATTCATTTTCGGGCTGAATAAATAACCTAAAAAAATGATTCAGTCCCTTTTATTTTACCCAATTCGTCTTGTTTTTAATCCAACCGTTTTTAAAGTACTAGATCGGAATCATGAGAGAGTTAGCTGTATTTGCTTTGTTCATTGACAAACACGGCCAATGTGTCTGTCAAGTGACATATTGTACGCATCTGATTGTCCATTCACATACAGATATGCAGAAATGGGAAATTCAGGTCCAGAGAGTCAAAACCCTGCCGCAGTTTGTCTTGAGCCGCAGGTGCTTCTCATCAACGGAGCTCGTTTACCTGCCGGTTGAGTCGAAGCACCTGTGGCTCAAGACAAACTGACTTTCCGGACACAAACTGTGGCCGGGTTTTGACTTTCCGGACCTGCATTTGCCATCCCAATTCGACCCAAATTTCTGGGTTGTTTAGTACAAAGCAAAACAATGTGACCCAAGTCGTCGAGTTGGTCCATTTTTTTGGACAAATTTTATTTATTTATTCATTTATTCAAGTGTGTTTGTTGATTAAGTCACATTGGTTCATAGATTCTCATATGACTTGTAAAAAAAAACAAAAAAAAAACGTCTGTCTATTCACCCACATAATTTAAAGCTTGTTAGTCCATTAGCGTACGCATGTCAATATCCGTTTGTCTATTCACGTTACTCGTGACATAACATCCGAAGTAAATATGTCCGTCATTCATATAGGTGCACATCATACAAAGTATAAACATGTCTCATTCACATACACATGTGAATGTCCGTCCCTTCACGTACGTCTGCTGACTTACATAAGCGCAAAATGTAAACATCTGTGGGCACAACGTCGAGATCCGTCAAAGTAATCTACGGAAATGCGGCTCATATTCAGCACATGTCAGCGCTGATTAAGTTCACACCGCACTAAAAGGTTAACACAAGTGTTCGTGTTGCCCGCTAACAGGTAACAACAACTTCAACATTATAAACATGACAACGTGTTGACACTCATTAGGGACTATGTTGATTTTATTTCATTTATCTGGCTGTGAAAAATGACGGGGCCAAAAAAAAAAAAAAATACTAATAAAAATCCCATCATGGAGACAAAATGTAAGATTTGCAATACCAAAAAACAAGATAACAAAAAGGCTCATTATATATATATATATATATATACGGCACGGGGAGAACATGCAAACTCCACACAGGGAGGCCGCAGCCGGGATTGAACCCACGACCTCTGAACTGTGAGGTGGACGTGCTGACCAGTCGACCACCGTGCCGCCCATAAATTAAAAAAAAAAAAAAAAAAAAAAAATATATATATATATATATATATATATATATATATATATAGAGAGAGAGAGAGAGAGAGAGAGAGAGAGAGTATAGTAGAGTATATATATAGAGAGAGTAGTAGTATTTTTTTTGTATTTTTTTATTATTATTATTCTTTTTTTTACATGATTTGTTATAAGCCTGGTCCCTGTCCCCCCGCCCCCCCCCCCCCCCCCCCCCAGTTCCAAAATCCCATATGCGCCCCTGGTGTGTGCCCACCAGCTGTCATGTCACCGGGGGCTCAGTGGTGAGCTGGAAAATGGAGGAAGCGCCTCGGCGCGCTGTGAGATTTGCCCGCACGCACGCACACGCACACACGCACGCACATGCTTGTTGATGAAACACGACTCACTGTTGAGGGCGGTGCGCATCAAACACCGCCGCCTCGCGCTGCGTGTCAACACTCGAGACACACGCGCGCGCGCACACCCTCTACATGTCCACAATTTATACGCAATCTCCAGGTACGCGCGATCCATGTCGCTCATTTTTTACACTTACATAATGCACACCTCGGTCTGTGCACTCACACATATGCTGTACATAAAAATGTCAGCACGTCCGGCCGACTTGGCGCAGGTTCCGAGCCCCGCCGGGTGCGATTGTACTTTTTACTTGTACGCCAGGCTGTTATTTGACACTAAAGGGCGAGCGCTCAACAACAGAGCAGATGAAAATCCTGTATGCGCGTGATCTCCTCATCCACAACTATCATCGTCACGCACGCCTCCTGCTACGTCCCTAGTGGCTGCTAGCGGTGGGGTTGCGGTGCTGGGGCTTGGACCACCTGGCCGAGCCTCACATCACGGATTAGCGGAGGCGGCTGGGAGGCACTATAATACAGTTACTGTATGCAGACACAAATGCAGAATGTTTTTTTTTTCTTCTTTTTTCTGTAATTTGACTCCGTAAGAGGCTGTAATACGAATCGTTTTATATGCGGTATGCTTGGGAGTCTTGCCGTACTATCGGTCTACATGTGTTGCTCCACCATTTGTGTGTAAATGTCCATTGCATCTAAAATGGCGACTATCAGTGCTAACGGTTAGCACGTTAGCATGTTTTGTATTGTTTGTATCATGATCTGCATTTTGGTTGATTTTGGCTTTGATTAGGTTTTCATTCATCTTGTCTTGCTCATTAAAGATTTTTTTCCACTAATGAGCTACCTTCACACACTCAGTCCAGGTCTTGTCCAGGTGTGCCTCGTTGTCACGTTAGTTGTCTTCCGTTTAGTTCCCTGCTTTCTGTCAGTCAGCAAGTTTGTTGTTCTTTCTGTTTGTGTCGTCGTCAGTCCCGTTTCGCTGAGTCTTGTCTGGTTTTCTGTTCTGATGAGTTGATTCCCAGTTTTTGGTTTGTGACTTTGGGTCCTCATTATTGGACTTTTGTTGATTTAGCATTTTTGGTTGATTCCAAACTGCTTTGTTTCCGAGTATTATGTTTTGGAGATGTTAATAAAACGGCTGCAATGGAGAGTGCGGGTAGTGGTATGCATGGTGAGCAGGGAGCGAACATGGGGTGGGGTCAACTCGGGTCACAGGAACGGAACTCTCGCATGACACCGCAACACTTTAATGTTGACGTGTAAAAATGGTTATGGTTGAAAAAATAAGCGTTTCAAGATGGGTGGGCATTTCAAATGTGGGTTTCAAGCCAGGGATAGGGTCGACATTTTGGATTTCAAATCTGGGTTAGGGCTTCAAAGAATATGTTGTAAATTAAGGGTTCAAGCGGGTTACGATTGCAAAATAGGTTTTTCAAATATGGTGATGGGTTTCAAATTGGCGCTTCCAGACAGAATTGGGGTTTTAAATAATGGTTTCAAGCCTAGGTTAAGGTTTCAAAATAGGGTTTCAAGCCGGGGTTAGCAGTTTAATGTAGGGCCTGATGCCAAGGTTGGGGTTTCGAATTTGGTTTGACGTTTTAAAGTTTCAAGTCTGGGTCAGGGTTTCAAAGTAGGGTTGCAAGCCAGGGATAAGGTTATAAAATTGGCTTTCAAGTCACGGCTGGCATTTTAAAACCGAACTTCATTTTCTGGGTTACGTTGGGAACTTGAAAATGCGGGGCTTTTTTTTCTTCTTCAGAGTTTTTCATGAAACATGATTAAGAACACCTTCTCGCCCCCAATAAAAAAAATATGCAGGTTAGGATATGAAAACAGGAGACAGATTTCATCTTGGATGAAGAACAAAACAACAAACCCACGCTGAAATGAAAAATCTCCTTGGCAGAGGTAAGGACGAGCGCTTGCCGCTTCCTGCCGTGCCAGCGCATGGGCCGCGCCTGCCAATATGGAGGATTTTCAGATCTTTGCTTTTTATTTGCATTTTCTCTGTCTGCTGCTTCAGTCTTCATTTGTGCCATTTTATACTCATGACTTTTTCCGACAAATATCGCACTCAAAGTACAAAACGTCTGTCGTTGAAAATACTTTTTCGTGCAAAAATCTTCAACGTTGCCTCAGAAACCGCCCACCGGCTTCATGCTAACATTCATCCGCTATCCCAAACCTCTTACACGCATTTAAAGGAAAATCCCGTTGACATGCTAATGCTAACGGTAGCCTTGATATTTGCGGTTTCAAAAGCAACAAATATTTGAAGACAAATGAGGGAGCAATACGTTGTAGACATAACACAACACCCACCGTCATATATTCTTTATCCTCTACCAAAAATGACAAATATTGCAGCATTTTACTGGGTCACTTACAGTGGTAATAGCAGTAGTAGAAGAAATCTATTCTTCTTCATTTGTGTCTCCATGACTGTATCATACTGTACTGCCTCCCAGTGGCCAAGACGGGCGCACCAGAAGGAGCAGCGCAAAGAATTGGATTGCATCATCAAATCAGGGTGGAAGTGTGACGCCACTCTACTTGTGCCCTTGAGTGCATTTCGTGCGTGCGTGCGTGCGCGCGTGCGTGTCTTTCGCATGCTCTTCAAACGTCCCGCCGACAGACAGACATCAGCGTTGTACTCGCTCTCCGAGGACGGAGACATTGAAGACGTCCCGGCTAATGTCTTGCGATAGCGCTTGGATCTCCGCTGACTGAGCGACTGCTGAACATTTGTGCCCTCGGCTTGCGTTTCTGCAGGGCGTCGATGGCGAGATGATTGACAGGCCGAGCTTATCCACTCTCTCTCACACACACACACACACACACACACACACACACGCGCGCGCAGGCACACAGTACTGTACACTAATCACAGAATCAGCACTTGCTTGATTTCCCAGAGCAGGCTGATTGGAAAGGAACGGGGAAACAAAAACAGCAAAAGACGCCACTAAATAGTTGAAAAACTACAAAATGTCAACTCAATTCTGTACACGGCTTTTCATACAAAAGCCTACCAAAAGAGTGTTTAGTAAATAGCAAACAAAGTACCAAAAAAAAGCTTCGCAATTAAACAAAATCTGATTTAAAAACGTTCTAGTCGGTAGTAGCAAGAATACAACATATCTGCTAAATGTCCATCCATTTTTTATTTTAGTACAAAAGTCTGAATAAAAAACTTCCGTTGAATAGTATTTAAAGTACAATATTTTTGCTCAATTCAACCGACGAATAGTAGAAAAAGTACAAAATATATGTCAAATAAAATTAAGTTCAGTATCCTACTACTGAATTGGAGCAAACTTGGAAAAAAAATCGGATTAAAGCATATATCTTGCCGTACAAAACCCAACTAAAAACTTTCCATTAAATAGCAGCAAAACTACTATGTCAGTAAAATTCAAACACTGTTTTTCATTCCAAATCCGACTGAATGTATCTATTGAATTTCCTGTATTAAACCACTTTTTTTTTTTTGTCTATCTTAAAAACCTTTCACTAAATAGCAGCGAATCCTTCTAAATTTCACTACTCAATAAAATCAAAAGTACAAAATGTCTGCGAAATGCATTCGTTACTTTTGTTTAAAAATCCCCCCAAATAATTACATTTTAAAAAATAAACCTCTACCAAAAAATAGCAAAAGCACAAAATGTCAAATTTTTGCATTAGGTTAATTCCTACAACAACCTTCTACATTTAACTACTCTACAGTATCAAAAGTATAAAGTGTTAAATAAATGCATTATGTTACTTTTTTTATTTTATTTTGACAGAATCCTATACTTCCTTCTAAATCCGACGACTCAGTAGAATAAGAAGTTTCAAATGTTTGCTAAATGAATTACGATACTCTTCTTCAAAAATCTTTTCACCAAATAGTAGCAAAAGTACAACATTTCTGCTTAACGTATTAGATTCTATTTTGCACAAAATCCTACTAAATGCTTTTAAATTTGACTTTAATAGTAGCAAAAATACAAATGCTTTGGGTTTTTTTTTTTTTTGTACGAAATCCTACTAAAAACTACTTATAAATAGTAGCAAAAGTAGCAAATATCTGCTTTCAAGCAAATTCTTTCTTTTGGCTTAGCGTGCGTGGTGCTAGTTTGCCACGAGCGTCTTTTCATGTTGCGTTTTGTGTCACGAAACGACCGAAAACGGCATCCCCCGCATCATCTTGTGTGGTGTGTGACATTTGTTGTTGTGTTGACATTGTGCAGCCTCACGTGTAACGCACCAACAGTGCCAGGCGGCCAGCTAAAAATAGAGCCGGCACATTTTTTTTTTTTTTTTTTTTTTTTTTAATATCCCCTCCTTAAATATGCATGAGATTAACGAGTGGAGCACAGCCGCCTGCTGACTGACAAGCTTTGTTTGCAAGCTTCACGTTGCGTTGTTGTCGTTCACCGACGGCCCTCCGGGATGAACCGCGTTCGCATCAACAATATGTCATCATGTCACCATGTCACCTTTTCATAATTGCAAAAGCTGTGAATTATGTTCATTTTGGACGATTTTGTGTTCCTTCAGTTGTACAATTAGGCAGACATCGGACATTAACTTCGTGTCGTCACAGTATTGTGACAAAGAAGTGGGATTGTTTGAGGGGAAAAAAATGTAATGTTACAATAAAGTTATTTTGCAAAAGAAAGCCAAAAAGTGCAAGCTATACAAGATTTTTTTGCAAGTTTTAAGATTATGAAAAAATACTTGCCATATTTTGGCTACATCCTTTCCTCACTCCTTTGAAACTTTTTGTCAAATTCTGCACATTTTCTAGCAACATTGAGGTATCATCTTGTGATATTTCACCTTTACTGTTGGGACATTAACATGATTTTTTTTCAAGTAATATTTCTCACTTTACTGTAAAATTGTGACTTCATTATCGTAATTGTATAAGTTGATTTCTTTTGGGCGGGGGGACATTTTAGCAATAATATCTTGAAATGTCTCAAAAATACAAGGTAGAAAATAATACTAGATATAATGTAGGATAGGACAGTGTGCAATAATATTACAAATATATTAAAAACGATTTTTAAAATTTCACAAAATAAAAAAAAAATACAAACACAAATAGGGAAAATAGGGTATGAAGAAAATACAGTATAATGAAAATGGACTGAAATTGTGACAAAACATTATAAAATATTTCAAAAGATAAAGTAATAAAAATATTTAAACAAAAAAAAAAATATATATATACCAAATTTATCCAGTAAGTTAACGTGGGAAACATTTTGAAATAATCAAATGTGTTTAAAATAAAAATAGACAAAAACTATGAGGACATTTTTTAAAAAATATATTAGAAAATATTTAAAAATATAGACAAAATATAAAGAATGTGATATTACAAAATAAAAATTGCACAAATAGACAAAATCATTTAAAAAACTAATGGGCAAGAAAAACAAAATATTGGATGACAAATATAAAAAAATATCGGGCAAAAACTTTTGAATAGTAGGACACAACTATTAGACAGAAAATAGAAAGTAACTACATAAATGGATTAAAAAAAAAAAAAAAAAGAATAAAAGAATTCCAAGGAACCCAAAAAGCTGTCCAAATGGAAGGAAGTGACAGTAATGTCACATTCCCTCTTTCCTGTATCACAAGTGGGCGTCTATTTTTAGCTCTGCTGTGTTGACGTCCTCTTTCCTTGTTTGCTTTTGCTTTCATCCGTCTTTGCGTACTCGCGTGCCACTTGGCACACGTGGCACGCGGGCGCATGTGTCCCCATTTGTTTCTATGGATTTTCCTGGAGGTTGATGTGCGCCCATGCGGCAGAAAAGTCCTGTCACGGTTCCCGCTAGATGAGCCAAAGAAATGTTACTCCAAATATTCAGAAAAATGAATTCTTAAGCAGCTATTAAAAAAAAACACACAATTGGGAAAAATAAATAAATAAATAACAGAAATACTGAACATATTAGATAATAATTTAAACATGTTATAAATACTGTAAATATACAAATACTAGAATGACAGTAAGGGATTCAAAAAAAAAAAAAAAAAAAAGCCAAATGACCAAAACAATCTGAAACACTGCAAAGACTTATATAAAAGTATAGATGTCATAAAATATTTATAAAAATATATCTTGGCAAAATATAAAAATAACAGTCTTTAGATTTTTGACAATGAGCACAAATATTAGAAGGAACATACAAAAAATGTAAAATTCATGAAAAGTATTTCAAAAACATTTCAACAAAAACAATGCAAAGGTTTTAGAAAAAATATGCAAACATAAAACAAGTACAAAATTTATTCCATCAAAATTAGAAAAGAGTAATTATATATATTCCACCCCTGTTCCAAAATACAACAAAACTGTGTTACATGCTTTTTACAGCAATTGTACTTCATAAAAATATTGCAATTTAACAAAACGTAAAGAATTCAACAGTTTGTGAATTCATCCTGCAATTCATTTCATTGTGCTTTTCCTTCTAGTGTGCTCACCTTGGCCACCGGGAGGCAGTACCGTTGAATACAGTCATACAGACTCAACGAAGAACAGAATAGCAATAGGAGGATAAAGAATATATGCCTGTGAGCATTTTTAAATATGATATATTTACGCGTGTTGCTCGAATGTTTGCGTACACATATCCATTGCTTCTAAAACCGTGACTATCGATGCTAATGTTAGCATTAGCACGCCGAGGGCATTTTCCGTGGTATGTCAGCATTAAGCTGGCGGGCCCTTCCTAAGGCACGGTTATTTGAACTCATTGATTTATTTATTTATTTTTTGGGGTGAAATTGCATGCGCATGTGTTTAAGCGGAGGACGTGTGGAGGAGACATATGTCCCATCACAGCACACTTGATGAAGTCCATATGGACGCTGGTTGGTGCGCTGCTGTGAGCGTGTGCAGGAAATCACTCGGCTGCCAAATACTCAAGCTGCTTCAAAGTCACTCTTCTAAACTCAATTTCTCATTATACGTATAGATCATTTTTAACACTTTATAAACCTTTCACAGTGGCCACAGTTTGACTTTGCAACTGATTATTTGAATTCCCATTATTTCCTATGGGGGGTAAAGTGGTGAGCTTGCATGTGGTGGGGCACTGCCCCTCACGTAATGAAAATGTGACTGGCTGCCCTCAGATAATTTATTTTTGTTTTATTACTTTTTTTTTTTTTTTTTATGGACACAAATCCCAATGCAATGAAAATTCCTCCACCCGGTGTGTGATGTCGAAATAAAAGGCAATTATGAGAGTGTCATGATGATAATAAGGGCTCACCTCATTAGTCCACGGGGGCGGCGTTATCATTTCCTGTGCGGCCGACGCCCCCGCCGCCATTTGACGCGGCGAGCTCACACGCACGCTCACGTAATGTGAAAAGTGTGCAGGGGAATACGAAAAACAGGACAAGGGGGCGATGGAGGGCTACTTGAACGCAAATTGAAACGCGAGTCAGACTCTTTGGCGGCAATAGCTGGAGAACACACACGCACACACACACACGCAGTCGTAGTGGTTGTGGTACTTGACGCTGGAGATGAAACTCATCCGCTAACTATCCTGATTGTGTTGTTGCTGCAGTGAAGTGATGATGTCATGCTGGATGGATTAAAGTGAAGTGGGAGGACAAAATGGGAGACATTTGCACCGTTTCTTCCGTGCGCACGTTACTCAGCAACGGTTAGAAAACAACAGTTGTTTGTTTACACTCAAAGTTGAGCTCCGACAGCCATTGCGAGTGACGTCATGATCGCGGGGTTACAATTTCACCACGCCGCCGCCCTCGTGCTGTGGTCACTGGAGACGTCAGTTAGCTCGTCTCGCTAACTGACTAACAACTTCGCACAACACGGAAACAAAAGAAGAGGGGGAGAAAAAAGATGGACCTCCTTTATGCTAAATACTACAGTGTTGGCTTCTTGTATATTTTATCAGGAAATAATATTTTGTTTATTCATGGATGCATTATTATTATTATCATTAGTATTGTGTTTGATCCAGGTTATTATGTCCAACAAAAACAAAGGAAACAACTGAAACTAAAATCGAAAAAAAAAACCCGATTCCATTAACAAAATGAAATAAAAATGCGAGTGCTGAACTAAAACTAATAAAAGGCTCAACTAAAAAGAAAGATTTTTGAAAAAATAGACAGACAGGTATTGTATACTAAATTATACATGCTTAATACTTTTTTTTAATTGCATAGTGTTGACTCACAACGTCATAAATGTTGTGGTTGTTTTTTTATTTTTATGCTAATACCCGACTTCTCTTTGCTAACATGTTGGCCTCTAAAAGACTTTGCAACAACAGATTACTGAACACACGCACACACTGCCTGGGATTAAAGAGCTAGTGATGGGGGAAGGGAGTCCTATGCTCTGTATTTTTTATTTATTTATTTTTTTTTCTCAATCGTTTTGCTTTGAGGATGATGGCCAGCGCTTGCGTTACATAACACAACATCAGCCTGGAGTGAGGCTGCGTGTGCGTCACACTAAGCAGTGCAACACACACAACACTTTACAGGACTGAGATGCCCGGAAAGTTGCTAGCGGCCCACTAGCAGTTGCTTGTGCGGCTCTCAGAATTGCTTGCGGACTTCCAAGAGTTGCTAGTGGACCAACAACCGTTGTAATTAGACCACCAGGAGTTTCGCCGTATTTCAATTTCGACGTCAAATTGGAAAACAACGCACATTGTGAAATCTGACGTGGCTCGGTGCAAACATTTTGGGAAAATCAGGCTGAAATCATCAGAAGGCTTAATCTCGTTTGACCACATTTGGGGAGGTTTTTTTTTTTAATTGTTTTCCAGATTTCAGAGCGTCTGCTTGAAAATTGTCTTACAGTGTTTAGTCCCATTTCCGAATGTCGGCTCACATTCATTCCTCCTGCAAAAAAGCATTTTTTAGCCATCGGTTTCAACAAAACAAGCCTACTCAAAATGTATCCGTCCGCACTATTTTCAGTCATTATCTAGATTAGGAAAAAGATGACTTTCAATATTGGCGACATTTAGGCCACATGGCTTGCTTCCGCTGAACCAGGAAATAGGCGTAGTTTTCACTTCTCAGCCAGTGGAGCGTTCAAGAGCGTTTATAGATTTGTTCTCAAGCTATTTTCACCACTTGAAAAATGTTAATAATACGTAAAAATAACAGACCAAGTGAGGGACACACCAATATTATCGATTTGTGAAGCAATCAAGCGCACGTCCAAGCGGAGGGACATGAGCTTGTCTTCGACCTTAATGTGGCCGTTCCAAAATCAGAAAACAAGCCTCAAATTAAGGCCCAGTCTGTTTTGGGGTTGGATTTTTTTTTTTTTTTTTGCAGACATTTTTAAATCCAGAACTATAAAATAAGTGCCACTGTTCAGAACACTTGAGAGGATCTTTATGGAATGTCTGTATGAAATTGACAAAATTTACGGTGTATTTTTTTTCAGTCCATTTTTTCACAGTCGTGTTTTTCCACATTTGGGAATGTCTGCGTGAATTTGTTTTTAACATTTGGGAATACTGTATGTGCTTGAAACTTGAAAGCACATCTGAGATTCCACATTTGAGAATTTTTGTGGCCCCAGACACACACATTTTCCAAATTTCCGGATGTCTATGTGAAATGTTATACGTTTGCGAATGCCCGTGTAAAATCTGGTTCTTATTTCCGACATTTTGGAACGTCTGCATTTTCAGCATCTGGTAATGCCTGCGTGAAATTGTAATGTCGCACATTTTGGGATGTTAGTGTGAAACTGCCTATGAGCGAAACCACACAACAAAAAGCGACAGAGCTGCGTGAAATGTATCTTTTTTGTTTTTTTTATTTTGGATATTATGAACAATTCCTGATATCCATGCATACAGTATAATGAGATCACAGGATGGCCTGGTTACTAAAATATATGTTCCACATCATGAAGGGGGATAGTATTGCAGGATATATTAAGAATAAGAATAAGACAGCACTTCATTAAGTGTTACACTGTCACAAATGAGCTTATTATTCAATGTTTTGTCTTGGCGTGGCTTGTGTGGAACCTGATATATATATATATATATATATATATATATATATATATATATATGTTTATATATATGTTTATATATATATATATGTTTATATATATTGTATTACTAATATAGCTACATAAAGAAAATAAATATGATACCATCAGTGTAAACAAAAGGCTGGACATATGTTGACTGGACTACAGCTACAAAGCAAAAAGTGCCTGATAAGATCAGAAAACGTTAACCCTGTTGTACCAAGAGAAGCAGAAGTTGCTAGCGATCAATACCGATTGCTAGCGGACTTCTAGAAACTGCGAGTAGGCCATTTGGACTTGATAGTGGACCACCCGGAGTTGCTCCAACACCAGGAGTTCATGCAGACTACTCATGGACCCGTAGTAGTTGCTAGTAGGCCACTGGAAGCTTCGAGTGGACCACCAAGACCTTCCCTAACACCAAGAGTTGCTAGAGGACCAGTAGGAGTTGCTAGCAAACAGCTAGTAGTTGCTAGTGGACCATCAAGAGTTTCTTGACGAAAACCAGGAGTTGCTAGTCGACCTGGAGCTGCTTCAACACTCAGAGTTGCTAACAAACAACTTGAAGATACTAGTGATCACCAACAGTGGCTAGTGAGCCACCAGGATCAATAGTTGCTTCAAGACTACTAGGTGCCGCTAGCAAACCACTAGTGGTTGCTAGTTGACCCCCAGGAGCTGCTTCAACACTCAGCGTTGCTACTAGACAACTAGAAGAAACCTGTGATCACCAGGGGTTGCTAGCAGACTACTAGCGGACCACTAGGAGCTGCTAGAAATCACCATTTGCGGCTATAATACCATGACCTGGTGTCATTCTACCAGTGGACTACTAAGAGTTGCTAGCGGACTACTAGCGGAAATCTAGAATTTGCTTGCTCGTGGAACATTGGGAGTTTCTAGCAGATTACTAAGGGTTGCTAGTCAAGCACTAGAAGCGACTAGATGACTTCTAGGATTTGATCTCCAATTACTAAGAGTTGCTCGGGACCCTCAAAGTTGCGACAATACCAGAAACTGCTCGCAGACTACTCTGAGCTGTTAGTGAACCACCAGAGGTTTTTTAGCTGACTTGTAGAAGTTGCAAGAAGACGACCAGCTGTTGTTCACAGGCTACAAGCAGACCAATAGAAGCTGCTAGCGAAATATCAGGAGTTGCTAGAGAACAACTAGAAGTTGATAGCAGACCATCAGGAGCTACTACATTACCAGGAGACTCTAGTGGACCACTAGAAGCTTGTAGTCGACTACCAGCCGCCACCCAGCTCCAAAGTGGACCACCAGAAGCGAGTAGCTGACTTCTAGGAGCGGCCAGGTGTCGCTTACAGACTATTAGCTGACCATGTGGACTTCCCGGCGGACCAGCAGAAGTTTGGGTTCGGCGGTCATCCAGTTTCAAAGCAAAGTGTCTGATAATAAGATAATAATATGCACCCCTGTTGTACTGATTGTGGAGGTCAGATTAGCACCGTGTCACAGTTACTTTGAGGCTTTTCCATTACTTCATATTTGGTTGTTTTTTTTTTCCCACCCCCACCCATGTCTGTCTTTTTTTTTTCTCTCAGACCGAGTCCACCTTGACGCGGTTATTGTTCGTCATAAGCGGCGATGGCTTGCTCTTGAGCCTGTCGCCGCCACCGCCGGCCTGGTCGTTGGAGCTGTCCTGGAAGAAAAGTCTGGCGGTGCAAAGCGACACCACGATGCGCTTGTACTCGCGGCGGAAGTTCTGGTTGAGCACGCCGTACACGATGGCGTTAAGGCAGCTGTTGAAGTAGGCCATGAAGTAGCTGGCCACAAACAGCCACTCGGGCACCAGGGGCAACGCCACCTCGGGCCGGATGGCCACCGCCAAGCCGATGAGGTTGAGGGGCGCCCAGCACACGGCGAAGAGCACGAAGACGACGAACATGGTGACGAAGTTGCGGACGTCGTGAGGCGTCAGCTTGGGCCGGTTGTCGGGTTTGACGCGGCGCCGCACCTGGATCACCAGGATCCAAATGCGCAGGTAGCAATAGGTGACGATCATGATGGGCAGGATGAAGTGGAAGAAGACCACGGCGATGGTGTACGCCGAGCTGGCCGACTGCTCGAAGGTGCAGGAGTAGACGCGCGGGTCGTAGCGCAGCGAGCCCACGAACAAGTTGGGCACGATGGCCACCACCGTGAGAGCCCAGATGAGCGCCACGTAGCACAGCGAGTTCTTGTCGCTGTACAGCTTGTCGTACTTGAGGCTGTGGCAGATGTAGCAGTAGCGGTTGAGGGCGATGCCGGTGATGTTGAAGATGGAGCCGATGACGCTGACGCCCGTCAGGAAGCCGCTGATCTGGCAGTGCGCGTAGCCCAGGTTCCAGCCGTTGTGGAAGATGGAGGCCAGCACCAGCGGGTACGGGTAGATGGCGACCACCAGGTCGGCCACAGCCAGGCTCACCACGAAGACGTTGCCTGGACCGCACACAAAGAGCGCAAAGTTAGCTACGGCTGGGCACGTCATCGAAATGTGATCCTGATTTACATTTTGGCTTCTCGTCATCTTAACTCATTCACTGCCATTGACGAATTTACTTGTCTTTTCACAGCCCAATCATTCAATCCCAGGAACTTATTTATATATATATTTTTTTAATTTTTTTCAAACAAAGTAAAAGAAATGTCTGGCAGCGAATGAGTTAAAAACATTATAATGGAAGAAAAACGATTACTGCGGCGTGGTGTGTTTACAAGTTCCCGACGTTGTGAACGGCCAAAAGCATCCTTTAAATGACATCCCATTTGGAGTTTACCGAAATACTCAGGGATGAGGATTTTCCATGGATCCAACCAAAACTTTTTTAGACCAAAATGACCAAAGTCGAGATAAGTGCAAATCCGTTGAGAGATTTTCGGCGTCGGGGCCATCTTGGCCATGCGGTCGAGAGAGAGTGAGTGACCCGTGCGCCGAGCAGGTTGTTCAGCAAATAACGAGCCGGGCACTGTTAAGAGATTTACGAGCCGTTGAAGGTTTTTTTTTGTGCCTTTCCAGTGTGCGATCATGAGAGGTGAGTGTCTCAACTCATTTATCGTGCAGTGTTCATTCGTTGGCTTGTCCTACAGCTACCGATAGACGTGCGCTAACGTTAGCATTAGCTACCGCTAAATCGGCCTAGTGCCCGTTCACCTCATTTAATGTGCCTTCTATCAGCACATTGGTGTACTTAATCAGCGTATAACATCCGCAATGATGCAACCTAACTTTCATTCGGCAGTTTCGGTGAAGAATTCAAGTACGGAGCTCATAGGTGCGCACGATGGACTAACATGATATCGACCGGCTCTCGTCGGGTCTCCCCCCACAAAGCCTTCTTTGTTGCAAAGTGAAAATCACGGAGGCCGGCGTATCTCCGCAGCGTCAGGCGTAACGTCCTGATGACAAAGCTCGCTTGCCTTCGTGACAGGTCGCCGTCACAGATGATAAGACCTCGTTTGGTGCGCGTGCTATCGCTGACGATGCGGCGAGCAGGCCGGTGCGTCTCGGCACCGTATCAGCACTCCTACACGTGGCGCTGTCAGTCATACCAGAATGGCACGTGAGGATTATTGGTGCCATTCAGAAGAATATCACTAACATTAGTCTGCACCGGGGTTCTAAAAGTTTGGGATTTTTCATTATGGTTGTTGTTTTAATTTCATTTTGCCTTTTTTTTTTTTTTTTTTTTTTTCATTCAGCGATTTTAACTGTTTTTTAGTTTACTGTTAGTTTTAATTTGTTTGAAAAATGCTTTAGTTTAGTATAATTTTGATTAGTTTTAGATAAAAGATGAAAAAAAAAATGTCACTAAATATCGTGCAATCAAGTGAACTACAATTCTCGCGCAGCAACGTTGTTTTCCTTTCGGCTTTTCCCGTCAGGGGTCGCCACGGCGAATCAATTGCATGCTTGATTCGCATCTCTGATTTGGAAAAGTGTTTTACGCCGGATGCCCTTCCTGACGCAACCCTCTGTAGCAGGGCACACACACACACGCACACACACACACAGACGCCGTCACTGAGCGGGAACCAAACCCACCCTGCCCGCACACAACTCGGGCGTGTGTACCACTACACCATCAGTGACTCTTAATTCCCGTACAGCAATACCGATGTAAAAACATTTAACAGAAACCCCGAAAGCTCATGTATGATATCAATTGACAATGTAATTTCAGTTAGTTTTAGTCCATTTGTCTTTATTTTACTTTGGCGTGATGAAAATCTTTTTTTTCTTCCCAATTTTAGTTAGTCAGTTAGTTAACTATAATAATAAGAACGGCCTTGGTTTGAGGCAAACGTCTCAATTTGTCCATTCACACACACCTGTATTGTCAACATGTCTGTTCAATCCCGCACACACACAGACACACACACACAAAGCTATCCGGCTTTGGTCACGTGCGGTAGAAGCTTCCAGTGCGGACGCTGACGCTTTTGACAGCGACGGCATCAGCGCTGGAAGCGACTTACACCGACTGTCCATCCGTCTATCAGCAAGCCCGCAGCTAATCTGTGGTGACACGCTAATAGCTCGGATCTCGATCTGCTTCGCGACCGGTCTTCTCCTGGGCAGTCCTGCCGTCCGAACGCGATGCGAGATTGTTGCGGTCGGGCAGCGACCTTGACCTTGGCAAGGATACGAGCGGCTAGCCCTTTTTAGCTGATGGATTAGTCATCTGCTTCTGATTATGATGCCTTTTCTCATCGTCGTCTCATCCGGCTTTCGTATGAACTGGCGGTCCATTTGCCTTCATTTTGCCGTAATCCCAACCTATACAACCAGAGCGTTTATCTGATATTGTAATACAGATTAATTTGTTTGTGTTTGTTAAAAAAAATAAATAAAAAAAATGCAAGGGAGGGGGAGCTTGAATCGCAATCCTGATATCGAGGGGGGAAAAAATTGGATTGTTTTTTTTTTAAATCGTTACGCCATATGTTAACATCAGCCGATCTGTTGGCACGCACACAGTGAATGTCATAATGATAACATCAGTGTCTTCAACTACATGTCCGCCTTTATCCACATACACGCATGTGAAAGATCTAAATGAGATGCTTCATTATTTATTATTTTTTTTTGCTCAGTCAAGCAGAATGTGAAACGACAGTGGGCAGCGATGCTGTGGCCTTTCAAAACGTGTCTTCTTTTTTTTTTCTGCCTGGGATTTACTGAGTCATACAAAGGCTGCTGTCACTTCCAGGGCATTCCCGCCAGATGAGGCGACGGTCCCCAACATGGCTCGACCGTCTCCGAGAAATATCAGCAGCAATGAGCAAAATCTCACATACACCTTCAGCCACTGTGTAGCTGAGGTCGCTAAGGGGTGGACATTTTCCAGGAAAATTCTGTCACGTTTCCGATCAATTTCCGTGGGAATTTTAGCCGATAATGAAGTTGCATATTAGGAGCCTGAAAATTTCTGTCAACTTCATGGTTGTTTTCCAACTTTGAAAATTTCCGGAATCTTGCAACACTACGACATGAGCGTCTTCACTTGCGCGATTTCTCATGACTGAGGTGCATCAATTTGCGACTGCAGCATTTGGCAGCCAAAAAGCTTTGATGGAGATCCAAAATTCAGAGACACTCAGACGACACTCCACCGCTCCCAGACCTCTTTCGGGTAATGATGGCTGCCCAAGTCCAAGACATGCACAAAAATGTCCCAACAGATCAACTCCAGGGCCGACGTGCAAATGAACTCAACTAACTGCTTTACCTAAAAATCGCAGTTCAAGTACTTCCAAATGCTGCTGACGGACAATGTTGGTGCTCTTGGGGGGTGGAACATTTCATCCGTGTACAAATTCGGTTCAAAAGTTATTTCAAACGTGATGCCCCAAAAACCCCATACCCCAGTTGAGGCACTTCTCACGGACGTAGAAACATTGGTATTGTTTACAAAGCTCTTACTTTCAAAATATTGTTGTATAAAATGTGGTAAAACATTGTTTCAGATATGTACAAACTTCAGTTCAATAGTTAAAAACAAAACCCAGCAAATCAGTGTTTGGCAACTTCCTAAAATCCCAATTCAGGTACTTCCCAAGGACAGACAACAATGTTGTTTTTTTTCATATCATTGTAAAGTTAAAAATGCCCCGGTAAGTTAAACGTCTTTACCCCTGTGATAAAAGTTATTTCAAATGGAACGATCCCCAGAACCGCAACAAATTTGTGTTTGGCACCCTACCTGATCCCAAAAATAGCAGTTTGTGTACTTTCCAAAAAGAGAGAAGAAAATACAATACAACTTTATTTATATAGGGCATTTGGGTTAGGTTGGTACTATTGGAAAGCTGAGACCTGAGATCTGTGCACCTTTCCATATAATAGCGTTTGAAAAAAGAAAAAGAAACTGGCACAATCCCCCCAACACAAACAAATGTGTACATGGCTACTTCCCCCTTCCCCAAATCACAGTTGAAACACTTCCCAATGACAGCTTGTGCTGCAAAGTGTCCAGGTGAAACTTGAAAGCTTGACTATATGTAGCTATACAACCTTCTATTCAAAAAGTCATGTATTGAGCCCCAACAAATCCAAAAACTACCCGGTTCCCAATATCCCAGTTCAGGTACTTCCTTACATTATAGACAAAACTCCCCCCCCCAAAAAACATGGTATCGATGTAAAGCTCATAGCTCATAACGTGGTGGTAAAATGCGGTTTTGGAATTGTCGGAATAGTTCTTTCAAAAGGAAAGATCCCCAGAAACCTGTCAAATCCGTGTTGGGCCATTTCCTGATCCTCCAAATCCCAGCTCAGGCACTCCCCAAGGACAAAAGGACACAGTTGGTGTTGTTGGAAAGCTCACACTCCAAATGTCCTAGTGAAACTTTTGAAAGCTTTACAGTACATCTGCACAACCTTCAAACCTTCATTTAATACTTTGAAAAACACAACAATCCCCTAAAATCCATCAAATCCAGGTTCAGCTACTTCCTGATGCCCTAAAAGCCCGGTCTGGGTACTTCTTAAGGACAACAAAGAAGCATCTTGAAGAGCTTAATATAAACTTCCTTTTAAAGGTTATTTTAAAACACAACCCCCCACAAAACAGTCAAATACGTATTTGACTACTTCCTCACCATTGAAACCATAGTTTGTGTACTCCCAAGGACACAGAAGGGCCTGGTTGGCATGGTTAGAAAGCTCACGTCACCAAATGTCAAGCACAAACTTGGTTTTATGTCCGTAAGACCTTCCCATTCAAGTTTATGAAACAGAGCGATGGCCCAAAACCCGTCAAATGTATGCATGACTCCGTCCTGATCCACAAAAATCGCAGTGCAGGTACCTGTCTAATTGTCATAGAAGGACGTGGTCGGAAAGGTGAGAAAGATTGCGCCTGAAATGCGGTCGGAACAACATGAGATTAAACGGAGTTCCCCAACCCAACAACTGCGTGTTTGGCTACTTTCCCAATCACCAGTTGAGGCGCCTCCCAAGGGCACAGCAGGACAGTATTGTTGGAAAGCTGACCTGAAATTGTCAAAGATGTGGTAAAAAGGTGGTTTTACCGCGGTACCGCCTTCCACTCGGTCGTTATTTCAAACAGAATGATCTCCCAAATGCTGTCAAATCGCTGTCGGGATCCGTCCCGATTTCAAACATCCCAGTTCCAGTCATAGGAGGACACGATTGTTATTGTTGGAAAGCTCACGCTTCAAAAATCTGCCAAAACTTTTCTGACAGTTTTGTGACTGAAGACTTTACTTTCAAAGTTATTTCAAACCCCGCCAAAAAGAAGCAAATCCATGTCCAGCCACTTCCCAATGTCCAAAATCTCACTTCTGGCACTTCCCAAGGACACGGAGGCTATTGTTGGAACGCTCACACCTTTGGAATCCGAGAGCTATTTACTTCACCCGTGTGCGGTGTTTTATTTACCTTGGTCAGCTGCTCTGAGGCCCCCCCATCTCATTATGACCTCCCCCAAGGAGACAAACGCCAGCCAAGAGCCTAATTGGACATTAGCTACGAACTAAGCGCGAGCCAGAACACCATCTATGTTTAATCCTGGCCACTTTCGTTTCATTAGCAGTCGATCTGCACCGAGTCAGTGGCTTGGCTGTAAAAGCCAAGGAAAAAGTTCACACTTGGCTGAGTTTAGCGTGTTGAGAAAGCGGATGAGACGGCCACCTTGGCGCGTCTCTGCGGGGATGTTTTTTTCCAACGCCGCCGAGCTGCCTCCTTCCGCTGGACTGCGCCGCATCATAACATCGTTAGGCGCTGGGAGCCGTGCTGTTTTTCCGCCGCGGTGACTCGCCGCGATTGTGGCGCTCGCCGAATTTCAACCTTTGGCTGCTCATTTCTGGTTTTGTTGGGCGTTATTTGTGGTGTCGCTTTGAATACGTATTTACGCCGAGGAGGCAATTTAATGAATTTCGAAACGAGAGCTGCTCGGCGAGTTGGCCTTGACACGGCCGTCTATAAGAGATAAGGTGTTCACTGTGTTCAGGGCGAGGCCTTTATAACACAATTTCACTTTATATATATATATATATATATATATATATATATATATATATATTTTTTTTTTTTAAATATGCGTCTAAATAATTAAATAATTATAGTAGCACAGAGCATGCAACTTTAGAAGAGGGAAACGTCCATTGAGGAAAGGCATTTACTAGGGGGAGGCATTTATTTCCCTCACCTAATGTCCAAGAGGATTTATTTATGCAAGCAATTGCAGTAAAGGCAAAAATATGAGTAATAAAAAATTACTTTTGTGTTTGTATATGCAACTGCGGGAAGCAGCCGTCGTTTATTAGGAGGTGAGACTTTTCGAGAGTAGGCGTTTAGTTTTTTGAATTTATTTTTAAATACCGTATTTCCTTATATAGTGGCCAGGACCATTTATTTAATCATAGACCAAAAGTAAGGATTAGCAAACCCCCGCACATGCGTTGCTCTAAAATGTCTCTTCTGAGTGACTTGATTGACTTATTGGGTGAAATGTATTCAATTACAATTAACGCATTTCTTTCAGACATGAAACAAATCATTATTTTAAAAAGTATTTAAGTGATTCTACGTACGATTTTGAAACCATATATTATACTACTACTTCTGCCATTACTATGATATTAATAATAATAATGATGATAATAATAATAATAATAACAATACCACCCAATATAAAGTTTATTCACCAGATTAGAACCGTAGAAAAAATAAAATAAAATAAGCCCCCACTTTCATCACCTCCTTTTTGGCAGAATCTGCTGCAAAAGGTTCCTTTAATGCATTCTAATGTGCGGAGGAGAAAATGCAGCCCAGCTATATGAATACATTTCAATAATGTGTCAGGGATTTTTATGTTAATGATTTTTAAAAATGACACGTATATAATGAGAATGTCAGGGCTGGTTTTTAAGCGCGTCAGGAGACTCTGAAGGAGGCCCATGAATGTGTTTGGGGTAAGGTGTTTGTTTGTCAAGTTGTTTTGAAAGACAGCAAAGACCTAGTTGATCTTCAAAGCTCTGACAGCAATTTTTTTTTTTTTTTGTGGTGTTTCAATTTGGTTGTTTTTTGCAGGTTTTTTTCTGTAGTATTTTATAGGGTTTTTGTTGTTGTTTTGTGTTTTTCTATTGGTTGGTGAGTTTTTTTGTTTTTTCATACTTACGTTAACAGCTAATAATAAATGACCAGTCTTATAACCTGACCTTAAAAGCGAGGTACGCACCCAACAAGGATTTAAGATGTACTTTTACAGCCTTACTGTAGCTTTAAACGCACATCCAACCTTGATTTCAAACTATTGCTTTCGAATTTTAAAAGACGATGTTGCCCACATGTCTGGGTGATGATGCGTTTTAATAAGGTCAAACGCACTCCAAATATCTCCCAGCCAGATACTCTGATTGCAAAAAAAAAAAAAAAAAAAAAAAACAGCAGCGGAGGCACTTTTATTATAACGCAAAATCTACAGTTCATGCAGTACGTTCCTATGTGCTTGCTATTGGATTTGAGGGATATTGTCTTTCCATGAATGAAACCAGGTTTCATCTCCTCGCCTCCCTTATCAAATCTATTTCCAGAAGCCACAAGCCACACACACGCGCCGGAACGTAAAGCGCCTTAATAATAAAACACAGAAGACTGGATGGCCGCAGACGCCCGTAGCTGGCTGTATTAGTCCGCTCGGAGATGCAGGGAAAGGGACGTGGCTTTCGGTAAAAGCCGGAATGTTCCGCATGCCGCCTGACCTAAATGGCCCTTGGGATTGGGAAGTACCGAAGCAAAGCAGCACGGGGGGGATGACTGTCACACACTTTTTCAATCATACAGTGGTGCCTTGTGATTTGAGTGACCCGGCTTACAAGTTTTTCGACATCCGACGTCATTTGACGGATATTTTTGTTCCATTTTTTTTCATTACACAGAATTGACACAATGCGCATTTAAAACAACGTCGCTTTGCCTTAAGAAAGTCAACAACAGAGCAAAACGCCATTGCCATGATAATGGTTAGCATTGACGGTCATGGTTTTCGAAGAATGGATATTCAAAGACAGAAGGTGGCGCAACACACGTAAACAGGCAATAACACTTATTTTCTATGAAAAATGACAGCATATTATAGAGTCGTTTACAGTAGAAAGAGAATGCTATTCTTCATTTGTATCAGCATGATTGGACTCCCAACCCATCCTGCGCCTGCTCTCATTTTGGAGGTCAGCTACAAAAAAAAAAAAATTTTTAAATAAAAAAAAGAATGAAACAGTTTGTCTCTTCCTCGTGGACTCTCCGATGGGACTGGATAATCCCGCTCCTGTCTGCTCCCGTGAACTTTTTATCCTCTACCGTCCCAATCCCGCCATTAAAGATAAGGTCGTAAATAAGGATAACGTCCGGAAAAAATGTCTGCCTCTAACACTTCTTCCCTGCGAGACTCGCATCGTCTTTCAAGTTTCTTCTGTTGTGCAGTCAACCGACAAATTCGGGTTGCGTACCAGACGCCTAGATAACAACGAGCGTGCGTAAAGATCATTAAACTCTGAAATTGTAATACGGACGGTCCGAAACGGCTGGACTTTTGCCCAGTAACGGGCTCAACCGTCACATCCCCACTCGCAACCCCTTGTTCCAAAGGGAACCGAAAATCGAACACGCAACTTCAACTGGAAAATAAATCAATAAATCTCTTACATATCTCGCGGAAAGCAATAAAGTTAAGTAAAGCGCACAGCATGTCGGCGGTACGTACGAGGCTCAGAGCCGCCGCGGGCGCTGGCGTCAGCAAAATAAGTCACCGCTGCCATATTAGCGACAGTTTGACAGTGCGACAAGTCAGCAGAAAGCCTTTCCTCGTGCTCCCCTTCAGACGGGGAATGCTTTGTCGATGTTGTCCTACTTAAGCAAAGAGGACAAAAGGATGCCTGGCGGACTTTGCAATCGCGACAGTGGAACATCACTCGTGTGGGCTTACTTGGCGGGGAGCAGCTGGACGGACTGGAGAATGTTTGCAGCACCGGTGCGCATGCTTCAGCCCAGCCGGCCCGGGGGCTCCGTATACAGTGTCCCCACTCGCCGTGACCTTATTCCCACCGAGGCAATACGGCAATGCTAAGACAGACCAAGGTTCTTTCTGAAGCAAAAGTACCTCGGCGTACGGAAGCTACAGTTACGAGCAGGGCTGAATTTTGAGAAATAATCGAATATTTGTTTCCTCAATATGGCAATTACGATTTAAAAGGTTGAAGTCAACGCAAACATTTTTTTTTTTTTTTTTTTTCAAGAATATGTTCGATGCACGGTGGTCGACTGGTTAGCACGTCCGCAGTGTAAGTATTTCACAATACCGCGTCGAGAACGTGATGGTTTACTTGGCGTGGGAGTTCATCGTGAGCGAAGAATAGAGCCGAATGCGTTGTTTACGTTGTTATAATCCGGCCAACAGCTTTCCGGTTGGATTTTTCTAACCATGAGAAATGGTACGGAAGGGTGTAACATCTTATGCATGCGCAGAAGGTACTTTAACGGTCAGCGTCGCTGTCTGTCATTGCGGCGTATTCCTCCAGCGTGACGTGCCAACAGCCGGCCGGACGCCACAGGGGGGAAGCGTCTGTCACTGTTGGTGAACGTCGTTTTGGTGTATCAGGGCCTTATCACTATTTTTCTTATTAAACACATAACAAAAAAAAAAAATGTTGGTGTTTGTTCGGGGGATGAAAGGATTCATTCATTTCATTTGGGAAATTTGACAAAAGACAAAAGTGATTTGAGTTACAAATGTGGTCACAGACCGGATTAACCTCCTAAATCAAGTCATCGTATTTATTTATTTTTCCCCCCCCCCAACAACCTGTTTGGCCGGCACTTGGCGACACTCAAAGCGTGGAATCGGATTGACAACATGACATGGGACAAGTTTGTCCCGGGGGGCTTCATCTGCGAGACGTGACTGGACCTGTCAGGTTGTCAGACCACCAGCTGTGGGGGTCTGGCTGAAATGCAGCGTGACACCACCAGTGGTGTTTTGTCATCTCGGCCGCATCGCCGGGGAAAGGAAGCCTGTCGGACAGGTACTTTGGCGGAGATTGCCCACAATTGCATAAAACGGTTTTCGTTAATAAAACAAAAAGAAAAGTGAAAAAAAAATTATGAAACTACATCTTTCGTTTACGAAACGAACTGCAATTACAGAGAAAATGTTTTTTAATGTTAATGTGTTTAAATGTTGTCAATGTACATTCTAGTACATTTTTGTAAGCCATTTGTGTTTTCTCTGCTTTGCTTTTGAATGTTTCGGTAAATGCTTGTAGGTGTTTTTGTCTTTTCTTGTGAGAAGCACATTGAGTTGCCTTGTGTATGAAATGTGCTCCATTAAACTGCCTTGCGTTTTCATTTTTGTCAATATTATACATCAGCTTTCAGGGTTCAGTTTTAATGTATTTATTGTAGTTTACTTTATTACTCTCATTAAACTTGCCGACCTTTTTTTTTATCTTGCATTTGATAAATACTTCATATATACTTTTTACTTAAGTTTTGTTTTTATTCAAGTACTGCGTGAAAAACGGACGTTTTACGTAAATACCTGTTGAGTTACGAAGACTACATTTCAAAAGGCGCCGTGGTCCATCACTAACTGGTGCTAACACATTAGTCAAGTCATAATTACAGTACATATTTGGACATAAAATATTTTTAAAAAGTAAACACAAAAAGACGAGAACAAGTCTGATCGGGAAGGCTGCAAAGGAGTCTTGACCTTCAGCGATTTCTGGCAAGTTGGGGAGGTGTCCCAAAAGGGAAAGGCATCCTGAATAAGATCTGGTGAAGTTACAAAATGATAAACCGTGTTGCCGTCTTTTCACACTTTGAAGCCACCCTTTTATTAATCTTTATCCCAAGGATATCTGCAGTACTTCCTGTGAATCGGCCAACAAATTTTCTTTTTGGCTGCCGTCCAATCAGCTTCCAGCCCGTCCTCGTTTCTCGCCAGCTGATCCTCGACGTCTCGGGCCAGCTGTGCGAATTGTGTTGCTTTTGATTGGCTCAAACGCAGTAACGATTAGACAAGAACAAACAACTGTTTTCGCCTTTCAGCTACTGTAGCGCCTTTCCCGGGTATGAAGCCCGGGCCCACGCCAGGGGCTTGGAGCTCCATGGTCGGACTTGTTTTCCGACCTGACTTTTGAAACATTTGGAACGGCCGCTGCCATGGGCCGGACATGTTTGGGCTTAGGGGTCCCTGGCAAGGACTCCGCCCCGAATTGATAAGGGTTTGGATTTAGGGTTGGTTGGGGCGGGACAGGGTTAGGTTTAGGGTTACGGCTAGTCAGCGTTCAAGAGGCTCGCGTTTAGGACCTGAATAGAACCGTTAGGCTATATTAACCTCAAGAAATAATCGAGGCTAGGGTCGATTATGGTCATTTTAAGAGTCATAGCAGCTCAACTGTGCCACTGGAACCGGATCCATATTTTTCCACTTTTAGTGAGTAGAAGCTTCTATTCTTACCAAATAATTGGATTTTTATCCATGTAATCGCTAGGATTTGGTCGTGACAGTCACAGACCATCACAAAAAAAAAAACAAAAAAAAAAACCCTCACACATTTAGCGGATCCAGACAGAACGTGCCACATTGTCAGTAGTCGGAATCAAAGAAAAACACCTCAATCTTTGCTCGCTGCCAATGCAAAGCTGAGATTTTCTCTTGCAGAATCCCCACACACGCAAAGGAAAACATTTAAAGCCGCCTTGCGGTGTGTTTTGACAGCACCTCAGTTTGAAAGGCGGCGGCAGGTAAATGGAACGGGAAGACGCCCGCCTCAGAGAGCCGTTAGAAGGCAGGCCTCGGGCGACGGGACCGGCGACACCTTCTGACCTGTCAACTCGGGCGAGCTCCTCTCACTGTATCCCCGCGGCATTTGCCGCATGCAGGCTGATAACTTATGGATACGGAAACCCGGAGTGTTCAACCCTGACGTTTTGAAATGGAAAACGCATGCCAGGTCACACCGTGGGGATTTTGAATAAAAGGGGCACCGTGAGATGTCACTGTCTCTTTTCTGTTGCTGGCGGAAGTTCTCTGTTTTCAGGGGATTTGTGACGTGTGGAGCCAAGAAACATACTTGAGGAAAAAAAAGCAAGGCTGTGATCGGAATCGTTTCCTCACCCCCTATTCCCTGAGTTTCATTTGTTCCGTGACTATGCTTGTTGCTCAAAAGACTTGTATCTAAAATAATCTTTCCCCACTGACCTCTGATATCCTGATAAACTTGTGTTAGGTCACTTGTATCTCAAGGCGCAACTTTGTATTGATTTTTATCAATGGGAGTATATATTTCCCTCACCAGTGAAATGAAAACTAATTGTCAAATACTACTCAAACGTACTGTTCATTCCGCCGTTGCTGTTGCATAATTACAACGTACCGGATGCCACAAGTGTTTGAGCCATGAATCAATCAATACATTTCCAAGGAAATCCACTTGTATGCTTTTCTGTGACTCTTCCAATCTCTTTGTATCTCTGTTGCAACGCGCTAATGACGCTCTGTGGCACTCCATGCTCAGCGGCCACTTCCGGCAAAGAACATACTGTGTGAAGGCTTGCAATGGATCTCATGACGTCAAAATGTGAACAGAGTGATGAGGACTGTTGGAAGTCAAGACCAAGTCAAGACAAGCCGAGACTGAGACAGGACCAAGGCCGTGACGAACTGAGACCGAGACAAGATCAAGACTGTGGGAATCTATTTCGACTCATTCAGTGCCATTGACGAATTTATTTGTTTATTTATATTTTTTTTCACATTTTTTCAAACGTTAGGGTAAAAGAGGGTCTGAAAATGCTCAAAGAATGACAAGGTTGCATCACTAATTTGATCTGGAATACATTTGATCGCCAAAAACACGGTTTCAAAAATCTCAGTCACAACAATGAGAAGGATTCAGTCATCACAGTTTTGTAACACACGACTTAAGGTTTTTGTTATTTTACTGAGTGCTTTTCCTTATCATCACACTAATGCAGTTGAAGAAGAGCAGAGCAGTAGTGGTCTTGGCCGGTCTCAACCAAAAATCCAGAGCATCGCCTGTCCGAGACCGGGACAAGACCAAGACTTTTGGAAGTCGAGACTAAGTCAAATCAATTCAAGACCAAGACCATAAAAGTACATATTAAAAAGCATGACAGGGTTGAACTTCTCACTTCTTGGAAATACATTTCACAGCCAAAAACACGGCATCAAAAACCCGAGTCACAATGCCTAGAAGGAACACGGTTTAGTAACACATGACTTAAGATATTTGTTGTTTCACCAAGTGCTTTTTCCTTTGATCACACTAACGCAGTTAAGAATAACAGATCAGCGCTGGTCTTGACTAAAACGAGTCCAGAATCTGGCCAGTCCCAGACAGAAACAAGACCAAGGCTTTTGGGAGCCAGGTCCGAGACAAAACCAAGACTTTCAAAATGTGGTCTTGAGAACAGTTTCAACACCAAGACCGGTCTCGAATTTTACAAAACTAATTTACAGCTTAGGCAAACAATCCAAAAGACAATTTGATAACGCAAGCCCTTTTTAAGGATCACCCTGAAGAAGCAACGGTACAGCACAGTGCCGGACAAAAAAAAAATTCCAATGCGTAACCACTTTTTACAGCATGATTGTCCTCTTTTCAATAACACGAATGAGGGCTGGTAGGCAAAAAAACAACAACAAAAAAAAAACAAGCCCACCATACAAAATTGCCAAACATGATCCAGGATATGAATTGGTTTTTGGGCCACGCAGTGCGATGGAGGGAGCAGAATAAGGCATCACGACACACATGCAGAAAATTATCTGCTGAAAACAGACTTTCATGCCTGTCCACACCTGCCACCTGGCCCAATGGAAAACATTTCATCCCTTTTTTGCACACCGCCTCTATTTGACGGCCAGGTCGTAGCGTGGCCTGTCCTGAAGGGCCGAGCCTGGCGGGGAGGGGCAGTTTATGGGTTGACCCAGTTAGGAGCGCACTGGACCGTTGACCAATAGTTCTGCCTTTTTAAAAGAATATCCAACAACCCCACAAATTCCTGTTCAAACAACAACTATAGATAAAACGAACACGAGGCAAAATGTGAACATTTTCTCTCTATTGATCAAAGTCAGCAAAGACTCGTGTCTAATAGATTATCTTGAGTGATTATCCAGCGGTGTATTAAGGGTGATTGTTACTCCTCGATCTGCTCCGAAAATAATCACGGCCAACAGTCATAGTCTTAAATTCACACCGCAGGCAAATGCGACCCAGATCGGATTTTTTTGCCAGTCTGACAGTCTGAACGCCTCAATTCTGTATATCTGACGTTGACGTCATCCGGAGCCCAAATGCGCTACTCGCAGGCAGATAACAAAGGGGATCGAATCTGCAAAGTTGTTTTGAGAAACACTCTTGACTTTATATTTTACTTCAATTTAATCCCACTTGAAACATGAAGCATAAAATGGACATTTATGGCGATCGTAGGAATTCAGCCATTGATTCATTTTTTACGCACGGTTATGACGTGACGTCATCGTTAGTGATGTCTCCATGAAATGAGATAGAAAAGCCTCGCCTTGTAATTTCCCCAAAATACTGTATTTATTTCTACCTCCTACCTAATCGCTTCACTGTATAAATGCGCCGACACGCTGGACCACATTTACTTCCGCAAACACAACGTCGGGTGTGACGTCGTCTTTGTCGTTCTTCTGCGCATGCAGGCCACTTTGACGACGCATGTGTTCATACAGCAGACAAGACCGAGGTCGCATTTATAATGTAATATGAACGCTTACACACAAAAAATCGTATTATTTAAAAAAAAAATCTGAATTGAGCATTAAGACCTGCGCTGTTAACCTAGCCGTAGATGTTGGACAGGTTCACTATTTACGATCGAAAATTCTTCATGCGTGTTGTCAACGGATTTTTAACATCTTAACAATGACCATGCCAAACTTGAGCATTTTTTCAACCTTGCGATCAAAAGTCTATAAAAGGCCAGATTATAGGATGTCTCCTAAAGATTATCCTGAGCGATTCTCCTGCGGTATGTTAAAATCTCGGGAAAGTGAAAATACATTTCTAAATTTTAAACACCACATAGAAGAGCGTCGTTAACACTGCCGAATCTGAATGATTAAAAAAAAGAATCCCCAGAATATGGGGTGTTCGTCCCTCCACAAAAGACGATTCGAGACATGGCGTACGACACGATTCAGGGATTTTAAAGTTTAACGATTCGAATCGATTCCATTCGGTGGTATTATGTTTCCAGTCTATTTGGTACGGTTGTAGCTTTTGCCATGTTTATTAAAATGCAAACACCGCTTAACACTCAATCAAATACCACACATCGTTTGTGTGCCTACTACTTCTTTGTGGCCATCTACTTATTCCATGACAACCGCGCCATGTTCTTGTGGTTCAATTAAAAAAATAAAATGTTAAAAATCCAGTTGCCGACCGGATTTTATTTATTTTTTCTTATAGTGCAGGAGGGTGGGGACTCATGGCCGTGTTGAAGTGTGTCACTAGGCACCATTTTAGCCAAGCACCCTATCCTCCCCCCCAAAAAAAATCAGGGAAACTGAAATAGTGAAAAACGTTTGAGTACTACATAGGCCTCAGTACAGAAAAATGATAAATTTAACAAAAAAAAACCAAAACCAAAAAAAAAAAAAAAACACCATGAAGTGAAGTCTTTGTGGCTTTGAGATCGTGTGACAACTTGTGCTGCTTTATGAGTAGAAAAAGAAAATGGCCCTGAGGGAGCGTTTCTCCAACGGTATCATAAACAACATGTTGTATCGACATATTAGTAGCACCTCTGCCTAAATTTGAGCCAGGAAAACCAATGCTATGGATGGTGCACATTCCGAAAAAGAAAATATTTGGAAATGGTTATATAATTGTTTCATTGTATATTGGGCTGCAACTAATAATTATTTTAATAATTGATTAATCGGGTTAAAAACATGTTTTAATTTCCATCCATTTTATTAAAAGGACTCGGCATGATCTTAAATTGACAGTGACAAAAATGCACAAAACTGAATAGATTCTGATTCAGTTAACTGATGTGGTCGGGAACATCAGTCAGGAAATTGGAAAACAATGATCAACATTTTTGCCTAAGTAAAAGCAGATGTTTGCAAATGTCTAATTGTGATTGAACACAATGACAACTAGTCTGCTTTCATGTAGGACGAGAGAAATTTGAGAATATTTACTGTTGAGAGGCTGATTCCGATAATTTTAAAACAAGGCTTCTGAACGATTAATCAAAAGTTTGTTGATTGATTTGATAATCAATTCATTTCCGATGAATTGATTACCGGTAATTGTAGCACCTCCAATTGTACTCCACGCATTTACAAATTTACTGCTAGCATTTTTTGATATTTCATTTTTAACTTTTACATATCACATTTGTCCGCTTACTGTACCCAATGTGAACCGACTCGTGACTTTAATACTAAGACTGGTACAAAACCATCATTGTTTTCACTATCGTAATGTGCCGTGGATGAGTTTCCTGAAAAATAATATCGGATAATAATCCAATACTATATTGCCGGGAACTCTGTCATTCCCGCCACTTTTCATAACCCTGTAACCTTGAGCAGTGCACCGATGCCCCTGTTGGCAACATAATGCCACAATCATTAATTAGTGTGCGACTGACATGACATTGTTAAACAGCTTGGAGTTCATTGACGGTAGAAAAGCACTACACTAATGAAGCCAGTTTAACATTTCACCCTTTACGAGCTACCCAATCATTCATATTCTAGACATCTCACTTATATAATCGCTCCCCCCCAAAAAAAAGCATGCAGGCAGCTCAGCTCGCCTTTCAGAATTGGCTTTGGATTCTGTATGGTTAAAGATGGTAAGGCCACTAATGCACACACACAATGAGCGGCTGTCTTGGACTCCCATTTTGCAATTAGCGAGCAGTTTGATCCCGTCAGAAGATTGGAAGCATCCCATTTATGTCATTTGTGTCCCAGGACGGCGAGAGTCTAATGAGGAGCAACCGGCGCTCATTACGGAACGAGCACACACATACTCGTCGGGCTTCAAGGTTATGGAGGTTAATGCGCAAGCAAGCAAACCTACGACTCACTTTTGGTAGGCACCACTGCCAAATGAGAACTGGGTGCAAAATAAGGTGCAAGTCTTAACAAGGGAGCCTTGTAACATGAAATGTAGCCCGTTTACAGTGGTGGGAATGAATAGAAGCCGACCAAAGTCCTTAACAACCACAGGTGTCTGTTAGCGACTGTTAGAAACATTACAATTACTAGAAGGCAACCACGTAACATGAAATGTAGCCTGTTTTCCGTGGCGGGATTGAATAGAAGCCGACCAAAGTCCTTAACAACCACAGGTGTCTGTTAGCAACTGTTAGAAACATTACAATTACTAGAAGGCAACCACGTAACATGAAATGTAGCCTGTTTTCCGTGGTGGGTTTGAATAGAAGCCGACCAAAGTCTTTAAAAAAAAACCCACAGGTTTCTGTTAGCGAAGGTAGAAGGGAGCTCTGTAACGTGGAATTTTGCCAGTTTTACTGGAAGTGGTGAGAATGAATAGAAGCCGACCAAAGTCCTTAAAAACCACAGGTGCCTGTTAGCGACTGTTAGCAACATTACAATTACTAGAAGGCAACCACGTAACATGAAATTTAGCCTGTTTTCCGTGGTGGGATTGAATAGAAGCCAACCAAAGTCCTTAAAAACCACAGGTGCCTGTTAGCGACTGTTAGCAACATTACAATTACTAGAAGGCAACCACGTAACATGGAATTGAGCACATTTTCAGTGGTGGGAATGAATAGAAGCCAACCAGAGGCCTAAAAAAAAACACGCAGGTTTCTGTTAGCGAAGGAAGAAGGGAGCTCTGTGACATGGAATTTTGCCAGTTTTACTGGAAGTGGTGAGAATGAAGAGAAGGCGACCTGAGGTCTCGAGAACCACAGGTGTCTGTTAGCGACCATTAGCAACATTAGCATTACTAGAAGGGAGCCCTGTAACGTGCAATTCAGCCCGTTTTAAGTGGTGGGAATGAATACAAACTGACGAGAGGTCTCGAAAACACATGTGTCTGTTAGCGACTGTTAGCAACATTAGCATTACGAAAAGGGAGCTCTGTAACATGAAATGTAGTCTGTTTTAAGTGGTGGGAATGAATAGAAGCTGACCACAGGTCTCAAAAACCACAGGTTTCTATTAGTGACATTAGCATCACTAGCAGGAACAAGTCTCTGTAGAACATTCAACATTAAAATGTATGAAATTGAATATGATTAATATTAAAGCTGTAAATTTAAGACTTGCAAAAGTTAAAAAAAACCCAATCACTCTTAAGGGCCGACTGGGATGCGTTTACATAAAAGCAGGAGGAGTAAACGATCAATGTTATGTTCAGTTGCTATTTAGTGTGCATCTTAAAAATGAGTGTATCCCATAATCAACACTGTGCCGTTTGACAAAAGGAAATTTCTTGCCAACTGGGACATGTTCACTTCAATCCAAGAAGGGTAAACAATCAAGGGCGTGTGCAGCTAGTGTTTTGTAAGCAGCTAATAGACGATCACATCCCACAATTGTCGCCAAAAGGCTCCATATAGGGTGGGACATTTCTGGCCAACTGAGGCACATTTATGTGAATGCAAGAAGAGTAGACAACTGCGATCATGTTGATTTAGTATTGAAATCCGACGGGCCGCGCGGGGGACAACTGGGACTGCGAGAAAAAGCAAACAATCAAAGTTACGCCGTATTCATTCGGTACGCGACTGAAAAGCAACCGCGTGCCGTCCTATCCGCGATACTGTTTGACTAAAGTACATTAGGAGCCGCCTGGGACACATTTACTAGAATACAAGAAGCGCAAACAACCGAGGTTACCTTCATCAAGTATTTAGTATGCGACTGATAATCGACCACGTGCCGTAATATCCACCATGTCGTTCCAGAAAAGAACATCGTGGGCCGACCGAGTCGCCTTTACGTGAACGCAAGAAGCGTAAAGAGCCCGGCGCTTGTGTGTTTAGCTCATGGGGCTGGGAACCCCGCACCGCTGCACAGCTGATGCCTGGCACGTGTTGTTTGTTTTGCCCCACTTTCCTGGTGTGACAGATGCTGGCAACTTGGCCGCTGTGTGTTGTAGGTGAAATATTTGTGAGCGCTATCAGCAAACATGAATCAGGCACTTTTCCTGCCATCTGTCTCTCACTCCCTCACCCCCCTCAAAATATACGAATTTCGGTTACGCACGCCGGGAATTAACAGGATTCGTCGTAGACGACCACATTGTATCCCGCCGGGCACTCCAACCTGCTCGTTTAGTCAAGTGTCTGAAAAGAAAGATGACAAAAAGGCAAGCAGAAATCTGGTCAGGGGAGGCCTGCGGCAACACTGAATGAGCTGCGGGAATTTCTGGCAAGTGTTGGGCCGTGTCCCACGGGTGACAACAATCTCCTGTAGTCGTCATATGTCTTAACAACAGGGGTGAGTGTGACAAAAAGCAACCTGGGCAGGAAGGCTGTGAAGATGCCAAGAACAAAACTAGATGAGCTGGAAAATTTCAAGATGTCAAACTGAACATGTCGAGAATTACAGTTGCATTGAAAAAAAACCAAATACATTTGCTGTCTTAATGCTAACATACAATGCAAGACCATAGCCACACGGGCTAACAATTAGCATCCGTGCGGCAGTGTGGTTACCCGAACCGACGAATACCTGAACACAAAACGGTGTAGGCATAATATTCACGGCGTATATTCTTCATCCTCTGCGAAAAACAACAAAAAATCCTGCCGTACAGAGAAGCCAAGAAAGGAGCTGTATTTGTTTTCTCTGGGTTCTACCTTAAGAAAGCACGATATTTCCTTTCATTGCGATATGGAAGACAGTCAGATCTGTGGCCCGCTGAGCAAAAAGGACACATTCTCGTGGAGGCAACTTTTGTCCCGTCTGGAAGAAATCAAGGCAGGCAAGCTAGTGTAATGTACGGGACAAGTGCAGTAAAATGCAAAGCTTACATTCTTCTTACAGTAAAAACATCCCAGCCCAACTAAACGTTGTCAAAAGTATAACGCAGAGTGGCTGGCTGGCTGTGTCATACATGCACTCATATTCTTCATGTTTGCCTTTAGCAAGATTGAAACCTTTTATTCAAAAAATAAATAAAATGCCAACCAATCCCGAAGAACCATTTTTAAAAAAATAAAAAACATACATTAAGTCTTATGAAGTTGTGGTCCATGTGACAACAATTTTATTCTTGATTTGGAGACGTAGTAAGGAAAGCCTGAAGGCCTTTTCCTACGAAAAAAAAACATCCCGGCCCCTCTAAATTTTGACAAGTCGCTGGCTGTGCACCACATGTGCCAACAATCTGCCGTAGTCTTCACGTCTGTCTTTTCTTACCACGATCAAACTTCCTGACCCGGCCCTACCACCCATTTCGGTTATCATTGCACTAATTCTCACTTGAGTACAGCTACATGCAAAACAGTCACTTCATTAACCTCGAGCAAAAAAAAAAAAAAATTCTGGCCTATATGTCAATGTAGTTATTCCCATGTAAAAATGGAGGTCAGGCATCATAATCATTTTGTATGATTACTCGGTGCCGCTTTTGACCCCAATTGACTGGGAAAGAGCTCAGCGTGTAATCTTCTTATGCTATAGTTAGGATACCGGTGACTTAAATGCCTTTTACTCTGTTTTCAGGGCATACATACTTCAGCATTATCGTAAAGGCTCCGACACATGATGAGGCGCATGTTATTGCTGTGCTTATCGTGGGCTTAATCTCACATTATTTGTCAGTGGGAGCGGCGCTTTTGGACCCGCTCTCTAATTTCCTATTTTAGGGCGTTAACTGCTGCGGCTCAAAGTCGTCGGAAGGAGCAGCTGATCATGTCTTATGCGCTTTTAATCCCTTTATTAAAAAAAAAAAAAAAAAAAAACGATCTTTTTTTTTTTTTTTTTTTTAATAATCGGCTGCATCGTGACTTCGTTATGTTAATCAAACAAGATCAAATAGTGGTGTGACGCACGTCGGACGGAAAAGTGCATCGCGTGTCAACGCAACAGCTGGGAGACAGACGTCAATCTCCAGGGCGCTCGCAGACAATCTGCGTCTAGCCTAAAACGATGTAATATCCGCCAACACTGACGGCCAACTGCTGCTTGGTGGACTCGCACGCCGCCGCTACGCTCCGAGGGCGCTTTAGTCAGCTTTAATTGAAGTCTTCAGCATTTGAAGTTCATCCACGACCCGTTCCATGATGCCAGCCAAACGCAGCAAATCGAAAATCTTCACTCAGTTGCCCTGTCAAATCTTTGAGTCAAAATTTTATGAATGATTTTTTGGAGTCTTCAATTAACCTTAACATGCACTTTTTGGGAAGGTGGGAGGAAATTGGAATTCCTGAGAAAACATACTTAAGCACGTTGCAACCGAGATTCAAAGCCACGATCCCCTGACCGTGAGGCTATTTTCGGAACATGCTCTTTTAAGGTTAATGAAAACTATTACATCGGTAAAAAATTGAAAATAAAATAAAAAAATGTCTTTCTATTCAACACCATGTCGTCCAACTAAATATCAAAGACGGACTTCCTTGACTGGGTGATTTGTAGGGCTGCGGAACAGTAAATAAATAAACATTTTGGCTACCTCGGTTAAGTGGACCACAACAATTTCTCCAAACTATAATTATTAATTTTATAACCATACTTGTGACGCCCGGAACCATGTTTAGCTACTTCCATGGCTAAACATGGTTCCGGGACCAGGTGGACGCACTTAGCCCGAAGACTTGGCCTTCCATGGAGCCCAAGTTTTGGGGTCAGTTTAAAAAAATGCATTTTTTAAAAAAAAAAGATGGAATAGTTGAACGGGTAATTGATTACTTGAGGAGACGCTCTGCTTTTTCCTCATGTGGTAGTATTATTAGTTGTAGTAAGTAGTCACTAGTATTATTTACTTGTTTTTTTTAGTATTTCTTACCAGGGCCTTTCCGATAAATCAGCTGTCCGATTTAATCAACCCATATTAGCTCTTTTGTAATAGGCAAAAATCGGCCCATTTTTTAAATGATTTTTGCCGGTTGTTTATTTGCTTTTGATGTTGTTGTTTTTTACACATTACAAGGAGAGAAAAAATATTGACATTCAAACATCCCCTCCCAAAAAGAAAATTGGCTTTTTTTTTTGGCCAATTGACTTTTTTGCCAATTTATCCCTGTTGCAAAATGAAACAAATACAATTGGACAAAGTATTGTAAAATAGCAAAATGTTCTCCCTGTCTTCACCGTTGTAAGCCTGAAGGCAGCCAGAAAAATGATTCAGTCTGTACTTTTTTAAATTAACTGGCCAATCAGTTGGTTATCAGAATTTTATTCCACCGCATAACAAAATCAGCCTAAAACAAACAAGCAAAACAGCTGGGTCCTATTCCTTACACATGGTCTGTCTTCCTTTTTTTTTTTTTACCGCAGCCTTTGACCTGAGATTGTAACAACTCCAGCAACATGTCATTTACCACTTCAGGAAATGAAATTCTTGGTAATCGTATCCCAAAGCCTCCCCCGCAAGGTTTAGAAGCGTAAACTCATTTAGGATCCAATTACGTATGCACAGAACAACCGAGGGTTACGTCAGCATGCTTTCGTCGACTAATTGAATTCATTTTCAGAACGTGTCGTGTAATTTTTGCTTTCACAACAAATTGAGGCACAGCCAGACATTGTTCACACTCGGGGGGGGGGGGGGGGGGGGGGGATAGCACACGCCCCCCCCCCTTCCTCGGGGTAAGTCACTAAAAATGCAACAAAGCATGATGGATTCATGAAAGGTTCCAGTCTGCTAGACTAAATCCAGGATCATTTTCAAACTGTCCAGTCTCGACACCAACAGAAATATTCCACACTTGTTATCACTTGGCAAGTCCGGATATAATTGCAGTTGTCACGGTTCGGTCCTTCCCAGGTTCGGCTCTTATCATCCGTGTTAGCGCGGTGCGGCGTGACCGGTGATTCCGACGCGGCAAGTCGACAAACGCTTGATAAAAACGTCAGGCCGCGCGCAACGAAGTGCGATGCAACATTGCCCATCGTCATTCATTGAGCATTTTGTCGGAATAAAGTTGGAACTTAATTCACTAACAAGCTACGGGCAAACGCAAATATTCTTTAGCAGCGTGTTTTTCAAACTTTTTGGAGTCAAGGCACATTTCTTTCGTTGAAAAAAAAAATCCCGCGGCACACCACTAGCCTGCCACCTGCTGGTATGGAAGAGTACTACAATGTAGCAAAGACATGATTACGCTGCCGGGCGCTAGACTGCACAGGCAACCTCAGTTAAAAATCATCTCTGGGCCAGTTATCAACGTATAATCTTATTCTGTCCATCCAAGTCACTTTTATATTGCATGTAACCCCCCCCCCCCTTTTTTTTTTTTTTGCTTTTATAGTTCAACAAAAGTGGTTAACTGGCGCTATTTTCTTCACGACACTTTTCGTCGATCTTTAAGGTAAAGTTGTTCATTCACATTGTGCATGATAAGTAAAAGTTTTCTGTTTCAACCGCTTCTTTTCCCTCACTTGCTTATCAACTCCCGACTTCAGTGGCGGCGTGCCACTGTTTGATCCCAAAGCTTCTGGTTTGAAACTGAAAATTAATTGCTCGGCCGCGGCGGCGGCAGAGTCGGCAAAGAGCGTTTTGTGTTCGGTGTCCCACTGCTGTCAGTGATATATCCATGGGCGCAGATGGCATTGGGGACGGGGGGGCTGCGGGGGGGGGAACCCCACTTGTAAAAACCACCTCTATCTGTCGCCCTCCATCTCTCCCCCGCCTCAACTTTCGCTTGTAAAGCGGCAAAGATCTCGGGTGGAACAGAGATGACTTGTATATGCCCTGTTTCAACTACTGATGCATTAAGTTCAACAAGAATGTTAGAATTGTCAATTTGGAGACAGAATTTTCCTTTTCCTGAAGACAGACCTCCAAAGTGGCAAGGCAGACGAATCTTATAAGTCTAACATTGATTTATTTTTTTTTCACTGTATGTTGGTAGGGCTGAGAAGCGCTGGGAGCACGCAGCTCCTTCGCTGTGGCGTTGAGAGCCCTAAATTCCCACTCTCGGTGGAACTTGAACACACCGTCCTTCGGTCGACGTGAGTCCCGCTCACACTGTAAAAAATGACGCGTTTGCTCGACGGTAATGAAATAAAATATCATTTTAATGATTAATTCAAACCCAGAAATGTAACTCATTCACTGCCAGACATTTCCACCCTAATGTTTGAAAAAATTAAAAGAAATATATAAATAAGTTCCTGGGATCGAATGGCCGGACTGTGAAAAGACAAGTCAATTCGTCAATGGCAGTGAATGAGTTCAACACATCCGTCACATCTGTTCTTTTTTAACGCCGAGCCAACATGTCATTTTTTTACAGTGGGAGAGAAGTGCAGCCTACAAGGAGCAGGGAGCATGCGATGCCTGTTGTCGTGTGCTGAAATAAGAAGCAAAAAATAAAATAGATAAATAAATAAAAATAAAAAAACAATAACAGCGTTTAAAAAAAAACAACAACAAATGATATAGGCTTTCATATCCTAGGGCTATGTTGAGGACATGTGGCAGTTTAATCGTTTCATAACGTTGAGTAGATGGTCTCACAAAAACAAGCGAGATGAAACGGCGTTTGCTCTTGCTCGAGAGGCTAAATGTAAAACAAAAGCATTTTTATACGGAATAGCCTATACAGTATAAAAATGTTCTTTTTTTTTTTTTTTTATGTTTGAATAATTCAAACATTAGAAGACGTGGACATTTTTCTCCTAACTCCCGTTACAAGTAGTGCAGCAGTTTGCAGACATCCTGAACTTAGAGAGGAAGACTTGACAATACAACCGGCCGTGGTTAAACACAAGTACAAGGTCAACACAGGTGAAGAAATTGTGCATGCAGTGAACCATTTAGAAATATTCGTTCTGAAATGAGAATTCCATGTTTAAATACTATTTTTTTTTTTTTTTTTTTTTTTTTACGTTAATGTGTTGATTTTGTTTGTACTACAGTTCATACACAATTGTTGAAGGTCAAAATAAAATACAATTTTTCGGTTGGTTGGCATGATGTTTTGATTGATTGCATCCCGGACAAACAACAGTTTCATCTTGTCAACTGTATGACTACAATTGATCAGGCATTTTCTTTTAACAATTCAATATTATTTCAAATAAAAATGGCTTTTATATATATATATATATATATATATATATATATATATATATATATATATATATATATATATTTAAAAAAATATATAAAATAAAATATATATATATATATATTTAAAAAAATTATAAAATAAAATATATATATATATATATATTTAAAAAAATTATAAAATAAAATATATATATATATTTTATATAAAATAAAATATATATATATATTAAAAACAATTATAAACTAATATATATATATATATATATACACACATACGCAGTTGTTATAGAGGGAGAGGGACAGACAGACAGATAGCCCCCCCCCCCCGTTCCAAAATCCTATCCGCACCCCTGGATATACCCACATTATATTTACACTTTTTTTTTTTTTTTTTTTTTTAAACCACGCCGGCACAGTATTTTCTCACATGAATAGCTGCCAACGTTGGATGCCACCCAAATGCCGCCACCACCACGCGTGAGCATCGTATCCGATCATCGCGGCGTATATGGGTCGGCGCAAGCGATGCGGCAAAACGTAGGGCGCTTTTAATTACTTTCACAAACGTGACAGGCCAATCGGAATGCGTCATAATCTCCCTCCTGAGAATTAGCGCGCCTCCGCACTGCCAAAATGTGACAGAACTCAGAAAGGATGCAGGTAAGTAGAGACCGGAGAGACACACGCTCAAGTCTAATTGAGCAAAAGAAGGCTCAAGGTGGGGAGTGGATCCAGCTTTTTTTCCGTTGCCGGTCCCTCAATTTGGAATGACCTACCTGTTAACGTTCGGCAAGCCCCGCCCACCGTCTATCTTTAAAACTAGTCTTAAAACACATTTTTATTCTTCGGCTTTCGACTCATGAGACTCGGCATTGTTTTAGTGTTTTATTGTGTTCACTGTTTGTCAACACTAAATTGACAGTCAGTACCCAATAAACAAGATTTTTATCCCGCAATCAAGTCAAATAAAAAAATAAAAATATATGCATTAAATTACGATCCACTTGTTTGGCTACTGCCAATGAATTGATTCTTGCTTCAGCAGATTGTAAAATGAGAGAAAAACACAAGTATAACACTAGTAAAATTTAACTGCTAGCAGTAAAAAGCGGATAAAGGCGCTGTTGTTGTTGTGGTCTTTCCAGACTCTCATGTGCCTCATCCGGGGCGCTTGGTTTGTTCCGAGACGAATCCCTCTGAACATTCCGAGCTGGTGGTGATTGTGTAATGCAAAGTCAGGGTAGGATTTCAGGAGGCTGGCTGTGAAATGGCCAGTGAAGCACAGGTCAAGGCTCCTTGGGACAGAACATAACAAACAATTGTTCTCCCCTTCGACAGTGACATCGCCTCAACCCTAGCCCGCAAACCCATCCGGAGAACCCGCCACTCCTAAACGCTAATCGTTAATATAACTCACAGTGGCAGCTGCACACCTGAACCTGAAAGTTCTAATCCTAAACCCAACCTGTAAAGGTAACCTCTCAAATTAACCCTAACCATGACACCTCCACTTCTAAACCCCAACACTAATCCTAACCTATAAACCTCTAACCATAGTCTAATACTCTAACCTCTAAACCTAGCCACATAATCCACATCCTATTCCGAACAGAACACTTAGGCTAGGTTGACGCCGCAGGTTTTAATGCTCAATTCGGATTTTTTTTCCCAAAAAACGATTTTTTTTCCCAAAAAACGATTTTTTTTCCCAAAAAATGATTTTTTTCCCAAATAAACGATTTTTTTTCCAAAAAAAAACGATTTTTTGGTGTGTAAGCGTTCATATTACGTTATGAATGTGACTTCGGTTTTGTCTGCTGTATGAACACATTGCGAAGTCAAAGTGGCCCGCATGCGCAGAAGAAGAGACGACGTCACACCCGACGATGTGTTTGCGGCAGTAAATGTGGTCCAGCGTGCCGGGGCATTTATGCAGTCAAGTGATTAGGTCGCAGGTAGAAATAAATTTCAGTATTTGGGGGAAATTATGAGGCGAGGCTTTAATATCTCATTTCATGGAGACATCACTAACGATGACGTCACGTCATAACGGTGCGTAAAAAAAGAATCAATCTGAGCCGTGGCTGAATTACTACGATCGCCATAGACGTCCATTTTATGCTTCATGTTTCAAGTGGGATGAAATTAAAGTAAAATATAAAGTCAATAGTGTTACTCAAAACAACTTTGCACATTCGATCCCCTGCTGCCAGCAGTTTGCTTCTGCCTGCGCGGAGGGCATTTTGGGCTCCGGATGACACCAATGTCGGATAGATGCGACCTGGCCGTTCAGGACCACATACAAAAGCGACCCAGGTCGCATTTGAAAAAAATCGGAATTGAGACGTTCAGACTGTCATAAAAAAAATCAGATACAGGTCGCATATGGGCAAAATAATCCGATCTGGGTCGCATTTGCCTGCGGGTGACACTTCCACTCCTAACCCTCACCCTGACCCTAAAATCGACAAACTCGATGTGCCACCTTTACTTCTGCACCCTAAAGCAAATTGGTAAAGATAATCCCATAATCCCAACTCCAAGGCTAACAATAAAAGTGAGACGCACATACCCTCACCGCATTGTGACGCCCCCAATCCTAAACCCCAATTCTAACCTAGGATCCAACCCATCTCCCTCACCATAATATATCTCGAACGCTAAAGCTAACCCTATAGCGCGAACCCTAGCAGTGAAACCTCCACCTCTCAATCCTATCCTGAACCCTAAAACCTAAATCTTACCTCTAACCTGTCCTTCCTAATCCAGTTGCTCTCGGTTCAGATCGTGAGACCAGCTTGATAAAGACAACATGAGCTCTCTCTCTCTCCCCTGCCTTTGTTTTGTGTCAGCTAAATCCAATGGCGTGCGAGCCACGCCGAGGCCCTAGACGCTTGCTCTGCCTGGCTGAATGGAGCTCCATTCACTGGAGCGACATCAAATGACATTCATGTGTCTACCGGAATAATCGTCATTGCACACCGTTGCCATTAATCACACCCTCTTCTCGGGCTAAGTGACGTGGCTAGCTGACGATAGCGCTTCATTATACTCTACCACCATGTGACCAGGTGATGTAACTTTAGCCACATTGAAAAAACACATATATATATATATATATATATATATATATATATATATATATATATCACAAAACTAAGATGGTAGTGTTACATTTTAGGCACAACAACCATCAAATACCACAAAATAACGTCACACCAGATGGTTCAAACTCAAAAAAATGGTGTCTCAATTCTTCCCCATTTTTGAAGCCTGATGTCACGTTTGCGGGATGGACGACACAAATGCAGGGAGGCAGAAGAAGCAGAAAGAAAACAACATTAAAAGAAAACATTTATTAACAAAAACGTGGACAAACAAATCTTGAAAAGTCCAAAACTCAAAGTAGCAAAGAAACACTAAGAAACAAAACGTAACACTGGGAGAAACAAAACAACCTGACAGCGGCAATGATCCGGGCAAGGGCGGAACAAAAACTAGGAACTTAAATACAAGCATACTGACAAGACAACGAGAAACACCTGGACGAGACACACAAGGGAGGGGGGAGCTGATTGGCTAACACAAGGAGGTGGAATGCACACAGGTGGACACAATAATCCCTGACGAGACAGGCACAGAAATAATGAGAAAACAAAACTAAAAAAGCCCAAACATAACACCTGATTTCATATCCTTGACTTAATTCATTCAAATTTACATACAATAACACCTGCTTTTGTTCAAAATCCAAATCGTGTACCTTTGTTCGCACTCGGGCATGTTTACCATGTGTCGAATTTAGCAGCTGTCCACACAATATGACATCGTTTACGACGGTTTGAGCTTCACAAACCCGGGCGTATTTTTCAGGGAAATGGGTGGTGCCGCTATGCTACGCTAAGTAGTAGCCATGTGGAAGTGTTGTGTTAAACATTCTACGCTAGGCACAGCCGACTGCATTTCTTTCCCCATGAGTGCCCGGCTTTAACAGTCATGCAATGTGACGCATTCACAGCTGGAAGCTGCTGAATAGCGCACGCACTCTTCTTCTTCACTGCCGGCCGCCGAGCAGCGGCGTCCGACTAAGCGCTTCGTTCAAGGTCACCTTGGGAAAATAACGCCACCGTGGCGTTGCCCCTTTGCTGGAGCGGGGGGGGGGGTGGATTCAAACCGGCGCCCGTCTCGCCTCGTCCCGCGGCGAGACGGGCGAGAGCCGTGCGCGTGCATGCCGCGGAGTCGTTAGCGCTCCGCGGTATGCATGTGTTATGCATAATTCCCCTTGGATGAGCATTCGCTTTTTACTTGATCTCACTGCCCTGAGCATCAGCAACGTGCGTCATGCCGAGCTCCCGTCAAGCAGAAACAAGTTTTCACTGTAGAGTATTGTAAATACATAAAAATAGCCCGGCAACGACAGGAATGGTTGGAAGGGGGAGGGGGGGGGGGGGAGGAGTAAATGTCGGCTCACGCGAATGTATGGTTTTATTAAGGGTGCTTTTTTTTTTTTTTTTTCTATTCAAAAAAAAAATAGAATATCCGAGTCAAAGACAGAGCGAGAGCCTGATAAAGGAAGCTGATGGGGTGTGAGTGGGGTGGGGGTCGCCCCCGTTAAAGAGCCTGTTGTCACGGCATGACCGCAACATCAAAAATGACAGGAAAATGTAACGCTAGCATCGCAGCGGTTGCTGTCAGCAAATCCTGCGAGGCCTCAGCTCGGAAAGAGTCAAAGGGATGTCGTTTGGCGATTTCCTTTCACTTGGGTTTACTCCAATGAGACGGATTGCCAACATGGACCATAGATCTGAGCATCCAAGGTTTATTAACCCTGTGGTTTTTTTTCTGAGGTCGTTAGGAAGAAAAAAAAAAAAAGCCAGCCTCCGAAGACTATTTGGCTTAGCTAGCATCCTGAAATTTGGTAGGTGTGTCTGTCATAGGTTGACTCACAAAAGTCTCTCAAGAAAGCAATGCCTGAAAAGAAACAGGAAACTGGTACCAAATCGAAACTATGCAGACTAGACATGGGAGACGATAAGTTGCAAACGTTTTCACTTTCGCCAATGTGTTTCGACATAGTAAGGCGTCAAATTTTGACGACTCGACACAAAACAAGAAAAACTGTCTTTTTCCTGGAATTGTCCTGGAAAATCCTTCTCAGGATCTTGTCCAATCGCTACCAAATTTAAACTTTGTCCATGAGACGGATGGGCGACGATAAATTGCGAAACAGTTGACTTTTCGCCGTAGCGTTTTGGCGGGGCATGGCGGCCGCTAACCCTAAATTTTGATGACTTGCCATAAAACAAGAAAAACACCCATTCCAAATAATTTTTTTTTTTTTTTTTTTACAATTCAGCCACCGAAGCCAGTTCCACTTGTCAACATGAAATTTTGTAGGCATGTCTATCACGGGCAGACCTACAAAAAAAAGTCTCAAGAACCCATGCCGTAAAATGAACATGAAGTCAGCCATTTTGGTTGAAAGTTGCCATTTTCATCTTACGTGGGCCATTCCCAGGTTCTTCAAAGACTTGCTACCAAATTTAAACTTTTGCGCACTTCACAAATGGGTGACGGCAAATTGCAAAATATTTTGGTCGTTTTGCCAACACTGTGAACTTTGACTGACTCGCCGTGAAAGGCAAAATCCTAATACGCCAACCAGGTCGGCTCATGACCGATCGTCTTGTATATGGTGACGGTCCCACCGCGAAGAGACGCAAGGGCGCCCCCTAATGCGGGAATCGTAAGGGCTTTGGGCGCGGAGGAATGAGTTTGATGCAAAGCATTACCGTCAAGAGCTCCTCCACAGGTATGAGGCCTGACACCATGAGATCTTTGGACCTCAGCGGGGGGGGGGGGGTGTTGGATCAGCTCGATGCAAACAGACAGGGTGTCATGTAATATGAAGCCGGCGAGGTCAAAAGGGAAAAGGAACGGAGCGACTGGAAAAATAAGGGAGGGCCGGCGGGGTGAAAACTCTCAGCAGAATGTAAAACCATAAAAAGACAAAACCGGGAAAAAGAGAGGCGTTTTCCCACTGGCGCTATCTGAGGGGGGGGGGGGGGGTGGACGCGTAATATCGCGGCGGGCGGGTACGCAAAGTATATCTTAAGAAGGGATTACCAACGGGCACGTCGTGTGTACAGATAATCCTGCAAATATGAGAAAATCATAAAATGGTCTGGGAGCTGATAGGAGCGCTTGCTGGCTTGGCGTTTCCCGTCTATTCGACCTCAAAAAAAAATATAAGATCAAAAAATGGAGTGAGAAAAAAAAAAAGAAAAAACACAAGCCGACGTGCTCGGGAATATCCCGTCAAACAGTGAAAAGACAGCATTGACGTCAAAGTCTATCTCTCAGCATTCTAGTGTAATGCTGCTACAAAAAAAAAAAATGAAATAAAAAAACGGACTCCCTATGGTTGAGACATTCTTTAGCGTGATTTATGGCAACACAATAGCTCAACGCTTTAAACTCAACCAAGGAACGACATGTGTGACTCACTGGGACAAGTGAGCTTTTACTCACTTAGCCCACTTTTTAAAATTCTTTGCCTTACCTGCAAGCTCAAGTCATCGTATTCGTTTGGCAAAAATTCAAATTTGGTCTCATATTTCCATGCAACATTTTTGTATTTTTGGTTCAATATGTATGCAGTGTATCGTCGCTGTCCTGTGAAAAACACTTATGTCCATTTTTTTTTTCAATTGTCTTATTTTTAATGGTGTTACAGACATCGCATTAACGTGAAAATTAAAAAATCTCGACATATACTTTTTTTTTTTTTTTCTATATTAATTCCAAGATTTTACTCAAGTAAATATCGGTTCCAAGCTTCGTAAAAATTGTGGTTGGAAAATACGATTAATCGCGATCAATTATGAATTTTTTTCGATTCGTTTAAAAAAAATGTAATCGCTCGACAGCATATATATATATATATATATATATATATATATATATATATATATATATATATATATATATATATATATATATATATAGTGTCTATAGTAGTACATTGTGCAAGGAAGTGCAGTCCATATGTTTACATACCGTACTTATTTCATGAAATATGAAAAGTTGAAGTGATAAAGCCACAGATTTGTATGCATTTGCATCATTATTGAAATCGGATTTATTGATTACCGACGTAAACTTGCAACGCACTCGTTTGGTCGAATTTTGTGAAGTTGTCAAAACGAACGCTTAAAAGACCGCAAGTCGCAGTGTTTAGCAAAGTAACGACACTTATGTGTAATAAATCTGATAAATTCCTGTCCTGCAGATGTATTGCTTGCCTTTGTTAAAAACGCACACAGACACACATTTGTGAATGCCCAAATATGCTGTGGTTCATTGTACACACGCGTATATAGGGCATCGAGATTTATTTTCCATGTAAAGTATGTTCCTTGGCTGAAATATCGGGGAAACGCTGAGCTCCTCGTCAGAATATCTGACATGCCGTCTCGTATTAACAAACATTGCAATCCTCCAAAAACCGTACCGTGGAATCCACTGCGTTTATTATAACTCGTCTCCGCTTTCTCGCCACGCATCTGTTTTACCGAAGACAAGGTTGTCCAAACAAAAGATACCATCGAGCAGCGCAGGGAACTGTCGCGCAGAGATCAGCCGCCTCATTAGATCTTTGCCTTAATCGACAACATTTTAATCCCTGAGACGGTGTCACTAGGCACGGGCGCACGTAATTAGCGGCCGAACCTTTCACACGTTTTCGGCGTGCTGCGGGAAGGTTATCAGGTCCAAAGACACTCGGAACCATCAAGAGCAAGGGGCTATTAACGGATCTGTAGTTTGCAATTAAATGCCCCCGGGGTAAAGAAAGACCAAGCTCCTTATCGCGGCTCTCCCACTTGCCATAAATTAATTGTCGAGTCATAACCCGCAGGCTCTTGCGGGTTGGCTAATTAGTCCGGAGTTTTTTTTTTTTTTTTTTTTTTTCACCTGCTGGGCTATCTCCCGTCCGAGGCGTCGTCGTTAAGCCGCCGCGCCACGCCGCGCCACGCCGCGCCCGCCTCTGATACTTATTGTGGCATTCAACGGCGTGGCGGGGCCGAACCCGGCGAGCGGGCCTCGGGAACAGCGGGTGTAAGCGGCCAAATATGCACTTTTAATTAAATAACACCTGCGTACCTTCTGTTTATCCTACCGAGAGCTGGCGGATAAAGACGCACGGCGGTATCATGTTCCCGACCGATACTGCGGGATTTGCAGCCGCGCCGTTGGGTTTATTTGGCTAGTCTGGCATGATAATGTGCTAAAAACATACAGTGGAAACATTACTACTTGTACAAATGTTAGCGTGAGGCTGAGTGCTTTGGTTTGTTTATGGAAAATACTGGAAATACTGCACGTGGTTTTAATGACCTTTTAAGCATTTCATTTCGAAAAAAAAAACCCAGCACAATACCACACGGCCATAGAATGACAACGACGCAAATTTCACAACGGTATCACGATATGACAATTTTTTTCCACAACGGTATGAGGATATGGTGATCGTCTGACAATAGTATCACTATACAACACAATAGTAAATGGGGAAAGCCTTGCAAAATTGTCAAATATTTGAAAATTTATCATGATAGTTTGACTTTTACAAACAGCGATAGTTTGACAAAGGCATCATGATACAGCGATAGCTTCACAATTTGTATCATGATATGAGGTTGTTTTTTTTACAGTAGTAAACGGCAATGGTTTGACAATAGTATCAAAATACGGCGGTTGTTTGACAATTGTATCAAGTGCTGCAACCAACCATTATTTTAATAATCAATCTGTCGATTAATCGATTAATTGGATTTTTTTAAAAAAACGTCTTTTAATTTCCATCCTTTAATTCCAAAACCTAACATTATTTCAAACTGATTATTGATGACTCAGGTTACTGGTTTGGTTCGTAACATGTCAGAAGATAAGCAAAAATGTTGATCGTTGTATTCCAAGTTAAAAGCAAATGTTTTATTTTGATGCCAGACAAGGATCATCAGTAGAGCACTACAGAAATCAGATATTTACTGGGAGCGAGTTTAAGCCCTACAGCTAGCTCAGCTGCTACTCATGAGACCGATTTTCCTCCATCAACTAAGTGGAAAATTAACACTCAATCAATCAATAAATGGCCACTTTTGAGAATATTGTTAACAGAATGTGAGAATGATTCCATGTCAATGATGAATGAGTGAAGGTAGCTGAGAGGAAGCGATCTTCCTGGAGTCTTTTTTGAACGTCGAGGTGAAGCCGAAGGGGGGGGGGGGGGGGCACGGCCAGGCTGACAAAAGAGGCAGCCCTTGTCATCACAGCCCATGCACCGCCGCCATATGCCCTAGCCGCGACGCCACCCACCCCCTCCCCGTCCGTCCCCCTTGATACCGCTACTGCTGGCACCAGGCCCGGTGTGCAGTGTAGCTGAACAATGGCCGCCAGGCTGTTCAAACACAAATTAATATTGTCCACAACTAGGTTTATGTGACGGGCACGAACTTGGGAACGCGACGACATAATAATAAGGTACCACGGACAGCTGGATTAAAAGGAGTAGTAATGATACAGTACAGTGTGAAGCGAATCGCGTTGACCTCCGCCAAGGCCACCGTTTTTGCATAGTCCAAAATGGAACGGTTCTGACGTTAAACAATACTGAATTTGGTAAAAGATTTCAGGAACAATTCACCTATAAAGTTGCGCAAAATGTGGGAACCGTCATGTTTGTTCGGTGCTTAAGCGCCCGACTGATTTTTTGGCAGACCGATGCAGATTCTGATATTTATTTTGCGATCGATTCCGATAGCCGATCAATCCGTAGATTCATTTTAAAAATATATAATGACTAAAACGACTTCTTTTTTGGTCCCTTAACGCTTACAACAATAGAGATATTAATTACAGGCAAAGTAGGTGACTTTTTCACCATAATTTGTCCCTTCAAAATTGTTTAACTTTGCAACAGAGAAAAAAAATGGGCAAAATTAAACCGATTTTTTGCAAAAATTGGTCAAGTTTTGGGAGGTGGAAATTTTGGTCGCGATACAGTGACGGTTTGACAACAGTATACGGTGATAGTTTGACAATATCACGATACAGCGATGATTTGACAGTAGTATCACGATACAATGTATCAAAAATGTGTTTGCTTCCAGTTGGATTTTTTTGTATAATGCTACTAACACCAAAAAAAAAAATGCTAAAAATGTGACCTCCTTGTTGGAGGTATTACTAAAAAAAGATCCTTCAGCAAGAAAAAAAAAAACCCCAAAACAAATCCATTGCACCTTCAAAAATCACCCGTGTGCAAAATGGGTTGATGTGATAAAAATCAGGTGTAATGGCTGAGTGTTCCTCACAAAGCCTTTGAAATTCCTCAAGCAGGAAACATACGTTGGACACAAGAGGATTTGTTTTCCTTTCACTCATCCATTTATGCTTTCATGATCCAATTTCCGTTGAGGATCTTCCCAAAACAAAGCCACTGGATATTTAGAAAACCCTGGAACGTTCCATTTTTTATAGGAGACGTCGGCAAATGCTGCATAATTCTGCATGACTGTTTTTCTTTTTTTTTTTTGTGTGTGTGTGTGTGTGTGTGAAATATTCATTACGCCAAGAGCAATGAGAACGTCAGAGTTTTTTTTTTTTTTTTTTTTTTTTTTAATGAACGGGAAACGGCCGGAAATAACATCCCAGCCGGCACGCCGCCAAGTCACGCAATAGCTGAGAGGGTTGAACTTGCGTGCCGCATCAAACAAAACAGTGACGGCGACGCTGGGACAACAAAAACAAACTCCGGGCTTTGTGTTTTCCTGCGCGCGAGCCTAGCTCGCGAACACATCACTTTCGCATATTCTCTTTTGATTTTTTTTTTTTTTTTTTTTATGAATGATGAGCGCAAACAGCTACAAACGGGTACATTGTTAAGTTCAGTCAAGGGACATTATGACTCGGGTCTTGATTTTGTTCACACTGACAATCTGTTATACATCATATTTCAACTGGATCAACTGATTATTACTATGCCCGTCGATAGTGGTACCAAATGTTTCATTTCTATAGGAACAATTTCAAATCTATACTTTTTAAAGTTGACAGGACAGCTTTAGAGGGAGCTTGTCAATTGTTACCCTCCATCAGATGACGCTACGGCAAAGAGTACTTAGTTACGATATTTCGTAAGTTTCCGATCCGTTCTACGTTTTATAACCGATCGATTGATTGTGTCCATCCCCCTTGCTACCAAATGGTGAATTTTTCTAAATTGAAATGCAACTTCAAAATGTCACCCTCTTTGCTGCTTTTTAGACTCGAAAGGGTAGCTCTACAGATGTCACTTTTACAGTATATTGTTAAATTTCGTCAAATGGCGCCGCTACGTAGTGAATAGGTTCATCACGAGTGTCAGATTACGATCCGTGATGTAGTTCAAAAACGATTAATAAATAGGTTATCATGCCTTTAGCAAGTGGTTGGAAAAACATTACATTTGTTACTCCAACGGAGAAAGAAACGTCGGCCTTGTCAGGTTTTTTTTAAGACTGGACAAGGAAGTCTTTTTATTATTTTATTTTAGGGGACAGGGACCGGGCCGGCCAATTGACACCTGTTGAAATGCAATGGGGGTCAAATATATATATATATATATATATATATATATATATATATATATATATATATATATATATATATATATTTATTTTTAAACCCCACCAAAATACCTCTTCAAACTTCAAAAATACTGAGAAACATTCACTATGCATTTTCCAGGAACAACAGGTAGGAAATGGTGGCGAACTGGTGGGGGATACGAAAAATAAATAAATAAATAAATATTTATTTATTTATTTATTTATTTATTTTAACACATTCACTGCCAGATATTTTTAGACCCTCTTTTACCCTAACTTTGCAAAAATTTGAAAAAAATATATAAATAAGTTCCTGGGTTTGAATGGCTGGGCTGTGAAAAGACAAGAAAATTCACCAATGGCAGTGAAGGTGTTAATTAAAAAAAAGAAAATACACAAAAAATCTACGACTATGCGAATACACGGGTGCCGAACTGCGTGTATGTTGGGGTCCACTGTATTGTTGAATTAGATCAAGTGAAGCTACTCTTACTTTTGGACTAGTATTTTTTTTTTTTTTTTTTTTCAGATTTTTATTTTTTATGATTGGTCATATATTTTGAAAACGTTGACATTTGATGAATTCATGTTGACTTTGATGAACGAATGAAAAATAAATAACCAATCAATCATTCATGAAACGAATCCATACATTATTTATGTATTTTTTTGTGCTATAGTGTGTTCCGTTCCCAGCGTACATTCCATTCGTCTTTTAATATTATTATCTTAATATTTGTAGTTAACAGCCGGGAAAGATTTGAGTTGAAGTCGAGCCCGACTCCCCGGTCGAGTACGACCGAATAAGTTAACTTGCCGGCAGTGTTTCCACGCTGCTAAATCGCCTCTAATATACCTGTCATGCTGCAGATAAGGACTTCACCGATTCGGGCGTAAACGAGAGAAAAAAAAACTTGACAAAAGACGTCAACGTTGAACCTAAATCTGGGAACGCCGCGTGCAGAGTGGTGACATTGTCGCAGGTGTCAGAAATTTTCGATGCTATCTCTGTCTTGCTAACTGTGACAGAAAAGGCTATCTGATAGTGTGGATTTTTTTTTTTTTTTTTTTACTTTGAAAAGCGTCAACTCATTGATGTGACGCATACAATTAGCAGGAATAAACTAGAAAGAGAAGCCCGAGGAGAATCCATTTAATTTTGGTCAGGATCTGAATGAAATAAAGTTATTTAGTTAAACTGTTCTGAATCGACAGTTATTTATATACAAAACCATGAGTTATTATTGGCAATAGTTTACATCAAGAACGGTGTCAGGAAGATTTGACGCCGTTTTGAAATAGTTATAGCAATAGTTTTAGAATAGGATTATGATATGGCAATAGTTTGACAGTAGCATCAGGAGACATTTTACAATTGTAATGTTCTGTATGCCCATCGGAATATTGTAATGTTTGGTTTGGTTTAACATTTTGGTGTTTCAATTAGGGCTGGGCGATATGACCGAAAAGTACATCACGATATAAATGTTTGCATATTGGTCGATATCAATATATTGATATTGATTTTTTTTTTTTTCCTTTTTTGAACTATTGAAAAATAATGGTACTAAAGGTACTAAAGAATACTTTGACAAGTATGTTTGTTTAGTTAAGTATATTTTAATATGTGCGGAGGGGTAAAACGAAAAATAATCAAATTTGTATCTGTCCCTATGGCAGTTTTTCACCTAACACCGGCGGCCAGACACGTATCGCCTTCGATTAACACGGGTTCAATGAACTGCCCATTCTTCCAAACGCGGATCCGCTAAAGCCACGTGTGACGGAAACACGACCGAAAACGATGTCAATCCATCTGTCTGCCAATTTGCATACAATTCCGCATTTCCATAGAGACGAAAAACTGGGCTCGCCGTCAGTTAGGCACGCGCGTGGCCCACCCGATCTGCGATTGGAGAGCGGCGCCTCGGAGGCACGGCGTCCTGGGACAGCGGCGGCGACGAAACACAATTAAACAATTACTCAATCACTTGCCGGAGATTGTCGGAACTTTTCCATTCTGGGGCCGTTTCATTATTGCCAAGTTAACTGCGCGTGCCGTTGAACTCTGGCGAAGGAGCTCGGCTGCTTTACGACCCCCTTACATGTAATTAGCCGTAATTAATGGTACTACTTCAAAAGAGGCCATTCCCTCTATGTACCTCGTGTGCCCCCCACCCCACTCCCCCATCTTCCCTCTTGTGGCACACTTCAATGCCTTAATGTTGGGTTAATACTCAAGGCTGACAAATGCACACATTGCAGTACTAGAGCAACCAATGTGGACTCGAAGGAGGTCTACACACTGTGGACACACCACAGACTTCTCAGGATGCTAACCTAATTGAGTAAGAAATGATCTTCATCCATCTGTTTTTCTAAAAGTCCAAGTCCCACACTCTAAAAACAGTTGGGTTGGAAATAACACAATTTGGGGTCAAAAAAGGTCCACTACTTTTTCTGGATTGTTTTTGCAGAAAACAACCAAAAAAATGGGTAGTTTTGTACAAAACAACCCCCAAAACTGGGCTGTTTTGTACAAACCAACGCAAGGTGGGTCAAATTGACCCAATTTGTGGATTGTTCCAATTTTGACCCAAACTTGTGTTATTTTTAACCCAACTGTTTTTAGAGTGATCAGAGTGACATTTTTTTTTTTTTTGTGAGCATGAGCATTCTGACTTCTTTGACTTTTGAAAAGAACACTAACGAGATAAGCGCAAATGACTTGTGGAAAGTGTTTACGTGGTATGTTTTGTTTGTTGCTCTTTGTCGCGAGTGTTTCAAACAGTCGGTGGACTGACAAACAAATGGAGAAGACGTTCAGATCCCCTTTGGAATCGAAATGCTAATGCTAAAAATCAGAGCTGGGCATTCCGCCTATGTGACGGACCGGTTCGTCTATCCGCCTAGGACTGGCGCCCATTTTGCCGACGGTTGACGAATGACGGGAACATTTTTAAAATAGACGGACTAGGCATAAAAGTAAATCTTAAAAGTAATCAACTGCAATGCAAAAGTAGCAATCCAAGAGTTCACAAAGAACGTTCGGGTGGTTGCTGTTCTGCTAAATCGCAGTGTGTAGCTATCGGGATTTCTCGGTGTGGGTGTTAATTGGAACCGAACATAACTAAACAACCAATGAAAAATTGTTTACTACGATCTTAACAGTTAGCTCCATTGGTCTTTTCAGAGCACACCTCCTGCATTCGCACAGTGATAACACGATCGTTGTTATCGATCGTTGCTTGTTTGTACACCATGGTTACCAAAATGCATGTTTTTGAGCAGAAACTTGACAACAAAGTGATTTGACTATATTAGCCATTAAACTATGATGCGGATTTCCAGGTGAAATCTTCAAAAATTAAAATATCACAACGTTGTTGCCATAGCTGTGGAAACCCGTCATTGCTAGCTGACGACAGACGATGCTGAAGAACAGTTATTTCAGGCCAGCAATATTTCATTTGAACACTCAAAACCAAGTCAGAAGACAGTTCAGTTCCTCTTAAAATAAGTCAACGTAGATGAAAAACATCATTAGATCAGACCCCCCAGCTCAGAACTGCATCAATTGACCGGAGGGTGGCGAACGTCACGGGAAGCATTAATGCCCGGATGCGGCGGGCTTCCCCCTTTGGCTTCAGACTGCCAATAATTGCTTCAGTTGTTGCTCTTTGCGCGGTTCTCTGTGCTCGCTCGCTCGCTCGCTTTAGGGTCAGTGAAATTACCTCCGCTTCAAAAAGTAGGCTACGGCCGGTCCACGCGAGCCGCCCGCCACAAAAAGGGCCGAATATACGGAACGTATACATCCTCAACTGGAAGGTGACGAGAGAACTGGGGGTGGAAACAAATACAACAATCATAAAACCGAATGGCAGAATAGCTAGCTTTGCAAGGTGACAAGGGATGTGGAGCTTGAAAAGAAAGAAAGTTGGCTCCCATTACTTGTCACGTTTAATAGCAAATACCTTAAAGTTATGAGCCTAGGTTGACTTAATTCAACCAAAATCACAAAACATTGACTCAAGAGTCCTAAAGGTGACAATGGAAAAAATTGGTGCAGTCTAGGCCTGATGACTTAGTGTCAAATACGTAGAATTGTTAAACAGCAAGACCCTAAAAAATTATGACACTAAATTGACTTAATTCACCCCAAATCACATCAGCATTGATTCAAGAGTCTAAAAGATGACAATTGACGGGGATTTGACGGAAATAATAAATTAAAGAATGAAGTCACTAAAGTGTTTGACGAGCTAACTTTGAATACTCCGAAATCGGCAAAAAATGGACAATCGCGACACCACCTTGATTTAATCAAACCCAAATCACAAAAGAGACAAAAGAATCAAAAAGGTGACTTTAGTTTAAACCAAAAGTATGTTTAGTTAGTGTTTGACAAGTCGGGGTCAAATACATGCTGAATTGTGTGAAAACCTTTGTTGCGACACCAATGTGACCAAATTCATCCCAAATCCCAACAGAAGACCAAAAAAGTCAAAAATATGGCAAAGGATAGGGAATTGAAACTACAGACAAGTAAATCAAGACTTCACTAAAGAAAAATTGTAGGCGGTGCCAAACTGTACTCCCATTTTTGGCCTCTTGGTCAAGTCATTTTTAACTTACAAAAAACAAGAAAATACCAGCGTGCCTGCTAAAAATTGTGATTTCTCATTATTTTTGTGTAGATTCAAGTCATCCAGGTCATGGTAATCCACAATTTTTGAATCAAGGCAACTGGACTTTTACTGTCTGTTAAATTTGTTTTTTTTTTATGGAAGGGTATTGCTGCCACACCATGAAAAAAACCCAAGTTACATTTCACGTTATGTTGTGATAAATTTCACGTTTTAACATGAAAGGTTTCCCATTTTAACGTGATCACATTAAAAGATAAGTGTGGCTTCCACATTCGACAAAACAACAAAGTTCAGTTTGAGGTCAGAATGTCTTCTTTTTAAATCTTAAATATTTTTAAACACATAGCCTTCCTTTTCAACAGTATTGTAGGAGAGCAGTGTGGTAGTAGTACTAGTAGTAACTTTGATTTATAAGACACAAAAAGGACTACGCAAGTTACCTGAATCGACAGTCAAGCTTATCAAGTTTTAATATGAAAATTATCACACTAAAATGTGAAAACCATCACATTAAAAAAATGAAATGTATCATGATAAAACGTGAACTCTATAGTGTAAAAAAATTTAACAATAAATCCATCACATTAAAACGTTATCTTAACGTTAACTTATCACGTTGTAACGTGATATTGATTTTGTTCCCCCTTTTTTAATTGTCTTTTGAGAACATTAAAACATTACTTGGACGCTTAATTTACTTGCTAATTAGTCAAATTTAGGCAAAAATCGTATAATGCCTCTCTCCTAACTTCTCAAATCGACCTCCAATCACAGTGACGTCGAGTAAAGAGTCACTAAATTCCTGAAAACGAACCGAAATGTGCTATTTCCCATCGTTAAAAGACTGTCACAAAGTTTTAGTGTTTCGCAGCTTTCGCTCCAAATTGCGCGCGGTGCTCCGGAATGCGACCCACCTGCGTTCCGGAGCTTCTTGTTCCGATAGACGGAGAAGATGACCAGCAGGTTGCCCAGGATGTCCACAACGATGGTGAAGATGAGGAAGCAGCCCAAAGTTGTGGTGACCCACGGCGGGCGGTTGAGAACGGCGGCGGCGGTGTCGTCGTCGTCGGGGTCCGGCGCGGTGCTGTTCACCTCAGACCCATTTGTGACCATTGTACAGGGAGGACGAACTTTATTGTCCCGAAAGCGAGCGAGCGAGCCGTGGGGCCGGCCGGCGGGGGTCTCGGCGAGCTATCGGCGGGATCCCGCTGCCAACGCCGGGACTCGGTCGCCTGGCGCGGCTCCGGTCCTCATCCTCCACCGCCTCCTTCTTCGCCCTTTCCCGGCTTGAGTGACGGCGAGTGGACTTGTGGTTCCTCCTTGCACCATCCCCTCTTGTTCTTCTCCCTCCCTCGCGCCACGCGGCGTGTCTCTCCTCTCCAGAGTCCACGCGTGCTGTGTGTGACAACTTCCACACGCCAGAAGCACCACGTTGGGGACTGTATGGGGGGTGGGAGGGGTGGGGATGGGGGTGGTTGTCGGGCGTTTGGTGTTGGGGGGGGGTAGGCCGTTGGGGGCACTTGCACCCTGAGACCGAGCGGAGGAACTGCAGGCTTCATTCATGGCGCTCAGCCATTCATCTTTTCCACGATGGCGCCTTCTTCATTCAAGTTTTTTTTTTTCTTCTCTTTCATGGAAAACGCCAGCAGACAACACAACAAACAGGGACCTGTCTGCATAACCTGCGTCTCAATTAATTCCCCCAGCTCTGTGAAATGTCGACATAAAAAAACACTTTAATCCCGGTTGGACACACAAACTTGATTTGTTTACATTTTGGAGCAGTTTCTCTAAAGGAATGAATAATGTGTCTAAATTAATGTAAATGTAACGTGGAATTTTATGGATGTTAAGCCTTTTCCTCTCTATAGATGCTCACTATAGAGAAAACATTGCCTTATCAGAAAAACGTGATCAATCATCACCACAAATATGTAAACGTGTCACATATTAGAACCACTGCTCTAATATACACAATATTTGGGATTTTATGGACGTTAAGCTTTTTTCCCCTCCATTGACGCTATAGAGAAAACGTTTAACGTCGCTTTATGTAAAAATAGAGGGGGGGGGGGGGGGGATAGTGATCAATCATCACCAAAAATACATGTGAACATTGATCAGTTCTTGGACATCAAGCGAGATTAGGCTTTTTTTATGGAGAGGAAAACCATAAAATCCAAAACATTGGGGTGATCATTTAAATATTTTTAGAGGTTTAAGTAGGCATGGGTAGAGATGCATATACGGATTTTGGTGATAAGTGGTCGTAGTTTTTTTAAAGTAAGTGACACTTTGAATTGAAAAGTTCCCGAAGATGGATGGTAACAAACAATGCAAAATGCTATTGATATGCTAATGTTTGGCATCAACAGTTGCGGTCTTTAAAGCAACAGATATTTGAATCGAAACGGAGCATAGCAGTACTCACAGGCATTTACCTTTTGTCTTTGTTTTACTATTGACTGTTTGTTAAGCGTCTTAATGGTCTCAGAGTTGCTCATATATCAATACATATATAGATATATGACAATGTTGATCATAGAGATCATAAATAGCAATTATTATCATTTTTGTATACATTAATTTAATTGTTCCTGACTGCTGGCTACAAGGACATTTTTAAACCTGTCTTGTGTCACCATCTTGTGGCTTAGATGCAGCACTACACCCTAACAGCCACTCAGAAGAAGCGGTTCATTTCACACGAGAACCTTATGTAATAATATATATTTTTTAAATCGCCATATTAAGCAGTGACCTATCTACAGAAGGCCTTTTCAAAGTTTTACGTTGCCAAGCATAAAAGCTGTTTAACAAATGCTTCATTTGTGTTTTCATTAGTAATCCAGTAATTATAAAAAAACCATTAACATTATCTCATGAATACAAATGCGCTTTACTTTAAAAACCTCAACTTTGGAGGTCAAAGCCGAAACGATTAACTCCACCAGTGACTTTTTGTGTGAAGTCACCACAGAATGAAACAAATACATATTGAACTATAATAGAGAATAGAAAAAAAATAGATGGGAATGTTTTGATTTACTGTGATTATTTCAAAATGTTAAACTAAATGTTTTTTTAAAAGTACATGAATTTATTCAAGAGCTTGAAAAAATATTTGTTTCACATTTGTAAACAAAATGTTAAAAAAATGTTTTTGAACGTAAGAACTTTTCTTACTCTTCTTATCTTTATTTTTTTCTACAAATCAGATCAAAATAAAATCCAAAAATAAAATCTGTAAATATCCATCCATTCGTTTTCTGCATATCTTAAAATTGTACTTTTTTTTCCAAAACTACATCATTTAAAATATGAATTAGTACACTATTACTATAATACTAACATGAAATCCATTGTGGTAAATGACAATTTATTTTAAAATTTCCAAATAGTTTAAACTATTATTTGAATACAAACACCTTTTAAAATAATACAATATCTATATTTATTTAAAAAATATGTACAGGTATTCTTTTTAAATCAAAAATTGTAACACAAAAAATATATGTAAATAAAAAAAGACGCACACAGCTATATGTATTTTTTAGGAATAATTTATTGCCAGTAAGAAAGCGTGAGCTGGTGGCAGTAATTCAATAAAATCCTTAACAAGACCGATGCGTCGCTCACGCACACACTCGCACACACATATACACAGACACGGGCAGTATCCATGACGACCATAAATATCATCGGGTCCTGTTTCCTTGATGGAAAAATAAACGAGGTTCCAACGTCAACATGTACAAACATTTTAAAAAAACATGAATAATGCAGTCGTTCACTGAGGACCCTTTTTTTTTTCTTTAAACGACAAACTTTTTTCATGAACGTTAGCACAGTAAGGCCGATCATGTCACACCGTTTCTTCAAAATAAAAGCACTGAATATCTACAAAACCTACTTTGAAATCAAAACTGTACATTGACATTTACACTGAAAATCACCACTCGTAGAAAATGTTCTATTTATAGAAACTGTTGCGTATTTCTCTTTATTATTGTCGAGAGGTTTTTCTTTTTCGTTTCCTTCTTGAACTGTTGAAATGGACAGTACACTTCCTGTGAGTCGGGACCTTTTTTTTGTCCTCTCGCATGCCATACTTGCCAATCTTCCCGCTTCAGAAAAACTTGATCGGAGCAACGACTGTAAAAATCCTGTGAATAACACTTTTTTTGGGGGGGAGATATCCCAAATTGAGGGGCTTATTATAAAGCGTACTTAATAAGAAACAAAAAATGAGGCAAATCATTCGCGTCGACTTCATGTTTCTTGCAAATTTTCTTCACTTTTAACAACACTGAGATATATGAAATTGCAAGTATTTTTGAGGGAAGCAATTCCCCCTTTAAAATACATTGAAAAATAATTGAAGAAAAAAGTATTTACTGCCTTCTGGTTTCAAAACGTGTTATCCATGAATTTGTTGCGTATACCATGTAGAAAGTATGCATGTCATACTTTTATGCGCGTTCACAGGGAGGGAATGTGGCCCACGACAAAAATCAGTTCGATACCCCCGGTCTAAACGTTCTGCCTATATTTGCTAGCTAATACTGGGCAACTCTTAGCAGTCCCGGAGAAATATGGAAGTAATCCGACACCACGGAGAAAAAAAAGGAAGAGATTTGTGCTATGTCAAAGTGTCCTTGAGCAAGATACTGAACCCTCAGTTGCTCCTGATGCTGCGCCATCAGTCGGTGAATGTGAACTCAGTGTGAAGCGCTTTTGAGTGCCTTGATAGGTGGAAAAGCGCTACACAAGTGAAAGACCATTTAGAACAATCGCAACAATCAGGAGAACTGTACGACTGGGAGGAAGTAGTAAAACACGGGAGGGTTGGCAAGTATGTCGCAAACTTAAGTTGTGAGTTAATACAGAGAAACTTTTGGCCATCCTTAACAGGAGAAATGTGGCACAACAAAATACGCGCGGATTGGCAAGTATACATCAGTCCAAATATCCCCCTTGTGGACTCAGATCGTACCAGGCGTAGAAGCAAAAAAAAAAAAAAAAAAGAGGACCTGCGGGGCGGCTTCAGGCACTTTTTGTGGGGATCCAGTGTCAGACTTCAGTGTGCTGCTGGGAGCCCAGCGGCGGGATGGACAGTCGCTCAAAATGGCCGTCGTCGCCGCTCTCGTAGTCGCTGATCATGGCCTCGGACTCCTCGCAGCACGCCGACATGTCCGAGCAGGAGGCGGTGGACGCGTACAGCGACAACGACATGTCGTCAAAGTCCCGACCCGCAGGGAAGCCGGCCGTGGCCGTGGTGGAGGATGGCGGGGCGGCGTCGCCGTCGCCCCGCGGGTCCAAGTACTGGCCGAGGCTGTACAGTTCCGGCAGGGCGGGGCGGCGGCGGATCCCGTCGGTGGTGGCGGACCGCAGTGTGTCGCCGTACTCGGGCGGCGGTGGTGGCGGCAGCTCGTCGCCGGACGGGAAGTCATCGGGCGGTGGTGGGAAGTCGCTCTCGATGTCGTAGCCGCCCGGGTAGTAGTCGGTGTCCATAGCGCTCGGGTCGCTGTACAAAGGGGCGGGAGGCGACTCCACCAGCTCGTACTGCGGGAACTCCTTGATTCCCGGGAGCTGGACACTCGGCATCCAGTCAGACGTGTCCCAGTGGTATCCTGGACGGGGAAAAACACTAACGTTAACATTCCGATGCTAACTTTTTGGGAAAGTTGATAAGCATGCAAACACACACCACTTGTTTATGACTACTTGACGACATCCTGAGGAACAGAGAAGAATAAAACAGGGATTCTGACGACATTTGGTCACACCACACAAACAAACCGAAAAAAAAAAACAAGTTTCCAATAATTCCATAATTCGTACAGTTCAGTTTGCACTTTTTTTTTTAAGTTGCCAGAATGTATGTACCACCGTTTTCAAAATGTAGAAAATGACAAACTGTAATGAAAATAATAAAAGTTTGGTTAACATTTTTATTTGTTTCTCCTGTCATAAATTAGTCCACCATTGCCGATAATTCGTACAGTTCGGTTAGCATTAGTAGCAACAGTGCTAACATACATTCCGGCATTCCGACATCTTGCTGTCTGTTGATTGGTTGACAGACAACATGGTGAGATCCCGGAATATTTTTAAAATTGACATCAGAATATGAGACAAAATGAAGTTTTTTTTTTCTTTGTGCGCTAGGTTTCATTTCTGTTTCTTTTGTCAAAAGTTGATGCACCAAAATGCTTGTATTTGGATACGTTCGGCTACCTAAAAGGTGGAGCGCAATAGGAGCACGAAATTCCGGCAAAAACTAAAAAGTTGCAAGTTGCAGAATAATCCTTATTGATGTGTGCACAACTTTTTGTTTGGCTATGCTTCAGCTACCTAAAATGTGTTGCGGGATTATCGGAGTATAAATGTCGCAATTGAAAAACCCCCCCAATGTAACAGAAACTGAACTGCAACCACATGGTGGAAACATACACATAAAATATTTGGCTGGCATTTTTATAGTTTTTTGTTGCTTACAGTAAAAAGCATGCAACCACACAACCACATGTTAATTAACAACAACACTTCACAGAATCCTGATAGGGCTTATGATGACATCTGGTCATGTAACACACCAACACATAACATGTCAACATTGTGGCAAGTTTTTCATTCCCGTCAAAAGTCCTAAAGTTGTGGAATAATATGGAACTGGAATTTGAAATTTTGCCAGTTTGAAACGATTAGGAGAAATACTAACACATCTCTCTGCTTTGTTGAAGTCTAAGGCGGCTATGCACTTAGGTAGTGAAGTTTCTCTTTCAGACAAACCTGCTCTTTAGTTTTGAAACTGAACTACTGCCATTATGGTGGCTATCAACAAACGAAAAAAAAAAAGTGTTCTGTTTGTGATTTTGTATGATCTACTTTTTGTTGACTTTGAAAAAACATGCAACCACAAAATGACTTGTTTATTAATAAACTTGATGACATCCCGAGTGCAACCTAATTATGATTGTGATGACATTTGGTTATACAACACACACAGACACACCAAAATCCTAGTTGTGATAAAGCGTATTACAATTATTAAGAGTACAATTACGAGTTTTGTCATTTTTACAAATAAATTAAGTGAATTGTTATTCAGGTCAATTTTATTTTTTTGATGTAAAAAAAACCCCAATCATTACAACAAAAACGTTTTTTTTTGCTTTTCTTTTCCATACTACTATGGTTTTATGATCGGTTCTTAACTGATAGCTAGTACCATCACGTCAACGGAATAGCTAGCGTTTCAAGTTATTTTGTACTGAACCGAACTGCAAAGATTAGCGGCAGGAAAAACAAATAATTAGTTACCAAACAGAATTCTTTAAAGCTAAGATCACCAAATCATTCGTGGGGGAACTCAATAAATCTTGACACCAGACTTCAGCTTTCACACCAGAACACTAAAGACATAACAAGCTTTGGACATTAGCGCCGGGTTAGTGGTTAGCAGCGTCACACCCAAAATAACACACAAACACCAAAGAAAAAGTCACCTCTTGTGTTCTTGAGCTCACGAGCCAAAAAAGACTCTTTAATAAGAATCCATGAAGAAGAGGAGGAGGAGAAAGAGAAAACACGTTAAAAAATGGTGGAGGGCGCTAACAAAGCTAACAAAACAGTGGGACACGGAGTTTGGGTGAAGGTGACAAAACACGTGGAGGGCTAATTTGACAGGGTTGCCATTCTCCTAAAGAGTGCTAGAGGTTTTTTATTGTACATGTTAGCGAGCTAGCTAAGAAAATGGCGACTCTGCTAACCACACGACAACAACAACGAAGAGAAAAATGGTACCTTCTCCTTCCACCGTGTCAAGCACAGAGTTGACAAAGTGGATGACAGTCACTATGGAGGCTTGCAAGAGGAGAGATGATCCAGCATTAGCATAAATGATAACAACAATACACATGGAGGGAATGTGAAGCTAATGCTAACACAGAATATGGCGTTTCTAACAAGGAGACAATGGCAGATGGCCACTCAGGGTGGGCATGAACCTACTAAGATTTTTTAAATAAATCATTTTTGATTAATTTGTCTAAAATCCACAAATTATTATTAATATTAATGGTGCAGACCTAGAGAGCAAATCCATTGTGGAGACATTTAGCATTTTTTGGTATGATAATTATGTACATTTAATAACATATCTTTTTTTTTTTTTCATTTTGGCCAGATTTTTTTGCCTGTCCATTCTGCTTTTCCCAAAATTAATTTGATAGTTTTTCAGTCAATCAAAAATATTCATTCAAATACCCAGCCCTATTGGTGACACATTTACAGGGGGTTGAGGTTGTGGATTACAACATGACATAGTGACGCACTATGAGGTGCTAGTGCTACACTATACGAACATACAGTACTTTGGCGTAAAATTCCCCGGAGATTTAAATGCATTGCCCACAAAAAAAGAGGAAGGGGATGCAGGGAAATGAGACACTAATGACCTGTGAATTCAATTTTAAGGCTCATTTTCATTTTGGACGATCAGCAATGACAATTTGGTCTGATGACAATCATACAAGACTTGTATCAAAAATCTGCTTTTTTTTCACAACAAGAAGCTCTTTTTTGTTAAATCCCAATTTGATTTGTGGGCTAATAATTCTATGAAAATATGACATACAACTCTCTTACGACACAGAAGAGTTGCACATCACTGCTAACCTAAAATTGAGCATTATGAAATATATTAAAAACCCAGACCCTTTTTTGATAGAGGTCTTATACTGCATCCGTGCATCTGCATCAAAAATGTAGTTAAAAAAATGCTCCCTTTTAATTTTGAATTGACCTGCTCCTTGCTTAACAGTGTCATAAAAAGTGACAAACTGCTCTCATTATAATGCTGAACAGTTGCACAACACTTCAAAAGAGTGCCTGCGTGATTAAAATATTGGTAATCAATACCGAAAACTGAGAAATATGAAGTATATTAAAAATGCAGAATTATTTTAAATAGGAGTCTTGTATTGGATTGTGACATGATGAATGAATGGGAGGACAGAACACTGAGTACCATTGCAATACGTTCCTTGGGGCTTGCTTTAACAAAAACAAACAAATAAAGGGAGGCATGCTTTAATCAAATAATCAGTGTGCGAGGAATTTCAAACATAACATGGCTGCCGTGGTTATGAAAAAAAGACATCATGCAATTGATTTTTCATCCCAGGAGAATTCCAACAGCTTTGTAACTTACAGGCCTTTCTTGTTTTTTTTTTTGTTTTTTTTTTATTCTAAAAGCGTGTTCTGGACCTGTGGACAGATTTGATCCATATGGGAGCTGAACCCCCGCAGCAAAGAGAAGGAAAGAGTGAAAAAAAAAAACACACATGTGACTCAGGAAGCCACCACCAATGGAGAGTCCATAAAACAAGTTAGCGTAACAGAAGAAGAAAAACAAGGTATCAAAAGAATAACACAAGTTTAGACTTGATAATGAGCGTTCAAAGGCGAGTAAATGGCTTACCGTTGTCGTCGCACGACTCGGATTGGAAGGAGCTGAGCGACTGGACTTCGGACATGCTCCCCCTGGTGTTGAAAGGGTGACATGCACTCTCTTCCACAGGTTTCTTGGTCACGCAGTCCAAGTCCACAACTTTGGCTGCAGGGCCGAGATGCAAAACGTCGTATTCAAATACAGGTTATATGTTATTTCTAGAAAATTGTTATAATTATTTCTTGGAAATTAAATAAATAAGTGAATAAAAATGTACAGAAAAAAAAGTATTCAAAACAATCCGATTTTTTTTTGTTAAATTGAAAAGACAAATTCAAATTTTTTCGTTTTTTTTTTAATTCGAATCAAAATTACTAAGGTAGTTATTTTTAAGGGAATTTATAACACTAAACAGTCATTTTTTAATTGTACATTTGTATTAGATTATAGTCTGTTGTTTTCTAAGTAACATTTTTTTGACAGTTTGAGTAGCACAATATTTGGTGATTTTTAAGATTTTTTCATTGGGCAGTGAATGCATCTCCAAAGAGTTCCCCCCAAAATGTATGTCCTTAGAATTTTTTGAAAAGAGAGATACAGGTGCTTACCGAAACTTTATTGTTGTAATTTTGATTTTGATTAAATAAATAAATAGGGAAAACGTGTTGGACAGTGCAAGTTATTTATAACATATATTATTTTTTTGAAATACAAACAATTCTTATTGTTCTTGTTCGATTTGAAAAGAATTAGACAAACAGTACAAATGTGTGCCTCCTGCATGACGATCGGCCGGACAAACTCACCATCGTAGTCGTAATCCCAGCTGGGCTTCTGGATGGAGTCGCTGTCCGACACCGAGTTGGAAGGCGGCGGCGGCGGCAGATTGGGTGCCACGCTGCACACGGCCACCGTCTTGCGGTGGCCGTGCACGGCGTCCGGGTTGAAGGTGCTGAACTCGGGGTGCTCGGGGATGGCCGAGCCCTCGAAGGAGTTGCGGTCCAGGTTGTTGCGAGAGTCGCTGGGGATGCTGGGCGTGTACGAGATGGGCCGCACGGGCACCTGCGGCGGGATGTCCGAGTAGACGTTCTTGTTGAACTTGGGGTCGAAGTACGGCCTCTGGAGGAAGGAGTGCGGCACGCTGGAACCGCCTCGCTTATCGTCGTCCTCCGTCTTGGACTTGGCGCGGCACGCCTTCTTGCGCAGGATGACGAAGAAGAGCACCAGGATGAAGATGCTGGAGACGAAGACCACGATGCCCACCACCTCCTCCAGGCCGATGTTCCAAGAGGTGGACACGAAGTCGTTACGGACATCGGCGGCGAGCTCGCACGTGGGACCGCCGAATCCCACGGAGCAGTTGCACTTGTACGAGCCGTAGGTGTTATGGCACTGGCCGCCGTTGGAGCACGGGCTCCCCGAGCACTCGTCCACGTCATTCAGGCACCTGCAACAGAAAAACCCCTCAGTCCGCTGGATGACCACATTTGAAAATCATCAGACGCGTGTCTTCTTTTCATCGGGACGCTCGGATGGAATACAGACACTGTGCCAGTCTTCTGAAAGTTTTCCTTTAAATTGAACAAATTCTCCAGTAGCGGTTCGCAACCTTTTGAATCGACCCTGAGCAAGCTTATCATCGTTCACGAAAACTAACAAAATAACTAAAACTAAAATTGAAGGAAAACAAAAACAACACCTTGACGACAAAATAATATAAAAACAAAAATACGTTTAACCCCTCCCCCGAAAATGAACTATAATTGTAGCGAAAATGACCTTTGTTTTTGTCTTTGTTAATTAATGTCATACCTGAGCTTTCGAGGTATGCACTTCAGTATTGCAGTCCAACAAGAAGAAGAAGGTCAAATAGAGAATTATAATTTACATTACTCTAACAGTATTTAGTTACTTTTTAAAAATATCTTGCACTCGATAAATACTTTGTATATTGAAAAAATAAAACTAATACAAACTCAACTAAAATGAAGCAATCAGTCGGGCACTAATATTTTTTTGACATACCGCTCTCCTTGGAAACCAGCTTCGCATTCGCACACCGGCCCATCCAGACTGTCGATACACTTGCCGCTGTTTTTACACGGGTTGTCCGTGCAAAATGGACCCATCTGGCACCTGTAGTACAAAAACAACAAATATGAATTCTGCAGAAAAAAAGGATATTGGTCAAAACATAAAGCACTCATATTCTTTCACTGGATGGGTCGTATTTATATTTGAAACTTTTTACCTTTGTCCCGAGTACTGCCCTCTGCACTGGCAGTAGAAGTCGTCCCCCCGGGGTACGCAGGTGCCCCCGTACAAGCACGGGTTGGAGGCGCATGGGCTGATGGCCATCTCGCAATGGGCGCCCATGAAAGAAGCGGGACACTTGCAGAAGTAGCCTGAGGAAGTCCAATAAGACCACAATCAGCATGTTTTTCTTTGAACGCGCCGCTGATCTCCCCTCGGGCGAAGCTCGCTCACTCACTCAATTTTTCACTGCTGCTTAGCGTGCGTTTTTTGTTTAATTAGGCTGATGGCTAAAGCGTCGGATGATTCAAGCGGCTGACGAAGGATTATGACCTCTTTAAAATGTTGAGTGTGCATAACCAGCACATTAACCCAACACACATTAGTGTTACTGAATGTAATGCTTGGGGAATGTCCGCCAAGGACAACAATGGACGTTTTTCCATTTCCTGAATGGCCGGGGGTCCCGATATTTTGCAGACGGTGTGCCAATCAACTCCCCGGCATGACATTTGACTCCATTTACAACACACATTGCGCAGTAATGTCTTCAAGTTTTTCCTTAAATTCAGTTTTTTCCCATGGAGTCTGGCATGAAGAATGGCCTATTGAGACGCTGTTATGGATTATGAGGAAGAACTCCATTAAAAAAAAACATTGAGATGAAAAAAATTGAGTTTCTTTTTACTACCTGAGTGGCCAGGTGTGCCAATCAAGTAGCCGGCATGATAAACGTTATCACTGTGGTGACTCCGGAGACATAAAAGCTCATTGCTTGATTGCAGTATCAACTTTCACACTTTCCACCAATAGAGGGTGCTCATAGACTGTGAAAGTCTGGAAATGCGGCTGTGAAGCTTTGGGGCAAAAATTTTGTGTCAACATATTTTTGTGTTCGACTTAGTCTACTTTTTTCCCCCCAGCCCAATTAGTAATATTTTGTCAAGATTTTCCTTAAAATAAACATTTTCCCACTGAAGTCTGTGAGGCAAAAGGCGCATAAGCATAAAAAGTTGTAGCTTCTTTCGTCTACAGCATTCTGGTTCACATTTCTCACAAAATATGCTTTTTTTCTTTTTTCTTTTTTTAGCCAAAAGGAGCTTTTAGCTAAACATACCTCCATTAGGCCTGGGGTTGCACACACCGCTGTTGCTGCAAGGATTGCTGGAGCAACTCTCTGGTGGGGTGAGCACGCAACCCGGCGCCACGTCCTCGATGGCCTCCATGACAGCATGCAGCCGCTGCGCCTTGGTATTGAGGGGCAGCTCCTGGCCGTTGAGCGCGATGGCCTCCATGCAGCCTCGGAAGCCGTTGGCCACGGGCAGGTTGCGTCCGTGGCGGGCGGCCGAGGCGGCGTGCTGGCGGACGTGGCCGCCGAAGTAGATGCTGTTGTCCAGGTTGAGAGTACGCAGGGTGCCTGGCGCCGTCCCCGAGGCGGCGTGCACGCGGTCCAGCACCAGCTTGGCGTAGTTGCCGTCCACCTCCAGGGAGACCGAGTGCCACTCGCCGTCGTTCACTGTGGCGCTGTGGACCGACACAAGGCCGGGGCCGCTGCCGCAGTCAAACTTGTACTGCAGGCGACCGTTCACGATCTGCAGGACAGAAACAAAGCGGAGGTCTTAAGGATATTTTTTTCCACTTCCTAAGTGGCCAAGTGTCCTAATATTTTTGCAGACATTGTACCAATCAACTGCTTGGCATGACTCTGGACTGCATTTAGAACAATGTATGTTGCATTGTGACATCGTCTTAAGGTTTTCCTTGAACTGAACATTTTTCCTATGGAGTCTGGCATAAAAGACTGCCTTACCAGACAAGAGACTGTGTTGAAGAACTCAAAGACGCACATAAGGGGGGTGGGGGTTTTTCGGTTGTCCACTTCCTCAAAGTTTCCCAATACTTTTGCAGACATTATCTATCAATTGTCAGATATTACGCGATGTGGCATCTTCCAAAGCATTTCCTTAAATCGAACATTTTTCTTTGGCCTCTGTCCTATTGTGGAATGTGTGGAAAAGTGCTCTGTGCTTCCGTCCCAGCCTGAAAATAACTCTGTTATTTTATTTTTCCAACCCACCACTACATTCCCATAGTTCCTCATGTGAACGGGCTGTTTTTAAACCGGCATTTTGAGCTGTGAGATGGCTGCTGATATCTGCATGTGCCTTGCGATTCGCATCTACAGTGCAAATAAATGCCACAAACGTACCTCGAGGATGCTGTAGTCGGTGCCCTTGGCAAACATGACGGTGGCGTATCCAGAAAAGGTGCGCAGGCGCAGGGACAGCTTCATCTGCTCCTTGTTGTCGTTCTCCATCAGGTGGTATTTCACGTAGCCACTGCCGCTGAATGTCAACGAGTGGCCATCTGACCAAACGACAGAGCAAGAGTTAGGGGCTAGGGTTAGGATTGGCATCTAAGGATTTGGGTAGCGCCTAGAGCTAAGAATGGGGTGAAGGTAGGGGTAGTGGTTAGGGTTTAGGATTCAGGTCAGAGCCAATTGAATGTGCTAACCACTCACTCAATATGCCAACTGAAAGACGCATAAATAAAAAAGCGGAAAAATATAAATATTCTTGAAAAAAATTTGCATACTCTAATTATGACTATTCTCAAAAAAAATATCTACAACTCCAGTCTCTGGCAAAATCTTTTCCTAGAAAAATATGGAAATTCTCGTGATTGTTTTTTCCTTTACCGAAAAAGACGTTCCGTAGAATTACAACACATTTTTCAAGAAAAAAAATACCACTCTAGAAGAACAAGATGGGAGGTTTCTGAGTTGGGCCTATGCTTGTTATTTGGGCTTAGGACTCATGTTGGGATTTGGCTTTCGGGTGGTCTCTTACCTGAACATTTGTTTTTGTTCGCTTGAGGACACACACACGTGTACTTGGCGTCTCTGTGCGCGTCGGCCACACAGTCCAAGCCCTCCGGACAAGGGCTGTTATCACACACGCTGTTCAGCACGGGACAATTGCCACCTGCAGGACGCCAGGACATAAGGTGATGTCAGCCACGTGATATGCGCAATTTTCCATTCTGTGTGTGTGTGTATAATGAGAGACCTTCACACTGGCAGGTGGCATGTCTGTGGTGTCTGGGCGTGACGAAGCTGAGGCGTGCGGTGCTGTAGGTGGACATGGACGTCCTGTCCAGCGAGACCACCTCATCGCAGAAGCGTAGGGGGCAGTCCATGCCCAAGCATAGCTTCTGAGCTACGCGCACGATGCGCACCCCCGTCATCTCCTCAATGACGCCTGCTGAAGAGTTTAGCTTGCGGAACACCACCTGGGGGACAAAGACAGGGCATGAGCAGATGGAAGACAGGAATTAAATTTCTCGTCTTTAAAAATACTTTGTATATCGTCGCTGTCCTGTGAAAAACACTTAAAAAAAAAAAAATTCTTATTTTTACGTGAATGGGGTTTCTGCGTTACAGTAATGGAATTGTGAAAATTAAAGAAATTTCCAAAATGGACATACTGTACGTGTTTTTCACAGGACAGTGACGATATTTAGTATATAGTTGTTTAAAATTATATTTTTTCTTTAGAAAAAAAATGATATTCTATAACTCCAACTAAAAAACAAATTTAACATAAACACCACAAAAAATCTTGTCAGATCGTAATTTTTTTTTCTGGGAAATAATTTAGTCAAAATAACATTTTATTTTTCTCATTCCAAAAAATACCAAATATGGCCATTATTATAGGTTAAAACAATTCTAGAATGTTTTTTTCTTTTGCTCCACCAATTTTTGACTAATATTGTAAAATTGTGAAAAATCTTGAATAAAAACATTCCCCTCAAATGCTAATTTTATTTCGAAAAAAAATCTCGTAAAATCACGACCTACTGAAAAAAAACTCTACTAAATCATTTTTTGTTAAAACACCCATTATGCACTATTATTGTAAAATTCACCAAAAATAGCTATTTAATTTTGATATTTTTTTTAAAATCATGACTCTTCTAGAAAAAAATACTATTTCTTATTCTCATTAGATTACAAATATATTCTAAAGGAAATAAAAGTAGTCTTTTAAGACTGAGACCAGGGCTCCTGATAAACTTTTTTTTTTTTTTTACTACGAGCACAGTGGCCCCTAAACTGAAATTTTATGGGTGCAAGTAGAACATTTAGGGGCGAACAATGTAAATCGACTGTGTAAATATTCACTTTTCCACTCCTTTTTATTATTTTCCTGCTAAATGGTCTGAAGTGTGGAGCAAGTTTGTCAGCAACAAATAAACATTCATGGATAATGGAAAAAAAAGAAAAAAAGACGAGATTAGAAGGAAGGATATTTCCACTCTCACCTCCTGAGACTGGTAGGGACTTCCGGATCTTTCCAGCGCCAGGAGCACGTCAAGGTCTCCATGCTCGGATGGCTGTAGGCTGACCAGCTGCACATCACTCCTCCTGACGCCGGCGATGTTCCTCAGCGCCCTCTGGAAGTTCCGCCAGTAGTCTCCAATGAACTCCTCGGGGTCGATACTGGCGAATCGCACGGCGATGGAGTTGTCCAGCGCCTGGCGGGCCGCCTGCCGCACGTGCACGTTGACGTCGGCGGCCGCCGTGAAGCGCCCGTCCGTCACCGTGACGTTGAGTGGGTAGTGGCCGGCATCCAGCGGCCGGAGGGCGATCACTTTACCGTCCGACGCCGACACGGAGAAGGACGCCGAAGACGCGGCGGAGGACGGGGCTAGGCTGTACGTCAGCGTGTCGTAGACGTCCTGGTCGGTGGCGTGGATCTTGCCCAGGACGCCGCCCGCGTACTCGTCGCCGGCGGTGGACACAAAGACGTCAAGCGGGAGGATGGCGGGCGGGTAGACGCTCTCCTCGATGACGCGGACACTGATGAAGGCACTGGAGGAGAGCACAGGCTTGCCGCTGTCGGAGACCTGGAAGTCAAATGCTGCATTCATAAACACAAAGTCTGCCACTTTTGGTTTTGTATTGACTTATCGCTTACCCGTAAATTGGGCGTATTCAATGTACCACTGTACATTCCGGTAAATAAACCTGATCAAATTTGTTAATTTCTCTACATTCCCGTTTATAATTTTGTACTCTGCCGTGTTATTTGTCTTTATCAAAAAAATTACGTAACAAAACAACTGTGGTATACAGCGGTAGTTCCCAACCTTTTGTGTCCTGTTTACGCACAAACCCTTTCGCCATACCACGATTACCCCCTCACTCACATGGCTTGATGATGACCTCAAAAAGTAGAATGCAACTTATGATTCTATGACAACCACTTTATTTTGTCTCCTCAATTTTAACATTTAACTATCAGGCAATACTGTTTTTTAGTGGGGAAGTGCTAGTACCGAGAACAGGTGTCGGTATCGGGTAAATGTCAGCCTTATTTAAAGGTATCGGGTTTCTCGTGGAGTATGGCGATACCGACCACCGATACTTTTGGCCAAAAAAAACAACAACCTGACATTGAGAAATTCCTCCTTGGCAGTAGTTGGCGCTATACTGTGGCACCACTGTTGTCTCATTTTTTATGATATATATTGAAAGATGGCAATCATTATCTCAGACAGCCTTCTACACGCAAATAATGTTTCATGTGAAAAAAAAAATCAAGCAATAATTCAGAAAATTAGGCAATACTACCCGTTTAAAAAAAACAAAACAAGATGATGAGGCTTTTAAGACTAAAAGCTCGATTGAAGACATTTTAGATTCCGATATTAGATTCCTTGATTCAGTCTATTATCAGACTTTTTAAAGATCCAAAGGAACCCTGTATTTCTTTTTAATTATCAATATCCTGCAGAGGGCACTGGTGGCATTCATGAAGCACCGGACCCCATGTATACATGTATACACGATACACACAGATGGTCAAACAGCACAGTTGGAAGGAAAATTGCTGACTCAACGGCAACGTCCGAAAAGACATCACACCTCCGTTTCATCACTCCATTTTCTCATTCTGTCCCTCAGCAAACAATTCCACCCACTCGAGTCACCGAAGACGCTCGCTTTTACCGTGTACCCTCGCAACTTGATCACAGATGGACGTTCCGTTACGTCTTCGACTGATTGTTGCATTTAACATTTTTCCTCAGTACAAATCACTTCAATTCCTTTGTTCTGTTAAGCTTACAACTTTTTTTCCTTCCAGCATAAATATTTCCTAAGAACGAAAACTTTTCTTTTCTTAACATTACAACCTAATTCTTGTTATACTTTTCTCGAGAGGTCCTTTTAGCTAACCTTTTGAAGGCTCCATATCCCCAAAAACAAAAAATAAAATTAGAAACAGCAAGGAGAAGTCAAGGCAGACCGAAAAGGGATGAGTCAGCGCAGACAAAATCAATCGAATCTGACCTGAGCTTGAAGCAGGTAGTGTTCCTTCACTCTCCTGCTAAGAGGCCCCGCCAAGATTAGCGCTCCGTGCTGGTCAATACGGAACGCGTCGGCCGCATTGCCGCCAGCGATGGAGAAGGTGAAGGGCGGCCCGTTGTGGGATGCATCCCGGTCGGACACCAGGAGTTGGAGAACGCTGGTGCCCTGAGCTTGGTTCTCCTGCGGGAAAGACAACAACAGACGAGAGCAATCTTGATGTGGGAGCAAAATGATGGAACAGTGAGAACTGGTAACTTTGGGACATAAAGTGAACACCCGCTATATCGCAGCTCATCTTTCACACCCTGGACATATATCTCAGTGTTGTGGTGATTGTGTGAACTCAATTGACCTTGCTTCACAACAAGCGGCAGTTTAGCAGATAATATGAGTAAATATTCTTCCAAAAAGAGACTTCAAGCTGTTCATTGCCACACTCAGATGAAGGCTGTCAAAATAAACATAAAACAACAGCAATTGCACTTTTTGTATTTAAAACAACCCTTCTGCTACCATACAATGGGAAAACTCAATAGGCACGCGGGCTAGCAATTAGCATTTTCGAGGCAGTGCTTAATCAACGGATATGTGAACAAAAACGGTACAGCAACACATGTAGACATAATACAACAATACAGTAGGCAAAGGAATGAATTAAACTCCAGGCACCGCTGTACCAAGGGTCACGCCTCCATGATTTTGAAGCTCTATGGCCTGCATTTACAATCGTGCTCCTTCAATACAGTACCACGTTGTGACACAAGATGCCGATCAATGCATTCGCATCCGCATGAAGTGTTTTACCTGGACGATAAGGCTGTAGTTGGCCTGGGAGAAGAGCGGTGGGTTGTCGTTGATGTCGGAGATGTCCACGTTGACCACGGCGCTGCCGGACAGCGCCGGCGTGCCGTTGTCCACGGCCAGCACTGTCAGCGTATAACCGGAGGTCTGGAGAACAGCGTTTTCATGCGTTGATTGGAATGCCAAACATGAGAGAGCACATACACACATCCATCCCTTTTCCTTACTGTTTTTTCTTTGTTTTGAAGGGGGAAGAAAAAGATGTTTTCCTAAACGTCTAAAGACTATTTAGTGTCTTCATTGACCCTAACATACACACTTCTGTAAACATCAAAGACATTCTAAATTCTTTAAATGACTTTGACATATTTTGTAAACATCAAAGACTATCTTGGATGAATAATCCTAACGTACATTTTTTGTAAGCAAAGACAATCTAAAGTGTTTTCACAAACATCAAAGACAATTTAGTGTCTTAAATTACCCTAACATGAATTTTTGTAACATGAAAGACAACTAGATTCTTGAACAACCTTGACACATTTTTTGTCAAAGACCATCTAGTCTTAAAAGACCCTAAAATACATGTTTGTAAACATCGACAGAAATTCAATTTTCCTAACCATCAAAGACAATTGAGTATCTTAAATTACCCTTACACGATCCACAAACATCAAAGACGATTGACCTAGTCTTCAACAATCCTAACATGTTTTTGTCAACATCAAAGACCATCTAGTCCTTAACGGCTCAAACATGTTTTTGTCAACATCAAAGACAATCGAGTCTGTGACTACCCTAGTGTGTGTTTTTGTACAAAACAAAGGGAACCTTAGTAGTGCATGATTTCCTAAACATCTAAGACAAGGTAGAATCATCTTCAATGAACTCAGTGGACAATCTAGAGTGTACTCGGAAACATGAAATACAAAGATAGTGTTGTGAACGACCCTAAAATACACGTTTCCACAAACATAGACGATAAAAATAATCTTCACCTGCTCCCGGTCCAGCTGCCGGGCCACTTTTAGATCCCCTCGAATGGGGTCGATTATGAAGGGGCTGCCGCCGTTACCGTCCACGATGGCGTAGCGCACGCGGTTGTACGACGGCCCGTCCGCGTCCTCGGCCATCACCTGAGGGTCAAACCAAAATGCGTTACTCACAACTGGCATCCATTGCTTTGGTCTAGATGACGATGAATGTGATGCTCTGATATCATTGTCATTATGAGGGACCAGATATGATAACTTCACCACAACCATGTGACCACTCCTGGCCAATCAGCAGAGAAGGATAATCCAAAAAAAACAAAAAAAAACCAACCCAAACCCTTGAAAAAAAAAGTACATTAATAATAATAATAATAATATCCATCCATCCATCCATCCACTATCCAAGGCACTTATCCTCACAAGTTTAATAATTTAAAATGTCCATTCTTTGAAGCCGATCTCACCGTCAAGACGGTCCTGCCCAGCTCAGCGTCCTCGCCAACGACGGCGGCATAGACACGCTGGCTGAAGACGGGCGCGTTGTCATTGACGTCCGTCACGTTTATATTGACGGTGGCCATGTCGCTGAGGGGTGGAGAGCCTCCATCTGTGGCCTCCACAGTGATGTAGTACTCGTGAAACGTCTCGTAGTCCAGCAGCGAGATCACAAAGATGTCCCCTGAGGAGTGCAAAGAGGATAACATTGTATTGTCGCCTGTCAATCAGAGAACTGAGAAGTGGCCGTTCATGCCTAGTGACCACTTTCAGTCATCAAAAGACAATTTAGAGTCGCTAATGAACATAATGTTCGAGTTTTGGTCAGCGACTTTGTGGAGTCTTCAATGAAACGTGTACGTTTATGTCAACATCAAAGACCATATAGAATTTGGGATCATTTTTCAGAAATTTTCGAGACATTTTTGCATGTTCTCCCAATTTTGTATTTGTCCAATATTTTTTCCCCAAATTTGTATTTTTCTGACTTGTTGATTGTTTCCTAATATTTCAAGCTCAGTGAATTTGGGATTTTGGCATGTTTGCAAAAATGTTCACACTTGGCTTCTAGTCAAAAAGAAATTTTGAACAAATTTTTGCAGCAAATATTTTTGCAACCTTTTACGAACCGACAAATTTGCCAGTCAGTGAGATACCAGCTTAAATATTATTTTATAATATATTTTCCATGCAAGATTACTTTTATTCGAATATTATTCATTTTTTCCCTAACATTTTTGTTTTTTCCTTAATATTTTTTTCTATTTGTATTTTTTTCCCAAAATGCTTGTCTCAACCTAGTATTCAATGACCATAACAGATATGTTTTCGTATAAAAAATAAAAATTCAAATATCTTATCTTGTGCCTTCAAATTTTTGTTGTACTATTGTTTATTTTTTTCTCATGCATTGTGTGTACCATACACTCTGCACACTCTCAGTTTGGCACTCGTACAATTCACCGAATCACTGAGTTTTAATACAATTAAACATATTTTATATACATATATTTTTTGAAGAATTTTGAGGGTTAAATGAACAGGAGGAAGGACAAATCGAGGTGTAAATTGTAGGAAAAAAAATCTGCAAAATAGTGGGACCGTGAATCCAGAACCTGCAATCTAATGTAGTCAGTTGGGTCCCATACCTGTGCTCGGATCCACGCTAAACGCCCCGTGCTCATTTCCGCTGACGATGCTATATCCGATCTCTCCGTTAGCATCCAGATCCCGGCTGGCGGCCTGCACCCTGAGCACTTGTCCGCCGACGGCCGCGTCCTCGGGCACGGCGGCCGCGTACTCGCGCCGCTCAAACACGGGCGGGTTGTCGTTGATGTCCAGCACGGAGACAAGCACGCGGCATGTCGCCCACAGGCGTGGCGAGCCCCGGTCGGCGGCGCGAGCCTCCAGCTCGTACAGGGCCCGCGCCTCGCGGTCCAGCGGCCGCTCCAGGCTGATGATGCCGCTCAGTTCATCGATGGCGAACCAACCGTCAGCAGAATCCAGCAGCGAGTAGATCACGTCGCTGTTGAGCCCTGCAAGCACAAAAAAAACAAAACATACATACTCAACTCAACACACTAGCAATTTTCACAAATGTATATTTGTTTTAAAATTTTCCCTAAAATGTTTTACAAGTAAAATTACTTTTCATAAAGTATTTCAGTCTTTTTTCCCCCAGATATGTTGTATTTTTCCAAATACTCAACTCAACTTTATTTTAAGAGCAACAAAAACAGCTGCATATAGAGTGCTGTACATAAAGTAAGAATCAAATCAAACAACCAAAAAATATTTTATTCTTGACATTAGAAATAAAGAAAAATGTGATCATTTTTAGCCGATACGATCAGCTTAAAACCACGTGGTCGGCCCCGATTTCCTATCATATGATCAGATTGGGACAAATCTAAAGTAAACACAATAAAAGATTAAAACAATGTATTTTTTCCATTTATACTGGTGACATTTTCTTCCAAATATGTAATTATTTTCTGTGTAAACATACTTGTCATGTAATATGTGCAAACACTTCAAGAATCTGTCAATTATTTTGTCAATTAATCAAAGAGCTAGATGGAAAAAAAACATGTTTTAATTACATTATTTTATTCAAAAGGGACTATTTCAAATTGACAGTGTAGAAAATTCACATAAATTAGTACTAATTTAGTTACTGGTTTGTCTGCAACGCCAGAAAATCTGGATAAAATGTTGATCATTGTTTTCCGAACTAAAAGGATATCTTCATACGTTTTGAGTAATATTTTGATATTTTTTGCCTAGTATTTTGTATTTTTAATTTATTTATGCATTTCTGCCTTTCCCCCCATTTTTCTAGCCAAATTGTTGTTGTTGGTTTTCCTTTAGTAATAATAGTGTACTTGGTCTAATGCTTTTGTGTTTCTACATGCTGATTGCCGTGTGGTGATTTGGGTCACAATGTGACAATTTAACAGTCCAGTGGATTGAGAGAGGACAGTCCCTTACCGCTATCAGCGTCATCAGCCTGCAGCTTGGCCACGAAGGTTCCCGTCTCGGTGTTCTCGAAGATGGTGAAGGCGTACGGGTCGGCGGCGAACTCGGGAGCATTGTCGTTAACGTCGCGCACGGCCACGTGCACGTCGGCCTCGCAAAAGCGCCCGCCGCCGTCCACCGCTCGTACTTTAAAGCGGTGCTCATCACGCTCCTCGCGGTCCAGGGGCTTCAGGGTCTTCAGCTCGCCTGAAGGTGACACGGGGACGTTAAGGACACACTTTTGATTAGCGGTGACAAAAGTCCTTTTGGTCTCTCACGTTAACAGAAGAATACGTCTATACACGTTTTAAAGTAGCATTTAAAAACTTGTTAAACAAAAATCTCCTAAATAAGAAAGAATATTCGATATCGGTATTTGTTATATTTTTAGTATTACATTAAGTTTTGGAATTAAATCAATTTAATTAAAATAATTTGTGCTATTTGTGATTGCTAGCATCCTGTGAGCTTTTTGTAATGTAAAATATGTGCCTTGGCTCAATAAAGATTACGAAACACTGCTTTATTACCTGATTTTGCTGATGGAAAAAGCTTCACTAGACTGAGCCAGTCATTAGTACGATTATATATGCTGTACGAAAAAAGGTCATCTAATGTATGCATGAATCCAGAAAAAAAACCACCAAATTATGTCAATTTTCTGACACCATACTGTGCAAAAAGCATCCAATGCATGTAATTAAGTCAAATGGGTAGACAATGTTAAAGAGTGTGCTGATACGGTAAAAGGGAACATTACTGCCTCTTAAAGCAGATTTTCTCCATCTCGTATGCTATAATTTATACATTAACGGCACCTTTATGACGACCCTCCTGGGCGTCCAAGCTAAATGTGAGGGTCTTATAGTCGGAATGTGCTCTCATCCTTTTAACTTAACAAAAACACGCATACACAAACGCACAAAAAAAAAAAAAAACAGGAGGGAGATGAAGTATGTGATTTAGGGACTCTCCCAGTAGGTATTATTTGCAGGCAACAAGTATAATAGTTATAAATTCACCCTAAGTGTGCAACCTGGGATTTTTATCGCCGCCTTGGGCCTTTCCCCCAGCCCCATGTTGCCCTGAAGGGAAATAGTCTTGGCTGATTGCAAAAAACAACAAACCACCAACACACACACACAAAAAAACCACTCACAAAATGATCTATCAAATAACTAAGTGGTCACAAGAGTGTTTTCCTTAACAGTTCATTTGGCCTGATGCCTGCTGCTGATTAAAGTTTGCAAAAAAGATCACAATTGGCTGTTAGTTAAAAGAATACTGTGTTGTGTTTAGCAAAATAAAATACATAAAAGTATTTCATGAAGATAACTCAATCAAAATAGCCCCTTTAGCATTTCCCGGAAAGCGCCATATTGATAAGATGAGCAAATTAAGCGCAGAAACAACTCTTACGTGAGCAGAGGCCCTCTCCCACTGAGCGGCGAACAGGAGCAGTGTTTTCGAAGGCAGCGAATGTTGCATTCACGTCAGAATTCGTTCAATGTCGTAAATGTTCACGTTTTCCCACAGTTTTTATGATTTTTCTTTGTCGACAAGAAACGACCGTTTGGTGAACATTCGCGACCTTCAACGAACCGTGACGTGAACGCGCATTTTTGTACCTTCGCCAACAGTTGGAAATGTTCGCCCCTCAGTGGAAAATGGGGGCACATGTTCTATGCTTAATTTTCTTTGTTTAAACGTTATTGGATCTGCAATATTGGCTAGGGTAGTTACAATAGCTAAGGATGAGTCACGTAAAGGCTTTGCTAATTTTTCACAACGCTATCAAAGTGCCGCGTGGATATTTCCATATCAAGAACAGCAATATTTCAAAGACGGTCTTTTCCATAACCAAATCAGAATGATCAGCAGTTGCCTTGAGTTTTTTCTGAGTAGACTGAGAAAAAAAGAAAAAAACAAGCATTACTACAACAGCTAACGATCAGTTGCAAAAATACAGCTCACGACACCATCAAAGGATAAAGTAGATATTACGAGTCAGCAACATTTCAAAGGCTTACTTAGTGATAATGAAACAGAACGATCATCAGATATTTTTTTTTTTTAAATCCCGGCAGTAGACTGGGCAGCAAGTATACGTGGGTTGTTACGATAACGACTGGTTACTCAATCAAAGACCACAGTACTGTCATTGTCTTGTTGAAAATTTTACACCCCCCAAAAAGTTGGCAACACTTCAAAGGCTTATTTAGCAATGGGAAATCTGAACAAGCAGCAGTTATTTACTGTATTTATTTATTATCTCAGCGGAGACTGAGGATGGCAAGAAATGTGAGCACTGCACCAAAGTGGAGAAAGCAGATTTTTACATGGCCCTTTTTCATTGAAGTTGCCTTTAAAGTTGCTGCTTGAAACCAAAATGACCCAATACCGGTTCAATTTCAAGCATTGGTGCCTGAGACCTTTTAGTGTGTCCCATTACGATAGACATATCCACCTAGTTTCAGGTTGATCGGTGAAACTGTTATCAGATGATGATTAACTTGATTGAGTCTGAGCATTTTGAAGCCCCCGAAAAGGAAAAATCATTTGTCACCTGCTGCTCAGGCCCTAACTACATATCATAGTAAAGTAGATTTACCCGTCTCGGAGTCAATGAAGAACAGTTCTGATCCAACTCCCAGTAGCTCGTAGGAGATTTGCGCGTTTGATCGGATATCGGCGTCGGTGGCTGAGACTTGCAGGATGAGTCTGCTGGCTGGCGAGTTCTCAGGAACGCTTTCACTGTAGAGAGACTAAGGGGGAAACCAAAGTTAAGACTGTCAGATTGGACTCCAACATGATAGGATTTGGTGTTAAAGCGGTGGGAAAGCTGCCTTACCTTTTCACAGATAGGGCTATTGTCATTGGCGTCCAGCACTTTGACCTCCACCACGGCTTTGGTTGTAAAGATGCCATCACTGGCCGTGACGTTGAGCAGGTAATAGTCCGTGGTCTCGCGGTCCAGAGGCTTCTTGACTGACACCTTCCATTCGTTCTGAACGTGCTCAATGGCAAACTGTCCCAGCGGGTCACCCGCTGTTGGATAAAAATAAAATGCACTTTTCTTACAAGCTACATAAATGACTGAAAAGGCAAACATTTTTCTATGAGTAATAGAACAAATCAAGGGTGAAATATCTGTAGCGATTTAAGACTTTTGGGAGGAACACAGTAACACCTTGTCCAAGCCCGACAGTACATTGCGAAAAAACAAGAATAATTAATGCCCCATAACAATGTTTACCATTGCCTACTAACTATTTCTAGAAAAACTGAAATGTCTGTGATACACCCTCTGACTCTACTTATCTTAACTCTTGCGCGACAAAATAAATAATAATCTTGTCAGATAGCAACAATTGCTTTCAACAACAGGGCGAGAGAAGGCAGTCTCGCCTGTTAAACTTCACATGCACCCCGGCATACCCTTATACTCTAATTTAATCTATTTAGCATTAGCCCCTTTAGCTTTAGCAGTTTAGCAATTGTTATCAACACAACAGGCAGGAAATGCATGTGTCAGTTGTTACAATTCACACACCGGCATCCCTTATACATCTGATACCACCTCTGACTCTACTAGCATTAGCTCCTATTAGTATTAGCGTATGACCACACGGAAAACAAAAACCAACTGACCTGTAATGAAGTAGTTGACTTGTTTGTTGATGTCCTCCGAGTCATCGTCGGTAGTACTGAGAATAGCGATGACACCGCTGGGCGGAGGGTCGTCCTCGCTGACCGTACCCTTGTAGACCTCTGCGGTGAAGCGGGGTGGGTTGTCGTTGATGTCGGCCACCATAACCTCAACTCGCGTGCCCGTTGCGTGCTGGACTTTGTCGCCCTGATCGGTGGCGATGACGGCGACGGTGTACACGCTGCGCTTTTCGCGGTCCAGCTCCTTTAGGGTAGTCAACCAGCCAGTTTCGGCATTGATGGCGAAGAGCTCGACGATGTCCTGGGAGTTGAGCTTGGCATCCAAGCTGTACAGAACGAGGCCATTGGCGCCTGAGTCCAGGTCAGTGGCTTTGACTTGAACCACCTGTGCCCCGCCAGGGAGGTTCTCTACCACCACTGCCTGGTAAGGGTCAGACTCAAAGACTGGCTCATTGTCGTTGAGATCTTTCACTTGGATGTTGACACTGACAGACGCGGCAACGTCATAGCCGTTGTGTTGAGTTTGTGCCCTCAAGGTGAGCTGGTACCACTTGGTGGTCTCATGGTCCAGGCTCTTCTGGATTTTCAGGGCACCGGTGTCTCTGTCCACGACGAAGACCTCGTTCTCATTGCTCTCTGGAGTGTTGCCGTTTACAAGGCTGTACGTAAGTTGCTGCTCGCTCTCAGCCCGGAGCACGTCGATCTCTGTTCCGATTGGTAGGTCCTCGGCCACAGTGTAGCGGTAATGAGGCTCAGCAAACTTGGGGATGGGAGTCTCAGGCGCTACGATCCGGATGTATACCTGCACGACTGAATACTTCGGCGGGTTTCCGGTGTCCTTCGCTCGGACGAAGAACGCATACAGCTCACCCTCGAGACCAATGAGGCTTTCTCTCGTCACCATGACACCGGATGTTTGATGAATTTCAAAGTTCTCCTCCACGTTCTCTACGTCGGCTTCGATGGAGTACTCTACATCAGCATTGCTTCCCTCATCCAGATCGGAGGCGACGATCTTCACCACTGATGTACCCCTAGGGGCATCTGAGGCTATTGTGACTTTGTACTCGGCAGCCCTAAACTGCGGCGCGTTGTCATTGACGTCAGTGAGGACCACATTTACTGTACAAAAGCCCACCTTGCCCCCTCCGTCTTTGGCCTCCAGAGAGATGGGAATAACCTTATCGATGCTGCTGTCTCGGTCCAGGCTCTCCAAGGTGAAGACATCACCATTTTCATTGACCGTGAACTTGCCCTTGGCTATGTCGTTGACGATGCGGTATGTGATTTGCCCGTAGATGCCTTCGTCGTCGTCTGTCGCTTTGGCCTCGGCAACCAAAGTGCCGGCGGGGGAGTTTTCCACCAGCTCTACTGCATATTCCACCTGAGAGAATGTGGGGTTGTGGAAGTTGGCACCGATGACAGTGACGTCCACGTTGGTTGAGCTTCGATATACGCCGTCCGACACAGACACGTTGAGGTGGTAAAGCGGTTGCATTTGTGGCTGGCGGTGGTTTGAAATGATGATGGCGCCAGTCTGCTTATCAATGGCAAAACTCTGGTCTTTGTTCCCCGAGACAATGGCAAACTCCAGCTTGTCTGAATCTGAGCTGTCGGCGTCCGAGGCCTGGACTTGGGTGACAAAGTGTCCGCGTGAGGCCAACTCGCTGATGGTTGCCTTGTAGGCTGGCTCAGCGAACATTGGCGCATTGTCGTTCAGGTCTGTGATGTCCACTGTCACAATCACATCGCCAAAGAGGGCAGGGACACCTCCGTCCACAGCGTGGACCCTCAGCTGGTGCTGTGCGGTCTCCTCGTAATCCAGCACTCGTGCCGTTGAGATGAGTCCCGTGTTGCGGTCGATGGCAAAGTAACTCGAGCTCTTTCCCTTCTGCTCCACCAACTGGTAGAAGATTTCCTGATTGTGGCCCGTGTCAAAATCTTTGGCCTCCACTTGCAGGACAGATGAACCGATAACAGACGCCTCTGAGATTGTGGCGTAGTAGGACTTTGACAGAAACACTGGGGAGTTGTCATTGATGTCTTCCAGGATGATGTCCACGAATACATCAGAGTGTGCCCCAGTCAAGGAGTCGGTGGCCCTGATGTTCAATTTATATGCTGGGTGTGTCTCAAAGTCCAGAGGCTGAGCCACGTGAAGGACCCCCGTGTTGAAGTCAATGGAGAACTGGTTGAAAGGGTCCCCCTCAGAGATGGTGTAAACAATACGAGGTCCCTCAGAGTCACTGGCCTGCACATGGAGAACGGGCGTGTGCACCTGGACATTCTCAGGGATTTCAATGTTGTAAAAGGGTTTCTCAAAAACGGGGACGGCATGGTTCACCACTGTAATTGGGACTTCCACTTCTGCTGATAGTACTGGATCACCACCGTCCATTGCCACAACAACCACAACAAAGTCCACGTTAAGTGATTCTTTTTCAAGCGTCTTCTTGATAGTGATTTCTCCTGAGGGGTTTATGTCAAAGTGCTTCTGAGGCTCCTTCAGCTCGTAACGGATTTCTGCATTGCGACCACGGTCCTTGTCCACCGCTGTGACCTGCCGGACCACCTGGCCTTCCTCTGCATCCATCTGGACTAGAGCGTGATAGGGGAGGTTCACAAAGGTGGGCGTGTTGTCATTGACGTCCTCCACCGTCACCGTCAAAACAACGTGGGCAGTGTCTTCAGATGGGTCCTCCTTCGTGACCTCAACTACGATGTCAAAAACGTCCTGCTTTTCTCGATCAAATGCTATTCCGGTGGTCGAAACTACCCCGGATGTCCTTCCGATTTCAAAGCGTTTGTCAGGATTTATGATTTTGAAGAACAGAGGTTCGTTTACTTGGTTACCTACAGCAGCAATGACTTCAAGTGTCCTCTTCTCAGACAAGTTCTCTGGGACAGAAGCTCTGTAGGACTCTCTGGTGAACTTCAACTTGCTCTCTTTGTTCTCCTTCAAGTGGATCTTGACAGCGACGACGTTGGCAAATCTCCCGTCCGAAACCCTGACTTTCAGCTCGTACCTGCTCCTCAGCTGGGTGACGTTCTGAATGGAGATCAGGCCAGTGTTTGCGTCCATTTTGAATTTGTCACCGATGTTGCCCTCAGAAATGGAAAACAGAAGTTTGGCATTGGGTCTGGAGTCCAAGTCGGTGGCGTTGACTTTGACAATTTCCACACCTATGTACGTTGGCACCACCACAGTCGCCTCATAGACATCCCGGCTGAAAACTGGTGGGCAATCGTTGACGTCGATGACCTCGATCGTCACGTTGGCCGCCATCTCTGCGAACAGCCGTGGTACACCAAGATCATGGACCTGCACCGTAAAGTGATAAACACTCCTCTGCTCATGATCCAAGGTGGTTGTGATCCTGACGGCTCCGGTGCTAGAGTCGACAGCAAAGTAGTTGAGGGCGAAGGGTTCCACAATCTGATAGACCAGCATGGCATTGCGGTCGCTGTCAGCATCCGAGGCACGAATGACAAATGGTGTGTTTTCTCGGGTGAGAACAACGCTGTTGACGGCAGCCGACTCACTGACCACACCTTGGAACTCCCGCTGGAGGAAAATGGGGGCGTTGTCATTCTGATCCTTCAGATGAATCACCAAGGTTGCGTTACTGGCGAGCCCAGCCATGTTGGTGCCCTGGACGACAAGCTTGTACTGCGGGGTCACCTCGTAGTCCAACTGTTTCTGTGTGACCACCACACCAGAGTTGGGGTTGATGTCAAAGGCGTTGTCCGTGTTTCCACTTTTGATTTGGTAGAACACCGACGACTGGCTGACTGCCGCCACCGAGCTCACGAAGCTCCCCGGGGTGGCCGACTCACTGATATCGGCGGAGAACACCTTCTCAGAGAACCTGGGGGCGGCATTGTCTGAGACAGTGACGGAGATGTAGACGGCGGCAGTGGTGGACAGCGGGATGGCCCCACGGTCGGTCGCCTTGACAGTGAGCTCAAAGTGGGTCTTGCCACTACGACTGAGCTCTTTGGCCACTGTGACGGTGCCCAAGACGGGGTCCACGGTGAAGGAGTTTGCCACGTTTCCTGCCAGAAACAAAGAAAATGACTGTTGGGTATAGTGCTTTGATTTTCAAGTACAAAACAATGGTAGCTTGACATACACATACTCCAACTTGACCTGCCCAGCTCTGAATACAAGAGTATGTACAGTATGTGTGAGTACAGTAAATACAGTATGTATGTTTCTACAAAAAAGTGCTATATTTCTATTTTAAAAACACAATTAAAAATGTGTGTTTTTACATGTGTTTTTTTGGGGGGAATGGGCTGGACTGGAGTAATGGCATTTCAGTTCAACTTTATGGAGAAAATTGGTTTCATATTCAAATAAACTGAGTTATGAGCTTGGTTATGGAAATTAATCAAATTCCTAAGTAAAGGTACCCCTGTACTATACGGATCATTCTTGACATTAATCCATCAAAAGTCAAACAAAAGCCACATGTTAAGAAGCTTATTAGAGCAGGAAAAAATGCTGGCAATTCTGGGGGTCGATCAAATGGTTGACATATTTGGAAACTCCAGACAAAGCCCTAGAAGTGTTGCTGAGTATTCCATTCATGAAAAACATCCAGTAGGCTGACTCATGACTTCATTAGCGCTACATTACAATGAAAGCTTTATTTAGTCCAAATGCCTGAAAGTTGGACAATTTGTAGTTTATCACCAGGATTTGGGTGAAAAACGTGCCCTGAAGTTTAAAAGTCACCATATCGGCCTAACTGGCTTGACCCCATTTTAACCAACATGTAAGCATAAGCTCAGCTCTACGTTCGACCTTGACAATGCCTGTGTGGCGTAGTTTTACTTTTTAGGTTGCTACTATAAGCAAGCACCTTTTTCTGAACAATGGACTTTCATTTAGCTTTTATGTCTTCAATGTTTGACAAGAGTACAAAAATGTATATTGCTACGTTAGCATGTCGCTAGGGTTGGGCGATATATATTATCATCGATATTATCGTCAATCATGCTTTCGTGTAATTTTACATTATTGAATATTTATACTGCCTCGAAAAGGAGAATGAGTCCGTTGATGGCCACAAAGTAGGAGGAAATGATGAAATCCTCATTCGGCAAATCAGTGTGCATAGACTACAAAGTAGGAGTAAGTGATAAACTGAGTGTGAAAGTGATAAATTCGCCGAATCAGTGGGCAGGACCCAGTCACATGATGCTGTTAGCAACCGAGCAAACGTGTTTCAAATACGGATTGTCCCGTCGTCTGAGCCGGTAAATTCATAGCAAGGCGCAAGTCCACGTCCCTAGTCTGTAAATAGTTTGGGGTTGACAAGAATGACGTCGGTGGGAATAACATTGTTAGACGTGCCAAAACAGTCACCATGAAGAGTAATTTAATTCTGTTCCACCTACAGCCATATTGATTATGAGAACAACTGCGACCGCCCAAGCACAACTTCAAAAGACATGATGATTTTTCTCGCTGGGTGACACTAATACACCGTCACATAAATCACCTTATATCAAATATATATATTTTTTTCATTTTAATTGCTGAAGTAGACACCTTTTCTCATTCTGATCGCTCTAGTAGTTGGCAGTGGTACATCAGTACTTACTACAGCTCAAAATGTCATTGGATATGTCATATCATTAAGGAATAATAGGAGACCTTTAAATGACAAAAACATTCCCAGAAATCTATGTACCCGGAAGTCTAAACGTCTCTTCTCAAGGTTTCGCATTTTTCCCCGGATGTTTTTTTTTGGGTGAGTTTTTCTTTGCCCTCCTAAGGGTTAAGATCAGGGGATGTTGATAATATTTTGCCAACTATGGGCATGTGAAGCCCTTTGAGACTTTCTTGGGATTAAGGGCTATATAAATAAAAATAAATATAAATTTGACTTGACTTGACAAAATTGTATTTTAAAGTCAATTGCTCAAATAGTAGAGTCACTCGCATAAGTGTGTTTTAACTGTCACTGCGCAGACATTGACTTTGATTTCGCTCTTATGTCTTTGATGTTTAAAAGAGTACAAATATAGATTGCTACATTAGCTACTCCCGCAAGCTACATAGTTCGCTTGTCACCACTGATCAAACGGTAGTGTGTTTCTGCATGTGTGTTTTAATGTTTCTGAACAGACACTGACTTTGATTATAATTTTGGTTTAAGATGTGGACTGTTACATTGGCTTCTTGTGCGAGTTAGCTTGCTTGTCACTTGTGATCAAGTCATAGAGTGTTTAATTTGTCTGTTTTACTGGAAATGTTACTCCTGTTAAGCCGTGTTTAGAGACTTGTGTCTATGATTTTCACACTTTTACTTGTGTCTTTGAATTTCACACGTTTAAGTTAACTTTAACCAGCATGTAATGCGTATGCGTGACTTTCGGCACTATACCTGACTCAATGCTGTAGACGACTTCTGCATTGCGTCCTTTGTCTTTGTCCAGAGCCGTGACCTGCAGCACAGCCGAGCCAACGGCGGCGGACTCGAACACGCGGCCTGAATAGGGCGTGCCGACAAACCACGGCGCGTTGTCATTGGCATCCTCCACGTTGACAACCACACGCACCAGGTTACGTTTCACAGGGATGTCCTGGTCGCGTACCTGGGAATGAACATAGAATAGTATAAATGAATAATGAAATATCTTGGGCTATCGGTATTTTAACTTCCTGTTATACCCTCAATTTTGACGGTTGGGTCCATATCTGCGCTCTAAAATTAGTCTAGGAAATACCAGCAACTTTTAGAAAGGTGCAAAACTTATAAACTCTCCAGGACACTCAACAATATACCACAGACACTCCCTACTATACCTCCAAATGCGACCATGTGCACTTACCATAACCGTGAGGACGTGGCTGTGCATGGTCTCGTGATCCAGCGGTTCAGCAGTGTACAACGTCCCTGTGCCCGGGTCCAATTTGAACTTCTTCAGGCTGAAGGGGTCAGTGCTGCTCAGAAGGGTGAAGGTCAACTTGTTCTTCTCATCCTGGTCGGTGGCGTCCACACGGAGCACTTCGCTGCCTACCGGCACATCCTCGGGCACGCTCACTTCATACTTGTCGCGGGAGAACTCAGGCCGGTGGTTGTTGGTATCAATGACGCGGATGAGCACCTGCCAGGGATGATGGAGTTTTTGTTATTTGGGGTTTTGCAAAATGAATCATGAAGCTAAGTGTAGAATTACATGCATAGAATGAATGTAATGAATCATGAAGCTAAGGGTAGAATTACGTGCATAGAATGAATGTAATTATATAGCAACAGTTTCAGTTACTATCACAATCCTCTCACACCATTGACAGCACTAACATGATCTCATTTCGTCGAAAAACACTTATGTCCAATTTTTGAAAAAAAAAATCATTTTCACGTTAATGCGATCTCTATAAAGCCGAGCCATCATTCACGTAAAAATAAGAACATTGAAAAAAAAATGGACCTAAGTGTTTTTCACATGACAGCGACGATTTGTAGGTTACAAAGGTACCTCTTATGTATAGATGTAAAAAGAAAATGACAAGAAATAAATTAAACATTTTAATCAATCAAAAATCCCAAGTGTATTATAAATGTCAAATTACTTAAGAAAATAATAAATTAAAAATACTTTTAAGAGAACTAATACACTTCTGGAAATTACACGATTCATTTATATGAAAAATATCATCTAAAGAAATACTTTGAATCAAACAAAAACATGAAATATTTCATGTCATCTTCAACACCACTTATCCTGTACAGGGTCATGGGGAGTTACTGGAGCCTATCCCAGCTGACTTTGGGCGAAAGGTAGACAACACCCTGAACTGGTCGCCAGCCAATCGCAGGGCACACACAGACAGCGCTACTGAGCGGGAACCGATCCCACACTGCCTGCACACAAGCCAGGCGAGTGTACCACCACACCATCAGCAACCATGAAATATCTAAAAAAAAAAATGTATGTATGTAATTCAGAAAATATTTATTAGCTTTTAATCATACCAGTTTTATAATTCCAAAACAATGGGCCGAATTCACTAAAGGATTGTGTAGCTTTTGCCTGGCGCCTACCCATAAAAATGGAGCAAACAGAGTCTAATTCAAAAAGCACACGTTAGATGGCGAAATGCTTCTTTATGCGTCTTGGTGCGCCGGTGTTATTTGCGCGTATTTAAATGAGGCAATAAGCATATGTTTGGTGGAGAAATTGTCCACCTCTCTGCAAATGAACCTCATTGATAACGTTTAATTCACAAACACCAGCGCTAATAGCCACACGCAGTTTGAGTGAAGCAAATAACGTCTTGAGAAAGCTGATGTAAACTTGGCGCTCCTCTAAGGAAGCCTGATCATGGCAGCAGAGGCACGGAGAAGGCCTCGTCATGCCAGGCAGAGCCGCCCCTCCCTTCACACAGATCACGCACTGTGCGTAGGGCCCCATCCGCTGTGGGGGGCCCCATTTTGCGCAAGGGGCCGCATTGCGACCTGTGTGTGACATCTGACCAATGTGAGGGAACCCTCCGACACGTACAAGAGTCGACCCCCAGGGGAAAGTATCACTGAAACAGCAAAACTAGGGGTACGTGTTTAATGTCTTCTAAATCTGTTTGGGATTTAAAAACAGAATGCTTTTGACCAGACAGCGACGATGCATTTGAATGGATGAAAGACTTTCCAAGTCCTTCTACGAAGTAAAACCTGTGACTCAAATGTCCATACATGTTCCTCTCTGCCTTTGATCAGCAGGGAAAAAAAAAAAAAAAGACTGCCGCTTTTGTGTACTCCAAACATCAGCCACCAAGCTGTAAAATTCCATCGGGAGAATGTTTTATCAACACCAGCCACTCGTCTGCTGGACTTCCGACAGAGGATTACGGAGAGCTGCTGGAATGCCATCTCCGCTTCCCAGCGAGCGGCGAGGGGGCTTCTAGCGTTGCCAAACATGGGGAACAAAGGGATCAGGCCCGATTAGACACCTGCATACCAGACACCAGGAGGTGATATCCCTTAAGGAGGTAAAAAAAGAAAAAAGAAAAGACAAAGCTGTGCAGCTCCACTCTAAAGCAGACCACAATTGGTCGTGATACTGTTTGCTGAGCACTACGACACACATATGGGTACAACCTGAGAGGAGCGATAGCACGCTGTGATGCTGGCAATGCAGCGGAGGCATCGGGCATGGTGGTGTTGAGTGTCAAGAGCAGCTACTGCTAATCACAAACTGCCATGCAATGTGAAAGCTGGCAAGTCATCAAACTTCGCCGCCATACTCTACCCACACATAATGAAAGAAAATTCAAGTCCCTCGCAATTCCATGTTGCCCATCTGTCGAGTACTGTATACGTCGTCCAAATTTGATTGCATCCAGAAGAAATCTCTAGAAAGAACTAAAGTCTTTAAAGAACTCTTACAAATGGGAAGATTATGGTCAAATATCTGTTTCAGACCAAATTGACTTCATCCCTGTGCCTTTTCAGGCATGGAATCCTGAGACTTTTTTGTGGGTCTATTCTTGATAGATATCCACAGCAAATTTCATGTTGTGGAGTAAATCTGGCTTTGAGGGCTAAATTATATTTAGTACTCTGAATGCATTTGCCAAGCCAACATGCAACTTTGGACCAAAAGAGCAGAATTCCTGCATGTTTTTAGGCTTGGATTCTTGAGGTGTTTTTGGTGGGTCTATTCATATTAGACATGTCTACCAAATGGGATGATTCCTTCAGGGGCTAAATTTTTAAAAATTCCATAGACGCAACAGAGCCAAAATGGCCACTTAAAACCAAAACGTCTGACTTGTGTCTTTACAGGCATGGCTTCTTGAGATTTTTTTTGTGGGTCTGCTCATGACAGACATTCTCCAAAATTTCATGTCGCTAGGTGAAACAAGCTTCAGAGGGCTGAATTTTTGAAACCTTTCAGCAATTGTTCAGAATTTTTGGAGTTTCTGGTTTTTCGACAAGTGAAGATGCCAAAATTATCATTTTAAACTAAAATGTCATTTGGGACTTTTTGGACATGGCATATTGCAGAGCTGGGCATCACCTAACCACGAAGTACCCGTCCGCAATTTTAGCTGACCCACGTGGTCCCAGTCGGTCTGAGTCAGCCAGACGGCGTCGAGAATGGACTTACCCGGGGCACGGGAACTTCGTGACGGTTAGGCGATGCCCAGTTCTGGCATTTTTATACTTTTTAGTGTGTCCACTCAAGTCCCACCAAATGTCATGCTGTTGAGTAAAACTGGCCTCAAGGGCTGAATTTTGGAAACTTTCTGGACGATGGGCTACCTAGCCTCTTCTTAAGGGTGCCTTTCACATCACACTCTATTGCCCAAAAGAGGCACTCAAGAATAGGGCCTCTGTTGCATGGTTGCACCCTTAAGCAGCTATTCCAGGCATGTCTTCTCATGTCATGCCAGACATCATAAAGCAGCAGATCCCTGATGTCTCACAACACACACACAAACACACTTAGACATTCTTCAAGTGACCCAATTACCATTTTGTTGGAATATGTTACCGTATGGAGTCATCACTTCACTCACTGCACACCAGACATCATAGACAGGAGGACTCCACAAGTGATCACAAAATGACTACAGCACGAACAACAACGGAAATGCTAAGGTTGTGTGAGCGCGTGTGCGTGGGCGTGCGTGTGTGCGTGCGTGTAGCCTCCTCCGGGGAATGCTGTGCAGAGGCGTGACTGTGACTGTGTGTGTACATATGACAGATGGAGCCACACTGAAGGACGGGTAGGGGGGAAAAAAAAGAAGCTGTGAGGGTGAAATGACAGAGATGGAGGCGAAAAAAAAAAGGTCAAATTTAGAAAGCACATGCTTGTGTGTGAAATGTGCAAAAACAAAATGGCTGAGAAGAACGTCACTGCAAAAACAGTCAGGAATGGGAAAAGTGTTTACATGTTAACATTCTGTTGATTTTCATTCAAAATAGCACTACGGCTATGAAGCAGAATAAAATATTGAACTGCTTTAACGCTTTCTGTACTCGGGTTGCTATCCTTGCTGTATATCGCAAATATCAACTGTTAGCAGTCAGCATGCCCCCTGAGGCACTAGATGTTGCAGAATTAAAATTAGGCCAGTTTGTCAGCATGCTGTATGATAACATACCAACTGTTGGTATGCATGAACTTCATCACTTTCTGTAATAGCATCTGACTAAAAGGGCAGCGTGTAAAATCTTTATTGAGCTGCCATAGTACTTTCTGTACTCACGTGGCTATCTTTGCTATATGTTAGCATTCCAATTGTTAGCATTCCCATTAGAAATAGTGACCGATGTCAGGGCAAGATGTAAAAAAGCTTTTCGATCTGTGTTCGTACTTCCTGTGTTTATGTTGTCCTCCTTACTATCATTTGGTATCTTACAATTTTATCAATTGTAATTTGAAATATTAACCAACGACAAGGCAAGATGTAGAATTCTCACAAATCTTTTGTACTCAGTTTGCTACTGTTGCTACATTGCAGCATAGCAACTGTAGCACGTTAGCATTTGATCAATTTCTGTAATTGTACCGACTACAGTCCTGGATGAAAACGCTTATTGCATTATTTTTACTGCCGTGCTATTTCTTATCATACCAACTGCTAGCATGTTAGCATTTTGTTAAACACTTTACAGGGCATTACGCAAAATATTCAGCAATCCGTATGAGTACTGGTGATTCTTTATCTCGCTATACTGAATGTTAGAATATCAACTTCCAACATTTTATTCATTATCATTTGAAATAGTACTCAGCAACAGATGTAAAATTCTCAAAGTGCCTTTTGAACTCAAGCTATTTTTTTTTCAATCGCACCAGCTATTAGCAAGTTATAATTTTTTTTAATAAGATACTTTGTATTTTACAGATACAGTCTTATCAATTAAAATACAGGGCAGCATGTATAAACCTTGCCATATGTTAGCATATCAACTGTTAGCATTTGCTCAATCCTTACAATCATTACGACTTTACATTAGCAAAGGAGGCCTAGGAAGGAAAATGGATTCAATGTGATAAAGTGGAGCATTAGGAAGTGGCAGGGGTGCAGGGCTTTGGGGGTGGTTCTTTGTGCTGGTTGCCCCCCCCAACTGGGCCCGGTTTTGGAAGGACCGAGCCCCCTGCCAGGTAGCAGGTTGTGGGCACTGGCAGCGGGCACGCACACATGTTCCCAAAACAGGATTACCACCATACTACATACATTATGTCCTCTCTTGCTGTAATGTAATGAAATGATGATCGGTATGCGTGAAAGCATATTTGTTCAAAAAGTGAAGAAAGCGAGTGAAAATAGGCCAGCATGTCTCGCAAAGCTTCCACATGACTTTGATTGAGGATGAGATAATGAAGCAGAGCTTTCACGAGGTCGCCTTTGCAATGCGTGTGATCCACCCACCCCATCTAATTTGTAGACAAACTCAGCAGGTCTGAAAGGAAAACAAAACTTGAACGTTATCCCCAGAGAATCAAGTTTGCATCGCGACTCATGATTTTGCTATGTCCTGTGATCCACTGATTACCGGTATATGGTTTGTGAATGCAATGACTGTACCTTTAAATCTTCAATGATAATGACAAGAATTAAAGTTGAAGTCAATTTAGTCAGTAAGTAAGAAAATGGCAAAAATGTACTAATATCAGTATTTTATTTTTTCAAGGAAAACTATTTGAATTAAAGACGGGGTTTAAAAGTAGAACATTTGTTTTTTTCTATTTACGATGGTTATGTTTATAAAATTACACTCTTAGAGATGTGTCAAACTAACAAATTTACCTTAAAGTCTTCAAGGAAATGATCAGTTTTAAAAGTGACACAATTTAAAAGTCTAACAATTAAAGCTAATTGTTTTTGTCTAATTATGACTTTGTGTTCAGTAAATGATGGAAGAAAATTGCACATTTGCTTTTTATTTAATTGCCATTATTCATTCGACAAAATGATAAGAATTTATGTTTAAAATTAATAAGAATAAAAGAATATTAGAATAAATATAAATTGGGCACAATTTACCACTTTGACTCTGACTTTGAATTAAGGCTAAAGTTCACCTTTGACTGTGAGTCATTTAAGTACAAGTTGACGTTTGTTGCTGGGGCTTTGAAGAAAGTAGCAAGCAAAAAAGAAGTGGTCCACTAAATGAAAGGACACGCTGCGGATGAGCGAGGGTGGCTCGGCAAGGGCTTCAAGCGAGGCAACAGCAGCAGAAGAAGCGTGATGATGAAAGGCCGCATTCATAGCCAGCGACAACAAACGGATTCTTTCGCAGCCGAGGACAAAGGACGGCAAAGGCGGACTGTGGAAGAGCCCACAAAACTAGCATGTAGCTACATCGCAAAATCGCACGGACAAGGCGTGACCGTGAGAACGGCAAGAAAAACACAGACACTTTGTTACAACAAGCATAAAGATGTACATTTGCATAGTCATTTACATGTTAAAAAATTTCAAACAAACTACTTTGAAAGTTGCATTGTTTTCTTACAGAAAATTATAGGAAATAAAGCTTGAAAAATTTTAAGTATTGTAATTTTTATGTTGCGTAAAAGATGCTTGAAAACATATCTTAAAAATGAACCCTAAAATGCACTGGGAGCCAGTGAAGGGAGGCCAGAATTGGGGTTATATGCTCCCTCTTCCGAGCTCCAGTTAGGAGGCGAGCAGCAGCATTTTGGACCAATTGGAGATGCTCGAGGGACTATTAAAAGTGTATCAAGTGATTAGCTGTCACAAAAGAAAACATGGAATGACTAAAAGCACCGTTTTTGGCAGTACAGTGACATAGCTATTGATGTAAGAATGTGTGATGATTGTGATTTTGCGATTTTGCTTATCATCAAGAAAATCTTCTGAAAATGTCTCAATCTACTCTTAAATTCAACTCTGAAATGTTTTTGTTGTCATTAATATATTGGTTCAAACAAATGTACCTTTAGTTGTACTAGTCATTTAAAATGAACAGGAAACTAAAGAAACAAGGGTGGTATAATTTTTTTTGCTCATGGCTGAATATGCTAAATGACATAATTTCTGTCAAATCTCTGTTCAATTTTGGGATCTGCATAAAAATCATAACTAATTCAGAGGAAAACGACAACAACAATAAAAAACAAAAAAAAGCAACTTATCGCCCAAAACAGTATTCAAAATTACTCCTTTAATTTACCGATTAATTAATGGAAAAAAAAAGTAGTGTTTAATTTAGGGAGCAGAATAAAATTCAAGTTATTGGTCAAATTGACGACCATTCAACAAAAACAAGAAACTTTTTTTTGCCATTTTGTATGATTAAAAACAATTACTGATTTATATGCTAATTGTCTATGTTGCAATGTTTTCTTAAATATGACCATTACACTATTTAAATGTCTTGTGATGATGAAATTCCAACTGCAGGAACAGATTAACTTTATTTCTATTATTTCTCAAATTTCAGGGGGAAAAAAAAAACATCCCGACTATCTTTTTAAGTCCAATTATCTTTTAATTGGAACAATGTGCTAATTAGCGCAGTAAACACGTCAGCCTTCGTTACCGTAGGTCTCGTTTCACAGAATTGATTTGCGTCAACAGACAACTGGATTTAACCACTGCCCTCATCCTATCTTAACTACAAGGCAGGCAAACTTTATCAATTATCAACTAGACAAACCTAATTAGCTATGCGCTAGACAAATCTAATTACCCGAGATGACTGAATATGGCTGTTGGTGGTCTAGTCACGTACAGATGAATAAATAGAGATCCTACATCCATTTCCTCTCCAGTGTTTTGGCTAAGTTTTGTTACCTGCGTGCTAACTGTCCTGGTTCCATCTGTGGCCTCCACCGTCAGGTTGTAGTTGGACTTTTGCTCAGCGTCCAGCGGCCTTGCCACAATAAGGGTTCCGCTGGCCTTGCCCACATCGAAACGGCTGTCATAGTTTCCTCCTGTACAAAGGACAAGGGACACCGGTCACAGCAAGAAAGCAGGCAAACAAACATCACTCGTGTGAAAGTTCAACAAACAAACAAAGGGGAGATAACTTGAGGCCGGGAGGTGGTGTTTAAACAACATGTTTTGTACTATAATAAGAATGGGTAAAAAATAAAAATAATAATAATGTTGTTTTGGACGTTTGTTTATATGACAACAGCATTTGGTAGACTGAAAACGTACAAACATCGGGTGGGTGCATACATTTACGTTTTTTTTGTAAAGAACATTAACTACCGCACAGTTTCCAGAAGGATAGAAAATGTACGAAGCTGGATAAGTGCAAGTCACAACTTAGCATTCCGTCAAACTCATTCATTTGCGCGAAAACGGTATCAAGTTTTTATAGCGGGATAATTCAAAAACTTGTACTTGGTTAGCCTTCGTTTCCGATCAAGAAAACAAACGAAAAAGAGTAACCAACAATTTCAATAACGCTAAATGGTTGCACTTTCCAACATAGAAAAACATCAACAATAAATTAATATTGCCATGTAGCATATAGTCACATTAAAATCCAAAAGTCATACTGTAACGACATGTTAAATTGTAATTATAATAATAAATTGAATTTGCTTTTATTTTGCTTTGTTTTACTTTGCTGTTTGCTGAAAAGGTCAGCATTGCAAATGACAATCTGGTCTCAATTGTCTTCTGGATAAATAAAGGTTAAATAAATAAAATGCCAAAACCTCCGCATACGCCAACGTTAATAATGTCGCACTTTGTTTAAAAAGGACAAATTTAAGATGTTAAGCAATACATGACTACATATTTCTTTCATGTCGTTCCTAAAACAAAAACAAACTATTTATAAAAGTCACATAAAATCCAAAAGTCCGATTGTGACGTGAGAATGTGCAAATTACAAAGTGACGCTGCCACCTACAGGCCACAACCTACATTACACATTACACTGTTTTTGTCATCTGTTGTCATGTAAACGTAGCCATGGTAAGACAACATAAAACACGCAACATAATAGAAAAAGAGCATATTGACAACATTAAAATGAAGATCAAAGGCAAATGACATTCAAATCAAATCAAAGTGGCAGGCAAAAAATGAGGCACGATACGACACTGAGCATCTACTGTACACCATGTTTGCCAGCAGCTACCTTCTGCTGTACAGTTGTGGTCGCAAGCCATCTGAAGGACGTAAAACATCTCAGTGTCCTTTTCCTCTATGCCGCCTTGAAAGCATAACAATGCACCAGAGACAAAAGAAAGAAATCAAGGGACAGTGGTGGAGGAGAAGAAGAAAATGTGTTAGGAAAGTTCAATCTAAGCTTGTCTTAAGGTAAGATAATGCAACAAGATAGCACTACCAACAAGATAGCACTATCATCATCAAAATCTGTTGCTTCAATGTTTCAGTGCGTTTTTTTTTTATCACTTTCTGTTCTCTAAGAAGGATCTGAATGGCAAAATTAAAAAAAAAAAAGTCCAAGGGCGTCCTCGTCTATGCCTTTCTGTGACTCTTCCAGTCTCCCTGCTGCAACCTGCTGATGTCACTGGTCACAAGAATGGACCAATAAATTTCACCCGAAAGCTGAATATCCCGAACATTATTTTTTGGGGGGAAAGTATGACACGAACGTTAATTAGAGTGACGGCTACCTGTGATCTCGAACCACACGGGAACGTCCGACGACTCGGTGGCCACGACGCCCACCATGTGCGCCACGGGGTCGCTCTCCATCACGGAGAAGGAGAAAGGTGATTCCTCGAAGACCAGCGGGGCAGCGTCCTCCGGTACCTCAGGCTTGGGGATCCACTCGATGTGGAGGCGACATGTCGACGACTTCTGTGGGCGCCCGTTGTCCACCGCTTTAATCTGATACAGTCAGGTAACGAGAGGGTATTAGTTACTTGAAGGTCCACTGTTGGATTGTTTTTATACTTTTTACTCGTTAAAGTTAGACTGTTTCAATGCTTTTACATTTCCACAGTCATTAACATTTTTAAGATAAACTTTCGTTTTTAATGGTAGACTGTAGTAGGCTGAGGTTTTCAGGATATAAAAAAATGCCACCAAGATAAATTGTTTCAAAACTTTTTCCATCGTTAATGTGACCAACAATCTGTAGAACGTATCTGAAAAATCTGAACTGTGTAAGTGGTTGTGGTAAGTGTGCGCACACTCTTATAACTAGGGATGTGGCTGTGTTCAGAATTACTTAGGGTTTTTTTAAGGCTATAACTAAGTTATTTTAAAAATTGATTAATCTGTTGATTGTTTTATCTATGAATGACAAATCTGCTTTTTAAAAAATGTTTTAATCCTCACGCCTCTTATTTCAAATTGAGAGTGCAGACAATGCGCAAACATAAATGAATTATGATTCAGTTTCTTAATTTGTTGTCAGAAAATTGCCAAAAATGTTGATCATTGTTTTCCAAGGTAAAAGCAGATGTTTGCAAATGTCTTATTTTGAGGAAAAAAATAAAACAAAACAAAACAAAAACCATAGATACTTAGCATAATTTCATGGCGAACTACAGAAATCTGAGAATATTTACTGTTGAAAAGGCTGAAATTCTAAAAATGTAGACAATTTTAAATTAAACATCTCTAAATGATTAATTGATTATCAAAATATTTATCTCTTAATTTTAAACTGACAAACTTTTTACGTTTTATAGGGGTCAACCTAAGACTGTTTTACAGAGGTTAACTTCAAAACAAACCATTGTGTTGCTTTTACATTTTAGAGTATTGAACTTCTTTAGGGTAAGGTGTCTTTTAGTTTCCAAGAAAAACTATAACAAGTTGTTATCATCTTTTTACACTTGCATTGCAATGAAAGACACCAACATTTGCACTTTGGTGATTAATGAGGACTACGCTTTCCAGAGTAACATTCAAATTATAAACAGAACTGTATGTGGACATTATAGTACAGTATTGCAACTAATGTATATGGGCGACACACAGGTGGTGATCCACATAGTCCTATCGATTTTTAGTCTTGCAGAGAGTCAAGCAGGAAAGAGACTGGCAGCTAAGACAATCCTTCTTGTGCCATACCTCCCTGAGAGACTTTCACGGCGAGGGCGCCTGTTTCCAACTTTCAAAAACTCACCGTGAGGATGTCATACTCCCCCGCCGTCGAGAACTTCTTGGATGACACCGCTCCCGTCTTGGGTTCAATGAAGAACTTCCCGTGCTCGTCGCCCTCCTCCACGCTGTACGAGATCTCAGCGTTGGCGCCGTGGTCGCGGTCGGAGGCGACCACCCGGTACACCGGGTCCCTCCGCGCAGCGGGCCGCTCCTTCTCAGGGGTGCGCTCGCGCTCGGGAAGCTTAATCTTGTAGATCTTCTCCAGGAACAGCGGACGGTTGTCGTTCTCGTCCAGCACGTGCACGATGACGCGCACTGTGGTGGATTTGGCTGGAACGCCGTGGTCGGTGATGGTGACCTGGGGGGAGAAATAAGCAAAATATTACATCATTTTCAATAATTGTAATTTTGGGAGTCTCTATGTGGAAAACACGGAACATTTTTAACCAAAGGGAATCGTATAACTTGGTGGAAACAGGGCACATGATATCTAACTACTACTATGAATGATTCCCAAATGTTTCCTAAAAATCAGTAATGTACCCCTTTTCGTTACTGCCTACTTCCTGGTTAATGTAGGAATATGGATGAATGGTATTTTGAGTTCTGGGATAGACTGTACCATTCTCACCTTAGTGACTCAATAGAGAAAAAATCATAAATTTGTGTTAACATTCTATAATGTTTTGCAAAAATCATTAATGTGCAGCTTTAAAAGTAGCTGGGTACTTCCGGTTTGGTGTAGGATTCTATATGGACGGATGGTTCCATGGTACCATTTATGCTATAGTGACTAATTGAAAAGTTCATTTGTTTGTTGCGATGTTTTGCAAAAATTAGTAATGTAACCATTTTGGTTGCTGGTTACTTCCTGGTTCATGAGTTATGGATCGACGGCTCAGTATTGGCGCTACGTGGATGACACCATTGTGGGGGAAAAATTGCAATCGTGTGTAAAAAAAAAAAAATAATAAAAAGTATGGTTAATTCCTTTGTTCATAATTTCACAAAAAATGGTAATGTACAGCAGGCTGAATCATGAAGGTTGACATATACAGTAGATGGATGGTTCCAGTTTGACTTTGTGGTGGACTGTATAATTCACACGAACCACAATCATTGATGGAAAATTAAAGACACAAATTAAATTAGTTACAGAAATTTATAGTTCATTCGTTCATCTATGATTTCACAAAACGGTAATGTATGCATTTTGGTAGATGGCAACTTCCTGGTTAATGTAGAATGACTTATGGATGATGGCTCCATTTTGAATTTTGCGGTGGACTGTAACATTCATCTTATGAAAAAGGCAAAAAATGGGGAAAATAAGTCATTTAATTCACAACGAAAAAATGTGGGTCATTCCTACATGAATAAGTTTGTGAAATTCCCCAATGTACGCCCCTTGGTAGCATGATACTCCTGGTTCATTGTGGGGTAGTTATAATTGGGCTCGGGGGTGTGTTACAATTGCCAAAGTAGTGAACATTCGGACTTTCACACAAAGAACAGACGCAGCTTTATGTGTCATTATAGAGGCTTTTACTCGGGGAATGGGGAAAAAAATAGTCTTAGGACAACTGAACGCACAGTCACAGCACTGCTAGCAAGAGACGCCGCAAGGGCACAACAAATGTCGCCGCCGTTAAGAAGCATCTGCCAGCCACACACCATTTGCTAGCGTCATTTCAATTAGCCTGCTAATGTAGTTGTTTGGGGCGTCTGCAGATGGCCGCCAAAATGCACCGTTGATACAAGCCCAATGTCTCTCTCGAGAAGGATTGCCTGGCTAGTTCTATTTGCTGTTAGCGCGCAAAACCACTTTCACTGATAACAGTGGGAATTAACCTGTGCCCATGTGACAGATTACTGTTGAACACAAGATGTTGATTTAATATTATTGTGTGTGTTTTTTTTAAAATGAGAATTGAATGACTCATTTATGGAGTAACAGTCTCCTACCTGTAGATGACAGTGTTCCAATTTCACCATTATGTTGAATGGTTAGCATGCTAGCAAGCAACTATAGTAACAGGGTGGGAAAACATTTATATGATGTTGATAATGACTGTTTTATTGTTTTTATATTTTTATAGTGGTTAACTTCTTGAAGGTAGACAGTCTTATCATTTTACAGTTTAGGCTAATGTTTTGAGGTCAACCAATTTATTCTTTTTACATTTTATAGTTTTTCTTTTTTTTTTACAAAGACTGTTGTAGTGTTTTTACTGCGTGTGTGTGCGGGGGGGTAGACTGTTTTTACATTTTTATAGGTGTTAACTTAACTTAAGGTAGACTGCTTTATTTTTTTTAATAGAAGTAAGTACACCAGTTCATTGTTGTTCTATTTGTTACAGAGATGTTTTTTTAAAAGGTGTACTGTTTTTATAGCGGTTAACTTTTATTTGACAATGCTTGATTTTGTTTTAAGGAAGGCTGTTTTGTCCTTTTTCGGTTTTGAAAGTGGTTAACTCTTTAAAGTACACCGTTTTATCATTTTGTGAAAACAATGGTTGAAATTCTTACACTGCAATAGTGTTAACTTACATTTGACGGTGTCTAACTTCTTTTAAGTAGACTGTACATTTTGCTAGTAACAGTGGTGAGTTTTTTTCCCCCACATCTACTACAATTAAAAAAGTGCAACTTTTGCACTTGTGCGCCTTAGTCATACACATGAGGTCACTGCATCACGCAAGGGTGTGTGTTTGCACAGTCGTGTAGCACCCAGGTAGTGATCTACTTTGTGCTAAAGGCATGCTGTGTAAACCCACTGTTCACGGCAGATGTTCAGCTATATCCGCCTCCCCTTTTCAACCCCCCTTCTGTTGTTTCTTCTTTCCACTCTTCCCGGTCCAGGGACCTGATTCCTTAGCATGCCCCGGCATGTCCCACTTTGCCTCTCCCCTTCCCCCAGCCTCTCCCATCCAGACCGACGAGTTGGCCTATCTGCTCTCTCTCTTTTACACCCAGACATACAAACCTACCATTCCCCCCCATGCGCCACCAATCGCCTCTCTCATCGTAAAAGCTATAGACCCCCTCCCACTACCATCATTCTCCTAGGTCGAAGTTACCCGCCCCCGACTGTGTGTGCATGTGTGCGTGTGTGTATGGATTTAAAGGGTTGTGAAAGTGCAGTGTGAGAAAATGGCTTCCGGATTCCAACACACACACACACACACACACACGATGGGCGCACGAACACACACCTTAAGTCGCCATGGCAGCACACGAACCTTAACATGTGTTCCTTTCTTCTCTTTGAACTTTGCAATGTGGAATTCGACCCAAATTTGTCGGGAAAAGCGAGCCTCTAAAGTAGCACTAAACTTTGCAAGAGTTCAGTTCAGTTCAGTGAGTATCTAAGGCAAACTTTTGAGTTTTTCATTGCCTTTTTTTTCTTAGGTGATTCTCTTGTTCCAAATGAAGGACTGTTCAGGATGCAATTTGCAATTTATGGCCCTGTGTTTTTCAGTTTTTTAATTTTTTTTTTTTAAGTACCCTGTTTATTATTTTTACGTTTCAACGTTTTTAAAATGTCGACCACTGTATTGCTTTTACATTGGTTTAACTTCTTTTGAGTAGTCTGTTTAGTTTCAACAGTGGTTAAAAAAAATCCTTAATTATTTGTACATTTTACAATGGTCCATCTGTTTAAGGCAGATTGTTTTATAGTTTTGATGTGTTACAGTGGTTAACTTCTTTAAGGTAGGCTGACTCCACTGTAGATTGAAGAGTTTGGTTCTGTCAATGTTTTTAAAATGCATATTTACGGTTATTAGTGATCTTAAGTATGAGTTTATTTTGACTCCCTTTGTCCAACCTACCGCGTCTTACGCATTATACTTGGCACTTTTTTTCTAGCATTGTCTGTGAAAATTGCTATTGAACTCCATTCTACGGCTATAATTGAAACATGTAACACAATCTGAGGATGAGAAATAACGCAGCTCAGGCAGCAGATGTACGAGCAGCTGAACGCCGCCGCTCCCGACTGTAATTAAAAGCCCAACAAGAAGAAGGAAAAAAAAAAGGCAATTAAAACGGCTCCATTATCAACTTTGGTTTGTGCAGTGAGCAAAGATGGCGCAGCCGAGGTCAATTAAAAGCCTGGAGTGTAAAACACTGACGGTAGCTTCTTGGTCTACAAGACAGCGATGACTCTCCACCCAAAAACACAAAGTTTATTGGTTTATATGATTTACGGCCCTGCTGCTCTACCCAAAGAATACACCAACCTAAAATGAGAGAAAGACTCTTGAGTGTTAACCACATAATTATAAATGTTTACACATGATAACCTGGAATGGCTAGCTCGAGCCTCTCTAGAATTTGACCCCCCAAAAAATAATTCTGCGCCCCAAGGCAGTTTCACCTAGCATCTAACCTCACATGACATTGGGTAGGCATGTCTATCATGGGTTGACTCGCAAAAAAGTCTCAACAACCCATACTGTAAAATAAAACAAACAGCAAGTCTGCCATTTTGGTTTGGTAGCAGCCTCACAGTACTGCTTTCAAATTCAGCCAACGAAGACAGTTTCACATAGCAACGTGAAATCTTACAGCCATGTCTATCATGAGTATACCCACAAAAAAGTTTAACAAGTCATTTCTGAAAAGGGACAGGAAGTCTGCCGTTTAAAGGGCCCGTTTTGGGCCAGAAGCGCCCTCAAGATTTTTTTTTTAAGTCAGCCCCCACACAGCAACATGAATTTTAATCACCATGTCTTTCATGAGTAGACCAACAAAAAAGTCACAAGAACCCATGTTTCAAAACAAACAGGAAGTCTGCCATTTTGGTTTGAAGTGCCAATTTTGGATCAGTAGCAACTTACATAATTGTTTTTGAAATTCACCCACCAAAGACAATTTCATGTAGCAACATGAAATTTAATAACCAGATCTCTTATAAGTTGACCCACAAAAAAAGTCTTAAGAATTTGGAATAGTAAAACGAGAATTTTTTTCAGCAACATGAAATTTAATATTCATGTCGATGATGAGTAGACTCAAACACACACACACACACGCACGCCCCCGCCCACACACGCACACACACACACGCACGCGCACACCCAAACACAAACACGCACACAAAATTCAAGAACCCGTTTAAAAAAACAAAACAAGAAGTCTGCCATATTGAGTGTGTGAATTTTTGATTGGTAACACAGGTAGCACATTGGTAAAACAGGAAGTCTGCAATCTTGGTTTGGAGCAGACACTTTGGGTCTCTAGTGCCCTCAACAATTTTGGGAAAAAACAGTTCCTCTAAGCAACATGAAACGTAGTAGTCCATGCCTTACCTCAAGAATGTGCTCATCCTGCTGCTCCCTGTCCAGCTTCCTTGACGTCGTGGAAACGAGGCCTGTAGGGAATTATACGTCATTAATACACTTTATTCCAAAATAATGTAAAATGCCCCAAAAATGGCAATTTCAGGCAACCATCCGCAAAACATGAACAGGCGGAGGAGATAAAAGATTTCCCGCTGTTAAGAATTTTTGGCAGCTGCCAGACGGACACGTGTGAAATGTCGCAAAGGCTCGCAAAGGCCAGCCCAAATAGCTCAGTTGAGTAACGTTTAATTCCTACGCAAGCTGAACAAACAAGACATTGCAACCGACTAAAATGGAGAAGAGACACAACAAAATTAGCAAGTCTTTTTGTGCTCTTAGTGTAAAAACGTCCAGTCGAGACGATGCACTTATTTTGGTTGAACGAAATGGACAAACAATGAAAAACCTTTCACTTTAGTCCACAGATTTGCTCAACAAATAGTTTCTCTTTTTGACTAGACCCAAACCCGCCAAACATACAAATGAAAAATGTTCCATCTGTCTAATCCTAAAGTTACTCCCTCCAAACTGGAATGTAGCCTGCCTGCTAATTTACAGACGGACAAACCAACAAAAATCGTTGTACATGTTTGTTAGAAAACAAGTATTTTCCTCACGTTCGATTTATCATGGAATCCTAAAAGAAGTCAAGAGGTTGGTTCCATTTATTTAAATCTTAACGGAATCCTCCATGAATCTGAAAATAGCCTGCTATCTAACATCCACACAGACAAAAGAACACAACTTTTGCATGGCTTCACAATCAGGTCTACTCTTTTCCAGCTACTGCCTCATTCTTGTCATAACACACACTCGCTGATTGCAGAACGTGCCTTTCAACCTTATCTATTGGCTTTTTAAGGCATCTTTTGCCAAAAGAGAAATAAAACTAATCTTAGCCCATTCACAAACACGCAGACAAAAGGCGAAGAAAATCTGGCTAAACGGCGACGTTCTCAGAGGCATCTCGTGCTCATCCTGCCAGCGTTAATTGCACCCGAGCACGGAGGAGACGAGCCAGCTCGGACCGCACCAAGAGCTGCCCCGTCGCCACACCGCGACCCGATTAGCATCAAGCAAAGGATTTCCGAAACCCCAAAAGCCAGCGAGGAGCGCGAGGCCCACAACTTACGGTTGCCCAGAAATAGTTGCAGGCTCAGCACTGCAATTAGGAAAACACAAGCTACTTTTCCATTTTCAGACTTTCCTTTTTGGCTCTTTTTAATCTTAAACATAAGACTACTGATTTTCATTCAAGGGAAAGAAAAAAAACACCAAACAAATGTGCATACATTTTTTAATCATCTCCACTCTAAAAACAGGAAGAATAAATCTTTGTTTTACACTTATGAATTTCAACCCTGATGGCACAAATAAAGCTCCCAGTTAGCTATCCAATGAGAAGCTCAAATCTTTACATTTTCAATCCCATAGACCATAGGTGTCAAACTCTGGTCCTCCAAGGCCTCTTTCCAGCATGTTTTCCATCCCTCCCTGCTGCAACACACATGATTCAAATGATCAGCTCATCAGCAAGCTCTGAAGGAGCCTGATAATGATCATAATCATTTGAATCAGGTCTGCTGCAGCAGGGAGAGATGGAAAACATGGAGGAAAGCGGCCCTCGAGGACCGGAGTGGGGTTGTTGGGTTTGCACAAATAAAATTACAAATAAAATTACTCTTCTGGGAATGAAATTGCAGTTTTACAAGAAAAACATTTAACAGTAAGAAAAACGTTTTGGGAAAACATAATAGTAATCGATTGAGAATAAAGTTGTATTTTCATGGTTAAAAAATAGCACTGAATCATACAAGAAGAAATTTATGACATGAGGAAAAATATATATATATATATTTTTTGGGGAAAAGAAGTCACCTTTATAAAGTCAGTCCATTTTTACTTAAAATAGTACAACAAAAAATCCCTCGTGAGGATAAGCGGTGTGGATAATGGACGGATAATTGTATTTTTGGAGATTAAAGTCATAATATACATATAAAGATACAATATGAGAATAAAGTCAGCCAAACTGTGACTTGGGAGCAAAAAAAAAATCCTAATTGTGTCACTTCAAGCATGTGTTATAAATCTAGCCTGGCAATGGGCAAAGTATGAGACAGAGAAACACTGTTTCTTGCTTGTTTTTGCATTCTACATCTTGTCCTGGTTTTGTTCCACATGTTGACAGCAAAGCGTAAAGCTCAGGATGCGCGGCCAAGCCAAACATCTCAGACAATACTTTCATCTATTTCAACAGCTTGAAGGTTTGATTCCTATAAGGCTTTATTGGACCTAAAATGAATACTTGCTAAATAGGACCGGTCTTTTCATGCAAGGATATGCGGCCTGATCCTGAAAACTGGAAAATGATCGGGTTGGTGAGCCAAAAAAAGTCCACACTTCCAACACGCAGGCCTCCCTTTTGTCCCAATGCACACAAAGGCCATCGCGAGGCGTGGGCCGAGGAGGGCTGACGGTAATTATAGCCGTGATAGTCGGGCTGAGGGGCGGGGGAAAAAAACAAAAGCCAAGCAGCGGAGTTCTGTCCGTGAGTGAAAAATGGAACAGAAATTTGAGAAAATGGAGGCCAGAAGGGAACTTAAGGAGGTCAGGACACGGCTGTGATTAGAGATCCAAACGGGACAAAGAGTGGCCGAAAACAAATATGAATGCTCAAGAATACATTTTATGAGTCACTAATATGAGAACTTTATTTATTTATTTTTATTTTTTTGGGGAAAGTAGTATCCAAATATTACTAGAGTATTACAGGTTGTTGTGAGACTAAAGTCACTGTTGAGTTTGTTTTTTTATTTGAAAAAAAAAAACCCAACAAGAAACAACAGCAACAAAACAAAGTTATTAGAAAAAATTATCAATGTGTATGTGGGGAAAAAAAATACAAGAAAGGTCTGTCACAATACATATATATATATATATATATATATATATGTATATATATATTTTTTTTACATAATTCACCTACTTGCTGTTTTTGTGCTTAAGCCAAAGCAAAAAAAGTAGTGCATTCAAATAATTGCTTTGGCGCCATGTTCTGGGACCTATAGGAAATTATATACTTTCTTAGGAGCGTGTCAATTACTCGCACATTCAGAACGTGGGTTTTTTTCAAAAGTACATCATATGAGTAGAAAACTGTAAAAACGAGTATGATCTTAGGTGATTTTTATTTTCTAATCTACGGGAAAAAGGCAGTACCATTAAGAGAATAAAGAACAATTTAAAAGAAGAACTTTTTGTCCAACATAAGAGTCTGACAGTGAGCAACTTGCAATGCTATGAGACGCAAACACTTAAAGTACATTAAACAGTATAATGTTTTTGTCCCCCCTACCCCAAAAAAAAAAAACAATAGTCATGACCACTTAAGAATAAAGACCTATTTGGTATGAGAGGCGAAAAAAAAAAATACAAAAAAGTTGTAATATTCAGTTCATTTCCATCCGTTCTTTCCACTGGCATTGTGATCATAGTTTGACCTGCGGACAATAGCCAGGAAGTTGTTGGAGTTATCCTTTCCCTATCTGACTTCCCGTGATAATGGCTGCGTCTCTGCTGAAAAGGCAACAATGAGAAGCATCTCCCCCTCCTAAATCTAAACCGGTATGACTCCCAACCACAGATCCCGCCAAATGTATGATAAAAACACAAAATAAAATACATATAAACATGAAATAGAATCAAACATATTAGGATGAATACAAATATCAACCGATGGCAAGAAAATTAAGATAGATACAAATTTAGTTAAGACTTATAAGTGTTAGGCACATTAGCGGCTGCAGTCTGTACAATTTAGTTGTGTTTAACTTTTAAGACCAGTACAGTATCGAACATCCCTTATTGTTATTATTATTATTATTATTATTATTATTATTATTATTATTCCTGTGAGTATTGTTAAAATGACTGTCCACATGTCGCTACAATGTTTCTGATCAAATATCAGTTGCTTGTTAATTACTGCAACATCAATGCTAGTTTCGGTCGTACATCTATGGCGTTTTGCATTGAGTGTTAGCATTAGGCTAGCAGAACTGTAAGGCCAAGTTATGTGGTTTGGTGAAATACACATTACATTTTCTTGTATGCTTAGTTTCATAGTAAACTTCAAGGGTAGTGGCAAAAAACAGTATGTCAAGGTACAGCTGTTTTGAGCAGCTGCCTTTTTATTTAAAAAATAACACTTGAGGCAAACAAAGTAAATGACACTTTAAATCTTACAGAACCCTCTGGATGGTATGGGGAATCTCTGCCCTAATTGATCGAGACTGGGTGCAGCGTTTAAGTGTGATAAGATTGTCAACCGGCCTTAGCAACAATCTATTTCCCGTGTTTGTCTTGGTTACCATCGCCAAGCAAACAGGCCATTTACGAGCGTGCCGTTCAAAGTCCATCGATGTCCTGCCACTGCAATGTTCCAGACACCGCACGGCATCAAATGTGGGCGACCGCCATTGACGACCTTTAATAAGTGTGTTGACAAATTGTCCAAGGAGACAAAATATAAGCCGACATCAAGTGGGATGCCTTGACTGAAGAATACATGAGTCAAGTATGCATGCGGGGGATTTAAATGAAAGCTTGTCCGCCCATCACAACACAAATTAGAACAGTCTTGCCCATACATTAGAAGCCACAGGCAGAGTTCACACAAGGCTAACTCTGGCAACACAATCCACATCAATCTGCAAAAGAAAAAGAAAAACTGGCCAAATCCGATTTTACTTTACAATGTAAGGCAGTCTTTTATCAAACTTTTACAAGGCCTGCACACCCTTGGCGCACCCCTATTCCCAGCGTTACACATTTAGGCAAATGATCTTTGAAAAAAAAATAAATAAATGAAAAATCGAGACATGCCTATTGAGCGATGTTGATTTTACGTTGTAGAACTACCTTTCCAAATCTTTTTAGCTACGCGCCCCCATAAAAGTCATAAAAGAGTTGGCGCACCCCAATCCTCACAATCCCTGCTACACGGCAGTTCTAGTATAGTGCTTTAAAGTGCTTTACACTGGCCAGTCAGCTGTAGAGTACAATTTAAAATTCTTCGACTGATCTATGAATCACTGAAGGGTTTGGATCCTGAATATATTAAAGACAAATTGGGCTTTGAGGTCTACAGACTCAACCCAATTAGTGGAGCCCAGAGTTCAAAGCAAAAATGGTGAAGCAGCGTTTAGCTGTTATGCTACACGCATTTTTTTTATTCTTTACTTTGCTTTTAAATGTCTTTCGTTCCTTATGATGTCAATGCTTTAAAATGTTGCACATTTGATGATGTGAAGCACATTGAGTTAGTTTGTGTATGAAATGCACTATTTAGATAAAGTTGCCTTGCCGTTAGCCCCAAACACTCTTAGTGGAGAACCAAAAATGCAACACTTCCATTCCAGCTTTTCCCGCCTCTTTTTAGGTAGCTTCTGAAGTGAGCTGTTCTGTATTTCGCTTGCAGGTGTTGATTTTTACAAAAAGAGCTGCTCTAGCGTTTTAAGTGTTAAAAGCTTCGTGTCAGAGAAGGCAGTAGTTCATTTTTACTGGGGTGCAATAAAGGAGACCCAAGACTTCTTTTCGCGCAGCAAGTGCAGGGCAATCACCACATCTACCACCACCCAAGGCGTCGAGTGATGCCTTCGCGCCTTTGAAGCCTTACAGCTATAGTGGATAAAGGAACACTACTAGCTTGTTAGCTTGGAACACATGCCGAAGGGGTACACACACGCACACAAAACATAGGCTTTCATTTATTTTCCCACCCTTTGGTTCACAAGCTTTGCATGAACGCCAAGACGGGGGCCCTGCACGTCTGACACAGATTTAGAACGTGTTATTATGGAAAAAAGGCCTCACATGCGGTAAATTTAAACATTTTCACAAACCGGCAATATGCGGTTGCCGTGTCACAGTTGACGCATCAAGCTTATGCAGTCCTTGCATCCCCTTTTTAATGGCAAATCCTAGAAATTATTCAAATTTGACATCATGCTACTGTCGCATGGCATGATATAGCCTAAAAAGCTAGGGCAACTTCCTGTATAATTTCAAACATGGGTCTATTTATTTGTTGTGATTATGATGGACATTTGTACCTCTTCAGATAAGTTACAAAAAGACAAAAAAAAAGGCCTCCGACACCAGCTTCACCAATCAACAGGAAACGTCGAAGGACCCATGCCTGAAATTTTAAGGATTCGCCATGAAAAAGCAAGCACGAAAAACCCAGGAAGTTTTGAAAAGTTTCGATTCAAAAGTTGGTGGACGTGTCTTTTTTTAATTTTATTTTACAAATACAGTATGTACAGTATGATTTAATTGATTTATAAAGTGTCTAGACAGATTTAGTTCTTAATAATTGCAGTGGACATTGAACTGTACATGAAACGGTGACGTGATAAAGCCGCAGATTTGTTAGTATTGTTGTTATCTGATTTACGATTTACTGACTTATGCTTACGCCACACTTGCTTGGTAAAATTTTATGAAAGCTATCGTAGTAAGCACTTAAACACTTAAAGTTGTAGAATATTAAAAAAAAACGATCTTTCATATTAATTCATTGTTCTTTCGCGTAAGCCTGACCTAAACCAAAACATTTACGAATCTGATATTGTTTATTGTAATACAGATTAATTTATCACATGTGTTTGTTTAAACAAAATAAATGGGAAGAGGACCTTGAAAAAAAACAATCAGATATCAAACCACAATCACAATATTGAGTGGGGTCGGGCTGAGTCGTAATTAGGTTATTTTTTTTAAATCATTCAGTCCTATTATCATACCTACAGGGAAAATATGTTTACAGCTAAACTAGCAATGGTTAATAATTTTTTACACTTTTATGACAAATTACCTTTGGAAGGAATTAATTCAATGGACATGACTTCCTTCGGGGGCGCAAGCAGCTTTTTTTCCTCTATTCCCCATGCTGACACATTTAATCAGCCACAGAAGAAGGGGAAATTAAAGTTAGCGTGCTCTTGCATTAATTACTTCCCCCGTCTACTTGGGAATACCCATGCATGACTTATGCCAGGACGGTTTGTGGAGTGGGAGGGGCGCTACTAACGCTCTCCGTCCTTATTTGGTCAGAAAGTTCACATTGGCAGTTGTAACAAAAATAACTCTGCAGCTTGTGTTGATGCTACTACCTTTGGGAGTGGGGAAAAAAGGACCACACACACACACACACACACACACACAAACACGCAATTGACAAAGTGTAGAGCGCACGGGCAAGTTCATAAGAAGCCGATGAAATATTAATGGTCACGCCATTTGCAAAGCACCGCATGAGAAAAGGCACTTTTAGAGTGCAGAGAGGACCCCTCAGGCACAGCCCAATAAAAGAAAAAAGTAAATTGCTTTTTCATTTTCATAAATTAATAGATGTGAGGTATTCACACAGGCATGTTAATGTGACGCCAGGTGTACTCCATGCGAATTTATAATCTGAATTGGGACGCCACAAAAACAAACAAAAAAAACGTCTGTAAATCTGTCTGTACATGCATTTATGAAACAGTAAAGGTGCAACGATCAATAAATAACTAATCGATTGTCAAATTAATCAAAAACTTTTTTTTGATAACCTATTAATCGTTTAATCATTTACAATTCAAAATTGTTTAAATCTTCTCAGTATGCCATACTCTCCCATCATTGGTAAACACTAAGCACTGATTTTTAGAACAGTTTCAGAGGCTGCTCATGTTGTCCTTGGGGCTAACTAGTACACGCTGGCACCATGTTTTTGTTGTTGTTGTTTTTATGGCAATGCACATTATTCGACATAGCAAAAAGGCATCCGTATATGCTCTCGTCTTCGTCCTCCTGCCGTGTGCAACCACTCACCCCTCACCTCTCTGCTCAGCTGAGAAGGTGACAGAAAAAAGCTGTTGGCATCTCCAATTATTCTTGTTTAGTGATTTCTGCAAGCAGCATATTGCTGTGGGACTGAGCCTGCCCCCCTCAAAAAAGAAACGAAAAACTCATTACCGGTGATGGACAGTTTTAGCGGTAATTGAAACCTTCACCTTTATAAAACCACGATAAACCGTCAAACCGGGAATCGACCCATGCCTACCTAGAGCTCCGGACAACAATAGCAGACAACTATGAATCCATGTAGCCCCTCCCAAATCTCCCCTCAAAACCAACAGCAGTCTTACCTGTCCTGGAGTTGATGGCGAAGAAGCCTTGTGGATTACCACTGGTGATCTTATAGCTGAGTTTATCGCTAGATTTAGCATCTGGGTCCAGCGCATCTATCTGGATGATAGACACGTCCTTGGGGGAGTTCTCCATCACGGAGGGGTAGTAGACGGGTTCCGATGCCTGCGGCGCGTTGTCGTTGACGTCCTGCACTTCGATGTAGACCTCCACGAAGGCGGAAAGGGGAACCACGCCTCGATCCATGGCGTAGACCGTCAGCCAGTAGTGGGGAGTGGTCTCGTGGTCCAGCAGCTCTTGCGTTCGGATGATACCTAAAAGAAACGAGACCATAACGTGAGTTCAGCCGCAACAATCTGGAAAAGAGATTTTTCTGACCTGAAAGAGATTTTAGCTTTGGGTGACACTTTTGTATTGATCGTGATATAATATATATTTTTTTTATGTAATATGCTTTCAGCATTGGGTGAAATATTTTTTTACTAACCCTTTTGAACCGAGTATCTCTTTTTTCTGTGGTCAACAACTCTGTATTGGTTGTAGTATTTGGGGGGTAATTTTATGCCAATGTTTTGTCCTTGTAAACTTTTCGTATTGATCATGATATTTTGGATTTTGTGAAGTATGTTTTTAGCATTGGGTGAAATTTTACATAAATGCGTTTTTTTCTTTAATTGAAAGATTTTGTAAGCAGTATCTTATCATTTGTACGTTTAGGCTTCAGCACACATTTCAGGCAAATGTGTATTTTTTTTTTTTTACAGTAAAAAACAATGTATTGCCCAAGGTATTTTTTGTCACTATGTTTTAGTGACAGAAAAGAAAATGTTCCTCATAAAATTTCAGAGGTCAAATCAAATAAAGGCATATGTATGTGTATTTTCGGATGTCTTCTTTGTGAATATTGACTTTGATTGATTGATTTTCATCGTTTTTAAGGTTTCAAATTTTACGTAAGCACATTTATTTATTTATTTTTTAAGGCCTGTAGGGTGCCTTGCGTCCCATTAACGGAGATCTGTATTTATGAGGCATTTCCACTATTACTGGGACCATTAAAGTTTTTCAAGTCGCACGATTTTAAGTTAGACAAAATGCTCGGAAAATGCACCTCGAGCACAAAACATTGCATATCTTGCTTTGTCTTTGATTAGTTTTTTTTCCGTTTGAATTGCAACGGTTTTTCATGTTTTAGTAGTATCTTACTTTTGCATTTGCATCATATACAGTACTATACAAACATTAATGCAATGCTTGGAATACTTTTTTTTTTCTGATACGAAAATGTTGAAAAGTGGAAAATAAGATCGCAGAAGTCAGGTTCAGATGTCAACGTGCTATAGTATCAACAAGAAGCCAGTCGTGTGCTGTTTACATTAGCCGGCAGGGAAGGTTATTTTACTGCCATGCGGGGGCGACGGTCTTCAGCTGAGCAAACAAAAGAGCTTTCAAACTACCGCGTGAATTGCACCCACAGACAATGGTGTCAACTACAACGAAAGGGCTAGTGGAGGATGGGTACCTGCAGCAAGTCAAAGAACGATGAAGCAGCGAGGATGGACTGGTGTTTAGGTGACACGTGATTGAGTGTAATACGACAAAAGCAAGGGAACATTTCATAGAGCCTGGATGTTATTCATGTTGATGTCAACTTTAAAAAAGTTACTGTAACTGTACAGTGCAACGTCTAGAGTGGCCATACAATTTGGGATTCGGCTCAAATATTCCGACAAAATATTACATTTACCAAATTTCACGAAATGAAAAGTGCCCCAAGTGATTTTTTTTCTATTAACCCCATTTTTATAAGGCAATGTCATAAGTAAATGTCAAAATCCCTTAATGTCGTAATATTTGGATTTTCACCCCAGTTTAATAGGGGAAAAAAATCTAATGATCAACTTCTGTTTGAGTGTTGTGAATTCTTTTTTGCATTTTTTTGTTTACATTGTGTTTACTTTGTATTTAGGTAGATGTCCATTCAATAAGGGGTAGTATAACTTATTGTATTTGAAGAGCAGAACCGTGAATATCGAAATCTTTCAATGTCTCAAAATTTGATTTCAAGAAGGAAAAAAACAAAAAACAAATCTAGTGTCGTACAAAATCGCCTGAATCATGTCAGAAAATTTCACAAACTCAGAAGATTAATTCTGACTGTGTGGCTTGCCTTTTTGCAACACTTTCACAATCCTAGCCTGATTTTTTTCATCAGTATATTTGAGCTAAAACACACCTGACATGGTCAAAAAAAATGTGCCAAAACCTAAAACATACAAATAAATCATTACACAAAAAACACATTTATAAGTTAAAAGGGCTACAAAAATGTACAGTATATACAGTATTTAAGGTGACATAGATAGTTTACAGAGGGTGTCGCTTTGTTGATACAGCCTTTTGTTGAATGACAGCAGCCAGGATTTGGAAGTAAGAGCAGACAAATAGTTGTGGCTTCAGGTCATGAAAAACTGCAGGGGGCGTGGGGTGGAGCTTATAGACGAAGAGGTGCAAATGCACGCGCGTAGCATTCTTAGCATGTGTACCATGCTTACACAGAGAGTTGAATTGAGTTCAAAGGGGGCACGAACTGACTTTAATGTATTGTATAAGTGAGTCAATTCGGTTGAGTCTACATGTTTTGCTTTTTCCTTGGCTTTTTTCCCAGGAAAAATTAAAAGAACAGCCGCAAAGCCTCAACAAGGGCGGTTGTGATCTGATGAGAAGAAAAAGTAGCAAAGTTGCAAAGCTTAAGGTGTCAACATAAAGTCAAAAAATGAAAAGGAAAACAACGTAGGATTATGAGGAAAAAGTTGTCATCTTACAAGAATAAAGTTGTACTGGTACTAGAAAAGTTGTAATGTTACTACATTAGTTTGCATGCATCAAAGTGTGTCACTAGTGGTGACACCTTATCCATCCCATCCTGAGTAAATAGTTTACGAACAAAGCACGTGAATTTGCTTGCCGCGCCCATTCCGCACCGTTATCCTACCCTGTTAGAAGAAAAAAATAACTGCCCTTAGGCCAGGAGAAAAGAAAAAAAACAGACAAAACCAGATTTGCTTTCCGCTTCTTTTTTGTGCTAGTATTCCCTGAGGCTTTGTTATTCAAAGTTACCTGAGCTTAGCAAGATGTGAACTGTCATGACCTGCAGCCATTTTTTTTCATGTGTACACTACACTCATACACACACACACGCATGCACGCACACGCACGCACACACACACACACACACACACACACGCACACACACACACAAAGGCTTTATTCAAACAAGCCACACGGGTAAGTTAGAGCGAGTCAGGATGAAACAAAAATGCTTCCTTGTTTGCAGCAAGGCATGTGGACCCGGCTTTGAACTGCGCTAATGCTGCTAGCCTGCCTTACAACCCGCATTCCCCGAGCCTCCCCGGGACTCCTGCTCACATGCTTCCATAAGCGAGACTCGTCTCTGTGCCGCAGACCTGCTGAAATGCTTCACATTCTGCAAGAGTGCTGAAAAAAAAAAAAAAAAAGGAAAAAGGCCTGAACTGAAACCCTGTGTTACCGGGCAACTTCGTGTTCTCAAAGGTCCCCCAGACTTCCCAAAGAGTTCCCAGACTTCTTGTGGCTAAGAGCCATGCTTCAAACATGAAGCTTATTGGAATTAATGTCTGTAATTCAAGAGGCAAACGCTTACCATCTCGCTAGATGTTAGCATACGAACTACTAGCACATTAGCGTTATCAAATCTCATTTGAAACAGTAACTGAAAACTTGGACTGTTACTTTTCAAAAATGTTTTTAGAGTTGATTATCAACATAATGGTAGGCTTCATCACGGTAGCACCTGTCCATAAAGGCAATAGATTTTCCCGGAATTAACATTGTGATTACAAAATGCACATTAGCAGTCAGCATTGCAAGAAAGTCCATTTGTTTATGCACAGTTGGTCCCTCTGCATGCTTTTCTTGATTGATTTTGGTCCCGCTGCTTTTCTTTATTCATTGCCTTTCTGCCAGGAAAAAAGTTACATCGCCCCAAAATGAAAGTGAATACTAAATTTCATTTTACAACCACAACAAACAGCAGCATTAATAATACAGCAAACAACTGTTCGCCTCTACCTTGACCGAGAGTGAACTGGCAGGGTGGGGGGGAAAAACAGATTGTCTCCTTATTTAACGCAGTGACGTACCATGCCGGCCGTGTGATAGCCGGATGAACAAGTTTATCTCTCCTCTAATTTATAAAACGGTCCGTTAATTCCACTCGAGATGGCCTCCGAGACTAAGCCCCGCTGTACAGAGTGTCCATTGTTATTAGTTCAAAAGGCCTTGGCGGAGGCCTCGTAGGCAATAACACTGGATAGTGTTCTTCACTATGCCATGAGATGAGCTCGCCACCACCTGTATAACTGTTAATGCTGAGGTAAACACAATATGATACAATGCTAAGTATAGGAATATCTATATAATACAATGCTAAGTATAGGAATATCTATTTTTAAAAAGGTATAAATGCCACCCCCCTCTCCCTCTCCCCACACACACACACACAGTTTCCTGCTGGCTTCAAGGATATATATTCTTTACCATGTGATTACTTACTTAACCTGCTTTTTCAGCGGAACCATGGACCACTTTTTGCAAACATGGCATGCACATAAAAGTACACAAAAAGTCCAAAAAAGTATGACGTCAACACAGAAAAGAAGAAGATGGAAAAATTACGGGTAAAAAGTAAAATCGCAACTTTCTCCATAGTATAAGATTTTTTTTTTTTTTGTGCAAAATTACTACATCATGTTACAAATTAATTATTGTAATATTACACCTTTTCTGGTAGTAATGGTCATGAATTTACTTTGACCTATCTAACTACCTTACAACATTTTCTCCCAATTTTACTTTATCTTTGTAATATTATTATTATGTTTTTATAGTATCATGATTTTACCCCCTTGTTTCACAAATGTGAACATAATACTACTCCCATTTATCTTGGAAAAGCTACTAAAAAACATTAAAACTAGTCTGAAGGGTATCACACAAATGCCATATAAAAATGTTATTTGTACTTTCAATTGAATATTCATCATTATTCTGACTCTAATTGACCCTGAATTGAGATTCTTATGAGTCGAGCATGACCTGGAGTAACAGGTAAATGAACAAAGGCTTCTTCGTGTGTGTGTAGCGGGATTTTCTTTTTTTAAGAAGCTTTAATGGGGTCGGCTGAGAACTGCCACTGCATCCTTTTAACGACCAAAAGTGTGCTTTTCGTTTAGCGGCTGGCAATCAACTTTGTCCCGTCGCGTGCATTCCTGCCGCCGTCTCCACGGCGACGGCACTCAAGCGGGAGAACTGTTTGGATTGGATTCAGGTGGCACTTTGCGGTCTCTGGGGATTTTATCTGAACGTTAACTAAAGAGGAAGGGTGGTTGATACTACATCTATCCATTACGGCCCAGACGAAAAAGTGTGACGTTTTCAGCTTGAAGAGGGGGGAAAAAAAGCCAAGGACGGACTTTTTTTTCCCCTTTTTACTGAAATGGAAAATACAATAACACAGTTTTGCAAAGGAATGTCTTCACAGCGCTCTGAGCAAATGGGCAATGCATATATTATCACGAGAAGAAAGGGCAATGCATACATTATACAATCGGGCATCTAGTTTCATGCAGAAATGAACAGATCACACCTTTTTTACCCCCCCAAAATGGGAAAAATTCACATGTACTGCAAAAATCCTATCCAAGAATCATAGGGGTTGTCAGGGTCAGTTATAATTCGAGCTTGGACTCACACCCAAAATCTGCGTTCACAGTTAGTGTTCATGCTAAGGTGCAAGTACCGAATGAACTCAATCAGGTTACTTATTGTACTTTTCCGTGTGGGGGAGGGGTTAGGGGGGGAGGAACACTTTTTAGTTCGACAAATCAAAATGCTAGAGTGCACTTAGGTAGCACTTTATCTACACCATACAGTGTCCAAAGTGCTTAACAAAGCCTCATTAATTCACTTATCTCCTATATGTTGACAGAGCAGTGTTAACCTACGGAAAGGTTTTCCTTTTTAGTTCAAAATAGTTTACTTCAACCTCCAGAATCCCTTGTAGTACCCTGGCTAATAGTAGATTCCAGTGTGTTTTTCTTGCTTTGGTCCAGTAAATCCATCTGTATTGTTGCACCAACTAGCTATCGCTAAGCTAACCTGTCATCTCCAGTCAGGCAAGTGGCCAAACAATTCGTATGCTGCTGTGACGGCGTGAGAAGCCTGCAGTGAAGTAACAAAGACAAAGGCGTTGATACACTGCCTAGCTGGGCTTTATTGGCTGACTGCTTATTAGCCGCCCAAATATTCCCATACACATGCATACATGGGCGAATGCTGTGAACTTTCACGCATGTGCACTCACCTCATACAAAACATCACACTGAGACATGAGTGTCATCCAAACATGCCACTGTGACAATATACAGGACAATAATTTATGATCTGTTCTGACTTGAATCCGAAAATTCTGATTCTGCGTTACTTTTTAACAGCCAATTCGCATTTCAATCCAACGCCCGGCACAGAAGACTTTAAGGATATATTTCACACGTAAGAACATAAAGATTTGTATTTGATTGACAGGTTTCAGCGCATTCAACTGCTTTAATTGGGTTAATAGGGTCAGACCCACACCGCTGTCCCGGTTCTTTCAGGGAGCCCTATCACACAGCCGCAGTCCGGCCACTGATACTATATCCAAACCCGACAAACTCACGGGTTGAAACTTTGTGACTCAGCTCATTCCATGTCAGTGCTGTTCACACAAATGAGATAAGTCTTTAACTTCACATACCCTTTTCCGACCCTGTACCAACTCTAAGGCCTTGTCTACACGTAGCTGGGGTTTTTTAACAACCATCTATACACCCCCCCCCCCCCCGCTTGCGTTAAAAAAACGCATCCGCACGTAACCGCAGAAGTGCGTTGATAGCCTCTAGGCGGCAGTAGTTAGCCAAATACTGTCCATTCTTCTGTCCTTTGACGTCACTTCTACGAAAAGTTCGGGAGAACCGACAAAAGGTCCGAATTGCTTTTAAACCTTTCACCAAAATGCAGTGGTTGGTTGCGGACAAATAAGTAAGCAAAAAGCGCATCGAGAATGGCTGTAATCAACGCAGCACCGCGAGAGTCCATGTTGACGGGACGTCAAAACATTGTTGTCGCAAGGTGACGACGTAAATCTCCGGTTATACCCGTCCAGACGAAAACGCGGATCAGGAGATATCCGGATATATCCGCAAATCTCCACTGCGGCTGGAGTTTTGCGCTTTCACTGAAAAAACTCTGGGGACGTGTGGATGATAAGGCTAACCGGAGACTTATATCCGGCTTTTTAAAAAACTACGGCTACGTGTCGACAGGGCCTAAATTTGAAAGATTTTTGGGCCGACATTGATTTTTTTTCCCCAGGTGACAAACTTCACATCCTCACAATTCTCTTTCACACAGTCCCCATTTCACCTCTGTAACGCCTCCCAAAGGCGGGAAATGTGCAGGTTGAGGTCAGCGCCACATTCTGTGATTGTTTTGCTCAGACAGAGCAGCAAATGTAGAAAAAAAAGCAAAAAAAAAGCTGGTTTTCCACTGTTTCACTTCAAAGTTCCCCAAGCAGGAAATGTAACCCCCGTCATTTCATATCAGTGGTCTTCACACAGAACAGTGTGATCTGAGAAAAAAGCAGGACTTCACCCACCCGTTTCAGCTATTCCCTTTTCACAACAACCTCTCAAGTCAGCATAGTTGTAGGTTGACTAGTGGAAAACTGACGTCTGTACTCAACATCTTTATGCATGAAGCACCCAAAGACAGCTCCAGTTCATAAATTAGCAGTATTGTTTCTGATGAACAATGATATACTGTAAAGTCGTATAACAGCATGAAATGAAGATAACGACAACCTGCCGAATCAAACAGGAACCAGCCTCACATCTCCTCCTTCAGTCAAACAGAAGGTGTGTGGCTCCTAGATTGTTCCTCTTTTTCATGTCTTTTTGAGTCGGTTTTCCAATTTTGAACAATTTTAAAAACATTCTGGCCACAAGATGCAGCTGCTGCTCTGTATATAGCAGAGCTCTGTGCACCACTTTCCTTGCTATGCCTTTTGCTCGCCAAACAAACCACACCCTTCATTTAGGCGAACCTCTAGGAGGCATTGCCACCTCAGCCGCCTTCGGACGCCTGCTGATCTGATATAATGATTGCAGCCCAACCCTAAGGGACAATCCAATCGATATACCTCTGATAATCACTCAATATAAGTATGAGGGGCTAAGCCAGGAGATCAAACTAGGCTTAATGGATCTGGGGTTACCAGTCAAACAGGTGTAAATAATGTCATGCCATCCATCAATTTTGCAGCTACAACAGGGGAAGACAACTGTCGCGTGAAAGCGGAAGAAGCCAATAGAGCCGTAAGCATCAGGGTTATCTGCTCGCTCGTAAAACAACATTATACTGCATTATGACCGAGGGTTGGAGGGGGGGGGGGGGTCAAACCCACCACAGCTGACACGCGCAACAACCCCCACGGGGCCCCCCCCCAATCGTCACAAGATGCTAAATATACACACCTGAGAGCCAGCATTTCCCAAAGGAAAAGGCCTGTGGAAAAATTCACACGTGTATCAAATTCTGAATCCAAACTGAAACAAATCCAGAAAAAATGCAAGGCTATGTGTTTAGTTGTACTCTTAGGCCACTATTATATTGTCTGCATTTGTCTGTCCATCTGTTTGTATTGATGCCATCGGGACTCACTTAACATGTTTCTGTGCATTTATCCAGGCCCTCATAAAGGCTTAGCCCCTCAAGGGTTTCCCCCCTAGATTTCAATGAAAAAAAAAATCTGTACATCCAACATGATCCTGCTATCTGCTATCCTGCTTTCCTTGGCCCATGCACAACCCCTATACAACCATTTTGTATGTCTTACGTCTGCATCTTTCCTACTATTTACCAAATATCACAAAAAGCTGGTGGTGGTCTAAGACTTTATCAAGTACTGTATTTGTGTAAGACCCTCACCAAAAGGATGAGGCCCCAAGGGCTTTTTTTCTTGGCCCACCACCCCTCTACAAGCAGTAATGAATGGCTTACATCATCCTGCTATCTGTATCAGTCCGCCACTCCTCACCAAAGATCATAAAAACGTTTGGGTGGTCTAAGACTTTTTAAACAGTACTGCATTCATGTAGATCAAACCAGAAAACTCACCAATATGATTGGCCTGGAGGAATTTTCCTCCACTAATACATCACCCTACTACAATTAGTTTTGTAGTTTATTACAAGATCCTGCTATCTGTATAGTGCCTATTTACTGTTTACAAAACCATTAAAAAAAAAAAAGGTTAGCCTTCTGTGCTCTACAATTTTTTTCTTTACACAGTACTATATTAATGCAGCTTTTACCCAGACCTGTCAGTTTTGTCCGTCCTACATGATCCTTCTAACTATATCTGTCCATTTCCTAACATCCCAAAAAGTTAACATTGATCTAAAAATCTTAGCACAGTCCTGTATCTTCATCCGGCAGACCCTCACCAAATTTAAGAGCCCCGAAGCCTTTTTTTCCTTGACCCACGCATCCCCCCCTCTATCATCAGTTTTGAACGTCTTACTTTATCCTGCTATCTGCTCTACAGTTCACTGTTTCCAATGGTTATAAGAAAAGCTAAAGGTGGTCTAAAACTTTTGCGTTGTACTGTATGAAATCTAGTCTTGCCGCATAGGAAGTGGCTTTAAGGAGGTAGCAAGCTCCCTGCTCCAAAACAACCACATCAGGTGGTTGTGAGGTTGGGGGAAGGTGTGGGTGCCTTAGGAACTCCTGGAATTCCAGACTGCTTATTTTGGAGCTAATTTGACTCAGTTGTTAAAATGAGTGCTGGGCAGCAGAACCACAATGTCAGAATCTCACCAAACAATGTATTAAACCATCTAAAGGATTATCGCGGAAAGCAAAGAAAGAAATAAAAGAGGTGAAGTGAGGGAGAAACTCAGTTCTTCCACAGAGACTACTAAGAATGTCTGCTCAGGTCTGGCAAGCAGCTGCTCCCCCGGCCCCAAGTGCTTAGCAAAAAAAAAAAAGGAGAGAGCGAGAGAGAGAGAGAGGGAGAGAGGGACCAGAAGCAGGAATACTCGATTCACTTCATTGTTCCACACCAATCATTCCTAGCGGATGCCTGCGCATTCCAAACACTTGGTTCATTGCTTGAGAAATGCAAAATGACTTACCAGTTTCCTCATCAATGGTGAATATCCCCAGCCCAGAACCGTCCCGGATGGAGTATCGGATCTCTCCGTCTCTGCCTTTGTCCTCATCCTCGGCTGTGACCGTCATTACAGAAGTCCCGACAACAGCATCCTCCTTAATAAATCCCTTCTCCACAAAGGAGCGGAACAAAGGCCGGTAGAGGTTCTCGTTCACATCCACCACGTCCACCTCTACGAAGCAAGTGGACGACAACGACATGGGCTTGCCTTTGTCCTTGGCCTTCGCCGTCAGGTTGTACACCTGCTTGGTCTCGTAGTCCAAATTCTGCACGATCCGCACGGCCCCACTCAGCTTGTCCACCTCGAAGTTCCCATCCCCGTTGTCCATCAGGCTGTAACGGATCTGACTTGAAGGCCCTACATCAGGGTCGTGGGCCTCAAGCCACATGACTACCGTGCCGACAGGGAGGTCCTCCCTCACCTTGACGCGGTAATTTGGTGGGACGAATTTAGGCGGGTTGTCGTTCACGTCCTCCAGAGTGATCTTAAGCGGCACGGTGGACACGAGCTGGGGCTCGTTCTCTGCCAGGTCATGGGCTGCCACCTTCAAGTCGTACACCGGATGCAGCTCGCGATCCAGTGGCTTGGTGACTGTCACCACCCCAGATTCTGCATTGATAGCAAAGTGATCCATGGCACCCAAAATCGAGTATCTCACCACACCGTTCTCGCCTTGATCCTTGTCCGTCGAGTCCACCTGGATAATTTCTGTGCCCACTGGGATGCTCTCACTTATTTCGACAGAGTAGGAATCCTGCAAAAACTGCGGGATATTGTCGTTAGCGTCCAAGATTTTGACATCGAGCAGGCGCGAGGAGGACTTCTGCGGAATGCCTAGGTCATAGACGGTGACATTGAGCGTGTAATGGTCTTTCGTTTCCCTGTCAAGAGGCGAATAAACTAAAAGCCAGCCCGTCTCCATTTCAGCTAAGAAGTGACTCTCTGTGTCACCTCCCGAGATGACGTACACAAGCTTCCCATTGAAGCCACTGTCCGCGTCGGTGGCACCTAAATGAGCGATGCGACCCCCGACGGGAAGGTCCTCCCTGACTTCCACAGAGCTGGGGAAGGACTCTGCAAACCGCGGTGCGTACCGATTGATGGAATGAATGTCCATGAAGTGGTCGTCGGGCTCAGCCTGCGTGTGGACCTTGCTGCCCTGGAGCAGCTTCTCGGCCAACATGGTAGCCACGCCGGTTTCGACGCATTTCACCTGCACGGGCATACGGGCAGTTATGACCGTTACATTCATGTACATGGGTTGCGTCTCGCGTTCGCCATCGCTAGCCACGATCCGCAAACTGTGAAAGGACGTTTTTGCTGCCTCGCCCTCGCTCAGCGTGTTCCTGAGGGAAAGCACGCCAGAGTTTGAGTTCAGCTCAAACAGATCCAGGTCGTCCCCGGATTTGATGTAGTAGCGCACAAGCTGCAGCTCATCGGCATCTATGGCTGACACAGTGGTGATCTGCTCACCCACGCCGTGGTCTCTTGGCACAGTCACGTCACAGTCCACATTTTCAAACAGCGGCTTATTGTCATTCAGGTTATTCAAAGTCACAGTGACGATTGCTTCCACCTCCCTCCGAAAGGGGGATCCCCAGTCTGAGGCTCTGACTTTAAGACTGTAAATCCGAGGCATGAGCTCGTAATCTAGCAGCTCCGAGGTGCTGACGACGCCAGAGAAATAGTCAATGACAAACGGCTGTGGGTTGATATTGGTGATGCTGTACGTCACATAGCCATTCTCGCCTCGGTCCAGGTCAACGGCCTTCACTGTCAACACACTGGTCCCGATGGGTGCGTTTTCATCAACGCTGGCCCTGTACGACGACTGCTGGAACTCAGGCGCATTGTTATTCACGTCAATTACGTTCACTATTACTTTTGTTGCCGCTTTCCCGCCACTGGCCGTCACGTCCAGCTCAAAGCGCACAGCCGCGTTGGCACTGATGGACGCCGTTGTGCTGATTAAGCCGGTGTCAGGGTTGATGGTAAATCGGTCTGATTTGCGGCTAAAAGCATATTTGAGCTGGGGTTGCTTTGGGAGAGCAGTCACCATTGCGACAGGCGTGTGAAGGGGGGCAAATTCACTCAGGTTGACTCTGTAAACGGCCTTTTCAAAGACAGGGGTTCCCGTTTTGAACTGAGGAGGAGTGACATGAACCAATTTAGCAGATGAAAACTGAGGTGGGCTGCCCTTGTCCTTTGCTTGCAAAGTGAGATTATATCCAAAAGGCTGGCTCTCCCAGTCCACGTCCTTCACCGCTTTTATTTTATATTCCTTGCTCCCTGGGCTGGTTCTCACAGCCCTGAACTGCTGGAGTGGGTCGCCAGCGACAATACTAAGTGATGCTATTTCCCCGTTGGGTCCCTGGTCGCTGTCCTCCACCGTCACAATGGCGTAAGTGGGGTCAGGGTAAGAGTCAGAGGGCGCCAGGGTGACAGCGGTGACCACGGGTGCGTTCTCATTGGCCTGCTCCACCCGCACCGTCAGCTTGGCCGTGCTGCTGAAGCCGCTACTTCCGTAAAGCTTCATGCCACGGTCCACTGCCAGGATCTCTAACTCATAAAGCTTAGTCTCAGAGTAGTCCAGCCGGCCAGTGAGGGTCACCACGCCGCTGGTAGGGTGCACCGCGAACATGTCCGTCCACTCGCGGAAACTGTAATAGTACTCCCCATTTGTACCGATGTCGGCGTCTGTCGCTGTCACCTTGGCCACGCTCCTGCGTATGGCTGTGTTTTCGGGTAGTGAGATACTGTACGACGTAGGCGAGAAGAGGGGCCTCAAATCATTGGTGTCGAGAACCTGCACTGTGACCTGGGTGCGGCACTCCATGTTGGTGCCCCTCTCTGACGCTTTCACAGTCAGCATGTAGTGGTCTCGAACCTCCCGGTTGAGAATGGCTGTGCTACCCCCTTTGGTTCTGATGCGCAAAAAGCTAAAATCTCCCAACATAAAGTCCTCGGCTTTGAACAAGTTTTCGTTGTCCCCGGAGATGATTTTGTAGCGTATCTCCCAGGCGGGGTCGGTGACGTAGATCCCCATCTTTATGTGGCTCTCGAGGTAGGTCTTGGCAGCAGAGTTCTCGTAGATGGTGGCATTGTAAACAGGCTGTGTGAAGTGCAGGGAGGCAGCCCCCGCCGTCCAGACCAGCTGTAGGAGCAGCGAGGCCAGCGAAAACGCCCACCGCCCCGTCATCGTACCTTTATCGCCTTTGCTGCTTCCGTACCACCTGCACAGAGAGGAACATCCAGATTCATGCATTTATACAAACATTTTGTTTTGTCATAAGCACACATCCATGCAATAAATAGTAAGTACACTTTACACAGATCTGATCATCTGGATCGGATTAGCAGATATTTTGTATTATGAGCTAAATCGGTGATGGGTTGTAATATCAGAATTTGCAGATCTGCAAAATAAGACATTAGAGCAAACACAATCTCATTCACTCCAGGGTCGTTCTGTGCCGTCATCGTTAATAAATCCAAGGTTTCTCAGTATAAACAGTCTTAGATTTTTTCAAAATTTTTGCAATACTTAGAAGTCACCCTTCTAAGTCAAGATACCAATGAACTTGAAATAAATCTGGCTTTTTTTGTCAGAATCATTATAAAATATATTTTCCCTGACTTAGTTCCTCATTAATTTGAATTAATTTAACTAATTATTTTTTGTCAATTTGCAGTTTATTTTTAAGTACCTTTAATTCCTATTAATTCCCAAAGAAAGTTTCCAATTTTGAAAATCTGCAGAATTTTATGACTCTACTCTTATTAGGGATGAGAAAGTTAGCCTCCGCCTATGACCAATTTCAGTAGATATGTTAGGGAATGGAGACATAACCTGCATTTGCACATCAAACACAGGGTACATTTTGATAACAATCTACTAAAACGTCTTATTTTGAAATTCCTCTTGCTAAATGGAGTAGCAACGTAGTAAAAACACATTTATCTTATCAAACAAGGGCTGCCATTAATTGACAACAAACTACTAAAAACAGAATGTTTGACTTAATTTTTATTTAATATGTTTTTTGTCCTTAGTTTATGACAGAGTTCCGTTCCTGTGGTGGCAACGATACCCTAATTTGTACGCAAGTCACAGGGCACTGTAGATTATCACCGACCTACACTAACAAAGTAGTTAAGTCATATTTACCGTAAATATTTATAACAATACAGTACTCCCTCAACTCACCAACTAGCACTCTCTGGAAAGTTAAAAAAAAACTGCTCCTGACACCAGTTTCACCCATCAACACAAAATTGTCAATCATCAGGAAGTGAACAGGAAGTCGGCCATTTTGGTTTGAAGCAGTCATTTTCGGGCGCAGACATTCAAGCTGCACTGCGCAGAATTTTGCCCCAAAATATCTCAACAATAGCCTTTTCATTTGACCATTTATGACTCACACATTTTATAAACAGCAGATTAACACTTTAGCTGTTCACAGTGGGTATTCTTGCAAGCTTCTGGAAAATAATTTTCAGACCGGAATCGGGTTGAATTTCCCGCGCTCTTTCGGCAGATGTAACATCATGCGCGTTCTCGTCATTGTCTCACAGAGTCGCAACCAGAAATTTGAGCGGTGGAGAGTACTGAGATTGGAGTATTGGAGTTGGGTTTGAATTGCGACGCACAAATGGCTTTCTTTCTACTCCAAAGGGAAGAAGTGATGTTATTATTCGTGCACACGAAGAAAGGAGTGTGCAATTTCATTTTTTGGCCGCAGGTGGCAGTAGCAATTAGAAACTCAAAATCCTGCAGCTTTAATGAACTCGTCAAAAAAAAAAAAAAAAAAAAAAAAAAACGCTGAAAAAGATAGATATCCTAGCCCAATGATTCCCAACCTGTGTGCTGTGCCGTGGGAATTTATCCCATTTCACAGGTAGAACAATTAAATGGCCCTCCATTACATAGCAGAAGGTCAAGTTAACCTGTTAATTGTATACACCTATTGCAATTCATACAACGTCTTAATAGCTTTGTGTTCAACTAAACAGCCCTGGATTACACACTGAGTCAGTAAATGTGTGAGTAAATCGAGATATTAATATTTCGATAAACATTGCAACATTTTTGTTTGGTGATGTGCAGTTTGACCTTCAACATGTTTGATTGACTTGGTTTAAAAAAGGCTGGGAAGCGCTGTCTTGACTTAGAAGGGCAAAACCGAACCTATGCCAGCTAATGTGGCATAACATTTTGACAATCACTTTGAAGGTATTTTCTGAAAACTAGAATTGCTATTCATATCTGAACTCTGCCTGGACGTTTTTCTTAAACTAGGACAAACAAGGAAGGACACGAACATTGTTTCCAGACCTAACGACTCATTCATTTCAAAGAAAATACATGTATGAAAGCATCTCATTTTCATGCATGCAAGACAAGCATAAAAATTTATTTTGGATGTTGCCTTTTACCATTTCTAAATGTGTAAATAGTGCATTGATTTTTGTAGTTTTTGGATGCAAAATCCAACTTGTCCCACTATTTTATGTGCGTGTATTTGAGCTAAAACGCTACTATACCATCCATAATATCTAGCGTTTTGCCTCGACTCCCCAATGCTGTGTGAAAATCCCATTTCCTCAGTAATGTCCACTTCATAAACGGTGTGACGTGGTGTGATAAGCTATCACATCACATACGTTCCTTGTGTGTGTGGGAACAGTCTAGTGACTCGTTGACTCATGTGTGCATACACTCGCTTGATGTGCGCGCGCCACAAATTGCCCATAAACCACCGTTGCGTACACATGCCATTATGCAAATGTATTCCATTTCGCAGACTTATTCCTCTCCATCAATTATGCCACGATGATAAAGAAATTCCGTTATCTCCCTGTCCCTGTGCAGTCATAAAAGAAGTTCCCCGGCTCATAAAATGCCAGCAGCAATTACCATTACAGCAGAAATAAGATATCTTGAAATCCCGTACACTATTTACCAGTGCTTTCTCGCGTAGGTAATCAGTGTTCACCTTAAATGTGAAACCACATAGCCTGCAGGTACAAAAGAACCATCTGCTCTTCGTGGGCGTCCATTGTGAGGGGATATAAGGGGGGAAAAGCCAACTTTAAATATCTTAGTTTAGATAAGAGGTGATACGGTTTTCTCGTAAGGACACAAAACGAACAGATAAACATTTTCCTCATTCTAAATATGCTTTTTGAGTTGGTGTCTAAAGTGAAGCGCTTGAAGAAAAGTAGTTTGAATTCCCATCCCCCAACTCTAAACATCAACCTCATGCAACAAGCCCAGCGAGGAATTTGTTCCAAACGTAAGGAAAAACGAGCTTTTATTCAAACAAAGAACGCCAAAATCCCACTCCTGATTTTAAAACAATTATATTGACTTTTAGTAAAAGCGTAGTCTCAACTCAACAGCGACGTGATTTCGTTCGTAAAACCATAAAAGACGAACTAACGCGCAACTTTTCCGCACTTTATTCTGTGTGATAACGCACGGAACGGGAATGTTTTAGGGATAACACAACCACGTACCTTTTTTTCGCCCCCCAATGATATAAAGATTAATCCCGAATCTTGGGAGGTTTGCTGGGTACTTTAGGTAGTCCAAATGTCGGCATGGTGGTACTTGGAGCTTCCACTAGCTCGCCGATCATCCATCTGGTGGCAGCTCCGAGCGGTTGCTCTCTCGCGTCGCCACCCTCCTCCCCTCACCACTTTCCCTCGCTTGCCGCCTCCGCCGCGCACTACACTCATGCGTTTCTCATGCGGTGTGATATCACTCCGCCCTGCGCATGGCCCGGAACTGCTTTCATGCTGGCAACAAGTGAAGAAATCAAACGATACGATCCTAGTAAATGTATGTTGTTATTTTTTTTATTCTTGTTATTGTATATTTATTTGATAACATTTTAAAAAACATTTAATATATTTAGTCAATAAAATACAAAGTCACGTTCTAAAAAAACATTTATCTGGACTCCCATCCCACTGTTGCAGGTTACTAGAAGCTAAGCTACAAATGAGCTAACGGGTGGAACAAACGTCGCGACGCAGCTTCTTTGAAATGGACGAGGAACCCCAAATATGAGAAGTGAGCCGAATCGTGAATCTACTAGTGGCACAAGATTAAGTATTCAAAATAAATTGACATACTTTAATGTTATTTCCATGTAATAAAAGGTGAAGACTCTTCCAAATGGAAGGTCCTGTTATCAGCGAAACAAAATGGAGGCACCAATTGAGTCTGCATTATGGTGAGTGTGTTTGTGTGCTTATTATGCACTTTAGGAATATGCCTCATTATATGGCTGCTTGGTTCAGTAAAAAAAAAAGGGGCATACGTGAAATTAGTTCGTGCTGTAACAACTGTTGTATAGAGTATAGTATAGCATAGCATACACTGTATACTGTAACCTCTTTATAGACACAACTGTGCTTGGCCATAAGCTTTTTCTTACCTACATCACTGATTCAGAAGCAATACTGCATTTTTTCTCTATTAAAGGGAAGTCAACCCCCCAAAAAACATTTCCAATATTATGTTGTATACGACCAATTATGGCTCTACTGCCATAATTGGTTGTTTTCTGAGCCCTGAGCAATGATGTCATTTTCAGTGGATAGCAAGTGGCAAAATGGCCGCCCCCGGAGATGTACAAAAACAGATTACTGCTTAAGTCATTTTCCATAAACGCAGTATTAATCAGAATGCCCTGTTTCAACTAGTGGGAATGCATAGAACATATTCTTGTAAAGAACATTTTTGGGTTGACTTGGGTTGAATCGAGGCACCTCACAAGTAATAGCCCACAATGCATATCTTGCCGCACCAAGATACGACGTTCCGTTGGTACGCCCGCTCAGAACATGCACAATGAAAGGTTTCACCGACAGCGTGCTGTACCCTGCTAAGTGCAGTCTGAAAATGCCTTAAAAGTGGTGCTTTGGCATCATCTTGTGGCATCCTGGTGCCAAGTAACTACAATAAGTTGAAGTGAGTTGAGAAGCTTCATACACTGTAATTTTTTTGCCACCATCTTGTGGCATCTATAGGCAATTATTGGGGGTGTTCTGATCAGAGTTTTCTGTTGCCAATTCTGATTCTGAGTGGGATCGGCCGATACGGATTCCGATACTGCTCACATCAATTAGGTGCATTTTTCAATTTTAGAGGAGATTGTAGTCAAATAAAGGCTCTATGCGTTTGATAATAGCAAAGTGTACATTTACTACACTGCTATTACATCAAGCAGACATAAAGTATGTAGTATGGTAAGTATGGTTCTAAACCCCCCCATATGCCGATGGACAGGATTCAGACGACACTTTCGGCTACGATGCTGCTCAGACCTTTTCAGCAGATTGTTGTCATGTTAACGCACAAAGTACTTGATAACAAAATGTGCTTCCAGTGGTGTTACTTCGTCTTGTCAGTCATGACATACATATGACAGCATTTTCAGTCATTTTTTAACAAGAAAGGACTAAGAATATAAACTTCTCACTCAGTGTTTAGGTGTTTCTCCTCTAAACTTCTACAAACAAATAACATGTTTTCTGCATTAAAAGTTGCGGAAAATAGGAGACGCTTATCAGGATGCCCTTGAACGCATTAAAAAGCTCACCTCCTGCCTGAGTAATGGCTCTGACCTCACACATTCCTCTCTTATTGCCATAAGTGCACAACTCAACTCAATATGTATCATCTGTAGGCCTTCCTCAACAGCTGTGTTTACTCCATCCAAAGCATAATAAGCAACCCCCGCACAACTTGGCTGTATGTGTTGAAGGAGACATATTGTGAATTATTTTCACACTTTCAAACAGGTCACAGTAATTTAATAGCATGTGTGTGACAAAATTTGTCAAAAGGATAAGGAATTACAATACACTTGGCACGCTTTTTTAAAACCTGTTTTGAGGGGGCAGTCCTTTCTCTTGCAAATGAGCCACTACTCACTTCCTCGCCTGCAATAAGGTGAGTGACTACTACTTGCCGAGGGTGTGAGAAAAAAAGTGATTGCCCGATAGAACAGTAAAAGCATCGATTGTATTTTTACTCATGGATGTGTAACTTAATCATTAAAGTGGAAGTCAACCCCAAAATGTTATTTAAAAAAAAAAATCATATAGGATGGGGTGGCAGGTATGCCAGAAACCCAAGTTCTGTACTTCCATACAAACAAGTAAAAAAAAAAGTACATTTTGGGAAATATGCAGCGCCCAAGAGATTTACTTGGTTGTCTAATTTCCCACTTGATGTGTGGGCAAGCTCTCCGGAGACCCATATTTGTGTATAAGCCATTAAAAAGTAAATTTTCCACAAGATGTCCCTTTAATTTTGCAACATCTCCCAGAAACTGCTCCTGTTGCTGGCACAGTTCAATAGAATTAGCCCCACTCTTACCTGGACATTCTGGCAAAGTTTCACACATGATGGTTGGGTAGGAATTCCAGAGACTCAGACTGTATACAAGTTATTAAAAAGTACCGTTTTCATTAAATATCCCTTTTGAGTTTCTTGACGCCCCCCTTGAACGGTTCCTGTTTCTTGCACATTGAATATACCGTGTTACATCTGCAAATGTCTTCATTCAACACCCGCGTACAACTTAAGTCCGACGCCACGCTGTGAAGTGGCCGGCAAAAAAATGCCCAGGCTGCCTGGAGCCGGCGGTCTGGCGTGAGAATGTGGGCCTCGTGTCCATTCGGCAGGGGCTCATTAAAATCACATTTGCCCACAGGCTGAGGCAACCAACAAGACCTGTGGGCTTTGCGCGCGCGCGTATGTGGGGGAATTATTGAGCTTGAGAGAGGAAGAGGAGGGGGGCAGGCGTTCAATGTTTCATCTTCCTCCATCTCAACCTCAGTTTAGTCGGAGACGGCATTGAGCTTTGTGACCCGCCCCCACCTTCCCTTCTGATCCGCCTGTAAAGCTTTAATTGAATTCAGGTCAGGTGACGCCCGCGGCTGCTTCCTCGGCTTTGATCCCGGCGAGTGTTTGCGCTCCTCACTGCTGGGGGGGTCACGTCCTGCTGCCTTATGGAGCTCGCTGATGGACGCATGATGGATGGACGTGCAGGCTTTTTGCACTGGAGGACTCAACCAACCCCCTCCTCCTGTCGCACCAAAGCACAGGAAGTGCTTTATTAACTTGTGACAGTGAGCAGAAACACTTGCGCCCTGGGTGGCTTTTAGAAGAGGTTGATGACTCTTGTATGAATTAGTGGTAATGGTGTACCTAAAAGGGAAAAAATATTTGGGGGATACGACAGTGAAAATAAAAAGTTTTTGCTAAATCTGCACTTCAAGAAGTGACTGTGTAAACCCACCAAATAAACGGGGACACATTAAGAAAATTTGTCTTTTTCATTTTTATACAATAATCCTCTGGAGTTCGTGCATAGTGCCATCAAGTGTGAAATTTAATAACGATGTAAGTCTTTTATTAGCTTGCCAGTTCCCATGTATGCCTGTAAAACCTTCACCGGATTGTTATGTAACAGAGCAGCTAATTGTGTCGAATGAAGAAATGGTCAAATGCACCTCATTCTATTAATTTTGCCCAAAACAGGAGCAGTTTCAGGGAGATGTCAAGAAACAGAAAGGGGGACGTATTGTGGAATGTTGCAAGTGGTGTGTGTCGCTTCTGCGGGCAGATCGTGTTGATCCCCAAAGTATTTAAGTGTAGAAGAAGAGCGGCAGTAGAAGAAGATCGGAGCAATGTAGGATGCGAAAGTGCTCCGAAAAACAGCCTTCACTCAGGGCCCGTTTCCATGGAAACAAAGGCCAGATTTGAAGGCTAGATTCAAAGGCCACGTGAATTTGGACACCGGCGTGCGTTACGGTACGTCAAGGGCCCACAAATTCAGCGTTTGGAGGATGCACCCAACGAATTTGCAGATCGTGCAGATTCCCCAAACGAATATCGGGTTCTTTCCTTTTCTGTTTCTTTTCAAAAGCGAGCTCACTCCCACCTTGTTGCTATCTAAATCTATGCTTACGAGGTTTTGTTAGCAAAATCCTCATCTTTGTGACTGCGGCACAGTTGCAAGTGGTGTCATTTGCGCAGCAGATTGTGTAGATTCCTCCAAATGAATGTATTTTTTTTTTCATTTTTTTGTTCGGTTTTAAAAATCATACCTGCTTGCACATTTTTATCTTGATTCATGTTTTCAAGTTTTTCTTTTTCTAAATCCGCCTTCGTCGTGGCGGCATGGTTGCAAGTGGTCTTGCTTCTACATCGTGTAGAGAGGTTGTTTGGAATTGTGATGGTGTAGTTTGTTTACTTGGAGTTTTTGTTGGATTTCCATTGTAGATGTAGTTTAGATTGCATATTGGGTTACTCAAACCTTTTGTTGATCAGTCAATGGCCTGTAGTGTGTTTCACTCTGCCATTTCTTTTGTACAAGTTCGTACCCCATGTAAGGGTGGTAGAAGATGCATTCTTTTGATACCCCCTATTTTACTAGTAGAAATACATCAGAGCTGTACCGTGCAACGGGAAAAGGGACTCTATTGAGAGATCCCGGTAGCTTGCTATGTCTGGCACATTGAGTGAGTTATGCCCTGCTTTTCATGGTGACTAATGTCTTTAGCCGTAAGCCCCAAGAACCGCCCCCCCCAAACCCCCATCGCCCCCCCCTGGTAACTTGAAACGGGAGATCAGGAAAAGACAGATGACTTGTCGTGCGCCCACAGCGAGGTCGAGGCGGCTCTCCTGGTTGTACCGCCCCACTCTGCAGCCGGATTTTAACTGTAAAATAAAGAGGGATTGGATTAGAATAATATAATATGTCGACAAGCCCTGTGGCGAAGACGCTCGCCCCACCGGAGCCACTTGTCGAAATCGCAGTTCATAACAAGCAGACAGAAGACGAAGCGCAAGGGTATTGCGCAAGTGTGCTCTTATTTTTGCCGGATAGATCCATGTGACACTTCAGTGCAGAGGCAAGTTTAAAGAGAAACAATTTTCGAGTAATTTATGGAAAATAATAAAGAATTCAAAGCTTCCCCTGTAAGCTGGAGACAAACAGCTGTGCTCGGAAAGTGAAGTCTTCTGCTGCCTGCAGCAAAAAGCAGGAGATTACAATAGCAAAGCCCCCCGCCTCCCTTTGACGGAAGCTCCCCTAATTACCAAAAGAAAAAACTAATGGATACACAGCGCTGTAGAGCAACCTGTTTGGAGACCTCACATAATTGCCTTCTCCCCACCACCCCACACTCGCGTGATGCATTGCAATTGGAAAAGAAATTGTCGTAAATAGACAAGTGCGCTTAGCTTTGTATGCAAAGTGAGCCTCAACCTTGGGAACTATAAAACTCAACTCCATTTCCCTTTGATATTGTGTAAGATTTCATTCAAGAAGAAACTCATATTTTTTTCCACTTCAAATTTTCTCATCATGACTCCAGGTCAAGAGACATAGTACATACATAGTACCCCTGGGAACACCCCAGGACCAAGTGCCATACCTGGGGTATACAGCACCTTCCCTGCTCTGTGGAAAAAATCCTTAGGTCAGGTTTATGGAGGGGAAAGTCATTTTCATTTACAGGTGAAAAATGAGTAATCTCACAAGAATAAACGTGAAACCTGCTTAACTAATTTAATCTTTTTTTTCCCCTCAAGAAAAGAATTCTAGAATTTATTTGGCATTTTTGGAATGAGGAATGAGTATGAGTATTATTTTATTTTTCAATTACATGTTGCGTCCAGAATAACTGCAATTTGGGGTAGGGGAAGTCCTATTTTATCAAAAACTGTTTTTATATTTTTCAAGAATTATTATTTTTTGGGTGAGGAGGGCAGAGAAAACATTTTCTTGATAAAAGTTTTATTCTTGAGGTCTAGGATTGTAGATTCCCGAATGAACACACCAGGACCAAGCACCATACTTGAGGCGGACCGCGTCTTTTCCACAGCCCTCCTTTTTGGAACACTCCCTAAAATAGCCGGCACAGAGGATCCAGAACATAAGTGCCACATAAGAATAATGCAGTCTGGGACTAAATTGCTCCGTCGTTAAAAAACAACCAAGTGGAGCGTGCACAGATGGCACAAGAAATTGACGCCAGAATGTGGCAAATAAACACCATTTTCAGATTTTGTTTTTTTTCTCAGCAAGGAGGATGACAGAAGCACAGTGGATTTACTTCAATATTGTTTCCAGTCTGTGCTGCTTTGAATGTCACTGGTGGTGTTTGCATTCCCGCCTGAAAGTTAGATGAGAAGATCAACGATGCGCCCAAATTCATAAATTAAAGACGCTTTTAAAAACCGACAGCGAGGAGCCTGTTAGCTTAGCGTGAAGAGAACAGGGGGAGGCTGTCACAGTAATCCCGAAAGCTTTACTTTCACATTTTTCTCTTTTAGTTTTGATTTTCTTTTTAACTCGCTTGCAATCACCTCCCGCCTTCTCCTCCTCCGGAGTCCCAACGTGGCAGTGCTGGTTGCCTGGGGAAGATAATATCTTTGACGAGAGTGTGCTAAACATATAATGACTGCCCACCGTATGTAGTGAAGTCCGTTGGTGGATAAGAGCCAATTGTTGCAGTATATGAGGACCATTTCCTTCTGGTGAGAATAAAATCGTACCCATTTGAGAAAAAAAAGAAAAACAAATCACAATACAGAATATTTTTCTGTATTTCTTAGAGTTTTTTTTAAATAATTTTTTTTAACCAATAATAATAATTGTGTTTTCTTTAAAGAAATATACTACAATATCTACAATACAAAAGTGTACAATATCTGCAATATTTGCATTTTGGGGGGAATTTTCTTTTTTTTTCAGTCAAGTAGGGTTTTTCTAAGATGCATTAGGCCTAGTTATTGTGTGAGAAAAATATGTAAAACCTTTAGTGTAGGTGACATTTTACAATAAATAAACTCAGATTTTCTAGATGAATATGGTTCCTTTGATGTGGGGATTTTTTTTTGTAAGAACATTTGGATTTTTTTTTCCCCAAGAAAATGTAACTTAATTACTGGCTATCATTAGCTGGACGTGTAAATTATTGCTCTTTTCATGTTCTCTTCTCTTAAAATTAATCAATTTTGGGGGATTTTTGGAAGAAACAACTCCATCCCCCAAACATTTTGTAAAGTATTTTTTTTTTATGGTCTTTAAATTAAGCGGCAGACTGACATTGATATTTACTATATTTCCCCAGTATTCCCCCCTCCCCCCACCTTTCTCTCATCCCTAATCCCACGTAAATTGTGTCGGGATTATACACAAAAGGCACATTTTGGACATGGATTTTCATGGATGGATTAGCAAAGCCTTGTAATAGAGGCTCACCATTGTAGAGAAACGCCGGTTGTCGTAATGTGATGCCGTGCTCCACTTCATGCCAACGCACATCACTCATCTGCCACCCGGGGAGGTAGGATCATTTCACGTTGTGATTAAAAGTTGTGCCTTTTTACAATATCAGACAGAAACAGATGCCGTTGCTTTTTTATGGTCTGGAAACAACATTCATGAACACATTAAAAGATAGCGATATAGGGAAGTTGGAGTGCTTTTGAATCTGCCGACAACACTGCCTTTCAACATCTTGCTGGTTTGAGTACCGTAGATACAATTCAAATTAAAGAACCAACACCATTTAGTTTGGATGACTTTGTTTTCCCGTATATTTCTGTTTTAAACAGGAGTATTTTAGGATAAAAGATCAAGTTTTTGGAGGATAGAGTCAGACTTTTTTCTTTCTTCTCTTCTTCTTTTCCTTTTTTAGGGGGGAAATCCAAAATAAAGTGTCATTTTAAGTATTGATATTTGCAATGGAGTATTTAGAGTGCTTTGAACGACACCGCCTTTCAATGTCATTCCAGACTCTTACACAAAGATGAAATTGCAAATAGCAGACACCATTTAGTAGTACTTCAGATGCTCAACAAGATGCCCGCCTCGCTCCTCAGCGGTGGGCTTTTGTACAAAAAACAAGCCAATCACAGTCCTCTGGCAGGATGCATTATGTATGTACATTTGCTTATCTAATAGCGGCTGCTCAGATTTCGACAGCTTAGGGGAATGTCCACGGGGGCCTCAAGCTGCTTCCCGATCCTCAGATCTGGGGGATGTCAAATCACTCCCGGGATAAAATGAAAGAACCTTAAAGGAGCACAAGTTGAGCTTGTGCAGAATATGTACGTGACTAGCATGTTGCGTGTATGTCCTTGTCACGGCTATACAAAATGGGGTTGCTTTGTGTAGTATTTTGCATAATCGCCTCCTCTGGCAAACCATCATGTAGCGATGCTATTAAACATGTGTAATGGTAGCTATTCTGCTGCAAAAGAAAAAAAATAACACGTTCCCCTAAATCGTTAATGGAGCAGCCTAAAGCAAGAAGAGATATCCTTGCAAGGCTTCTATTGACAGCAATTCCCATAGAGCCGTCTGCATGGCGAAGAAGCGTGTCAGCCATCGGATTTGAAAAATTCCTGGAGCTAAGTATGATAGTGGTTCGATGAGCAGAAAGTGAACCAAGTGTCCATCTAAGTTTTATGGTTGGTTAGTTATTAAGGCCCGGTACACACGTAAAGATAAGAGATTACGATTTGTTTCGATTTTGCCTTTTATCGACCAAGGACGACACATGCCAGACTGTTTGATGTCTTATGAAATTGTCCGGCAAACATATCCGACCTGATGTTGTTTTTTGTATGAAAGTTCCCCAGATGGCTGGAAATATTTTCCAAATCAAGTGTTTGTATGACGACAAGTGTTCCGTCTCCAGTTTCTCTGGGAAAAAAAACTTGAGACATCAGCGCGACATAAGTGGTAGTGAAAGTTCTTCTTTATCTTTGTTAGATCATGGGTGATCATGTAGGATTTCTGTCTCAAAGGACTTGATCGGATGATCGGAACAGAATCTTTATATGCGTGTGGTTCTGTGTTGCGATTATCAGAGCACACCAAAAAAGATAAATGCCTATTTTTTTAAATACTTGTGCCTGTACCGGTTAAAAACATCTTTTAAGGTTCTTTACGTTCGTGCCAGCCCTTAGTTATTTAGCAAGGTAGAACAAAATTGTCATAGTACATTTAGGCTTGGCACATGGGTTAAAGCTAGGTGTGCTTGTTTACAAGTGATATCTCGAATATCGGAGGAAATAAGTCATCCGTTGTTCACATCATTACCCATTATTTGGATTAAATCTAGATCAGCCCCTCGTAGTTCCAACCTGACACTTTTGAATCAGATATCGGTTTAGCTTCATTAAACGAACTGAGGGGAAGCAACTCTGGAAGCCAAGTTCATGTCTTTTTTTTATTTCTGGAAAATAAAGTGAATGGGTGGCAAATCACCCACCCTCGGGATGTAATCCTCTCACAATTTTGTTTTTGTAATAAGCCACTAAGTCTCCAAGATACAGACTTCATGGGCGGCGTGTGTTTGCCGCCTCCGTGTCGGCTCGAAGCAAGAAAATCCGTGGTAGGACAGTGGGCCGAGATTGGCATTCATCAATTTTTGATTGGCTCCTTTCTCAAGCTCAGCGTGAAGACACACAGAGGCAAACACACTGGCATACTCACACTGGCATAGAAATGTCAACATTCCGACAGGGGAAAGACATCTCAGCGCCGTCTTGGGAACTGAATGCAGTCTTGTCGTGTCCCCATTTTGTATTTCCTCGATGCAATTGTGAGGGGCAGCTGTTCCAGTTGAAAGCGACGGGTGGTGTCTGTGATCTTGCTTGGAAGTCCTTTCCGCTGTCAACTTGGTGCTTGTTAAAAGTGTCGAATGAAAACATGGGAAACTGGGAAATGTAAACAGCTTATTTGGCCAAGAATTGATGATATATAAATAGAATTAATAGTTTTTTAGGGAAGGCGCTGCATTTTGTTGAGGTGGGAAAAAAAATCATTTTCGAGACTTGAAGTAAAGTTGTAAAACCAAAGGTCAAATATTGTGTGTGTTGTTAAAAAAAATTATTGAATTTTTTGGGGGACGTTTAATTTTTTTACCCCACAAAATGTATTTTTTAAAGGAAATTTCAAGTTTTTTAAAAAGTCTTTAGAGAAAGGTATTGTCAAAGAAAAAAAATATTTCTGGATTTTCACTCATGTGAGTTTGAAAATTCCCATGCACAAGTCATGCATCCATTAGAATAACGTAAAGTTGTAAGTTTGCTGAAAGAAATTTTGTGGTTTTATTTTTTTTTTTCAGTGGAAAAAGTCATAATATGACGGGTATTAACAGATTGAAGTGCACCCAAAGTCAGGCAAAGTCTATTCTGCGATGTGAAATCACCATAGCTATATGATAAATAGGGTTGTGTGGCCTAAAATGTTTGGGAAAGAGTAGTCTACAAATTACAAGCAGCATACATATACACTCAAACAGAGACAAGATAAATACCATTGCTAACTAAAATTGGTCTCGTTGATCATTAAGATGAAATCCCCAAATAAACAGTGAGAGTAATGAGCATTGTTTCAACTCTTTAGGAAGAGAAGTGGTCATTTGCCAAAACACTGACAGAATAAATCACCCGACTTATTGATTGACTCTTGTCTCCATGTTTGTTATCAGGGAAAAAAAACGACAAGGGAACAGCAACACTTTTGTATTGATTGTACTGGAGAGAAATAATATTATTCGTCCAAAATACGCTCCATGTAGATTGTATAAATATAGCTCAACCTTCACCATGTTCACCTGGAAGATAACTGCAAGCGTGTAAGATTAAATATTCGCTCCGGATTTGACATTAATTTATCTCGCTACGGTGGATTGCTCCACTGTGCTTATTCATGGATATTTGATGCATTGCAGCGATGACATGGGATTGAGCTGTCTCCGAGGCCAAATGTCAATCATGTAATCCATTTCTCAGGTATAGCTACTTGGAAGTGATGCTTTTTTATGAAGAATTTATGTGTTGAGTATCACACAGCACTATGAAAACAATAGATTTCCAAATAGTAACATGTTACCATCATAAAAATACAATTCCCCTATAAATTGCATATGAATGAAATAGAGGTGCTGTCAAAGTGACACTTAAAGACTGCTGATCGGTGTTACATTTCACAAACCACATCCAACATCTTGTCTCTGCAGTCATTACAGGTCAATACGGCTCCTAATTTAGAAATAGAAGATCCATCACAGAAAGGTTGGAGAGCATCTGGAGTTGGATGTTTTACATCCTATTCTCACTTCTCCTACTCTGTTGTGTTGGAAGAAATTGTTGCTGTTCTACATGTCTTACTGAATGTCCTGAGAGAATAAATGAACCTTAAGACCTCAGTCATCCATTACATAAGTTATAAAAGTCTTGGTAGTACTTATTGTGACTAATCCCTGAAGTGCAGAAGCTTTTGCAGCTTACCGCGTGTTCAAGGAACAAAAAACACGATTTTTTTTTATGGATTTTGATCATGGGTCTTTTTCGTGTGTCCTCTTGTGATAAACATGTCCACCCAATTTTGTGGTGCTCCGTTAAACTGGTGTGTGGCACAGATTTTTTGTAACTGTTGTCGTTTTTCATGGATTTTTCCCTAAAAATGTCTTGTTTCGAACCAAACTGGATGACCTTCTGTTCGATTTTGGGCACAGATCCTTCCACTTTTTTGTCGCTCCTTTTATGAAAGACATTTACACAATTTCACGTTGATCTGTGAAACTGGGGCTGATTTTTTTTCATCGATTTTGGGCATAGGTCCTTGACCCTTTTTTGTGGATCCTGCTCGGATAGACATGTCCATCAAATGGCAGATTTAACTGGTGTCCGAGGCTGATTTATTTTCTAACTTCCTACTAACTAGTAACTTTCTAATTACTTTGTGGGTAATTGCGGGTTTTGCGGAGTCGTGTTGGGCATTTACATTAGGATAGAAGCGCTGGTGTTCAGCCCCAAAGTACTCTGCCTATTGTGAAGCAATGCCACAGGTTTGTCACCCTGATAGCGGTGCCACAGTATGGCCTGTTCCCACGCGCACCCCTATCAAGGCCTGCAGAGACAGCATTTGTTTGAACACCTTAATCCTTCACAACCTCCGTTTTACCCACACTTCAAACGCCGTGGCGCCTTTTGACACGTCCCCTTCAGCGAGGCACCTCTGAAATGTTTTGCACACAAAAAACTCAAAAGGAGAGGAAACAACTCGTCGGACTTTCAAAGGCAGACGGACCCGCTTGATGTTTAAACGGTATTTCCAACACAAGCCGGAGTTAGGTTAGATGTTTGAACGCACGAGCCGTTTGAGTTCTTACTTTACACCTTTATCACTGTTGACCTTTTTAAAGCGTACCTTAAAGTAAACCGCGGCGTGTTAAGGCGAGCCGTATTGATCCCGCGGTTCAGAGAAGGTCACACACTGTGTCTGGCTTGGCGCAACCTGGCATTTAGTTATATTAGCCGGTGGCTCAGTGTGATTGGTTGCACAAGTATGCTTACTCAGCAGCAGGCTAGTATGTGTGTGAGTGACGGCTCATTAGCCGTGTTTGCTAAATGACTGATTAAGTACGAGCCACACCAGAAAACCTTGGGGAAAATGCACAAACACACTGTTAGTTGAAAAACTTAACACGTTCCACCTCAGTCTTTTCCAGACTTTTTAATCGCATATACCCCCTTCAGTACCCTCCCACACAACCCGCGCACCACAACCTCCCACAACCGATAAAAACAAAAAAATGTTATCATGCCTTGGTATATTCTAAGGTGATGAACACTATTTCCCTAAATGTTTCAAGTCTATGCAGATGAAACAAAATTGTGAGAGTAGTCCAGTAGTTTCCAAATGATGCCAAAATCAAGTGAAGCAGTCGTGGGGGACCACTCACTGTCAATGCGCCAAAACACCATTCAGGCTGGAAGTAATAAGAGTGAATTCCCACTCCCAGGACCACTCAGAGAAAACCGATGACTTTGCGGAGGATTCTTCCTCAAAGTGGAAAATCCAATCAGGATATGTCCACCCCCTTACTCTAAAAGCAGAGTTAAAAGGGCCTTTTTTGTCTTGTGTCATAGGTTTTCGATCATCATTAAGACCACGTAGATCCGTCCTTTGGTTTTGATGCACGAGCTATGATCAGCATTCAAATATTCACAAAGCATAATGTTTATTTCAGCGCACTGAGAAGTCATGAAATTTGCATAGCCTCAGCAAAAATGAAGTGAATATTTCACGACACCGCAGCCTGCCGGGGAGCCGTCGGTCACGGCTGATGTTGGCGATTCAAAAATACTTCAGATAAAGTGGAAATAATCCAGAAGGGAAGGGGATGCGTTGACACACCATGTCATCATTCATTTGGTTCCACCTTTAGACCGCCCATCAGACCCCCACTCCGCAGAGGTGCCATTTCTCATAAAAAAGCCATTTTAGGGGTGTTTTTGGATTCATATTTGATTATGAAAGTACTGCATAAATCATCAGTCGTTCACTGCGGCTCTGAAGTGTCAACCTCTTTGATTATTGGAGGAGAGGTACAAATATTGCTAGTGGAAATGTGTCAGGCGATCGGTCTCAAAGGGAAGAAAACCAATAAATTTGATCAATACAGCCATCTGACCGTACTCATAATCCAGAGAAGTCCAGCGGGCTGCATGCGGGCTAACTCACTCTGAGTGGCCCCTTGAATAATTGCAAAAATGTAATAACTAAAATTCTTTTTTGTTCACATTTGCTACCACAGTGGACCCCACAAACTCGTGTCTGAGCAACTGTAGATTCACTGATTCATGGAATTTTTTCAATATTTGTTTTTTTTTTTTTGGGGGGGGGTAGAAACAACCCATTTTTTTCATGGAATTTTTTATACTGGAGGTTTGTCATCTTTTTTTTTATTATTAAGATTTTTGGCTGGTTTACAAATATATGAATACTAAAATAATTCCCATTGCATTTTCAATGGGTGTTAATTATGAGCTTTAAGTTGTAATATCACAATTTACCACTAGATGGCAGACTTGGCTTAGTTGCGCTTGCACTGGGTCTTATACTGCTTTATACTACAACATGAGTCGGCCTAATAATCTTTTCCAGATTTGGAGAAATGCGCTATACAAATAAAATTGTATTGTACTGTATACATCCACCCGTCTTGATATACATACAACCATCGTCCATGCTCGTACATCTTTCCTTGAGTAATTCCTCAACCAACCATCATTGCATCCATTCAGCAGTCAATTATCTAGTCCTTTATCTTTCTGCCATTAGCCATCTAACATCCATCCAGTCCACAACTCTTCCATCTGTCATCCATCCAACAGTCCAGCAATGTGTCGATCCATGCATTCACCCGTCCAGCGACTGAGTACCATTACTCACTCACCTGACCTTTTGTGAAAAATCCATGTCAAGCAAATCCATCCGTACAGCTATCGATACATCCAGTGTCCCCCTGCCATCCTTCCAGCCATTCATCAGTCAATTATCAACAATCCATCGTCTGTTCTCCATCTCCATCCAGATCTCCAACTCTTACTGTCATCTCTCATCCATCCTACACTCAACCCAGTGGTCAACCAATTTTAATCAATAATCCATCAGTCATCATTTATCATTCATCCACCCTGCTGCCCTCCCTATCCATAATTCAGCCGAAATGTGTCCATCCATTGCCTCTTTGTCCCTCACTCATTCATCCATCCATCCATCAATCTGTTTATCGAACAGCCATCCATCATCCACTCAACATCCACATTTCCACATTTCTTTCCATCTTGCACCCAGAATTAGTCCTTTTAGCCTTACGTCATTTCGTGGTCCTGCTAATGTTAACACCTCACATTCCACCGTTCTTCAAGTCTGTCTTGAAAGCAGATAAGGTTTCAAAACTCTGCAAAATATCACCATAAACTTGCGTGAAAGCAAACAGAGGCTAAGATCAATGAGATTCCATTACAAACGGCAGCATTAGACTGGGAGCCACTACCACCACCTGGGGACCACACCACTGGAGCAATTAGCCACTATTTGGAGAGGCAATTAGAGAATGTAAATAGACTGCACTGCCACCACTGCTGAAAACACACCATGACATAATTAATCATCCTTTACTCCGCTATAGATTTGCCCAAATTTAGCCTGCTTTAGATCTGTTTGTTTGCCCTGAAACAACCTCAACGCATCACAGTCCTACTCCTAAGATGCTAAAATGCTTGATTTTAATCGTCCTAAGATTTCAGACTTCTTATCATTTCTGTGAGCCAAATGCTGAAAGATGTACAGTGCAGGGCTGCACGTTATATAGAAAATATTTCAATATTGCGATAATGGCCTGCAAAATATGCATATCGCAAAGACATGCAATAATTTTCTTATTGAATTGTCTGCTTTCATCACAATTTGACCAGTCAGATGCAAACTAAAACTAAATGCGCATCACCACCCAATAGTTGAACGTTATCTACGGGATTACAATTAATTAGCTAAGAACTCATTGAGCTTGCTTATTTTGCCGCATGCAATTTGTTTTACTTCTTTCATCACATAGTAAAAGTATAATTTCTTTAGGTACATATGAAAATATCGCAATAGTCAACATCCATATCGCATGTTTTTCTGGTGTCTTGCAGCCCTACTATGGTATTCACTGAAATTTTGTTTTCCCTATTGATTTTAGCAAGGATGAGCTGCATTTGTTCTTCCCAAAAACTTCTGAAGCCTTTGAACTTTCCACAAAATCACTTTCACTAAAGCTAAAATGCATAAATGATGACTTCTCATTGCTGGTAAGACACTTGACACACTTTGCTCCCTTTAGTAACACTAGCTAGTCTTGCTGAACATTCATCGATTCTGAAATGATATTGTGAAAACATTCAAAAGAAAAACATTGAACATCTCCTTTAAGATGATCTTATGCCTTCTCATTTGAATTGACTTGCTTTGCCTACATGTCCCATTCAGAACCCTTGCCTTCACTTCATTTCAAGATGGCTAATACTTACACAACTGACGAATGACCACGTCACATCCGTTACATGAATTCATGCTTTTTGACTGCAAATCCATGGAATGGCCCAACACATTTGCTGTAGGAAAGAAAATCCCTCCTTTGTGGCTTTTCTCTTCTTCATTTGCAGAGTGACTTCAAATTAAGTGTGGACTACACTGTATAAGGGGAGTTTGAAAAAGTCAAGCATAACTACTAAATCTTTTCATCACTGGTAAGAGCTGTCATTGTTGGGGTTTTTTTTCGAAGTCATTCAAGAAAATGTGGGACACTAGCAGTCAGCCAACACGTTATTATGTCTCCCACTTGAGTCTCACTTTTCAAATTTCTACTACCGGTATTTATTTTTTCCGTTTTATTTTTACAAATGTAGCTACGGAGCGTGTTCAAAGGAAAAAACTGTTGTTATTTACCCAAAACATTTCAAGAGGATATGTTTTAGCGCTGTACTTGCAATACCGTAAAATGGCACAATTTTTTCTCATCGTTATCATACTGTCAGAAACTGATACCGGCCTACGCCTACTTTTAACTGCGTACTTCTGATACAGCGCTGCCCCCATCGCTGTTGTACCGAAGTTACATCTGCACTCCCAACTAACTATCCATAACCATTTTCACAATGTCAAAAGGTTTTAAAGCTAGAGGCAGCCGGATGTTAGGCAGAGGCCGCCGTCTCCAAATTGTATTTGCTGGAAAATCCCATGTATGTTAATCTAATGGTTTTGTCGTTTCTCCGGCCTCACAAGCCAAGTAAATTAGCTCAAAGCGTCATGTTCGTGAGACGGCATTAATAAATGTTTATTTCTAACGAGCTGTATTTGTCAAATCTAAGAAGTCGGAAGTCATTCAGTCAGAAGTCACAAGATGGGGTAGAGCAGCATTGACGGCCCATCACAGCTGTGCCGGTGTCGGCTTTCTCCAGCGTCCGGGAAAAAAGCGAATGTCTGGCGGTTGACCTTTTGTGCTGCTTGTCGTCTGCCCGAGTGGTGGCCTGAGGGTAAATAGCGGCGACGTGGCTGTCACCTGCGCACGACTGCGTACGTTTATTTGCATGCGTGCATTTTGACTAGCGGGGCAGGAGGCTCATAAATTCACTACGGGTGGTCCGCTGCAACAAAATGAAGAGAATTTCCATTTGGCCCATGTTAGCGGGAGCATAATTGACTAAATGTAAAAGCGTGTGGGAAAACAGCGCCAGCAAATCAAGATCATTTATTTGCAAACGGAAAGCAGCAAGGAGTACAAAACATTGCTTTTCTACTGAATTAGTAGGATTTTCTTCAGTTTGCATGAAACCTTGTGTAATTTGAAAATTTAACACGCTAAAATTGTGTGTGTGGGCGGGGGCTTGTACAAAATATTCTGAATGGTAATTCATTTAAAAAAAAAAAACATACTGTATTAGAATCAGTCCTCCAGAAAAAGTATATTCAACAACAAAAAAATCAGTCAATGTGAGGTTGATTAAGACAAATGGGGGCTACTGCAAATATTGCCTCCCATGATCAATGACAGACTGTAATTTTTTAAATAAAGAAAATAAAGAAAAATCAATGTATTTCATTTGTTCCCTTCCACTTTAGAGATCACTAGAAAATACACATATAGGCCTTACATAAAACATATATGCCTGACATAGAGGTGGGAATAATTTAGTCAAAGGAAAAACGATTTGTTCCTTTTTTCGCTTTCAACAAAAGGGCTATGTGCTATATACTGTGCAATATGTAGAATTGGCAGTGACAGTTTGATTGTATTGCTACATTTTCTCCCATCTAGGTGCAAATAGATGTTATAATTCCACATTGTCATCTTTGATGGTTTTCCTTTTTTTCCAATCTCCACTGAGCTGTAATTTCTCCTTCACATGATCCAACTTTCAAGGCAGATCAAGATTCAGCTTGGTGGCCAGCGAGCTGTTTTATTACCTGACTTAACAATGGCAAATGAACTCTCCTTTATGGGCAACCACCATTCCACGTAATAGGCGTTCAGCTGGCAGATAAATGGATGGAGGGCCAAAGGGAAAAAGGCACATAAATAGCGATAAAGCAGCGTTTCGTACAATAAAATTGCTGCAGTCTCGGGAATGTCATTAATACAGTAAGAAGGGCAATGCATCATGATAGAAATGACAATTATCTGATTTGACATGAAATTCAGCATGCAGGTTTATAAGATAAGGCATGCAGGTTTATAAGATAAGATAAACTTTATTAGTCCCACTATAGGAAAATTTGCAAAACATGACATTAGCATGACAGGACACACAAAAATCACTAAAGAAGCTATGCTGTAAAACACACAAGTAGTCAACCATTTTGATTTTCAAGGTGCTGCTTTGGAGGGATTTGAACCACTTCCAGTGGTTGTACCTGAAGCAAGCCCTACTAAGGAGTTTGCCTGAATGCCACCAAATTTGAAACGGGTAAGACGGAGAACCAACTTAATTTTGAAAGTTGGCAGTTTAGAACATGGGATGCAGGCAATGGATGGCGAACCTTTGATGATTCACCATGAAACATGTAACGCTGCCCTGATTTGAAAAGTCTGAAAAGTCAGAACATACCATGTGTGTTTTAAAGAAGTCACCATTTTCAGTGTTTTCTTAAAGAATAGAAAAAAAACCCCACCAATTTATTTAGGCGTCTTCAACCTGATGAATGTATTTGTGTGTATGTTTGTTTGTGGTTTGGCAACATGGGCCCTAAAGATTTACTCATTGCCTGCTGGAATATTTTGAAAGCTTTACTACCAAAGCCAGTTAAGTGTGTAGGCATGTCAACCCCGAGTGGAACTAGGAAACAAAAGGTCTAAAAACCCACAACTGAGAAGACAGAAAGTCATTTTTAGGCTCATTTTGTTAATAACCAGGTGATAGTCAAAGGTTCAACTAAAGCCAGTTTCATTTAGCAAAATGAAATGCATTCATCATGAGTACATCCACAAAAAAGACTCTCGAGCCCATGCCTTAAAAGACACAGAAAATCTGCCATTTTGTTCTCAAGCTGGAATTTTAGGTCCGTTTTTGACATTCTGGGGTCCTTCGGAGTGTAACGTCTACTGTCCTTGAGATTTTGTCCAGTTGTTTCCACATTTGAACCACATATACTAGACAGATGAACAAAGCTAAATTGTGGAAAGGACACACTCGTTACTCTGCTCTACAAGGTTGGAGCTTGACTTGTGTGTGGTTAATGTCCCATCCTGAAGAGACTTATGGGTACCCCCTAGAGGCAAAAATGCATACTAGGACATGTTTGCTGGACGTTGCTATTTTAGGGTCAATTTAGCCATTTGCAGGTGTCTTTCAATGACATACTCATCCTAGATATGTTGTCTGATTGCACCCAAATTTGAGCCTGGTGTACTAAACAGATGGATGACACTAAATTGTGAAGGATTTTAGTCTTGGTCATTATGTGTAGGCGGACTCGCGGAGCATGGCAATGAAGTTTGGAAACGCCAATAAGCCAACTCCTCTAGGTCCTACTGAGAGGGCCCACCTGTGTACTATTTGAATGTTACATTGGACCACATGGTGCAGAAATTTCCTACCGCTTATATGCGAATTTGTAAGAGCGGGAGTGGAGACATCGTCATTTCACCCTGGCAGATTTTTGGAACATTTGTTGAAACTTTGCACTCCATTTGGACGGGGGCCTGGCCATTGTTTTGTGGCAGATGTGATGCGCTTATGCGGCAAGCTTGGCGCACACTCTAGGAGGGCATGTGGGGCTTAGTGAACTTGGCCGATTACATCTGTGATATTAAAAAAGTATTTTCATCTTAGTGCTGTATGTTTCTCTCTCCGACTCGGAAAATGTCTTGTTTAAATTCTCCCCTTGTGTATCCATCTGCTATTCAAATTTAATTCTCCTCCATGCTTGCACTACATAGTGAAACTGTGTGGGAGGGCTAATTTAATGACTCCTAATAATACACAGCATGATCAACTGATCATACGAATGTTCTTGTGGACTGAATTTTAATTGAATGTCTACTTTAAAACAAATGCTTTGATTGTTGATAAGAATGTGTCTTGTTCTTGTTCATTTCCGTCAAGAACAGCCAGAGTGTGAAGCCATGGACAATAACAGGTGTCCAATGATTGGCATTATGAGCAACTTGGTGGAGGTAATGAAGCTCAGTTTTGAGGGTTATTCATTTCAAACACAATCATAAAATCTGGCTGTAACCTTGTGGAGTTGAGTTATTAGAGTTTTTTTGTTTTACGGCAAGTCGTCATACTCTGCCGCCATGCTGTGCATATGCGCAATGAACAAAACTCAAATTCCTCGCAATTCATCATCGGCCTTCCGTATTTTATCAGAGGTTCAAATTTTTGGGTACCAAATCTTTCGGGCAACTTTGGTCCGTCTTTGTGACAGCGACTCTCCTCTAAGTTTGGCTGCAAAGTGAGCAGAGGGATGGTGCCACAGGAAGTACATAAAACGAAGTTAACGCAAGTTGATATTTTCAATGCGTTATAAAAATTTTAAGTCATCTCCATAGTTAACGCTTTAACTTTGACAGCCCTAATAATAACACAATAGTATTGCGTTGTATTGCGAAACCTTTGCGCTTTAACGCAATATGTTTTCAGTTTTTATTGCATTTCGCAATATAAATAATTATTGCAAAATTACGCAATGTTATTTTAGAAGGAGAACGAACGTCTTCCACTTCCGGGTCGTTGGACCGTTCAGTCCCTGGGAAAGATGTCCATCTCTGGAAACAATGAATCCATATGCAGAGACTGTAAGTAGTAGTTACCCTTCAAACTGAGAGTCAAGCAAGGCCAGTATTTTGGCCTATTTTCTTGGACGGGCCTGGAGTTGTGTGGGCGGGGTTGTGATTTTGGGACTGACTACTCTTGAGATGCATTTATGTATTTTGGCATCGCTATTTAAAGAAGCAAAAAAATAAAATAAAACTGAACAGCCACACACACATGCAGATCCCTTCCAGAGTTCACAAGAAAAAAGGTACGGCGGCATGAAAAAAGCAGAGATAAAAATCTTCTTTGGATTGCCTTAAGACACAACATCAAAGGACATGGAAGCGTGTTTGGACACTTTGGAGATGTACCTGCATCATTTTCATGTTTAAATAACCGCTCAACCTGCATCTTTGCCTCAGGGAAACGCAGACTGATTAGCATTATTTATACAACATACGACATCATTGCAGCCAAGAACGAGTAATGCTAAATTATTCCTTTAAAAATAATGAAATAAAGAACCCCTCTGAACTTCAGCTCGTACGAGGTTATTGGTGCAAATTTTTAACAGAAATTTGTCAGCGGCGTTCACTGATTCGGAGATGGAAAAGAATAAAGGAAATATGATGAAAAACAATTAAGTCATACCGATATTCCAATTTCAAGGTGTTTTATGGCCAGATATTTTTAGAGGCAATATCACACAAAAATATCTCCTAAACCCATGACCAGATTTTCAAACTTCTCTGTGTGTTGTACTCAGGTTGAAGTGGCCGTTCCAGCTGCGGTATTTTGACGGACTTTCATTTTTGGGAAAACGTAACGTTGTCACATTGCTATTTTCACGCACTAGTGCAACAACCCAACAAAAATCAATACCACATTCTAAATTCAACCTGCACATTTGATCATATTAGCACCAGAACCGACGGCCCACACAAATAAGATCAGCAATCACAACCAGCACATTTTAACGCACTAGAATTGCAACCTGGCACAACATGCTCTCAACCTGTTGTCACTACCCAATGTTGACACTTGTGTTGCCTCGGTTTAAATCACGTATTCAATAAATGCAACACACTCATGTTAGTCACTTAAAACATGTACAGAGACCAAACAGGAATGATGCTAATGCTCTGTTCTTGGACACACAGTGAAAATCGAGTCTGAAAGAGCCCACTTGGCCACGTAATAAGTCGTGCATATAAGGGTGAAAATGGACACTGTATAGGCTGACATTGGAATAAAATGTGCACTCGCACTTGTCATAAAGAGGTACACTTATACAGTAAATTGTGTGTGTCTGTGGGGGTGCGTGTGTGTGTGTGTGGAGGGGGCGGGGGGGGGGGGGGTGCGCGCGTGTATGTGTGCATGCTGCAAAACAATGGGAGGCCATTACTCCTGTTGGACCATTAAACACAGCACAGCCGCACTGCGCTAGTAGTGACGGCAAACACACACAGACCCACCCCCCCACACACACGTTAAATGCACACACACACAAAGTAGTTGATGCTGTATGGAAAGTAGGGATGGGAATCTGTAGTATGAAGCCGATTCGATACGTATCTAGATACACGGGTTCCGATTCGATACAAAAAACGATATCTGTAAAAGCAGAATTCTTCGATACGATACGGTTTAGAAGCGATACGATTCGATTCGATATTCAGTTCAATATTTCAAACATAGCAGTTGCTAAAATTTGTTGCGATAGTTAAAACTTTTTGTTGTAGACAATCATAAACAGACTAATTGTATAAAATGACATTCTTCGAATATTTTCACACATGTAAAAGACCCCTTATCACTGAGCATTGATGCTTTATGGCACTAAAAAAAAAAATTATAAAATGGCAACGTCAATATCTTTATTTTTAGACATGGACAAAAATAAGACATACTGAATAACATCACTTGCATTGGATAAGAAAAAAATAGTAGATTCAGAGTAAACAATGGAAACAAAAGTGAAACAATGCATCCTGAATTTGGCGTAGTATTTTTTTCCAAACACAACATGTATTAGAGGTAGGTCATAAAAGTGCAACATTTCAGTCTTGTGCTTTAAACACTGCAGGTAGATAAAAGTGCAACATTCCAATGCAAACATTTTACACTGAAAATTGGAAACATAACCCTAACAATGCAGAAGCCCTAACAGAACTACAATCAAAACCCTGCTTATTATTCTTTTAATTCACTTGTGTCAGCTCTTTTTTGCAAGGCAGATTTTTTGGAGGAAGATTAACTGATCCACATGTTCATGTTTGAGTAGACTGCGCTTGTTGGAAACAACATCTCCTGCAGTGCTGAACACCCATTCAGATGCCACACTGGTGGCTGGTATACAGACGTACTGTTTAGTGAGAGATGACAGCAATGGCAGGTCCTGCTGCTCTTGCCACCATTGTAGTGGGTTATTTTTCAGGGGCAGGCTCACGATCTCTGTACCGCCGCTTTTCATCACTGGCCTTGTCACTTATCGATCTCACAGCTGTCCTCACTTCAAAGTCATCCCCCAATCGTTCTCTGTGAATCAATAGTTGATGCTAGCGCAATATTAACATCCATTTTTAGTGTAACCGCCGTCATTTTCAAACACGTTGCTAACTTGCAACCATTTAGCGGAGCTACGTTACTGAGCATGCGCAAGCGTCTTCTTCGTCAACGCCCGGACCGCCACAGACTTGGCGACTGCGCAAGGGGCGTTACGTGAGCTTTCGCGTGATTTTAAACATGAAAACAGGGTAAAGCCTAAAGGCAACCGATTCGTAGCCTCGTGATAGCCGGTCAACGGCTCTACAATTGATGTATCTACACGATCCTGGCGGATTTTGTATAGTTACAGTAGTGTGGAAATGTCATTAATTCGTTCCATCCATCCACATTTTTGTTTGATTGAAAAAAAGAAAAATAGCAGTGTTAACATTAATTAACATTTAAAACAACAAATACTTTGCTTTCCCACCAAGTCCCACCAACTACTATAATATAGCAGCAAGTAGCAAGTGTTCATGAAAAACGAAACAGGTTTTATCCCGAAGAAGTACACTGCCAGTCATAGGTTTTGAGACACTTTCAAACTCATTAGCATGCAAAAGTTCCAAATGTTTGTTTCGTAGTGTATATTTAATATTATTGTATGCCACTGTAACATTATGCAGTTTGGACAATAACACTGCACGTAAAGATTGACGAGTGGAAAACTGTGCTTAAACGATTCAATTAAAGCGTATTTCATGTAAAAGTAAAATAAGTCGTCGCTAATCAAATCAAATTTTTTATATAGCACTTTTCACATACAATGCAACTCAAAGTGTAGTACACTAAAAACGTCGAAATACAACATAAAAAGAGAACCTGCTCCCGCCTTCCCTCGCTCCCTCACAATATACACAAAGACAGCACACTTGCACTCACACACACATAAACACACACACACACACACACATATATAACCTGAAAAAGAAACATAGATAAAAGTTTATAAGAAAACATTATTTATAGATTAAATGTAAATGTGTTGTACAAAAAAAGTTAAATACAACTGAACCTGTACCTAGGCAGTAGTGTTTTTGCGTACCACTAGAGGGAGCCCGACACCAATAGCGAGACTCACACACACACCCACTCTCACATGCACAATCTAGTGCGCACACAGGGAGGCAACTATTGTTTCCAGCCAACTCATTTTCAATAAATCACAGGAATTGATGTCCGCGCACACATGCACGCCTATCTTGTTCTTGTCCTCCTTTTTCAAGCTCCATTCATTTTTTGTCTGCCCACCTGTCTTCTTTCATTCCGTCATCATGTCATCCATCCATTGCGCCATTATCAGCTCTCCATTATTCATAATCCATCTGAATTTCGTGTAACGTATTTCCAGCTATCCTATCCATCTATAAATAATCCATCCATCTAACAATCATTCAGTTCGTCTTGCCTTTTAGATCCTCCATCTTGCCATTGTCCTTATTTCCCACCCTCATTCCCTGCATCCATCCTTCCACTCATCAATCTATCCTTTTGTGAATAACCTTTGCATTAACCCATTAATCATCCATCTAAACCTTCCTTACATCTGTCTTTCTACAAACCATCCATCCATTATTCATATCCATTATCGTAGGTCCACCCCTTTCTTTTCTACATCCATCCAGCCAATTGTTACTTCCATTGATTCACCCATTTATGCATCCATCTTTCAATGAATCAATCAATCCATCCAAAAATTATCCATCAGTCTATGAATATATACCCATCCAACTGCCATTCTTCTGTCCATTGCTTACTTTATGCCATCCATCCATTATTCATCCATCCTCACCCTCAATATCCCCCGTTCCCCCAGTCCTATCTCCCATCCATCCACCCATTATATACTTGTAATAATCAAATCATGAATCCAATAATCAGCCACCCATTGATTCATCCGGTCCTTATTTATCCATCCACCCATCTGAAAATCATCCATTTTCATCCATCGCAGAATTGTCCAGCCTTCTGTAAATCCATCCATCCACCTGACAATCATCCGTCCATCAAGCTGTTTCTTCTTTCCCATCATCCATCTAAGCAAAAGCTGACCTTCCATCAACCAGAAATAATTCCTCCATCCACCCAATTCATCCATTCAACAACCATTCCAGGATTTTCCATTTTACCATTAATTATCCATCCATTAATAAACAATCATTCATCCCCTTTCGTCCACCGCTTTAGTACATCAAACTAGATGTCCTGAAGTCATGAGAAACAGCTACCATAATGATGAAGTTTATATTTGAAAGCTTTACAAAAAAAAAAGAATAAAAATGTCTTGGCACAAAGAGAGTTTCAAACATTTGGCAACTTGTGAAATTAAAGTGTAATGAGGTTTTCAAAATGAAAGCTACGGACACATCGTTCTATGAAATGACAAAGATGAGCTCTACCGGGCTTTTAAATCCAAAAGAATTCAACCACCGTTGCTAGTTTGTTTTCCCCTTGGCGAAAACAACATAATGTCAGATTTTTTTTTTTTTCTTGCAAAAAAGAATGTGTGCAAGGCCGCATTGTGTTGCGTGGCTCCATCATTTATTATTTAACAAATGTTTCTTTTGTAGCTTCTCTTGCTTTTGTCATTCTTGCTATTCTTATCGCGTATTTCATTCGTTCGCCTGTATGCATAAGTCCTCCCTCCGCCAATATATATTTGTATTTATGCTTAGCGACACAGCAGGCACCGTAATAGAATCTGTGTGATTGCAATAAAATACGGTCTCCGGGCTCCAGGCCGCATGGGATATCGCACTGTGTGCTGAATCTATTTCCTGCTTGCGTCGATGCATCTGCACTTTAACTTCCTGACACGGGAATACCAGCCTTGCGCATTGTCCTATGCGGTGAAATCGTTGGTGAAGTCCAACGGCCCTGAAGTCATACAGTTGCTTATGTTTGTTGGTGCTGCCATAGCAAAAATACATACCTTTACCCTTCATTTTGTAATCAAAATGTTGTTTGTTTACATCTTATTTCGTCTCTGAATACTGCCAGCAGAAGTTCTGATAACTCTAGGAATATACAAATGGCAAGAAGTTTGACATCACTGCAAAAATAGACAGAACTTTGTCGATTGTAGGCTTATTCTATGTTTGCATTCCATTCTATTTGTGAATACTGTGAGCGGTAGTAAATAACACCAGTAATTAAAGTGCCAAAATTCATTCACCTACGCCTTATTATTTTCAGGAATACCGTTAACAGAAGTGCTGATAACTCCAGTTGGAGACATCATAGTGGCCTGATTACTAAAGGTGAATATGCAAAATTTCCAAGGCTTCCTGCTACATTTGCAAATGCTGCCAGCCTGAAGCGCCGATAACTTCAGGGAGAAACAGACCGGAAAATGGTCCTATATCATTGCAAATATGAAAAGCTTAAATGTCTTATTACATTTGTGAATACTAATAGCGAAAGTGATGATAACGCCATCAAGAGACAAAGTGGCAATTGTCTGATGTCTCTTTTTTGTTTCCTGTCAAGTGCATAAGTGCTGTGCCAAACGTTCCTCTCTAAATATACAGTATTTTTATTTACTCTGCTTTTATTTGCTAAGCCTGTCAAATAAATCTTCCCTGCCAGAGAGAGAGTTTCACCTAATTAAACGTTTTACTGTGACATGCAATGAAGTAAATCTGTGCCCAACATCAATATAAGTTAAAGATTGTTTCGGCAGTAAATAAAACAAATACTGACTGTGGTAGAAGAATGTCAAATTAACCTAGATAGTTGTAGTTCATGTTGGTTACACCTCTAACTCGATTTGTCTTGCAAAATCCAGATCTGCAGCCGAGGATAGACATTCAGCCAAGTTCATTTGTTGTACAGAAAACACACTTGTCAGTTACGTGTCTCCACTTTTTGGAACGTCCACACATTCACAAGCAGGTCCTGCAGGTGCACACTGAGTTCATTTATTGTTGGAAATTGACTGCCGGTCCACCTCTAAGCTCAAAACAAAGGCTGGCTTTTCCTCTGGAAAGATGAAGTATGCGTCTGCTGCAAAGGTGTGTGTGTGTGTGTGTGTGCGTGCATGTGTGTGTGCGTGCGTGTGTGTCTGCGTGTACATGTGTGCTGCCCATCTGCTGGCATGGTTATGCAAGGGAGTCGTTTTGTGTAAACACATTTCCACGGTCAGAAGAGTGTCAATCCCTGTCTTTTCTCGTCCCAACCTTCACAGCTCATTTGAGGCTTCCGCGGCAATCAAACAGCAGCACAAATTGGTCAAAACAAAAAGCGCTTTTTCCCCCCAGATAAATACAGTGGTGCCTTGAGATACGAGTGACCCAATTTATGAGATTTTTGCGATAGGAGCCGTATACAGTCGACACGTCCAGGCCTCGAATAGTGAAAATCCGCACATACTTGATTGAACATTATCATTGCATTGCAAAAAAACCATGAATTTGTTTCTTCTTTTTTTTTTTTATTTACCCCCCCCCCCCCCAAATTACAAATAAGTGGGCATATGTCACCATATATATGAACAAAAACATTGGTTGGAAAAAAAAATAATTTAAAAATACATTGAGAAAAAATCACCGAAAATTTTTAACCGCGGTTGCCGTACCGGTAGTATGAGGGGGTCCAGCTGATATTTGAACACGAACGATGCAGCAAAACATTCAGACATTCAATATAATAGTAGTCACAGTCACAGTTCTTTATCCCCTGCGAGGAACTGAGACTGTACTGACGTGCATGTACAGTAGATACGTCTGTCTTAAACTGCCCACTAAGGACAAGGCGACTAAGGACAAATTGAGTTAGAATGGTTAAAGTGTATTTTATGTTAATCCAAAAATTTGACCCAAAAGCCCAATATCTCTCACCTTTTTGGAGGAGTGTCTATAGACAGAGTATTATGTATCTCCGTAGGTGCTGATGTTTTGATTCACAACAGTGTTCAAATGAGCTCCCTGTGTGGACACGAATGAGCTCTAACTCCACGCTTCCATGCTCCCACCTGTTCACCCTCACATTAATCATCAAGTGGCTGGCGAGGGGCCATGATGGACTCTGACTGTCAGCCTCACCTTCCCCCTCTCACCCGTCACCAATTGGCTTATCTGTCACTCATCGAGGCTCATCAGTTTTACACGCTGTGCATTACGTGCCATTTATCATGCAGGGCCCCGCAGCTGTCATTTGCCCGTAATTATCTTTCTCTTTTTTTCCTCTCTTTTTTTTCCTACTCTGCAGGAGGATAATTTTCTCCAGTCAAAGTTGACACCCTCATCCGCTTTTATCCCGCACTTCCTCATCCAGATGTCATTTGAAGCCATTGAGGTTTTTTTTGTTGTTGGTTTTTTTGCTGTGTTCAAGTAACAATCAGGGCTGCTTTTGAGTGTAAACAGCCCGTCAAGTGGGCGGGTTTTCACTGCATTTACGGGCACACATAACCCTTGAAGGAGGCATATTACGGTATACATTTTCTTTTTCCATCCATCCATTTTCCTATCGCAGCTGGCTTTTGGCTGAAAGGTTGGAGCGGTTGCCACATATTGACAGGGGCAAACAATCGTTCACACTTGCATTCACACCTAAGGACAATTTTGACTCTATTATGAACCTAACACACTCCGCACAGGAAGACTGCAGTTGAGATTCAAATCCTGGTCATCAGAACTTTGATGCAGATGTAGGGCTGGGTGATGGCAAAAAAACAACCAATCAAACAAACAAAAACAAGTAATACATTTTTTCTATCATCTGATCTCGATTATTAACATGGTGTGTTGATATGGTTCTAAACTGCTAGTTCATTCAAGCATCTGTACTGAAAACTAAAGAAACTAGAGTGTAAAACAGGAGCAATTTTATTGATATATGAAGTACTGTACATGAAAAAGAAAAGTGTCAAAATTAATCAATTAACAGATAACTTATCGATCATCAAATTATATTAAATATTAAATTATTACAACTATTTTGTTAATCGATTATAGTCATAGTCTTATTGATTCTTCTGATTGCAACTTCCCAAAAGTTGTTCTCTGGTTTCTATTTTCCTACACGAAAGACTGTTTATACTTGTCAACAAATCTTTATCCAATTTTTTATTCAGAAATGCAAGTAAACCTTTCTAGATTTTTATTTATTTTTTGCCGATTCCAAATCTGCACTTGTTTTTTCTCAAGCATATCAGGGTTTCATAATAATAATAGGGATAATAATATAATAACAATACTATAAAATGTCATGTCATGTCATGTCATCTTCCAAACCGCTTATCCTATATAGGGTCACGGGAAGTTGCTGGAGCCTATCCCAGCCGTCAATGGGCGAAGGCAGACTACACCCCGAACTGGTCGCCAGCCAGTCGCAGGGCACACATAGACACTGTCACTGAGCGGGAATTGATCCCACGCTGCCCGCACACAACTCAGGCGTGTGTACCACTACACTATCAGCGGACATTACTATAAAATGTTATTTAGTAATATATTTGGCAATATTTGTAAATTAAGGGTTAGGTTCAACAACAGGTGGATTTTTTTCTCAAACGACGACAATAAACTTTATTGCAAAATAAATCTTTGTCTGATTATGCAACTATTTGATGGAATAATCAGTAGAATAGTTGATTATAGAAATCTTCAATTGTGACAATTCTTGAAAATGATGAACATAGAAAGATATTTAATACATTTTTACTCAAAATTACAACAAATATAAAAAATATAAAATAACAATGAAGGGGGAATGAGTTGTTGTAACAGGGTGCAATGTCTGTCTCACAGCTGATCACCGTGATGGACCTCAAATTGCTCGCGATCACTAACAATGATCATGTTATTGCCCAGCTATAGGCAGGCGTGCCCTCAAAACAACATTTTCCTTTGGAAAGACTGCTTACGTGAAAAACTATCGCTGCTGGCACTCGTCATACACGAATTCTGTGAATTTTTTTCTCTCGATGGCACTTGACTGTAGTGGAGGGAGGGATAGGATAGCGTCCGATGTGTCGGCAACGAGGGGGTGAGAGAGCCTCTTCTGCATCCTCTTTGAATCTCATCAGTAGCGGAGGCGAGCGCATGCAAAATAGATTCAGAACGTTGCGCCATTTCAGACCGTTTTTACGCAGTCCTCAAGACCGTCAAAAAAGTGTAACAAATTGCCGTTTTACACTGGCTTGCATGCGGTCATCCCTGCATAAAAGGTAGAAGACTTATGTCGTATGACTTGATGTGAGCGAGAGCCTACCTTCTATTGATTTCAAGTGTGAAATATGGCGGCAGCGGTGGGGGGTGACGCAGAGTGGGCGACCTGCTCAAGTAGCAGCAGTGTGTATGATTCACCATAACAATAAAGCTTCATACTTTATGGTGGACTCAAGCTTCTCATTTCATCTGCACTAAAAGAAAATGTGCTTTTAGTGCCTCTGCCATTTTTTTTTACCTTAATAAAAAAAACACCATATTTCTACAGATAGTGGCCATGGTGGGGGTGGAGAGGGGGGGTTTGGGGTGGGGCTTTATTTATATGCATTGCAGAATAATTGTCGGCAATGTTGTGGTATCTTACAATTCATGCCAAGTTAAAATGGAGTTGAAAACAAAATGAAAAGGACTCAGACAACAAAGAGGTACACAACAATGGTGAGTGGCCGCGTATCAGAGAATACCGGAACACAAATCCAACGTGGATGCACACAACATTTTGGTGCAACTACATGTCAGTGTCTATTGGAATGCAAATCTAACATGGATACATTGTGGCGTGACCACATGCCAGACTCTAAACTACTAATCTAACACAAATTTTGGAGCAACCACATGTTATAAAATACCGGAATCCTAATCCGATGTGGACATGCACAACATTGTGGAGCAACTACAGGTCACCGTCTATGTTGTGGGTTCGATCCCTGGCTGTTGCGACCATGTCGAAGTGTCCTTGAGCAAGATACTGAACCCCCAGTTGCTCATTCCAGTAGGTTGATGTGATGTCAGTGGGAAGCACTTTGAATGCCTTAATAGGTGGAAAAACACTATAAAAGTGAAAGACCAAGACCGTCTACAGAACTACTAATCTAACATTGTGGACTGACCAGGTATCATAGTCCACTGGAACACTAATTCAACATGGACACACACACCATTGTGCAGCGACTACATGTCAGTGTCTACTGGAATCCTAATCTAATATGAATGTGACATTGTGGAGTGACCATGTATCAAATTCAAATGACATTGTGGAACACTCAGAGACTAACAAAATTGTAATCCAACATGGACACACACAAGCCTGTGGAGCAACCTAATGCCAGAGTCTACAGGAATACTAATCTAACATGGTCGCACGCAGCATCATGCCGTGACCACACGTCCGAGTCTACCAGAATGCTACTGAAATCCTAATCTAGCATGTATGAATGTGACATTGTGGAGAGACCATGTATCATGGTCTAACGGAATACTAATCCAACGTGGACAACACATTCCAACACAACATTGTAGAGTGACAACTGGTCAGACATTTTCATTCATCATTACAAAGACATCTGGAAACTGTTTTCTATTGCGAAAAAATGCACAAGAAAAAAAGCGTAGACAAGTGTGATCAATAGAAGTCCACATTCAATGTGAACAACGACTCCAAGGTCATTTTTAAGAATAACTGCAATTTAAGTTTATTCGAGTTGAAAGTAAACTAAACTTAGATTATTTGCAATGTCACACTCGGGAGTGTCGGCATTTACCCTTGACCGCCTCCAGATAAGAATTATCTTCTGTATATTTTTTTCTTTGCCGCTTTGACTCGCTGCTTTCCTGACTCCTATCATTTATTTCCTTCATTTTGTTTTCAGCCTGCTTCTTCAATAACTCTTACTATCTTAATAACAGTGTTTTATTGATACTACAAATACAAAAACAGGTTTTTATCTCCTGTTTTGTCACCATCTTAAAGAACACACTCCACATTGCATTAACAGTGGAAAACCATCTTGGCGATAGGATGCCTTGAGATAAGTTTAAGTTTAATTTGTTCAGTGACCTCGGAACTCAAAAACGCTTAGTCCAAATCATCTTTCCTATTGAAATGAATGGAAATGCCATTAATCCGTTACACACATTCTACCCAAAAATCAACAAGAATTGTTATATCATGTATTCTAATGAGGAAAAGTAGCACTCCGTAATAGTGTACTTTATAAATACATACAGCAGTGACATAATTAGATAGAGTTAAACATACTTTTTGTCACGTACGATCTATTGAATGCCGCTCCTTATAGTATTACTGTTGAGAAAAAGAATAAACTTTGTAGACTAATCTTGACTTCAAACTATTTCTGACAACAAACACTTGCCATAACGTTCGTCGTTGAAGCTCATTAGCCAAAAGCTCATTTCTTTGGCACAACTAATTATCTTGAAACACTGTTGTCGTCATTCTTTTTGTGACCTTGTTATCGCTTCACTGAGTATACCGCGGTTTGTATTCTGTTGATTGACACGCCAATGCATGCCCATGCTGATAAGAAAAATCATTATGTAGAGTTCATTAATAATTGCTGTTTAGGAAGTACAATGACTGAAACATGCTGCTAAACTGCTTTTGTTTTAATGGGAAATAAGGTAACGCTTCATTTAGTCGCGAAAGCTAAGATAATTCCACTGAATTAACTCTACAGACAACATTTTAAGTAACATTTTCACATTCTGACCTGCCGTACGTCAAAAAATAAGTTATCATACCACTGTAAAGTGAACCTCATGTGCTCCTTTGAGAATCAGAACAGAATTGTTATGTGCAGTGCTGACGTAGCATAAAATGAAAACGAAGTAAAAGTTATCGCTGTTTGAGGATTATGCTTTATTAGCCACATGCTATTGACATTAGCATCTATAACAATTAATGAAATATATGTGACCCTTTCCATGTTGCAATAAGTCCTTTAAATTCTTAAGATTCTCGCAGAGCTGAAGGCTTCAAACTTTAAATTTACTTTCACTGCTGAATTATCTTGGTAGACTGAACAGGAAGTGACATTAAATATGAAATAACTGCGAGGGAATGCAACGATTCTGTTCCGCTGAGATTTATCCCATCATAAAGCCAACGGCAGTGTCTTACCGTTAAAAAGACTAACGGTATACGCATGAAGGGGGCCCCCTGATAGCCAACATAAAAGCATGATGTCGGTGGATGTGAGTTGTCCCTACTAAGAAAGTTTTTGATCCTGTCCCTTTAAATCAGCAAAAGCATGCAATTGCTGACACACAGAGCCCCAACATGATCATAAGAATACTTTGTTTACTATTTCACTCGTAACCAAGAATAACTTTGGCCAATGAGCTACTGTACAGGCAACGTTAGTATAGTTAGTGAAAACTAACGAAATAACTCAAACTAAAGTTGAAAAAGTATTTTCGTAAAGGAAAGGAAAAATGTGAGTGTTTGAAAAAAAAACAACTGAAATTACATTTAACGTTTACAAATGTAACTGAAAATAACAATAGCAAAAATGTCCATCCTTTTCGTCGTAGTCAATTTATTTCATACATGAGCTTTGGGGGTTGATTTTAAATGTATTTATTTCAGTATCACTGTATGAAAGGAAGGTCCAACACTGGACAAATACTCACTGTAAACGAATAAAAACAAAAAATGAAGCAGTTCAATAAAAACATTAACAAACCCACTCTAAAAACTAATTCAAACTAACTGAAAACAAAAGTCAAAATGAAAAAAGGTAATGAAAACTAATTCTAATGAAAAATCGTCGCCACATGCTGCTTCACCGAGTCTAAGACGTTGTCACATTTAAAGTAAACGGTGAGTCACCTCGTGACCATAAACACACACATTTTGACAGTTACTCGCAATACTTGCTGGACAAACCGACTTGGACATTGTCAAACCGCGACCCTTGTGAGGAGAAGCGGTACGGATAATGGATGGATGGATGGACATTGTCAAAGTGTTTTTGCTTTGCACGTGTACGCTTACTTCATCATCTTTTACCACTTTGACGTTTGTTCAAATGAGGTATAGGGATTTGCGCTGACGACGACATAGAAGGCCCAATTTTATGATTATTTTTGGCCGAACGCCTTACCCGCCCCGCCGTACCATCTGCTTTCGCGCTTGTGTGGCGTTAGAGTGGGACTCAATTAAAAGCCGCCTACAAAGGCCGCGGATGTGTTATTTGGCCCACCTGCACCGCCTCTTGGCAGGAGAACAGCAGCTGAGGATTCAACACGGCTGCTGCTTTGTCTGTGGTAATTAACCCAAGGAGAGAATTTGATGTTGCCATTAAAAAAAAAAAAAAAAAGTCAAGTTGGAATTGAATCTTGAGCTTAGTATAAGTGAGACAGCAGAAAGATGTTACATTTGGTTAAGCAGCATGTGGGTCATTGGCCAACAAAATTCTTGTGCGCTCTGTTTGAATGAACTGCAAACAATTGCATGCTTGTGACCATAGGGCAAGACAATGTTCAGTATTAAGTGTGGAAGCAGCTGTTAGACTTAAATGATAAAGAATTAAAAAAAAAAAAAAAAAAAAAAAGCTACATTTACCCAAGAATTTAAAATGTACAAAAGGCTAACTGAATAAATATGCTGTTAGAGAGAGAAGTGATCACAAAGGCCAGAAAACGGATGTTGATCACTTTCAAGGCACTAGCATCTCACCAAGATGTTCCTCATCTCTATTTTTTGCTATACTTTCTTCTCTCAACATGACTGACTCCACTGAGTGACTTCAGGGTCCCGCTGCAGAGTGCGCTGGCTTGATATTTAGGAATCTAAATGAAGCCTTGACCAGGTGCCTGATTAGATATGCAACGGTGCTCGCATTTTAAATGTAAATATCACAAGACCATCAGGTTAATTTAATCGTGGCAGGTAAACTTAAAATAAACATTTGGTTAATTGAGCAGCCCTAGTATGTTTTAGATCATATACTGTAGCTCGTGGTTAGGCGCCATATGCTCTGGCACACCTGGGTTTGGGCCTGATAACCCGAAAATCTCGCCGAGCCCGAGTGCCGCCTAGAAGGCAGGGGCTGGCAATGGAAGGTCTCTATCAGTCACTGAGCAGTCACTTCTTATCTCGCCAGACTTTGATGAGAGGAAAGGGAGGATGGTGGTGGTGGGGGTGTCTGATTATCTGAATGTGAAGGTCAACACTCTGCAAAGAATCTGATAAGGAGCGAAGGTGTGCCGCGTGAAAGAGACCCACAGACGACAACCACAGCAGTCATGCTGCTCACATACATGTGGACTGGTCGCACGTCAATCGCATGTAAAGCTACTGTGATGTGACATGCTACCGTCCATCAACTCATTTTCTGTTGTGTTTGTGCTCATTAGTGTTTTCCATGTGTCTAACCAATCACAATCTCCCTGAGCATTCACGCGGCGGCCAAAGGCACAATGATGATGAGACTTGATATTGTTGATTTTCTTTTTACCTACTTTGATTCGTTTTGGAGAAAAGTAATTTGATGTGTATTTGAAGAAAAATTGGCTCCTTTGAACTTATCTTTGGTTTGTACTTTGATTTTTCCTGAAAACAATCCTTTGATGTTTTTCATAATCTAAGCGTTACCTTTGTTGCCAGGGGCGGGAGCGTAGGTATCGGCACAGAGGGGGCGGAACATTCTCGATGGGCCCTTATGAAAGTAAAACAAACAGACGTATTGGGCACCACTCGCAGTTCAGATAAAATTGCTCTCACACCGCAGGCAAATGCGACCCAGATCGGATTTTTTTGCCCATATGCAACCTGTATCTGATTTTTTTATGACAGTCTGAACGGCTCAATTCCGATTTTTTCAAATGCGACCTGGGTCACTTTCGTATGTGGTCCTAGATCGGATACGTATCTGATCTTTTCCAATGCGCTCGCGGTCTGAACGGCCACGTCGCATCTATCCGACATTGATGTCATCCGGAGCCCAAAATGCCCTCCGCGCGGGCAGAGGGAAACTGCTGGCAGCAGGGGATCGAATGTGCAAAGTTGTTTTGAGTAACACTATTGACTTTATATTTTACTTTAATTTATTCCCACTTGAAAGATGAAACATAAAGCGGACATTTATGGCGATCGCAGTAATTCAGCCACGGCTCAGATATTCATTTTTTACGCACAGTTATGACATGACGTCATCGTTAGTGATTTCTCCATGAAATGAGATATTAAAGCCTCGCCTCGTGATTTTCCCCAAATACTGTATTTATTTCTACCTGCTACCTAATCGCTTGACTGTATAAATGCCCCGCCCAAATACTGTATTTATTTCAACCTGCTACCTAATCGCTTGACTGTATAAATGCCCCGGCACGCTGGACCACATTTACTTCCGCAAACACAGGGTCGGGACTCGGGAGTGACGTCGTCTATTCTTCTGCACATGCGCGTTACTTTGGCAACGCATGTGTTCATACAGCAGACAAGACCCAGGTCGCATTTATAATGTAATATGAACGTTTACACAAAAAAAATCTGATTTTTTTCAAAAAATCCGAATTGAGCATTAAGACCTGCCGTGTGAACCTAGCCTTAGAGTACTGTACATCTAAGTAGTCACAGCATTTTGGTTATGTTACAATTTAATTCAACAAAATGTGGATAAAAAGGGAGGTGCCATTAATACTTTCGGGATGCACTGTAGCTTTTCATTAGCATCCGTGCTAATTTATTCCCATTTTTGCTCCCTTGTTGCCAATTAGTACGCTAATTTATGTTGATGGGTCGCCATCATATCCAGCATATCCAGTTTGCGTAGAATTTATACATCACGAGAGACCAAAAACAATCTCCAAATATAATTTCGTCCTTCCTGCCTGAACACAGTCATGTTTATTGTGTGTTTTGGATGTTGATTGTTTTTTTACAGACAAGCATTAGAGTGCAGCACTCGTGTCAACTTGAGCTGAAAGGGAAGCACAGCACAAATGAAGCAGGCGGTCCCACAAGGACACACTGCTCCAAGCTTTTATTGCTAGAGTTTTGGTTTAGTTTGGTTTCATTCAACAAGGGAATTCACACACAAATACTAACTTTTGTTTAAGTTGGAAGGCAAATGTGCAAATTGGAAAACTTTGTCTGGTCAAATTATTTGGGAAACAGTTGACATCTCACTCTGGTAAATAGCATTAATCTTCGTTTTTTGGGGGTCCTCTCTCTGTAGATGCATTTTAATATTGGTTCCATTCCCATTTTGTCTGACTGATTGATTGTTTTTAACTGATCTCATTTGTTTTGTTTTGGAGATAAAAAGCTTCTTTTCTCAAGAAAGGAAAGAAATGAATAAATAAGAATGAAGATAAATGAGAACAAAGATAAAGTCACATTTTTCAAGAAAAATTATGACAATAAAGTGTTTTGTTATTATTATTATTAACACTAAATAATATTATAACATTGAAAACTGAATTTTCGAGAAAGAAAATCTGGATTGAAATCGAATTTTTACGACACTTTGTAGCATTCTTTCAAGAAAATGTCTTTTGTTTATTAAAAAAATCATCTTTTTAAAAAAAAAAACCAAACAGATTAATATTCAGAGAATGAAATCTTATATAACATTTTCAAAAATGTAAGTACATTTTTAAGATTAAACTAAATCATATTTTTCTAGTGAAAAAATTACATCACAACAATAGTCTTTTTTTTATATAGATTAAGAGCTTTTTCAAACAAAATAAAAGCAATGAATTAAAAAAAAATGGATAAAAGCATGCCCCCCAAGAAAATAAAAAATAAAGAAAAAAATTCCTTGGTTGGAAAATGGAGTAATGCAATAATAAAGTTATACTTTATTTACAGTTAAATCAGATTATACTTCAATAAGGACAAAATTAACAAAACTAAGTGTTTACCATACCAGAATTTTTTTTTGGAATGTTAGATTTTTTTCATGAAATGATAACATAAAATTGCGATTAAAAACCAAAACACATTACGAGAATGGTCTTAATTTTTCCAAAATAACATGTGATTATTTTGAGAGAAAAATATTTTAGAACAGTAGTGGGTAATTCCGGTCCTCGAGGGCTGGTATTGTGCATGTTTTAAAATGTATGTCTCCCTACTGCAACCCACCTGATTCAAACGATCAAGATCATTATACAGCTTCTGCGGAACTTGCTGATTATATGATCATTTGAATGAGGTGTATTGCAGTAGGGAGACAGAAAACATGCAGGATACCGACCGGCCCTCAAGCACCACCCCTGTTTTAGAAAGTCCTATTGTTGAGATGAAAGTCATATTCTTTAAAATTTTGCATATATGATGAGAATAAATTGCATTTTCTATGTTGAAAATACTTCATAGTACCTCATAGTAATACAGGCAGGCAGTAAGAAGCAGAATTTGTGTTGAAAGCAACTGTCTCGAATACTGATGCTGTCACCATGCCTCTAATTATCTGAATACATTAAGCAACAGCAAATGTCCCGCTTTGGTGATTTCTGTCTTAAAGGCACAGACGAATCAAAGCCGCTAATGGAAATAAATCGAGAGGAAACATTCTGCCTACACTGTTGTAGTTTGTGCTAGAATTGTACATTTCGGGAATAAAAGGGAGTACTGATTAAACCTGCAAACCAGCAGGGAAACATTTCAGTCTTTTCAGGGGATTGGAAATGGGAATGTGCCTCGATGAGAGATGGCCAACTGTGGAGGAGGAAGAGGAGGAGGCAGAATAGTGCGACCGCAGCCCGCAGGGCTCAAGCCCAGAGAGAGTTTGTCTGCATCCGTCCGCATCCGCATGCCGAGAGACACACTGGCCAGCCACGCTTTTATCGTCCATCCTGCCGAGCGGGAACACGTGCCGGAGGTTCTTTTTCCCCCAGAAACCAATCGCTAGGAATAATGGCCACAGAAATGCTGACTTGTTGGAAAGAGAGCACAAGAAAGCCCCCAAAAAAGTTTTTGGCGGGCAAAATGGCAAACAGCTTGGAATGAAAGTTAGTGTTTAATGAGGACCTAGTGGCACATAATGCTCTCGCCTTTTTCATGGAGCGTTAAGGCCAGCCACGCTGAAAAGAACACAACTTATACCACGACAATTAAATCACAATCTTATGAGAAAAAAAATATTCGTAAAGATGAAAAGTCATATTTTCATCTTAATATAGTCTTAGTCCTATTCAAACTAAAGGTGCTCTGTCCAGAGTTGTTGAACACATCTAGATGTAAGTACCATGAAATAAAAGCGGGAATTCAGAACTTATGTTTCATATTCACCTTTTGATCCTAAACCCAAATGTCTTCAGTCAACAAAAATAAGGGAATTGACCTTGCTGTTCCTATACGTTTGGAGGGGACTGTAGATTTAGAGAATAACATTTATAATATATTTTATAATGGCCAGTGAGGGAAGACACCAATAAATTGTACTTTCCGCCTTCTATTGTACTAATACAACCAAATAATAATAATAATAATTATAAGAAAAAGTATTACATTATTCTCGTAATATTCAGAATTCGCTCAACTTTTTTTCCCGTAGTAAGATAGTGTGTACGCTTCATGGTAGAAACCATCTTGACATCAATTCAAATAAATTAATCTTCTGGCAAATTGCCTGTGGAATCTTCTCTGCTCCAAGAGTGCATACTGTCATATCTTTTCATTTCTGCTTTTAAATGACTGGCAGTAATGAAATCACAGATAACCAAAAAGGAGATGTTGTGCTGCTGTCGCTACCAATGGAAGTCTTTAAAAAACATGAACTGCTGGCCTGCAGCTGGATTTTTAATTCTCTTTTAAGTTAGGACGAGGACGTACAAGGCTCCTTCAAAGTAAGTTCAAAGTAAGTGAACAGGTGAACAAGCGGAAACCGGTCATTTATTTGTTATTAAAGGTTTGACTCAAGCATATTGCTTCACTCGAATACCGTCCGTTTGATTACACTGTAGATTGCTTTTTTGTGCTTTAAATCTGTTTTAATGTCAGGGCAACAACAGTGCCCGATATTTTTTTTTTCCGCCAAAGTCAGGAATCACACTGACTGTTAGATCTTCCAAGGTTGAATGCCTTGAAGTTTGAAATTATCATTAAAAAAAAACCAAAGGCATATTTTTTCATGTCCTATTTTTTATTTTTTACAAGTAGTAATTTCAAATGCAATGTTTTTTCTTCCAAAATCTACTTGTATTAGTTTTATTTTCAAGGAAAAAATCATAACATCTCAAGTATAACATCGTCTATCAAAGTGAAAAAAAAAACAAATATGAGAATAAAATCAGATTTTGCCAGAAATAAAAATATTTCTTTCAAAATGTTATTTTTGTCAATATCGTGAGATAAAACGTGAGATTGTTTAGGAAACTTTTACAACAATAAATATACACAGTATTTACAGCCCACATATCTGGCCTCTATAAAAATGGAGCCCCTGGTGTTATATTACAAGAATAATGTAGCATTTTTTCCCCAAGGATTTTGTTTTCAATATGCAGACGAACGTAATCTGAGAATAACTTCTATTGTTTAAAAAAAAAAAAAAAAAAAAAACAGATGAAGAAATGTATATTTTGATAAAACGTGTTATTTGTACCGTGTGATTACATGTCTTGAAGGTCATAACATTTTGAACAAATTTTGTGTGAGGGGATCTCTTTTGAGCCAGCATCAAAAGATCAACACCGTTGAGTGTAGACGTACCTTATTGGATATTAGATACCACTGTGAAATAATTAGTGACTGATCGTGAAAGTGAAAAGATGTGATGTGTCACAAATTCAGACCAGAAGCATATTGGAAGCATATTTCCTTGATGGGGTTTCACCAGTTTGGGGTTTGTGTGCTTCCTGCTGACAAGATAAGCGCCCAAAGAGAAAATCTCAGGCAAAGTGCTGGGTTTGCTGGGTGCACACCTGCAGAGCGCAGATTAGCCGTGAATTATCTGAAGAGTGAGCCTCCGCTGATGGCTCTCCCTCGCTAATCTGACATTTTCATCGCAAGCCTTCTTATTGCTGTTTGGCTCCCACCGACGCTGCTTCTGCAGCACCACTCGCTCGCAACTTCTTGGGCTGTTTAGGATAAACTCCTTGGCTGTACAGTCGCCACTCAAATGTTGCTGCCATTCCGTGCATACGATGAGGGAAACTCAAATTTTTTTTTAATTGAAACCAAATATAGCGTTGCCCATCTGTCTTGTAAGCAGGGTTTGACTTTGAATGATGGTGATCGAATTACGATTCTGAATTTTCAGAATGACACAAAATCTCCAGCACTCTAAATTGCCAGACTCCTTGTGGGTTTTTACACATGGCTACTTGAGTGATTTTTGTGGGTTTAGTCGTGCTAGATAGGCCTACTTAATTTTCATGAATAAGGACGGAGGGACGAGGACGGAAAGCTACCCAGGTCGCAGAGGACGGACCGGCAAAAAAGGGCAAAGTGCCCATCTCTGATTAGTGTTATGTTGTCTGTCTGCATGCCTTTAAACCATTTGTGTTCAGTCAGATGCTTAAAAGGTTAAAGCACCGCAAAATAGATGCTAAGTAGCATTAAGCTAGTGGGGACTTTCTTAACGCAGTTGTTTGGCTGATTTCAATACACGAGGTGTAATTCTCTTTGTTTATTTTCAGTTTGTCAGTAAACCTCAACTAGGAGTGCCATTAAGCATATTGAAGCCTCTATTTTGAAGTTCACTATTTGCCAAACTGCTACTTATTGTAAAGTGTGTTGATTTGAGGTGCCTGCCACCATAACAGTGCTGATAATGTATCTAAAATCTCCGCTCGCAAGTTAAAGTAAAAAATCTGTTCTCGTCATGGTAGACATGCGTCGCTACTTATTTTGTTTTCCCAAGTTTAACAGGCTACGGGAGATTAATTTTCAAATGAATTCCAGGGGAGCAGTGAAAATATACAATACATAGTTGTAGATAAAGATAAAAAGGTTGAGAGGTAGGAAAATGGTCTTACTTCATTAGAATATCTTATTTGTGTCAAGGAGAAATGTGGATCGTGCTCTTGTACATAGCCTTATAAATCACATTTATTTAGTCTGTGTTGACCTCTCTAAAATAAGTCTCGCTGCATGAACTTGAACGGAATCTTTTCAACCCATACTTGATGAGTATGTTTCATTCCGGTCAGGTTTTTGCACTTTAATCACGACTTCTCACAGCCAACTTTATCGAACGAGACCCCGGTGGGTTGTACCTTCCACTTCTGGCAGCAGTGACTTTGTCAAAACCTTCGGAAGCTAACCTTGACTACTCCCCATTTTTAATAAGTGTAATTAAACGAGCCCTCGCAGCTCGTTTCATAGCAAATCCTCAGAATAATCATCAACTTGTGGTTTACGTAAGATGGTGAAAGGAGAAAAGCTTGGCAATTTAGCATCGTCTGTCTGACTCGGTTTATATGCCCCTGATTGGAGCCTATTTGATGTCATCTTTAGGACACGTTCATCAACGTACATGATCTGGAGAAAAAATGACAAGGAATTGGCCCTACAAAGCAAAATGGCAGACTTCCTCTTCAATTTCAGGCATGGGTTTTCCAGACTTTTTCATGGATCCTCTTATGATAGACATTCCCATCCAAGTTGGTGTCCAGTTGATGAAACTGGTGCAAAAGGCACATTTTTTCCAACTTTCCAATCCACTCTATGATGCCATTTACTCCTGAAATGGCTAATTCAAAGCTAAATGGACAAGTTATAGTTCGATTTCAGGAATGGGTCCTTGAGACTTTTTTGTGCGTCCCTTCGTCCATCCAACAGGAACACCGTTGCTCAATCCTTTACAAACAAATACCGCAATTACTGCTTGTATGGAAGTCTTCCATGCTCTAGGTCAACAGACAGTAGGTTAATTGGACCCCAGAGGGAGACTTTTATAGTGTTTGAAAGTCATTTTAAAGTTCATAGACGTTGCTCATCGGCTGGAAGTGAACCGGGCAGGAAAGTCCCGAAAGCAACAAAGAAGGCCTGTAATGCCCAGTGGAGATTGATTGTGTTTGTTTGTGTGTGAGTGTGCTACGCGTGTGGGGGTGTGTGGGTGTGTGTGTGTGCGTAGCGTGCCGTGGCTTAGCACAAATGTAGAGCAGATGCAAAGGCGACCTGTCAGGTGGCGAGCACCCTGATATAATTTGATGATGAGATGGTATAAACAACATTTACACAAGTGGTAAATTTTTAGCTCAATTTTGTCACGCCCAGCAAAAACAGGAAACTGAAATGGTGAATAACAGTTTAAGACTCTTGAGTTCTAAAACAGCACCTGCACCATGGTGCAAAAGCCATCTGAACCTGAGTTCTGTTTCAAACTGTAGTGCGTGACAACCACACTGCATTTATTGGAAATGAAATGAGCCGCTTTGATTGGCCATGATTGAAGTTGGATGTGACCACTCCCCACTATTTGCTTTTTGGGAAGGAACTTCGATTACATATTTAATGACACAGTCTAACAACTTAAATACAGTATGTTCTTTTTCGCAAAGTACAAAATCAATAGTTTGTCAACCTGTTTTAGGACATTTTCAATGAAATATAAAAGCTTAAAGCCGTTCTGTTTAGGCAAGTGCAACAAAGTATGATGAATTCAGTGAAAAGGAACAATAGAAATTATTCAAACCAAGTAAGTGGAATATATTTAATGTTTTCAATTTCCTCAGGAGCTGAGCATGTAGTCTCCGCACATGTATATTTGCATACAAATAGATTTTGTTAGTGCGTGAAAGCATCTGATACTGCTTTTATTCTTTAAGTGGAACTTTCCAGACGTGCATGACTACTTCAGATAATGGCTACTGTCTTGCCGTTGGGCAGCCATTTTGTAACGGCAGGACTGGGGCCTGCAGTTTAACACCTGACATTCACGTCTGCACCCAATCGTGTAAAAAGAAATTGTCAGCGCCTTTTCAAGAAAAGTTAGTAAAAGTTAGTTTTTATCCCTTTTACCCCTTTTGCCTGGTTTGTGACATTTATATAGAGTGGATGAAGAATCCAAAAACTCAATCGGCTATGAAATTGACATCCAGTGCTAATTTTTCTCATCCTGTTGTGTTGAAAGCCCACTTGAAAGTCATTTTTTGCATTTGATAAATGTTACTGCTTAAATTTTTCTTAATATTTTTTTGTGAACGAGACAACACACACAATGTGGAATTGTGGGGCTCTCACCCAACCCCTCATTGATTGATTGATTGATTGAGCAGTCTGAATGTTTGACTCCTGACTTTGTCTGGGTTACCCTACATGACTGGAATACACCAGCACCAGCTGACGGTTCAACTAAGCTAATTTCTTTAGCGTAGTTTGCGGCTAGATTAACTTGGTAAATCCTCTTTGGGTCGATCACTTTGCGAGATTTGTCCTGGAAGACGAGCAGAAAACATGGACTGACGGAGCTTATGCAAGGTAATCGAGACTGAGCCAATCAGTGAGCTCTCCAATCCTTTATTAGTTTTGCACCTGTTGCATGCTCTTGTTTTGAACCAGAAATAGACAATGGTAAACCTTGGCTTCAACTTCTGCAGAGATGACAGTACTTAAATAATTGCTACCATGCCTAATGCAGAATTTGTGTAGCGTAGCATCGTTAAGTACTAACTTTAATGTGGACAAACTTGGCAGTATATTATGGGCTAGTTTTAGCCTTGTTTTTCATTGGTAGGTTAGTTGATTCCTCCTGTTTTTGTTTTTGGTTTCAGGTAGTACTTATTTGTAGTAGTTACCATAAATACGTATCATGCAAAATGCTAACCATAGGTGTGTAGCGTCTAAGTTTTTTCCCTGCAAACTTTTTATATTTTTTTTCTTGAGATTTTTTTAATCTATTTCCTTTGGGTAGGTTTGTTGATTACACCTGATGTTGCCTGCAATGTGCACATCTGTAACGCAAGCTTTGGCCCATCTCTGTTATGGAGGGACATTAAGGGTCAAAAAGTAGGGGGAAGGATTATTTTAAGGTGACAGTTAGAAACTACATTAAGGGGTTAGAGGTTAAGGTTAGGAGTTCAGGGTTAGGTGGTTAGTATAAAAGGTTAGGCTTTAAGTTGTTGTTAGCTCCTTCTGCCAAAATACAAATGCTTTGCCACAACTGTGAGCTTTAATTTGCCACTGCCTGTCTCAATGTGTCATGGTCAATAAGACACAGGCCTAGAATCATCTGATTAAAAATGATATTGTGAAAAAAAAAAAGACAATTGTGCATTCTCGTTAGTGGGGGCCTTTAAGGCAGAATGGATCAATAGTGTAGTAGAGGACATGGACACAAATAAGCACCAAAGCTCTTGGTCTGCATGCGGCCGGAATAGATTAGCAGCATAATCAGAGGCTAAACTTGTCACACTGCACCGGATTAGCTGTAAATCACGCTAATCAGTACGTCGGTGATACCTCTCGGTTAGATTTTACAGCACAGCACAGCTGTGTTTTTTAAAAAAAAGTGCACTGTCTGCTGGAGAACCCTAAAAGAGGGGCTAACAGATGCTATCTCAACACCAGAGTGACAGAACGCTGTGATAAAACACTGATTAGCATCAGAGGAATCTGGACTGATCGACATTCTTTTAACACTCTGTCTCAATCCAATCAATAAGCTTTTAAATAATTGGAGCAATGTCTTCAGTTGTGTGATAAAGTTCATCCATCTATCCATTATCTATACCGCTTATCCTCACAAGGGTCGCGGGCATGCTGGAGCCTATCCCAGCTGTCTTCGGGCAGGGGACACCCTGAATTGGTTGCCAGCCAATCGCAGGGCACACAGAGACAAACAAACATCCACACTCACAATCACACCTAGGGGCAAATTTAGAGTGTCCAATCAACTTACCATGCATGTTTTTGGAATGTGGGAGGAAACCAGATTACCCGGAGAAAACCCACGCAGGCACGGGGAGAACATGCAAACTCCACACAGGGAGGCCGGAGCCGGGATTGAACCCACGACTTCTGAACTGTGAGGCGGACGTGCTAATGAGTCGACGATAAAGTTCATTTATGACTAAAATGAGATTTAAAAGTAAGTGGAAAATGTATTACCTTCACCAAGCATATACTGTAGCTGTTTTAGCTATGTTTAATAGCGCTGCTTCTACAAAATAGTTCATTACCGCTAATGCTGCTAACTATTACTTCAGTTGTATCCATAACACTCGTTCAACAATGACCATTACTATTTAGCAGAGCTGGGCAGTCCAGTCCGTCCATGGGCCCGAACGGTCGAACCCTCCGGCCCGGCCGGATGCCCATTTTTGGGGCGGAGGTGGGGGTTGACAAATTTTTTAAAAATGGCTGGACTAAGCATGGCCGGAAGTGGATTTTAGTCAGGCCCACTAATCGGCCCTCATGCGTGTGACGTGCTGTCAAATTTCATCTCAGCCTACTCGGTGAAAGGCTTCTTTTTAGGCTTCTTTCAAAACAACTTGTGTCCGGGAGTATATTCAAGCTGCGCGCAGCACTCAAGAATGGCACATCATGCACTTTCCTACTTCCGGATATACGTCGGAGCAAAACTGCTGTGTAGTGGTTTGCTTATATTTTGAAGGCCGGGAAGTGTGAAGGAGGGGAAGTGTGGAAAATAAGTAACTTGTTGAATGCTTGCAGACTTGTCGTCTGTTGGACCCAAATAATTATACAGTACGACAAAACCAACCCCAGCGCCCGCAATGGAAGTTAGTACACGCAGCTGGGTAAGTACGTGAGTAAGTGGTGCGTTTGAAGCGTGTCCACAGCGTTTTTGAATAGTAAGTTAGCCAGCTAATTGTCTTTAAATAAACCTCTTCCGTTAGCATCCCTCCCGCGGGGGCATCATGCACGTCTTTTTTTTGTGGGGGGGGGGGATTGAGTTGGGGAAAGGATTTTGTGACGGTTAAGTTTGGCCTTGATTGGTTTTAATTTCGGATTTAATGTTAGGCTAGTTTTGTTTTGGGTTAAGGTGAAAGTTAGGGTTTAGTTTCAGGCTAGGGTTTCAGTTTGGGTTTTGGTTTAAGTCATCAGGTAGTTATTTAGTTTCCGCAACATTTTGCGTTATGGTTTGACTTTGTTTTGAGTTGAGTTTACAATTTGGTGTGAGTTAGGGTTTGAGTTCAGTTTGATGACATCCTTTTAAGGACACCAATGAGTTGGCGAAATCTGCCATTTAATAACTCTTGTACAAAAACATATTTCACTGCAATTTGACGCATAAACAAGAACACAAACCCTTAATGATAGAATACACAACTCAGCTTTTCTCAAATGACATTGCACATTGCAATAATGAAAACGAGGCCGTCTTAGCGAACACTAATGTTCATTCCTTCACAGCCTCACCTGCAGTGGACATTGTTTGACAAATGACAAATTAGCATCATTTTAGACATAATTGCCTTTGCTTGCACATGATGATGATGAGTCAGGGACATTAAAGTCGACCACAGCTTTAATCTAATTTCCCCGACAAATGCTCGGGGGGTTCACATTTTATGATGAATTAAACGGCGGAGTGGCGCTGAGCTACAGCCGGCATAAGGCACACGCCATCAAAGCGCAATTTCACCCTGGATTAGCACTGCTACGCTAGTGGAACTGGACCCTTTAATGAATAAATGAAACGGCATAATCATGACACTTCAGTCGATTAACAAGCGCCCGCTTTAAATGACAAGCACCGGCAAACTTTTAAAAACTACAAAGTTTATTCATTAAGAATGTAGTGGAGATATTGCATAGAGCAAACGCGGACGCGTTATGCAGGGTCCTCCGACTAGGATGGCGGTTGCTTTATTACACTTGCGCATGAGCTGTCTCGTGATCACAAACATTCAATTGTTTACCTCGAACAAGGCACAAAACAATAACCTTGGGTAATGAGGTACATGTTGCTACACATTCTAGCAACTGCTCTCACATCTAAGGTCTTTTCACACTGCTCTTGGTACTTGGGCGACGGCGCTCCAGTGCACGCTTGGCCATATTTGGAAGTGGTTGCTTAGTGGCCTACCGTGAAGTAGCATGGATGCTTTTTCCGCCGTTTGCTCTATACTGTTAGCATTTTGAAATTACACATCACTTGGACGTGCCGTCTGATGTCACAGCAACAGCACTCCCGAGCTGAACATTTTTTCAACTGAAGACGCTGCACCATGACAGCAAATGGCCACCTTGCACGTCACACTCACCAAACGTGACACGGCGTTGCAGTGTGAAAATGACTTCATACTAAATTTGCGCCATCCCCTAATCCCAAAAATAGAATTGTTCACTTGGAGCAAGGCATACACGAACACCTTGAGTTGATTTAATCATGCAGCGAAGGATTAACACTTGGCCTTTTCTTCTCTTTCTTTCGCTTTTTTTGCTCCATGACGTCGTAGAATACATCGTAGAATAATGTCACTCGCCGGAAAAAAAAATACCATCCTTAAAAGTGGTACAAAATGAAGACTACTGAAATATTGTTCAACAGAATTTTTGTACACTGTAAACGTTTTGTCATACTGGCTCCATTTTCTAATGAAACTTCTCGTCAGAACTTGTGACAGACTATGGCTTTCCGAGGAAAAGCAGCTCTCCCCTGCGGTAACTCATCACAGGAACGGGATTTCAGAGTTATATTTAGACGGCAACCCTCCGACTGGAGCATCTGCACCTTCTACGGCCCGCCGCGAACCTCCTTCCCGACCTCGTCGGGAATGAAGAGCTGCCAGGAAGCTTTGGGCCACACGCGTGCCCCCTTTGTGACCATCCCGCTGTGCTGCCTTCACGCTCCGTGCGATACGCTGGTGTTTGTGTTTCTGCCGAGTATCCGCCGCAGTCAACGTGTGGTTAGCTGCGCCTTGAGCAACAGTGGAAAAATACCAATAGCCATACATTTGGGGAAAAATACCATCATAAAAGTCACAGAAATGTTGAGGCCTTGGACAAAAAGCAAAGAAGAAACTTGGTCTTGTGTTTTGTGTGGCTTATTCCCCAACACAATCTAAATAAGAACATTGCTCTGAAGCGGTATTATGTATGGTGGCGAAAAAAGCTAAAGAAAAAGAAAAAAATGTTCAGCACAATGCAAGGAAGTTTAGAGGAAGACAAGGTAGTTGAGAGATTACAAAAAGTTGATTGTTGCACAATGAAGTTGAGAGAAACACAAGTAAGTTGAGAACAACATAAGGGAGGAAAATAAAATGAGAAGAACGCAAGGATGTTGAGAGGGGGAAAAGGTAATTGAGAGAAACGCACTGAAGTGGAGAGGACCGAAAGGTAGTTGAGAAGAAGTCAAGGATGTTAAGAAAACGATAAAGAAGTCAAGAAGAACACAAATAATTCTTGAGGTACAGAAGGAGAACGTAACGTAACTGAAGGAAGCTGCTGCGGAGCAAGTAAACAAGTTCCGAACAACATAAGGGAGGATAACAAGAAAGTTTGGAGAAAGGAAGGATGAAAAGAAGGAAGGAAGTTGTTTGGAATTGGAGATAAAATGGTGCATCGTTAATCCTGTGATACCAAAGTTCCAGATTGCTTGCGTTTTGTACGATGTATAAAATGCAAGATATCGAGCAAAAGGAACACTTTTCAGATCTTAACATCATTCTATGCTTTTAGTCTCTATTGTGGCAAAAAGGAAAAGCCAATAAGATGCATCGTTAATCCTCCGGAGTGTGCTAAATCCGAAATCCTTGGTTAATGAACAATATTGTATTGCTTAAAGAGGGAGTCAGCCCAAACATATTTTTTCAAGAATATGTTGTATGCAGGCCCACTAGTTGAAACAAGGCATTCTGATAAATATTGTGTTTGTGGAATAACAGTTAATCTACCCGTTTTTAGCCATCTCTGGGGACGACCATTTTGTCACTTCAGTCGACTGAAAATGACATCACAGTTGCTCACTGTCTCAGGGTAACGAGCAATCACAGTGCACCTGATTTCTGAAGCTGAGCCATGATTGGTCGTTATCTAAGACCTGAGCATCTGTGATGTCATTTTCAGTCGACGGAAGTGTCAAAATGGCCGCCCTCTGAGATGGCTAAAAAGAGGTGGATTTTTCTGATTAACTCATATTCCACAAACGCAATGTTAATCAGAATGCTGTGTTTCAAGTACCGTAGTGTGCCTGCATAGAACACGGTTTGGTTTGGTTGTCTTTCCCCTTTAATGTTCCAAAAATCCCTACATTGTCACCATGGCATGACATAGTTTTCTATTTTTCAACCAATATAATGAAAAATCACATTTTACATAATTGTCAATTTAAGCCACTTCTCCTGTTTAATTGCTGGGTAAAGTGGGTAATTTAGCTTGATCATTAATGTAATGCTTTTTTTTTACGTTTAATGTAAAATGTTCTTTTTTTATTTGGTCAAACTAAATGAAACGCCAAACTAGCAATTAGTATCCACGGACTAATCACGTATGACGCAGAATGCTAACGATAAGTAATAAGCTCCAAATGGGCGCCAGTTGAATTGACGTTGATTGGCATGTGACTGCAATTATTCAAATGGCCTATATTGGATATGTCGTCAGAAGCGCTTTAAAAGGACGAGGACAGACAGGATCAGAGGACGATTATTTTTATAAATAAGGACAGAGGGACGATTGGAAATACGAGTTTACAGAAGTAATTGTAAACATACAGACAAACATACAGATATAAGTAAAAACAGCTCAGCATATTGTTTAGGAGCAAACGACTTGCTTGCTTTGTTGTGCTAACATTGTCACTAAAATCAATAAGTTATACTTTAAAGTAGCTCCAACTTAAATTACTACTTTGCCCCCCCCCCAAAAAAACAAGCTGTGTTATATATATACATATATATATATATATATATATATATATATATATATATATATATATATATATATATATATATATATATATATATATATATATACATATATATATATATGGGACCGCATACGGGGGGAGCCTTCAGAGTAACGTGTGTATATATATATATATATATAGATATATATAGATATATATGTAAGATGTTTCATCAAATGGCAGAGTGTCAAAAAGTTGCATTTATTCGTTATTAGCAATCTTACACAGAAGTCTCATTCTAGTGTTAGCCTGGGAATTCACTGATAGGAATTTTTTCATCCAAAACAGCACAAAGGGACGGCCCGTTTAATTGAATATGCTAATAATGCTGCCTAAACATAATGAGAATGGAGGAATACGAGCGGAGCGCTAACGCGTGTCAAGTGGGGAGGGCTTGATTCTTCCTCCTTCATTTGGATTATTGCTGGATTTCATTAGCACGCAAATGGTGTATTGATCCCTACTGACAAAGAGCTGGGATAACAACAGAATGCAAATGGTGAGAGACACAATAGTTGTGTCACTCTTACGAGTCAAGTTAATCAGTCACTATTTCAAAAGGGTATATAGAAAAGTGAGTTTTTAATTGCTTGTATACATATAGTTGGGCGTCTGGAGGGCTTTCCCACCTATTAAGTGTGAATTGATAAAAAAGGATGAAAGAGAAAAGGTGGGAAAAGAAAGAAAAAGAAGGAAGGAAAAGTTAAAACAGACAAGAGGAAATTCAGGAAAAAAATATTTTTAAAAAGTGTGGATTACACAGGCCAAAAAGTCTTTTATGAGATACGAATTTCTCAAAATGTGTCTGCGAGTGAGCTTTTTTTTTTTTTTTATAATCAAACTTGTTTTCTTTGTCACATTTGCTTTCACTGCTTGGTTTCTGTTTACCAGGCTTTCCTCTTCCTCTGTTCCACTGCCTTATTTTCCCCGCTTTTTTTCTTGATTTTTTTTCTTCCTTTGCCGGAGTCTGACTGTCTGCTCTTTAAATAGAATTGACCTCAGTTCAAACTGGGCTACTGCTACTGTCTTTAACTCTGCACCAAGGCATGTCGTAGTCATTTATGTGTGGTAGTAAAAGAAGTGAAATGCTTGAAAATGACCATAGCAGATACAACAGCAACAAATTCCTAGGTCTCAGTAATATCTGCCCTCTCACCTGTTGCTTGATTTTAACCACCACTACAATTGTTGCCAGTTACAATTCATGGGGCTAAATTATAACTGCCCTGCCACTTGTTTCTAGGCAGAATTCTTGGGCTTGATTTTAACTGCCCAGATGCTCATTGCTAGGCGGAATTCAGTGGGCTCCATTATAACTATTCTGCCAGTTGTTGCTAGTCGGAATTTGTATGGCTTGTTTATAACTGCCCCACCACTGTTATGATATGAGAAAGAAAAAGAAAGAAAGAAAAAGTAATCATTTCATGAAAATACATTTGTAATATTATGGGCATAAACTGTTCATTTTACAAGAATAGTGTTGCTTTGTATTATGTGGAAAAAAAAGTATCAGTATTTCATGACTATTTTTGGTCATATAAAATAGTGGCCATTCAGTCAGAAAGCAAATCACAACAATGAAGAAAAAAGCATGTCCTTGCAAGAATACAGTGCTAATATGAGAATAAAATGGTCATTTGACACAAATGAAGTAGATTGATATTACGATTAAAAAGTAGCACTTTTACAATAATAAAGTAGCATGTGTGTTTATGTTTGCATGTATGTTTACTATATTATACTTACTGTATGGTTTTATGTGATATGCTTTGATTTATTAACCGGTAGTACGTAACCGTTTAGGGTCTACAACCAAAATATATAAATCACAAAGAAACTCAGCTTAGGATGGGAAACAGCCAAAAAAGGGGACGTTTTGGGTGCGGGGGTGGGATGTATTTTGTTTTCAGGAACCCCCTGGGAGGCCACTTTAAGCCCATGAAGCCTGAACTAGTGCTGCCGCTGTGAATTCTGATCGGTGTGAGAAATGGATTTGGAATATTCCAATCCAGAGAGAATTGTGGGCGGAAACAATTTTCCAATAATGCCTGTCAATCAGCATGTCATCCAGGAATAATTGGGCCTCGGAGAAAAGGGGAGGGGCTTGGGAACAGGATCCTTGAGTGGAACATTTCGAACGTTCTGGCATGACATCAGCAAGAACCAGCTGAGGGACTGTTTTTCTAAAATAATTTTATGATATTGAAATAGGAATTTTTATTCTTTTTTTACTATGATAAGAGAAAACAGTAGCAGTTTTATATTAAAGTAGAACATTTCACATTTTAATTGTGAAAAATGTTCATATGCTGATATTAATATAGGATATAAAGTATAAACTTTGATGTATTTGGTTTGGTAGAATGAATAGTCGTGACATTTAAAAGAAAACGTAATTTTACAAGAATTTTGCATGATTTTTGTCAACATCACAAAGTAAAAGTTGTAATTTTGTGAGAAAACAGTCCTCATTTTACGAAACATTATGCGACTAAAGTGGTCAAGCTGCCAGAATTAAAATCCTTTCGCTCAAACACCTCAATTAAAGCCCTTGGAATTACCCTATGATTGACTTGCGACCAGCCCACCAAAAATCAGCATTTGGAAACATTTGTTAACAGTTATCAGTGTAACTTAAACATTTGATTGTAGATGGTTTATCATTTTAGCTTGACTTTCTTTGGGGTCTGCCACTTAAACATGACTTTATAAGAGTGGCCAGTCACACAACCTTGATTGAACTATTTATAGACCCACACCGGACCAACAAGACCGTGATCATTTTCTGCTGTAATCTCTTTCCCCAGCGCTGCGGAATGAGAATTGATTGGCCAGAAGAAAATAAAAAGAGCTTCCATTTGCATTCAAGCCGCTGTACGATTTCCCCAACTCTACGCCTCGAGCACATAGCTCACTTTTCTGCGAAGCAGCAGAAACGATTTATGAAGCGGTCTCCAAACGTATTCAGTCAGAGCCTATTGATTTTCTCCTGGCTGCTGTCTGGAGTACAAAGAGTAATTTTTCTTACCATCCTACAGAGAGAAAGCATCAAAGGTAAATTGATTTGAGCGTTAATTTAGCGATCGAGTCGACGATTAGCTGAAAACATCAACGGAATCGTCAACAGCTTGGATCAGAGGACGCAATATTAGGATATTGAAGAAGCAATTTTGTATCCATGTTTTGGATGATTTCACAAAAAAAGTAAACATTTGACCAGAAAAAGTCAGAATACGGTCCCGGTATGAGGAAAATAAAATTGTCATTTTATTAAGGATTTAGTTGGTATGCCTTATGAGACAAAAGTAGGAAACTGTACGCATGTTTTGTAATATTACAAGAAAAAAGGTAAATATTTCATGACAATAAAGTCACAATATTGTAGCAACAAAGCTGTAATTTACAGTTTTCAAATTTATAAGATTAAAGTCCATATGTAGCAATCTAGCATTATTAAAGTAACTGTTTTACAATATTTAGATAGTTGCAGTTATATATGTAATAGTACAAGTCACACTTTTTAATGAGAAAAGTTGTCATTTTATGAGAATGCGGTTGCGCTATTTGGAGAGAAACGTTTTCCTTTATAAGATTGTAGTTGATATGCATTATGATATAAATGTACCATTTTTTAAACTGTATGATAGGGGCATTTTTATACGATATTAAAGAATCAATTTTTATGACAATAAAGTAGCAATTTTTAAATACTTTTGGGAATATTACAAGAATAGAAACTAAATAGTTATAAGAATAAAGATATATTCCAATATTTTTATGCTAACACAGTTGACAAGTTACAAGGTTAAAGTAAATATGTAGCAATTTAACAGTATTTTAGTGGCAATTTTCAAGCGCATTTGTTTTAATTGTAAATCCGAAGTGTTATGAGAGATAAGCCTAAATTTACGAGAATACGGCATTGATATTAGAAAAATAAAGTATTAATAACAATGTTATGAAGGAAAAAAAGTCTTAAATGTTATGATATTAAAGTTTTTATTACAATACGATATACAATATTACAATATAGACTTAGCCTTACCAGAAAGAATAAAAATACAGTCTTGATGTCACTATTTTCCACCATTATAGTTAGTTGATTAGCATTTCAGCAACAATATTTTCAATATTGCAGTCTTTTTGTAATATCACAAGAAATGTTTTTTTTTTTCTTTTACTCTTTTTACCAGAAATCAGTTATCAAATTCCAAGAGAAAAGTTGCCATTTTATGAGAATATATGGTCATGATATCGGGAGAGTAAAGTTGTCACTTTACAAAAATGTAGCTGATATGCATTACAAGGTAAAAGTAGGGTTTTTACGCTATTTGAGTAGCAATTTGTACGGAGAAAAATAAATACTCAAGCAAAGTACAGATACATGCAAAAAAAAAGTCTGGTAACCAAGTATTTGTACCTAGTTACTTCCTAACATTGGGTGGAAGCAACATCTTGGGTTGGTTCTGACAGCTACGCGAACTTTGCAACACTGGTTAAAGGGGGCTAGTCAAAAGTCAATAGCATCAACTAGCGGTCGGGCTGCTAATTTCCCACCATTGAGGCATATCCAAACACTATGTTGCTGAGATACAGCAGAGTGCAAAGAGAGCGTGACCAATCAAAGTGCTGCTGCCCTAGCGCCGCCACCACCGTAGTCGTCCCTTCCATTTTGTATGCTCCCTCTCACCACCGCCGTCGCTAAGAAAAGTATTACGTCCGCTTTATAGGGCCAGCCTGGCAAAAATAGCGGCTCGAATTGAACGGAATTAGGGAAGGTCAGGCGGGAAAGCCGCCTTGAAATGGATCAAGCGGTTTACACGGGACTGACCTTGACTTAATGTGCCTGTCATGAAGTCAGGTCACCGTTTTTGATAATTTTATGCTTGGAAACACATAAACTGCAGCAGTTTTTCTGCAACTTTATTGAGTCAAGTCACACATGCTAATCACTAAAAGTTATTTAGAGCCAAAGCCTGCATTTATCTTGCAGTACTTTAAATAATATTCACCTCTGCATGTTAGCCATGCCCAACTATTTAAGGCTCCACCTGGAGGCGGTAGCGCACAATACAGTCCTTTAAACACAAATCAAGAACAGAACAAGAACAGTCATTTTTGGAGAGGATAAAGGATGTATACCTGTGAGCAGAGGTGGGCACTCCGTCAGACTGACAGACCAGTTCGTCAGTCCGTCACTGGCGGATGCCCGTTTTGCTGACGAATGACAAGAGACTTTTTAAAAATGACGGACCGACGTATGACAGAAGTGGGTTTTCATCCGTCGGTGTAATCGTCACCAGCCGCATCCATCAGTGACAGTCCGTCAGTCCGTCACTGACAGACCGTTAGTCCGTCATTGGCGGACGTCCGTTTTTCTAACGTTTTTTGGGGGGTACAGACTGATAGACTCACAGACGTCTGACGGACTGACGATTACAATTAAGTTTGTCACGAAAAATGACTCATGAATGACGGACAGGTACCCTGACTGCTGACGGATGACGAATAACAGACCAGACAACATTTAGTAAAATACCCACCTCTGCCTGTGAGCATTGTTATATTATCTGTCTTCATGTGTTGTTCCAACTTTTGTGTTGAAATATCCATTGCTTAGAGGGTTGGTAACCCGCTACTGTTGAGGCTAATTGTTAGCATGTCTATGGGATTTTCTGTGTTAGTGTTAAGCTATCTGAGCTACAAATTCACATGTGGAATTTATTTTCTGTTTAGTTTGACAGTAAACCTCAGCAGCGAGTGTCATTGATCAGCTTGAAACCATTTTTTTTTTTTTTTAAGAATTAATCACTATTTTCCTAACTGCTTCTTATCGTGAAGTGAGTTAAATTTACTGCCACCATGCAGTGTTCATATCTCGATTTTGCGCTCAAGTCAAAGCAAAAAATATATAAATAAATTGGCCAAATGATGGATCATATCTTCAAATTTGCATGTGGAGCCACTCCTATCTCAAGGCACCATTGTACCTTCATGACACTATTATGTATTTTTAGTTCAAGCAGCCCTCTCCCCTTTCTCTGAGAAGCATCATCTTTACATTTGTTTTCCCACGAGGCCAACATAGCGGCTTCTCGACCACATGGCTTCATCCTTCGGTTAACCTTTGTTTATGTTAGTTTGGATTTTTGTCCATTGCGCAGGCAGCCTCATAGCTTTATCCCCTCCTCACCTTTATCTGGGTTACTTGTGATCTTTGACAGATTGAACTGATGTTGCAGTTAGCCCCATGGCTTTACTTTCTTGACAGAGGTAACAATGCTATTGTCAAGAATTAAATGTGTGCAACACAGTCCGGTGCGTCTTAACACAAAACAAGCACGTGACAGATCATCCTGCATTTGACGGCCACATAGCTTTGAGCAGCAGCCCGTGTCACATTTCACGGACGCCCGCCTTCACAGATTAGCAGGTTTGCTAAATTACGCGGGCGCAACACAAACATCATCCGTTCTTGTCGCCGCTCAACAGCTGAATCTTGTCAGCAAACTTTCTGTCAGGAAAGGTTTAAAGCTGTATTAAAGTTGTATTCATAGCGTGATTATTGTGGATATATTTGCCAATTAAAAAGCAAAAAAAAAATGCAGTGGGTACAGATAGTGAAAAATTTCAAGGGGTCTGAAAACTTTCTGTGCAGCCATTTGCCAAAATATATATATATATATATATATATATATATATATATACATACACACAACTGACAGCAGATAACGGTTTAATTAAATTTTTTTTAACAAAGCTTTGTACTTGATGAAAATTTAGTGACAACATTAATTGAATTGCTATGATTAAAATAATGAGAATAAAGTCATTTCTCAAGTTAATTTAATACTGTCGTTTGCTTTTTGATGAAGAGTTCACGTTCAATATCGTCTGTTTTGCTATTGATTAGAAACTGCAGTCATAAGAAGGCCTTTATTGATCCCACAGTGGGGAAATTTTCAGTGTTACAGCAGCAAAGATATAGGTCACACAGAGACGGCGGCATAACGTAGCCATTAATTTATAACTTTAACGGCAAACATTCAGAATCAAACCTATGTAAAAGGTATGAGGTAGAATAATAGTAAGGTAGAAAAAACACACAAAAAGGCTCACCGGTGAGCCGGAGCCGCTGTAGCGGGCAGCCACTCGTGCGGCGCCGGAAATGACGTATATTAGAAACGTATTAAAACTTTTTTTAAAGGGATGATGAAGCAACATTGGTGGGACCAAATGTTCCATCTTTCCCTGCTCCAACACCTGATTCAAATGATTAGCTAATCAGCAAGGTTCACAGAAGCCGGATAACAATCTTGATCATTTGAATCAGGTGTGATACAGCAGGGAGCGATGAAAAACACCCCGGAAAGTGGCCCTCGAGGAACAGGATTGAAAATCCCTGATGTACACGTAAAAGCACGCAGCTGCATACAGGTAAGTAAGAACTGCTATTGCCAACACAGTAATACTTTTTTTTTTTGTAAGTCTGTTTTCCAATACGAGCCATCTCGTGTGATTTATTGTTCCTTTGTGGTCTCCACACACACACGTACACAGGAGAGGGTAAAATGACATCATTTAGGAAACATGCCGGCCAGCCACCATGATGAGGGATTTCCACTGGGATTATCCTCTTAGGCTTCATTGGACTCGTTTAAGGCAATAAGCGTATTGACCCCAGTTTTGTTTTGTTTTTTTGCTCTTTCACTCTCTCTCCACTTTGATCCATTTTCACGCACCGCGCCAAGCCTGTCATCGCACGCTGACGGCTAAAATAAAACATGTCGCAGACGGTTGTTTCAACTGAAAGATGAGAAAAGGAAAACACGCCATTGGGTGACAAAAAGTCTTACATTTGGTGTTTTACCAAATAAAATGAAATTTGGTATGCGTGTCAATCATAAGTAGAACCACAAAAACATTTCAGAAACCCACAATGAAAGACACTAGAAGTCCGGACTTTAGGTTTTAATTTGGTAGCGCCCTTCAGACTTTTAAAGGAATTCAGCCCCTGAAGCCAGCTTCACTGACTAACATAAAATTTAGTAGACATGTCTAACAGGAGTTGAGCCATGAAAAAGTCTCAAGACGCAATACCCGAAAAGACAAAGGAAGTCTGGAATTTTCACTAAAAGTGACCTGCTAGCGCCCTCCAGAATTTAGAAGGAAACTAATCGCAAGATGTCAAAACTTTGTTATATTTAAAAGTGAATCTCATTTTTTCTCAAAAAACTACATTGAGAACATTGTATATACTTGCCTAAGGTGGTCGCCATTTTTAGGTCTTGTGAATTGTGACGCGTACTCACCAATCCCAGTCCTCTTTAAGCAAACCATGCAGAATACTTACATGTAAAAAAATCACTACTTTCACTAAATCAAAATACGCCATCTTGCTTGAGGTGAGTTAACTGACAATGCATTTCCCACCTGGGGACAGCATGAGACAGACATACGAATATACTTCTCAGTAGAGCAATAATATTAGTCATTCTTCGCAGAGGATAAAGATCTTATGCCTGTTATATGGTCTGTCTACATATGTTGCAGTACTGTTTGTGTAAAGGTATGCGTATCTTAAAGTGTAACAACACCATCACATAGTTGCTAACTGTTAGCATTCATGTAGCGAAGGCAATGTTGTTGCTTTAAATACACGGAGTGTAATTCTCTTCATTTGATGTTTAGCTTGACAATGACCTTTGATGATGTAATTTTAATTATAAATACAGTAAGAAAAATCATGACGTGCAATGCATACTACAAGTAAACAGATCATTCAGTTCATACATGTTAACGTATCGTAAACGGATGGCGCTGTTGCAGATGACGATGCGACAGCATTGTCTGGCACGCACACATGCATTAGCGATCGGTCGGTTGTCATCCGGCGAGGGATTATGAGAGGATGAATGGAATGATGAAGGATACATGCCATTTCCCAGATTAGGATTGACCTGCTTTGAAGAATAATGGTGATTTGCCCTCATCCCATCAAAGCTGCCACATGACCCACATTGTTTTACTTTCTTCGCATTAAATGTTGCACTGGTTATAATAAAGAACACCATGCGGAATAATCACATTTATGATTATTGTAATACTACTGTGAAACTTTTGTTGAGTCTTGATGCTGAAGTAGAACTATCACCGTGTTATAAGACTAATGATTGTAACGAGTGTAACTATTGTAACGCCATTGCTGTATTGTGATACGATAGTAAAATGATAAGCATCTGAAAATAGTGTTGTATAGTGAAAAAGGCAATTCACATAAATTAGAGGGCAACATTGTAAGAAATAATTAGCAAAATTACAAGGGAAAGTTGCAATATCGTATGAGAAAAACTCGTGATATGAGAAAAAAAAGTTGTAACGCTATAGCTAATTCCTGAATTGTCGAGAAGTCTCAAGATTATGTGGGAAAAAGTCGTACAATTATAAGAAATTAGTAGTAACGCTATTAAATAAAGTTGTAATATCACCAGAAATTTGTAGTTATCGAGTTGCGAGAAAAGGTCACTTTAAGATAAGAAAATGCTCATTATCCGCATAATGAAAAAAAAGTTGTCTTATAAAAGGCCAAAAAAAAAAAAAAAAAATGGTGATAGCTAATCATGCCCCGAATAGCTTACCATTGCTACATAGTTTTTTTGGTGTGTTTTTAATCACCCATGACATTTTTAATTGGTGTAATATTATAGTTGTAAAAAAAAATAATTTGCCCACCTTGTGTCAGTCTACCGTTCAAATTGCTGCTGAAATCTCCAATCTGTTCCTTTGTGATTAGCTTCTTCTCTGTGGTGGTGTGGGATCATCCCTTCATCTCCCCTTGCTTATCTTGAGAGGCTTATACAGAATACGTTTTGATATTGTGACCCCCGCTTTTTTTTTTTTTTTTTTTGCATTTGTCTTAATCTCACCACCTCTGCATCTGTTCTTTCCTTCGCAAGTACACGCAAGCTCCTCGCCGATCATACAACGCACTCCTCCGCTGTTTAACGTCTGCTTATAGTTGTATGGCAGGGATATTTAGTTTGAATAAAAATCATCATCATCACCGTCACCGTCATATTGCTAAGCACTATTTTATTTCAGTTTTATTATATTTGGGGCCATATTATACAGTGGTTAACTTTCACCTTCTACTTTTATGACGATGAATGTTAATGTTAGTGTGAGTAAAATGTGTGTACTGTAAGTTTTTTAACTTGATTTTATTTATTTTTTTTGTTATTTTATAGTGGTTGATTTTTTTCAACTTCAACTCTCAACAACATAACAGTGAATAATGTTAAAATTTACTAAATTATTTTTGATTTAAGTTTTTAAGTTTAGTTGTATTATACACTTAAATTATTTTCGTACTTAAAGTATGCAGGTTAAAAATATTGACTGTTAATTAATTTAATTTTTAAATTATCTATCAGATTTATTTGCATTTTTTTATTTTAAGAATTACCTTCAACTGCTTTAGTTGTATGATACAGTGGTTGAATTCTATTTGCTCTGTGTATGCCAGCTAATGATGAATGTTTGTATTTAATTTTAAGAATATTTGTTGATTTGGACCTGTTTTTAACAAAACAAATTTGAATTAGTTTTTTGTTTTGAATGTATTAAAGTAATAAAAGCAATAAGTAACAAAAAAATTCAACTTAAATTCTCTTAGTGTATACCAGTTAATCATGTTATATTAAAAATGCTTTAAAATTTTACTTTTTATAATGATAATTAATGGTTGTTTTAATAAATAATAAATGTATGTATTTTTCAATTTGTTTGTTTCATTTTAGTATACTATGCTAAAATTCTGACTGTTTAAATGACTTTATTTACTCATATTTTTGATAGTTTTTAAAAAATCTATGTTACATTATATATTTTAAATTAGGTTTCAATCTTTTAGTTTGTATTTTTAATTTTACTTGATTACTTTTGAATTTGTTTTGCTTTTATTCTACAGTGGTTAACTTGTCCTTGTCCTCATCGACTGGCAGTTGAAATGTGACTTGATTAGCAGTTAATGAGACTTTTGACCCTGGAAGACTAAAATGAATTTACTTCCTGGAGCAACATTTAGTTAGAAAGGACAACTTGGACTCATGCGTGCATATACGTCTCATAAATAAGAGTGTGCGGTCTCACAGAGGCTGATTGTGGTCAAATGTGTGCGGCGCGTGTCTACTAATTTAGCAGAAAAGTGACGCACATGGATGGCAAAGTGACGCATGAGGCTGGAATAAATTAGGATTAAATCCGGCCGGATGTTCTTGCCTCGTTTGCCTTTTTTTGTGTCACCATTGGATAGACCAATCAATGCGCTGCGTCGCTGCATTGATTCACTGGCGTTAGCACAAAGTAAACAGCCTCAAATGGATTCCGGCCCACTGATGGAATACACTCACCGAATAATAATGCGCAGTTATAGTCGTATCGACGGGGAAATGACTAATAAAAACAACATTTACGGTCAGTGATCTGAAATCGGGCTGTTTCTTGCTCGACTCAGCATAATCACGTGTGATTGTCTAAGCACTTTATGTGGCAGTGAAACCAAAAAAGGAGGGCCACACCGAAAAGGAACAAATAATATATATATTTTTTTTTAATTGTAATAGAAGGAGGACAATTGGTGTGAAGTTCCAAGACATTAGTTTTAGAATGTTGAGAAATTAGTGGTAATGTTGTACTACAGTATATTTGTTGTAATTTAAAAACACATGGAAAAAAATAACATAAAAAGTTATTTTACGAGTATTTGTTTAGAGTAAATAATACAAAACAATAAAAACACATGGGAAAAAAAGCCTGAAAAGGTTATTTTACGAGTACTTTTTTTAGTAAATAGTACAGAAACAATACAATTATGAAAACCTTTACAAAAAAGTCTTACGGTTACAAGAACATTTAGCATCATTTGATAGAAGTGAAGAAATGAATTGCAAGTAAAAGTACATGCTCATTGTCGTCATTTTGGATTATAACGTTTTCCCGTGAATTACATTTTTTTTCTTGTGATGCTATTACATTGTTTCTTGTAAAACGATTCTTGTAACATTAACACATGTTCTTATAATTTTGCAACAGATTTCTTGTCATTACCTGTGCTCTGAGTTAAGATGCAGGCTGTTAGTTGGAAAGGTTGGTTTTTCCAAACAAATCCATCAACAGCAGCAGAAATGGTCACTGGGTTATTCATGACTTACACCGAGGAAAAATGAACACGCACATTTCTTGTTGGTGCGTTCTCCAAGGGGGAGACCGCAGCCTTGGAAGGTTCCCAAAACCTTGGTCAATATGTATCGACTGAGCACAACGATGCGTTCAAGTCCAAGCCAGTGAAGGATGGAATCCATCCTTTTTGCCATTCAGAGGAAAGTGCGCCGGCATCAAGACGATTCACTGCATTTGCTTTTTGAACTAACGATTAGTGTTTGCTGAGAATGATCTTTAAACTTGAACGTGACACTTTAATGTATGATAATGTACGAGTTGTAGTTATCGCAGTGCAGTCATGACCATGTGGACATAAGACAAAATGTCCGATAAGTTATTTCAAATGGGACTTCTACAAGACCGATAAAGAGGCTTTCGTGGCAATTATAGTATGTTGTATTGTAATTGCAATGTATTTGGATTGAAGAGACCTACAATCAGAGTGATACAAATTGTACCATTTAAGGGTGCAACAAGAAAACTGTTTGAATCGGAAATTCAGTTTTGCTTCAGAACATGTCAGTGCATCGAATTGAATCAAATCGCTGGACCAAATTGTATGGTATTGTAATTGGAGTGAATCACCTCATAACTGGAGTACATGGAATCATATTCTTATAAATGGAGTGAAGGACTTTGTAAATGGAATGAATCATATCATAATTGGATTCATATTGTGCCATATAATTGCAGTGGATAATTTTTGTCAATTGTAGTGAATTGTATTATAAATGAAGTGAATTGTTTTGGATCATCATATTGTGATTGGAGTAAAGCATATTGTCATATAATTGTAGTGAATTGTATCAGAATTAGAGAGAATAACCTTACGACAGGAGTGGTTTTAATCATCCAAATTGTGTGCTTCGATGGATTATCACATTATAATTGGAGTGTATTGTATTGCAAAATTGTTAAACTGAGTCCGGATTGGGGTGAATCGAACCATAATCATGAAGTGATTCGTTTGGTATCATAACTTAAAGTGAATCGAAAGGTTTGGGAGTTTTAATACCACAATCGGATGAAACAATTTCTTATTGTGAATTGGCAGAAATCGTATTGTACTTGCAATGAATTGACTGAAATGAAACACATCCTAATTGGAGTGACTCGTATCGTAATTACTTTGAACCAAGATACATCTTTTCATAGTTAGAGTGAATTGTGTCCTATTTCTATGATAAACTATCGATCACTACTGCAACAAGCTAGTAGAGTCCTTCTGCTTGTACACAGCACAGCAGATGACTCCATAGTTGTAAAAAAGCAAATGAATAGCATATGTCCCATGAAAAAAAGGCACTGGAAATTCTTGGTGAAAAAGCACATCTCCTCCCAGTGGTTGGAGAGTGCGATTATTATCCATTAAACAGCAAAAGCGTCTGTTTCATTTGGAAGCCACGCGGCCACAAGACATGATTAATAGCTACACAAAATATTCAAATGTACTCCGTTTAGCACTACATCTACTCGTATTTTTCTTTAAGAAAAACACTTAATAGGGATTTTTAAGTGTAGCCTACATTTCCGCACCTTTTCGTTCTACTTTGCTCCACATGTGCCACCCACGTCGCCAGGCCATAATACAGGATGCGGACTTCCTGGGAAGGGAAGTGTGGTCTGGACTTGACTCGGCTAATAAACTTTGCCTCGCCTTATTTTCCCTGCATATTTTTTTGACTCCTTGAAATGATGTCATCTCTTTTTTTGTGGGGTCTTCTACATCAAAAGTTGTCCTGGCAAGAAAGAGGAGACATTCTACAGGACAGATCCATGCAATGCAGCCATGACAATTGTTTAGTCAGGACAATAAAATTGGCCAACGAGCCACATGCTGCTCCACCAGGTCTGACAGCTGCTGGCACACTTAGGCTAGACATCGAGCCACTTCGCGATCACGGACATACAACTGGTGACGAGTACCTGCGACATTGCGTACAAGAATCAAGGTTATTATAGTTCATGAAAACTAACGGAATAACTCAAACTAAAATTGAGAAAAAAAGAAAATGCTTTTAAAAACCAAAACTGTAAGTACAGCTTCCGTTTATGAATCTAACTGTAATTATTGCAAAAATGTCCTTCGTTGTCACAAAAACTCATTGACAGTTACATACCAGTACTTGGAACGTACTGTATCACTAGAAACTTGAATAATGAGGCGCATGCTGTTCCGCCAAATGAAAATGTTGCTTGAAATTCTAAATTGCACAAGGCCTATGGACGAATTCTTTGTTGAACATCTTGTGGAGGAGGTCCTGGATGTAGATAAGCACTAGCCCGTTAGCTCTGCAGGAGTCTTATGGCATGCAAGTCATTATTACCGCCATGCAGAGCTGTAATCAGCAGCCTGTAATCAGGGCCACCAGTTTTTCCCTTTTTTTTTTTTTTTTTTTTTTTTTCCCTATGGACTCTTGTATGTGCTCAAAAATGCTTTTGAAATGAGCAGCAACTTGATTGTGGTGAGTTGGTAAAGTGATTAATGTGTCACCACTTCCAAGAAGAACTTTTTGATCTTAATAGGAAGAAGAAAAAAAAATACATAATTCTATTCGGAGCTGGAGCCGCCACTAAAAATTGGTGTTCACAGCGAGGTTAAGTCAGATTGCTTTGACTTTTAAAGTAGCTTTCTCTCCACACACACACACACATACCCTCACACGCATACACACACGCATTAGACTGCTTATGTGTGTTTTAAATGGATGTAATTTGACGAGAGAATTTCTCCCAGAAGCGTGCTGATAAGGAATGGCGCTATTATCAATGGGAATAAAAGAAGATGGTGCGGGAATGTACACTTTGGGGATCATTTAGATAAAAGTCAAACAGTGGAGCTTTTTGTTAAAGAACTTCTCATAATTTCTCTGTCTGGAAATGGTTTGCATGTGTGCACTCAAAATCAATAGGGATTGTCACACAAAGGATGAATCGTGACCCCGTTGTAGTGTCTTTCAATGACCGCTCCGCTTGTCTGACTGCGCTCTGCTTGAGTCTGCTGGGAATATAGCTCTTTGTGCATCTTCAACCAGCTTTTCTGACTGGGACCGCTGACAACACCTGCTTATATAGAGAGCTGCCCTGTGCCAGCGCTTCTTTCTGATTGGCCATTTTCCCGCCGAGGGCCACCAATCAGAAAAAAAGCGTTGGCACAGGGCAGCTCTCTATATAAGAAGCTTGTCATCAGCATTCCCGATCAGAATGCTTGAAAAAGCACAAAGAGCTGCTTACATTCCCAGCAGATTCAAGCGGAGCGCAGTCAGACAAGCGCAGCGGTCATTGAAGACACACTACAACGGGCGATGAGGAAAAGGCATTTTTTATTTTTATTTTTTGATGAATGCTTTTTGAAAACCTGCGATTGCACTGAGGCCGCGAACCGCGAAGTGGCGAGGGATTACTGTATTCTTGTAGTGAGAAAGTCAATGATGTAAGTGAGTGCATCAGTAGGCTACAATTTTGCATTCGTAATTTCACCACGAAACTCGAATGACTCAACACCACAAAGTCACAGACCAAAAAAATGTAGCCCCAAAAGCGAGTTTGACTGAGCAAAATGAAATTTGGTAGACATGTTACTGATAAGTAGACCCACAAAAAAATATTAACTTGTGCCCCACAAGACCATTTTGCCATTCAGGTTAAATTGGAAGGAACATTTTCAACTAACAAATTTCCAACACTCCACTTGAGGGATAGACAACGCTTAAATGTGAAATTTATGACTTTTCATCGTCAGGTGTTCGCGGGGCATGGCAGCAATGTTTGAGGTCTTGCCATAAAACTTAAAACTCTAATAACTCGACTGACTCCACAGGAAATTTCATCTCCGAAGCCAGTTTCACTTAGCAACATGAAATTTGGTTGAAATGTCTCTCATAAGTAGACGCACAAAAAAGTCTCAAGAATTCATGCCTTCAAAATCACAACAAGTCTCCCATTTTGGTTTGAAAGCGCCATTTTCAGAGATCTTCTAAAGCAAAGCAGTTGTGCCGATTTTGTCCGCCTGCTAAAATTTGAATGGTCTGTGCTTTTTATATTTTTCATTCCTCCTTGAACACCTCAAACTCCTACGGACGGACGGGAGTGTCTTGATGGGGTCAGTGAACGCACCACACGGAGAAGTGAAGTGAAATTGAAGCTTATCTTGGCCTCCCCTCAGATAAACCGTGTGTCTAGAGACCACCTGGAGCCTGTCATGTTGTCTCTCATCATTGCATTGCAGGGCATTTCATTCTTATCTTTGGCTGCCCTCCTTTCTCTTTGGCTCCCTCTCTCGCTCTCTCCTTCTTGACTCTTGACTGACTAATAAATCATTCAGTGCACTTGAACATGCTCAGAACTCACTGTAACGGCCCCGATGCCCCCGGAATAGACATAAAGCTAACTTTCTTTTGTTTTGTTTTTTCATTCCTATTGATGTGGACGAGACTCCAAAATTCACTTTGTGTGTCCAATCGGTTCTATTCGGCGCTCATGGCAGCAGGTTTTCAATTGATTACTTCTTTCAAAGTTCCAGACTTGTTTTTTTTCCTCAGTCAGACCTCTTTTGGAATCTGTGTTCAGATCTCTCAGGCTCAGAGATGAAATCAGTTTCAGCAACTCCAATTTCAAATGGATTATTTCTTAAACGTTCCAGAATCGTTTTGTTTTAAATGATGAGATGCTAAGATAGGATACTGTGACACGTTTTGCCTTGCATTACAATTTCTTCCAACGCAAACAACACATAAAGTTCAAAGTATATGAAAATAGTCTGGCCACTTGTTCCAAACTTCAAAGACATTTGCAAAACATTTCTTTCAGGTTTTACAGATTATTGAAGCCAAGATGCCAAAAGGAAAGCAAGGTGATACATTGCCCCCTTAAATTAAGTCCTAACTGCAGTTATTTACCAAAAAAAAGGTTCTTTGCTTAAGTGAATACATGTAGAACAGGGCTGGAAGATCAAATGAGTTCTATTCAGTGTTTGGCAGCAAAATATTTCAACAGAATACTCCCTTAAACAATCCATATTTGCTTAAAAATGCTCATTTATCCCAGCAGTATTCTTATGGAGTAAGAGGAAATATCCCTTGACATTCGAGACATTGAGCTCTAGTGGACCGCCAGTGGAATACAAACCATCCCAGTTAAATGTCAAACTCTTCTTCCTGAAGGCCAATGCGGGGGTTTGGCGCAAGTCGTACGTCCAATGCAATGATATACTGTACAATATAAAGAGTAACCTCCAAGTGGTGATTACCTGGAGGAATATGGGCCCAAAGTTCACGGGTCACTCGGGAGGCCATCGTAATTTATCAGCGGAGGTGTCATGCAACAACCTCAGCAGGACAAATAGCATCGCGGCTGAGACATAGAAAGGAAATAGCCACTAAAGCTAATAATTCATGGCAGGCCTGGCCAACCCGCGGATCGCGAGCCGCATGCGGCTCTTTGGCCAGTTTCATGTGGCTCCGGAATCCCTTTTCAAAAAATTTGCTTAGCTGGATGTAGCGTGCTGTCAACCCCATTCGTTGTGTACGTGGTGCGAGTCTGGCATTTCAGAGCCTCACTTCCGGGTTCGTGTTATGTGGCCAATCGAGTGCCTCTATTCGTAATACAGGCACCCGATGGGCTGCATAACCCACGCGATAATGATGATTGGCTGTACATTAATCTTCCGATTGGAAAAAAAAAAAAAAAAAAGAACTATGTGATTGAAGCACACATTGATTATGGACACTTTCAACATATTTTGTGGCCCCGAGTCCCACTGTGCTAGCTCGGCTTCTCAATCAATCTTCGGACGAGACGGCGTGAACATAATGACGATGATGAAATGATAAAATAAGAATGACTTATTTTACCAATGTGACAGACCGAGAAAAAAAACAGACTCCACCTCCTGGTTTTGATGACACCCCGTAGCCTCCAATAGCTCGCCAAAGCTACTTGCGATGGACTTTTCATCATGTGAAGGATTAAGCCGTGGGTAAACGGGATGTAAGAAGTGTAGACATAAGAATATGAATAGCTCGCAAGGATCGGCAGGGGTCGTTTCATTTCATCAGAGTTGTGCAGCAGTCACAGCGTCACAGTTTTTGTTGGAGCTTCAAAGTCCCTCGGATTTACGATTCGAAAGCCTAATACTTTCAAATGGTGACACGACATCAACAAGGTAGATGAGGTCACAAGTTTTATAAAAACCTCCAGTTGCCATGACCATCATTTGATAGAGGACCACCAAGAGTTGCTAGCACAACGCTCGGAGTTGCTAGCAGACTAGTGGAGTTGCTAGTGGACCCAGAGAAATTGCTACCACAAGGATTACTAGGAGCCTAGAATTACAAGCGGACTATTGGGAGTTGCTGGTGGACCTAAAGGAGCAGAAAACAAGGAGTTTATAGTGGAATTGTTAGCAAACAATTGGAGTTGCTAACGGAACACCAGTAGCCCTTGCACCGACAAGAGCTGCTAGCAGACTAATGAAATTGCTCACAGACTAACAGGAGTTGCTAGCAAAGCATGAGGAGTTGCTAACACACTATGAGGAGTTGTTAGCGGATCATGAAAAATTGCTTGCAGACCACCAGGAGTTTCCATTCGACTGCTTAGTCCAACTTTGTCCTGAGCCCTGACTAGCAATTTTTCCATCGAGCCGTCCGTTCAAATACATAATCACATAACCAAAAATTTGTCCCAAATCAAGTCCTCCTGTGTGTTTATTTCTCTGGTCTTTCATAATAATTACTAATAGTTGCATGTTGCAGTCATGAGACTAAATATGTTGTGTAGTCCTCGCCTTTCTTATTGTCGTTTTCATCCCTGGTGAGATGTTCTTTAAGGCAGGTGTTTATTTTCTATCCAAGCTTCACTTGCCTAAGAATATAATGATGTGTCTGCTGTGCTTGCCTTTTTAGTTTTCGTGTGAAACTACCCATGAAATAGACAAGTGGTCTCCGCAGAGAGAAGATTAAAGCGCGACTGCGGGCAAATGATGGAAAGTGCAAACTGTGAAATTATTTTATTTTATTTTTTTTCTGTACAGTACTCTCATCAACATTTATGTTCTTGCTGACATTTTAAGCCATCACCTAAGACGCTGCTTCAGGGAACACGGCTTACGTGACTTCATTTCAATTGTACGCTTAATAACTAAATCAAAATGTTATTGATTTTTTTTTTTTTCCATTTTCTATACCGCATACATGCAGCTCTCACAGTCAGAGCCAGACAATCCTTTAATAGCGATGATAGCAAGTAAACAATTACGTTTTCATCACGACATTTGTTCTTGGGTGTGTGAAAGCAGAAAAATCGACAGACAAAGCATAGTCCGAAGCCCTTTTTTTTCCATGTATGTAATCATCTATTTTCGCGGTGAGGCTTCTATTTCCCGTTGTCTACGGCTGAGGCTTTTTGACAGCTTCTGGGTCCTAATTGAGATGTATTTAGTCCGGCCGGCTTTCATTTCAAATATCGCTCAGCGGGCGGTGGGGGGTGATGGATGTAGTTGCGGAAGTTGGTAGACAGAAAACGCTAACATCAGCCCATTTAAAATGATAGGCGGACCGGCCTATAGGCGATTACTATTTGGTCCGGCTGGACAAAAAGGTGGATAGACAGATGGTGGAAGGGACCCCCGGCTGCTGATGGAAGGCGATGAACGTTTGTTATAAGTTGTACTGCAAGTATGAGTAAAGAGTATGTTGCATTATATTAACACATTTAACCCCAAAATTACTCAAGGAAATGTAACAGAGTAAATGTAGCGCATTACTGCCCAACTCTGATCACAGGGCACAAACAAGTATGCAGAGACAAACAAAGATTCACGTTCACAATAGTTCATTATTTTTGTTTAGTAATATAGTGGTCTACCATCCACTATGCTGAGCAATGTTATACTTGTTATAAAGTGTTAACAAATCAATTGATTATGTAATAATCAAATTAATCTAATCTTTCAACTGTAAAGCGATATCGGGCAAACGTTTGTTTTATTGGCCCCAAAGGATGATATAGAGTAAGATTTAATGTGGTGCATGCCACTGCACGGTAAAAGTCAATATCCCCTTGCACACTGCATTATGCCTTCTGTCAATCAAACTGAATGGCAAAAGAATGGAAATGCCCAATATGAGACCTCTGGAAAATTGCTTGAGGCAGAAGTCAAAAGTGTCTGAACTCCTTAACATTCACTCCACAGAATAGACAGATCATATTTGAATATAAACTTTAATGCCATGGTACAGCCACATTCAATGGTTCAGCCTAAAAACTCAATTCTTTCTCACTTTTGCAAGACTTTTTTTGAGTGTGCTCTTATGATGGACATATCCACCAAATTTCTTGTCAATGGGTGAAACTTGTCAGGGGCTACACTTTTGTCTCACCTTCTGAGCCACCTCTTTCATGGAATTCCTTGAAATTGGTACTTTGACCTAAAATCGCTGACTTCATGACAGAAAGTGAAGCTTTTTTCATGGGTTCAATTACAATCACATGTTCACCCAATTTCATGTCCATCGGTCAAAGTGGTTATACTTTTTTTCAAATGTTCCAAGTGTATAGTTTTCGGGTATGTTGAGGCTCCCATAAATGCGAGGCCAAATAGCACTCAGCAGACCTCCACCAAGGCCAAACGAACAAAGCAAAACAATACGCCATGCACGTTAGACAGGCCAGAGGTTTTGTCTGTCCTGAAAGCTCAATTATGACCCCCAAAAACTTTTAATCGGTAAATATGGAGAGCAAGATTACAAGGTTCGAAAGTGGCCTGTTGCCCAATGATATTCTCGTATGCTGTTCCAAGTTACCGTGATCAATTGTATGAGTTTGTTATCAGGTGGTATGCTCAATGTCGGGTGTGTTTATTACAATTATAGAAAATGTCGCCACCACGTAATGACTACTGATGATGTATTTTTTCTCTTCTATTTGGGAAAAGTCCACATTTCTCCTTTTTTAGCTTAGCATAAGCCAGTCCAAAAGAAAAGTATTTATTGTGTCTGGCACATGGTGCACATAGTTTCCCAGTGAGGTGCCATATGGAATGTACTGGATGAATGTCAAAAAACTCCAAGCATTCTTTTTTTATTTCATTTGAAGACAAAAAAAAATATGAAATGCAGCAAAAGAATTTAAACAGGGGGAGCAGGTGATAGTTGGCTGCTTTTTAACATTTGAAATGGAGAGAATTCCCCCTGGGCTGGACGCTATGCTGTATGTTTGTGGATTACTTCAGCATTCGTGCCATGGTGGCATCATGTCCTGAATCCACAATCATTTGCAAGATTTGTCAATGTGATCCAGCATTGAGCATTTCCTACCAAGTTGCCCGTTTAACCGGATGAATAAATATGTAATTTTGGGTTTCCCAGCTCCACCCTCAAAAAATCCTTCAGTAGTGCCACGTGGAATGATAGAAATAATGTGCAGTCAGTCAGTCTGAATCCACAAACTTGAGTCGGTGAACCCGTTCAACCAAATCAGCAAATGCAGCAGTGTTTCCAACAATGCGTCAGGGTTCTTTGTTTCCACTTTTGTTACCAGTTCAGCCTTAGCGAGGTCTGTACTCTACCAATCAAGACAATCTAGCTCAGCCGTTTGGCGTCTCTTGACGTGCATGAATGGGGTCTAATGAAGCCTGGTTTCATCTCCATTGTTCCGCGAGTCAAACTGAGGGCAAAGACAAAAAAATGCGTTGGAGCAAATGGAATTCTACTGGTGCTAATTTGCCATATTGTCTGATTGTTACTGAGACTGAGACGTCAAACACCAGAACGAAGCCCTTCATTCTTTTGACACTTTTTCCATTGTCTCTTTTCTCAGCAGCTCCAGGCTGTTCACAAACTCGTCGAGAAAGTCGAGTGTATACGCTTTAATTAGCGAGGTAACGAGGTGAGATCCCACTTCTGACACCGACGTGGCGAGGTCCTCGGGAGAATACGGAAAAGCGTTGCTGTCATGGAGATTAAAAATAAAAAGGGTATCTTTTTGTGCTTCCTAGTCTGTGTGTGTAATGCTGTGGGCTGTTTGGAATAAACAGATGCCACCGCCATGTTTGTCTTTAACCTTGCAAAGGGCAAGAATGTGAATCAAGCTCACACTGCAGGAATGGTGCAGGGTAGCGTGTACAATTCACACCATTACACTTCATTACCGATACCAAGGAGTGATTACCAAGAATAATCAGAGTCCGCAGAACTCCAATCAGAAAACCTATACAATGGAATCAACTTAGTTTTGGGTGAATCCAGTTACTTGAGTAAGACTAATTAAATCTTGTGTTTACGACAAGACCACTAACTTGAGTGAGTAGACCAACACAACCGAATCATCCGTCACTGAAGTCACTGAATCTTGAGTCCACCGTATTCTTGACAAGTCTAACAACTAACTTGAGTCAGTGAATCAATGTGTACCTCAAGTCAGGGAATGAAACTGATTGATTCAAGTCAGTGAATCGATATGACTGAATCATTTGAGTATACAGCATTTCCGGGAAGTCCACTAAACCAAGTGACTACAGCTGAATCATTTGAGTCTGCTGTTTTGAGTCAGTGGATCATACGACATACTCATGAGTCTTTCTGCGTTTCCGACCAGTCTACTAACTGAAGTCATAATTAACACAACCAAACCCAGTGAGTCTGTGGCATTTTTGACAATCAGAATACTAAGGATTTGAGTCGGTGAACTGTTATGACTGAATTTCCTGAGTAAGTACAGTATGCTAACTGAAGTCAGTTAATCGATTACCTTGATTCAGTAAACCAATACAATGGAATCATCTGAGTCTGTGTTGTTTCCGGCGACCCTGTTAAACCAGTGAACATATACAACTGAATCAATGAAAATTTCAAATGAATTAAATAATCCATGTCTGCAGCATTTTCAGTAACTTGGCTCATTTGTGTCAGTGAACTGTTAATGACAAATTATCAAAGTCTGAGGTGAAATTTGACCTTTAGTGTTGTATTAAATAGCTAATGAAGTGTTCAAAACATTCATAAAGCAGCACTTCCTGCCTGAGCCCAAGATTTAACGCACCTCTTGCAGCGGCTGTCAAGGTCAAAAGGGTTGCAGGCGGCTCTTCAAGATGGCAATCGAGCTTCCGGGAAAGGCGCTTATATATATATATATATTTTTTTTACCCTCTTTTATAAATCTCTTGAAGGTGTCTCGCCTGGGAGAAGAAGCTTAAGATGAAGATGTAATATCGTCACCGTGGGACACCCCAATCTGCTTTAGTGATTCCGTGACCCACATTTGCACACCGGGATTGGCTTTATTTTTAGCTTTAAAAAAGGCTGTGCATGTGTGTGAGCACAAGTTGAGATGTAGTCTAAAGTGAAATATATATATATATATATATATATATATATATATATATATATATATGGACTGAAAAACTAATTTTGGAGTTAGGCGGCTTTAATGCAAGTAAAAAGAGTTTGAAGAGAATCAGAAAATTTAAAGAAAATTTGCTCCCTCCACCTGCAATGAAGAAAATGCATATATATCGCAATTTAGTCATGTTCATCTGTGTAGTACATTGGTTTTTGACGAACTATACATTGGTCAAATTTGTTTGCAATCGGACAAAATCTCTTGAATGAACCCCTCTTTGAAGGACCTCAAGAAATAGCCCAATTGTCCCTAAAATGGCCGACTTGTGTGTCTTTCATGTATGCTTTCCTGAGACTACGTTTATCACTGTGAAGTTTAACAATTAACACTTTCAAACATGCTTTGATCTTGTGATTTGTCTCGTGTCCATCCATCTTATGGAATAGTTTTTATTTGGCATTCCAGCACCCACAGTGTTCATACAGTATTCCACATGGTTAATATCATTGTCATACTGTTTCAAAGTGATGTTTTCTGTGAATTTAACGAAGGAAATGCCCCAAAATTTATCGTGAAAAAGCAGCTGGCAAAACCCTAAAGCAGCAGGCGGCTCTCAGAGGCACTGCAGCTCTTTTTAAAGTGCAGGAAACCTGAAAAAAAAAGAAGTAAAAAAAGAAGGTCAGACAATCAGACTGGCTGCAAAAAGTGCATCCAGCACAGCTCGCGGTGACGATCAATTTTGGAGGGCAAGACTTTTTCGCTCGCTGTCAAATAATCCCTTTAACCTACTTTCAACCTCCCCGCAATTTCATCTCCCAACTGCTGAGCGTACTTTCGACATCCCATTTTTCACGCTGCTTTTTGAAAATATGGTTTAACAATTCTGTTAGCTTCATTTCTATGCTTATTACTCCATAGAAAATTACTGAAGCCAGGTCTCAGCTGTTGGGTCGCAGAGTTTCTCCAAGTGTGATCTGCCAGACTCCTACTGGTCTTCTAGCCACTCCTGGTGGTCAACAGGGAACTCCTGGTCTAGTATCAACACCTAGTCAGCAAACAACTCATAGTCCACTAGTACACTCTAATACTCCACTAGCAATTCTTAGTGCTCCACTCGCGACTACTAGCCCGCTAGCAACTCCTGGTCGTCTGTCCAGTAGCAACTTCTGATTGTTCTACTTCCGGTGGTCTGCCAACAACTTCTGGAGGTCTACTAGCAACTCCTGGTGCACTGTATTTCTGGTGGTCCTCCAGCAACTCCTGATGATCAACTCAGAATAGTCTAGTATAGGGGTGGGGAAATTCTGGTCCTTGAGGTCCTGCATGTTTATATGTCACCCTGCTGCAACCCACCTGATTCAAATGATCAGGATCGTTATGCAACTTCTGCAGACCTTGCTATTATATGATCATTTGAATCAGGTGTGCTACTCAGGGAGACATAGAAAACATGCAGGATACCGGCAGGACCGGAATTGCCCACCCTTGATCTAATAGCAACTGTTAGTTGACAACTTGCAAAGACTAATATGCGGAGAAATTCCTGGTATTCAGCTAGAAACTTCTGATGGTCCGATAGCTACTACCGGTGGTCTGCTAGCAACTTGTGATGGTCTGCTAGTAAGTCCTCGAGGTCCCCTAGCAACCTCTGGTGGTGTGCTAGAAAATCAGAGTAGTCCATTATCTAAACATAATTGTCTACTAGCAGCTACTTGTGGACTGATAGCAAGTTCCAGTAGTCTGATGGCAACTCGTAGTGGTCGGCTAGCAACTCCTTGTAGTATATTTGCAAATCCTGGTGGTCAGATCCTCATCTGCTAGCAACTCCTGGAAGCCTGCTACTAAATCCTAGCGGTTCGCTAGACTTTTATGATAGTGGGGTGTTGGTCTGCTAGCAACTCGTAGTACATTTCATCTTTTTCTTTTTTGAAATCAGGTTCTCTATCAGACAGCCTCTTTTAATCCTGATGGTAATCTGTCAGGATTTTGCACAAAGCATCAATGTGAACATTCATGTGCATTACTTGGGGTTCCATAAAAAGGAGGAGATAGGACGGGTCAGCACTAGTTCACGAGACATCGCCGAGGCAAAGGTTTAACGCTATCTCCGTGTGTTCATGAAAACAAATCCTCTTGCATGGAAAATATTGACTGAAAGTCACGTCGCATTCCCAGCCAATGAAAAGCACCTTCACTCCATCCAGTTGTTGTGAATTAACAAACCTAACCTATGTGTTTTTGTGAAACGTCAGACAATTTAGTCTTCAACGAACCAAACGTCAAACATTTTAGTCCATAACAAACCTCATACGTGTTTTTTCTAAATATCAAAAGCGATTCTGACTTGACATGTATTCAACCAACTTAATGAAGGTAAAAAGACAGTACGTCCGTGTTTTTGTAAACCCCGTCAGTGTTCCATGAAACCAACGTGTATTTCTGTACATCAGTGGTTGATTTTTCTTGAAGAGCACTGAAATAAGATAGAAACAAACTTGTTTGATGATTGTTGTTCATTACTGTTGCTATTTTCTCGCATGGAAACCGACAAAGCAGGAAAGCATCTTGAGTGCTGCAAGGTTTGAGGAAGTTTTATGTGCGTGATAAGCACCGGCTAATGACTAGCCGACTAATGTTGATGACCAAGGAGAGTGGGGCGATAACATCTGGCTCTTTAACTGTTTGTGCGTGCTGGCGTTTTAAATATCAAGCCTATTACTGTTATGGGCTCGACTATGATTTAGTGTTATATCCTGGCATTGGTGAGCGTGTACTTTGCAAGATTAGCGTTAAAAAAGGCTGCATTTCAGAGAGAAAGGGATACTTCACACGCTGTTAGACGTACAAGAACGACTTCTGATGTCTCTGTATAGGAAATCCGCTAATGAACTCCTGCAGGAAAACTTCTGTTTCAGGTAGTTTCCCCTCAAAAGAAGCTTATGGAAGGCATGCGCCATGCCTTTAAGTGTGCACCACGGGACAAGCTTTTGAGCATGTATTCACTAACCTTGATATACAGCTACAGGTCTGTGTACTAGTATACAGACCTATAGCTGGATATTCTGTCGCAATAAATGTTTCAATGGCTTTCCTTACAACGGGTCATAGAAATCCGGACAGTCGTGCATTTTTACCAGAAATAATGTGACGTGGCGGTCGAGTAGCCTGAAAAATGTTCTTGGTAGTCAGTGTTGTTGACATGCATATTATAACTCCTTTAACACAAAACAAGTTCTAATGTTTTTTGGTTTTTTTGGGGGGGGGTAGGGGGGTGTCAACTTGTTGCTTAAAATAATGTCAAATATGCACTATTATCGCATTTAACTAATTGTGGCATTGTGTGTTAACTATTGTGCGGAACCAACACAGTGCCGTTGTCTGTATTCAGAGAAAACATTTATTCAAGATGCCGTTTCATTTCAAAAGGGAATAAAACATGACACATATTTCTTTAAATCCAGATACAGCTTGCCAAACAAAATGAAGAGACACACAGGACAGGGGGACATAAAATACATAGCTAAAAAAAAAAAAAAAAAAAAATCCTAACAAAAGCAGCATTGTGTTGTTGACATGCAGCAAAGAGGACTTCCAGGGAGCTTCATCGAGTCTCGGGCGAGGCTGTCGAGACGAGAATACAAACGTGAGGACCAAGACAGTGTTGTGTTGCGTTGGCGCCTCGCACACGCAACACAACACATTTGTCAGCAGGCAGCGCGCTCTCTCCCGAGGCCCGTGTTGTCGGGGAAGGTCTGAAGATGGGACAAATAATCAATCACGCCGCACAACAGCCCGAGGAGAAGCACAATCGGCGCAGAAATCTCCCTGATGCGTCAAAGTGGCCCATTTTTAGCATGGAAAACTTTCTATGTTCAAAGTAAGAAGGTTAGCACAAAGTAGCCTAGCATTTGTCCACAGGTTTTTGCAAGTTTGAGGTCCAGAGTTGTCTTTTTTTTTTCCTGTTTTATTTAGTGAGACAAGGAAGCAGCATTACACTGTCTTGACTAAAGAAGCATACTTTCGATTCATAGTTTACATTGTGACGCCCACACTGCATGCATATATTGATACCCAGATTTACTTGAAATTTGTTTCATCTTCAACAAGACAGCATATCATGCACTATCTTGACTAAACTTTTTTTTTTTTCATTTCCATTCCATAGTTTGCTCGCATGACACTAGCGCAGCGCCTCATTTATCCGCAAATGTCCTCAATTGTTGTCGTTTTTCTTCTTTTGAGGTTAGTCAGGTGGGAAAGCAGCATTTTGTGCATATTCTTTGCAAAATAGTTGTATTTCTGTTCCAGAGTTTGTCGAGTCAGCGAGCTAAGGATATCATACACTGTCCTGATGAAAGAATTGTACTTCCACTTATATATATTTTATCCCCCTTTTGGTGTTCGGTGAAATGTAGTAGCATACCGTGCACTGTCTAGAATAAACAAGGTTACACTATTGATTTTAAAAGGATGTCGTCGGTGGCTGATGTGAGGATTCAGAGGCTATTGGCTTGTTGTGGGTCCCCACGGAAATGCTGCCGGTGTTGTTGCCGGTCACGAGCTCACAAGTCTTTTGTGTATCCACAAAGCAGCCGAGCGAGGCGCGCGAGCGGCGGAGCGCGTCGCCTTTGTGAAGTCTCTCTTTCATTTTTTTCATTTGCTCTTTGCCAAGATGCAGCCGGACGAATCGAATTACTCCCCAAAAAAAGCTGTGCTTGCCTGGTTGGAAGAATCTCATCAAATAAATAATTTAGAAGGGGAAAAGGCTATGAAAAGAAGCATGGTGTAAAGGCTAGTGTAGCACAGAGATACCTTTTACACAAACAAATGAATTGAATTTCTTGTATGTGCGCATCTGACTTTTCTCACCCGAGAGATGAAGAAGATAGATTTCCCTGTGCTGTAAAAGGCTCAGCTGAACAAATACAAGCTGAAAGAGTCCAAAAGTGATTTATTTTGCTGAAAAGTTTCAATATGATGTATATCAGTGAGAAAATAAATGAATATTAAAGCTTAAATATTGAGTGTAAGTAAACGCAATGTATTGTAGCCGCCACAAAAAATGGAGAACAGCACCATAGTAACATTACTTAACTTCCTGCATATTTTCTTTTTCCTTGTTGAGGTGGCCTTTTCTTTGGGAAAAAGCCAACAAAAAAAGCCAAAAGCAAGCAAAATGTTAACTCTTTGATTGGTATTGAACTGCGGTCTTGCACAATATGCAGTCATTTTGTGCCATGTCATGCAAATTTTTTGCAACATGACTTTTTTGTTTGTTTGTTTTTTTACCCCAAAAAATGTTTGGTCTAATTCATGTTGGACGAAGTTAGCTCGGACAACGTAAAACAATAAAATAGTCGAAGAACTACTGGTAGTTCTTTTTGAACTGTGACTTCATTTTTTTCCACAGCTCACGTCACATTTGACCTTTTTTGTATGGAAAGTGTGTGTGATCTAATTCCTTAATTGTGTGACTTCAGCATTTTTGGAAGACAACTCAGACAGTGTAAGGACAATTCAACCATCGACCTTAACCAGATGCACTGAACTGAGGTGACTTATGGGCATGTTTTTATTTGTGAGGTTTTTTTTTCTGAATTCGGGGAAAACATTTATGGGCATCATTGGTGAATTCTTTAAAGCCTTTTTTTTAATTTTATTTATTTATTTATTTATTTTTTTTTTTTTACTTACTTATTGGAACATTTAGCTAGACGTGCTTTTCCAAGACATGCATGACATTGATAATGCTAACATGTAGGTCATACAAAATCAAATTGCTAAAACTGTTTTTGTTAACTAGAAACTAGAAGTGTGCGTATATGCGTATGTGAGTGCTGCTTTTGCGGCAGAGTGGTTGTCTTTCATCTTGTCCAGCGGAGCAAGAAATGCAGCGTATGCACTGATCAATGCTCAGTGCTGCTTCATTCTTCTTTCTTCTTCTTCGTCTGTTCTTGTTGGTCACATTGACAAGTGAGTTACACAGTGGGGCAAAGAGGAAAATAATCAGGATGGACCTCAGTGAACTAATATTGTCAGCTGTGCTTATACCAACACTACAGTACAGCTCAGTGGGCATAAAAAGTCTACACACCCCTGTGTGAATGCCAGGTGTTTTCCTCTGTGCTTCCTTCTCTTTGAATTTTCTTCCATCCTTTCTTTTCTTCCCCTCATACTTGTATTCATCTCTCAAACCTTTGCTCCACTTTTTCTTTGTTTTGGAGTAGACAGCTGGTAATATGAAAACACACACACACATTAGGTGGTGGTGGAGGTACATCCGTCTGTGTTAAGGCTCATTATCCGTAACGACAAATCCTTCCAAACATTTTAATTGTGGCTTTTATGCTAATTTATGTCTCATTACTTTTATCCACATACCCCATTAGAGTCGTTTGCCGTGATTACTTTCCTTTTTTCTTTACCTTTTTTTCCCTCTGCAGCCCTTTCAGCTCTCACGTTGACCAAAAAAAAAAAAAAAAACGTTTTAGTGCTCTAAAGGGCCAGCTTTCATCTCCACTGGATTAAGGAGCTTTTAGGACAATTTAGAGGGGAGAGTTTAAAAGTTTAATCATTAAACATCAAAGTATCAAAAACAAAGAAAGCCTGTCAGTGATAATGCTCATTTTGTGACAGGAAGTTTTAATCTTTTGGCAGGATACACGCCCTGTGATGTGTGGATATGTAATATTTTTTGACAATGAGACCACAAAGGAGGTTCTGTCAACCATGCTGACTAATAGGAAATCAACAGCGTAAAATATGACAAATGCTCATAAAATAGTAACCGTAAAAGTGGGAAGCTCTGGTGCCCTCCAGGGAGCTTGGAGGTGAGACTGGTTCATCTTCAATGTATTAAATGCCTAAATTGTACAGAGCTGACGTTTATGAAAATCTTTGTGTCATTCAATGAAATGTCAAATTTGTCTTTAGTGATGATGAAAACATCAGTGTTGGTTCGTTAAAAGACTGAACATTGTTCTTGGTGTTTACGAAAACACGTTTTTTTCGATGTTAACAAAACATGTAGATTAAGGTCATTGAAGATTTGATGTTTACAAAACACAATATAAAGCTCCACCCAAGTATCATTATTCATTATCAAGTATCAAGTATTCATTTAAGAAGTTAATGAGGGATACAGTATGAAGGATCTGAATCTATAAGAATGGCTTTATATTAGCCAACAGGTTAACCAAAAACCAAATTGGGAATTACACATCGCATCACATAATACAACAAGTGAAATCAATAAATGAACACAAAACACTATATACAATAGACACCGGACGAAAACCTGATGTGCTAGAGAAAAAACGAGGGAATACTTCGGAATAGGTGCAAAATAGTGATCTCAAAGTTTACTTGCCTCTCTGATTAAAAATAAATTATAAATATTGAGCAATATAATGTTCATTGAAGTCACATTGTATTCATTGAAGTCTCTAAATTGTCTTTCATATTTTCCTATACATCAGGGTCAATGACTTTTCTAAATTGTTTCTGATGTTTACAAAAACAAAAACGGTGCACATGGACGTGCAAATGAGAGTGATATCTCCTGGTTTATATTGTTGATTAAGAAGATTTTCTGACAAATAAAAAGACAATTTTCTCTTAATGAATAAGATTCTTTTTTGTTTGCAATCTAGCTGCAGCTGAATGTTAACGCTGCAAGTTTTCCTTCCTCCAGAGAAGCGTTCCACCTGTATCTTTTGCTTGTAGGTATAAATTGATCTTTTTTTGGGGGGGAGGGGGCCCAATTTGAGAAAATATTCTCGCTGCCTGGGACTGATATGCAACGTGATGATTGAGCGATTTCTCATGGGGTTTGGTTTAGTTTTCTTCTCACCTGATGGTTTTTCAGTGTTAGCACTTCTAGTTATAATGAACAAAACACACACAGACAATGCTGAATACCCTCATTTTCGAGCAATAAATCACTGTTCAAACCAAACATAGAAGATAGTATGAGTAACATTGCAATGAATGAGTTACTTATATGGTTGTAGATCTGCTGTATGGACAATGAATATACAGGGTGGCAGTCAACTTGTCAAAATTCTTCAAAAAAAGAGGATTCAAGCTGTTTAGTGCCACTCAGTAGAAGGTTACTGTCGAACTAATCAAAACAAAGAATCATACAGTATGTATTTAAAACACCATGGGCACATGACCTAACAACTATCAACTAAGTGGCAATGTTGCAAACCTTGAAGCAATGGATGTCTGAACTCTAACGGTGAGCAACACATGTAGACAGATAATATAACAATATTCACATATATTCTTTATCAGCTGCAAAGAATGACTGATAATCCCGTATGCTGGGAAACCGAGAGATGATCTGAACTGAATAGCTTTTGCTGGATGCTGTGCTGTGATTGGTCAGTCTGGTCAATTGTCGAATCTTGCTAAAACGTTTGTTGACGTATTGAGAGTAACACGCTAGTGCTGCTGTCTTGAGAATGGATGTATGTCTTTCCTCTCAGGCGCTGTTTCTCTTGGCAACACTCATATCTTCTCATTTACATCATAGTTATGCATTCGTTGGACAAAATTACAGGATGTCGTCCAGCTCTTAAACCTAATGGTTATGCAACAACGTCATAGGTAGTCTTGCAAAATAGACCCAATGCCTTGCACTAGTAAAACAGTGCAATTTGCGCTATTCGGTACGCAAAGAAAAATGCAGATGGGAAGAAACCTAATTTGATATAATGGTAGGCAATAATAATGCTATTGCTTTTCCTTTCTTTTAATCAAAGTCAAACGTTGAATTGCAAGAAATGGGGATAAAATTGAGGTAGTGCAGCAAAGTGGACTTTTTACATCCACAATTACACAGCATGTGTTCCCAATGGTGAGAAATGGTAATATCTCATTTGGATCCGTCTGTCTGTCAATCAGAGACCATGTTTTTCAATAAATGCGTCGACAACTTTTGGGATACCTCTTGGCAAAAATAGCTTGCAGGTTTAAGATGAAAGATTTGATATTTCTTTAGATGACATGGAAGGTAAGATGATAAAATTGCATATTCTTGACTGTGATTAAAGGCTATTTGTTTTGATCGTGTTTTTTGGACAGTCTAAGGCTGTGGTTGACGTTGTTGAGTTAAAAAGGTTAAAGCTAGCCACTACTGCTAACCGTATCTTGAAAACTAGGACTTTCCTTCCACCATCAAAAATCAGGAAAGCCTGTACAAATAGATGGATAAAGCCTTTGAAAACCCCGTGGTATCAAACTACAAGTTGGGGAGTTTGAGCTGGCAACTAGCAAATGACATCGCAGATGCTGAATCACTGTCTTGTTTTTCCGCGCAACTGCCTCATTTTCCAAGCATTTTTATCACTTCCAGAGAGTTCCCTGCCGAGTCCTCCCGCTGTCAACCTCATCAGTTAGCCAAAGGTTATCTGTCTCCCTCATCCCGCTGAGCCCGGAGTGATGCCTGACAAACGGCAGCTTCATAGAAAGCCGTAGCAAAGGCCCCGAAGATGCCTCAGACCTTTTTCCTGCCACTGAGAAAATCAATACTGTCAAAAAAAGACAGGATTGTTTGGGCGGACTGACAGCCACGCTGCTCAATGAGCAACGGCACCGTGGGTTATTACACGTGCGGGGGTATCGAACGCGCGACCTCCCATCCAAGCCTCCTCGACCACACGCTGTCACCTACTGCGCTACGCTGACAAATAACGATATGTTTCGTTCTGCGGGAAAGAGCAGCAACAGGGGATGTTATTCTCTTCTCTTTTGCTGTTTTTTTTTTTACCTTCTTAATCATTCTTTCCCCGCTGTGACAGGTAACATGTTCAGGTATCCATTTTTTTTTTTTTTTTTTTACAGTTGAGAATCTGATCCTCGAACTTGACAAACCATCGAGCACCCAACGTGTTAGCAGACATGTCTCCCTATGAGATTAAAATCACACTTTATTGTTAATAGTCAATTTTTATCCAAATAAAGCAATAAATACTGGTCATTACAGTTTAAAGTCTTACAGTTAAAGTTACTGAACTCACAAGCAAACAGATAACTAACAAGCTTCTGGATCACCTTCCTTTGTGCCGAAAAACACACCTTATTATCACAGTTCTTCTAAATGAAAAGTAACCAATAAATATTGTTGATTATAGTTAAAAGTCTTACAGCCAAAGTTGTTGTTTCTTTATTTGGCTGCTTGTCAGGAGTGCGGCGCCTGCGTGTGCCGTGGTATTGCTAAATCGGTTCTCGACGCCATTTGGCTGACTTGAGCGGGCGGGCCTGAAATATAGTCGAGAACTCATAGACGGACCGACGAATATCCACCTCTATTCGATAACCTATTATTAAAAATACTACCAGAATTATTTAGCAAAGTAACCTTCCACATCACTTCACGTCCTGTTTTGAGATTAATGACACATCTTCTATTACCTTTCTATAATTAGTTCCCCTAATAAATACTGCATAAAATTTTCTGAATCTGACCGTAACCTTCCAGATCCCTTGATGTCTTCCTTTAAGGCTAAAACCATCTTGTATCTTCCAGTTAGACTTACCTTTAATGAAAATGAAACTCTTGGATTGAATTATCACGCTAACTTGCCTAACTTTATGTGAAAAGAAATGTTACTTCTAGCGAGACCTTTTCAAAGGAGGGAGATTCATTCTCACTCGCCATCATCCTGCTTGTCCTACGCTGTCACTTCTACTTTTCTGCACTGTCACAATCCTTCTTGTTCAACATTCCGACATCATTACATCTGTCCTATTATCCTTGCGCTAGCTAATCAGCCACTGAAAACGTTCATGTTCCTCTGACACGTTTCCATTGCGTCTGCGGCCGAGAGGATTGATATTTTAATCGTGTCTCAGTACCAAACCCTCCTCCCGTCTTCTCCCAAATGGCGGAGCAAAGATGTCAGCTTTACAGTACAAAGAGCTGGCAGACGTCAGCTTGAGAGCGAGCGGTTGCTGCCAAAGCAGCCTCATGCTTAAGGCATCCGCTCAAGGCTGTAGACCAAACACTCTCTGGCGATGCTCCCCTGGTGACTTCTCTCCAGCCACATCAACATGCGTGTCTCTCTGCAGATATGCCAAGGACTCTCAGAATTCCACGGACACTAGCCTATGACCTTCAGAAAACACCTGACTGGTGGTCCCTGGAAATCCTATTTGTGCTACCAGTAAACAACCAGTCAAGCAGCAGGAAGAAACAATGTTTTTGTACTTTGTATTTAATCTTAAAAGAAGATGTCAAGCGATCTCCCATGATACCTTGCTAGTTAGCCGTTGTGTGGCTACCAAGGGCTTTTAACTATAATAAACAATATGAAATGCTTTCCGTTAATTAAAAATGAGTCAATTAATATGAAAAACTGATATGCTTTTAATCTCCAAGGAAGCTGGCAGATTCGCTTGCTAATTAGCTGCTCACTGTTTAGCAGGGTAATTTCACGTGTAAGGCTTTTTTTTACCTGTAATATTTATTGTATGGATATATTCTGGGCGGCACGGTGGTCAACTGGTTAGCAGAGGTCGCAGTTCAGAGGTCGTGCGTTCGATCCCGGCTGCGGCCTCCCTGTGCGGAGTTTGCATGTTCTCCCCATGCCTGCGTGGGTTTTCTCCGGGTACTCCGGTTTCCTCCCACAAACATGCTAGGTAAGTCGATTGGACACTCTAAATTGCTCCTAGGTGTGTTTGTGAGTGCAGATGTTTGTTTGTCTCTGTGTGCCCTGCGATTGGCTGGCGACCAATTCAGGGTGTTCCCCGCCCGCTGCCCGAAGACAGCTGGCATAGGCTCCTGCACTCCCCGCGTCCCTTGTGAGGATAAGCGGTATAGACAATGGATGGATGGATAGATGTATTCTTATGCTGCAGCTTTCAATGCACACTAGGACACACACACACAGATTAGCTATTCTGATAAAACCGATGAAACTGAATAATAATGCAATCAGATAACGACACGAACGGAAGGACACTTTGTGGACGGACGGGCAGAGGTCTTTCGTGACTTTTGTATGTAGTATCCAGAAGATGGTGAAGTAAAACCACCAAGAGTGACTTCATTCCCTATTAGTCATATCCTTGCAGAAATGTGACCAGAGTGGTCCTGGCGCTAATGGCAGTCATGGCTGACAAATTGACAGCGCGCTCCCCCGGCATCTGTGACTTCCTCTTTGGGCGGCAAATTTGTCATGGTTGATTGCCTCGGTAGCACCATCCTTATCCTCCCTCCCCTATACACGAAAATCCATTTCTAGACCCCTTTACACACACATCATTGAAAATTGCAAGAGATTCCCGAGAGAGGCTCCGGGAAGAAGGGTCTCGTATGACCTTTTTTCAAGCGCGATTCATGCTGTTTTGTATGTTTGTCACTGCACACATCATAGTGGGAGGTGTTATGTGAGAGCGAGAGAGAGAGAGACCAATACTCCTACAAACCTTGTAATCCTAAATCCTTCTGGAAGAGAAAAGTAGTCTTTTAAAGGCGACAGCTGCTGTCTGCTTAATACAAAAAAAAAAAAAAAGAAATGGTACGGAAAAATCACGATGGCACCTATTTGAAAGTGTGACGCCGCAAAGAGGAAAAACAAAGGCGGGAATGGGCTTTGGGATTCGAGAGACGGAAGCGGCGTGATAGCGACAGCCGTTGATTGTTTTCGCCGCTGAAAAGAATGACAAGCGCTGACACAGAAATGTCATCCCGCATTTCAAACTGGCGGCAATCTTGAAGTGACAGTCTGACGACTTTGGCTCCACGAGGAAGCCTTGGGAGACAAATATATCATAAAAAGGTCTAACCCAAAACTAGACAGAAAAAAATGCCAAAGAAAAAAAAACATATTTATACAACATAATGCGAATTTACCAGAACAGTCTGTGATCAAATAATGTCTTAGTCAAGCAGCATTTGGCTCAATCTCGTGTGCTACGTTTCAAGTAACCTTAGTAGCAAAATGTTTGCCTTTTGGGGAAACAACTAACAACAGTGTAGCATTATTTCACTCCTAAGTTACCTTGGAACTTTTTAGCTTGCCACTGACATTAACTAGACCTTACTAGCCCAACAAGCTAACAACAACGTAGCATTATTTCATGGCTAAGTTACCTGGGAACAGACAAAGCTATGCCTGGTTTGGGATGTAGTGGATTTGCGATGGCGGTTGTGACTGGTGCCAAACTCTCTCCCGGGCTTTTTAAATGTTTTCCTTTTTTTCTTTTTTCTTTTTTTACGTCACTGTGCAGTGCTTCCAACCTCATCCTTATCAATGAGATGCAGCTTCAGTAAACACTGCGTATAATTCTGTGGCAATCCGCGTTTGGGCTGCGGCAGCGATAAGCGGATGTTTGTGGCGGCGCTCGAGCTAACTTTGTGGATTCACCTCGCTGGAGGATGGCAAACACGATACGTCTCGGCAAGTGGCTTTCCGAAAGCGTTTAGAAGCGCATAAATTAAACACTCGCTTATCCTCACGTCTCTCATTTGCATCTGCCGTCGTAAATACAGCCTGACTACCGTTACCTGGCGCATTTTGGGGGCCAGGTGGAGACACTAATGTGCCATTAAAACTTCAGCAGGCTCCCAAGCACTGATTTCCATTCTGATTGAAAGGCTGATGAGACTCTTTAAGTCACCGCCACCCTTTTCTGTTCAAAGTGATTGACGACGCAAGCATCCAGGCTACTATTTGTGGGCTGAATGATTGAGGCAGAGTGAACCGCTCGACAGTTTGTTGATGTTCTTATTTTGCTCATTTTTCTTCATTAACACCCACCCAGGCACTCAAATGACAACAATAGCAGATGGACTAGTGCAGCGGTAGGTTGAACAACTCAGAGTTCAACCAAAACTTTCTGCGGAAAATATATAGTGGAAGACCCACTTGTCGCATTTTGCAATTCATAAATTAATGTCATTCCATATTTTTCTGTGGAAGCTATCCTCAGGTATTTGCTGAAAAACTCACATATTTGTGTTTCTAAATTCTAAAATGCCACAAGATCTTGCCATACCTTTGGCTGAAAGTAAAGTAGGAATTGTTGTCAACAGGATTCATACGGGTGCTTGAAAACCTTAAAAGTGCTTGGATTTTAACGTTGTGTTTTCAAGTTTTGAAAAATCCTTGAATTTTGGGTGAAGTGCTTGTAAATGTTTGGAAGTGTTCATCATATTGCTCGGCAGTCTGAATCGACAGTCACACTGACTCAATAGGGTAATTAGGATGGGGGGAAATAACATAAAAGTGTCCTTTAAAAGCTACACGCTTGATTACAGATATTCTCACATCAAACTGAAAATCTCGCAAAACCCCTCAAGATTTAACATGACATCCGAGTAAACGAACATGGCCGACGAAGAGGCTGTCTTGACGGTGACGCTCGGTCGTGGATTATTTTTAGTGGAAAAACACAGTGAACTAGATATGGCACAAAAATGAAGCTGTGGCAGTTTTTACGCCGATCGCACGTGAGTCTGTCTACCAAAATAGGGCCCTGAGACTTGAAGTTAGATGGTTTTGACTCGGTCGTGGATTATTTTTAGTGGGAAAACACAGTGAACTAGATTTGGCACAAAAATGAAGATGTGGCAGTTTTTACGCCGATCGCACGTGAGTCTGTCTACCAAAATAGGGCCCTGAGACTTGAAGTCAGATGGTTTTGACTCGGTTGAATAATTTGGAAGAAAGAAGTCAACATTTAAAGTATCTTTTACTTTGTTAATTTTACTGTCAAAATTCTGGGAACATGATTAAAAATAGATATTCCAAAAATGTCCTGAAAGAGCTAAATAGTTTCAAGGAGAGGTTGGCTGTATCAGTCGAGAAATGTGGATGAAGACTATGTAAACCAAAATTTTGATGCATGTTTGATGTCATGGAAAATGTTATAAATTGGGTTGATTTAGTAGGTTCCCGCGTAGTGGGATATCAATCGCCATTCACTTTAAACTGTATACCAGACAAAAAGGACACATGGAAGCATGACATGTCAATCACAATGAGGATTGTTATTTGTTGTCATTTTCAAGGTTGTCACCGCAGTGTGATTGTAAAATAAGCGGCAGACAAAGGTCAGTCGTCGTCCCGGCAAGATGTTTTTTCACACTGCGTCACGTCATATATGATTGATGCACTTTCTCCCTTTCCTCCGACGTCCTCTTCCATCATGAATGACATTTTGTTTTCAGCTTTCATCATATAAGAAACGCGCGCCAACATGTAGCTGCCTTACTATTGCTCGATGTTTAATTTGTTATGGTGTTACATCCAAAGTCTGCCTTTGCATTATTTGAATTTCAAGACAAAATTGCCAATTGAAATTAATTGTATTTGTACAGTCACAACTATCCAAACAGGTGGTCCAAAAAAAAAAAAAAAAAAAAAAAATCCCTGAAAATGTGGGGTTGAACTGTTCCACTACAGATTAATGGCATTTCCATGCGTTTCAATAGAGAAAGATGATTTGAGATGCAATGTTTTGAGTTTAAAGCGTGGTCACAGAATGAATTATGCTTGTATCGCCACGCACCGTTGCCAGAGGTTCACCACATTTCCATTCAATTCCATTTGTATTATTGCCAGTATTATTCATGCTGCCCTATTATTCCTCCGCATCCATTATGCATTATTTAATTTAAGACGTTTTTGCGGTACATTGGTCGCAGGGCATCGAGCTCTATTGTGTAAAAAGCAAGCAGTGTGTATGTGTAAGAAATGATTCCAAATGAAACATTGAGCATTCAAAAGGCAGCTCACTGCGCGGCTCCGTACTCGGGGAGCAGGAACACAGCTCGGCCGGCCTCGCGCCCAAACCGCACAGTCATGTAAATGGAGTCTGCGCTGAGGTCGCCAGCTATTTCGGGAGCAGACAGGCTGACTCCGAAGGAAATGACAGACTAACGCTTGGGAGACCGGCGCTCGCTTTTTAGGCGTCTACGCGGCTATCCATGTGCGTACGGAGTGGAGGAAACATGAGTGGAGAGTTTACTAGAAGTTCAAACCAAAAACAATGTCACAGACTCCATACATATTTATTTTATATATTTATATATATATATATATATATATATATATATATATATATAAATATATATATATATATATATATATATATATATATATATATATATATATATATATATATATATATATAAATATATATATATATATATATATATATATATATATATATATATATATATATATATATATACATATATATATATATATATATATATATATATATATATTTATATGTGTGTGTATATATATATATATATATATACATATATATATATATATACTTGTCCTATTCATCCGACAGGTTGATAATGCAGAATGGAGAATCTGTATCCATTTTATGTCTTTTTTTTTTGTTTTTTTTCTAATCAGTGCTGGAGCGCCCACATGAGCCATTTTATCCATTAAAGTCATTATTTTAATCAATTAGCAACAAAAATGCAACACTCTCTTCACTTACCACATATAATTAAACAGCCTCCAAGATCACAAAGAGCATGCTTTTAACAGCAATCTTCATGCAAGTGAATGAATTCTGGTACATTTTCATTTTTCTTTTTTTTTTTTTTTCTTTTTTTTTACGCTTTCAATGACAAAAAACATATTCATTATTGGACTACTTTAGTTTAGTGAATGTACTGTGCAACTTTATTGGACACTTTCCTTGGTAAAGTGTACCTTAGTCTGCTAGCTCAAGGCTAATGCTAACATAAGCAATGATTTGCATTTACAGTATCTGGCATGTGTTGCAGCTTTTTACAATAATACAGAATAACACAAAGTCAGTATAACACAGTACTCACGGTAATACAGATTACTGTATTCTTCATCCTCTGCGAAGAACAACTATATGAATCCAACTTGAGCTCTAGTCAGGACACACCCTGCTGCTTTGCGCAGTTATGAATCCCAGAGCTGGGCATCGTCCCTCCGTCCCCGAGTTTCCATCCTGCATATTTAGTCGACCCACGTGGTACCAGTCGGTCGGAGTCAGCCAACCGCCGTCGAGAACCGACTTAACCGATAGCACACGTAGGTGCCGCACTCCTGACACGCGGTCAAGTAAGGAAAAAATGTCAAATAAAAGTGTGTTGTGTACCTTGTGTACCACAGACGCAATGACACGTGCCCCATATTCTTTTTATTTCACCGATGTGTGTCAGTTGTTTTTATTTGATATTTACTACGTGGGTCAATTGAATATGCAGGACGGAAACTCGGGGACGGAGGGACGATGCCCAGCTCTGATGAATCCCATCGCTGGTGTTCGTTCACTACAGAACTCATCAATGCACTCTCGGAGAGATACACTCATTTATTTTTAAAGCTCTCACTGGTAAACAGTCACCAAGATTCTTTTTTTAGCATTTTGGCTCTTCCAATGAGTTGCTTCTTTTAAAAACTCCTCAAACTTATACCATTCTTGGTTGAAGTGCGTTTAGTGTCAGTAGCGAACCATGACATTGCCTTCCCTACCCTCTCTTAGCTATTTGAAGTCTTTGCTCCCTGTATCTGTATACTTGTAATTGTTTTAGCTACAGTAATGTATTGTCTTTTTTTTTTTTTTCTGCTTTTCTTGCTTTTTTTGTGTTAGCTTGGTGTCTGGAGTCTGTATCAGGGTACAGTGGAATTTATCTAAGCTTTCTCAAGCAAAATGTGCTGACTTAAACATAAGTGGCATTCAAGTGAACTCTTTATTGACAATTCTCTCGGGATGACAGCCGTCAAAAACAACTCGGGACATCAAATTCGCTTGGCTCTGAAGGTGGTTTGAAGTCTGTGAGAAAAAACAAACACACACACACACACACACACACACACACACACACACACACAAACTTAGCGAGTTAAATCTCTGGAGTTAGAATTCCTCTGACGCTCCGCTCGCCGTAAATGCTGACACCTCAACCCACGGGGAAAAATGGAAGCTGATAAAAGTGCATGCAATTCGGGGGATGTTGTTATAGATAGAATTATTTGCATAAAAAATGTTTTGCAATTTAAATAGCTTGTGCGTTTGCATTCACTGTCCTGTCTTTTAAGTTTGTTTGTCTGCATTTCATTGTGGCTGCAGTCTTTTTGCAACATTGACATCCAAGCTATTTGTTTTTCAATCGCGGAGATTGGGATAAATCACCCCAACACAGTGAATTAGTGTTAATTAATGAGTTTGTTCGATTTCATTTTACAAGACTCTCACGAGAATTTAGTTGCTGTTAAATTCACGTAAAAATGAGGCCAGTCTTTGAATTTAGTTGTAAATTTTTGTTTGATAAATGCACGATTAATCATCAATCTTCGTAGATGATTAATCAATCAATTAGTATGCCTATCCCTAAAAAGTAGACCTAACTGCCTTTTTTACAAGCGGTACGTAAAATTAGTCCCACATCTTGGTCCAGTGATCCTTTAGCCATCGGCCACCCGACCATTTAAAGCTTGGCTGTTTTACACCGTCTCCTCAGTGGATTACTGCAGACGAATATGCGGGAGCATGAAACTAGTGCGATGGTGTTTGAGAGGAGTCCTCAACCCCCTCTCCCGCTGCCTGTGTGACGAGGGTTATGGGAATAAATGCACGGACATGGAACAGACTTAACAGTCGGGAGGGAGCCCGCGTGAGTGAACGCTAATCAAGTCGGCCACTCACTGTCTGTCCCTTTTGTCTTTGAAGACTGGGGGTTAGCGGTTGGCTTTTATGCAGATGTGAACTGCATTAAGGCAAAAAAGCAGCGTAAACAGCATTTACTAAAGACCTGCTCATAGCTAACAATCAAACAACTGCCCTAAAGAAAGGCCACGCAAGCTAATTGGCATTTAGCCTACAGTGTGTTGCGGTGCTTGACCCCTTTACAATGTTTTGAACACAAACGATTCAGCAACATGTTGACAACATACAGTTGTGCTCATAGGGTAGGTAAATTCAGGAGCACGATACACACACACACTTACACATTTTTATATATATATATATATATATATATATATATATATATATATATATATATATATTTTCGTGACACTATTTTGTTGCTTTGAAATGATCAACATTTTTGCCTATTTTCGGAAATCTGAGAAAAAAAACAGTAACTGAATCGTAATCAATTTCTTTGTGCATTTTCTGCAAAGTCAATTTGAAATAGTATCCAGTTTTTGAATAAACTGATGGAAACTATTATTTTTTTTTTTTTTACAATTCATCGATTAATTGAAAAAAATGTGACAAATTAATTGTTTATTAAAAAAATCATGCCTGCGTGGGTTTTCTCCGGGTACTCCGGTTTCCTCCCACATTCTAAAAACATGCATGGTAAGTTGATTGGACACTCAAAATTGCCCTTACGTGTGACTGTGAGTGCGGTTGTTTGTTTGTCTCTGTGTGCCCTGCGATTGGCTGGCAACCAATTCAGGGTGTCCCCCGCCTACTGCCCGAAGGCAGCTGGGATAGGCTCCAGCACGCCCCGCGACCCTTGTGAGGATAAGCGGTATAGATAATGGATGGATAGTCGCTGCCCTCTATACACACCATCATATTAACTAACTTCCCATTTTGAGATGGGACGATACAAAGAAATCCGGTGTAGTAGAAGAACAAAGTAGAACCAAGTAGGATTTATTTTTCCAACACCAAACCAATGTTGAAGTAGTGGCCAAAACTATCATTCATATTTTTTTAACTTGTGTAAGGTGAATTTCAAAGCCAAAGAAGAATGAAGCAAAACCAAGTAGGATTTGTTTTCAGTCATCACAGCCACATCTTTAAAAGACACTAAAAATGTGCAGCGTAAGAAGGCTTTGGCTCCACCTCTCCTGTTGACATTTCAATCTGGATTCCTGCCATAACCAGCAATGGGCTTGTATATTAACCTTAAAATATGTTTTCTATTTGCTCCCATCAATTAAAGTGTCAACTTGTGTTTTTTATGAGCAAGGGGACAATTGCTTGCTTGGCCTGGCTTCTTCCCCCACCTCAATAGAGGCATAAAAACAGCCTCTTCTTTTTTTTTTTGCTTATGACATCTCTTCCTCTTTTTAACTAAGAGCCAACAACGACGCTTGTCACGCATTCAACAAAGATGTAAAGTCTTGCCGTCATCTCGGCCCACAGTTCGCTGTGAAGCGGCGTGTAAAACGAGGCCCGCGGGGATTATAATCCTCCCGGTTGTCAGCGCCGGCCCTCATCGCCACAGTGTACATTATCGGCAGAGAGTGAACACAGGACGCGGTTAAACGGAACACGGCGATACTCGCCCGTGAACGACTTGGAAGGACGCCTCGCAGGATGCGGCCGGCTGCCGGAATGGTCGGCGTCAGCCAAAGAAAAACATGAACCCCCAATTACGTTGCTAATTTGAGGCATGTAGTTGAAAGATATATTTTTATATATATACACACACGCTCACATCCCACAACATTAGCGAGCTAGCACCATCCAGTGACGGCTGACATGAAAAGGTCCTTTTACAAAGAGAATAATGCTCAGTTTTGATTGGCACTGGCGGAAAGGTGTTTAAAATTCTGTTACAATTTTGGTGTGAATATTGATAACGGTAGAATGATCTACTTTCCCAGCCTAAAATACAATCTTTGTTCCCTGAAATTGTACTTTCGTAGCATTTCTCTTGGCTGCACTGTTCCAACTATATGTGTATTATAGATTTTTTTTTTTTTTTAATCCATTCAGATTGCATGTGCTTGACCGATGGCCAAGCTTGAACTGGAAGTGGACCACTTTGGTTTGAAGCAGCCATTTGGGGTGAATTCCTTGAACTTTGATGAACTTCTACTTGGAAACTTGTTCAAATTGGTAGACCAGGTGAAAAATATGACAGGATTTTAGCTTTAAATCATTTTCGATACTGATAAAAGCCTCAGGGACCAATCGTCAAACTTGAACAGGAAGTCGCCCATTTTTTCTCAATCATTATCACCATGTCGATATTTTTCCAATATATTGTGCAGCCCTGCGTCTATACTTATAAAGTTTGCTGCTGATCCTGATTTTATTTTTCACTTCAGTTGACATCGCAAGCCTTCATTTCCTTGTGAATATTAATAGCAAAAATTCAGGTCTGCAGAAGCTTTTAATGCTCCATCTTACCCTAGCCGAATGTTTAGAAGTCTGGAGAGCTGAGGGCAGAGGGAGTCTTGGCAGAGGGCGCAACCTTTGCCTGGCGAATTTGGATTTCGGCGGGGCCGCCGCCGCCGCCGCATGCATTAGCTCCTCGGAGGTGGCGCTGACCTCACCCAGGCACTTTTGTTTTCTTTTTCTAACACCAATCAGGAGGGAATTCAGCATGCTTAACCCCGCCTGTCAAATATCAAACCTGAGGTCACCAGCCTCTTTCGCAGGGAGTTGGCAGTAACGGGCCTCTTGACGTTTTAACACAGCAAAGGCGGGATGTTGTCAGCGCACGTTTGATAATGATTGCAGTGCAAGGACGCTATTCACGATGTTGTTTTTTTCTTTTAACTTTTTTTTTTTTTTCAATGCATTTGTAATGGGCATCAATAATAAATGGATTTTCAGTGCTTGCGGGCCAAATAGTGGCCGTCCACTGTACTGTTAAAAACACATTTGAAAAAAAAAAGGATCATTTAATACAGCGGAGGCACTAAATATGAACCGTGATATAGCGCAGGTTCACTGTTGTAGTGTTTGTCAAGATGCAAAGTCAGCACTTTCTCGACCCTCATGTTTTTAATTCAAAACCCACGGAACCAACCCAATTCAGACCCCCTCCAATCTCTATGATGCTATGCCCGAAAGTAATGTTTAAAGTGAAATCCTTCTGTTTATGTATTTATTTATTGCACGTATGGCTTATCCCGCAATAGTTTTTTTTTTTTTTTTTTTTTTTTTTCACGTCGCCTCAGGTGTGGACAAGGACACGCGGCTGTGCTAAATCCAACCACTTTCCCTTTGATAAACAGCACAAGACAGATGAGAGTGCTTTCATGCAGTCAGCAAATCATTTGGGCGGAGATTGATGTTTCCCCCGTCTGTGTGTGTGCGTCTGTGAGTGTATGCGTGCGTGCGTATGTGGTCCGCAGGCACTCACAAAGTGACAATTTTCTTGGCACTTGCTTATTGTGTGTTGATGTTGAGTTTCCGGGTGCAACTCACAATTCCACTGGTCAACACATTTTTATTAAATGTTTTGATCAGAGATGCAAGTAAACTTTTTCCAGGTAAATGTTATGCATTGATTCCTAATCTGATAATCATAACACGATTTGATAGTGATAATAATAATAATGTAACAATGATATAATATGCAATGTAGTAATGCTCATGAATTTGGGTTTAGGTTCAGCAATGGGTGGATGTTTTTACTCATAGCTATGAATGACAAAACATGGTAAAATCTGTTGTTGCGGAATCTTTTATAGGTTACTTAAAAACAAAAAAGGAAAATATCTCAAAAACCTGATGTGCTAGAAAAAAAAAAAAAGACATGGAGGTGGAGATGGAGCGTTAAATGAGTGTTTGTAAGTCCTGCACTGACATCGCAATTAAAGAGATGAAGTTTCTTTTTTTAGACATCCTTCCGCAGGGATCTTGTCGCAGGTATCGCAGGTAATTGCTGTAAAAATGCGCCTCGTTCCTTTTGTGTTTCACCGACAGCTCATAAATGATGAACCCCCCCTGAGGCTTAACTGTGGGCGTCCGTGATCCCCTACACCAGCCCGGAAGTCAAAAATATTCCTCTGTCACCAATTTAATGTAACGCCATTAGAAAAGCCGACAAGGGTGTAATAAAAGGTATTTTGGTGCATTTAAGTTGCCCTTTAGCAAGCTTACGCAGGTTCCAGAGAGCACCCAATAGGCCACTTTTGTTCTTATATTTATTCAGAGCATTTGTAGCTTCAATGTTTTCTGGATTTTTTTTTTCATAGTTCATCTTAATCCGTTCCAGCCTCCTTAAAAAAAAATTTTAAAAATTGATATGTTTTATTTAATAAGGAAAATAACACTGTATCATTTTATACTTTAAAACATACTTGCATTAATAACATAACTGAATACAATTTAAGAAAGGTATTACGTTTTTGTCACACTTTCTCCTTCCGGTGCGCTGCTCATTCTTGTGTTCCCGCCTTGGCCACCTGGGGGCAGTACAAGAGAGATACTCTATACTGCTCTGGAGACTCAGCTAATCTCTCAGCTTCTCAGTGCAGCAGTAATATTAGTCAGTCTTTGCAGAGGATAAAGAATATATGTCCGTGAGTGTTGTTATATTATCTTTTTACATGTGTTGCTCCACTCTTTATGGTCATACATTGGCTGCTTAAAGGATAACAACACTGCCACATAGATGTTCATTGTTAGCCCATGTGCCTGTGGAGTTTCCCAATGTGTGTTAGCTTTCAGCTAGCGGAGGCCATGGGTTCGATTTGAATACGCAAGGTGTAATTTTATGTGTAGTTTAACAGTAAGCTTCAGCTCAGAATGGCAATAAAGAGCTTGAAGACTCTTGGGAAGAGTATTTAGCATCTTAAAAGATTGGTCAAAATGCTTGAAAACAGCTGGGGAACTCTGCTTTGAAAACAAATTGCAGTGAATGACTTACTACATACAATTATGAGGGAATATAAAAACATGATGCTGTATATGAGAAATGATTTTAAAAAAATGGAAGAATACAGTATATGCAACTGACCATTTTACAAACCTGTTGAGTGTTATTATAATGATTGACATGCAATGTCGATGACTGTAGGAACAGTGACTCAAGTATTCATTGATCCATCCTTCCGTCAGGGGTAATGCACCCCAGTAGTCAAGGTAGAAATGAGAATTTCCAGTAAAGCATTAGCAGTTATAGGAGGACTCAGCGATTCTCTTCCGCGGCTTTTTCGGCATCTTTGCATTTCTTCTGCCAGCTTCTCCTCAGCTCAGCCATCCCACTAATTAAACTCACATAACATCAATACTTAAGTTACTTGTTGTGATTTGAGCAGGGACATTTTCTTTGAGAAGTTACTCACGGGTTGTCAACCATGTTTTCCACCATGAATGTGTTGTATTATACCTACGGATCTGTATGGCTGTTTTCAGAATTAATGGATCACGTTCACTCCTGTTTGCTATCATTTATCGTGCCTCTGGTTAACACCAAATGAAGTTCAGCTGTTGGAGTAGGCTCCAGCGTTAGGGCACATTAATGATGGATAAAGATTTCAAATGATTTAAACCTGGAATATTTTGAATATATATATATATATATATATATATATATATATATATATATATATATATATATATATATATATATATATATATATATATATATATATGAGGATATATTTTTGTGAGAGTATTGTCAGATTTTACACCGCCCCAAAAAATCAAATTATTATTAGAGAAAAGTCAGAACACAATGAGGGTCAATTTTACTCCAAAAAAATGCTACAATAAAGTCAGAATTTCACGGTGGGAAAACCAGAAAATTATGTTGTGAGCATTAAATAAAAAAAAAAAAGTCACAGTAGTGTGAGATTGAAAGTAGAATTTTATGTGAAAAAAAAATCTGAATTTGGAGAAAAAATTAAGAATGATAGATTTATGAGGAAAAAAATTACTGGGGGAAAAACCCATTTTGTGATGGTTTGGCAATCATATTATGAGAAAAAAATCGGAATATTGTAGGATCAAAGTCTGCATATTACGAGAAAATAATTACAAAGTTGGGAAAATAGTCATAATTTAACAAGAAAAAAAAGTCGGAAAGAAGTAATTTGGCTCCTTGGCTAGAATGTAGCGATGTGCTAGCTAACTAACAAGCTAAACATGCTAAGGAAGCTAGCATTACCCAACAGAATTGACACTAAATTGCGGTATTGTTACAATTATCTGAATTATTCATGTTCCAAGGTGTGCAAAGCTGAAGATTTGCGTGTATACATGTGATTTAACACGTTACTTGTTATACCAAAGTTTCTTTGATATAAAAAGTAAAGGGAAGCGCTGTAAATAAGACACACTGGGAAAAACCCTGATACCCCCTCCCTCCTCCAGGCTTGTGAGAGTCAGATAAAGCCAGTGAAAAGGCTTTGTGTCAAGCTCCATTAATCCACGCCGGTGCTTAAAAGATGCTCGTTAAATCGTGTGTGTGTGTGTGCGTGTGCGTGCGTGCGTGTGTGTGTATAGTGAACTAGCTTAGTGCTGATGTTGCACCTCAGCTTTTTTTTTTCTTTATCCCACAAGTTTAGCAACCGAATTCCCTCCACTGGGAATGACGACATGTTAGCGCTTGTTGCTTGTTGGAATGCCCATTGGGAAGTTACCTCAAAAAGAGGAAAAATACAATAAAATTACTATCAAAACTCCCTTTCTCTCAATTTTCTACTAATTTATTGGACTAGCACAGCTCCTTTCTCGTATTGTTACGACTTTGGGTCACTACCATACAGATGTAAAAATCCATTATAATTTCATTGAAAAAGAAAAGAAAACACCTTCTTGAATAAGCGGAAACATACTGCCATAAAACATTTGTGATTTTTTTTTTCCCCGTTTTTTTTTTTTTATATATTGAGAAAAAAGTCTGCAAACAGGTAACCCATCGAGCATGTGGGGTCCGCTGTGCCGTATAATTAAACCAAATAAGGTACAGGAACCACGAGAAATGTTCCTAATTCCCTATATTGACATCGGTAGTCTAAACCAGGGGTACTCAATACTTTTTGTGGCCCTAGCTAGCCTGGCTCCAGCGCCCGATGTCACTCACTTGGTCACACCACTTAAAGAAACACAATCAATACATAAAAACTACAGTACATACAGGAATGACTCTTTATAAAAACTGTTTATTTTTTTACATTCTATTTTATGTTTTTGTTCTTTATTTAAGACTCATTTAACAAAAAACTGATGAATGGCATACGACTGTTGTGCTACGCTCTGTTACTAACCTGACATGTGTGCTGCACTACGCTCTGATACTGACAAATTAAACGTATATCTTGGAGAATTACACATTGTGCATTTAAAATAAACACAAAGCTTAGGCTTTAGTTTACCAGCTTAATGCTAATGCTAGCACATAATGCGAAACACGTATACAACCCGTTGACTCATATTTCAACATAAACAGTGCAGCAACATATTCAGACATTTAATGTAACAGTTCTGTACCCACAGTCATATATTCTCTATCCTCTGAGAGAAACTAAAATATCGATACTGCACAGACGTCTCTCTGTCTGTCTAGCTTATACTGCCCCGTGGTGTTCAATGGTACAATGGCCATTCAATTGATGCAAAACAGGAGGCTGGAACAGATTTGGATAGTCACCAAATGACATTTATTAAATAAGTAAATGTACTACTATACTATATTCCACGTTGGTGGGCAGGCACTATAGAGACCCGACTATTTGTATACAAGCAATGAAAAAGTCAATTTCTCCTAATACATTATGTCCCCCTTTAACTGAATTCCAAATGATGACATTATTCCTGTGTGTGATGAATTAAGCCCATCAAAGCAGGTATCAGAACCGGGCGATGCTTTTCAGTCACAAAATGCTTCAAAAGCAAATAGAGCAGATACCGGGGATGTTATTAATGCCTCCAGGTCCTTTTCCCGTCAAACTCTCAAAACGTGTCTGACAGAAGCGCAAGACGAAGAGAGGAAAATATCCCTCTTTTGGAAAAAAGAAATAAAAAAGACCTCCGACCGAAGCTGTCTCAGGGTGGGTGGCCATCTGCCACTTAGTACCGCCTAGGTGGAGAGTAGACCAAAAAAAAAGAGCTCACTTTTAGGTCATTAGGGGTAGTTTGGACTTTGATGTACTGACGCATGCCGCGTTCAAGGCTGCAGGGAAGCAGGAAATATTTCACACTGAGTCCAGCCTCACTAGTTTGAGGTAGACTTTGTGTTATAATAATGCACTTTTCAAGGACCCAAGGACATGTAGGATTGTCGTTTGGGTTTAAGTACGACCCTATACGATGACAACTATCCATAAACAGTTTTACAGTAAATTATTTCAGACAGCTTTAGCTCCGCAAACTATATAAATGTGTTTTCCACATCACCATTGACAGTGGTTGAAGTGAACAGCTGATCAGATGCTAACAGCTACTTGACAACACAAGGTTCAATATTAGCGCAACTAAAGATACAGTCGTTTGCGATACAATAAGTATATTTTTAAAAATATGAGTATCTATGTGTTACGGAGTCCAAAATGTGATGAAACGGCGAAGAGAAAGGTCATACTCTGTATTGCTATGGTTTGTGAAGCGATGACGTACATGCCCTCGTCCTTGCTTTTAGGTATTGGTATTTTGGTATTTGTTGGGGGAAGTCAAATCACCTGAAAGTAATTTAGTTCTAAAGGTTATTTTGTAAGATGAGTTTTAAATAATAATAAAATGTCTATAGATCATAGCTTTGGGTATATTTAAGGGTTAAACTATTAATACAGAACATCAATTACTCACAGATCTTTTCTATTCGCATCGGTACTTGTTCCTGTTGTTTGTCAAGAAAAATAATGAAAAAGTTGAATTCTTAACAAAGTGCCTCAGGATTCGCCCATTTAAATTAATCAGGTTAACGAGAAGGCGCTTAAACTAGACCCCTGAGGGACGCCACAAAGACAGGCTAGGTTTAAAGCGGAAGTCAACCATTTTTCTTTTACCATTTTTAACATTTACCAAAGTAATCATTGGAATCTTATTATTTGTAGTTGTACTCCTTCTTAAAAAACGTTTTTAGTGTAACTTTTTTTTGTGTCCCATACACTTTAAATTCCCAAGCAAGGAGGTGACGTCACCAGTCAAGAGGAGCCCGAGTTAGCTTGTGAGCTAGCTGGAAGCTAGCACCGCTTGTCGTGGTGTGGAAAACCCCGCAATGACCTAGCGGAATATTGTCCAGTCACCTGGTGGCTTGAAGCAGATATTTTTGTGATCCACCCATTTAAGGATCCTTACGTATAAGAAAGACGTGCGAAGACAACAGTTTGATTTTTCATGATCTCGAAGCCTCAAATGTGCTTTTCATTTTTTTTAATGATTCAAATTTTAAAGGGTTTTTTAACAACACTATTCTCTGTTGTGTCTCAGATTTAGAAGATATTCATTTTCAATGAACAGGGATTTTAATTCAGGCATTTTGCTAATCTTAGTCAGGTTTAGTCCCTAACCCCCGTGAATAATGTGGGATCACAATATTCTTCATCCCTGAAATTAAAAACTCCCTCCAGGGCCCACCACAAGTTCCCTGCGCAAACACAAAGCACGAAAGAGCAAAAACACTTTCCATACTTTCCACTGTTTACAAATGCGCTTCAAAATCGATAGAAAATCCTCTCAAAGTTGCCATTTCCATATAGGAAATCTATTCAACACGCTCTGAGCTAAATGTCTCATTTTACAGCACTTTCCAATGCATCTTTGTCCGTCAGTGTAAAAGCATTTACATGTCTTAAAACTCAGTGCGCTGCCATGAATAATTCATGGTGTCCCACAATAAGAAAAAAAGAAAAAATACACAACACGCGATCTCACCGAATGTCGCATTGTATGGAAAAGTAATATAATTCGATTGGAAAGGACAATGCATTCACGTTGTCCTCCTTATCATTGCCAAAAAAAAAAAAAAAAAAAAACCTGGCGACCGGCTGATAAACTCTCACACTGTGTGAGATACAAAGCAATAGTTTAGTTCAGCGGGAACTAGCACGCTAAAAGACAGTCACTGCTTTCAGTTGCGCTGACCTGGTTGTCACGAATTAGCCCACCTGCACAGTCAATCATCCCGACAGGCAGGCTGCGTTAACGATAGCGTAGCGATAATACGGCAAGGTTAGAAATTGCTTGCTGTGTTCCAGTTAATCTATTGCCAACCAGCGAAAATGACTCAAAGCCATTAAAATCATCAAAGGCCAAAAAAGAATTGCCCTGATATTATATGTAAAAAATCGTGGGCGGTGGTCGACTGGTTAGCGCGTCCGTCTCACAGTTCAGAGGTCATGGGTTCGATCCCGGCCCCGGCCTCCCTGTGTGGAGTTTGCATGTTCTCCCCGTGCCTGCGTGGGTTTTCTCCGGGTCCTCCGGTTTCTTTCCACATTCCAAAAAACATGCTTGGTCAACAAGCGGGTCGGATAATGGATGGATGGATGGATGCATAAATCGTTGCTGTTGTAAAAATTGTTTGTTCAAACGGCACATAATAAGGCATTGAAATGAATGGAAATGCCATCGATCCGTTCTTTAAAGGGGTTACAAAATTGTGGATATCAATGCTAACTTTGAGCATGCTAGCAAGCGAGCACGCCATTCTTAACATTTTTCGGTTGTTGTAAAAATAATTGTAATACACTATTATGTTTGCTTTGCAGCAGGGCTTGTGTATAATGCGGGTTTACTATAAATTATTTGTTGTAAATGTTGAGACCACTCACTGTAACTGAAAGTGGATCATTTCCCGCTGTAAACAATCATTAGTGCTGTCAGACGCCCGAATGGGAAACATTACGATCAACTACTGTCATGCATGTCAAAGTTTGTTTATTCGCCGGTCCTCTGGTGAATACTCAGTTTTGCCGAATACTGTATCTTTCAGCTAGCGCTGAAATATTTTGAAAAACAATCTAATTACGATTTTCCCCGCACCCTCAATATTGTGATTGCTCATTAATATGCGAATATTTTTTTTTCCAAGGTCCTCAACCCATGTATTTTTTTGATATGTATATATTTTTTTTGAATCCGTATTACCGGTGCAATAAACAATATCAGATTTATTCGTAATAAATGTGAGGCACGTTCACACAAGCCACCTGGCTCCTGACACATTGTTGTGCGCGTCACTCAAGGGCGTCAAGTGGTGAGGAGCTCCAAATTGCCTGCGATCTAATTATGGATGTCTCGCTTGCTGTCAGTCACGCAGGCAAGGCAGCCCACGGCCCGTGGCCGCACGTAATGGCCTGTGAAAGCAGCGCAAGGGCACGTAGCTTTTATCTCCTATGCATGCGTCCTCACACTTTCAATCAAGAGAAAAACAACACAGTGCTCTCTCAGTGAGTGGACACACTTGAAAGTTTTATGTGACAGTAATGTTCTTGTTTATGAGATGAAATGCGCTGGAGTGAGGTGCCACTCAACTAGGCCAGGAGATATAATCGCAGCCGTTCCGAAGCCTCAGAGGGAACAGCACAAGGCCATGACAAGAACCGAAGATTTTGAAGTTGTTATGTGTCGTTAACGTGATGTAGACGGGGGCGATGTGAACCACAAACCCATTTCAATTTACCGCACGTGACTCAGTAGGGTGCTGTAATATTTGTCATTTGTTTGTAGAGGATAAAACCTGCGAGTATTGTTATATTAGCTGAAATACGTTGCACCACCATCTCTGTTCAAATATCCATTGCTTCTAAAATCACAACTACCGATGCTAGTCATTAGCATGTCAATGGCGTTTGCATTGTTTGTTCTCATTAAGCTAAGCGGACTTTCTGAAGGCGAAGCTGTGGTTGTTCTGCTGCTTAAAGGGTTATAGCATCACAACATAGATGCTATTTAGCTTTAGCATTAGGTTGGTCGACTGAAATGCTGAGCTGTGTGATTGTTTTCAATACACAAAGTGTCATTTTCTTAGTTTGATGTTTATTTGACAGTAAATGTAAACTGGGGGTGTCATTAAAGAGCTTCAAACCACTCTTTTTTTGATGAATTGTTTGTTTGTCAATGTGCTGCTTTTTGGGAAGTGCTATTATGCTATTTATTGAAAAAAAATATTTTCAGGGGAAAACAATTTTTTCAAAAACTTTTTTTTTTTTAATTCTTGAAAAAGATATGCATTTTTTATTTTGTAAAAAATGTATTTTTTTTCCCATGGAAAACATTTTTTGTTTTCCAAAAATGTACTTATTTCTTCCAAAAGTATACTTTATCAGTCATTTTCCAATCGAGATACATATCGAATCATCTTTTATTGGAGACATGTGCTACCATGCTTTTTTCTCGAAAATGAACACTCACTCCGTTTTCTCAACTTGTAGCTGATATTTTATGTTTTCATCGTGGCTCTAATACACCTTCTTATCCCAGTCCCATCAGAACAATGCCACATTTTGCCGAGAACGTTTAAGCACTGAGCCATGCTGATGGTTTTGCTTGCAGATACGAAATATTGCAGACTTGTTGCTTCTCCGCAGCGCCGGAGCAGCAGGAGATGAAGCTGGATGACGGGAGGAGGTAGGAAACAGCGGCAGGAAGCCCCCAGACAAGCAGTAATTTAACTTTAATCTGAGCTCTGCAGGTGGACGCTGAACAAGTGAGCAGATTTACTCTCCTAAATCTTGTGTTATCACACGCACACTCGCAAACACACGCACACACACAAAGAGGGATCGGCAAGAAGTTACAAGCGGAATTACACTGATTGCCAAAGAGGTCACACTTGATAAGAAGGGAATTGCTTGGAAATTGTGTTTACGTGCTGGGAGCCGGTGCGAGCAAGTCGGAGATGGGAATCAGTTGCCAAATAAAAAAAAATAAAAAAATGTGGAAACTGAGGAGACTGATAACTGACCTGATGTGATTTAATTCATTTCAGACAAATTTGACAAAACATCTACGTTTGTCTTTTTTCTTTTTTTTTTCAAGAAAAAACATGAATTTATTCTCAAATTATTCTGATTAATTTTCCAGAGTCAATCCCACTTTATTACTAGTACTACTACTTTTTTGACTTTTTTTCCTTGACAAATCCAATGTTTTTCATACCCCAAAATATTGAATGACTTAAATCTTATTTTGATTTTGAATTTATGACTATTTGGGATCGGGGAATCATCATCATAAAATAAAATCAAAACATTTTTAGTTGTGTAATAGTGTTACTTTTTTTCTGAAAAACAACTTTGATTCTCATGTTTGTCACTTTTTCTTTGAAAAAATAAGACTGTATTCTAATAGAATTTTTAGACTTTTTTTCCCTCAAATATCTTTATAAAAAAAAAATCAAACAAAGCTTCAGTCATGTAACGACGGTTTTCCTAAAAAAAAAAAAGCGAAACAATCGGTGATGGACGAGTACCGGTACTAAGTATCGGTATCAGGCCAATACCGGCCTTATTTCAGGGTATCCGGTACTTATAAAGGATGCTGATAGCGGTCACCGATACTTAAGGCCCAAAAACTTAATTTATGACATCATATGTAAGTCTTCTTTGCTACCATCGTGCGCTTCAGAAAGATAAAAAGGTCTGTCATTGTGTTAATTGAAATTGTATGTATTATACGTACTAGTGGTATCAATACTTGCTATTCTGTAGGTATCGGTGAGTACTCAAAAGTGAATACTAGTATTTGTCTGGGGAAAAAGTGGTCCTGAACAGCTCCAATAATGATAATAATAATAATAATAATAATAATAATAATGATAATAATAATAATAATATGAATTTATTTGCAATTTTTTTTCTCAGAAAAATACAGTTTTTCCTCCCCTAAAACATTTTTTCCATGTGGCTTCGTTGTCACAGGGTTGTGCCTTTTTTTCCTTAAAATTACAATGTAATATTTGTGTAGGGTTATGACTTTTCCTCTTGAAAAGTATGACTTAATTCTAGGAAGATGCTGATTTACGACTCTCGAACCACACAAAATGATATGTTTTGGCGTCACATTGTGGAATCTTCAGAGACTGTACCTGGGATTCACGTTTTTGAGACAACATGAAGTAATACAATCGAAAAACCCTGCAGAAATATGCTAATGGAGGGGGATTTGGCTTGTGGCTAACGAGCAGGCCCGTCAAGTTAATATTTCCAATATGAGTCTATATCCTCTTTTGATTAAAACTTTCCCCTAATGATTGTTTTGATTTTGCTGTTTCTTCGGGGGGAACGCCTGGCTCGCAGTGGCATGTCTGCCTTTCCCCAAAGAGATTTTCAGCTGCTTTGAGCTCATTGTTTTTCATTTTCTGGGGCCGCAACTTCGCTTCACTCTGCGCGCGCTCTCATCAGCATAACGCTTTTGCGCTCGACTCACTTGGATTTCCCAGCGGAGGAGCGAGGGCTCATTTATTTGCTTTTCACACTACTTCCAATAAATGCCAGTTGCTAATAAGGGCCGGTTAGCCTCGCCTTTTTTGGACAATGCTACCGGGGGGGGCAACAGTATAGTAGGCATCCTATGCCAAAAAATGCAGTTTGGTGCCGACCACATCAATAGTCAGTTCATCGATCAGTAATAATAATGTTTGATGCAAATGATCCCAAAATGTGTTAACCCCCACACAATTCTTTTACAAATACATTTTACAAATGTATTCTATTAAGATTACAATTTTTTTTCTCAACAACATATCAGATTACGACCCCCGAAAAATGTGCCTTTATACTCAAAAGGGTACAATTTTTTTAATGGAAAAAGTACAACTTCATTGTGCGGAGATTTTATTTTATAAGTTTATTCTTGAAAAATGTGATTTAATTCTCTTCAAATTCAGCCTTTTTCACGTAACTTTATTCATGGAAGACTACAACTTTTTTTGCCGTTTTTTTGTTGCTGTTGTTGTTGAATTTTAGTAGTAGATTCTTTTTCTGCGGCCTTTCCCTGTCCGTTTTGTTTTGTTTTGTGGTGGAGCCCTCTGCTCCTATAGTTAGACTCAGTTTTCTTTATTTCAACTTTTTTGAATGAAAAATCTGACTTTTTTGCGCGATGCTAAAAAAATGTATGGGAAATACGACTTTATTCTTGTGAGATTGGCAGTTAAAAAAAATTCAGACTTAATTCTCATAAGAATACAACTTTTTTTTTGCTGAATTTATTAATGTAAGATTACAATTTTTTTTAAAAACTTTTTTAAGGTAGGTAGGTAAGAAAATAGGTATAAAAAATACACAGAAAAATACACCTTTATTCATGCAAGACTGCTGTTTGTGAAATGATCACCTCATATGAATTTGGTCTAGCAACAACAGGACTGGTAAAAATTTTCAAACCTGTATGTAAATGATCTTGTTTGTTAATACATAGTCATTTCGTTTTCCATAAATCATCTTGACATTTTCTTTTCTGGAAACTACAGCGTCTTAATGGACATATTAGCACTACGAGATCAGCGAGGCGCGTCCCTTTGCCCTTCACTAATGTCCGTCCTCCAGTCAACAGCTGTTGACACGCTCTCAATTATGCGGCAGTGTGCCTCGGCGTCGGACGAGATGAACGATCGGCCTAATTTGTGTCTTGGGCCGAGCCATCCATCACGCGTGGGAGAGAGTGTCGCCTTAGTGAAGAGAAACATTGAAGTGAACACTTTGGTGCCCACCTTGATGTTAAATGCACTCAGCAGACACTTCATTACATGCGTGCTGTGTGGTGTGTAGGCAAACGCATTGGCCTTGTGTGTATTTAGATTTAGAGACTGTTCAATTGGTCCCAAAAAATGCTTATTCAGTTCCTCAGTTAGTTGGTTTGGCAACGCATCAGCCAATCAGGCTGTGTGTTTGTTTGTTTGTTTGTTTGTTTTGCAGTCACTTAGTCAGTTATGTAGTTAGTCGTATTCAGTCGTAAGTCAGTCGGTTTGTTAGTTAGTCCGTTAGTTTTGTTGTACGTAGGTACTGGCAGGTAACTAGGAAGTCAGTTATATAGTTATGTGGTGAATCAGACAGTCAGATCTTTGGTTAGTTAGGTTGTCATCTAGCCAGTGAGTTAGTTGTTTGGTAAATCATTCAGTTAGCTAGTTAGCTAGTCTATTAGCTTGGTTGGTTTTATTAGGTAGGTAGCGAGCTAGCTAAGTGCGTTATATAGTTTTGTGGTTAATCAGGCAGTTCTTCAGTTACAGTCAGTCGGGTTGTTATTTAGTCAGTGAGTTAGTTGTTCAGTAAGTTAGTAGGTAAGTGAGTGTGTTCATTTGTTTTGTAGGTAGGTAGGTAGGTGGTTGGTAGGTAGGTAGGTAGTCAGTTACAGTACGAAGTTACATGGTTAGTCAGTCAGTCAGACAGTTAGCTAGTCAGATGTTATATGGTTATTTACTCAGTAAATCAGTAAGTTAAGCAAGCAGTAAATGAGTCGGTTACATAACGAGTAAGTGGTTAAGCAAGCAGTAAATGAGTCGGTTACATAACGAGTAAGTGAGTTAAGTAGTCAGTCAGTCAGTTAGTTAGACCAGTGGTCCCCAACACCGCCCGCATAGGAGAATATGTTCCAGCCGCAAATATACTTGGTACCCCCACATCAACCAGCCACCCCCACCACTGAGTTAGACAGCCACCGCCTCAATTGTTGGGTCAGGTAGGTAGCCAATCAAATGGTCGGTCCATGATTTATTCAGTCAGTCAATTTGTTTAGTTAATCAATCTGCCAAAGGTTTTATGGGGCTAAATTCTCGCAGTCGAGTCATCACAATATTATATGAGCAGAGATGATTTTCTGTACAAGCAAAAGAAATACTGCGAGTCAACATTCAGTAGGATGGAGGAAGACCTGATGCAGTCTGTTGTCAACCACCACGTCGTCTCTCATGTCCCTTCAAATTGTTGACTTTTAGTACTTTTTGATGCTTCTCATTGGTGATGATGCCACAAGAAGAACATATCCCTTCATTTGCTGCCCTCAGTGACAGACGTTCCTCCTATTTGTGGTGACACCATCCCAAGGTTGATTCTTTGCCATGCCTTTTGAGGCGTTTCTCATTCCGAAACAAGCGCTGCACGCCTCCGCCTTCATTAGCCCGTCCCCGACTTGCATTTGTCACCCATGTTTTGCTTTATGTTGCCGCGTGGATTTCCACCTCCGCCCCTCGCTCCCCTCCTCGAGGGAAATCAACTTGACTGAGCGACAAACATTCCGTTAGACAGGTCGTATCATCTCGGGCATAAAAACGCTCCATGTCAGGTGAGCACAAGGACGACAAAATAAAGGGACTTTTTTTTTTTTTTTTTTGTTACATTGGAGTGTTATGTAAGGATATGCGGGGAATGCAGAGCATTAGTTTGAGTCGCCTTAAATCCCACGGCAGTCAGCTTTACGAGTGCTCCGTCGAGAGGCTTACTTCACAAAATGTCAGACTTACTTTCCTCCAGAGTGCTGATGATCACTTTGCAGCTCAGCCGCCGAAGAAAAGGGATGGAAAAAAAAAGAAAGAAAACGTGTACGTGCGCTTTAAAAGCGGTGAATTCTCGACACTTGTTGGCAACGGCATACATTCCCACAACCGTGCTCAAGTTGATAAAACCACACAATTGTAAATTCTGCAATCGCTTAGTTAGGTGGTCGTTTGTTGGATAGTTAGTTAGTCGGTCCGTCAGGTAGCTCATTAGTCAGTTAGCCTGAAGATCGGTGGCTGGAAAGTCGTTAATCAGTAAGCCTATTCATTCATTTAGTTAGTCAACCAGCCAATTAGTCAGTCAGTCAGTCAAGTCAATTATAAGTCAACCACGCATTCAGTCAGTTAGTCAGTCACCCAGTTAGTTGCTTACTCAGCTAGCTAGTGAAGTGAATTTCTTTGATGTGGACAATTCCGGAAGTTGCCAGGAAAACGAAAATACAAACTTGTACCTACGGCAATCCAAAATTCCGCACGTGATCAAACCTTTCCTGCTTGGTTATTTATAGGGCAGAAGAATAAATAGCTAAAGTTACTTCTTAATGATTATGCAAAAGGTATCCGCTTACACCCCAGAAGCTCCGCCCATCAATCAAACTGGGTTTGACATCAAAGCTTAATCCAATTAGGAACCGTTTTATGGATTAAATAGCATCACATTCCCTTCTTTCATCCATTCATTCAGTCATTCATTCATTCCAACCTCTTTACATGCTACACTATATTCCACTTCCTCATTAACTCACTTTAATGTCATGGCTATTTTGCTATGACAAACAAACAAGTGGCCAGCAGCGTGTATTTGCTCAACCACAGATGGGGGAGGCATCCGATAGGTCAACAATGTGAAGCATATTTCAGATTTCTGGGGAGATTTCCCGGCAGCCGAGCTTCGCAGTGCGACAGGAAGTGGCACCGCGAGCTAATGCCATCGTTCTCATCACTCCTCCGACGCACTTTTTATAGACGTTGTGTATATGCTAATAAACAAAGAGTTACGGCACAGTAAAAATCTGGCGGGTAAACAAGCAACCGGGGCAAAAAAAAATACGGTGCGAGTCAACCTTGAGGAGAGGCGGTGGTGCAGTGCGGCCGTTCACCGCCGCCAATGCTCATGACATTAATTAACACGGCGCCGCCAATCATGTCGCCCATCTGTTTTAATCACAGCCGCCACCGGGATGAGACTCGCTTGCCTCTTTCATGCGGCGAACATGCGGCAATTTTGACCATTTGTGCCTTTTTGCATAGAAGTCGTCCAAGCGCGAGGTCCCGCTGGCTAACAAACTGACAAACAGTCATTTTCAGTTGTGGAGGATTTATTTTCCTAATCACTTTCCCACAGACACCTATGGAGTTGTTTTTCGAAAGTAAAAATCAACTTTGTTTTTATTTTATTGTGTTCCTTTGATTTAATGATTTGGGGATTTTTAAATGAACTGAGTTAACTGTTTTTCATTCTTTTTTCACTTCTCATAGTCATGTATTTTTCTTTTTTTCGGTTTTTCAGTTTTGAATGTATTATTGTATGAACTGTTTCTAATAATTTAACACTTTGGAATCGTCCAAAAAATAAAGAAATAAACGGAAGTCTCAAAAAGTAGAAACAAAGTAACAAACAAACAACAACACTAACGAGACGAGACAACGAGGGACACCTGGACAAGACGCGAGGAGTGGCCGAGGGAGGGCACCAAAACAAACCACAAGAAAACAAGACATGACATGAAACAAAACTGAATGTATTCAAAACAAGACAAACCTCCAGATCATGACATATGCCGGTGAGTACTATTGTTGGGTTAGGGTGTTCATTGCTTCTAAAACCGTGACTATCTATGCTAACCATTAGCATGTCACTGCCGTTTTGCATTGTTTGTCCGCATCGAGCTACGCAAGAAAATAATAATTAGCCGAATGACGGCCGGTATCTTGAAGAACTCTCATAATGTTGTCCTCTAATGGCTGCATTTGTGTTGTCTCTGGATGGCTGTGGAGTGTATTTGAGTCTCCACGTGTAGGAGGAGGTCGTTGCAAATCAACCAGCCATTGTTGATTGTTTACATGTCATCCACAACATCCAATTGGAGACTTTATGATGGCCTGGCTTGTGGCTCATAAGTGTAAATTACAAGGATAGAAAATAGGAAAAAACAAAGCGTGACAATAAGTCATGAACGGACTCCCACTAAATTCCGGCATGCAGGCATCTAATTTTAGTCAATCACAGCCCAGATTTTTACCCAATACAGTTTTATACTCATTTTAAAAAGATTTAGTTATGTTCTATTATTACTAGGGATTTTCAATACCAATTTTTTCAGGCCAGTACGAGTATTCACTCTTTGAGTACTCACCGATACTGAGTACCGATACCTCTAGTACTTTTGGTAGATTTCATTTCATTTCACACAATGACAAAATTGTGAACAAAGACCTTTCTTGGTGACACAGATGATGACTCTGTGCGATATAGGGCCAACTACTGGTGAGGAAGATTTGCTCAATGTCAAATTTTTTTGCTTAAAATAAGGCCACTGATACCTGAATAGCAAAAATATGCATATGATTAATGGCCATTAAATGCATTGAAGAAAAAAAAAAAGGGTGATTTTTTTTTTTTTTTTTTTTCAAAGCCAAATCCATAAATAATCCGAATCACGGTATCTGATGGTTATATGTTTATGCAGAAAAATAATAATAAATCTATTTTTATTGAATTCTGTATTTATGTTTAGGTTTTATTTGCCTTTATTTGAATGTAATCCTAAACATTTATGTGTAATAAATCAGACTTTCTTTAGTGTACCACAGATGAATTTGTTGCTTGTGTTGGTTTAATACATGGGAAGAGGACCTTGAAAAAAAAAGATTAAATCGCAATCGCAATATTGAGGGGTGGGTGGGGGAAACGCAACGAATTATTTTTCAAAATGGTGCAGGCTTAATCAAAAGCGTGTTACTAGTACCAAGTTAAAAGCATGAAACTTTGAATGGTTGCCTTTGGTGTTTGCCGTGAAGTGAGTCCACACCTTCCCCGTCCTCTGCACGTCCTCCTCCATCCGCGTCCTCTTTCATTATCCGCCCATCGTCGCTGGGACCGCTTCCTCTTAACTCGCTCTCTCATCTACTTTACGGCCGTCTAATTGGATGCCAATCAGAGAGGACGGCTGAGGCCAGGACATCCTGAGTCACGTGACTAAAATCACGGCTTGCCAACATCCAGTGCATTGAGGGAAATGCATTTGCAAAGTTGCCTTGAGTGATGTTGTATGGGTGATTTGTGTTTGCTTTTTGGTTGACTTAGTTTGTTTTTTTCATTTATATTTTCTAGTATGCCACCAATAATTTTTGTTCTTTTTCTTCAGTTTTGTATAGGTAACAGTATTTTTGTTTCTTAATCTTTGTGGATTAAAGCAATTTACAGCAAATATTTCATCTTTTGCTTTATTATCAATAATTGCTGTTTTCAATAATTTTACACATGTATTCATCATTTTGGGGTGACGGATTTTTTCCCAAAACCCTAAAAAAAATTACTTTTAATGATATTGTGTAATTATAATTTTACCCATGTGATTAAAAAAATATGATGGATTTTTTTTTTCTAAATTTTACAGTTGTAATACAGTATGTACATGTATGTGATTTACCTTTGTAATGTTGGTTTTAATCATGTTTACTATCATGTTTTGAAATATTTTTTACAAAGATTTACAGATTTAAAAAGATATAGGTTACATTTTTTTCCCTTGTTTTCCTCCATAGATTTTTTTGTATGGGAAGTCAACCCAAACATCTTTTATTCAAGAATATGTTCCCAGCAGGCCCACTAGTTGAAACACGGCATTCTGATTAATTTAGCATTTGTGCAATTTGAGTTAAGCAGCAAAATGCGCTCGTTTTTAGCCATCTCTGGGGGCGGCCATTTTGTCTTCTGTCGACTGAAAATGACATCACAACTGCACACAACAACCAATCACGGCTAACCTGTTTTCTGAATCTGAGCCGTGATTGGTCGTTGTGTGCAGTTGTGACGTCATTTTCAGTCGACAGAAGACAAAATGGCTGCCCCCAGAGATGACCAAAAACAAGTGGATTAACACTTATTCCACAAACGCAATATTTATCAGAATGCCCTGTTTCAACTAGTGGGCTTGCATAGAACATATTCTTGAGAAAAAAAATGCTTGCGTTGACTTCCCCTTAATACATTTATTTTAAAAGCAACCTGAGTGTTACAACTGTTCAGCAACTCAAATGCACGTTTTATGTTGAAAACCATCCCCCGCCCCTAAGCACTTGACTTTACCGCGACTATTCACCACGTAAGTCAATAATTTTAAACGCAGCAGGCTGATGGGTGCAAAGGGCGGGAAAGTGCCGGGCGTCCATCCACGGCCCCGCCGGTCACACCGGCGTCCCCTCGCCGCCTAATGAAAAATCCGTAATTACCGGCGACCCTCGCAGGCCGAGGCGCTATTGGTCGCTCGGTGGCCCCCGCGGGCGTCCTCTGGGCAAGGTCCCGACAGGGCGCCGCAGCCCTGGACGTGGCGGGAATATTCACGAGCGATGCCGTCGGCCTTCCATTGATTTGTCCGGGACAACTCGGGACGAACGGTCGTCTCGAACGACCGTGAGTCTGCCTTCAAAGTCGTCGTGATCAATCTGCCTCTCGGTTTAACGCGCAAACGCAAGTCCAAGGGCAAACGCGTAAGAGATTTTAAAGGCGCGAGTCACAAGAAGGGCAAAAAGAAAAAAAAAACAGTCCACCGAAAGCCAATTCAAAGCCATGCTGTTAAGTCAATGACTGCCGTGGACGTTTATCTTCATCAAGTGCAATGCGAGCGTTTACCGCCACGGTTGTCAACGGCTAGGCGCGGAAGAGGGTCTCGGCCAGCTCGTCGTCGAAATGTACGCTTCTACGTAACGGTGATGACAAATAGTCGTCAGTTGGCGGTGACGTTGCATCTGGTTTCCAGATCATCACAGCTTTTGAGTCGAAGATCAAGATTAGGCCGTGAATCTCGGCTTGTTACGAGGCTGAGGAAAACGCGGACAAGTTTAGGCACCTGACACTCGAACGAAGTATCCATATGTTGGTGTAAACAGAGTAGCGGTATTTGTAGGTAGTAAATGTTGACCATGTTTAATATTTCAGATTGTCGGGGTAAGCGAATGAGTCGGTCACTTGGTGGGTAAGTCGAGAAGTTGGCCAGTTCATGAGTCACCCACTCAGTCTGTCAGGTGGTCAGTAATTCAGTCGTTCAGTTTATTAGTCAAGCGGTGCACTCCATTTTGTTCCAATTGCTTGATTAACTGACAACGGGCAACGTTTTTGACAATCAATTCATTGATTGGTTTGACAAACTTTTGAGCCGTGGTCTATGCAGTCTCTCGCTTTCTCTTTCAATCGCTCTCTCTGCCGGTCTCTCTCGAGTGCTCTCATTATTTAGCAACCACCTCAACTGGATTTCTTTTTCCCTCCAATATGGCAAAATTGATGACGAACAACAAGGAAAATTAATTGGCTCGGCTTTGGCATTTAATTAGCGTCTAATTATTTTCCCATTCTTCTTTGTGCCGAGTCGATTAGCTGGCACGCTAGGAATCCTCAAAAGCTCATTTTCATTCATTTGCTTTTTTTTTTTTTTTTTTTTTTTAACCAGGCGCCGCCAACCGCGTTGAATGTTAAATGTGTGTGGGGGGGGCCTGACCAAGTTGTTCATGTCATTTCTGACTGGCGGGACACCGCGTCGTGTTCGCATTATCACATGCTTTTTTTTTTTTTTTTTGCCAGTACCGATTGGAATTGAAAAAGAGACTAGGTAGACTAGAGATTTCAACATGGATGCATGTAATCTGTTTTCAAGCTTTAACTGCCCTTCTTTGCAGAGCTAATCATGTAGTTCGCAGTTGAAGATCACTAAACAAAAGATAATAATTGTATGTTGGAACCCCAACAATGTTCAATCAAAACGTATATTTCATCTAAAAGTCTGCAAAACTTAATGCTAGCATATAATGGCACAGATAGCCTCGTGGGGATTAGCATAGCAACTGCGGCTATTACAAACCTTCAAACAACTGCTAGTCGAACAGACAGAGCAGAAACGCATACACTGGGTTGTTTTCCTAACCCGCTCGCTGGCTAGCTGTGGACTTTGAGCACATTGGGTTACTTCTGCCCAAATTTGGGTTCATTATTTTGACCCATCAGATTGGGATTAGAATCGCACGGGCGGAAGACCTGAAGCTGGTGGCAATTTTGGACGGTTGTGAAGTTGAAGTAAATGACTCATTGTTGTCGTCCCTTTCAGGGGAAAGTTGCTTCTTCTTCTTAGAAATTGTTGATAATTTTTTTTTTTTTATCGGTTTTTAACCACAGCTACACTGATAACCTGCTAACCTATTTCTTGGTAGCTCTAACTCCTCGGTATGGGTGGTTTTTACAGTTTGTTAGATCTAGACCCAACTTGCTAGGTCAAATCCTAAAACCAATGTGCCGAGTATAAATAACTCAGCGCTCGATCCCTTTTGGCACAGCTCTCTCTGTCTCTCTCTCTCTCTCACTCTGTCCATGCTGCAATGAGACTTGAGTAACATATTAGCATATGGTAATGACGGCGTCATGACGGGGTGTGCGCCAAAAGCCTTTATCCGCGATATATCGCAGGGTGTCTCTTTGTAACACACACACACACACGCACGCACGCACGTACAGTACATAACCTGGGCCACTCTGTGGGAAGTATGTAATTGGTTTTCCACACAAACAAGGCGTGAGACATGTTGTTGGCTCGTCACAGTTGCGGATTCAAATGAGCAGTTTCAAGGTTTTCAAGATGCGAGCCATGTTTGGATTTTTCACGCACTCAGCTGACTGTGAGGACGACCACAAGGTCTCATCTTCGATTTTGATTTTTGATGATTTCAACTGACCGGCGTGGACGACCGCGTTGCTTTCTGTGGATCCTGCATTCGTCCGTCTGGTTTTCAGTTTGGGACTTTTAGCTTTGAGCACCTGACGTTATAGTCCTTAAAGCTGATCACGTAGATAGCTATGAGGGTCGTCTGTGTCGGTGCAGCGATGTAGTTTTACTACCAGATGGCTGCGGTGATAATGATGATGATGACGATGATGATGATGATGATGATGAGCAGCAGCCGCGTGTCAGTGTCACTGGGATTCAAGTGTCTGCATTATGAATGTAAAAAGCTGTTTAAAAATACACTGAAGCCTTTTTCAATTATTCACGCCCCCCCCCCCACACCCGCAACTATGCCAGCCAGCAAATCAACAAAATTAGCCTGTTTTTTTTTTTTTTGTCTGTTGCAAATCCAAATTATTTTGACCCCAAAGTATATTTTTCCAATAAAATATTATGCTCTTCCACTAGATGACAGAAGGCACATCATTTAACCTGTATATTCACTTTTTGTAGATCGTTCTGACGGGTGGTATGCCGTGACATTTTTTTTTTCCGATGTCAACTATGTGCCTTGGCTCAATAAAGTTTGGGGAACACTGAATTAGTGGAGCAGCTCTGTACATGTGGTACATGCAGCAGACATATCGGAAAACATAGAAAGCCATGCACCATGTTGACGTGTATATTCACCAGTGGATGCAGCAATTCATCTCGAAGCTGCCAATTTGCACTCGTCTGCAGATCCGTGTATGTGGAGCATGCAGCGGACACAAAGACAAATAACCACACGCACACACTGCTTGATCAATTTTCACCGAGCAATCCAGTTTGTGTTTATCATGTTATTAGAAGATCATTCTTACAGCGCTGATAGCTAATCTGATTAGCCGATGCGAATCGATGCTGACACTGCAGCCCTGCTTACCTTTTGGCTTTGACATGATGGTGTTTGCGCGGAGTCTGGCTGTCACTTAAAAAAGTCAAACCTAGCAGCTAGATGATCTCACAATCTGGGAAAATTCTGAACGGCTTACTTACAGAAGGATTTTGTGAAAGAGAAAACTCACAAAAGATTGTATTTAACTCATTCGTGTATGTATTTGTTTTAATTCGTTGGATTTAACACTTGATTGGTGGGCGGGCACTCCAGACACCAAAACGATGTACACAAGCAATTAAAAAGTCACTTTTTTTGATAATGTGTCACCTTTAGACCATGAGTGTGTCTTAATAAGGGCAGTCTGTGTATCGCATTTAAAATGAGTTCAGAGTTATTGCCATTAAGGCTTTGGATGACTTGGGGAAGAAAATAAAATTAAAAAAGGAAACAGTCTTCATGCATTGCTCTTAAAAAAGCCAATGAACCAGAATGCGTGTGTGTGTATACTGCCACCTACCGACGTCATGCGGTACTACAAGTCGTCCAGGAGTCACGTGAATACATTGACGAGTGTTGAATGCGTGCCGGGCAACATTGTGAAAAGTGGTGAGCGCGTCTGCATTACAGTCAAGAGGTTCTGGATTCGATCCCCCACTCCCAAAAACATTCCGGGAAGATTATCTCAAGACTCCAAATAATTATTTTTAGTGAATGTGTGTTGCTCCAGCTCACCAGCATGCCTAGTGACAACAAGCGCTACAGAAACGAATGCCCGGAAGAATGGATGAAAGATGGAAGGATGTCAGAAAGTAGCTTCAAATACAACACTATTGACTGGTGATCACCGCAACTCGGCATGGAATAGGCTCCAGCTCACGATAAAGACGTTTATTAGCCCTCCTTATTCGATAACATTATTAGACATTATGAATATGCATCATGGGGATTATTAGCCTGTCTCACCTCTGCTTCTACGTGAACATAATTTGAAAATGCCAGTTAGCGTGTGTAAAGTAATTGAACACATTAACGGTTGACAAAACGGAAGCAAAATGCGAGCTAATTCCCGTAATGAGCTATGTAGGAACCTAATTAGTAACACCCCCTGCGGGGATTTTTTGTAGTTTTCATTATTCTCCGCCGCATCAAGATCTTTCCTCATGTCGCTTCTTTTTTCTTTTAAGTAAAGATGAGCTCTTTTATTGTAACACGGTAAGAGTGGGGGTCAGCCTTAATGGTTTTCACGGCGGACTGGAGCGCGCTATTTCTCTGCTTCACGCAGCTTTGGCTCTGCAACTGCAGCACGGCCCGTGCAGTCATTGTGGAGGACAAGTTGCCCTGCTGGTTATTTGGAAAATGGAGCTCAAAGAGGATTTACACCTATGATGCGTGGCTGCTGCCTGCAAAAATCCTAACCTGACAATTGACATATTGTCCACTGTCATAAAGTGTTTCAATGCGAGGTCTACTTAAAGACTAAGTGTGAAGTAAACTTGGGCAACCCTCCTTTGATATCATATTTTGACGGCTAAAACTATTTTCAGCATACTTTTGTTAGTTTTTCTGACGCAACCCACCCAGATTCATAGTTAGACCTATAGCAATGCGCTTAACAACGAAAATGCAAATGTTCGGCAATCTCCGGTAATCTTCGGCGAGTGGCGTCATTGGAAGAGCTCGAGTCGCCAGTCGCCCATTGTATTGTCACGCTTGCCGCTCTTTGTCATTCTTATTATTTTTTTTTTTTTCTTCTTCATTTATCTTATTTAAATATTTTTATGCCTCGGCGCTGTGTGGCGATGCATTGTTCACATTCAAGCTAACAGTTGTTTCAGTGGCCAAAAGACAAGAATAGGGCACGTAAACGGACCAGTTTGTGTTACAGTTTGACTTATTTCCACTTTAACCCACTCCCGATTCCAGCTGTGGCCGTCCGGGCAATGCCAGTCCAGTGATTTCGTTTTTCCTGTCTGCAGATCCGTCAGAAGCAACATTGAACTGTTCAACTGCATACCTGTTGAATTCTGAAATAAACACTTGAAACAAAACGTCTCGTTTACATCTCCCGATTGGTTGCAAGACATTGTAAACAGTAAAAAGCAGCCCATCGGAGGGAGCCACTGCCCTACGCATGAGGTGGCATGACTTTGTTGGAATCAATAGGTAATCTTATCGTGCGTAATTTACAGCACGGCACAGCATCGAATTTCAAACAATAATGCTAGGCTTTTAATCGTAGACTATTTAGCTTGCCATTCCTCATGTCAGTGGGTCTCGTCTCAACTCCGTGTCAGGTGTTTTTCGGGAACAACGTTTTCCTCAACCTGAGCATATGGCTCGTACGTGCGGTCCAACATGCATTATGCCAACAACCTCCTCTTCCTCCAGCTCTTCAAACATCTGGATCCCTTCATATACTTTCGAAATATCACTTTCTGAGTCCGTTTCTGGGTGGCTTTATACAGTTTCCCCATTGAGCGCTGCCAACGTTGTTCTTTTAATGACGTCCCACTTCCGGTTTTGAGCTCGTCAGCCTCTCACTTCGGAAAAACTGTGATTTTTGTCAAATATATGAAATAGAAATCTTTTTTTCATGCTTTATTTTTGTATAATGTTTAATTACTTTGCTTAAATTCATTTGGCATTTTCTGACTTTACTGCACATTTGGGCTTTAACGGATAGAGGTAAATTCAACCGCCTTTAAGATTCTCATTAAATGATTGAGAATTAGACAAAATCAAAATACCAAATTCTAACCCTTATCTGGAAAAAATACACAATGTGTAATTTTACAAATGATCTGTTGTTTTTCAGTTGTTATCATGAACATTTCTATTTAGAGTTAGGGTTATGCAATGTGGAGCAGAAAACTGTGATTAAACCGATTGTACAACATACTTAAGATAATTAACATTAAATTAGGAAAGCCTAAGAATGACATTACAGCAAGTCATCTACGAGTTTTACATTGGGGTGTTAAAATGTGTTTTACTTAAAGAGCAGGTTGTGCGCTTCAAGGAGAAAGTCGAGCTCGAAATTGGCTGTGCCTCTGCGGCCGCCGTATTTGTTGTCACAAATTTCCGCCTCCGTCTGCGTAGCATCGCTATCTTGGTAATAGTCTCACTTATAACACAATGGCGGAATATTCCAGCGTTAAATCAACCAAATTGGTTCTGAAGGGACAAAATAAAGGGTAAGTCAAGACATCTCCGAGGTAGATACAGCGGCGTGGCTTGAAATGACGATGTCGATTTGGTTGGGGCTTCAGCCATTTGTGCTAAATGCTAACAGGCTAAAGTAGTAGTGATGGAGTTAAAACAAAACTAGTTGTACTTGTTGTGTAATATGGTTTTCATGTGTTCATGTCACTGCAAAGCCTGAAAACATTAGTAAGCAGACCAAGAAGTGGAAGTGAGATAAGGTTATGTATTTTTTAACCGAATTCGGCGATGACATGCTGCATCCGCCATCGATGAGTGTACTGTACATGTGTGCACAGTGGTGTGTGTGTTTGCATGATGTATTTATATACGTGTATATGTATATATATATGTGCTTTTATTTTTTTTCCGTGAATAAATAAGGAACCAAATGTTATAAGGTAAAAATAGAAAATGGGACTGAGTTACACTTTCCAATGTTTCCACTTGATTCCGTTATTAATAGGAAAAAGAAGAAGGACAAAAATAAGAAGAGAAAGGCTGCAGACGATGAATCCAAACCGGATGTTGTCGGTATGCGCACGTCCTATTTTTTTAACGATAATCACAACCCAGTCTTGACATTTCACATACAGTTGTGTGTTTATAAATGTGGATTCAATTTCTTTCTCTTTCATCGCCAGGCGGTTGGTGGGCCATCCGCCATTTTAGCGACATCATGGGCACGGTCGCCATCGAGATGCACAACAATTCGTACATCCACGCCCTGGACACGGGGCTTTTCACGGTCGGCGCGCCGCACCCAGGTGAAGCCGCGGGCATTTTTTACAGAGTAAAATGTCAATGATCCTTGTTTGGTGCTGCTGTTTTGGTTATCAACAGAGTGCCAACGGGCTCAGCAATAACCCCTTGAATGTCCATGAGTGCAAACTGCGTTCTAGGTCCTACCTTTCATCGTGTCAGAATGGAGACATTTATTTGTGGGAGGTGTTTATTCATACAGTCGTCTTTGAGTTTCTGTTTTCAAAGTGACTAAGAGGCTTTAATTGAAGTTAAATTAATTTAAGTTTTGATTTCCCAAGTGGATGACGCACCACCAGCCACACCACTAGAGAGTGACGTCCTCCATTTGAGGAATGAAGGAGGAAAAGCAGCACACGCACACATCTCACTTGAAACGTAAACATGTTTTGCTGATGTTTTCTGTGTTCTAACTTCTTAGAAGCAATGTAGAAATTCAGCTTTGCGATGTCTTAACGCAGATGTAAGACGGAGTGGCCGAAGAGGGGTCGAGTCCGGGGCAAGGATGGGAGAGGGGCTGGGGGTAGAGAGGAGGCATTTGCCGCCGTCACATAGCGGCGTTCAATTTTTATATATATATTTTTTTTAAAGCGCTCATCAGAGGAGCTAGAAAACTGCAGAGAGACTCAACCCCTCCCAATTCCCCGTGTGTCTCCTTCCTCACATTCTCCTCATTGCCAGGAGATCAAAGAAGCACACCAGCTGGAATTTACAAGGGGAAAGAGGACTTATTTTGCACTTTAAAAAAAAAAAAAAAAAGATTTCGTAACTCCTGCACATAGAGGACATCCTGCTGAAAATGTTGACGTGGTCATCTACTTAGTTTCTCTGGTCCCAAATTCCAGTGGAATTTTTGATGGAAAATGCAGTCCATTCCTGAGTTTTTAATTCAACCATGTGCCTTTGAGTGCATTTTGCAGTCAGCTGTGGAATAGACGTCCAAGTTCTGCTACTGGTCTATTAATCACTGAATGGTTTGGTTCGTGAATACATTAAGGGAATGCTAATTGAATATGACCCTGTACGGCTTTGAGGTCTGCACATTCAGGTCAGTTAGTGGAGGACAGAGTTCCAAACAAACATGGTGAAGCCGCATTTAGCTGTAATGCTGCATGCAAATGGAAGAAGCTGCTAACAGAAGTGAAGTCAGGCCCGATTGTAAATGCTTTTAAATCCACTTTAAAATCGATGCTTTTTTCCCCCCTTCCATACCTATGATTAATGTCTTTCAAAGCATCTTTAAAATACATTTTTTCAAAATCTTGGTTGTTTTTTGTGTTAATTTTAGTCCGCTTTTTTTTTTTTTTGCTTTGCTTTTAAATGTCTTTAACTGTTTTGTTTGTTTGTGTGTGTGTGTGTGTGTGTGTGTGTGTTTTTTTTTTATGACATACTTTTAAGTCATTCACTGCCAGACATTTTCATACCCACAAAATGTCTTGAGTGTTGAGTTTTCATAGCGACTTGGAGTCTTTGGGTCTTTTTGAGGTTCAAGACAACTTGTCATCTTTTAGTGTTAGTATTTAGGCAGTGACTTTATACTTTTTAAGGCAACTAAGCGTCTGAATGTTACGTTTTAAGGAGGCTATGAGCCTTTGGTTGAATTTGAGTTTGCAAGGAAAGCGAGTGCCTCGAAGTTTGAGTTTTAAGGCGAGTAAGTATTGCAAAAGTAACAAAAAGCAAAAGCAATCTTTTTTTTTTTTTTTTTTTCATGTGACCCCTCCTCCCCCGCCACCCCCCCGAGCCTCGAGGAGCTTTTTGCATTATTAATGACTTAGAAGGCAGGTGTGAAGAAATTATGCACATTTTTTTTAACAATACTGCAGCAGAATGTTTACACTAAACACTCTTTGTTATTGTGTTTCAGAGGGCGAAGGACCCGATCCCCCTGAACAGTTCACTGCAGTCAAGCTCTCAGATAGCAGGTGACGACGCAATCTATTCTGCCAATCTATGAACCCCAAATCATGAACATAAATCCCGACTCTTTTGTCGTCGGTACTCTTTGCCCCTTTCCAGGATAGCCTTGAAGTCCGGCTACGGGAAGTACCTGGGCCTCAACGCAGACAACTTGGTGGTGGGCCGCTCCGACGCCATCGGATCCAGAGAACAGTGGGAGCCCGTTTTTCAAGCGGTAGCTAACCACCCCACTCGCTAAACTTCATGTTAAGGCCACTTAGTGCCTTTGAGGTTTGCTGTTTTTAGGTGACTAAACCTCTTTGAGCTTTTAAGGCCACTGCCGTGTTTTAAGGAGAACAAGTTGCCAGTGTTGACTTTTAAGATGACTAAGCATCTTTGAGGGTCTTTGTTGTTGTGATGTGTTGGGGTGTTAACGCGTGTCTTTGTGTATTGAGTTTTCACTTAGCATTTTTAAGTGTTTTTGATTGCTGACTTAAAGTGAATAAGTATGTATGTGTCTGAGCTTTTAAGGCAAAATTGTATGAAGTGTTGAAGTTTTAAGGTGGAGAAATGTCTTTGAGGAGATCAAATGTTGTTATGAGTCGGTGTGGTTTTAAGGTAGCTAAGCATCTCTGATGGTATTTGAGTGTTGAAGCTATAAGGTGACTTAGCGTTGATTAAGTCTGAGTGTTGACTTTAGTAGGTGACTCCATCCTTGATTTTGTCTAAAAATGTTTGTGGGTTGAGTTTTTATATGGCAGTCAAGTGTCTTTGAAAACACTCCCAACACGCTTCGCTTGCGCCTTAAAATGACAACAACCAATTGCTGTCAAGACAAGATGTATCTATCTGAGTGTTTTTGTTTTTCAAGTGACCGAATGTGTCCTTGAATCTTTCAAGAAACCAAGTGTCTTTGTCATTTTGAGTTTTTAAGGCAACTAAGCATCTTTGGCTGTTTGAGTGTTAGGTTTTTAGGAATGACACGTGGATTAAAGTCTTTGGGTGAGTTTTTTTAAGACCACAAAGCTCGTTCTCAGCGTCTTTGAGAGTTGAATATTTAAAGCAACTACATCTATGAGCGTTCAGTCATAGGCATTGAGTCTTGCCTTTTAGTGTCTCAAGTCGAAAATGTTTCAAGGCAACTTGGCCGTCTTTGAGTGTAGCGTAGCCCTTGTGAGAGCTGCCCTCAGCGTAAAAAAAACAATTGTTTCCTGACGGATCAGGGCAAGATGGCGCTCCTGGCCGCCAACAACTGCTTCATCTCGTACAGCGCCAGCGGCGACATCGAGGCCACGAGCAAGACGGCGGGCGACGCCGAGATGGTGAAGGTGAGGCGCGAGCGTCGCCGGTTCATCGCAAACCCTCACGTGACCTCTTAACGGCGGGCGTCTGCGCGATCGCAGATCCGCTCGTGCGTGGAGCGAGACGCAAAGCCGAAAGACGACATCGCCGACGAGGACAGAGGCAACGTCAAGTCCTGCGAGCTCAGTTACGTGTAAGTATGGTGGACATTCGCTTTGATGATATTTTCTCGGGGTTTAGAGTTTTCTTTCACGAGGGCTGCTTTCTTTACTTAAAACTTGTAACACGGTCCAAATTGCGTTACTGCCGCTTTTATTTCTCTCTATTGGCTGGTCAGCTGACTCCGCACAGGCTGCTCCGTTTTACACCGCACTTGATTTGCCTCTGACTAATAGACTTGGATTCACGTTAGTGCAAGTCAGCGCTTTTCTCGTTGTGCTCATCACTTTGCTTCACTGTTAAGTCCACGCGGTCGGAGTACACCGAACAGGATATATTTCCTTTCGAGCATAAAGCATAGCATTATGACAGTTACTCATCAAGAAAGTCAAAGCACCCCTCAGTAGTTTTCTGTCAATATTGTATAGAGTTGATCTCATGTGCAGGGTGCTCGGAAAGCCAGAAAAGTAGTTTGAAATGACCTCGAACAACTTTGGACACGGCGTTGGTTTCGCTCACACGCACGCACACACGCTTGACACCATGTTGACAAGCAAATTGCATCACTTTGTGCGCGAGCACGCTTCCGAGTCGACACGCGCCAATCAAGACGCGCATCACATGGAGCAACCGTTTACTGCTAGCTTCTCCTTTTCGTCCGCGCGTGACCTTTTGTTTGTTGTGATGATGATGATGATAATGGCCAGCCTTCAGCTTGAGTCTCAACTGCAAAAATAAAAGGTATTTGAAGGGGGGGTTAGCAAAAAATCAAGTACCAACTATTCGTCCCTGTGCTGCAGCAATTTACTGCAGCTTGATAGAATTGTGTTTACAAATGAAATAGAAGTGTGGATATATAACAAAATATGTCCAACAAAAATCTGGGTTTTAAAAATGTATATTTCTGTTGGAAAAAATAAATTGCTAAAAATAATAGTTTAGTTTGGGAGGCGAGGCTTATTTGAAGCATCAAGTGTGAGTGATTGGTTGTGAGTGTGCTTGGTATGTGATTTGTATTGTCTTGTGGATTATTTATTTAATGAATATTTTTTTATATTATTACTTGTATCTTTTTATATTAATTATATTTTAATAAAAATGTGACTTGACAGGAAGAAGTTTCAGAGTTTCCAGGACCGTCGCCTCAGGGTGAACGAAGAGGAGCCATCCCTGCTGAAGAAAGCCAGACTAGATGGAAAGTTTCACGAGGCTTTGCTCGACAGGTACCGCCCAAACAAATGTTTACACCATGCTACACACACGTCACTTTCATTTACACTCACTAATATTTGTGATGCATGCCATGATGTTGGCATATGTTTATCATTACAGGAGGAGCAAAATGAAAGCCGATCGATACTGCAAGTGAACTGTTTTGTTTGTGTTTGTTTGTTTGTTTGTTTGTTTTTTAATAAACATGGTCTTGCCCATTTGTGTTTTGTGCATAATTTTTATTTGTAGGTAAAGGATTCAAGTGAATCTACCGCAAAAATATGAAATATTTTTTGTAAGTCGTGAGTCTATAGTTAATGGTGGCCTAAAAACACCTCAGCAACGATTCAGTGCCATTTGTCAAAATCACATAAACATTGCACTTTCTTCATAAGCGTTGTGCAAGTGTCTTTATGTCACTCAATGCATTGAGGCTGTTGTTTCATTTCAGGCAATCACACTTTTATCAGACCTGATATACCCACATTTGGCACAAGAATACAATGTGTGCCTTATTCAATGTTTTCGACTTCCCATTCCCCCCTCGTGGTGACATCAATGCAACCTTACAAGACAGTTCTGCGTGGAAAGAAACATCACGCTAATAGAGATGACGTTTTCATATTTTTCATTGATCATATTTTCGTCATTGAACAAACATTGAATAATATTTGTGTGTATATATATATTTTTCCCCCCACAATTTTTACAATAGTACAAATTTACATCATTTTTAATAGTCTACATTCATCTAGCTAAAAACGTGTCTCACGCTTGGACTTAGATAGCTAAAAATTTCTTTTTATCAAGAGGAGGAACACCTATGTTAACTTCTACCTACTCTAACCTTGTTTCATAGCCGTATTTGGAGGGGTGTTAAATTTTTCATCGATTTATTAGAATCAGAATTGATCGATTGCGGTTTCTCCTCACGGTGTGATAAGCAAAACGAAAGCATCCCTCGTGAGCTACTTCCGTGTGGAAAGAACCATTGGCTTCTCAATGGTGTTTAGAGGGGTGTTTAGTTTAATTTCACATCGATACAATTTTACCCAGACGTATCCGCTCCTTTGGCCAAAACCCAATTTAAGCATGTGGTTATTAATATTTAAACAAATGACAACTATCATTACGACTAACTGGTGTGGGAGTGTTTTATTCACTTTTATCAACCTTGGTTCCCCCTCTCGGTGTCGCAACCGCCAAGTATACCAAGGCAACCCCCTACACGCTTCCGCGTGGAAGGAACCATTAAAAGGTGGTTCACTTAATTTTAAGTCATTTTTTAAATGACAATATCTCTTACATTTTTAAGCCGACCGATTTTAACGTTCTTGTATAACTGTGAAACCCTACTACAATCGTCTTTTTCCATCACTTTGCTCAACAAAACGTTAATTCACATTTATTGACATCGCAGACCCCCCCACCTGGTGGAACGTAAGTCGGCTTTGCATGGCAAGAAAAACAGAAACGGCCCCCCTTTCGAGTCATTTTAAAACATTTTGCCATCAGCGGCCAAGTTTTTACAAAATGGCTCGCATTTGCTTTCTTATTTTAGCTGCTTTATGCGCGGCCACGTCGTCACAATTTGTACCGCCGGTAAGTTACATTCGTGTTTTGGTCACTGTCTCGTTGAGGCAGCGTGAAGAAACTGTCACTTCAAACGTAACTATTGGAATAATGTTCATTACTCTGTATTTATTTATTTGCAGTATACAGAAGACTGTCGGACAGCAATGTATCCTCCGAGCGGGCCCACGTAAGTCACAGTCATGTTTTTGTTGTCATTGTGCACAAAACAATGTCATTAAGGGATGTCTTGCATGTGTTTTGTAATGGTTAGGTTATGGTGCGTTCAAGTGCACCTCGTTAGGCACAATGCTGGAAGTTTGCCCTCATTTTGTGCAAACTAGAAATGGAAAATGCACCCAAAATAATTTGAATAAATGAATAATTTACAGTATTCTAAGGCTGACAAAAGTCAATGTTCTGGTGTTGAGTCGACGCACAAACAGTACCGGAGAGAGCGACAAAATACGGATGGAAGTACAATATTGTTTACACTGCACCTGAAGTAAGCACACCTTTTGGAAATAAAGTTATTACTAAGAAAACATTTGAAATCATGAACTAATATGATAATACTTTAAAAACATTTCAGTGCAAATTAAAAGTGCAACACAAAGTAGGTGAAAAAGTAGAAAACGATTTATGATAGAAATTGAAAGATCTTTCTTGGGAATTAGTACAGTTAATGTCATTGAATTTGTTCATCAATTGCTTTGATTTTGTTTTGTTCTTATAAGTAGCCATGAAATTGTATATTTCGACAAATCTATCTTAGAACGGCAATTCAATATGTAAAAATGCAGCACGGAACAGTGAAAAATGTAAAAATGCGATATAATAGCAATAAACTACTACGGAGGAAAATAATGATACTAAGTGACATTGTTTTGGCTAAAATGTTTGAATGCCAGCAATTGAAAATGTTCATGTACAAAATCAATCAGAATAAAATAAAAGCTGAAAATTAGGTATGTTTTTTGTTTTTTTATGCTTTTCGTAGATATGATAACAACAAGCTACAACTAAGAAAAATATTTGAAAATGAGCTAAATTTAAAATATTCTGGGGGGGGGGGGGGGTGGTGGAGAAATAAACCTCCAATAAGCATTTTACACGAAAAATGGGGACTGATTCAAAACAAAAATGAAAAATGCATTACAAAGCAGAAAAACGATAGAAAACTGTAGCATGGTGAGCGACAGTAATAGCATAATTATTGTAAATTATTGGACTGTGTTGATTGAACTTGTTCCAAATGTTGCATTTAAAGCCTGATTGAAATTCAGGTTTAAAGGCGCCGTTAGCTGGTACACTGTGGACCTGGACTTGCCACCCAAGGACAGATGGACAGCCGTGATCACCGACAAAAAGACACAGGTGCAATATTTTTTCCACAGTCGTCATCATCTTTACAATTGTAATTTTATTATTGTTGTTATTGTCTGGCTCTTGCGTCTCAACGTACTGTTTGCATCCAAGTTGAAGAGCATGATTCAGGCCGTGCGAGACTTGGCCAACGCTTTTGTTCCCGGTGGGAAGCTCATCCAGCTGGTGGACGTCACTCTGGTGAATAATTGTTTTGGGGGTTTTTTTTCCTCAAAATAAATGATGTGCATATAGTTTGTAACCGTGGTCCATTTTCATGTTGCATGGCAGCCTTTGATTGCCAACACGCTCCCGTACCCGTTTGGCGACGAAATGAAAGGCATAGCGGCCGTGTCGGGAGTTCCTCTCGGTAAGCGGTCACTTCATTAGGTACACCACATATTGCTAGCTTGGTGAGTTCAGTGTCATTTTCTTGACACATTTTTTTTTTTTTTTCACGATATGATTGTTCTGTCGAAAGTTACGACTTTTTTGTGTGCGATTGCCACTGTCTTACTTGCTTGACCTTTGCTTTTGTAGATTTTTTTTTTCACCTTAGGACTTTTTGGGTGAACTACTTTCTTGTGGGTTTATGGCCTTTTGCTAGGGTTATATATTTTTTCTTTATTGTGTCTATTTAGTGGGATTCCCCCCCCCTTAAAAGACTTCTCTTTTAAGAGTTAAAATATTTTTTTGTAGGATTTTTTTTTTTTCCTCAACTCTTTGGATTTTTATTTTTTTTCTTGTATGATTATGACCTTATTTACTTCTAGGATTAGAAGTTTTTTTCTTTCTTTCTTGAATTGTTTTTTGGGTAGGTTTTTAAAACAATTACTAAAAAATAGATTTTTCTTTTTTTTCAGATTACAACGTTTGTGAAGGATTACAACCTTTTTCTTGTAGGATTGCTTTGATTTATAATTTATTTTTCATCTTGTAAGATTAGGATTTTTTTTTTTAAATCTCTGATTACATCTTTTTCTTGTACGATTGTCATTTTTACAATGTAAAGTTAAGACCTTTTTCTCATGGATCAGCAAAAAAAATCTTGTCTCATTTTGCCCTTTTTCTGGTGGGTTAGAGTTTTTCTTGTTGTATTATGACATTTTTTGGAATGTTAAATTCTGGTTATTTCCCCCGCCCCTGTAAAGTGCTCACGGGTTACTTTCCTAGTTCACCACATATTTTTTATTAATTTTTTAAAATGAATTTTTCTAGGCGAGGTGGTCCTGTTTAACATCTTCTACGAGGTGTTTACCGTGTGCACCTCGGTGGTTGCAGAGGACACTAAAGGTCAGTCACCTCCTTCCAAGATGACCTTTATTAGTCCCAGAATGGGAAAATGATGTAATCGAATCATCATCATCATCAATCCGTTAATGGTGTTGTCAAAAGTGAGCCAAATGCTTTTTTGTTTTGACAGGAAACCTCCTGCATGGTCGCAACCTGGATTTTGGTTTGTTCATGGGGTAAGAGTTGCCTGTTTTCCATTGGGGGCAAGTCGGGCCAGTGCCCCACCGCGTCCCCTAGATGGGGTTGTGGAAACACATTCTCTCCCTAGGAACATGTGACTGCGAAAAAAGACCATTTGAAATCTCCACCTGATGCTCGTGCCAAAATCTCTTGAGTGACGTTTAGACCAAGTCACGTCTTTGGGATTTGTACATTTGAGCATAATTACGCTGTGTGTGTGTGTGTGTGTGTGTGTGTCTCAGATGGGATGTGAAGAACAAGTCTTGGGTCATGAGTGAGCAGCTGAAGTCTATAGTGATCAACGTGGACTTCGTGAGGAACAACCACACCGTATTCAAGTCCACCAACTTTGCCGGTTACGTCGGCATGCTGACCGGCATCAAGCCTGTAAGTTCATACGCGCACACGTGCACACTGTGGGTATAAAAAGTCTACACCCCCCTGTTCAAATGTGTCCATTAGCTCAAGGTAGTCATTTCAAAATGTATTCCTCCATTATTGTGATCCATTACATGTACAGCTGAATTGGGGCGGTGGATCTTTTTGATAGGTTAAGTAAAAATAAACAACAGACCTTCCAACTGGGTATGTGGCTATGTTCAGAATGAACCAATCACATTTAAAGTCATGTTAAGTGGGCGTCGGCACACACCTGCCACCTTTTAACCCAAAATAAAGTTCAGCTGTTCTCGTTGGTTTTGTGCTCTTATGTGATGACATTATCTGGGTTGTTAACTTCTCTTTCCTTACTTGAAAATACTTAAAAAAAAAATAAATAAATAAATAAATAAATCGGTTGTGCAGAGGCAGTAGGTCAGGTCACATTAATGGCGGAAGAAGTTTAAAAATGTATTTTCTCATTTTTTTTATTCCACAAAAAACTGATGTTTGAACAATGTTATGCAGACTTTTTATGAAATGATCCTATGTTGTCTCCTTTGTCAGAAAATATTCACCCTCACCATGAATGAACGCTTCAGTCTGGATGGAGGATATATCGGTCAGTCACTTCTCGCAGGACTTTTTATTTATTTTTAATTGGAATTCTGACTTGGTATTCTGCCTTTATGTATAATCCAGCACGGAGCATTTTCCTTGTAATTGTAAAATGTAAAATGGTGGCTATTTAGAACTGCGACTTTGTTGTCCTGATTTAGCATGACTATGAAACGGATGCTATGTCCTCATGTAGGCATCCTTGAGTGGATTCTTGGGAAGCGAGATGGGGTCTGGATGAGCTTCCTCACTCGCTCTGTACTGGAAAATGCAACCAGGTATTTTGAGTTTTTCTTCCGGAAGAATTTAGCCCCATGAAGCTAATTTCGCTTATCAAATATGACATTAGATAAAAAAATTATTTACCCTCCCCCCCCCCAAAAAAGTCTTAAAAATCAATTTCCAGAAGTACACTGAAAGAGTCGAATGAAGCCAATTTCACTTTACAAAGTGAAATTTGGTTTGTCCATAATGAGCAGAGCCACAAAAAAATTCTCAAAAAGGCAAGCCTGCCGTTTTGATTTGAAATGGCTATTTTTGCATGGAGCAGCCATTTTAGGCTCATTTTGACCATTTCCAGGAGCCTTCAAAGAGAAACGTATCATACTGGGTTATTAAAAATACATTTTGCCCTGGAAGCCAATTTGACCTAACAACATGTAATTTGGTAGGCATGTCGACCATGAGTCTATCCCATTAAAAAAAAGGCCATTACCGGAAGTGCACCGAAAGTCTGGCATTTTGGTTTCTTGTAGCCACTTGAAGCTAATTTTGCCGGGTCTATCAAAGTCGAATTCCTCCCTCTGGAATGTTTTTGAAAACTCAACCCCTGAAGCCAGTTTTATTACTTAGCAGCATGACAATTGGCACATATATCTATCAACAAGTAGCCAAATAAAAAAAAAAAGCCTCTGGAACACATCCCCGGAAAGACACATGAAGTTTGCAATTTTGGTTTAAAGTTGCCATTTTGACTTGGAACGCCATCCAGAATTAATTTGAAAATTCAGCCCCAAAAGGCAGTTTGTCTTAGTAAGATAACATTTGGTAGACATCAGTAGACCCACAAAAAAAAACAAAAAAAACAGGAAGCCATGCTCGAATGGCAGATCTGCTAATTTTGGTTTGAAGCGGAACTTTAAAGACCATTTTTAGGGCCATTTCCAAAGACAGCTGCTGTGTGTTGTGTTTGTCTGACTTGCGGGTTTGCGATGCAGCTACGAGGAGGCCAAGTTTCGGTTGGCTCAGACGAAGCTCCTGGCTCCCGCCTACTTCATCCTGGGAGGCAACAGCACGGGGCAAGGTTGCATCATCACCAGATCCCGACTCACCAGTCTGGATGTCCTCGAGTAGGTCACATGTTCTTCTTTTACAAATGACTTGCTTACTTAGTTATGACATGAGATACGTTTTTTTTTTTTTTTTTTACCCAATATTAATTCTTGAAAATATGCCACTCTATTCGTGTAAAATTACTAATTTTTTCTTTTAATATTTCCATTTTTTTTTTTTTTTGTTGTAGTTTTATCTGAAAAATGTCTATTTGCTTCTTGGGAAAAAAACGTTCACAGCTTTACTTTTTTAAAATCCAACTTAATTCTTGAACAAACACCACTTTATTCATGATACCGATATATTTTGATTTATTTTTGTTGTAGAGTCAAATCAGACTTCATTTTTTGAAGAAGTGCTACGTCATTCCAAATGCTACTTTATTTAAAATGAAGACTTTTTCGTCAATATTTTCTTTTATATTTCACCCTTTTTCTCCGTATGGTTCCTTTTGTCTGACGAGTCGAAAGGACCAGCAAGCTCGTTGATCGCGCTTGGCGGAGGGAAACGCACACTTGAACTTGGAAGCCAAAACGAGAAGCAAAGTGGACTTTAGTGCTTATTCTCTTGTGAAATCTTTTATTGCTCAACGAATGACTGCACAAACCGCATGACCGAACGTTTGCATTCATATCACCTGATTGACTACAAAAACAATTCAAAATTGTGTCATGCTTTTTTTTTTTTTTTTTTTCCCCCTTATCTCTCTCTCTCTCTCTCTTTTTCCGTCCCTCTGCAGGATCGATGTGAAGCTGGGCCGCTGGTTTGTGCTGGAGACAAACTACGACCACTGGAAGGACCCGCTGTTCCTGGACGACCGCCGGACGCCCGCCGTCAAGTGCATGAACCGAACGTCACGCGCCGTGAGGACAATGCCATCACGCAAACTTGCCCTTTTTTTCTCGTACAATGAGGAATTATCTCTTCCAAAAAAAATGAGCTTTGCCCTAGGGCCGGGCGATATTGAAATTTTGACCGTTTTACCGTCTCATTACACCACGGTGTACGGTAATACCGTCAGTAATTTTAGACGTATTCTGAATCTCGCGCCGACCACTTCGAGTCTGTCAAGTATCGGCTGGACTCGTAGCCCAAATCCACGATTGATTTACCTTTTAACCATCGAACCCCGGATCAGTTTGAATGGGTTGATAATTGTATTTTTGCTGAGAAATTCCCCCCAAAAATGAAACATCCAATTTGACCAAATTGACTTTTTTCTTTCTTATACAATTATATTTTTTGCAAAACATTTTCGTCTGTTAACAGTTCAACTTTTGTCCTAGTCCCGTAGAATTGCATCTTTTTTTGTGTCACTTTTCTCCATAGAACTAATTATATTTTCACACAATAAATGATTTCTGTTACGTGACGCCGTCTTATCGTTTGACAGAACGTGTCCCTGAAGACGCTCTACGACGTGCTGTCCACCAAGCCGGTGCTCAACAAGGCGAGCGTTGATCTTTTGATGTTGAGTGTGTCTTCTTTCTAATCTGCCGCCCTGACAATTTTGTTCCTTTTTAACGCACCTGCAGTTGACGACGTACACTACGCTGATGCAAGTGTCGTCAGGCACGCTGGAGTCGTACATCCGCGACTGCCCCAGCCCCTGCATGCCCTGGTGAAACCGCCGTCGCCAACCAAGCAACCAGCCCCGCCTCCCGAGTGTCCCAGCCAATGGAAATCGCCATTTAATTCATTCACTGCCAGCCGCTTTAGAGCGTTTTGACTCAACTTTCACGACCCGGAGAATACGGCGTCCTGCGACTAAGTACTGAACCTACCATGAGTAGACTTGCTTCTCAAGTAATAGAACACGGTTTTTCTAATAAACACACCTACCAGAAAAGTGAGTGACACTAGGGTTTTTAAAAAAAATTTTGTGACATCAAACTGCACAATAAGACCGAGAACGGGTGCGATGATTTAACGACTGAGGTCAGAATGAAATGTCGTGCGTGACGATGACTCACTGCATGGGTGGAGTTGAACGTGGCCTTGACCAAGACAACGATGGCAAAAATTTAAAGTTTTTATTTTTTTTGTGCCACTAAAAGTGTGTTGAGCAACTGACAAAAGAAAACACGGAATGTCGAAAAGCACAGTTTTGCGCAATATATGAAATAGCTATGCAAGAATTTATTGAAGTGATTTTGGTTATTAAGAAACCCTTTTGAAAGTCTCAATCGCTTTAATTCAACCCATGTGCTATTTTGGATGTCATTGATGTATTGGTCCAAACAAACGTACCTTTAATTGTACTAGGCATTTAAAATGAACAGGAAACTGAGGGAAAAAGGGTGGTCTCCATTTTTTTCTATGGCTGGATATTCGCTGGTGACTGTCAACTCCACTTGATGAATTTAAACATACATGGCAGTAAATGAATGGAATTAAATTACCCGTTTTTGATGGCATGCTCAAATTTAGTCCATTTTGTGGCCTTGGTCAATTCTAATGTGTACATTGTGTCAATGCTAATAAATATTCCATGTATACGATTGGTTATAGGTGCAGGATGCCAACTATTTAATACTAACACCCTCCTCCCCCTTCCCCCAATAGTTAAAAAAGTACCTCTAAATGTATGTTGTTGTTTTTTTTTTATGGTATGGAGTATGGACACTTTTTCCCTTTAAGCACCAGATTGCGCTCAAGAATTTAAAATTCATTGGACCTAATTGTTAAAGGAAATGTACAGATGAGATGTTTTAAATGTATAATTACCGGTACAGATCATTTTATTGATGTACTAACATCAGGCTTTTACTGACAATTTGAACTCATCCACTACCAGTAACAGTTACTGTATTTTTTCATTTTTACAAAAAGTAATTGATCTGAATTCATACTTGGAAAGTAGGGAAATTCTTTCGTAACATTACACCCATTTGTACTTTGGACAAGTTTGATGTAAAGTTCTGCTACATCAAGATATTTGAGAACATTACAGAGGTTTTGTGACAATACTCAATTTTACTCTATTTTTCAAATTTACAAGCTTTTTGTGTAATCAAATCAAATAAAAAAATGACAAAAAACCTGACAGTTCTTGTGACTTTTTCTTCAGTTTTTCCTCAAAATATTACTCTTTTCCATCATTTCATCTTTGTTCCTTGTAAAATTATTCCTTTTCCTCTTTGTGATTTGTCATAAAATTATGACTCAAGAAATAACAGTGACCAATATACCAGAAAAAAAAAACATGTAATATAGTTAACGCTTACGTGGAAAATAAGTGAACATTTCAGTACATCTTTTGTTAAAACACCCAACATTTTATTTAAAACATAACCGCCCTGACATGGAAGTGAACACAGAAAGTCTGTTTACAGAACAACGCAACAAGACAAAGAATACGTATTAGCTGTGTGCGAGTTGCATAAAACGACCAGGAACCTTTCGCATTCACGGTCCAAACTAATGACTAAAAAAATGTTCAAAGAGGTTTGAACTCGTCAGCAGCGTTGACATTAAACCCCGCCCCACACCCGACACACTACGGAAGGAAATCAAAACTACCGGTGCTAACTTATGTGTGTGCAATACAGCTTATAGGACTACTTGAAAGTATCATTCAAATCAACTCATTGAACAGAAGATGGGGCAAAACCAAGCTCATCGGGAGATGCTTCACTTCGCGGCTTATTCAGAAGATTCTGAAACACACAAAAATCACTTGGAGAATAAATAAGATTTTACAGGTAAAAATGTTGCAATATTGTGACAGTGATAGTTGTGAGGATACGTTTCAAATTTTGCCAGGCGGAGAATAAAGTGAACATTTTACGGGGAAAAATTGGGTCTTAAAACTGTGTCACCGTTTTACAAGGGTGAAAAAACAGTCTGAAATTCACATGAAAAATTTCTAGCATTGTGAGAATAACGCCAGAATGTTACGCTGAAAAAATAGCGACAATTAAGCAGTCATTTTATGAGAAAGACTTAAAAAAAAAAAAAAAAGTCTTAAGAAATAATTTTAGTTTACATGAATAATCCATATTTTTGCAAAAAATGATATGGGAAATAAATTACAAGGGAGAAAAAAAAATGCCCATTTTACAAGATAAATCTGAATGTTAGGAAATAGTTGTAACGTTCTTTACAAGACAAATGTGAAAACAAATTTTAAAATAAATAAGATAATTTTCTATTAATTTCTCATTAACAGTCCTATTCCTGGAATGTTACAAAATAAAGTTGGAATTTATGGTAATAGTAAAAAAAAAATTAAAACATTAAAAAGACTATTGACTAGACATGACTGTGCAATTTTTTCATGCGACATTTGGACTATTCTCAGAAAATTATGTATTTTTTTTTATTGTAATACTACTTTAGAGCTTTACAAGCTCCGTCTAATTTTTGATTAAGATTTAAGCTTGGCTACACTTGTGTAGTTTGAACCAATTATTGTTTTGTGTTGGTACTTAGTGTTAGAAGTTTGACAACCACTAGAATACTATTTTTCTTATTAAAAACATGTTACAAAGGAAATGGATAAAAGGCATCGCCATTTATTTCAATGGAGAAATACGATTTGAGATACATGTGAATTTTGATTTTCCGGTTACGCGCGGATGGGAAAGCAAAAAAAAAAAAAAAAAAAAGCTTCCGACGACGGGCGCCCCGATTAGAAAACCCAACCTGGTTCCTTCAGGTGGCCGCCGTTTCCCACGAGCCCCGGCGGCGCTGCCGCGTCGCCACTGAGAATTTCCACACGTAGGTCGTTGGTCTGCTGCTCGTCCACAATCCTCTTCTGCAGCGCCTCCTGTCGGGGCAGCCGTCGATTAAATCGGTCGGTTTTCCCGTTTGTCATTTATTTACCTGGCTGGTGACGGGCAGCTGCAGCGGAAGCTCGTCCAATCGGACAAAGTCGTCTTCGTCCGACGTCCTCTGGCTGCTGTTGGCGGAGACGGTTTCCTGCATTCCAATTGCACAACAGCGTTAGGAGGGGGGAAATATCGAAAACATGCAGGATAGCGCAACCGAAGCACAATTTTTGCCTACTTCATCCACTGCATTATGTGATGTTTCCAAGTAGCATCTCTTTGGACTTACGTCGACATTAATCATGACAGGGGATTCAGTGTCGGGGGTGCTGGCGGTGTGCGAGTCTTTAGGGGACGTGTGAACTTCGGAGCTTTTGAGGCTCTCAGCTGGAGCGGCGGCGGCGGCGGCGGCGCCAACTGGGTCCTCGTCTTCATCAACCTCTTCATCGGAGTTGTGACTCAGCGTCTCAGCGGGTTCATCTTCAGTCAAAGCCACAACTGACAACTGGCTGCTCTCGACTGCTTGGTGGGAGAAGGGATGGGAAATGAAAACGAGGGGAGCGTGAAACACGGGGGGGGAAGGTGTATTACAAAAACATTGAAGGAAGTGTCAACTAAAATATGAAGTTCTAAAAGAACATGTTTTGCGTGTTATGGATAGTTGCATTTTTACAGAAAAAAAGACAATGTAATAATAACAAGAATAAAGTAATGTGACGAGAGAGAAAAAATAAAAGGAATAATACATGCCAACTGAATTTTAATTTCAGTTCAATGATGTAATGACTAATATGCAGGTAAATTAAATGAAAACAAAGAAAAGTGTTATTTTATTTTTATTTAAAAAAAAAAAAAGCAGACAGCGGACAGCTTTGGAATGTCGCTGCCATGACTGATATGCAGATTGGGCAACGACTGCATGAACCTTTTTTTTTTTTTTTTTTTTTTTTTTTTTTTTTAAATAATTGGAGCATTTGTGACTTTTACAGGGAAAAAATATAACTAATTACCGGTATGAACAGAAAATAATATGTTAAAAAATATATATAAAGGAAAATACGTCGAACAGGAATAGTCATTACAGGACTTTTTGTACTTGTGCAGTTTAGTATTTTCACAAGAAAAAAATAACAGAACATTTATTTTAAATTCCCATCCAGTGTCGCCATCATACTGAATATATAGATGGGCAAAAGACTCCACAAACAATTATTTTCTTTTACATTTTAGACGGACATTACAAAAATAGAAATGAGTTGTTATAAAAACAAAAATAGAAATGAGTTGTTATAAAACGTATAGTCAAGTTAGTATTTTTAAAATGAAGATCATGGAACTTTACCAAGCATAATAAGAGAATACATGCTTGACTGATGGAAAAAAGAAAAAAAAAAAGCGATGTTAAAGAAGGCGCACCCACCGTTGTCGTCGGCTTCTTTCAGGTCACTTTCATCGTCCGGTTGACCCTGCAGAAGTTTTCGAGCACAAGTTGCAGGTTATCACCGCCTGCTACGAAGTAGACCAAACGAGCCGAGTGCAGGAAAAGCCACCTGTGGCTCCGACGGGCCCTCCAGGGTCGCCTGCAGGGACGTCTGCACGTCCACGGGCCCGACCTCAAACTCGTCCGGCTCCTGCTCGTCGTCGTCGTTCTCGTCCTCGCCACTGCCGTAGTTGTTCAGGGCCTGGCTCTCCGCTTTGGAAAGACCTCCGCGAAAGACCACACGTTGGGGGGTTAGCAGGGTGGAGGTTGGATTGACAGTTTTCATTGAGGCTCTTTTTCCCCCCGGGGGGGAGCGGAAATCATTTTTCTAGTTCTTTAAAAAAAAAAAAAAAAAAAAGTCATTCGTTTGGTGCTGCAAAAATGGCAGCCATGAATGACCCAAATATTGTTTGACAATGGTACCGTAAACTCCGCAAGCAATCTCATTTGAACTGCCATTGACAAGTATTATTGTCATTGATGTTTTCCGACTGGGATGGATTGGAAAGTAAATTTCAAGCTTGGAAACAACGTGGCTGACACACAGCCACCAGTAGATGGCAGTGATGCACCATCTTAAACATGAAATCTGCACTTTTTGTGAGTCCGCTGTTAGAAATGCTTGCATTTGTTAAACCTGCCTTTGTTCCACTGCGGATTATAAAAGAATGTAAAAAGGCAGAAACAACTTTTTTTTTTTTTTTTTCATATATCATTTTTTATTTATTTATTTTGTTTGTATTATAGCATTCGGCCGATTCACCGAACGTGATCATTGAGCAGAATATCCCGAGCGTCTTGAAAAAAGTCAAAAGGCTCTAAAATGGCCGCCGGTGAATATGGAAATATTTGACTGTACTAATAGTTAAACCATAACTTCATCTTTAAGTGTCTATATGTGTCATCCACATATTAACAAGCAAAACAATTCAATGCTCTTCCACCATGAGCATTATTTCATTACATCACCGCTTTTCCACTTACTGATGGATTGCGGCATCGCCTGAGCATCGTCAGCCTCTTCCTCGTCATCCTCGTCACCGCCGCTTTTCAAATCAGTCGGCAGGAGGGACGGAACCTCCTGCTCCGTGTCATCTTTATCCTGTGACGAAGGAAGTTAGAAATGACAACAACAACAAACAAAAAAAAAGCCACTTCTGCTGTCACGGTCAAAAGCACAGACCTTGTCTTCGTCGGGAGAGGCTGACGCATTCACTTCGAGCGTTGGGCTTCCCTAAATTGGAGGATAAACAGCAGTCACCAATGTTCCTTTTAGGCAAATAACTTTTTTTTTTTTTTTTACATTAAAAAAAAAAAAAAAAAAAAAAAGAAAAATCACCTTCAAAGTGCAATGGGCGTCAGTAGGAGGCTCAGAATTCTCCATCATTTGCCTGTCTTCCGGCGAGAGGGCAATGCCGTTGTCCAAGTCCTGCATGAGTCGGAAAAAGGCCAGTTCGTTGAAGAGGACGTCCGACACCTCCACCAGGAGGTCCTCGCCACAATCCTTCAGGGTTTGGCCCATGAAGCGACTGAGAGAATCCTAGCAAAGGCAAGGCTTTTTTTTTTTAAGGGGGCATATCATGAAAAGGGAACTTCTACAGCAATCCACCCGTAAAGCGTGAAATTAAAACAAAATTGTGTTTCTGATCTGCCTGTTTCAGAGAATTTGTAACGCGCGTAAAATGTCTTGATTATTACGCGCTACGGTGCATAATAATTTGGAACAGGGCATTTGAACCAACACGCCCTGTTATTTTTCCGAGGAAAGACGGTTTTCAATGAGGGGGAAAAAAAGCCCCACATGCGCCATCGAAATGAATCCCGGCCGTGGAACGCTCGTACCTGCAGGATGCCGCCGAGCTGCCGGTGGAAGAAGCGCACAAACTCCTTGCTGTCGTCGTTCTGCTGCGTGAGCGCCAGGACCTTGCGGCGCAAAGTCGTCAGCAGCTGCGGCGCGCACACCTCGTGCATGTTCTCCTACGCAAAGAGCCACCGGCTAGTCACATTTCATACGCGCTCCCACAATGAATTCATAATCACCAGTTCATTACTCGACAAGATCTTAGGTGGATTTCTTTAGTCGGCAACCAGAAATTCAGAGGATTTGGGCAACAATTTTACATGGGAGGAAAAAAAAAGGTCTTTAAACAATGACTGGATCACCAAAAGTAATTTGCGATTCATTTGATAACGGATTAGTCATCTATTCATTGCAACTCTAAAATCAGGATTAGCATTTTGGCCATAATCATGCATCTTTGTAACGTTGCCTTAAAACTTTTTTTTTTGTTTTTTTTAAAGCGCGTATGTAAAGGAGCCTTCCAATTGAGATAACCTTACGAAATTAATGCAGCCTTTTATTTAAAAAAAACCATTTATTTTAAAATGAAAAAAAAAAAGAGGGGCCTACCAATTAAGATACTTCTTACCAATAAAATGCATCCTTAAAAAATTATTTTTAAAACTCAAAACGAAGGAACTTCCAATTATGACCCGTCAAATGAAATGTAGCCTCTTGGGATATGTAAAGAATCAGGCAAGACACACTGCGGCGGCCCATAGAAAGTGTACCACTGCACCAAAATTCCGGTCGAGCTACCTTGAGGAAGGGAATGACCTCGCTCATGATATCCTTAATTTGCTGATTGAGCTGCAGGGTGTCGATCTGCGGCGAGTGCACGTCACCTGAGGCACCTCCTGCTCACAAACAACAGCAGAAGAATCATTAAAAAAAAAAAAAAAAAGCACATCTGAAATGACTTTGGAGTTCGAGCGTACCGTCCGCGGCTTCCGGAGGGGGAGGGGCGGCGGCGGCGGCCTCAACATTGCCGAGGTCCGAGTCCCCGGCAGTGCTCGTGTCCACTTTCTGCTTCATGCGCTCGTATTGGCGCATCCTGGCCAAAGCTTTGTCCAAGTGGATCACTGTGTTGCCTATGCAGTCAAACACCACATACTGATGGTTTATTTTTGCTGGTATTTAATAACTATAATGAGGAGACAGTGCATCAAGCGCTAAATGGGGGTTCATCTGCTATACCGCAGATTTTTTTTTCGGTGAAAGCATTTAGGTGCCCGTCACAGAAATCCACGGATAATATATATATATATATATTTTTTTTTTACAGATTCTGGTGATATAAATACTATAAACCAGTGATTCTCAAAGTGTGGTGGTACCACTGGTGGACATGGGCTCGCTTCGGCGGTACATGAAAGAATCACTGCTACAATACGGTTCAGTTGTATTGAACTTTTTAGTTACATCGAAGCTACTGCTTTTACTCACATTCACATTTAAGCTTTCGGACCTCTGTTGAAACTTATTTACCGAAGGTGTTTTTTTTTTTTAACATTTTTACTTGAAGTAATTTTTTGGGAACTTTTTTTAATATTCAAACTGTGCATAATTTAACAAGTGTTTTAGAGTAAGATTAAATCTACACTGCCAGTCACAACATTTGGAAACACTTTCTTAGGCTCTTGAATGGAGAACTGTTTCCAAACTTTTAACTGATATTTGATTCTTGAACAGCCTTGAGAGACGAGTGATTTGACTAATTGTTTTTTTTTTTATTGGGGGGGGGTCGTTGGCATTGTTCGGCCATACAAGAAACGAATGAAACTTGTATCTCAAGGCAACTGTGGTCTATCTTTTTGTTGCAGAAATTTTTGTGTTTAAATGTTCCGAATGTGTTACACGATTGTCTTTAATGAAATGTTTTTAATACGCGTGGGAGGGTTAAACCCTTTTTGTGTTATGAGCTCCAAATGGCGGATTTTCACCTATTGCGGGGGGGCCTGGAGCACCTCTAGACATACCCAGATCGTCCTTGGAAAATGGATCCAGGTTGGTAGACGACAAGGTGCTGTCATTACCCACGGACTCGATGTCGTCTCTCTTCTTCACGTTCTTCGCCACCACTTCCTAAAAATAGAGAATACACTCAACGTCCCTGAAAGCGGAGCCCTCTCTCATTAGGCACAAATGAATGACCCTCCTGAGAAATAGAACACGCACGCAGGCGAGGCTTGGAAGCACAGACTCTTCTTCAAACAGAAATGGAGACGTTTCATCCATCACTCGCTAACCAAGGAATTATTTAGACACAATCGGCCCGGCTCCCAATTAGCCGAGCGGCAACAGAACAAAGGAGACGGGCGACGCGCGCGGACGGACGGCTGGGGGTCACCGCTTACAGACTTGTCGTGCTGTCAAATCAACGTGAATGACGACGAAGGGGAGGCGAGGTGGAAAGGATGAAAGGAAAGAAAAAAAAAAAAAAGAGCTGATGAATGATGTAAAAAGGAGGAGTGGGCGGATGAAGATGTGAAATGAGATGGCGAAAACAGAGACGGGGGGGTTTCCCGCGGAGAAGTTCGCCGCTCCAAAATAATGCGAGGCGGGCAGAGAACTTTTACCGCGTCGCTGACGGTGGAGCACTCGCTGGGCGTCAGCTCGGACTGAGAGCCCCCGGCCCAAGAAACCGCACCCAGGGGGGGCATCTCCTGGGAGGCGCTCTTCTCCGCCAGGTGCCTGGTCACCAAATCCTGCGGGAGCACAACACGAGGCAACGTTACAGCTAACACATTTAGATGTGTGAGATGGAATATAGTGGACCATGTATGGTAGTTTCAAGAATGTATTATTATTTTTGCGGTTATTTGTTTTTGCAGTTTTTTTTATTTCTTTATAGGAGGGTTAAAAGTGAACAATGAAGAGGGCATTTTCACATGAAATGTTCTGATTTAAAGGGAACAAACAAGGCCAGCAGAAGTTTTATCCTAAATGTATTTTTACATTTACATTTTTTTTTTTTCAAGCTTTGCTTTAAACTTTACAATTGGACAATTTGACCCACAACATAAGAGGAGGGTTCAAAGTGGAATACATTAAGAGTTACATTAAGATTTGAGAAAAACGTAGATAAGACTTCAAATCATGACACGTTTTCGTGACGTCGGCTGAGTGGATATCTGAACAATTTGTGGCGAAAGTGTGCGTGATATCCTTTATTGCGCTGATGTTTTTTACTTTTTTGAAAGACCATCACAGAAGTGCGCTTGGTGGACGCAAAACAACAACAACAACAAAAAAAAAAACAGCTGAGACCAACATTGGTTGCTAAATTGAAAACATTAACAAAATACAGTTGGAAAGCTAACGGCTCACGAATTACTATCAAAGAGTAGTTTTACTTTATTTTAGTCTTATTATTTAGTGGTTACCTTAAGTTATTTTGTTAGCCAAATAGCAGCTTACTATACTATATATAACGTACAATAAAAAACTACCAATGTGCTTGCTAAAAACTGAAAAAAATATTCCCCCCCCAAAAAAATATTCAGTCATGCCGTTAGGCTATAATAATAATTATACTTGTTCAAACATTTCTTAAAACATTGCCTGTCCAACCAATACTTTTATGATGGCGGCAGTTGAAACTCTGGAACAAATTCGTCAACCCTTCCTGTGAGGCAAGTCACTGTTTTGAAATTGCAATTGAGGTTGGCTTGTATATTAACCTGCAGGGAATAGAGTGCCCTCTGCCTCAGGTAGTCCGTGTTGAGCAACTGCAGCTCGTGGAAGAGCTCGATGAGAAAGTGAGGCCGCGACTCGTTCTGGGATATCAGCGTGGCCACCTCGGAGTAGATGGTCTCCCTGAGCGCCTCGAACAAGGAGAAGTCGCTGCTTGCGTCTGCGGTTTTCAGGGACATTTGACACATTTGTCTCCATGTAGCGGCCGAAAACATCAGCGGCAAAAAGTGCAGGGCGCATGCGGGGCGTGCGCATGCGTGGGATGCTTTTTTTTTTTTGGGGTGAGGTGAGAATGAGGGGGGAAAAAAAAGGCAAAAAAAAAACAAAAAACTGATGCCTGATGACTTGCGTGGTGGTGAGTTTACCTGCTGCTTCTGTGCATGCAATTCTGTTAGAGAGGAAGGGTGTTCTCCAAGCATAGGCTGTCAGTAGGATAAATTAACAGTCAACTCCAAATGAAAGGTGACAAATGTGCAAAGAAAAGGCTTCAAAATAAACACAAGCTGTTAAGAGTTGTGACGAAAGACTAAATTGGCAAGCAGAGGTAGGGGAGCGCAGAAGTGCTTTCAGGCGTACCGGAGGAGATGTCATTGGGCTTGTTGCCAAGCTTGGTTTTGCTGTCGAGTTTCTCCTGCGTGAGTTTGTCCAGCAGATGCTGATCCTTGTGACGAGACGCCGCCGCCCTCTCTTGGTCAAAGTCCGCCATGCTGCTCAGGCTGTCGCTCTCCACGCCTGATGAATGGTGGGAAGGAAGTCAAGTACACATTTTTTCAGCTATCTGCATTTCTTTTTTTCTTTCTCTTTTGACTTTTCACTTATTTCTGGTATCTATACTTTTCTCTTGATTTGTCAAAAAAAAAAAAAAGTTTCCCCCCCCCCCCAAAAAGGACGAATGGCAGTAGTCCCCAACTACCGGTCCACGAACTGATACCACAGGGTGGGGTTGGTCTCTCCATGAAACGGCAGCTCATGCAGCTTCTGGCGCTCCCAAAAAAAATGTAATTCATCCAATCTAAAAATATTTTTCCAGTTGCTCTCATTCGTTAATGTAGTATTTTTTCAAATGTAATCCAACCAATCTAAAAATATTTTTCCAGTTGCTCTCATTAGTTAATGTAGCATTTTTTCAAATGTAATCCATCCAATCTAAAAATATTTTTCCAGTTGCTCTCATTAGTTAATGTAGCATTTTTTTGTTACTCGGGTGACAACATTAGCAAGCCTATGGGGGACATGTTTTGATATCATAAAAGACAAGCCTATGCTAGCTGGCGCTTGGTATGAAAAATAAAAAATAAAAACTTCCAACAGGTAACGTTTTTTTTTTTTCTTATTCACAGTAAAAGCACTAAGGGAAACATTTTGTGTGCAGAGACTTTTACTGTCTAGGAATGATATTTTTTTCCTATAACATTTCTGAGTGTGCTTTACTTTTACATTCGAAGACAATATTGACTTTAAAGAGACTTTTGCACCTCTGGCGAAAAAAAAAAATTGGATTATGCTGGTGTACCTTGGTTGTTCTTGTTGTGCCCTTTGCCCCGCTTGCGCCGACTTTTGCTGCGGGAGGCCAGATTGGCCTGGGCGGAGGCCTTGCGCCCGGTTTTAAAGGTCTTGGTGACGGTGGTGGGGTCGGCGCGGTCGGGCAAGCTGCTAAAACTGCCCTCCGACACCCGCTCGCACTCGTTCCGAGGGCTGTGGCGCCGCTGCGGTGGGGGGAACGAGGGAGTGGAGGAGGAGGGGCAGCGCTCCCCAGTTGGAGGAGGAGGATGATGATGCGGGACACTGTTGTTTGGGAAGGGGTTGTTGGACCAGCCCGTAGGTCTAAAGGCAGGTCATGCAAAAGAATGACGCGCGCAAGACCACCTGCAATGTAGCCACACCGAAAAAAGGAGACCTACCGTCTGTCGGTGGTGACGTTGAGAGGTGAGCGCTGGAGTGGGGGAGGGAAAGTCATGTACTCCGTTTTGATGGAGGTGTTGGGGTCCAAGTTCTGCTTCTGCTGGTCTGGACTCGCGCGATTAGCGCTTGCTGCACCCTGGGGGAAGTTGCCCATGGTAGCGGGGAAGAGAGGAAACAGGCTAAATCCTGCAGCGTTGTCAGAGGGAAAGGCAAAATCACAGTTAGTTATTCGTACGGATTGTCCTCTAATTCAAGGGATACTGTTTTCGAAAACGTTCCATTCGTTCGGCAGCGACCTCACATGCATTTGTAAAAACAAAGGGTGTTAATTAGCTAACTAGCTAATCGTGCGTGCCTTCTTGTGCCGCGTGACAATTTGATTGTGCGCCATTTCAACCCTCCAAGCGGCATATGTTGGGACAAGAAACCCCGTAGCGGCCCCTGCTCTAATCCCAATCAACCACGGGGTGTGTCTTCAACGTTATATATACTAAATGCAAATTGATCTACTGTCTCCCCTCAATTAGACACCTCTATTTTCAATTTTGCAGAATTGTCGTCAAAACACAGAATTAATGTCTTGAAAAAGAACAACAAAAAGCAAATGGTAGAAACAAGGGAGGAAAAAAAATCACATGTATCATTATTTAAGTCAACATAACACTCCAGTCCTGTGTTAATAAGTGAGAAGTGTTTGCCGACTACCCAACAAGTGAAGGTGAAGCAGCCATGGCTACAATTTTAGAAGAGATGGGCGGGGAAAAAGGACTAGCGTGTGCTAACCTGCAGCTGAAGCGGCTGGGTGTTGTTGTTTTTGCTGTTGTGGCTCCTGCTGCTGCTGTAGGAGCTCATTCAGCACCTGCTTCAGTCTAGAACAGCATGACAGGCAACATGTAAAAAAAAAAAAAAAAGACACTCCATCCAGATTACAAAGAGGATGACAAGCGAATGCCTTTTACCTTTGTACATTGGTCTGCTGCCAAGCCAGCTGCGTGTAACACTGGTTGAGCTGGTGCATGACCAGGTGGACCTGCGGCGACGTCAGGTTGTTGGGCAACACGCTGTACGAGCCCGTCATCAAGCTTTGCAGCATGTACGAAAGCATCTTGGGAAGGCGGGTAAAGAATCCGATTGAGTTGGCATTTATTTTCCAGCTGTGGCATTCATGCGCAAGTAGAGTGAAATTGGCAACCTGCTGGTCCTGCAGCAGCGTCTGACACATGCTGGTGCTGAAGTCCAGCTGCCTCTGGAGCTGGCTGATCTGCTCCTGCCAGTGGGTGGAGCCCTCGGCCACCGAGAGCTCAGAGGCCCAGCACAGGTTCTCCTGGCGTCTCGCGGTTGCAGGCTGGCTGGCCGACTGGTTCGAACTTCTGGGTGGTGGTGGCTGTTGCTGCTTGGTTTTAGGATTAACATGAGGGGAATCATGCCCGGAGGAAAAGGCCGGTGGAGGCTTCGGGCTACTGAAAGACACGGGCATAAAAAAAAGAGCACATGATATTGTACGAAGTCGAAAAAGTCTTGAAGATAAACCTTAAAGGACAGGAGAATATGCCGTGAATGTAAAAAGGTTCAATTCAGTTCGACTGTGGTTGTCAATGCATGAGATCGAGATCAGGGTAAATCGAAATGGGACTCTACACTGACCATTCTTGGTTCTTCTTCTTGGTGTAGATGGGCTGAATCATGCCGGTGGTGGGGAAGACGTGGCCGTCGTCCGCAGAGCTGCTCTCCGAGCTGTCGTCTTCCTCCGCGCTGTGCTCGGAGCCATAGTCGCCGTCCTCGTCCAGATTGCAGGGAGTGGAGCCCCAGGTGGCCATTGTCCTGATAACACCAGCAATATTAATCCCTTCGTAGGCAAATCACGTCGCCTTCAAAATTGTAGCTTGGAGCTGGGCATCACAAACATTCCTGCTTGTTTTTTTTTTTACAATTCTGCCTTTAGCAAAAACATGTACGCAAACGCATTTTAAAATGTTGAACAACGTAACATCATGAGAAGTCGCTAAAAGTAGTGACAAAATGGCAACACTGACTCTGCCTTTGTAAGCTAGCACCTCTCTTTTTATTTTGTGACATTTATTGATCAAATCACCCAACTCTTGAATGCCTTAAAAGGGAAGTCAACCCAATCACGTTTTTTTTCCAAGAATATTTTCTTTGCAGGTCCACTAGTTGAAACAAGGCATTCTGATAAATATTGCATTTGTGGACTAAGAGTTGAACCCACCCGTTTTTACCCATCTGAGGGGACGGCCATTTTGTCACATCTCTTGACTGAAAATGACATCACCAATGCTCAGAGCTCAAGTAACGACCAATCACAGCTCACTTGTTTTCTGAAGCTGAGCGTTATCTGAGCCCATGTGCGGCAGAAGTGACAAAATGGCCGCCCCCTGAGATGGCTAAAAATGGGTGGATTTTATTGCGTAACGCGTGTTCCACATACGCAATATTGGTCATCAGAATGCCGTGTGGGCCTAGTCAACTAGTGGGCCTGCGCAGAATATATCCTTGAAAAAAATGTTTGGGTTGACTTTCCCCTTGAATACCTTTCATCTCGACTACTGGCGAGCTGGGAGGGACCCGCTCGCTCGTCAGTCCCGCAGGGTGAGCCGGCGAGGCCGCGCCGCCTCTGATGCTCGGCCATCAGGGACTCCAGGTGCTTGCGCCGCTGCCGCAGCTCTTCCCGCGCAACCTGGTGGCGTCGCATCTCCGACCAGAGCTGCTGGCGACGCAACAAGAGCAACTCGGGTTGAAAAATACGCATCTTTTCACCTGGATTGGGGCTCTGGGTTTGTACAGTGTGTGTGTGTGTGTGTGTGTGTGGCCACCTCGTTGTCGGGGACTGAAGTCGCAGCAGCTTCGGGAGCGGTGGGATTGAGCACGCTCGGGCTGCTTTTGGCCGCCGACGATGAGGAGGAAGGCTGCGCGACGGCCGGCGTCGAAGCCGCCGCTGGAACCTTCCAAACTAAACCCTGCTCGCTCACCTGGCTGGACAGTGAGGACTGGAGGAGGGAAACAGACGCAGTATTCCGAAAGAGTTTATTTGCGGGAATATGATCGTGTGCATTTTTAAAAGGCAGAAGTGTCAGCGTATTTTCCTCAGCGTGTTGCTAGTAGTAACACGATGGTGGAAAAGTCTATTTGAGGAAATGAGGTAATATGTACTTTTGTGGAGAGTACCTGCAGGTCAGGACACGTCAACTGGAGGTCCTGGATCTTGCCCTGGATCTCCCCGAGCATCTGTCGCTCCTCGTGGAGCTGCTTGAGCGCCTCCTTCTGCTGGCGGAGCTTCTCTCTGTAGATTTTCTCCCTGTTGTTAAGTCACATCAAGAGAGTCAAGATGGAATAACCCCGAGGTTTGTTGGGGCTTTCATTCAAAACGCATACCTGGCCTTGCTGTAGAGCGCGGCGTCTGATCCCCGGGGATCCTGTTGAGGTCCAGCGGCCGGCGGTCCCACCATACTTACTCTGGTGTTATTCTGCTGTTGGTGCAAAGTTTCCTCCTCATTGGCCGTCGTGGTGTCTGTGTCGTCGCTCTAGACACAAAGTCCGTGTTAAACACAATTTCGTTAAAATAAAAGAAGAATGCACATTGACGCTCAGATTCCTGGATGCGTTTTGGCAATGTGACTGCTGCATGCGCCGCATGCACAAATCCTCATCGCCAATTGACAACGAGCACCTCTCGGCTGTTTGGTGATGAAGCGCTGACAGCGGTGGAAAAGACTGTCAGAGATGCGGATGCTTTTTTTTTTTTTTTGGTCTTTTATGCGCCGCGCGATTGAAAATGACGTATCTCGCTTCTCTCACCCACATCAGCTGGAACAAGGGGGAAAAAGAAAGTGCAAGTTGGTAATATTCTCACCTGCACCATGGCAACAAGCTCCTGCAGCTGGCGTAGCTTCTGCTTGGCTTTCTGCTGGTGAACCTCCTGGGAGAAGCCCGCTTCGCTGGCCAGGCTACTGCCCGACCTCGAGGCCGACACTTCGTCGTCTGGACGCCCTGGGTGGGCGCCGGCGCAAGCGCCTCCGCCGTCGTTATTAAGACCATCCTCATCCTTCACCCAATTGTAGGCCGTGTCCCTGTTGTACTGGCACTCTACAGGGTTGGAGAAGCCAAAACGGGTCAAGTGCAGTCACGGGTTCACAAGGCGGCGCGTGCGCGTGTGCGTACCGATGGCTGAGGGAATATTAAAGCTGCGAAGGTTGCCCGCTGACCGGTTGTTGATCTCGGTGTTGAGTCTACTGTCGCGATTGTTGGCGTTGGTGCTACTTGAGACGCTGCAGCGGTTGGCGAGGCTGTTCAAGTCGCCCCAGTTTCCACTGCGCTGCGGGTTCCTAAGCACACGAGCCGACGGTTCGGTTTGAAATTGCACACCGTGCTCTCGTGTGACATTAGAAATGTCCCGCGAGAGACAAAGAAACTACGTAGCCCGTGGACATCATTAGATTACCCGCAATTTGACACACACCTGATGTTAGTTGGTGGCTGGCGATTCTCTTGCTCGTAGTCAAACATGGCCTCCAACATGGAGCTGTTCTCCGTCTCCTCCTCTTCCTCCTCCTCCTCCTCGTCCTCTTTCACGTTTTCATTAACCGCGTCCACCATCATGTCTGACGTCTGCTGAAAGTACTGCACTAATTCCCGAAGCTCGTTAAGGCGCTTGTGGACCTCCTTCAGCTTTCTGTTGGGTGTGCAAAATGGAAAAAAAATGAAACTTACAAAAGGTGGAAGGGAACGGAAATACAGAGAAAATGAGGGCTACTGCCCAACCAGTTTTTTGTTTGGAATATTAATGCTTGGTCGCAGACCAGGTTTTATGCACACAGTATGTTTTTTACAGGGCCTTTGTGCCAAAATTAAACAAATGGCCAATGGAATGAAACGGGACTTAAAATAAGATATTTTGACACAGTTGTATTTGGATTAATTAAAAAGTAAGACAGCCTGAAATAATTGTATTGTGTATAATGGTTTAACAGACAAAATGACTCTTTGCATTTCGTTGCGTGGTGCTTAAAAGACAGACAAATCTATGTTTATTTAAAAAAAATAATAATAATAATATGGCCATTAAAATCAATCATCCACGAAAACCAGGGGTTGGCTCCCAAAAACAAATGATGCCTCCCGCCAATTAACCAGTTAAAACAATTCCTTGGGTCAGTCAAAATTGGCAAAGGTTTTAAGTTTGTGCAGCGTACACAATGAATATAATGAGCCATTAAGTTTTAAATGTGATTTTTGTGTCATTTTCGGAAATGAAAGGAAGTCTACTAACTCAACGTATAAAATAGGTTAAATAAAATTATTCCAATACAACATTTTCCAATTACTATGTATGGCATTAACACATTTTGATTGTGTTGATCTATTTAATGTTATTGCAGATTTTAATCAATTTATCCACACCACAATTAATTTATTTGACTAATTTTTTTTTTTTTAACTTTTTTTTTCAAACCATGTCACCGATCTGAAAGTGTCAACACACAAGTACAAGTACAGATTTTTTTTTAGGTTATTGAAGTTTTTGCGTCTGTGTGCGGTTACCTGAGTTTGTCTGTAGAGTTGCCCGTGTCCGTGTGTTGTGGGAGCAAGGGATGAAAGGAAGCGGCAGCCGCGGCTTCATTTGAGCAGATAGCAGAGGGACAATCTGAAGAGCCGCCCGTGCTCAAGCTGCGCTGCGTTGACAACACGCCGCCTGAAAGAAAACGCATGTAAGCATCGTAAGTCACCTTAAGATGGACATTATTATTAAACCAAAAAAAAAAAAACTCACAGTAATTGTTGTTGAGCGTCTGGTCTCTGAGGGAGTGCAGTTCGTGTAGGATCTTGTCCATGGTTTCCTTCTTGTCTTGGAGTTCCTGGAGCTTGGTGAGCTTGGCGCTGGCGGCCGTCGCCCCGCCGTCGAGGCCGCTTTGGGGCCCGGAGGCCGAGTGGAGTACAGGCCTATGCTGTGGCGGGCCGAACGCCCGGGGGGGCCGGGACCAGCTCACTTCTCTGGAGAGGGAGAGGCTCTCTGCCTGACGACGGTTGTCCGGCACCGATTTGGTCTATGGCGGGACAATTTGGAGTTCGATGAATGTGATTGAACACACAAAAAGTGATTTTTTTTTTTTCCCCCCTCACAAAGTTGGGAGCCGACAAGTTTAAATGATCAACCTAATCCATGTGCGTGGGTTCGAAACCGCATGGAACAGAGATGGCGACGCCATCATTTTCATGTGAAACGACACAGCTCGCCTGCGTTTGGTCTCGCGACATTCGCAATGTGAGCCCGAGGGTAGTTTAATGTCAATTCCACGCGATCTAACGCCATGGATAACTTCTTCTGCTTAAATCTTATTCCACCAATGCAACATTAATCAGAATTCCGTGTTTAGACTAGTGTGGGCACAAAACGGGGCTTCAGACTGCTCCTAAATCATGGGTCTTCAATCCTGTTCCTCAAAATGGAAAACAGGTAGGACAGCCGACATCGAGGAACAGAATTGAAGACCCCTGCCCTAAATGGTAGCATCTTGTTCATAAATTTTGAGACCGTGCAAGTAAATTTTTCATCTTCTCGCACCTGTGCGATCAGTAAATTTGTAAAAAAAAATGTTTTTAATGACTATATTTGAATATCTTCTAAAGTTTTTGCTTACAGTGCTAAAATTTCAGGTAAGGGGCCACTGTGCTGCTAGTAAAATAAAGTCTGGAGCCCTACACATTGTACATATTATTTCAAAGGTTTTTTTTTTCCCCTTGAGTTTCACAGGTTTTACACATTTTTACAGTTTTATCACTTATTCAACTTTGTATTTGTTTTCAAACCATTTTGTCACCTAGTTTCAAGCCCCTCTGTTCGGTTCTATATTTACTGAATACTGTTTGTATATATATTTGATTTTTAATTTTTTTTTTTATACGTAACTTTATTTTAAGGCGACTCGCAATTGTCTGCGGAAAACTTGCCGTGTGTGTGTGTGGTGGACTGTGTTGGTCATCTTATACCACAGTAGAATACACATTGTAAGAGCACTAAAAACACACACGGCACATCTTTCCTCATCACATGCATTATGTGTGTACGGTGCTGAGGACGGAGCTTATGATCTGCCATACCTGAGAGTCCCGCAGTTGGTTGTGGAAGCGCTGGATCAAATCATTGAGCTCGTCATTGAGCTCCGATGTGATGCTCAACCCAGAAACGCTGCCCGTGGTTTCCGTGACAACTGGAATACACAATAAAAATCAAATGTTCTGCAATTATACAAAAATTGGGGGTGGGGGGGTGGCGCCAAGTGATTGTGTTTTTTTTTTGTTTTTTTTTTTCAATTGTCAGTGGCTAGGGAGTGAGCCATGGCGGCGTTTACGAGACAACTTTGCCCGTGCTTTTACAAATAACTGTTCCGCTTGCGTTTCAGCGGTCTGAGTCCCACCTGCCGCATCCTCTATGACTGCGAGCGCTTGTTCGGCGCTGTGCTGCATGGCCAGCAGGGCCTCTTGGCGGCCCTGCAGGGCCCTGAGCTGATCCTGCTGCTCGAGCATCTTCTTCAGCAGGTCGTGCTGCTTGCGGAAGTTCTGCAGTTCTTCCTTTTGGTCTCGCATGGACGCGTCGGGCCAGTCGCCCTGCAAGTAAACCGCACGTATTTTCCAACAACGTCAACACACCGATCTCCAGGAGTTATTTGATAGTGACATGTAGCGAGGCATACTAGTGCGTTCGATGCGTCTGAAGACCTCACGTCGACGTTCAGTGAGGTGCTCTCTACCAAGGAGCCGGACCCCACAGCAGAATCTTGCGTCCTACCGTCGTCCTCCTCGTTCTCCCGAGCCTGTCACATCAGCGGGGGTGACAAATTAATAATGCAAGACTTGTCTAGTTTCACCGCAAATGACAACGCCTCCAGCTGGTAATTATAGAGAGTGGTGGAAACAGCTGTTCAACCGGTCTGCAGTTGGTTCGACCATCGGTTTCAGGAATCGTAAATGTGCATATTTTGATATCGTACAAAAAGCATTGTGCCAAATATGGCATGGTTACTAGTTTGATTTTGACCTCCAATGTACTCAAAAGTAAAGTAGTCTATCGAAATTACTAATCACTAAGGATAATTGTCAAGTCATCAACTGAGAATAATTTGTGTGTTTTTAAACAAGCCTCCCAATGATAACAGTGTATTTACTGTATTTTTTTTTTTTTAAAACTGTTTTTGGTAAAAGGCACTTTTCCAAATTACAAAAGAGAGAATAAAATTAAGAAAGAGAAGGAACCCACCAGCATTTTCTGCAGGAACCGCAGGTAGGACTTCTCCTGCTCCTTGAGGTGCTCGATGAGGTGCGAGAGGCGCTCCACGTTGGCCGGCACATCGTTCTTCTCCACCAGGTCGTCGCGCATGGAGCTAGCCTTGCCGATGTACTCGCGAATCTGCACCAGCTTGCTTACCAGCTGCAAAACCCGATTCAAAAAGTGTAAATGGCTAGAAGTGTGAGAGAGCCAGAGTGGGGCGCAGTCACGAGGAGAGGCACAAACTGCAGCGGGCACCAAGAGTGGCGTATTTATAAACTGCCCTAAATACAGACGCACCGTCCTGCCTCACTTTCACCCTACTTTCCTCAGGCATCGGGAACAAAGTGATGCTTAATGATATTCTCAAACGCACATTATCACTAGGGCAGCAACTAACGATCATCTTAAATCAATTAATCTCTCTATTATTAACCGGATTTTAAAAATGTTTTAATTTCCATCCTTTTATGTCCAAAGCAGTGTTACAAATTACAATTTCACCAAAATATTCAAGATCAGTGTGTAGTATCGATACATTTGTTCTGAGTATGAGCGCAGCTTCTTAAGTATCAGTGTAGAGAGCTGGGCGTTTTACTAAAAGTTGAGCGTCCGTTATTCGTCATCCGTCTGCATCGTGGGTACCCATCAGTCGTCCGCCATTCGCCTTTTTTTCCAGGAGGAAAAAAAAATAGTACCCGTCTATAGGCCGGTCCGCCTTTCATTTTAAACGGCCGTACGTCGGCGACTCCGACTATTTTCACTTGTCGGCGACTCTGACTAAACTTTCACTCCGGCGCCTCGCTGGATGATATTTGAACAGGAATAGTGACTCACTGATGTTTTGGGAGCATGTTCACAGCCTGGTCCCTCACTCAAATCTGTCCCCCAAGCAACAACAACTCACTATTTTCCTCCCTGCGCTTGCCACGGCCATGGAAGCCTTGCCGCAAAAAATGGACTAATGACGGACTGCAGATAAACGTTGGACTGAAAATAAAGGGGTTTCCATCCATGCTTAATCCGTCTATTTTTAACATTTTCCCATCATTCGTCAACCATCAGCAAAACTGGCATCCGTCAGTGACGATAGACGGACCGGTCCGTCACATAGACGCAATGCCCAGCTCTGTCAGTGTATTACTAGTAATTTATGATTAATTCTGCCCAAGTCAACGGCTAAGTGCTAATTTGGCAACCAGGTACCATGAACTATGCAGCAGAAAAGGTACTTGGGTTCAAATTTACCTTGAATTCTTTAACAAGTCTTACCAGGCTGCTGACAACGCTGGCTTCTCCTTCCTCGCAGTCTGAGCGTGCCGCCGCCGCTCCTCTTTCGGCAGTGCCACGCGTTGGCCTCGTTGGCGCTTCCTTGGAGGGAGCCCCGGGGGTGAAGGCGTCCCTCGGTGCCGGGCTCTGCTTCTTGGTTTCCTTGGCGACGGCGGGCGTGGAAGGGGCAGCGGTGGCAGGCGGGAGCAGGAGCAGCTCCTTGCTCTTGTTAGTGTTGACGTGCAGCGGGACGAAATTGTAGGGTTTCTTGTTTTCCGCCGCTAGCTGCCGCTGGTTGTTAGCAGCCGTCACGCGACCCTGGGAGTCACTACCGATGCTCTGTGATGAATGATTAAAGAAGTTAAAATTCCCTGTCAAGTGGAATGGTAGATTGTTTTGTGCTTGAAGATAGTTTCAGACAACCTGCAAAGACTGAGAACTATGTAGTTCAAAATTGCGGAGGAATAGCATTAAGCCGTGAGTCCCCATTTTCTTTTTTCCTCATTTTTTTAAGCTGTTGCTAAAATGTCGCCCAGTGTCACACTAGGGCATGTGGCATGAGTGATGATTTTATCATTCCAACTATACAGTCCTCAGTAACTACTCAATGTTGAATTTTTGAAAGCCAGTGGTCACCAACAATTCATATGATTTGCGCTTATGTCACATGCATTGCTACTACACAAAAGTGAAACACGGAGCTCCTGTTCACCTCATCCAAATCCGAGAAATTGATCCTCTGGTGGATCTTGTCCAGCTCCGCCTGGTCCGGGACTGAGCGCTGGCTGGTGTATTTCACATGCACCGGCCTGCGGCGGCTGCTCCATGGCGTAGAATTGGGCGAAATGTCGTTGGTCAGGCGGGCTTCCGCAACCAACGCAGCCGACAGCTTTTTTTTGTTTTTCTCCGACGAACGGTTTGCCTTCTTCTGCTGAGCGCCACCCCAGTCCTGAACAGTCACAAGCGTTAAGAGTGACCACCGATATTATTAAATTAGTCTGAACAAAAAAAACGTTTTTTTTAACCAATGATGGGGAGTACTTGTGACAATAACAGATTCCATCAAAACTACCAGTATGTTTTTAATTGTTCTTGAGTGTTATGTAAAACAAAATATTAGTGAAGGGAGGGACATGGGCCAGTGAAATTAAAGAGGAAATCCAGACTCTTTATCATCACGCATCTAATTATGATAACGTTTTCATGGTCAATGCGCACTTTGGACAACGCAATATCCTGCTTCTGTGAGTTTTCGGCTGAAATCCACACAGGTCTGTACTACTGCGCTTCTGATGTGCCAATTTATGCGGGAACGTAGGATGAACATGGATCGTGAGAAAGCACACAAGCTGTGGCAATGTCTCACCTTCATTTGTGTTCTGCGTAAAAGTCAAAAGTGGGTAAATGCTGCATCTTCTGTTACGGCTCTGATGCGCCAATTTTGCAGGCTCTCTGTTCAAAGAGGCATAAGATATGTGCCACACTTTAATCCAATTTCCCTCACAGGATGAATAATGTATCTATATTCACTGAGCAAAAAACACACCGGCCATCTAAAGCCAGCCGTTCACCAAGCGACATATTTTTTTATTGAAGCACATACATGTCGTGATTGTCAAGGAGAATGCAAACAACCCGACTCCGCAAAGACATGACAATATCTCCACCGAAATGTGGCTTTTCAATCACTTTTGAGAAACCCTCAGCACTTATCGGACTCTCTGCGAGACCATGAAGGTGTCCGAGATTGATTTGTGATTGGATGGGGGAGAGTCATTGGTCGGGCAGACTTCAAGGAGATTGATCTTGAGCACAACACTAGCTGTTGGTGACATTAACTGTTCATTTTCACAGTGAAGACGTGGTTGGTCGACCACCGCTTATCTCCCTTTCATCGTCCAAGGGACTCATGAATTTTACCAACTACAAATGCCTCTTAACTGTGCTGTGGGTATTCCGTGCCAACCTAATGAGTGTTTGTTCATTCTTGACTGTTTACGTTGTTTTTGTCTGTGCATGCTTGAGTGCCAAATTAAACACACATCATCTGTCCGCCATGTGCAAACTGTTTGGCTTGTGACCATTTCTTGGCTTTTAAAATTATATATATATTTTTGTTGTTGATGTTGTTATTTGTTTCAGAAAAATAACAAGTTGAGTGCTTATTTAGTGTCATTTACCATGTTGTTGAGTCTGTCCTCGAGGCTGGCGTTGGTGACGCTCCAATTGTGCAACTCGTCCGCGCTGTCATCGAAAGGAGCGCCTCCGGTTGCCATGTTACCACCCACTTAGCTGAAAACACAAAACAAAAATGATCAAGATTGACATCGAAAGTGGAGGGCGTCTGGCGATGTTTTTGTTTCTTAACCAGCCAGCAACCTTCTGTGTTTAACTGCTAGGCCTCGACACCGATTTCACACGGGCCGAGCTACCTGACTCGCTTCCTCCAAGTTAACCCCTTGCAGTTAAACGCTCTGATAACCGTCACTTGTGCGTCACAAACGGAGACGCGAGGAGAGCGCACCTTACACGCAAAGGCTCGTCAAAGCGAGCGGCTACGAACGTTGAAAGCCCGAAAAACTACTGCTGCAAATGCGGACATGTTCTCTGGCACCGGGTGGGGGCGAACTTTGAAGTGGCTCCGAGCCCCGGGAATCACTATGGCAACCTCTGAACGTCCCTTGTTTGTGTGCTGTTATGTAGCTTCTTAATAGTGATCATCGGGCTCACCACTTCAAAAAAGTTATTAATCAAACCTAGTACACAACATTATACTAGTGAAGTTAATGGCGCCACTTGTGTGTATGTTGGGGTGAGGGGGGTCGGGGGGGCTCCTGGCTAATGCTACCTGTTAGCGTCCTACCATTAGGTAACGCGCCTGATGCTAACAAAACACACACACAATAGTCGAGCCACAGCCACCTGACCGTGAACTATACAAACAAGCCAATTACCAAACGACTTGGCACTGTTTTCAAGTACTTAACGTCAAAGTAAACCGGTTGTCTTTCACAGCAAGTGAACACTTCAAAGTGAAATGGGAATAATAATCACCGTAGCTTTACACGCGATGGATCTTTTTTAATTCGTCTCCTTCGTTGAATCCATGTGAGAAATTCCACTACTGTCAAACACGTTGTTTCTCTCTCTTCAGCGTTTATTTGGTGTAAATAAAGGAAATATTTGGGATGAATCTGCAAGCTTCGTTGAGCCAAACTTGACCAGCAGGTGTCCGGAACTCAATGTGTCGTCACTAAACAGCGACAAGGACCGCGCGACTAGTTTTAAAGCGACAGTGCAACCGAGGGTGAAAAGGGATAACACGAAACCAAAACAAAGAACCAAACTATTATTTAGGACATTTTTGTTGTTGTTGTTTTTCAGGATTTTACCTCACATTGTTACCAGTTCAACCAAGCTCTGGTGTGCTCCAATTGTGAGTCACCCGACATGAGCAGTAGGCTAGAAATCAACGTGAAGTCGCTATGTCATTAATAAACGCAGAAAAAAAGAATGTTTTACTACTCATCGTGAGACTATTTTCTTTTTCGGGTTGCTTTAAACTGCATCGCACCCACGTACCACTGTCGTTTTTGTTTTTTTAAATATTTTGGGGGCCACGTACCGTCAACGCTTTCCTGCTGCAACAATCTGCCTGACCAGCAGACGGCAGTCAATCAACTTTACGCAACCGGAAGTGAAGTCCAACGTTGCTCCGTCGTCCGCTCTTCGTCGTTCGAGTGGTCGGAGCTTGGCCGAAAACTGAAAATTGAACATAAATGACTCATTAGCTTACGTATCATAACACAGATTTGCATAGTGTTGGCCTCAGGGGCGGCGATTCCTTTTGGTCCGTTTGCTGAGTGAGTAAAAGTCTTTGATTGGGTCGAATCATCTATGCTAGCGCGTTAGCAATTCGAAGCTACCTCTATTTGCAATCACTCGCTCACAGCCAAGCGTCTCTAAGCGAATACTTGTTCCTCTCTTGTCACCGCAAAGGAAATAACAATGGGGTCGTCCAAGAAACATAAGGAAAAGAGTCGCGACAGGGAAGCGGAGGACCGCCGCCGCGAGCACAAGAAACACCGCCGCAAGGAGCGCGACAGAGACGCATCGGACCGAGATGCCACTCGGGAGAAGGAGAGACGAAAGCGGTCCTCGTCCAGGGACAGGAGCGGACGCGAAAGCCGCACCAAAGGCGAAAGGAGCGGCGGGGAGCCACGCATTAAGAAGGAGAAAATTGATAAGGCATACGATGAGGGAAACGGTGAGGTGCAAGCTCAGTCCGCAAGTGGAGATGCATCTCTCAGCATCGAGGAGACCAACAAGCTCAGAGCCAAGCTGGGCCTGAAACCGCTGGAGTTGAATGACAACAAGAAGGAACTCGGCACTAAGGAGGAGCCGCTGGTGGCGGAGACAATTAACCCAGCTCTCATCCAGAAGCAGAAAGAAATGAAGGAGAAGCTGGCCGCCATGAAGGAGAAGCGCCTGCTGAACCAGAAGCTTGGCAAAGTCAAGACCCTGGCTGAGGACGACTGGCTGGAGGACACCGCCGCTTGGGTGGAGAAGAACCGGAAGGCGGCAAAGGAGAAAGAGATGGCGGAGAAGAGAGCCAAACTCCTGGAGGAGATGGACCAGGAGTTTGGCGTGAGCAGCCTGGTGGAGGAGGAGTTTGGGCAAGGACGGAAAAACAGCGCATACACGGCGCGTGATCTGAAGGGTCTGAAAGTGCAGCACAAAGTGGATTCCTTTGGCGAGGGCCAGACGGTCATCCTCACGCTGCAGGACAAAGGCGTGCTGGAGGAGGAGGAGGATGTGCTGGAGAACGTGGGGCTGGTGGACAAAGAGAAGGCGGACAAGAACGTGGAGCTGAAGAAGAAAAAGCCAGATTACAAGCCGTACGAGGAGGAGGAGAGCGTGGACGACATGGTGACGTTCAAGTCCCGCTCGGTGCTATCCAAGTATGACGAGGAGATCGACGGCGAAAAGAAGAAAAGCTTCCGCTTGAAGACGGGCGGCGTGGCCGACGGCGAGCGGGAGCGGGAGCTGCAGGCCATGCGGGAGACGCTCCGCAGCCAGGCGCAGTCCTTGGAGATGCCCTCGCTCATGATTGCGTCCGAATACTACTCGCCACAGGAGATGGTGGGTTTCAAAAAGACCAAGCGGCGCGTGAAGAAAATCCGGAAGAAGGAAAAGACGACCGTGGCAGACTTTTTGCTCCTGGACGACTCGCGCAAGACGGATTTCGGCTCCAGGACGCGCGGGCGTGGCCGCAAAGCTGAATACGAAGGCAACGATGAGAACGGCACGCAGTGGCCACACGAGATGGCGGCGAAAACGGCGGTGCCGCAAATGTCCGACGACATCCGGACGGCTGAAATGGACATTAGTGACGACGAGGACTTCACGCCGCCTGAGCCCAGCGTCATTGAGGAGGACGAGGCCGAGCAGGAGCTGCAGAAGCAACTGGAGAAGCAGAGGAAGCTGCGGCAGAAGCGCCTCCTCAAGGACTCCGGCGAGAAAATTGCCGAGCGGGTGAAGGGGCTCGCCAAGGACGACGGCGACAACGACGCGGAGAAGCGCAACAACATCGTCTTCAACGCCACCTCCGAATTTTGCCGAACGCTGGGCGACATTCCCACCTACGGCCTGTCAGGCAACCGCGAGGACCAGGAGGACATGATGGACTTTGAGCAGGAGGAGGAGAGGGAAGGCGCCGGCGACTCCAACTCGGACGCCGAGGACAACCTGGGCTGGAGCAGCGTCAACCTGGACGAGGAGCAGAAGCACCCCGACTTCGCCACGGCGTCCGCCACCATTCTGGACGAGGAGCCCATCGTCAACTCGGGCCTGGCCGCCGCCTTGCACCTGTGCAAGAACAAAGGACTGCTGGAGACGGAGGTGCAAAAAGTGGCGCGCGTCAAAGCCACCAAAGGCGCCCTCCCCAACGACAACTACTGCATCGAGGACAAGATGGGCTTTGATGACAAATACAGCCGCCGAGAGGAGTACCGCGGCTTCACGCAGGACTTCAAGGACAAGGACGGCTACAAACCCGACGTCAAGATCGAGTACGTGGACGAGTCGGGACGCAAGCTGACCCCCAAGGAGGCCTTCCGGCAGCTGTCGCACAGGTTCCACGGCAAGGGCTCGGGCAAGATGAAGACGGAGCGCCGGATGAAGAAGCTGGAGGAGGAGGCGCTGCTGAAGAAGATGAGCAGCAGCGACACGCCGCTGGGGACGGTGGCGCTGCTTCAGGAGAAGCAGAAGTCGCAGAAAACGCCCTACATCGTGCTCAGCGGAAGCGGCAAGAGCATGAACGCCAACACCATCACCAAATAAATACTTTGCGACCGTAGTTTTTTTTTTTTCTTTTTTCCCAAACGCATATTATACTGCACTTGTGTTTCACAGTGATTACTACATATGTCAAATGCTTTTAGGTGTAGTAGTTACAAATGAGTCAATAAAATCCAGACAAAGATTTGTTTTTCCTTGCTTATTTCTAGGATTTGACTGTGGTCATTTCATAGCTCATGACATGCTACCAAGTTGAAACTGAAGTTCAGTTGAAAAGAACTTGTCTAATGTGACTTTTGCATCTAGCAAAAGAGGTCGGTGTAGGAATGTCGTTTACATACATTCAATTATATGCAGAGGTGGGTAGAAGTAAAAGTACTCATACTTCAGAATAATATGACTCAAGTAGAAGTCAAAAGTAATCATCTAAATAATTACTTGAGTAAAAGTAAAAAAAAAAAAAAGTACATGTGATGTAACTCGTTACTACCCACCTCTGATTACAGTAGTTGCTAAACTAATGATAAATGTGGACATTTCGGTAACGTTGGAAACAAAGTTGGATATATACTTTACATTGTTTACATGAGTTATTATGAGCCATACTATGACTAGAATCATAATTAGTGCATTTTCTGCACTGTACGTTTGAAATGATGTCCAGCTTTTGAATAAAGGGGTGGAAATTAAAACGTCTTATTAAAACCTGATTAATTAATAAAAATAATCAACAGATTAATCGATTAAAATAATTGTTTGGTGCAGATTTATATTTTTAAAACTAGTGTTGACGTAATGACGTCATTGCATGAATTTGGTGAAAGAAAATGGATGGTATCGTGAGTCAAATGGTCTAATGCTTGTATTGAATTTCAATCGGTTGAAACAAATCGTGCAATTACCATAATTAGTCATTTGGTAAGGTGATGCGTTAATGAACTAAAAGTTTACATTGTTTACTGCACCACAATGACATCAACATGTATTACGAAAATGGCTGGCATGGAGTAAATGGTTAATGTGAATAATACGTTGAACAGATCTAAATGTGATATTCTTTTTTGGGGGTGGGAGCCATCTCATCTTGCTCGACAATGATAGTTGGCATACTTGCATGATGATGATAACTGAAGAAAGTTGCTGCAGTGTAGTAAATGGTCGGTCCGCGAGTAGTGTAAAAAAATTATATATACATATATATATTTCAACCCCCCGAAATTTGACGGTATTTTGATAAAATTATGATAAAATTGCATCATAATTTAGTTCATTTGCATGACAACCTCAAGATGCATAAATGCCTGCCATTTGGTGAATAGCCACAATCGTTTCATTATTTTAAACTATAATGTTCATATAAATGTCGGACATTTGATGTGCTACGTGACGTCCAGTGTCATATCTAGGCGGAACCACAGTTGAACAGCTGACATTTACTTGATGACAAAACACCGTCAATAGTGTATGCATTGTAAACAAAAATAAATATTGCTGCATAATAAATATTCGGTATAGTAGTAAATCTAATCTAAAGCACACCTCACACTAACTAATTTAAAACATAATGTAATTATTTACAGTTTCAGCGTTTGTTTGGTTTTTGTTTGTTTTTGTTTTTGTAACGTGGCTTTTGCCGCACTGTCCTCTTCAAGTCGCAACTAAGTTTGACGGTCGACGGGTTTCTGTCATCGTAGCTTTCAGTGATAATAGCGCATAATGTCGAAGCGAAGTAAGATTTGGGATTTGGGCGTGTGATGTCACGAACATTTTTTAAAAGGCAGGATTTTGTGTCGCCAGGTATGGTTGACAGTCACACACGCGACGTGTCCAACCAAAATGGATGACAACTTCCGGTCTAGCTAGCAAGCTTAGTGGCGGCCAGAGTTTTAAGAAGATTTTCATGCCTTCAATTGGCTTCCTACTCTTTTCAGCCAGGTAACTCGTTCAATTGTTTGCTCTACACTACTATGACAACACAGTAACGCTTGGGTCAGAATATTTGATTGTGTTGTTTGCCACCCAAGGTGTTTTTATTAAAATGTAATTAAAAATAAAAAAGTTTCCGGGAAGACGTTAGCTCACCACCGGCAACTCGCTGTCATCACTTGACAGCTGACACACGCACACACACGAAACTGCGTGTTATGACTTATCTACTTGACTGCTGCATGAGATTTAAAAACAACAATGAATATGAGTAATTTGGCTTTGAATGACAGGTTGTCCAACCTTTTTATCTACCCATGTCATAATGGTGACGCATATATCAGCCAAGAGAAAAGTCTTCCTATTTACTTGTGTGTCGAATGATCATAGCAAATTTGTCACAGTCCGTCATATGTAACGTATGGACAATATTCACATTATTACACACTCACTTAAAAAAATAATTACATTTATTTTATAATGAAATGTCGTAAATTCAAACTAGGGTTTCAAGCCAGGGTTATGGTGTCAAATGAGGAGTTCCAGGCGTGTGTTAGGGTTTCAAGACTGGACTTATTTTTTTTATGAGTGTGTTGATCTGATGGCGACCTGAAACGTGATGGTGAGCCACCTCATTGCTTGTCCTCCTTATTTCCTCCCACCCCCCTTTTACTTCTTTGTCCCCTTCCAATCTGTCCTTCCTCTAATCCTTGTTATTTCCGCCCATCCTGCCCGATATCCATCCTTCCTACATTTGATACAGACTTGTCTCCTTCCTTCCTACTCACCGTCAGCCCTCTTTAAGATAAGATAAGATAAGAATGCCTTTATTGATCCCACAGTGGGGAAATTTTCATTGTTACAGTAGCAAAGATATAGGTCACACAGGGGCGGCGGCATAATGTGGCCATTAATGTATAATGTTCACCTGTTCACCCTCTACACCTCGGACTTCAACTACAACACCCCTACCTGTCACCTGCAGAAGTTCTCTGACGACTCTGCGATTGTCGGCCTCATCACAGGCGGAGATGATCGGGAGTACAGAGAACTTACTCAGGGTTTTGTGGACTGGTGCCAGCAGAACCGCCTCCTGATCAATGCGGGGAAATCCAAAGAAATGGTGGTGGATTTCGGTAGGCGCCAGCACTCTTCACCTGCACCAGTGAATATCCGGGGAACAGATGTTGAGAGAGTCTCAACTTACAAGTACCTGGGTGTTCATCTGAACAATAAACTGGACTGGTGCGACAACACAGACGCCCTCTATAGGAAGAGTCAGAGCAGACTCTTCCTACTCAGGAGACTGAGGTCTTTTGGGGTTCAGGGGACACTCCTCAGGAACTTTTATGACTCGGTGGTTGCATCGGTCATCTTCCAGGGAGCGGTCACCTGGGCAGGCGGCGTCTCGGCCCGGGACAAGAAGCGGCTGGACAAACTGGTCAAGAGGGCCGGCTCTGTCCTGGGCTGCTCCCTGGACTCTGTGGACTCGGTGGGGGACAGGAGGATGTTGGCCAAGCTGTCATCAATGCTGGGCAACCCGGACCACCCCCTCCAGGGCACCCTAACAGCACTCCATAGCACCTTCAGTGACAGACTGTTACACCCTCGCTGTGCAAAGGAGAGATTCCGCCGTTCCTTCTTCTTCTTGCCTGCTGCTGTCAGACTCTTTAACAAGAACATTGTGTAGTCTCTACAAACTGGCGGTCATTAGTGCAATTGTGCAGTCCTGCACCTGAGCTCGTATCGTGCAATACCCAATATTCCCCACTACTGTAATACCGTGCAATACTCAACATTCCCCACTACTGTTAGTCTAGTTTTATTTTTATCCAATGCTGTTCCTTACATTTCACTACAGCACTGCAGCACTGTCACTTAGAGTATTTTTTCCTCTGTACTATGTACATTTCTTCCCCTCCTTTCATGCATCCATGTTTCCTTCCTACCTTTAAGGAACCTTTTATCTGCTGTTCCGTCATCCTTCCTTCCTATCTCCCATTATGCCTTCCATCTTTCCTTCCTTTCATACCATCCATGGCCCCCTCCATCCTTGCAACCTCTCTCTTTCCTCCCCCTCTATCCTTCCCACCTTACTTCCTCGTTTCTTTTTTCCTTCCTTTAATCTGTAGTTACTATATTTTCTCCCCACCTTCCTATCTGTAATACAGTTATTGAATCCTTGTCACTAGCCACTGATATTCAAGGCAAAAACAAAATGACATCAATTAAGTCCTCCTCACCTATAGTTGGTGCTATATGACGGCATTTTGACACATCTGCAAATCTGCTTCATTAGCTTCAGGAAGAAAGGTCTTTGTTCACAATTTTCTGTCATTGCCTTAGATGAAATTTTCAAACATACAAACATACTCGATGTATCGGTACTCGGTATCGGTGAGTATTCAAAGAGTGAATGTTGTATTGTATTGTATTGTAATTTGTATACCTACTTTTGGCATACCATGTATATTTATTGTCTATAAGATGTGCCATTGCGCCCCGCCAGGCTGCTGTGATGTCGATAGAGTCCAATACCTCCACCCCCATCCCGGGAGGCACTTACAAGGGCTGGCTCTTCAAGTGGACGAACCTCATCAAAGGTTACCAGAGACGGTGGTTCGTCCTCAGCAGTGGGCTGCTCTTTTATTACCGGTAGGAATCCACGTGCCATTACCTTGAAACTAAGCCATGTGACTTGACGTCACTGGTGTTTTTACAGAAAACAGAATCCTGCGCTACGTTGCTTACTCTCAGCAAAACGGAAGCACTCTAACCTTCTGGTGTGCATTTGTAAAATAATTTTTACATGCATAAAGTCCTGATATTCTTAGAGAACAGATGTGTTACAAAAATATATTTAAGTTTAAAAAAAAACTGTAGAAAACAGGAAGAAAAAAGTTGCGGTGTCATGAGAATGAATAATGTCGTTAGAAGAAGTTGCCATTTAGAAGAAAAAAATCATTTTTCAATAAAGACAGTGACATAATACTTTGAGAGTAAATATATCGTAAAAAGAATAGTTTGTAACTTTACAGGATAGTCAGCATGTTCCAAAAATGGAAGATTACTAGATGGCATTGTTGCTAGAATGGGCATAATGTTACAAGAAAAAGTTGCAGTTACAAGAAAATGCAATAGTACGAGAAAAGATGTTCCGTTATGAAAACGTAAAAAAAAACAAAAAACGAAAGCAGAATTTTATGAGGAAGAAAATCCACGTACCTACGCGAATTAAGTCACGTTAAAAGCAAAAACATGCAAATTTGAGTAAAAAATGTAATATGACAGGTGGAAATGCCATGCTATGAAAATAAAGCTGTAATACTGTATTTATTCGGGAAAAAGTCATATTGTCATAGATTTTGTAATATCAGCAAAAAATAACTTTCCATCTTGATGCATAAGTCATAGTGCTAGAAGGAAAGCCATTTTCTTTTCTCATAAATATTATGTGACGTTATTATGAGACCTACTAGACGGCATACAAAGTATTCCATGAAATGAACAATGATCACAACAGTTCTCAGGCCGAGATGGGCCACACGTGCCGCGGCACCATCAACCTGGCCACAGCCAACATCGTCGTGGAGGACTCGTGCAACTTTGTCATCTCCAACGGGGGCACCCAGACGTACTACCTGAAGGCCAGCTCGGAGGTGGAGCGCCAGCGCTGGATCACCGCCCTGGAGCTCGCCAAGACAACCGCCATTGCTATGCTTGATCAATCGGGTCGGTCTGAATTTTTCCCGCTTCCACGTTACACTTCCTTGACCGTCCGTCTTCATTGCTGTTGTTCTCAGACGAGTCAGCGGACGAACAGGGTGGCGGTCGCAACATGGAAATCCAATCGACGATGCGCACGCTGAGCAGCAAAGTGGAGGACCTCAACACCTGCAATGATCTTATCGTCAAACATGGATCAGCCCTGCAAAGGTAGAAACCTGAGGTCCTCAACAGGCGTTTATTTTTGACCAACACTTTTGGTATTTACTGTAGCAGTTAACTTGTGCAGTGCCAGCATCACGGTAAACAAAACGCTGTATTATTCCCATAAAAAAACATACCGTTACGCACATAAAATCCCAATGATGTGAGAAAAAGTTGTTGTTGTTTTTTTACAAGAAGAAAATAACATTTTACTTGTATCCATTTATGAAGATACTAAGTTGTATTGTGGGGGGAAAAAGGAACTTATATTTTTAAATGTGTTTATTTAAGGTAAAAAATTTTTTTTTAAAAATCACAAAAGGTTGTTTCACTCCAAAAAAGACAATATTAAAGTTTTAACTTTATGGCGGAAAAACAGTAGCTGCAAGAATATCAGAATAGCGCGTGGTATTACAAGAAAGACATGGCGTGATTAGAACAAACTCTTAATGACGCAAGAAACGAAGTTAAGAAAATAAAGTCAGAATGGTACAAGACAAAATCTGTACAGTTACAAGAAGTCCATTTAAATAACTTAACGGGACGTACGATATTAACGTGTGAGGTTATGAGAATAAAGATGCACTGTTTCAAGATCAAAGTTGTGAAATACAGCAATACTTGTACTGTATTTTGAGGGGGGGAAAAAAGTGAATTTAAGAGACTGATATCAAATTGCAGTTCGATTAATCAAGTCAAAACATTGCAAGAAAAAGACTGATATGATTGTACAAGAAAAATGTAATCATACAAGAAGAAAGTTGCAATGCTACATGAAAAAATTAAATTAAAAAAATGAGTGTATTTTATGGGCGAGGACAGAAAATGTAAAGTCAAATTCATTGTAAAAGTCATGAGCAAAAATATTGTTGCAATATTGTACAACTTGATGATGATTGACTTGACTTTATTCCCCAAACAGATCTTTGTCAGAACTGGAGGGCCTTCACACGCCGGCGGACATGGGCGAGAAGATCAAACAGGTCACCGAGAGGGCCACGCTCTTCCGAATCACCTCCAACGCAATGATCAACGTAAGTCCCGCCCCGCCGACAGAAGTCCGCGACATCGTCACCGGCTGACCGACTCGTCTGTGCGTAGGCGTGCCGAGACTTCCTGTCCATAGCTCAGAACCACAGCAAGCGCTGGCAGAAGGCCTTGCAGCTGGAGCGGGCGCAGAGGACCCGCTTGGAGGAAACACTGGAGCAGCTGGCCAAGCAGCACAATCACCTGGAGAGAGCTTTCAGGGGAGCCACCGTACTTCCGTCGTCGTGCAGCAACGTGGACTTGGGGAGCAAAGGTACACGCTGCCCTACGTCCTTGCTGTATTTTACTACGTTCATATTACGTTACAATTTGACACGATTATATTCTTTGCATCAAAGGGGAAGTCGAGCCAAACATATTTTCCTTTTCAGGAATATGTTCCATGCAAGCCCACTAGTCGAAAACAAGGCAGTCTGATAAATATTGCATTTGTGGTATAAGAGTTAATCCTTCCGTTTTTAGCCATCTCAGGGGGCGGCCATTTTGTCACTTCTGTCTGACTGACAATGACATCATAGTTGCTCAGGTAACGACCACTCACGGCTCAGCTTCAGAAAACAGGTCAGCCGTGATTGGTTATTACGTGAGCCCTGAGCAGTTGCGATGTCCTTTTCAGTCGACAGAAATGACAAAGTGGCCGCCCCCTGAGATGGCTGAAAAGGGGTGCATTTTGCTGCTTAACTTTTATTCCACAAATGCAAAATGAATCAGAATGCCGTGTTTCAACTAGTGGGCCTGCTGGCGACTTATTCTTGAAAAAAAAAAAAATGTGTTTGGGTTGATTTCGCCTTTAAGGCTTTGGCCATAAATTGGTGCATTTTTACTGCTTTTCATAGCAAACGGTCATAACTTGAAAAATTGAAAAATGATACTTATATCACTTGAATCGTCATTGAAAGCCTTGATTGGTGTACACCGCCGGGCAACGGGTAAGGATCACAGCGTCCTGGTGCAAACTTGCCCATATTAGGGAGTGTTTGTGTAGCAGCCCACTGGGAAGAAACTTGGATTTTTCCTTCTGGTTGATCTATTACTGTTAGCACTCTGAAATCACTCTGCCAGCCCCTTTCCTATTGAATGCGACTTCTGGAGTCCCTGAGACCACGAGCTACATTGCTAAGTGCAGTGTGAAAAGGCCTTGACCACTCATCCCCACCCCTTCGACTACTACTAAATTGCTGCTACCCGTGAAACTCTAACCTGACCCCTACTCCAACCGTTAACGCCTAATCGTAATACCTCAATTTACCCTCGCCCCCCCATACTTTAGCGCTAATCCTCACCACTAATGCCAAGTTATGACCCATCTTCCTATTCATACACCCTAACCTCTACTCTTACCTCTACACACCTCCATATTTTGATCCCTACCACTAACCTTAACCCCTTACTCTTACCCGCCAACCCCTAACCTAATCAGTAATGTTTTGCTAGCCAAAACAGCAGTAACAAAATCTCAGGTGGATTAAAGTGTGGCATCTTCGCACCTGTGAACTAAAAGATATTTCCTCCACGATGTTGTGCGTTTGTACAAATAAAAGCCACTGTCACGTGTAATCCTCCGCACGTCGTTTCAGGCGGAATCTCGGCAAAGGGGGATGCCAGCGACGAGGATATCGACAACGAGTTCTTTGACGCTATAGAGGACCCGGCGGAATTCATCACCGTTCCCGCTGACCCAAAGTATCACAGGTCACTCATACGCGACCACTCACATGAGCGCACACCTCCGCCAAGACTTCAACGCCAGTTAATAAGTTGAACAACATGGATAATAGTGTTTTTTTTTTTTGCCCTACAGGAGATCTGGCAGCAATGTAAGCAGGCACAGCAACGAGACCGGCATGGACGACCTATCGGTAAATGTACGTTGCCCTCCGTTGAAAGGAAACGGCGTGTGCATTTTTCTCACAGTTGGAGACAGTTGCCAGGGGTCTTCATAAAAAGTTTTTGACCTTCTTACATCAATATGTGCAAAGGAAATTGACAGCACGTAATATCAATGTCACGCTCTTGTTACCTCGGCGATAGGGGCAGAGGTAGGGTGTTGCGACTAGGCAAGCAGCTACTAGTGGGAAGAGGAAGGCAAGCAGGCGGAATGTGAATAAAGCAAGCCAGGCATTTTCACTCGCTAAGGCAAGACTTCATCACCGAGCTACCGAATGAGCCGCGAACAAAAGCCAATTCCCAAACCCTAAGCTGCTGTGTCCTAACCAAGTTTTCCCTCCTCCGTCCTCCCCGGCAACAGTTGGATGAGCTGTCGCTGGGGTCCCCGAAACACTCGGAGCTGGAGCCCATCAGGCAACGCCGGACGCGCATCCCAGAGAAGCCCAACTACTACCTGAACTTGTGGAGCATCATGAAGAACTGCATCGGCAAAGAGCTCTCCAAAATACCGATGCCCGTGAGGAAGCTGCCGCGCGGAACGCCACGAGCCACCCGAACGCAGTAACGCCAACGCCCCCTGGTCTCCCCCCACCCCCACCCCCCACCCCCCCGTCTAGGTGAACTTTAACGAGCCTCTCTCCATGCTGCAACGCCTGTCGGAGGACCTGGAGTACTACGAACTGCTGGACAAGGCGGCCAAGTGTCACAGCTCCCTGGAGCAGCTGTGCTACGTGGCCGCCTTCACCGTGTCTTCCTACTCCACCACCGTCGAGCGCACCAGCAAGCCCTTCAACCCTCTGCTGGGGGAGACCTTCGAGCTGGATCGCCTGCGAGAGTGTGGCTACCGCTCTCTGTGTGAGCAGGTAGAGACCACAAATGCAAGCGCTTGAAATGTTGAGGAACATTGAAGGGTTGCCTCATTTGAGGGGTTTTTTTTGGGATACATGTAAAGCATGTTCATGTAAAACAGAATAAAAAGTGAACAAATAGACATTTAAATACGACATTAACAAAGTGTACGGTTATTGAACGTAAAACTAAGCGTGCGGTTTCTAGTCAAATATGAAATAATACAAAAATGAATAAAAAAAAAAAGAAAAAAGAAAGCGAATGTGACATATAAACATGTACATATTCATACTATCCGCTACTTTTTTTTTATAAACCAACAAATGTAGGAAAGCTTATTTGCATATTTGTGCAACCAAGAGCATCTCAACCTGGACCCAATATTGATAAACGAGTTTTGACTATGCACATAGCATATCATCGCTGTCCTGTTTTTTTTTTTTTTTTTTTCAATTTTCTCATTTTTACGTGAATGGTATTTTGGCGTTAACAGACATCGCATTAACATGACAATTAAACATTTTTTCCAAAATTGGACAAAAGTGTTTTTCACAGGACAGCGGCAATACGTCATTCATATCATACAAATAATCAAGATTCCCCCCTCCAAATGTTTTATCTTTTATGATCTAATTGGATGCAGACATACAAAGGAAGGTGCGAATAAACTTGAACGGCCTTCAGTTGCACGCAGACAGCCGCAAACGACCTTCATAAACGCACAACTCCTGCTTATTCCTGGAGTCTGCCATTACGATTGCTATTTGTTTGCTTTTTGTATCGACACGATCTCTGCCCTCACGACCTGTCGTCTCAGGTGAGCCACCACCCGCCTGCCGCAGCCCACCACGCCTTCTCCGAAAAAGGCTGGACGCTCAGACAGGAAATCACTTTAGCCAGCAAATTCAGAGGAAAATATTTGTCGATCATCCCCTTGGGTGAGTAGACCTTATTATGGTGGGCGTGCGATACACATTCCTGAACAAATACGATGCAGCCCTTTTGTCTTCCTCAGGTACTATCCATTGCGTTTTTGACGAGAGCGGCAACCATTACTCTTGGAAGAAAGTGACCACCACAGTGCACAATATTATTGTGGGCAAGTTATGGATCGATCAGGTATGATGATGACATGACTCGTTGGTAATGTCGTAATGTAGTCGTAACTTTTTGAACAGGAAAAAAAGAGTCTTTGTTTTTCTCCAGTCAGGGGAGATCGATGTGGTCAACCACAAGACGGGCGATCGCTGCCACCTCAAGTTCACGCCTTACAGTTACTTCTCCAGAGACGTGCCAAGAAAGGTGATTTTTTTTTTTTTTTTTTTTTTTTGTCTCTCATATCTATTCAGTACTTGTACAGTACTTAGAGTTCATCACTTCTGCCATAAGGGTTATTCTGATGTTTTTTGGTTTACTTGTGTACATTGTCCTGACTGCAGTTTTTTTCTTACTTCCCCAAAATGTCATCAAATTTTGAAAAAACAAAACAAAAACAAATGAAATTTGATGACAATTTCAGTTTTGAAAAATCTGGTGATCTGATATGGTGTTGTTGCAAAAGGAATTAATCTGAAGTTTTACAAATGTAATTCAAAGTCTATTTTTTTGAGTAAAAATATCAATTACAAATTAAACTCTGTTTTGAATTGAAATTTAACAAATAACCGATTAAATTGAATGAAAATGTATGTTAAAAAATGAACCAAAATCAAAAATCTTATTAAAATTTTTATTGGAAATCATCTTAAATTATGTGTTGTATTCAAAATCTGATTTTTTAATTTAAGATTTGATAAAATGTCAATTAAATACACCTTTAAATACTTAAATACGCCCAAATGATTGAATTCTCTATTAAATTCAAATTATATTAACCTAAATTCACATTTGAATTTTAAAAATTCAGATTGAATCAAACAAGGTTAAAAGAAATTATTAAATCTAAATCTAAATTTTAAGGGAGAGGATTAGGGCCAGTGGGGGGAAAAAAAAATAAGGTTGGTAAGATTCTCACTTTAATGTCAGAATTCCGACTTTAAAGTGATAATTCTCACTTTAATGTCAGAATTCCGACTTTAAAGTGACAATTCTCACTTTAATGTCCGAATTCCGACTTTAAAGTGATAATTCTCACTTTAAAGTCTGCGTTTCGCTTCTGGTAGGTGACGGGCGTGGTGATGGACAAAGACAAAAAGGCGCATTACGTGCTGTCGGGCACGTGGGATGAGAAGATGGAGTTCTCCAGGATCATGCAGAGCAGCAAGAGCGAAAACAGCGCTGAGGGCAAACAGAGGACCGTCTACCAGACTCTCAAAGCGAAGGAAATATGGAGGAAGAACCCCTTCCCGTACGTTACGCCAACCGCCCCCGCAGATAATTACAGACGACGTGACTCTTAATGAGGCGTTCTCTTTGCGCAGAGAGGGAGCAGAGAGCATGTACTTCTTCTCCTCGCTGGCGCTGACCCTCAACGAACCCGAGGAAGGCGTGGCTCCGACGGACAGCCGCCGGCGACCCGACCAGCGTCTCATGGAGGAGGGCCACTGGGACGAGGCCAATGCAGAGAAACAGAGGCTGGAGGAGAAGCAGCGGACGGCTCGTCGGGAAAGGGAGCGGGAGGTCGTCGAGGCCACCAACGCGTGCGAGGAAGGTAAGGAACCGGCTTGACGGGTATCCCAGCCAAGCCGTCTTCAATTCCACACAAAGACGGTAATTGTCTGATGTGTCAGCTTGAAAGGATGACAATGTAGGGACACGCATGTGTGTCTTGTGTGTTCTCTCTGCTTGTCTGTTTCCCAACACTTTTAAGCATTCGACCGGGATCCAAACTGTGACTCACCTCTGAAAAGCAAGTACTCGTTTTCATGCTATTAGGCCAATTATTTTCAAAGTGTGGTACATGGACTCCCTCTAGTAGTATTCGGTACGTGGTATATCTTTCCAAATAGCCACATCTAAATAGATACTAACGGTACTGTATGTTGCAGTCCATCCTTCTAATGTCGAATCTTATTTGCAGGCTAACTATTGAAATGTCTAGCATTAGTGCTAGGTAGCTTTCTATCTTTGTAGGTAGCGTCACTGTCGCGTGAGCTAACAATAATGCCAATTAGCGCTCTCTTCTCTTTGTAAGTAGAGCGACGGCTTGAATATCAATTAAGCTAATAATAGGTAGTGCGCTATCCATCTTTACAAATAGCCGTATTGCTGGCTAACTATCTAAATAGCTCATATTGATAATAGATAGCTTTGCAGCTTTCTGGGCAGCCATTTTGTTGGAAAATGATTCTAGCTAGCTCCTAATAATTTGTGCACTGTATTTGAAAAATAGAATAAAGGCAGGACACTAATTGGGTTTTCTGTGTCAGAAAGTAGTGTGAATTCTTTCATTCGTATTATTGGCGATGTGTTGTGTCACGCCATTTTTTATATTTAGCCAGCGATACAATACAATAAACTAAACTAAATCAATTGTATTGTATCGGCTAAATATATTAATAATTAAAAATAAGCCCAGATAACTTTATATCTTTGCAGATAGCGATCTCGCAAGCTGATAATAATGCCGGTTCACGAATTTATCTTTCCAAGTCAATTTATTGCTGGCTAGCTAATCAAGCTAGTAGATGATATGCGCTAAGTTTGCTAGCTATGTCTTTTTCCTATAATGTGATAATAACTTTCTAGCTTGCCAGTGAGCTTTCTAGCTGTTGTGCTTATTAATGTGTTATGTTGGCCATTGGCTTCGAGAGATAACCGTTAAGTATTTTTGAGGAGGTACCGGTACTTTATTTAAAAAGTTTGACAACCACTGCTTTAGCCAAAATACACTGTGTGTGTGGGGGGGGAGGGTGGCTGTGTGCGTGTGTGTACGCGCTGTCATTTCTCACCTTAGTCTATTTTCATTTTAGCCGACGCAGATGAGATTGGAACGGACGCGAGTGAGGTTTCAGATGAAAGCAAGTATCGCCACGTAGCCTCGTAGTGCCCAGCCATTCATTCGTATTATTAGGGATGTGTCGTGTGGCATTTTAGCACACCATTTTATGTGCATCTCCTACTTTAGATGTTCTGTGCTCAGACTTTCGAGCAACTTAAGTGGGATATTTACCACACAAAAAAGGGTGAGGCTTGAAAATTGAAATTCCAGGCCCGGGTTAAGATTTCAAGCCAGAATCGTGTTTCAAGTTAGGTTGCCAAATCTATGCTAGCGTTGCAAATCTGGTTTAGGGTTTTCAAACAAGGGTTGGGGTTTCAAATTTGGGTTTTAAGACAGGGGTGGGGCATCAAACCAGGTTTAGGGTTTCAAGTTAGGCTTTCAAGACAAGAGTGTGGGTTACAGGATAGGGTGTCAAGTCTGGCAAACACACAGTCTAATTTCACCCTGTCGTAAAATGCCGCGCAGCACATTTGAAGGGTAGCGTGTAGTGCAGTAGAGTTGAGTGACAGCTGATGATTTGACACAGATGTTTGTGTGTGCTGACGTTCAGCTGACACAGAGGACTCGCCTAGCCTTCACACTACTCCTCCTCCTCCTCCTCTTCTTCCTCCTGTCACATGCAAGTAGCCTCCAAATGTCCTTTTTCTACTTATTACATGTTAGCATTCATCTTGCTTTCACGCTCTTTTCAGCCCAAGACGATGAAGGTTCTTGTGGAGCGACAGCCAAAAGCAAGTAACGTCCAATAGATAGATAGACAGAGCGGTACATTTACAGAGACATTTCGAAACACATGATGAAAATTACTTTACGTTTTGGACTGTCAAATTGAACATAAAGAGAATTACACCTTGCCCCGCTACCTTAATGCTAACACAGAATACGAAACGACTGTCAGGCTAACAAAACCAGTCCACTCGCTTTGATTCAGACTATGTGGAATACCATGACCTGTTCGACTGACAGCGTATACAGAAATAAAGAAAAAATGAAACATTTTAGCAAGCACTTTGCTATTTGTATTGACTTTGTGATGGTAGGTTAAAAATGACCTAGGTAACTATGTTGTAAATTATGTATTTTTGGTATTGAGTGTTGATTGCGTTCCTCTTGTTGTGTCTTCCAGGCGTCCATCCGGACAGCTACCAGGCGCTTTGGTTCGAGAAGGTGGATGACCCCACGTCGGGAGAGAGCATGCACGTCTACAAAGGAGGCTACTGGGAAACCAAGGACGGCGGCGGCAGCTGGCAAAATAGCCCTGACATCTTCTGACGGCAGGCTACAAAATGAAAGGCAATGGTGGAAAGGTTACCATATTAAAAAAGTTGCTGCACAAGAATTTAAATAAAAATGGGAATAAAAGTCCGTTATGACCACCAAAATGTCATATTATGAGAATTCAAAAAATATATATTACAAGGGAGAGAATGTTGTTCTGAGAAAAGAAAGTTGCAGTTTTCAGAAAACAAGTCTTATGATGTTTTTTTTGTTGTTGTAATTTTGCGCGGGAAAAAGTTACAATTTTCCACGTAAAAATGGGAATATTGCAAGAAAAAGTTGTATTGTGAGTATAAAGTTATAATTTTACAAGGAGAAATGTTATTACAAGAAAAAGTTGTAATATGGGAGTAAAGTTACAATTTTTAAGTATTTTTTTTGAGAAAGTTATGACAAAGTCAAAATTGAATACTTGTATTACAAGAAAAAATTATTTTTCAAGAATAAAGTTACAATTTTTTACAAAGTAATGTTAAAATTCAAGGAAATGTAATATGAGAATAACATCAATACTATTACAAGAAAATGTTGTAATATGGCAATAAAATAGTAATTTTACAAGAAAAAACTATTACGATATGTTTCCCATTCAACCCTAACCCTCCTACAAAAAATAAATGTAAAAATAATAAGAGGATAAATTTATGGCATAATTTCATGAGATTTCATCAAAAAAAAATTATAATACAACCATAAAAAGGTTTTCATTTACACAAAGTTGTACGTTTACAAGAAAAAAAACTTGTATGTTAACAATCTGTTACACTATGCAATTACTGCCAAAACATTTTTTCCTAATTCCTGTGTTCCTCGGTCACCATAAAAAATATATTTTTTAAAATGTACAGGGAAGATTCTCATCTACTGGGTCACCCAAAAAACTGTACTAGCATGATTTTCAGCTAAAAAGTCAAACAGTTTATTTATTAAACAAAAAATTAATATAAAATACTTTGAGAACAAACATGTTTTTTTCCTGCTTTGTACAATACTGTATATGCATCCCTACAGGCTAAATGACATGTGCAATGAATGAGATTCCTTCCTTATTATTTTTACACTTATTTAAGTGTACTTACTTTCTGTTGTCAAATATTGATTGACATTTTTACATGCTGTAGTATATCTTTCTCCATTTATTTTTTTCCAGAGACAGTGGTGCCTATACAAGTTTAATATGTTCTACAAAAACACTCATATATAGTCATGTTGACTCAAATTAGGAATAGTACTACTACTTTTACTACTACTACTGTAAGAGTAGTCATTTTTCACAGAGGAGAAAAATATATATGCTCATGTGTGTTATATTATCTATCCACTTGTGTTGCTTCACTGGTTTTGTTCAAATGTGTTGTGTTGAAAAAAACGTGACTTTTGATGCTAACAGTTAGCATATCAATGGCATTATAACATTAAGGGGATTTTGTTAAGGCAATGTTGTTTTGTGTAATTGTCTTAGTTTTATGTTTAGTTTGACAATCTACTTAAAGAGGGAGTGACATTTAACATTTTGAATCCTTGTTTGACAAAGTGCTCATTATTTGCCAAAGGGCTGCTTTCGGTATAGTGAGTTGAGTCGCCTGCCACTATGCAATGCTAAACACTCGTAAGTCGGGTCACTCGTATCTCAACGTGCCGCTGTACATAAGGTATAGAGATCTTTCCCCTTTTCTCTCAAGCGTTACTGTTCACGGTCATGTGTGCATTAACTGAATCTGGTTTTGTAATTTCTCCTGTCCACACCAAAAATGTACATATATATATACTTTGTGTATGGAAGGAGATTTTTAGCGGGATACACTGTTCCTGGTTTCAATAAATTGGTGATAATTATTACTTCATTTTTGTGTTAGCATAATTCCTCTGCACTGTCATTGACACAGGAGTTCAGAACATTTACAGTTTTATTAATTGTAATGTGTCATTGTATGGATTTTTTTCAATGTTAAAAAAAAAGATGCACGTTCATGTGAAAGTGTGGCAATTTTCCAAAGAGTTGTAGTATTTCCCCCTCAAAGTTTTTAAAATTCTATGAGATTATTTCTCTAAAAATAAAATAAGTTTTTGTAATTTAAGTGAAGCGGCATTTATTTTGAATGAAAGTTTGCATATTTTGAAATAGAACAATTTTGTTATGTACTGCAAGGGGGAAAAAAACAAATTTAGTCATAATTGTATTTAAAAAAAAAGTTGTAATATGTGGAAGAAAGTACATTTTACAAGAATGAATTTATAAGAAGTTGTTATTCAAGGTTTTTTGAAAAAACATTTTTAATCAAAAAGACTAATTATAAGAATAGTTGCAATGTTATGATAGAATTGTAATTTAACTGAATTTACACTATTAAATGCAATTTTGCACAATGCAATTTAAGAAGCATTTGCGAGATAAAAATAACTTGTTAGAATAGCTGCAATTTTGTGACTTTTTTTTCAAATTTAAATTTTTTTCTCCCTTTTACAGTAGTTGTTTTCAATTGTGCTTTTTTTTAATTTTAAAATTTCAGTTGATATTTTTATCATTTGTAACATTTTTGTATTTCTGTCTTATATGCTTTTAAATTCATGCGTTTACTATATTATTTGTTATGCATTTTATTTATATTTGTTTTGACAATTTCTTTTTAAATCATTGTAGTTTTTAATCAAATGTTTTTATTTTAATTTATTATTGTGTTACATAAGTATTTTTAATTGATCATTATTTTGCATATTTTTTATTTTTTGTATTTTCATCGGATCGAGCTTTTTTCGCATGTATTTCCTGTAGTAGTCACCACTCGCCTGGCAAGCGCGCTGTCCTAAAACAAGCGCCCTTAGCGGCGTGACGTCACTGTCTTTTGTTTACTGGCTAGGCGTTGTTTGCCAGTGAAGTTCAGTAGCAGCCGCAGCAGCAGCTCACTAGCTCCCTCCCGGTTTGCCTCCCTATCGCCGGGTGTAGACTTCCACATAATTACGTGTGATTGTGTAATCACTCAAAGCGGAGTGCGTCCAAATATTAAAACGTGTCGTAAGTATGTCGGCTAACGGTCCAGCTGGAGTTGACTGCACGGACACGAGAAGAGGCGACGGAAAAGCGTGAGTTCAAATATTTTATGAGGGAGCTAGCCACCGCTCATGGTTTCCACTGACGAAAAAACAACACGCCGTGCCGTAATCGTGTAGTTTATTTTGAATTTATTTGTAATGATCGATTTAAAAAAAAAAAAAAATGTACGTGTGTTTGGTACCAAGGTCCGAGAGTTCCATGGACGTGGATGCCCGCAAGGCTCAGGCACACAGCTACAGATATAACCTGCAGTTCCCCTCCATTGGACAATGTATCATCATCAACAACAAGAACTTTGACAGGAGGACAGGTTTAAATCCATCGATCTTATGTCTTATGTGTAATGCTACATCTTGGACAGCATTGAGAGAGCTTCTCTCATACTGTTAGAATATTTTGAAAATAATAGAGTGGCTCTGTGTGCTCATTTTATGCGGTCATATCGATCGCTTTCTAATATTCAATCGTTGGTACTGCATTTATTTGCAAGGGTGAAATTTATAAGAACAAACGATTATCAGGCCACACTGAAAGTAACAAAAAGATAATACATTTACGGGAAGGAAGTCTGAGTCAAAGTATTGTAAAAATTTAGGGGCAGTTTGTGAGGGTAAGGCCATAATTTTTCAAGATATTACAACAACGAGGATGAGTTAAAAAAACAGAAATTGTAGTTGAGGAAAAAAAAAACTATATATTTTTTAAAATAAAATGTTGGAATTTAATATTTTAGAGGGGAAAAATAGTGACAGACTGACAGATTGTGTTAAAAGAATGTTACAATTTTAAAAGAACAAATTACATTATGATATAAAAACATTTTTCTGAGGAAATAAGTCATCAATGATTTTATAGTATACAGTAGCGTTTTATATTATGGTGAAGTCAACAATTTTTCAAATATTGGGTTGAGATTAGAGTGAGAAAAAAAATATTGACATTACAAGAAAAATGTTCTATTTTTAGAAAAAAGTCAACATTTTAGAAGAATTTGCAAATAGAATTCAAGTAATTACATTTGCTGTATATTTTATATCATTTTTTTTTTTTATGTAATTGTTTTGTTTGTATTCTAAAGTGGATTCATTCCTTTTGTAACTAAATACTAATGCTTTGAAATGGGCTATCTAAATAAAGTTGTATTGTATAAATATTAAGTATTATATAAATATTAGAAAACAATCCCGTGTTGTCCCTGTAATTCATATTTTTATTTCTGTAACTGTTAAGGGACAAAAACGAAGATATTTCATTCATCATATTGTTTTTAAATTAATCAGTTCATTAATTGGTTGTCGAAATTTTATCCTCCCAAATATCGGAATTGGCAACAGCCGCAAAAAAAAACCATGTCGGTCAAGCTCTCGCAAACGGCCTGTGTTTGCAGTTTAGCTCTGGAAAGTATCCTGTCAGATGTCCGGCAGGAAGTGAACGTAACTACAAGTGTTAGTGTGATATGCGTCACATCACATGGAGCCACGTTTCTCTTTAAGTTCCTCTTCCACTTTTGGACTTTGAACGAAATAAAAAGTGAGCATTGGTGTGTGTGTTTTGTTTTTTTTCTCCCTTTCATTCAAATGTTGTTTTTGTTGTCGCAGGCATGAATCCACGCAACGGCACCGACGTGGACGCGGCCAATGCCATGAACGTGTTCACCAAGTTGGGTTATAAGTGCAAAATTTATAACGACCAGACAGTGACGCAGATGAAACAGGTTTTATCTGCTGGTGAGTATATAAAGCCACTCCTCTGCTCCTAACCCACTATTGCATTATAAATACTTGTGTTACACAATCTTAGGTACACATGAACAATCAGATGACAGCAGTATAAGAGCTGCCACGCAGGAAATTATGTCACTTCAAATCATATCTTAGCTGGACAGTCATATATTTGTGATACCACTGTTTTACAGTGAAAAAAAAAAAAAAAGCAACCTTGAGAGGAAAATATGTAACATTGCAAATGATAAATACAGTAAATATATTTTATTCGCACTTTTTTTAAAATGCATCCCTTTCCACATTTTTCAACAATTTCGTTTTCGTGTATTTCCACATTTTTTTATTTAAAAAAAAAAAAATCCCAATTATTCCTAATAACATATTCAACATAACAGATTCACATCATTCACATTTCAGATCAGCTCACTCAATCCAGCTGTGGAACAATTTTCAACATTCCCACAATTCCCGCATACCAAAAATTCACATTTTTTTTCACCAACATATTGCACATTTTTCACCCATTTCATTCAACATCATTCCACATCGGTCCATACCTTCCAATGTCTTTTCATATCATTACACATTTTTCACCCCAAAAATGCAAAGTTTTGCACCAAAATCATTCCACATTGTTTAGTGTCACTCCACATCTTTTAATATCATGCCGCATTTTTCACCACTATCATTCTACGTCATTGCATATCATTCCATAACTTCCAATATCATTATCATATGAATACATTTTACTCCGTATCATTCTACATTATCCCATATTTTTTTGGCATTCCAATATTCCCAGTTAAGTATTTTTCTCACTGAAGGGAAAGTTCAAATTCAGCCTTGCTCAACCTTCCTAAAAAAAAAAAAAAACATATTGGTTGAGCCCAAATTACTCTCTCTTTTCCCCCAGTGTCCAAAGAGGATCACAGCGGCTGTGCGTCGTTGGTGTGCGTGTTGCTGAGTCACGGCGACGAAGGCGTCTTCTTCGGCACCGACGGCTCCATCGAGCTCAAATGCCTCACCTCGCTTTTCCGTGGGGATCGCTGCAAGACGCTGGTGGGCAAACCCAAACTCTTCTTCATCCAGGTACTGGCGCTCATTTGGCACAAAACTCAAAATCACCTTTTGAACATGTCCGGCCCACACGAGAGAGAAGAAAAAGGTGTGTTCGGAAAGCCATACTGACACCTTGTGGCGCTTCTTTGGTATTGCGAGAGCATGTCCTCGCTTTTCTTTTTTCTATTTTTTTTAATTATTATTATTATTATTATTATTATTATTATTATTACAAGAACAAAAGTTATGAGAACAAGTCATAATTTCCTAAGGGGAAAAAATTACAGCCAAAAATGTAGAAAAAAAGTTGCAACATTATGTTAAAACATCACAAGAGATTTTTTTTTAATATTACAAAAATTCAGTAGTTTTGAGATTATTTTTTTTTTAGAAATTTGTCAGTTTTCAAGAATTGTTTCTTTATTATCACACTCGTCATGTTTTTCAGTCATCATTTTCTTTTTTCCCCTGCTTTTAGAAAAAAAACATACTGTGTAATGTGAGAACATTTCATCATCAAAATGATTTTTAATATTGCAAGGAAAAAATATTTTAACTGAAAAAATAAAAGGGAAAGTTTAGAGAATAAAGTGATGAGTAACTAATATATGTGAATTTGTTTGAATATTATGAGGGGGAAAATGTAAACATAATTATAGAAAAGGTTATAGATGTTATAATAATTTTCTGAGAAATTTTTGATATTGCGAAAGAAAACAATGTGCATTTTACAAGTAATAGTACAACAAATGGAGGAAAAAAATGGTCATATAAACAGACGGAACACATTCATGTCATTTTGTGTCTTTTCAATGACGAAGGCGTGCAGGGGCACCGAGCTGGACGCCGGCATCGAAACGGACAGCGCCGATGACGGCACAGCCAGGATCCCCGTCGAGGCAGACTTCCTCTACGCCTACTCCACTGCGCCAGGTCTCATTTTACATACGCTGCATGATTTTTTCTCTTAATCATGATTTTTAAAAAAAACAGTTAAAGTTGTCATTTTCTGATCGTTGTGGTAGTATTATGTGAAAAGAAAGTTGTAGTACAAGAACAAGTCATTTATGTGGTAAATGTAAATGAATGAGAACAAAATATAAGCACAAAAGTCACAATTTTTATGTAATATCGTTAGAACATGTAAAGTTTAGAATTATCAACATTAAAATCTATTTATAACCAGTGGTTCTCAAAGTGTTGTACGATTGCCTCCAGTGGTACACCGGCTCCCTCTAGTGGCATGAAGAATAATTACAAAATGAAATGTTGAATGAAATGAAAAAAAAAAACTGTGCCTAATGCCACAATTGCGTCAACTTTTTTTTTTCCAACCCAGTACAGTGCATTTGTTAAGCACAGTTCAGTTGTATTTAAATTTTAAGTTCAATACGCTTTTTTAAAAACATTTATTTTGGTACAATTTTTGTACAGTACAGTACATTTCAAATGACTGACTTTTTTTTATTTTCCTATATTTAAGCGTGTATAATGTTACAATGGTTTAAATGTATTTTGCAGGAATAAAACCACTGTCATGTTTCTGCTAGACTGTATTTGGACTATGCTACTGTATTTTTAGATGGTCACGATGGTGGCACTTGGTCACCTACGTTTTTTTTTTTTTATTTATTTATTTTTTAAATAAAAGTTACTAATTGCAACGATACAATCAACTGTCCTAATTTCCATATCGTTTTAACCCCTTGCATATTTTTTGTATATTCATCATCCGTGCAGGCTACTACTCATGGAGGAACACCATGACGGGCTCGTGGTTCATCCAATCGCTGTGCGAGATGCTTAGCGCGCACGGCCACGCGCTGGAGCTGCAGCACATCCTGATCCGGGTCACCCACAAGGTGGCGCTGGATTTTGAGTCGGTCTCCAACGTGCCGGGCTTCGACGCCAAGAAGCAGATTCCTTGCATCGTGTCCATGCTGACCAAGGAGATGTACTTTGTACACTGACCCCCACTAGCTGATTTTCAGTTTCTTTTTTTTTTTTTCTTTTTTTTTTTACATGTTTTTGGATGGAGATTGTAGGCATTGTTTAGTAGTATTATTTGTGTTAAGGATTTCATGATAAATGCTTACTTTATTGGCAATTGGGTTGTATGTTTGCTGTCTACAAAATTCAGGGAGGTATGAAGCCACTAGTGCGCATCCTTATGTACAAGCTGTGACGAAAGTAGGTATACGCTTTAATTAATGAAAAGAAAGATACACCTATTACAATTACACTTCTTAACAGTTGCTTGATCCCCTCGATTTAAACTAGCGTTTCAAAAATAGGGAAGGAACCCCTTTGTTATCTCTCACTCCTTTCCTTCCTTCATTCCGAAGTTCGTTCCTTCAATACGTTATAGTGATCAAGTGTTTAACTACTTTTGCCCCTCTGTGTACGTGTGACCCACCAGAACATCTTAAAAAAAACACCAAAAAAAACTGAAAAAGGCCCAAATGTTTTTGACATACAGAATGCTGGTAATGTACAATACGCATTTGCTCGCATGCTTTCTTTATTCGTTTTTGCACCGATAGGAAAAGACTGCCCACTCCTTAGCTAATGGCCATTGACTACTATATGAATGGACTAATAGTTGGCCCCTCGTGTCTGAAGTATGTTAATGCCAACTTATGTTTGTTTTTTGCTGAAAACATGAGAAAAAAATGAGAGCCTCTCAAAGAATGAACTTCAGTGTTTCGACCGTCTCAGAATCGTGATCTACAGGGGTTGGTTTTACGATTTTTTTTTTTTTTTCCTCATGTGCATCGCTTTCATTTCATTGTTGATGGTTCCGACAACACGCAGACGGATCTTTGAGTAGCACTCGTAGATGTGTCTTGTGAGAGAAAATTTGATGAAATGTGCATGGAGCGCTTAACCAGCCACACAATGCGGCATTTTTGTGGTAGGGACAGAAAATAATGTGAAAAGGTTACAGAGAAATCAATGTATTCGTTTGGTGCGCTTAGTGAGTGGCAATGAAAGATGACCGCTGTTGACTTCACTTTTTGGTACGGCGACTAAGTGGCATTGTTAGTTCAATATATGTAAGTCGGTGCTAATGGCACTGACATTTAAAAAAAAAAAGAAATGACTGATGTTTAGGCAATAAAATGTAGTTTGTGTTTATTCTCAGGCACAATCAGCTTGTGACTTTGTCCAAGCAAATCAAACAAAAAATATTTAAACAAAAATCTTTTGATACAAATATTCAAATTGTTTTTTGTTGTTGTTGTTTGTTCTCTTTTTAAATGGCAGTGGTTTTTGACTAGATTGACAATCATGTCATACAATTTGGAATGTTTTTTTTTTTTAAACTGACGTAAACGTGACGGTCTCCTTTCAAAATAAAAGTACACTCAAGAAAAACTGTCTAACCTGTCATTCTTGTAGGCGAGCATTGGACTATGTTGAGGCAGATTTTATGAAAGAGATGTCTTAAAGGTATTAAAAGATAGTTTGTTTTGGAAAAAAAAATATATTAGTTGCCTTTGAATTTTCACCTAAAAAATTAAAACTTGACCAATGAGACGTTTACGTACAGGTGGGCTTAACAGATTTTCCTAACTCATCTCGAACTATAGGTTGTTAATTCAACCCTGTGCTCAACCCCGTTTGCATGTTTTGGCGACAGCATGAAGTCCGTTTAATTTACATTGTTTAAACTTACAAGATTCTAATTGTATCGCTGGTTTTGACACGGTTTCCCACGAAAGTTGACAGGTTTCCGAGCATCTACTGAACGCTACACGATGAACTATTGTTGCGCTTCGAGTGTACGGCTTTCCAAAACTCACTATCGCCACACTTGCCTACTCCAAAGCTGGCCCCAAATGCTCTAACGACGGCACACGCAAGTGCTCGGTCGGTCTTTTTTTCTCATCAAATGCAACCTAGTTATCCCCCACAAATACCTTAAATTTGTTTTGAAGAAACTTTTCTAAAAAAAACAAAAAGTTTTGACAGAATGGTGGAATGCTTTTTTTCGGAGCCCGGTTCGTGGCAATGAACTTCGCTGATGGAGGAGAAGGCGCTCAGGATCGCCCCGCACTCGCTGGCCGTGGTGCTGTCGAGGTTGATCGGCCACCGTGAAGACGACACCTCGGTGCCAGCACCAGCAGCGGTGCCGGCGGGGTACCAGGTGTTTGCGGACTTCAAGGCTACCAACATGCGACATTTCTGGAACCAGGCACTCACCCGGGCCCTGGCGGAGGTCTTCTTCCTGGGCTGGCTCGAGGACCATGTGCTGCTCATCCGAGGCCGCGAAGACCACCTGCAAGTGCTCAGGAACGGATGGACAAGAAGGACCCTGAAGGCGCCGCCGGGCTTCCACATCAACTCCATCGGTGGGTCCACTCCTCCATATTGGTATTTATTAGAGACATGAACACGAGTTATCAATTCACAATAATCTTACATTGTCGTGGATGCACAGTTTGCACACTGATTTTCATTATCCATCAAAATAAACATCATAATTCCGATTTTATGGATCGTCAATGTTTTTTTTATGGTCATTTAGACTAATATTGTTTACATGGTTTGTTATAGTTGTGTAATTTTAATAACGTAAATATGCTAATGATGTCAAATTTAAAAAACGATCAAATATCTATTTACCAAAACACTATTTGATGTATTTTATTATAATTACAAGTAGACATTCAATTATTAATATAATATTTAGGTTACAAATTTTAGATTAGTCTTTTTATGTCATATTTTTATTTACAATTGTGTAAAACGAAATGTGAGTAATAGAAATATTTTACGATATAAGATAAACAGTAAAAAAACAATCACTACAGCGGATTCTGCGGCTGATTGAAGAATCGCTCCAAGGATGTCTAAGCGGTCTTCCTCTTTTTCAAATCGTAGATGATCCGATCGCATATGGAGCAGTGCTGCTCAGCGTGAGTTGCGGCAGAAACGGGAACTACAGTAGTCGGACCTGCCGCGTGGTTCAAAATACAAACTTGCGAGCGCAATATGGCATTTTACAAACATTAGTGGATATCAGTCAGCGGATGTTTATATCCACAAGTCGGATGTTTGTAACTTGGGAAATGTCAATATTGTAAATGTAAACATGAGCTAAATATATTAAATGAATAACTGATCAGTTCCATAGTCAAACTGCAGCCATCATAAAAACTTTATGTACAGAGCAACAAAAGACAAACGTGCAATGAGGTGGGTCACATTCTTGCTAAAAAAAAAAAAAAAAAAAGTTCACCGCTGTTCATAATAAAACCTAAAACGACAATATTTCTCACTACTAGTCACTAGCAACAAAAACAATCCTTTGACGCTCGCTGAACTGATGCTACCTAAATGATCATCGGCCTGTAATGTCCCCGAGTTATGAATACTACATATACTCCAAAATTGATATTTTTTTAATTGTTTATAGTGGTTGAGTGTGTAGCATTACTATTCTAGTAGTACTCTAGTAGTAGTAGTAAATTGTGTGGTCCGAAGGTGGAAGTTTGCGCTTGAATAGTTGTCTGTGTGGGGACAGCACACTGAAGCAAAACACTGATAAGCACAGGAATGTTTGTCTTATAGCTAATAGTTCACTAGTCGTACAAACTGCATGGCCACTACACGGAATGTAGGGTGTACGCTGCCATGTGATTTAAAAAAAAAAAAAAAAAAAAAAACACAAAGTACACACCGTTATGTGATGATGATGATAAGTAAAATCCCATGAACGACTGATTCAGATTTGAAGAGCTTGCACATTTAATATAAACGTTGGGCCAAATATTGATACGACAAAGTATGGTGTCAGTTGTGGGATAGTATTGATAAAGTACAGGAAATGTTCATGTACTTTGTGAGGGTGCTTAAATGTAATTTCACTCCTTCTTTGTTTTTTCTTACGTGGATTTTTCCTGAAAATATTGATACGGTTAAGTATGGTGTCATGATCAGTTTTGATACAATCGTTGTATTTATCTTTTGTCAAGTAACGACATGACACGTATCATTTTCCGCACATCAATTACTCTCGGAAAGCTAGCTGGGTTTGTACGAAAATGTTGATGTGCCAAAATATGATATTGTTATCAGTTGTGACATAGCATTGCTGCAGTCTTGCAATCTGATAGCGACTTGTACCATAGTTGCGTCTCATTAATCGATTATGTCACAAGCAGTTTATCGTTTTCCGCACGTTACTCTCGATGAATTTCATTGCAAAGCTAACTGGATTTTTAGCTGGTTCTCTGTGTATCAGTTACCTCAAGTAATTTTCCGGGTATCACCCTCTCCTGGTTTGGTTTGAGCGGCTAGTTGGATTCATACAAAAGTATCGTCTCACTATAGCGATACGATTGGATATCTCTCTGCGTTTCCCACCCTTTCTTTAAACCAGTGGACAAAAGTTGTGTGTTTTCTGTCAAAGGATTTTTAGCAGTGACCATTAAATCCCATTAGTTGGGGGTCTTTGTTTCCGTTGGAGACACAATTGGGGCAGCAGGAAGGAAAAGCATTTTTTTTTCTTTTTTGGTTCATGAAAAGCGTCGGTGAATTCCCAGCGTTAGCCGTCTGGAAGGAAAGGGAGCGTCCCGGCACAGTATGACGGGAAACGTTTTTCGAGACAGGAATTTGTTTTCCACTAGCTTTCCACAGTTGAAGTTTACATGAGGCATGGTAAAGGTTCCGCTAGAGGGCAGAAAGGCTCAAGGTAGTAAAGAAGTTGGAACTGTACAGCGGTGCCCTGAGACCCGACTTGAGTTTTTCAAGTAACGAGCCGTCGTTTAACAGATTTTTTTTTGGGGGGGGGGGGGTGACAGCCAACTCATCTCAACACGCTTTAAATTTACAATAAGATCCTCAAAAACGAGGCTTTCGGGTGTTTTATGCCACTCCCACTTGAAGTTTTCTGTCAAACTCAACATCAAAGAGAATTCCACCTTGTCTATTTAAAACCACCATCAACTGCCCAAAGAAAGTGCCTGCTAGCTTAATGCTAACGTTGATTAGCGTCCATGTTGCAGTGCTTTAACCCTGTAAGCAACTGATAGAACCCCAATGTTGTTCAGGAACAACATGAAGGTAGAACATTTCCATTTTTCAATGGACCCAATATACTGTACATGCTTTTTACAAATATCGCATCAAATGAACTCAAATGAAAGTTCAGACTAGAGAACAAAGCATCCACATCAAAGCCAAACTCGACACCTCAACGAACTTACCTGCTTGTTTTTTGTAAACATCGCGTCTAACGTACGTAAAGCATCAAAGACACTTCACTACGTTCTCAATGTTTAAGATTTTATGAGCCGGGCATAATCATCAGCGAGTTTTGAGTCCTCAACGAACCTATACATGTTTCCTGTAAACATCGAGCCTATTCTACAAAGACGCTTCAAAATGTTCTCGTGACGTTTAAGATTTAATGAGTGTGGCGTAAACATTGGGTAATTTTGAATCTTCAACAAAGCTTATCGACATATTTTGTAAACATCGAGCCAAATAAAAAAAGAAAAACATAAAAGCATCAACGACACTTGAGAGTAGAGAACCAAGCGCTATCATCAAAGACTTTATTTTTTTTTACTCTTCCAAAAAAACATTGAGCCCATTGTACGTAATTCTGTAAAAACATCAATGACACTTGAAAGAAGCGAGCTGAGCTACTTAACCTTAACCTGAGCGTGATTTTCAATGTAAATGTTTTTTTGGTTTTTTTTTTGTAAACATCGCAAACACCACCACTAACAAACCAAACGGATTTGAACCCAGAACCGCCGCGGCAACTCAGCCAACCACTTGGTCACCGTGCTGCCTATGAACCGAATACCAATGAAGGCGAATCAATAAAACAGTCACATGACGTATGACATCTTCCCAATCTTCTATTGTGAGCAGCTGCCACTTTAAGGAGAGTGGGGTGAGGGGGAGTCGGGTTGTGGGGGGGGGGGGGGGGGGGGGGACATTGGTGGGTACTCGGCGAGGTAACAGCTATGAGCTCATCGGCTTGCGTCGTCATGGCAACAAAGGCTGTTGCAGCACTACTGAGGAATAAAATGGCTGGCGTGCTAGAGTGCCACCCCCCTTTCCCTTTTTCCTCCTCATCTTTTCTCTTCTTTAGTAGCACTGAACTGGAGCAGATTGGTTGTGACACCACAAGATGTGCCCCCCCCCCCCCCCACACACACACACCCCTAACCCTCCCTATTGCACACGTGCAATTTTGTGTGCACCCCCTTCTTTTAACAAAAACTCACCAAGGTGAGGATGCAGTCAGCTGACTCCATCCAAGGGGTGATTTTTTTTTTAACACACAACCACACACACCTCGCACCCAGACGCATGCTCACACACACGCACGCGCACACACACACACACACACCCTTCTTGGAGGTGCTGGGAGCAGCTGCAGCATTAGCGGCGGGAAGAGGAGCCGTTGACTGGAGTTTGTCCCCCCCCCCACACCACCACCACCACCACCCGCCCTCCCCAACTCTCTCACACACAACTCCCCCCCCCCCCCTCCCCCCGCATCCCCTCCACCCACCCTTGCGTTAATGAATGGATGCTACGGCTAACGGATCGCCGCCGCCGCCGCCGCCGCCGCCGCCGCCATCGAGGCTGGATGTCTATTCCTGACGTGATCTCTTTCTTCTTCCTATGCTCTCCCGTTTTGGGGTTGTTTTTGTTCTCTCCCTCTCCGCCCTTTACTCGTGTTTGTCAGGGGTGGAGAGAGAAAAAAAGAGAAGGACGACGGGGGTATCTGTGCGTGTGTGTGGCGGGCGCTCGACGGGGATAAAGATGGAGGTGAACGTGGCGTCCCCGCCGCTCGCCGTACTACCGTTGGGGTGAATGCAGGAGCTTTGATTTTGGATGCAGCTTTTTTGGATGCTTTTCCGGACGACGCTGAGCTATTGTCGGGCCTCGATGGAAAAGGAACAATCCTGAAAACGACAACCCCCCCCCCTCCCCAAACCTCCCCCCCCCGCCCTTTCTATTTTTATTTTATTTACCCCATTTCACCTCCCACCTTCCCTCAGCATCCTCCGCCCCCCCCCCCCCCCCACGTCCACCCCCCCCGCCCCCCGCATCGGAGCGTAATGTGCCTCCCCACGCATGCAAACGGTGGCCGGGTGATCTCTCCCGGGAGGGAGCCCGCCACGAGCCGCCACCGCCGCCTCCACCGCGCCGCCGTTCGTCAATGAGACGCACGCCGCTTCTTCCTGCCATGCCCGGTGTGCCATCGCTCTAGCGGGACGCTCGGTACCCCATGCGGGGGAGGCGCTGAGCCCCTGAGGTTGGTCCACCTCCCCCCTGCCCCCCCCCCCTTCTACACCCCCACCCCTCACTCCCCTAAAAAAAAACAAAAAAACAACAACAACAAGGGGGTTCACGATGAAGAAGAACCGCAACGTGCGGCGGGCCTGGGCCGGCTCGGAGAAAGACATCCGTGTGCAGAAGCAGCACCTTCCTCCCCCTCCTCCTCCCCATTTCTCGCCATCCCCGCCGAGTTTTCGGGCGTCAGGTGAGTGGTGCGTCACCTCGAAAAACCCTGAAAAGGATCCATCGATTTCCATTCACCTCATCACACTCCAAACACGAGAAAATGATAATTCAATGAATATTATTGCAATGTAATATCTGCCTAAAGAACAAGAAATTTTGACTTGGGGAAGAAAACATAGCTTGAACTAGTGCGTTAACTCTGTGGTAGACTGACTTGGCTTAAAAACAAGTTGGAGGGGGTGGGGGCGGTAATGAAATGAGGAATACGAAAATGATCTGCCAATTAGAGTTGCAAAGATTCATCGACTAATCGATTATCAAATGAATTGTCAACTATTTTGAGTATCGATTAAGTGGTAGTTGACCTTGTTAAACTTCAAACTACCCAAATTCTCGAAATGTCAGCCTCCTGACAGCTAACATTCTCCAATTTCCGTCGTCCTCCATGAAAGCAGACTGATTATCTTAGTTTTTTTCCCCCAAAATTAGAAAATTGCGAACATCTGCTTTTACTTTCGAAAACAACTGTCTGACATGTTATGGACCAAAACATTTCCTTCACGGTCAATTTGAAATAATGTCCTTTTTTTGAGAAAATGGATGGATATTTAAAAAGTATATTAATCAGATTCATGGATTATTCCAGAAAATAATCAACAGATGAATTAGTTATTTAAATAATGCTTATTTGGAGCCCTACTATCAATAGAAATTTAAATTTTGATTTGACAGACATAGCTAGCTTCAAAACCCAACAACAAACGAGCGCTGCACAAACTTTGTTAAACAATGCAAAACAAGCTGCTTAGAATTTGTTTTCCTTTTAAAATGAATGACATGAAAGATATATTATATTATTTCAGCAAAATGATCTCTCAAAAACAACCGAACAAGTTTATTTATACTACCTACACCTGAGCTTAGTCTGCTCACCATGCATACCACTACCTGCACTCTTAAGTTCCAGTTTTTTTTTTTTTGTGTGCACTATTTTTGTTTGATTTTTTTTCAGTTTTTTTTTTACCCCGAATGACTGGAACATTTTACAACAAATACAACTCACCTCATTCATCCCATTATCATTGTTTAAAAAGTTAGTGAGGGATACTTTACATGCACCTGTTTTGAGACCATTACAAACCTTTTTTTAATGCCTTATGATGTAATGTAATGTATTATTTAACTGTGTAACTATATCAACTAAACTGTAGAGTTTATCTTTGTTTTTGTTGTTGCTTTACTTACCTTGACATTATAAACGAGAATCGGTTCTCAATTGCCTTACATGGATAAATGAAATATTTTAAAAAGCAGTTGTAATACCGTAAAAAAAATTTGGGGGGGAAAAAAAAAATGTGCAAGTGAAACGATCTTGCACAATAACGGCCTGGTAAGAAGAAATATCTTGACACGAAAAAAAAAACAACACGCATATTTCGCCTTGTTGAGATATTTAATCTTGATTAGATCGTACAACTTCAAAAAAAAAAAAAAAAAAAAAGGAGCCTAACAATAGAATTATTGCGTACCCCTCCAAAAACCTCGTGATGTTTACTCCAAAGCGTCCACGTGAGCTATGCTGGGTGAAACGAGGAGATTACGTCATGGCGTTTGCTCCACTGACCGTCCGGTGTGGCGTCGCGGGAGGCGCCACGGTGCGACTTGGGGTTTACGGTTACGGCGTGGAGGATGATCTCACTGCTGGTGATGTCACGGCCAAGCCTGCTCAGTTCCACAAAGGCGACAGCACGTGGCGCGTGTGCCAAGTTCTCATTGTCGAAGGTTGCCGCAGCAGCTAGCACACAAACAGGAAGACGGGCGAGAGAGAGAGAGAGAGAGAGAGAGAGAGAGAGAGAGAGAGAGAGGAGGGAGAAACAGAGGACGAGGTGGAGCTGGAGCCGTTTGACCATTACGTCATAGCTTGTCTTACTCGGCGAGCCATGCTTTTCTTTTCTCTCACTCGCTCTCGCTCTCCGGCAGGTGACGTGTCGCCCATCAGCATGTCGCCCATCAGCCAGTCGCAGTTCATCCCGCTGGGCGAGATCCTGTGTCTGGCCATCTCGGCCATGAATGCCGCGCACAAGCCCGTCAGCCAGGAGGCTCTGGTGGAGCACCTCACTGCCAGCTTCCCAGGTAAGCTGGAATGACGGAGCCCCGTCTGAGAATTTGAACTCAGGACCTCTCGACTGTGCGGCAGACGCGCTCACCAGAATTATTCAAGCCGAAGGTCATGGAAAATGTGAAAACACGCCGCACGCAAAACACCTGGGCGGGAAGCTAACGTAGCAGAAACAAACAGACGGACTTCAATGTTCAACACCCGTCACAGAAGATCCGTTTAAAGCGGAAGTCAACCCAAACATTTTTTTTTTTTTTCAAGAATGTGTTCTATGCAAGCCCACTGGTTGAAAGAAGGCATTCTGATAAATATTGCGTTTGTGCGATAAGAGTTAATCCATTCGTTTTTAGACATCTCTTGGGGCGGCCATTTTGTCACTTCTGTCGACTGAAAATGACATCGCAACTGCTCCGGAAACGACCAATCACGGCTGACCTGTTTTCTGAAGCTGAGCCGTGATTGGTCGTTACCTGAGCAGTTGCGATGTCATTTTCAGTCGACAGAAATGACAAAATGGCCGCCCCCTGAGATGGCTAAAAACAGATGGATTTTGCTGCTTAAAGCAACACTGTGTCATATGTCAGTTTTTCTTGATTATGGTGGCGCCTTGTGGGGAAAAAAAGCGGTAGTGTTTTGACAAAAATCAACCACATTTCCCTTGCGTGCCAGCGCGTGGTGTCGTGAAATCCTGAGCCGTGAGTATGCCGTAAAGCAATTCAGGACATTTGTATTTTTTTGTGTGCCAGGGTGGATCCCATCCTCCTCAAAGTTGCTTTGTACCAGTAAAAACGATACAGACCCCCTCAGGGCATGAAGTCCCATTCAACTACCGTACTTGTAAGTCAATGTTTCGTCAAAAGAGTTGTGATTTTTTTTTTATTAAGGTCGATTTCTTGCCCAGTGCTGCTTTAACTCATATTCCACAAACGCAATATTAATCGGAATGCCGTGTTTCATCTAGTGGGCCTGCTGGGAAAGTATTCTTGAAAAAAATATGTTTGGGTTGAATTCCCTTTTAAGTCCTTCTTTTAACGCTTGTCCATCATGTCCATGCCGCAGTCCGCCAACGGCCCATTGTCCGCATATTGTATCATATTAATTGGCCTAAAAAACATTAGCACAGAGTTACAACGGCTATTAATGAAGTATTGAATCATTTGTTTTTACTTGCTTCGATGACGGTCGTCAAATATGTTAAAGTGACTCGCTTGGTCAGTGGTCAAAAGAACGGCAGACAAACCTTCTTTTTTTTTTTTTAATTGATGTGTTGGTGGTTGCGCACAAATTTTCCAGATCATGCATGGCAGGTGTCAGAAGTCCGGATGGGGCGACGCGCGTAGGTCAAAGGTACGAACAGGAGAATATGGCCCTAAATGAGTGTGCTAGTGTGAGAAGCAAACGTGGCAATCGGTAGCTCTCCTCTGCGCACGCGGCCGGAGTCAAATGCGTGATCATGTGTTGAAGGTTTGAACTCAAAATAGCAGCACAATGGTTAGCGCATGTACGTACATACGTTTAGTTCAGGAGAGTCTAGATTGTATAAATGTGAGAGTGAATTCTTGTTTGTTACTGCGTGCTCTCCGATAGACCGCCAAACGATCCATAGTATACTCTAGGGACGGACCGATTATCGGCCGGGCCGATTATCGGCACCGATATTTGGTTTTTGGACGAATATCGGCATCTGCCTTTTTTAAAACTCTGCTGGCCGAGCAATCGAATCAATTGAAAATTGTGGAAATCAAAGCAAAGCTATGTGAAAGTTTAACATTTCTGTCATTTTGAAATTTTCATTGACTGTAGAAAACGACACGGAGCCATTGTTTAAGTTTTCATTTATCCTTTTTAAGACATGCTGACAACCCCTCCCTGAACTTTTTGTTCGAATTTTATAACAGAGATGTACTGTATATACAGTATTGTCAAAACATTTTTGAAATAATAATAATAAAAAAAAAAAATTAATATAATGCAAACCTGAAACATTGTTCAATAAACATGCTTAAAGATGTTGCAACAAAAGTTAAAAGTCCATTTTTCTGTAGATTTTGATGCCACTATTTTCCTTTTTACTGAAAATGAACATCGGCTCCAAATATTGGTTATTGGCCTCCTTGACTACTAATAATCGGTATCGAAAAAAAGCATATCGGTCCATCTCTAGTATGCTCCTTCTACTGCCACAAATCCGCTTCCAGATCAAAGAGGACAGGCGGATGACGAATGATGGCTCGACGGTATCACTTTTGGAGCAGCTTAATATGCAATTGAACTGCCGACCAATCCAGCTTGTTCTCTTGACACAAGTCAGCTAGGATAGATTCCGGTTCACCTGCGACCCAAATGAGAAAAAGCGCTCCAGAAAATTGATGGATGGACGCTATCGCATTGGAGCGGCTTTAAACGCAACGGGCTGGCAACCACTCCCGGGTGTACGCCGTTCCTCTCAGCCAAAGTCAAAGCCAAAAAAACGTTTTATTTTATTTTTTTTAATGTGTTTTCATTGAAGGCGTGCCGACGCCCAGCTTGGAGGTTCTGCGACACACCCTGAACATGCTGGTGCGGGAGAGGAAGATCTACCCGACCCCAGAGGGCTACTTCATCGTCACACCCCAGACCTACTTCATCACGCCGTCCCTCATCCGAAGCAACAACAAGTGGTACCACCTGGACGACCGGCTGCAGGAGCGACAGGCGCACCCCCAATCGCAACCCCAGCAGTGTACGTCGCCCACGTCGGGTAACGTCACGCCGTCCGCGCCCGCTTGCCTGTCGGAGAGGCCCCCCCGCAAGAATCACAACGACTCGTACAATTCCCGACGCGAGGAGCCGCCCAGGCTTCAGAGTAAGGCACCAAAGGAGCAGCAGAAGAGCGAAGCCCAAACCAGTAAGACCCCCAAGGACCGCGCCGGCGGCGGCGGCGGCGGCGAACCCCCGGCGAGCAAGGAGCACCGCGGAGAACCGCCGTCCTACCCCTATCCGCCTCCTCTCACGTCCCCGCCTGCCCAGCAACCGTCCCAAGATCCGTCAGACAAGAGCAAAAGCGCCACGCCGTTCCCTTACAAAACGGACACCCTGACCAAAAAGAAAGAGGCGAGCGGTGGCGGCGAGAAACAATCCAAGCGCTTCGGCTTGCGTCTCTTCCGCCTGAGCTTCAAGAAGGACAAGATGAGGCAGCTGGCCACGTTCTCGGCGCAGTTCCCGCCCGAGGAGTGGCCGCTGCGCGACGAGGACGCGCCGGCCGCGCCCATCCCCCGCCAGATCGAGATGGAGATCATCCGGCGCGTCAACCCCGACCTGACGGTGGAGAACGTGGCCCGCCACACGGCCGTGATGAAGCGGCTGGAGGAGGAGCGCGCGCAGAGACACAAGACGGGCTCGTCGGCGCAGCACAGCGCCCGGGGCCGGCGGGGCCGCGGGCACCGGCGGGCGCCGCACGGTAAGTCTCGCTCGCACAGCAAGCCGCGGACCTCCCGGGGGGAGCCTTCGGAAGGTTCCAACTGGGATCTTCTTTTCATGGAAAGGGATTACCGTTTCTTCAGCCACTCGTTGGTCCGCTCGCCGCGGGAGGCCGTGTGCACCCTGGAGCGCCGGCGGAGCGGCGGCGCCACTTACCTCGTCCACAGCAACCCCAACATCACAGAGTCGTACTGCCCCGTCACGCCCGAGTGGGACGTGTCCGGGGAGCTGGCCAAGAGGAGGACGGAGATGCCCTTTCCCGAGCCCTCTCGGGGCACCTGCCAGTCCAGGGTGCAGAGGAGCCACAGCCACAATCAGGACCGCAAGTCGCGGCACGAGCGCTCGGACCAAGCGAAGGAGCGATCGCGCTCCATGGACAACTCCCTGAAAGGCCCGTCGCTCGGCCCGCTGGAGGACTTCGAGGCGGCGGCGGCGGACGAGCGCGGCCACTACTACACGGACGACGGCACCCTGCGCGCCACGCAGAAGTCGGCTCACTACTCGAGGATCGTGTTCTCTGCTGCTAAGTTCCACTCGGATTTCAATGTGCCTGATTTGGGGAAAGGGAGCGCGGACGAGTTGAGGCTCCGCAGTACGGCGGAGAGGAACAAGAGCAGAGACAGCCTGCCGACGTACAGCGAGCTCATGGGACTTTCGCCGAAGCCCTCGACGGACGAGTACTTCCAGTGCAATACGTCAAATGAAACGATCCTAACCGCCCCCTCGCCTCAGGCAAAATCAGAATATGACACGTTAACCTCATCGGGCGGACGGCGGAAGGGCTCTCCGGCAGACCGCCAAACGCCTCGCCTCACCTCTCCGCACAAGATGGAGTACAAGGAGGACTTGTCGGCGGCAAAGGGACAAAACGCCGGCGCCGGCTCGGCGCGGCTGACGCCGAGCCAGACGCCGGAGCCGGCGCAGGGTGCCCGGCTGACGCCGCACCAACACAACGTGGACCCGGGCGGGGGCGGCGGCGGCGGAAGCAGCATGTCCATCAAGAGGAAGGAGATCTTCAGCAAGGACACCTTGTTCAAACCCCCACACAACGCCTTGTCCGCAGGCTACGCGGACAGCGGCTACACCAAGTCTGGCACATTGCGGAAAGCCTCGCACGGCAAATCGACGGAGGCCCTCGACAATCCCGAGCCCCAGCCGCCTTCCAATTCCGCCGCTTCCTCGGCTTCACCCGCGCTGCTGCAGGGCTGCCTGGAGCCAACCGTCCCGCCCGCCTCCTTTGACTACTACAACGTCTCCGACGACGAGGATGACGAGGAGGCGGAGGGGGACCCGCACAAAGACTTGGCCAAGGCGGAGGACGGCAAGGACCATCGAGAAGCGGGCGGCGGCGGCGGCACCGGCGGCACCGGCGGGGGCGGCGGCACCGGCGGCGGCGGCGGGGAGGGAACCATAAAGTGGTTGCTGCAGCGGGAGAAGGAGCACGATCTGCAGCGCAAACTGGAGACCAATCTAACCCTGCTCAGCCCCAAGGAGACGGAGAACAGCAGCAGCCAGAAGTCGGCCCACTCGGCGCGCTTGGACAGCATGGACAGTAGCAGCGTCACGGTGGACAGCGGATTCAACTCGCCCAGGTACCGCACGCGCATGGCTTTTGTGCCCAAGGGGGGCTTTGCTTATCCATGGCAACTCTTTGGCACGCGTACTAGTTGAATCCAGTTAAGAGCGTGGAATCGCACGTTGTTGGTTTTTTTTTTTTTTTTGTTTGTTTTTTCTTCATAAAAACCACTGACATGGGAAAAATTCTGGGTGGGCTGTGTGAAAGGTAGTACGTCTTTTACTGAAAAATGTGTCGGTTGCTTTTGCAAGGCAAAGGTAGCTTTATTTATACAGCGCATTTTCATACACAAGATAGCTCAACGTGCTTCACATAGGCACAAATACAACATTCAATGAAATGAACAAACAAACAAATTTAAGACTTTTAAAATCAATCAATCACATTTTATTTATATAGCACTTTTCATACATAAAAATGCAACTCAAAGTGCAAAGCAGCGGCCGGGGGCAAAAGAGGGGGAAAAAATGAATAATTGTCGACATTTAAAAGCAAAGTGAAGGAATAAAAAGCAGTTTACCCAAATGACTAAAAGAACAAGATTGATTTAGAAATGCTTTAAAAGACCTCAATCAGAGGCATAAGAAGGAAAACTTGATAGCTTGGTTTCTAACCTGCATTTAAAAGCACTTTCACTCAGGCTAACTTCAGCTCGGTTGCCATCTTATTCCATTAGCACGCGGCATAACAGCTAAATGCTGATGCGCCATGTTTACTTTGAACTCCGGACTCCACTAATCGACCCAAATCTGCTAACCTCAGAACCCAACGCCGTTCAAGCTGTTTTTTTATGAGCGTATATATAAGCGTGTAAAACACTGATGTGGATGCGGGCAAGGTTTAAAGCGACCTGGCATAAATCACATCCCTGCACCTCTGTCCTCCGATACAGCTTTGATTCTACCTCTGAAACTGGGGAATGACCCGGCCTCCTTCATCCTCTTGTGTGAAAGGTACCGATGTGAGACGGGCCTTTGAATTTGACTCTGGATTGCGACCGAAAAATGTGTATCAGGTGTAAAAACCTCACACCTCTGTTCCTGCTGTGAGCCCCTGGACGCGTCTTTGATGGGACTTCTCCTTTTGTTGATTTCCCCCCTTTAACGAAAATGCTTGCTCGATTTTTCTTTTGCTTCTTCGTTAGATTTCGTTAGCGCGCAACCTTGGTCCCAAGTAAGTAAACGATTGCAGGTTTGTGGTCATGAGGCGGGTAAAATGTTTAGCACAAGTCTGACAGCGATTATGTACTTGGTGAAGCAGCATGCGGCTCATTAATGTCATTCTCAGGCGCTGCATTCTACGGAGCCCCTAAGGTGACATGGAAGTAAAAAAAACAAAACAAAAAAACTTTGCGTTCCCGAGATAACGCAAAGTTTTTTGCGAGGGAACGCATTTTTTAAAAATGCGTGTTTATGTACTTCCGGGTCAGGTTAGCAGCTAGCCTAGCCTAGCCTCTAATGCGCTGTTTGAGAAACGACAGTACGTCAGAGACCGTTCTTAGTATCAAAAACTGATTTTAGGTCTTTGTATTACAAGCGAATTTCAAAGCAACTCCATTAAACCCAACCCACGGTTGAAAACGCTCCCTTTGTTGCTTTTGTTTACCCGGAAAATGACCCGTAAGTACATAAACACGCATTTTTAAAAAATGCGTTCCCTCGCAAAAAAAACGTTGCGTTATCTCGCAATTTTTGCGAGGGAACGCAAAGTTTTTGCGAGGGAACGCAGAGTTTTTTTTTTTGTTTTTTTTTTACTTCCATAGGGGCTCCGTCGCATTCCAAGTAAACAGGCATAAATATTTTTCTCCCCCGCAAGGTAGCTTGATGCGCCGTCCCTCCCGTCCACTAACCGTCTCGTCTCCCTCACACCCAGGACGCGCGAGAGCCTGGCGTCCAACACGTCCAGCATCGTGGAGAGCAATAGGCGCCAGAACCCGGCGCTGAGCCCCGGGCACCATGTGGGCCCGGGCGGCGCGGGGCTGCCCTTCAGCTTCCGCGCCATCCCCGAGCCGCCCGCCCCGCCGCAGCCCGACAAACTCCAGAAGCCCGCCAACTGCCTGGCCTCCATCACCAGCGTGTAGACGCCGCGTCAAGTCAGCCAGGGGAGTGCTTTGACGACTTTTCTGTTTGCTTTTCTTTCGTTTTCTTCGGGTGTCTCACACATTCACACACCTTGGGACTCCTGAGAATCTTACTGGGACTGTTACAAACAAACAAAAACAAAACAGGCATGGCTTCTAGAGACTGTTCCCACAGCTTCAACGAGAACTTGACGGCAAAAAAAAAAAAAAAAAAAAAATCAAAAAAAAATAAATCAAATCATAATAATACGGAAAAGGCCAGAAGACTTAACAGAAGACTTTTGGGTGACTTATATGGAGATTTACCGGTATTGGAAAGTAGTAGAGTCTAGGATTCAAGTAACATTTTGGAAGCTTTTTCTATCACCTCATGTCCAATTCGGTGTTCTTCTTCCTGAACAAAGGCTCAACGGATCAGCACAATGTGGAGACCGCCACAAGAAGAAGAAGAAGAAAAGGAGGGAAAAGGAAAGATTATACCGACATAAATCAGCTCCGGTTTGTGTGGCGCAATGCAAACGATGTAATGTATTACTCCATACTTTTGATATCCTAATTATTATAATGGTGGTATTAAAGATGCTATGTGACCAAAAAGCAGGTTTGGACAAAATGGCCTCCATCCTTACGCTTGACATTTTGTTCGCGAGCAGAAACGTTTTCGAGTAGCCTCTCACCAAAGGTCAGCCGGGATACAATCCAGTTCGCTGCGACCCGAATGAGTTCAACTTGTATAGAAAACGAACGCATGAGAACGTCATTTGAACCCGCCGGCAATCCGACCCCCCAACCTCCAAAAGAAAAAAAAAAATCCAAATTGCACAGCTCTGCCTAATATTGTGACTGGTGAGTGTTTTCGCCAAATATTTTTCTACTTAGAAATAATATATGCATACAATATGTCATTGTCTTTGAGAGGATCTCTTGTTTTGTGCTTGAATGGGGGGAAAAAAACCTGCAGTACTGCGGATGGACAATAGGTGGAGGTAGCCAGCGCCAATTCACTTATAAACAGTTACCGGTAATATACAATTCCACACAGCCATGTTCAAATGGCAGGTTTTTGTTATTTACAAAATGAGACCAGGATCGATCATTTCAAAACTCTTTCCACCATTAATGTGATGTGTACGACTCAATGGATTTTTCCAAAATCGTTTTGAGAAGGGAAAATAAACAACTGAGGTCATGTTATTTACCAATTATTTTGGGCCAAATGTGCACACCCACTTGTAGCTGGGGATGTGCCTGTGTTCGGAGAAAAACAAATTCAAACTTACCTTCAATTTTAGTCAGTCGCCATTTAAAGTGGCTCTGATTAACCCCAAATAAAGTTCTGCTGTTTTTTGGTTTTTTTTTTTCTTTTTTAGAAAAATGATCGATCTTGGGTCTCATCTTGTTATATCACAACCTGGCATTTGAAAAGAAGTGCATAGATTTTTAATTTTTTTTTTTACATCCACCTTATGTGTATTATACTTGTAACAGAGATACACAAATTTAATGCGCTTTTAGCATATTTAAGTATGTTATTTTCATGGTTTTCATGCGCTTTCTGACCTTTTTGGCTGTGAGAAACCGCATGCCTTCGGACGTCCATTTTGGCTCTACGTGGTTCGTTGGGCCAAAAAAGGTAAGTCGTACATCTGCAGCTCTTTTCAACCTGTGTGAACTTTAATGATGCTGCGGACGTGTGGGACGTGTCAGCGTCACAGACACAGACGTGGACTCTTAATAACATTTATTATAATAATTATAATAATAATAAAACACATTGGATTGGGGTCCTCTCGAGCTTGGCACGTAAGAGCGATTTGTCGTCATTCCACTTCAAAACATTTTACATACACACACATACGTGTTATATAGCATCTTCTATAACACACTGATGCAGGGAGGGAAGGTGCGGGGGAATGCACACAATTGCGTTTGGATGTCGAGCAGCTACAAAATGACACACCAAGGGGGCCATACAAAATAAAATGCTACTGAAATAATGTAATGTTGCAAGAAAGAAGTTGTATTTGTTAGAAAGAAAGTCGCAGAAAGTCTGAGTGAATTAAGTCACTCTTTTTTTAAGAAAAATGTCCTCATGTTTTTCAAGAATTTTGAGTTATTTCAAGGGGAATAAATCTGCGATGATTAAGTTAAAACATTTTCAAGAATAAAATTTGCAATGGAACTAGTATAGAGGCATGGTTGAATTGGAATCATCGAGAAAAAAAAGGCATAATGTTTTGAGAATAAAGTCAAAATTTACATTAAAATAATGTTCTTTTTTTTCGAGTACAGTAGTCCCATTTTTAGTCAGAGAAAAAATAGGATTGATTATTTTACATTTTTTTTAAAGAAATTCCGAACCATATGGGATTAAATAGATTATATTTAAAGAAAAAAAACATAATCATACAATAAATAGTATATTATGAGAGGCTTTTTTCAGATTTTTGGGGATGAGAGAAAACGTTGAAATGTGATTAAAATAAAGTTATGTATGTTATTTTTATTTTTTTTAAGTCTGAATCTTTGTTGAATAAAGTTGAAGAAAAAAGTTGCATTATTACAATAAATAGTCTTTAATGAATTTTCATTTTTCAGGGGAAAATTTAAATTTTGAACTTTGTGGAAAAATTAAGTCAAATTTCATTTGAAGCATTTCAACCTCATCAGAACAGTTAGATTTGTTTTAGAAAAAAATGTCATCTTATGTGGGGAGTGGTATTTTTCTAAAGAAAATATTTTAAGAGAAAATGTCAAGTAAAATCTTGCATTTTCCAATTTTTTGGGGAGGAGTAGAAATAAAGTTACACAAATAAAGTCCAATATTTTGAAATTTGTTATAATTTTTGGAAGAAAAAATATGGCTATATTCTGACAAAGACAAAACTTCATTCTTGCAGTGTCATTTTTTTTTTGGTAGGGTATTGCCCTAATACTCCTGCGGAGATACTACACATCCCATTATTGCTTTCATTTTTGTTTCTTTTCTTTCTTGTTTTTTTTTTTTGAATACATTTAAACATGAAAACATGACACACCAACACATCCATGGAGTACTAAGGCAACAAAGTAGTTCCACAGGACTAGTGCTGTCCATCATGTCCGTCCCTGTAGCACCAATGGAAATGTCTTCTTGCCTGTCGTGCCCACAGATATTCCCTTTCAGATATCCACCCCAAAAATAAATGATTTGGGGGGCGGGGGGAATGAGCAGTGACTGAAAAGGTTCATTTTATCTGTTTGTTACCTCTAAAATGTGTATTATGCTACGTTTTCATTGCACTTTGTCTGTTAGTTAATGTGATGGTGCAGCTTGCATGGGGTCCAAGCGGGGCAGTGACCCTCCAGATCCAGCAGATGGGGCTGTGGTGAAAAGAAGTTGGCTTGGGTTGCCACTGTAATATACTGTGATACACAGTGCCACCACCTGCAGGACTGGAGTGGAACTGCAGTGGATTACACTTGATTTGTTTCAGCCTGCTTACATTGGGGCCAAGTGGAGCAATGCAGTGGATATAAAAGGTTTACATACCCCTGTTGAAATGTGAAAAGACATGACAAAGTACTTTTTTTTTTTTTTTTGACTTTTTGGGTCGTTGCAGTCTACTTAACATTGGGGTGATGTGATGCGGGGAAGCTACCCACCTGATTTTTTTTTGGGCCTACTTTTTTGGTCGTTACCATTTGCTTTCATTGGGAACAAGGGGGACCAAGAATCCACAATAATTTTTTTGCCAAGTGAGGCTGTGACAAACCTGATTTTTAAAGTTTTTATTTATATATATATATATATATATATATTTTTAATTTATTTATTTATTTTTCACTTTTTGGGTTAAAGTCTGTTTACACCAGTGTCGAGAGTGGATGGAGACCCACCTGATCACCCCCCCCACACACACACACACACACTCACACAAACAGACTTACACTTTTTAGGCCATTACAGGCTGCTTACATTGGGGCAACAGTCACTCACCTGATTTTTTTTTCCCCCGCACTTTTTTGCCCGTTATGGTCTGCTTACATTAGGGATACATCACCGTGCATTGATGATAAGGAGGCATAATGACCAACCAGATATTTTGGGGAGAGTCTTTTTTTTTTTTTTTGCCGTAACAGTCTGCATACATCGGGGCAAAACGTCTGAGTGACCCACTAGAGCCGGCAGATGCAGCTGTGGTGAAAAAAACTGTTGGCACCCAGTGTGAAATGTGCATTACCACCACCTAAAGGACTGGAGTGGAACTGCACCGCCAGTCAGGCATGTATACTGTATTTCCGGTTGTATTTGTTTTTCCATGTATCTTTTCTCTGTATGCACACACACGTAAAAGTCAAGACAAGACATTTGAAGCCATTTTGGAGGTGGTAAATGGGGACGAAAAACAACAATAAAATCAATAGTCTTGCAATAATCTGTACAGTTCAAGAATGGAGGATGCGTAAATGCTCGATGCATTTTTCCATTTTTTCAGGTTCTTTAGTTCATCTTGTCAGCTTATCATTCCAGCATCCAATGAGCAGCTTTGACGTCCGTGACAAACATTCGGAATTCTCTGCATAATTCCACCCTGGCGTTCTTCGTCCGCGTCCACGGCACGAGGAGGTTTTCTGGAGGTCATTTCCTGGCGTGAAGGCTCTCCTGGAACTTGGCGCTGGAGTAGCGGATGTGGAAGCCCTTCTTGCTGATGGTGTCGTCGCTATGGAAACGGATCAGCAAGGCGTCGCTGGGCGAGTAGATTCCTTCCCTCGGCTGATGGGAGAGAAAACATTGTCAGTGTTTGAAATGAATGATAGAAGGATACTGTTTCTCAAATAGCGGCTGTTATTTAAAAATTTAAAATCACAATACAAAATATGAATATTGAATTGAATAAAATCTAACAGCATCATTGCAACAACCAAATTACACAAAAAAAGCCTATTTTTTTTCTTCAAATTGGTATGTTTACATTTTTTAAAAAAAACATTACATAATGTATGCTTAAATCAAAATGTAAAATATTTTTTAATATACAATCATATAATAAAGGCCTCTGTCAGTATTGCATTTTTAATTAAAAAATGTGAATAAAACTTAAAATAAATTATATTTGATTTGGCCTCTGCTCTAATATGACTGTTTTAATTACATTTTGTTATTTTTAACTTTGCACATTCCAAGTAAAATGTAGATATATATAAAAACTACTACAAAAAAATAAATAATATTATTCCAGTGATTTGAGTTTGTGCAAATAAATACAATAGCACATACTGTAAAACATAAGAAATATGAATTGCAAGTTTGAACGGGGAAAAAAAATCTAAAAAAAAAGCATACCTCTGACTTAATTTTGACTTTTTAAAGATTTCATCCAAAAAAAAAAAGTAATATAACAATAAAAACATAATTTAAAAATGTATGTATACATATACTGTAAAAAAAAAAGGCTCCCGGTCAGCAGAATAAATGTTATGCTCATTATTTTCTCTGCGCTTTCTTACCCCCGAGCCGCAGAATCGTCCGAGCCTGTGCGAGTCGGCGTCGTAGCCGTTGTAGAGTTCGATGAAGTCGTAGCCGCAGTCGGCCTCCTCCTCCACCTCGAAGGTGACAAAGCTGAGCTCGATGCCGTAGCCTTGCTCGGCCATCAGCAACCACTCGCAGTCGCTGTGGCCCGGGTAGTTGTTGTCCCCGAACTGGGCGTGCGAGTACAAGTTCTTCTGCCGGGCGTCCGCCTTCAGACGACCGCCGCACTCTGTGCACATGACAACGATGCCTTCCATCAAACTGAGGGAAAATTTCACAGCTTTGGGGTTGATTGACTCTACCGCAGACGGTGGTGGTCCTTATTCAGTGCATTTTTGGAAGAAGACCAGATAATTCATGAAATCAAAGACGGCGTGGTGGACTGTTTAAATGCTAAGATACTGCTGTTTTGGTGAGCAAGAGAGTTCAAATGAGCCCCGCAGCAAATGCTTTAATTTGTGTGAACTGTAAAATATTGTCAAAATAGAAATTGTACAAAATGGACTTTGTAAAATACTGAAAATGTAACGGTTAAGTTGGAAAATACGTATTTGGAGAGGCTTTTGTTTGTGTACACACATTAGGGGTTTAAAAAACCTGCTACTTACTCTCCTTATTTTCGTGATGGGAAATGAATTAGCGTTTAAATAAATAAAACAATTGTACAAACTGTAATTGTAGAAAAAAAAAAAGAAAAATAATGTTAGTTAAAAAGTTAAATGGTTGCAATTAGATTTTTTATGTACTTTGTTTTATTTTAATTAAACAGCAACAAAAATCGCAAAATTAATATTACATAAAATTTTAGGGTGAAGTCTTTATTTGTACGGAAACTCACACACACACACGGTCAGTATTTGAGTATATATGCTGTATGTACCTATAATAATTAGAAAAAAAAGATTTTATTTATGTACTATTATGATTTTAACCATGACCTTTTATGCACGGCACTTTTATCTGTCTTACGGTTGAGGTTTTTCATGTGCTTCATATAAATAAAGTTTAGTTGACAGTATTAAATTTTTGGGGAAAACGTTCCATTTTTTGGAACGGAGCATAACAGCAGAATCAAACCTTATCCTAATGTACTTTATAACTCAATGTTACATTACTGTATTGTTAGTGTAAATGTCTTACTATGTTATCACTACAGTATTATGTAAATGCAGATTGTTTAGCCCTCCAAAGCTGTAGGGGGCAGTACACTGCTGGCCGTTGAGGGCCTATACATGGAAAAGAGGATCTCGTCCCCGAAGCTGCTTTTAGGTTAAATTCACTGCATTTAGCAACTTTTAAAGCACTGGTTTGGCATATAATACCTTCTCACAACTTTGATATGTCCTTCGGGGACCTTTTAAAGACGTAAATTGCCTTTAAGAGCAAAAAGAGTCGCCACTGCTGCTTCTAAAGCCCGGTGTACTTTTCTTGTCAGCCACTAGATGTAGACATTGTTCTAGCCAAAGTTTTATTTGCACAAGTGGGTTTACTGAAAGTGACTTAGAATGTAAAATGATTTTTTTGTTTTGTTCATTTGTTCTTTAAAGAATAACAATAAAAAAATCATTTAAAAAAACACTTGTGGTTTTGTGTACCGGTGGCGTGAGTGGCCTGGAAGCCCTTCCGCTGCACGGAGGCATCGGAGATAAATCTGAGATACATCCGGTTGGCTGTGGACACCAGCGGCTCTGGAACCTTACTGCCGCATAACCGCCCCAAGATGGCCGCCGTGTCGCCGTCACCGTCGAAGGCCTCCAGGTGATCGTAGGCGCACTCTTGGTGCTGCTCGATCTCGAACTCGCTGAACGTCTAGGACAGAAAAATAATTTAAAAAGTATATATATTTTATCAAGGCACCACTTTTCATTGAGGGCGGTCAATTTACTGACAAATGTAGGTGCATTTTATTTATTATTATTTTATTCTGGGGCATAATGGCGTAAGTGTGTTTGTAAAACATATTTTCACTTACATAAGCGATTTTTGGAGATTATGGATTTAAATGTGAGTGACCATGTGTCAGGTCAAGTAAGGTTACAATTGGCTCTGAAGTGTATTTTTGTGCTTTTAAGACCTTGTAACCTCATGAAAAAGCATGTCAGTTTCAAATCTGATCCATCCACTTTACATACTCATTTTCAAATACAAGATTCATGTAAAACACAATGAAGCCCACTTAATGAAAGCATATGTGACAGGTTGAAAACATGCAGCACGTTACAGAACATCTACTACAATACGTGACAAGGAAAACCTTCACAAAATGGCGGCACACGCTACTTTTTAAAGCAAATGTCAAATTTACTTGAAAACAAGATCTAAATAGATACTATTTCTATACATAGATACTACATTAATGCTATGATGATTGTTACTGATATTTGTATTTTATTTTTGCTAAATGTTTCTATATTTTTTTTCCCACCACAGACATACAACATCAAACATTTGTGTTGCCCATGAAGGAAATGGGCTACTAGTACATAACATACGCATGCATGTGTGCACACGTGTAGGCAAACCGCACACACAACACGGTGTGTGTGGGTGTGTGTGAGGGAAACAGATGGGGAAAGTAACCCGAGGCCTTTTTTTCAATCGCGTGAACACACTCCACACGTTTTAGCCCCATTACAAAAATGTGCACCTTTTGAGTTAATTCATAGTTAATAAGTGGAACATGAAAAACCTCACCTTTTGTTTGCATTTTTTTGTTTTTGTTCAAAAGCAAAACTGTCCGATTTCGCGGGGAAAAAAACAGAGCACATGGACGCTCTTTGTAAACAATTACAACTACTTTATGGAAAAATAATCTGAGGTCGTCCTTCAGCAGACTTTGTAAACAAATTGACTTTCTAGTTTATGAGGAATAAGATGATGTCACTTCTAATTGATGGGAAAAGACGACATCACACTTGGCACTCTCTTTGCGAACAAATGATCCTTTCTGTCTTTGGAAAAAAAGACGACATTGCACCTGTCCGCTCTTTGTAAACAATTTAACACCCTAATTTATGGTGTGAAAAAATGGCGGCAAAATTGGATGTTCTTTGGAAACTAGCTAACCTTGTAGTTTATGGACACAGATGATGTCGCACTTGGTTGCTCTTTGGAAACTAATTAACCCTTAGTTTATAAAATAAAAAAATAAAGAAAGATGATTTTGCACTATTTAACCTTGTAGTTTACGGGAAAAGGTGACGTGGCACACGGATGCTCCATGTGAACAAATTGCACTCTGGGTGCCCTTTGGGAACAGATAAAAATGGGGCTGGGGGGGGGTGTCAACGATGACGTTGCATTTGGACTCTGTTTGTAAACAAATGCGGTTCAAATCTGCCTGTGATATTTGCCGCGTTGAAGGCGTCGACTTACGATCCTGACGCGGTGTCCCGGCGTGGCCGTGATGTCCCAGGTGCACTCCTTGCGGCTGGGGTACTTGTCGGGCCAGTTGGGGCTGCTCAGGCTGCCGCTGGGGCTGTGGATCTTGTGCTCGCACTCGGCTGCACGCACACACGCGGAGAGGAAGTTGAAATGGAGGCTGCGCAGGAAGAGGTCAAAGGAAATAGAAAGGGAACAGGAAGCAGCGAGCGGCGGGCGTTTGCCAAAGAAAAAAAAAAAAAAAGTAGAGTGTGAAATAGGACACACCAAACCATCCTGACTGTGATTACGCACACACTTCTCACAATAGGACCGGCACCATAATGCAGCGGCGCCGTCGGAGCGCAGGCGTGCAGTGCTGCATTTTGTCCGTACGCTTATCGATTGATACTATTGATGACACTCGCCCCGGTCAAATTGAAAACCACATTCGGCGCCTTTGGCAAAACCTGGACGGACCCACCTTCCTTGCAGTCGTGCTTGTTCTCGTGCAGCACAAAGCCGTGGCGACACTGGCACACGTACGAGCCCACCGTGTTGACGCACTCGTGCTGGCAGCCGCCGTTGTCCTTGCTGCACTCGTCCTTGTCTGAGAGAAAGGCGGGCAAATTCAAACCGGGTGGCAAACGCGGGCGACAGAGTGTTTGCGATAGTGGGGAAAGGCGACAAAGTGAACAAAACAGGCAACTAGCTCACAATGACATCGCAGAATGGCAGCCGGACGGACCAATCAGCATCCTTTCAGGAGATAGTCCCTCGTATGTCATAATGTCCCATTTTTGTCCTGTTTATGTCCATTTTTTTTCACGCAGTGTTTCACAATGTCCCCTGCTATGTCCCATTATTTCCCATGGTCCATCATGTCCTATTTTGTCCAATAGTGCGGCCTTTTATGTCCTATTTGTCCTGCAATGACCTCTTTCATGTTCACCGGTGTCTAATAATACCCCCATTTTTATTGCATTATGTCCAACTTTGTCCCATAATGTCCTTTATGTCCTATTATTACAGTTATGTAATAAAATTGGCATAATCGTAAAAAAAACATTCTTAATATGCATTTATATGCAACGCACTGTATTTGTGTACACAGGGAAATCATACTTGAATTCATACATTCGCACATTTTTATTTTATATTTATAATAACTCATTTTATAAATTTTGTTTGGTACAAAGGGAATTTACATACTAACAGTGTTTCAAAGAAATGTATTTGTCTTTATATTTTTTACGTTTAGGCACGTTCTTGTTTTGTACCAAAAAAAAAAAAAAGATTGTTTGAATAACCGTGATTTCAATTATTACCAAAATAATCCTGATCAATATTTTTTGGATAATCGAGCAGCCCTACAGTTATGCCCCATTTTTTTTTGTGTTCCACAATGACCCCTATTATGCCCCATAATAGCCCCCCTTTTAATGTCCCATTTGGTCTTCATAAGTCCCATTTTGTCTCGTAGTGTCTATTGTCCCCTTTTGTAACTTTTGTGTCCTGGAATGTCCCTGATTATGTCTCATCATGTCGCGTTACGTCAAGTCAAGTCAAATTTGTCAATGTCCATTTTCCCGTTCCAGTTTGTCCCACGGTGTCCGTCAATGTCTTACATTTTCTTCTTCATTTCTTATTTCCCCACCCCCCGCCGCCATTGTGTCCCTTCCTTTTTTCCTCTGTGTGTGCGTGTGTGTGTGTATATGTGTGATGTGGTATTACGTTGCTATTGGGGGCTCAGTCGCGCTGTGTCACTGTCTAAGGAGCTTTGCCGCTGATGCCACACTGCGCGTTCATCGTAGCAATCCTTTAGGTCACCGCGGGCACACACACAGACACACACACCCACCCACGCACACACATTTACGCTCACGTGGATTACACGTGTGTGCGTGTGTGTGTGTGGGGGTCGGAGAGGTGCAAAGGGACCTCCCTGAAGCTTCTGTCGCACACGCCCACGTGCACAGCAAACACACTTAACTGTGGTTCACGTGCACAGCGACGTTACGTTCTGTGATTGCCCGCGCGATAGACTAAGAGTGATTCTGCATCAGGATTGCGTTCAAGTTGTCTTTTTGTCCTAAAGGTCAACAAATGATTCCCTGCTTTGAATACGCCGAGGGATATTTGTTGTCATTTTCATTGGGGAATCATAGCAGTGTCCCACTACGCCCACTTGGATAGAATTATAGAGCGGGGGGGGTGAGGTGCATTGGCCAATTAAAAGCTCATATCTTCACATTTTGCATATTGCTTTTTCACATAAAATGGCAATCAACAAATACCTTTGGAGATTTATGCTTTTTATCCAATCGCGACAATCTGACATTTAGAGTTCATGTAAAGTCATAAATTGTACGAAACAGAAGTTGAAAGACTGCAGGGACAAAGACGTTATTTTACAAAAGGAAAATTTTTGGGCACTAGACAAAGCATTCATTATTATGAATTAATTTATTTTATGTGAATGAATGTGAATAAAGTCATAATGGCAAGTATGATGACAAAATGAACGTTTAACATATTGTAACAATGCGAGAAAAAGTTGTAAAATTACGAAAATTCAAGTCAAAATATTGAAAGAATAATGTCATTTGTTCATGAAAAAAGCTACGTTGAGGGTGAAAAATTGTAAAGGAATGACACTAAGGTTGGCCTTTTTTTTTTTTTTTTTTTGCCAGAAGCGTCGTAATATAATGTGGAGGATTTTTTTTTTTCAGAAAAAAATTGAAGAAATACTGCCACAAAAATTTTGAAGAAAAAATTAATTTCCAAAAATAAGTTTAGTGTCACAATGAAAAGAGAAAAATATTTAGTGGCTGTTTGTGTAGGTGGTTTGACATTCATGTGAAAATGTTACGACTTTATTTTCAAAATATTTTGTCACTATTTTATATACCGGCATTTTTGGTGTGGTGTTAGTACTTGACCTTTTCTTAAATTAAAAAAATATATATATAATTGTATGTTATGACCAAATGTTTCCAAATACAAATACTACAAGAGTAAAAACCTTTTGACCATAATTTTACCTTTTACTCCAACTAATTTGTAGCCTGTAGCAATTTGATAGCGTATTGTAAAATTGAGCGTAAAAACGTGGAATTGGGACAGAGCACATGTTTCCCTCAGATAGGAGGAAAATGGATCTGCCGGCGATGAGCCGTGAAGACGCTCCAGCGGCACAATCGCATCACGTTACCTTGAACCTTGGGTGAGCTTGCCGGCACTTTGGCGGCGGCTACGCGGCCTCGAGCCGCCGAGCGGCCGAGCTTTGCATTCCGGCACGACTCAAACACAAACAAACGGTCAGGACACAAAGCCATCTTGTCTGACGAGGGAGGGGGGGGGACAGAGGGTAGAGCGCGGGTGGCCCGGGAGACGCCCGCCGGAGGCCCGGGACACAGACAGGACATACATGAATTTACCGGTCACAACTTTAGATACACTTGCAGATTCTAGTTGGAGAGTTAGTTGGAATAATAATAGTGCTGAAGTTAGAAGTGTTTCTAATAATTTGGCCCCCTCCTGTAGCTAAAAAGGTGAATGTGACTGCGCCTTTTGTCATAAATTTACCAGAGTGTAATTAGATGTAGATTAGATTAGATTAGATTAGAGGCTAGGCTGTGTTATGCTACGTTGTGTTTTGTTATGATACATTATTTCATGCCATATTATGCTACGTTATTTTTTTTCCATCTCATATTACGTTATGTCATGCTCTGCTATGTTAAGCTACGTTATGCTATGCTACATTATGCTATTGCAGGTTATCGTATGCTATGTTAATGTTATGTTTTGCTACATTACGTTATGCTACACTATGTTATGTTGGTAATAGACAGGCTTCATGATGTGTTACACGTTATACTATTTATTGTACATAATTTTGTGCCATGTTATGCTTTGCTCCGCTATATTATGCTAATGTTACATGATGCCGCATTACGTGCTACTTTAAGCTACGTTATGCTACATTGCTCTATGTTTACATTGCGTTATGCTGCATTACGAGCAAAAGTAACGGGCAAAAGTGTTTTATAAACGAAATCGAGGCAAAGTTCTATTTATCTTTTTTTAGTGAAAAACGATCCAATCTGTGACTCAAATCCGTCATCTAATCAAAACCGAATGTTTTTTTTGTTTTTTTTTGCCGCGTTACGATATGTTTTTCTGTTATGTTGGGAATACACGGGCTTTATGCCATCTATGTTATGATATGTTATGCAATTGCATGTTATTGTACGTTGTGCTAAGCTAATTACCTTATGCTACATCACGCAATGCTAGGTTACATTACGCTACGTTAAGACTTTTCCACGTAATGTCACGCTATTTTGTTGCGCTTCATTATGTAACACACGGGCACCCACATCAAGGTGTGCTTACCTGAGAAGAAATGCGCCTTGAAGCCTTTCTTGGACACAGTGTTGTCCGACTTGAACTCGATCCTCATGTTGTTGTACTGCGACGTGATGACTTCAGGGACCTCGGTGCCGCAGTACTTTCCGTGCAGCTTGGAGTCGGGCGACAGGCCGCTGCGCACCTCTACATAGTCGTACTTACACACCTGGTCAACACATGGTGACGTCACACCTCCACTAGGGGGCACCACAACCAAAGGTGGTGGCTTGCACTCACCTCGTTGCCCTCCAGCTCAAAGGCCTCAAACTGCATGGAGATGCGATACTGCGTAGGGGCCACCACGTGCCACACACAGTTCTTGTTGGGCGGGTACTCTTTGGGCCAGCCCGGCGTGCTGATGGTGCCGTTCAGCTTGGACAGCAGACCGCCGCACGCCGCTGTGTGGAAGCAAGGTGCACTTTATGCCTTTAGCCGGCCCACCTGCCGACACGCTACATCGTCACCAAAATCAGTTGTTACACTTGTATTGGCATTCAGGGATGGGAAAAAGTTACTCAGGCAACCCTCCTCCTTCGATCCTCCTACACACTACATTGGAAAAGTTTGGAATCAGTGGGTACACTATGTGCAATTATACAGTAGTTAGTCTACTTTTACACTTCTCACATCGGTAATAATGTTCCAAAATGTCTTCGCTTTCACGAATATCTTCTCCACTCCCCTACACATTACATCATCAAGTTAAAGGTGAGTGCGCATCTTATTATTTTATACCTAATCATACGACTTTTTTTAAGAATGAAAAAAATCTGACGGATGACTTTCTTGCCTTCGGTAATCCTCCTTTTCCACACACACTATCCATCACTACTTTGAAATAACATTACTAGTTAACTGATTTTACACTCAAAGTACAGTTAGCAATAATCTTGTCTTCACCTTCGGGCCTATACCGTCTACACTCCCCTACCTACTACATCATCATCATCATCAAATATAAAGGTGAGTACAGAAGACATTATTTAATACATATATTAATCATACAACTTCTTTTCACAATTGTATGACGGTTAAAAATGTTCAAAAAAATCAGATGGGGGAACTTACCGCCTTTGGGAATCCCCCTTTCCCCTCCCCTACACTGTCATCAAAGTTTTGGGTCACTACACCAGTCATCATTACTTTGAAATAAAGTTACTAGTTCACTGATTTTTACGCTCGTACTACAGTTAACAATGCTAACCTTTTCCCCCCTTCAGGAATAATCCTTCTCCACTCCCCTACACACCACATCATCAAACGTTGAGGGTGAGTATAGCAGATACACTTTTCACCTTCAGACACAACTCCTTCCCGACACGCTTACAGGAGTCAGAGTCAATGCTAGACTATCAACAGTGTTACCTTCGCAGCTCTTTTTGTCGGGCGCTAGTTCGTAGCCTGGATCGCAGGCGCACTTGAAGCTTCCCAGTGTATTGACGCATCTCTGCTCACAGCCGCCATTGTCCGGCTTGGAACACTCGTCCTCCTCTGGAACACACGTGGCATGAATATTTCATTTGTATAATCATTTGGTGCCATTTGGATTTTCTCTGAAAACGCCGCCGTGGTCATATCATTCAGAATTTGATATTGGGAAAAATCTAAATGTTTTGTGGAAAATCTCCCCTGACCAAAAAAAAAAAAAATGTTGCTTTGCAATCATAAATTCATCATAGGATTAAATCTTGATGAGAAAAGTGAAACACTCTTTGGAATGCGACCGGGAAATGAAAAAAAGGACAAGCGTACCCTTGAAGAAGTTGGCGGCAAAGCCCGCCTTGTTGACCGTGCCGTCCGAGACAAACTTCATCCAGAGCGTGTGCGCGGTGGAGCGCACGTCCTCGGGTTTGTCGTAGCCGCAGAATCGACCGATCAGGGGGCTTGTGTCCAGGGGGCCGTCGCGCACCTCCAGGTAGTCGTACGCACAGCTGTCGTGTCGCTCGATCTGACCGACATGAAATAGATAGATTAAAAAAAATTCATGCAAAAAAATATTTTAAATAAATAAATAAAAAATACATTGAAAAAATTTGTAATTTAAAAAAAATAAATAAATCAATACAAAATAAATAAATAACATAGTTAAATAACATGACTAAAATATAAGAAACACTATATACCTACGGGTGATTAAAAATAAAAAATTGAATACAAATCGAAAAATAACGGAAATGTATATTTTTTTTAATTCTTTTACGTCCTCCTCAATAAAAGTCAATGACTCATTACGCAAATTAATAAAGTCATGCAACTGTATGGTATGAATAAATTTACAAAAAAACTAACTGCACACGATGGAGTCAATTAGCTTTTTTTTTTTTTTTTTTTTCGCTGTTGATATAAGAGCTGCATGATGACTCCTGGACCGCACACACACAAACACGTAAGCACACACACTTTGATTACCACCCTATAAGAGCGTGAAATCCAAACCAGACATTCCCACACACATTCATGAGACTTGCACTTTCTATCCATATGACTTCAATGGGGGGGGGGGGGGGGGGGACAGTAACCCCATCGTTTGATGGAGGGGCCCTCGGACAAGAAATAGCCAAGTAATCACCTCGAAGGCCTGGAAACTGAGGCCCACGTTGTATCCCTCAGAAACGGTGATCCTCCACACACACTCTTTGGAGGGCCGGTAGTCGTCGGGATAGTTGGGGGACTGGATCTGCCCCGAGTCTTTGTTGATGTCGCCGCCGCAGATGGCTGCAAAAGCGCACAACAAGTACACTCATGCAGACACAAATGAAGAAGAATAGACTACTATTACTACTACTTTCACTGACTCATTAAGTTGCTGGAATATTTTCATAGGGGATAAAAATATATGCCTGTGTAATTTTTTGTCGTTATCTGTTATGTGTTGGTCCACCATTTGGTTTCAAATATATGCTGCTTATAAAATCATGACTATCGATGCTGGCCATGAGCAAGTCAATTGTTTTTGGCGAGCTAACAGCCGTTATTCGTGTAAAATGCATTATGGTGGTCGTTCTCGTTTTTTTCAATAGATTTTTTGGGGTTGTTAAAAATAAATGCATAAAAAATCTAGATATATTTTTTCAATCCTTTTGCAATGGGGTGTCAGTTATATGAGGCTTTTTTTTTTTCAGTATTCACGGCCCCGCAAATAGCGGCGATCCACCGACTCTCAAATACTATTGTCTTCTCAACATTTCGGCAAGTCTTGGGCGTTGCCAGCTAGCCGCTAGCTGCTATCAGCGAATGTATGTACTGTATCGCTTTTTCATTCGCAGTCCACATAGTTGTGTCGGAATGGCTATATTTGAAATTTTGACTAGAATCTTTTTTTTTTTTTTTATGGGCAAAAGTGTTTTATAAACGAAATTAAGGCAAAAGTTGTATTTATCTTTTTTTTTTTGTGAAAAACGATCCAATCTGTGACTCAAATCTTATCAGAACGGAAAGTTTTTTTTTTTGTACCCTTAGTATGTTTATATAAAGTGCAAAATTACAGAGTATTTTTTTTACCTTCATAAACGGCAGCGAAGCCCTTCCCCACCCAGTTGCTGCTGCTCCGGAATTCGATCCACATTCTGCTGTCGGTGGAGGTCAGGACGTCAGGAAGCTTGTCTCCACAGAACCTGCCTGGAGTGCGCACACACACACACACACACACACATACACGGACACAAATGTCATTTTTTTTCATGACTCACCACAATTTTTAATCGTTATGTGTGTGTGTGTGTGTGTTGCAAGCCTCTGACCCAGCAGAGGAGCTTTCCTCCAGTAGCCGTCGCGCACCTCCATGTAGTCGTACCAACACAGGCTGCTCTTGTACAGGTCCATGGTGGTGAAGTTTAACACGATCTGTGGTCGAACAAAGTCAAAGAGTGGGAATGTTCTTCTTTCCCTCGTTTTTGTTGCTCGTCACTTTTATTCGCTACACTTGAGTGTGTCACCCCTACGTGTGTACGTGTGTGTTCATGTGCCGATGTGTACTGTGTACAAAACCAGTCGCGAGTTGCGTAGGTGGATTCCGAGATGGGAGGCAAATGATGGTCAAACGCCGACCTCTTTCATCGATTAATAGTCGATTATACATATGTCGGTCAATTAAAGTTTTTAATCATAATTAATTGCAAGATTTCCAGTTAACTCATGATTAATCGCAGATCACTCGCACTTACATGCGTCTGTTGTTGGTCGCACGGCTGCTCTAGATGTACATCCATCCACCCAATCAATAAATTGTCTTTTCAAGTTTTTCATGCTCTTGTTAATTAACCTAAAAGTGAACAAACGTGTTGACCTGACACAAACGTGTTTGTGTCTTTTAGTTCAGTGGTACAGTAATTCATAAAGTTATTTGAAGTTAAAAAGATAGACAGTTAAAAGAAGCGTGAAACGTGGAGTCAGATTTGTGTCAAGGTAATTTTTCTGCCAGTAGGGGGCATCAGGGTTTCATGGTGGACGTTGGTGTCAGGAACAGTGTGTTTTTCTTTTCAAATTAAGAGCAAATTAACTGGAACATGAAGCAACTCATGGACTCCTGCCCATTTTGTTAACGGCCTCCACAAATATTTGGATTTTTATCATAACTATTATTGCTAAATTATGTTATAGCGACTCCTTTGCACATATGCCTTACCGTAGTTATGTTTTATACTGATGCACATTGTCATTAGCTTTCCTGCAAACGAGCCAGAAATGACACCAACGATGTTACACAAACGATCTTCAAGGGTTACTCAATTAAATACGCATAAGTCTAAAGGGCAGGTGACTTGGCGCCACTCCAAGTGACAAGCCGGGCATCCGCTCTTGGCTCTCAACGGGGTCTGGGAGTGCCCATGCAGACCGCTTTGAGCGTTGTAGCAACCTTCCATTTAATTACTCCTTCCGGACATTGCATTTAATGCTTTTTAAAACCTTGAATTTTCCCCAAATCCGTTTGATGACTCAATGAAACTCTGCGTCCATTCATATCCGTCGTAATGTGTAGCATCACAGAAAAGCCGATGAGTCTTTTTTTTTTTTTTTTTTTGGGAAGTTTGCCAAAACCTAATTTCTGCAATGCGGGTCACTGTGACTCACTTGTGCTGTGGTGGCTCACGCGTGCGCGCATGTGTGTGTACCTTCTCTCCCGGCGTAACAGATATTCTCCACACGCAGTGAGTATATGAAGGGTATCCGTTGGGGTAGCCAGGAGATGAGAAGTTGCCTGTGGAGTCCTGCAGGGTCTCTCCGCACGCTTTAAGACACACACTGCAGAGTTACGCCTTTGTTTTCATCCGATATGTTCACGCAGAAAACAACGTAGCAAGAACAGCCGGATTGGAATGGAATTATGTCGCTTATTCCTATTTGCATTTGCGTGCGGTTTTGGGGGTCAAAAGCCATGAGTCGGGGTCATGGTGTTATCATATTAGTCTATATTGAGAAAATAATTCCATAGCTGGGAAGCCTTCATCGAGATTGTTAAGTATGACAATTTTTCACCTCGCTACTGTTATGTTCGGGAAACTCCCAATTGTCAAAAATCAATTGCCGTGAAATCAAATCACATGAGGGGCAAACAACTTTTTAGTTGCCGCCACGAGATTTGGGGACAATTGGTTAGCAATTGTGGCAAAAACGATGACCTCATTTGACCTTCATTTGGTAACTAAATAAGAGGCTGCAATGAGTGACATTTTTAATTCAAATGTTTTATTCTATGTGGTTTTACTGACATGTTAGGGTATACTGTCAAAGTAACTATTGGGAGCGGGCGGGGGTCCATTGTGTCATCAGCATAGTGATGAAATAATTACAGGTATGGAAAGTCCTCATCAAGACTTTTAATATGAGGTATGAGATTTTTGACCTAGTTACTGACTTGATCATTTGTGGCAATCGAAAGCGTGGATATATATATATTTTTTTTATGCAGCTCTTGTATCGGACGTCATTAGATAATTGTTTGGCCGATGTGTGCACAGTTTTGTCTTTCAGTTCAGGACACGCACGACCTCTCATGACGTGTGTGCGCGCGTGTGTGTGTGTGGGGGGGTTTCAACAGATGAGATCGTAAACCTTAGCGACAAATTCAAACTAAATGACGTGAGGCTGGCTGGTCAGGGACCGAAGGAATGTCAAAACGTGCGCATGAGGCGATCGGAGCGTGACGTGTGCAAGTGAACGCGCGCGCCCTACGGAAGCGGTTACACTGTTGAAGCTCCTCTTCCACACACAAAGTAACACGTCCATGCACACATACGCAAAACAGTGTCAAAGTAAACGTAATAAGTACCTGGACATCTATAGAGCTTCCTTGCCTGTGCAATGTCTCCTTTGCTGAGTCGAGTCCGCTGGCCAATCGCAGGCCGGACGCCATTTTCGTCCCTGGAGGGAAGGATGGTGTCAAGGAACATCCCCCTTGAAGACACACACACACACACACACACACACACACAAAGAGCAATTTTGAAGGATTTCAATCCAAAATGGCGACATCAAGTCCACAGTCATGCAAAGGCCGAGTCATCAGGAACACCTTCACAATGGAATAACATGAGTTGGAATACAAATCAGCATATTTTCATGTTGACATGTTTTTGGGTCACTGTGTCCGCAGATGGGGGGGGGGGGGGGGGAATAATTACAGATCACAAAGGTTGTCAATCGATACCTTCAAATACATTTGGCTTTTGCTGCTAAGTGACTTTTGACATTGTTAATGTCCTTGTTTGGAAACCCTAACCCAGGCTCGGAAACTAACTCGAGCAGGAAAATTTTTTAATTTTGATCAGGGCGTCATATGAGGACGTATTGACAAAATAATCACAAATCTGGAAAGTCCTCGTCGAAGGCTTTCATACGAGGTATGACTCCATGTGCTTTGTTGCAAATCCATTTTTGACAACGTTAGAAGAATTGTCAAGCGATTAACCTTTTTTTAACTAATTAATCGCAACATTTTTGATGATTAATCGCGATTAATCGGATTTTTTTTAACTACAATTTTTTACAAAGCTTAGAATCGATATTTACCTGAGTAAAATCTTGGAATTGATAGGGCAAAAAAATATAGTATATTTGAAGTATATTTTGATCTAATAGCTTTCTTAGATCCTTGAACACGATTCTTTTCCTGTAAAATACACCTGTTGAACGACACACCAAAGATACGTCTTTCAGCAACTATTATGGTATTTGAATTTGGCTTTGCAAAGTGCGCAGATTATTTCGGATTTTGCCAATGAGCCATCAAGCAACTTTTCAAAACAAAACTACGCAAAAGTCCGTCTTCTTGACAGTGACGCTTCTCTAAATTTGGCTGCTAAGCGAGCAGAGGGAAGCTGCCACAGGACGTGAAACAAAACCCGCGCTAACCATTTTTTTTTCAAAACTGAAATTAATCTCCATGGTTAATGCTTTAACTTGAAGTCAAATCCTCACGATGTGGAGCGGTTTACCGTGAGAAGGTGTTCCTGGCGTAGTGCATGATGCTGTCAAAGTCGTACGGCTCGCCCAGAGAGTTCACCTCGCCCGGCTCCATCTTCAGGAAGTTGTACTCCTGACCTGGGTGAAGCGCACACGCACACACACGCACAGTCGAAAAATGTTTTATTATGACATCGGCAGTTGACCGTATGACTCATAAGTACCTTGGAACTTTTGTAGCTGTTGGGCGCACCATTCCAATAGAAACAAATAGAATAAACACCTCCCTCCAATAAACACTTCTCGGTTCCCAAGAGGTAAGTCCCGTTTTTCCTTGAAGCGGCGAGGCCAGGTGCATTGTGGGTAGCGCGGTTCTCACCTGGTTGGATGTTGTCGCGTATGATGGTGACGTGGTCGTCGCGGTCGGGCCGCGTGTGCTCGTGCCAGAATCCGATGACGTGGCCCAGCTCGTGCACCACGATGCCAAACTTGTCGCAGTTCTTGCCGATGGAGATGGCCTGGGGCCCGTTGCCGCGGCGACCCACGTAGGAGCAACACCTAAGCAGAGTTTTGGGCAGGCGCTTTAACCCGTGCATACTATTCATTTCCCATGCACGCTTACTATGTTCCAGGCGGGGTTATTATAGTTCGTTTTCATTTCGATTTGACTTTTAGTTTTGAAATTCAGTTTGTTTGAATTACTTTTTAAAGCAGCTTTGTTCGTGTTTATTCGCTTTTATTTTTATTTTTTCGTTTTTGTTTCATTCGAATATATCTCCGCTCGTCATGTGAAAAACACTTATCTCCATTTTTTTTTCACTTTATTAGTTTCACATGAATGGTGTTTTTCCGCGTTACAGACATCGCATTAATGTGAAAATTAAAAAAGTTTCCAAAATTGGAGATAAGTGTTTTTCACGGGACAGCGACGATATGAAGTATTTGTCAAGTGCAAAATAATCATTGAAAAAAATGGTCACCAAGTATTGTGTAATAAAGTTAAGTAAACCACAATTCTCAAACTACTGTTTGACCTTCCTTCTTCTGTACGATTCATATTTTTTTCATAATCGAGCAGCCCTACTGTCCCCACTGTCAAATTTGACTCGTAACAGCCTTAGCCTACACGAACTTTTGTGGCATTCGTACGAATAAATGTTTTAAAGCAACACTGTGTCGTGTCAGTTTTTGTTGATTATGGCGGCGCCATGTGGACAAAAGTGGTAGTGTTTGGACAAAAATCAACCACGTTTCCCATGCGGGCCAGCGCGCAGTGTCGTGAAATCCTAAGCCGTCCTTATAACGAAAGAAGGAAGTGAGTACGCCGTGAAGCAATTCAGGACGTTTGTATTTTTTGGTGTGCCAGGGTTGCTCCCATCCTCCTCAAAGTTGCTTTGTGCCAGTAAAAACGATTCAGACCCCCCCCAGGGCATGACAAAAGTCCCATTCAACTACTTGTAAGTCAATGTTTCACCAAAAGAGTTGTGACATTTTTTTATTAAGGTCAATTTTTTGCCCAGTGCTGCTTTACTATTATTACTTTTATGTCGTTGGGTCACGTTGAGAAAAGTCCTTCAATTTCAGGTTGAATTAATGGCATTCAGGCTATTTTTAATGGCTGTGAAGTGTGAAAAGGGGTCAAATTTGCCGGTCAAATGTTACACATTTTGACGCATGCACGCACAAAGACTCAGGATTTCCTGCCTCGTACTCCATCCAGCAGAGGAAAAGCTTGCAGGATTTATTTATTTCCATTACAACGCTCCGATAGCGCCGCCGTTTCATAAGTGAAAGCCGTGAGAGTTCACATATCACCCACACGCGCACAAAAGTTCTCCTTTTCTGGTTCGCCGAGATATCCGTGCCAGGCTAACAAATCTGATTAAAGTTATCCGGCGAGCTGGGATCGGGATCTGGCACTTTGTTTCTTTAATTTATTCATCTGTGCAATGGCGTGATCCGCGCCACTCATTTTTTCCGCCTCGCGTTTCTTTTTGTCCGACCGTCTGTCTCCCCCCCCCACCCTCCTCCCCCCATGGCACACGTGTATTTTGTCCATCCGATTAAAAAGGGTTTAATCTCCGACGCGGCCATCATCATCGTCGGTTGATATACACGTCTTTAACTCGCCTGGATGTGTGCGAGGATTAGCATTTAAAAAAAAAAAAAAAAAAAAAATCCCTTTAAGAAAAAAAGCTCCAATATATTTCACATGAATGAATGTCATCCCCTTGCGAGGCTTAATACTCGTGCAACTGCTGACGTTGATGTTATTGTGCATGAAAAAAATAAAGAAGTGTCAATAAGTGCCGACAGGATGAAGAAATCATCGTAACAAAAAATAAGTGCAACGGCGGCAAAGAATGGCATCCCTATTTCTCATCAACTTCAAATCAAGAACAAAATGTGTGTTGTTGGGTTTTTTTTCGGGAAGTGTTTGTTATAAATATCGGAGTCTTAAAATCGAGATTGCGACTACAAAAGGTCATGGCACTGCCTCCAAGCGCTTACAAAGCATCCAGTCAGATTGCTCTGATCTCAGAAGAACAACTTGGAATCTGAATCATGAATTTCAAAGCAAAAGGAATAAAAAATCCTGAGACCAAATGAAAACGCAGTCATGAATTTACCCCAAAACATTTCAAAGCAAAACATTTTTTAGAAAACCTTTAAACGGCGCGCTATAGCATCGCTGTTTCTTAACCAATTCTCATCAAATCAAATATAAAATTTGTGATTTGTTAAGGACGTGTGTGCTATTACTTTTACTGCAGTAATTCCGAAATATTGGGTTGTTTTTATCAGAAAATCAAAAGTTGAGATCAGGCATGTGCGCACACATCCACTAGGTGGTGCTCTAGCACCTGCCCTTTTGCCCTGGATAAAAGAAGTGCCCTTTTTTTTTCCCACTCCTTTCCTCCTTTGTTGATAGTTGAAATATTGACTGCGTTGATTGTGTTACCAGAAAAAAAAAAACTGCTGCATGAATAATTTTGGCAGTGGTGCCCCTTTTTTTTGTCTTGAGCACCTGCCCCCAAAAATGTCTGCACGTGCCTGCGCTGAGATTATAACTAGCAAAAATTATGCCACGGCATTACTTTCTTATGAAACGTCAAATCAGATTGCTCTGATGCTGCAAAAACAACTCGGAATCCCACGAAAGTTCTTGCTACAATGCGTGCAACGTGTAAAATAAAAAATAAAAATAATAGGTGTTAATGCGTAATATTGTGATGTATCGAGTAGCGTTATAGGCCTCCTTTCATGCCTTTTGGCTTGGGGACAAATGAAGGTCGCAAACACCTTTAAGACGCCGCCATCCCGCTGATGCGCCAAACAATGTGAAACAGTGCGAACACACACACACGCGCACGCACACACGAGGAAACACGGAGAGCGTACAAACACTTAGAAGCCCGCCGTGTGATTGGCGGGATGTGGAAACAGAAGCGGGACAGGAAGGAAAGTGGAGCCATTGTTGAGTGAGCGTATCGTCTCACACTGTGACAAGGTCATTCCTGAACACACACGCGCACACGCCCCCACACACATCCGTGTATATATACATATACACAGTATATATTTTCTGTGTACTTTCACATACTCACCCACATGGTCTGTAGGTGAACACGATGTAGCTCTCCTCGTCAGTCTTCTCGATGAAAGTTACACACGTTTGTTTCTCCCAGTGACGCATGGCCTGCTTGAACATGGCCCTCTGACTACCTGTAAAACACACACACACACACACACACACACACACACACACACACACTTGCATTGGTTTTCAAACTGGGGTGTCCGCGAGCTATAACTTTGGCTTCTTAAAAATACATTGAAAAGAACAATAAATTCTTATGCCATAGCATGTTTGTTTTTTGTTTTTTTTTCAAAGCATATACATACAGTACATACGAGGACCGAGACACCAATAAAGCAAACACGCAAAGTCACTTATTGCTCTTTACTTTAGCTTTGGGGCCAATCAAAAGCTCTGATAAAACTGTGACGCAGCACATAAATCTGACACCACTCTCTACGTGCAGCATTTCAAATCCGATTCAGCATTTAATTATTATTATCATTAATTATTAAATATTAAGGAGCGCACGTCGGCATGTAGCGACGATGGATAAATACAGTGGATGGCATGACTGAATCTGTTTCAGAAAGTCGGACCCAAACCCAACCGTACGAAATCCAAAGCAATATTTCCCATGGGAAATAATGGAAATCCAATGAATGGGTTCCAGACACCCAAAAATATGAACAAAAAATACATTGAGGAACAATTTTCCAAGGTATTTCTTGAATTTGGGTGTTTCGAGCCAACTAGCTAGTGTTCAACCGGCATCAAGCGGCATTCCACAATTCAACATTTGGGCGAGTTGGGGCAAAATTGACCCCAACGTCCTGTTAAAAATCATCCTCGCATAATAAGTTTGGCTTAATTAGCAGTGACATTTGAACTATTTTGTGCTTATGTATTGAGTGTGACTACTAAATAATCAAACATGTGGCCTACGAAAAGTGTGAGGAAACAAGAGTTTGTTTTTTTTTTACACCTGATTGGACGTGGATGTGTTGCGCAGATGTTGCCCGAGTGTTGCAGAATAGACCGAGAGGCTTATTGCTTGGAGTTGTTAACTCATTCACTGCCAGTTCCCCAGTTTTGTTTTGTTTTAAGTTCATTTCGTTTTAATGAGTTTCCAGAGCAATTTTGTCCGTTTTTGTTTTTTCCAAAATGCTTGATTTCATTTTATTACTGTTAGTTTTCATGTAGAATTTTTCATCAATAAATGCATCTAAATGGTTCTAATCGATTATCAGAAATAACCGATTTGTATGATAATCGATTCGTTGTCGATTAATTGTTGCACCTCTAAAGTAAGTTTGAGTTGAATTTGTTCAATCTTACACAATCTTACCGGTGAAGTTCCCGCCGATGACGTAGGGGATGACCCCCCCGGGCCAGATCCTCTCGGCTCGCGAGGTGGCCGCTCGAGCAAAGCGGCTCTTGCTGGCGTATCCCGACTTGAGGCTTTTGCCGCTTTGGCTCTTGTGACTGGAGTTTTTCGGGAGAAAGTCTACAAAACGACATCCACGTTTAGGTTTAGGGTGGTTAACGATCCATTAAGACTGCACCAGAGCTCGTTGTGGCGGGAGATTTTTGTTGAATGAATGACGAGCTGTGTCTTAATAAAAAAGACATTAACATTGGAGAGCATTTGCAGTTAGTCTACTCAATTTTTCCTAAGGTCGTACAATTTAAAATTCAGACCCCTAACTTGAAACCCTATCCCTGGTTTGAAATCTCACTGTTTGAAATCGTAATCCTAATTTGAATTTATCCCAAATTTGAAACCAAGGCTAGATTTAAATGCCTAATTCAAACCCTAAAACAGTCTTGAAGCCCTCATTTTCAAACCTAACCATTGTTTAAATCCCTACTTTGAAACTCTAAAACTGTCTTGAAACCCTAATTTTAAACTCCAACCCTAATTTGAAACCCTAACTATACTTTGAGACCCTAACCTAGTCCCGAAATCCTAATTTGAAATTCTAACCGTAATTTGAAAACCGTAGTTTCAAATCCCTGCTTTAAAGCTCTAACCCTGACTTGAAGCCCTATTTTGAAACCCTATCCCAGGCTGGAAGCCTTAACCATGCAATGATGATTTTAAAACCATACACCAGGCTTGAAACGCTAATTTAAAACCCCAAATCAGGCTTGAAGCCCTAATTTGACACCCTGACCTTTGTTTCAAACCCTACCTTGAAACCCTAACACTGTCTTCAAACCCTAATTTGAAACTCTAACCTTGACATGATGTGCAAATGGGAGCGTTTATGCCCTTGTTGAATTTCACTTGGTACTGTGGTGACAAAAGCTTCTTATTGTGCGTGGCTTTAAATTGAGGATTACTGCCACCTACAGGACTGGGGTGGAATTTCATAATTCCTAAATGGAATGACTGATCGTTTGGCCTTGGCGGTGGTGTGAGTTTCACCGAGTGCCTTCCTCCATCGGGTGCTTGAGCGTCATCTTACCCAAGCCGAAATGTCGTATCCTCTCCAGCAGCAGGTACAACGAGGCTCTCTTTTTCGCTACTCGGTGCTCCTCCGGACCACCTGACACAAACGCGTACAAAAATCAGGAGTGAGCAATCTTTGCGTGGACGTGGCTACGTGAAGCCCCGCCTCACTCACCCGACGTGTGCCCCTGCAGGGTGTGCGTCAGGTCTACGGTCCTGTCGATCTGGAACATGGCAAGGTCTTCCTCGTCTAAGGCGATGTCGCCCCAGAATGCAACTGCAACAACCACAAATCACTTGAACGCGGCCAAACTGCGCCAACAGTGTCCTTCAGTCAGTCAGTCAGTCAGTTAGTTAGTTAGTTAGTACCTGGCTGGTTGGTAGGCAGTTGGCAAGTCAGTAAGCTAGTTAGTAAATTGGTTGGTTGATTAATGAGTGCTCAGTCAGTTGGGTTTTTTTTGCAGGTCATTCAGTAGTTGGTTAGTTAGTAGTCAGTTATTTGTTAGCTAGAGTTAGGGTTTATACCCTTTAGTCAGTGAGTCAGTCTGTCACCGAGTGAGTCAATTAACTAGTTAGTTGCTTCGTTAGTTAGACAGCTAGGAAGTTTGTCAGTTGGATAGCTAGCTAGCTAGCTAGCTAGATGGATGGATAGTCAGTTAGCAAGTTAATTATTCAATCAATGTTGGTTGGCTATTTATTGTAGTTATCTTAAATGTAAAAGAGATGAATTGTTGGAAATAAAAAATGTATTTGAACGGAGGGTTTTGTCTGTTGGATAGCTAGCTAGCTAGCTAGCTAGATGGATGGATGGATAGTCAGTTAGCAAGTTAATTATTCAATCAATGTTGATTAGCTATTTATTGTAGTTATCTTAAATGTAAAAGAGATGAATTGTTGGAAATAAAAAATGTATTTGAACCAAGAGTTTTGTCTGTTGGATAGCTAGCTAGCTAGCTAGCTAGATGGATGGATGGATAGTCAGTTAGCAAGTTAATTATTCAATCAATGTTGGTTAGCTATTTATTGTAGTTATCTTAAATGTAAAAGAGATGAATTGTTGGAAATAAAAAAATGTATTTGAACCGAGGGTTTTGTCTGTTGGATAGCTAGCTAGTTAGCTAGCTAGATGGATGGATGGATAGTCAGTTAGCAAGTTAATTATTCAATCAATGTTGGTTAGCTATTTATTGTAGTTATCTTAAATGTAAAAGAGATGCATTGTTGGAAATAAAAAATGTATTTGAACCAAGAGTTTTGTCTGTTGGATAGTAGATAGCTAGCTAGCTAGCTAGATGGACTGATGGATGGATAGTCAGTTAGCAAGTTAATTATTCAATCAATGTTGATTAGCTATTTATTGTAGTTATCTTAAATGTAAAATAGATGCCTTGTTGGAAATAAAAAAATGTATTTGAACCAAAGAGTTTTATCTTAGCGTTATTTGTTAGATGACGGTGGTCAGAGGTGCTGTCAGCGGTACCGGCGCGATGATTGCTACGTGCTACTGTACGGCGAAGCCGTCCAATCGCGGTACGGACGATAACTCTTCCGGTTGCTTTGAGGGGTCTGTAGAAGGTGTGAGGAGCTTCCGCCGGCATGAGCAATGACAGAACCGTCCGCCTCCCCCTCAGCCTGTCTGCCGCGGTCTAACCACAGAGTGATATCAGGCCATGTCTTAATCCTTTTGCCCCTGATGTCCTCTTGTCTCCGCCCTCCTGTTTTGTTTTCCTCCTCCCAGCCTGGCCTGCTCCTCCTTCACACAGCTCTGCTCTACTTGCATTGGGCTGGTCAGTAGCATCGTGGGAAACTGAGAAAACCGGCACGCGCCGAACGCACCAGTCGCACGGTAAATGGGTGAGGGTGACTTTTTGGCAAACGATGCAGCAAAGTGTTGACTCTGGAGTCAGATGCTACAGGGTCAGGCAATGCTAACTGACTGACTGACTGACTAATAAGACTGATGAATTGACCGATTGACTCGCTGACTGACTGAGTCCATCTGACCAACTTGCTAACTGAATTTCTAACTAACTACCTGACTGTCTTTGTCTGATAAACCAACTAAATCCCCAGGGAACTAACTAATTTACTGACTGACTGATGACCTGCCTCACGAACCGACCCGATTGACAGACTGGCTGGCTGACTGACGGACTGAAAAACTTACTCATCAACTTACAAAAGGCTAACTAACTAACTGACTAACAACCTGGCTGGCTCACTAACCAACAAACCAGCTGGCTGACTGGTTTCGAACTAACTGGTCGGCTGACTGGGTTAGGGTTACTGAATTGACCGATGAGCTGACTGACTGACTGACTGATGTCGTTGCAGACCGTCTCTCAAAAGAGCTCAACCACAGGTGGGCCTTCTAACTTACTGACTGACTCATGACCCGAATAACTCAATGACTTAACTAAGTAACTGACTGACTAACTAACTCAAGCGATTGACCAACTGACTGACTGACTCACTGGTAAACTAACTGATTGACTAGCCGACTGACTAACTTAACCAACTGACAACTACCTGAATGACTAAATACCCGACTAACTCACTGATTGACTGACAACCTGAATAACTGAACGACTGTGTAACTAAGTAACTGACTGACTAACTTAACCAATGACTGACTGATTGACTAATTAGCTGACTGACTCACTGATGAACTAACTGACTAACTTAACCAATTGATGACTAGCTGACTGATTGACTAACTTAACCAATTGTAGACTACTTGAATGACTAATTACCTGACTGACTACCCGACTGACCATCTATAACTATAAAATAAGTACAGTGACCAACTTAACCAATTGACCGACTAGCTCACTAGCTGATTGACTAACTACCCGATTGACTGACTCACTCATGAACTAACTAACTAACTTAACCAATTGATGACTGACAAACTAACAGCAATGTTCAGACTGCGTTGTGCTACCAGTTGATCTTCGTTGATTATCTTTCCAATAAACTTCTTCTTCTTCTACTGTAAATAACTCAGGAAGAAGCGCTAATATTAGTCAATCATCGCGGAGGATAAAGAATACATGTGAGTGCGTATTGCTGTATTTTTTTATCCGTCAGTGTTGTCTAATTGCTGCTTATTGCGAGGGAAATGGTGATGCAAGGTGAGGCGGCTTCAAGGAAAATGTTTCCATAGGGCAGAAAAAGAAGCTGACGCAAGAAGAAGAAGGAGAAGAAGACGAATGGATTTGACTTGGTGCTGTGAATGCAGCCACAGTGTGGCTGTAAATAGCGCAAAGTCAAGCGTGTGCATGGAGAAGGTCAACATCCGCATGCACTCACACATGCGCGGGCCGATGCACCAAACTCCAGCTGTCAAGGGGCGGCGGTCCAATAGGCTCCATTTCCTGTTCTATGGTTACCGTCACATATCGTAGTATGTTCCATTGCCGTTTCTACGTTTCTCAACCACATTTTTTTTTTCAACATTTCCCTCTTTTACATTTATTGTCACATTTTACAAGTTCCATTTAATGACATGTTCATCATCACATTTTTCACTACAAAGTATTTCCCGATCTATATTTATTTATCATTGCGTTTTTCGTAACATTTCCCGTTCTACGGTTATCATCACATTTTTCAATAAGTTCCATTTCCTGTTTCACGTTCATCAGCACATTTAAGTTCTATTTCCTGTTCTGCGGTTATCATCGCATTTGACAGTAAACATCACCTTTACTTTACCCTTTAATGTTGGAATCACACAAAAAAAAAAAGCCAAAGAAAAGGCAAAAGCCACTTGTGAAAAATCCCACCTGGATGCTTGACCTGAAGTGACGCGATGTTCCACGTGTGAACTCTTGTGACTCGCACACTGTGACTCACGCTCACACTTTTACACGCTGAAATATTCAACACTTCGGGCCTCCTCTATCTGCTGTCGCAAACGCTTCTAATACTATAAAATGCAAAGTCCTCTCGGAGCACTTGGGATTTGATATATTTTTTTTTTTCTTTACAGCCCATACATTGGGCCAACAGCAAACCATCAAGGTCGTCTTAATCATTGTTTGTTCCATTTGAAAATTCCCGTCCTCTTTCAAGTGTCTCAGTTTGGTCGGCTAATTGATTTTGAGACTAAGGATCAGTCTACTTGCTGGAGTAGTAAGCCAACTTTATCACAAACTAGGTTTCCAAATATTAGTCACTCCCTCAGCTTGTTACTAAGGATCGGTCTACTTGCTGTAAATCATCATCATCGACGATGTAAAGTATTTTCCATAGCTTTTTACAAAGGAAGGGTCTACTTGCTGGAATAAACAACCACAAACAAAGTTGACTGAGGTGTCTACTTGCTGGAGTCGTAAAACACCTTTATCACCAAGGTCAACCGGGATGCTTTCCATTTGTTAGTCAGTCTCGTGTATCTATGGACGTATCAACTAACAGATGAGATCAATTGGCCCACCTTCCATGAATTAGTTAGTACCCCACTTTGCATGTATCAGTCTTTCGACTCAACTGATATTAATGATGTGTGTATTTGCTGGAATAGCAAGCTGTATTAATCACAAATGATCGAGTTGGTTTCCATGCATCGCTCAGCACTCAGTCACTAGGATATTGTCTACTTGTTGGAGTAGTCAAACACCATCCCAAACACAAACAACCAGGCCACTCTTTTTAAATAGTCAGTTCCCCACTTTCCATGTATTAATCAGTCTCTTAACTTGTTGTTACTAAGATTGTGTCTACTTGCTGGAGTAATGAAACATAAACAAGGTTGACCAGGGCACATGCGATGTAATCTGTCCCATTACTTGTTACTAAGGAGGTGTCTATTTATTGGAGTGTTAACCATCTTATTACAAAAAAAAAAAAAAAAAAGGTCAACCAGGGCATTTTCCACATAATAGTCAGTTCCCCACTTTCCACGTATTAGTCAGTCTCCTAGCTTGTTACTCAGGATCAGTATACTGTACTTGCTGGAGTAATAAAACTAGGTCAACCACGCACACTTTCCATGTATTAGTCAGCACCCAAAGTTTCCCTTTTTTCTTGTCGTTTATGGTGTCGTTCTTTCAAAAATGTATTCATCTGTTGATTTTGCTGTTTTTATTTGGAGTGCACTGCAGTGGCGAATTAGAGTTCAAACATGAGGTCACGCCGCACGCAGGCTGACTGAAATGTGTGCATGTGCCACTCCATGTGCAGCATCGTAATATTAATACAGCGCATTTGGCCGTGAACGTAGCATCATATTAAAAAGAGATAATCTCTTTGCCCCGTTTGAGGATTTTTGCCCTGAAAATAATCATTGTACAAGCTGCTTGTTGATCCGCAGTGAGTGGTTCGGGGCGGCTCTACAATGGCTGACAGTGAGCAGCTCAAGATGGATGTTAGTTGCAATATGTCATTTATAGTTAATGCAGAGGCATGACTTAATTGTGAAGTAGCTTTTTTTTTTTTTAGTCATTTAAGCCTTCTGGCCTTTTAGTTGCAACTACGGACAGCGAAGTCTTTGCCCTAAGTCGCCCAGGAGAAAAACTAGAATGAAATGGATTTTAAAAAAGCAACAACTGCCATAAAAAAAAATCAAAATAAATGAACTGAATGTGTCTAAAATTTTTAAAATGTTATTTTATTTTCAAATGTAAAGTTGTCGTAATGTAGTAAATAATTCAAGTGATCACATTTCTATAAGAAAACTAATGCTGTCTGAAAAAATTGTAATTTACTCAAATATATCTTTACAACTTAATTATTTATGTTTTATTTTATCTTATTTGAAAATGAAAAACAATGTAAAAAATATTTGAATAATTTTCTGGAGTTTGATTTAGTTTTCTACTATGGGGGTTTGTAAATTTGGGGGCTGTCATGGGGGTTTGTAAATTTGTCATAATTAAAACCACAAATAAAACCATAAATAAATAAATAACTTTTTGAAAAAGTTACAAAATTTACTATAAAAATTGTCCGGCATCAACATTATTATTTTAACTATGTTGTCATAATTAAAACATTTTAAATAATAATAATTATCCGTTTTTTTATAATTATTGAATAAAAAGTCTAAAAAGCATGAACACAATAGTCACTGAAAAATCTAATATTACTTCAAGTATTATTTATTGTTCTTTACTGTTGTTATTTTGAATATATTATTTTACTTATTAAATCATTTTCTGACTGTTCTTTCATATTATAATCAAAGGTGAATTTTGGCAGTGGAGTAAATTCAAAGTTTTGAATTCAGTGAATGATCGTGTTTGTTATTCGTGCTTTTTTATATCGATCAAAAATAATCATGACTATTATTTTTTTTTCTGTGATTTTTTTTTTTTTTTTTAGTATTAAAGGTAACCAAGCATTCGCACTCACCTTCACACCAAAAGACAATTTTGAGTCTTCTCAATTCCATCATTTGACCAATAAATGCGCTTATAAGGTATTAGTCGGTATGAGTATTATATCCACTGCACGTGTGCGTCTTCATTGTGGTGTTTGCCTCCACAAAAACACACAACAACCGAAGGTGACTTTGCCTTCCAAATAAAGCAGACAGAAGCACGTGCGCACATTGAATATTGATCGCCAATCGAGCGGGCGGGCGGGCGCGCGGCAGGTGAGACGGAATCGCCGACTCATCACTAATCCTCACCGAGCAGCCCCACCACCACCCCGCCCACCCACGCCGCGGAAAACAATGAGCAAAAGAAAACAGTCGAGGCGTTTTGTGCTGAGGCGGGAATCCTGAGGAGGACTTCGGAAGCTAGCCGCGCTCCGCTCGGGAAAATCCTGTTTAAAGCCACATGAGCGCCAGCGACGTTTCCTTCCTGACCAGGAGCCAGAGAGCAACGCCGGCTGTCGCCAAAGAGCAAATGCACACGTTTTCGTAAGCATCAAAGACAATTTTGCGCCTTCGAAAAACCTGTCGTAGGGATTTTCGTAAACATCAAAGGCTATTTTGGTGTCCGCTAAAGCTAATACGCAAATTCAACAAAGCTAACGCAGGTGTTTTTGTTAACATTAAAAAAAAAATAAAAAAAACGCCTTTGATATTTTTTGGCGGCATTGTCTGCTGGTGCAGCACCTGCGTGTGATGCGATAATGACGTTCTCGACGCCAATTGGCTGTCGCCGATGAGGGGCGGGCCGGGGCCATGTGGGTCGATTAAATACGCAGGACGGCAACTCGGGGGCGGAGGGACGATGCCCAGCTCTGCAAAGTGGTCTTCCACAAACCTAACACAAGTGTTTTCGTAAAACATCCAAAACACTTCAAAAACCTTCAGTGATTTTTTTTTAAATTGAATACAATCTGAATATCGTATTTTCCTAAACATCAAAAACAAATTAATTTTCAACAAGCCTAGCGTGTGTTTTCATCAACGTCAAAAACACGCGAGCGTCCGCAATGCATTTGAAAATGAATCCAATTTCAATTCTTTTTGAGTCTGCAACAAGTGTGTCCTACGTACTTTCTTAAATATCAAAGACAAATTGGTCTTCGACAAACCTAGCATCTGTGTTTTTGTAAACGTTAAAGACAACTTGGCGTCCTTGAGCAACTAACATACGTTTTATTAAGGGTAATCTGGAGTTTTTTTGACAAACATGACATACATCTTTGTAAACATCAAAGACACGTATGTGGAAACAGATTTGACATTTGACACAATTTCAAGTCTTAGTTAGGCAAACCTATCGTTTGACTTTTCGCGAAACATCAAAGATGCTTACCAACCGACTTAATGTGCGTTTTCATCAACATGAAAGGATGTGTCTTTGATGAACTAACGTAGAACTTGATTATTTAGGGTAATTCCTTCTCAAAGACAACAAACACAATTTAGTCTGACAAACCTAGCGCGCGTGTGTTTCTAAACATCAAAGACACTTTGGATTAACCCGACGTAGGTTTCAAAGACGATTAATTTGATGCTAGTCGCAACATGCTATCCACCTTTGACACAGAAACAAAATCACATCTTTGATCCAAAGGTGTGCAAACGCGGTTTTTGATGCCCTTGAGTTACAAGCGCTGTATTATTTAGATAATCCTCTTATTATTATTTTGACAGTGGATGAACTATTCAATGTGCTCGACTGAGTCGTAAGGACAACAGGCAAGCTTTGTCTTTTGGGTTCGTGGTGAAGAAAACCTCCTGCTGCCTCACTCGGACTCAGTGTATGCGTGTGTGTGTGTGTGCGCGCGTGTGTGTGTGTGAGCTCTTTCTGAGAGCCGTGATTTTGGAAGGAAGCTTGAATGACTTGGGAGCCCCGTGTGTGCGCGTGCGTGTGTGTGTGTGTGTGTGTGTGTGTGTGTGTCATCTCCAGCTGAGCAGCAGGATGCAGACAACCAGGAAGAGATAAGCGCGGGTGAATGGAGAGAGCGCTGCGTGTGTGTGTGTGTGTGTGTGGCCGCGTAAGGAAATCACAAAGACCTGGAAGGGTGCGTTCGTGCGCGCGCGCGTTGCCTCGCGCTGCGGGCCTCGGAGAAGATAAGCAGGCAGGACAAAAAGTGCGGTGGTCTTTTTCCCAGTGAAAACAGGAGGCGGCGTAGCGGCGTAGCGGCGTAGCGGCGTAGCGGCGTAGCGGCGTAGCGGCGTAGCGGCGTAGCGGCGTAGCGGCGCGCTCCGACGACGGCGCGGGGTCACGGTCTGCAATCGCGTCTTTCTGAGCACGCAACGCTTTGGAAACACTTTGGAAATATTCGCATCGGCCCCATTGGTCGGCCGGCCAATTCATCAGCCAATCAAATGAGTTCTCTTTTTATGCTGTTTTTGGACGTTTTTAATGTTCAGCACTTTGAGTTGCATTTTTATGTGTGAAAAGTACTACATCAATAAAATTGGATTGATTGATTGAAATGAACGTCAATGTTAGCAACATGCGATAATCACAAAGTACCTCATTTGCTTTTTTTTTTTGTTTGCGTCGAGGGAAGACCGATCGGCGATCACTATTTGGTCCGGCTTGACAAATAGCCGAACGGCGGAAGGATGGCGATTGACCGACCCGCAAATTTGAGTAAAATGCCCACCTCGGGGTTATTACACTCACTTAAGGGCGGGAAAATATGGGTACCGCACGATTCGATACGATTCCAATTCAGAGGCCCACGATTCGATTCAATTCCGATTCAGAGGCCTATGACTCCATTCTGATTCAAGGGCCCACGGTTCGATTCAATTCCCATTCAGAGGCCTGTGATTCGATTCCGATTCAGACGCCTGCGATTCGATTCCGATGCATCACTACATTGTCTTACATTTTACAGTCCACGCAAAACACTGGTACCTTCTTAAAAACAAAAAAAAACTCAAGGAAGAGCAATGATTTATAATTCGCACTTTGACTTCGCTGCGCTCGTATGAGATTTTGCTTGTTTCGCCATCTTGTCACGTATTAGCTTAGCCTAGCATTGACATCTGACGTACAAACGCACTTAATCCAGGGGCGATTGACACACTGCGAGATTCAGTGAGATTTTCAGTAAATTGTTATGAAATTATTTTTGAATTTGTGTTTCCTTTTGTCTTTTTTATTATATTGAACATTAAGAATGTCATAATTGTGGTTGTCTAAGGAAGATCTGAACTTCATTTTATTCGCTTTGTCATTTTATTTGAATACACAATGAGTCGGGACAGGAGGATTGTGCTCAGTGAGAGAAATATTCAGGCCCACCCTGATTTTTCCAGGCCCACCCATTAGCCACGTTGCGGCTCCGCCCCTTGACTTAATCGCTTGCGCGTGCTTTGAGTTTTTTCATGGAAACTTATGAATCGATTCAGAATCTTTTCAAACGCCGAACGATGCATCGAGAAAAAAAAAAAAAAAAAAACGATGATCGCTCCCACCCTTACATTCACTGTGTACATGTCGACTTAGTACACGGCTGTGTACTTTGTGTATGAGCGAGTGACACCGGAAAACGATGACTCAGCACAATGCTCCGTTTTGATCGCGAAGGCGGCGCGGAGGAGCCCAAACCTTCGTCGAAACGCGGTTGAAAAGGCAAACACGCGCACACAAATACATACGCGGTCAATGTAAACAGACTTCTGTCAATGAGGCCTTTATGTACATTTTCTACACCATATAATGGCAACATGGGCTGCGCTTTTTTTGAACCTACAAGACTCACTCAGTTCCTCCCGACGTTTGTAGACTTACTGTCTCCTTGTTCAACGCGCACACAACCGAGTCACGGGATTCAGCATCCACACGCGCGCGCGCACGCACACACGCAGATGAGAGTAAGGTGCACACAGGCGAAGGGTTGTCAGGTTTGGTATGTGAGGAATGTGTGTGTGTGTGTGTGTGTCAGCTGGTGGACAGTCAGTGTGTGTTTAAGGGAGAGGTGGCTACTAGTAACAAATTACATTTACTCGATTGCAATTACTTGAGTAACTTTTGGGGTACATGCAACATACTTTTTACTTTCGCGTGAGTATTTGTGTGAAGTAGGAACGCTCCTTTACATGAAGCTACATTGCGCAAGCTACTTTTTTTGGGAAAGCCCCGCCCCCAAAATGTTTTGTGTTTTTCATAAGGAAAAGCAGCACTTTGTAATATTGTACTTTATGAAAACAGAGTCATGAAGTCATGAATTAAATAAATACTACTCTTACTCAAGGAATTATTTGGGGCACTACTTTTTGCTTGAGTCATTCAACACGTGCAGTTGTTGGGACATGAAAAGAACATCTGCCAGACTGCGTTTTTTTTTTTCTTTTTTTTGTGATGTCACCAGAGAAATACAATACAGATGACAATGATGGCCAAGAGGAAAAGTGCAGCGATAACCATAGAAGAGGAAATGGCACTTATTTGAAAAGGGGAATGTGATGATAATCATCCATCAAGCAACAATTTCAACTTGTTGAATGAGGCATATGCGACGACAACCATAGAACAGCACGTTCAACATGAAAACACAGGAAATATGACGCAAATTTCCCCATTGTGGGACTTATAACAGTTATCTTATTTTAACCATAGAGTACGAAAAGGCACTTATTCAGCAAGCGGAATGTGATGATAGCCACAGAGAGGATAATGAATTCACTGAACGAGGGAAATAGAACCATAGAACAGGAAATGTAACTTGTCGAAAGATTTGATCATTTTTGGAACCATTGAACAGATGATAGCACTTGTTGCGACATGTTGATGACGTATGTTAGCACGTCAGCCAATGAGATGCATGAAGCCCATCTGGCACCTTCACACGAGTGATCGAACTGCGTCTAATTCAGTGGCATGCCAAAAACAGGCGAGCACTTGAATATGATGTCCCCTGAAATTTTGGGGTCGATGGGGTGGGGTGTGGACGCAAGAATTTGAAACGTACTGTCCATATAGAGCCGCCGTCTGTCACGCTGGATGCCTGGCCTTGTCGGACCCCACCTCTGCGCGCCACTGCGCTATATTAGCATCTATGCTAACCCTTTGGCGGATATTGTTTCCAAGCTAGCGGTCACTTAGCCCCTAGTTTAGCTGTCCCTCAGGATGCCCTTAGTCACATTTTGGCTGCCGTTTTAGTGTTGTAAAGTCACACTTTGCTTGTGGTCCCTCTGAGCTTAGCCTTTATTAGCCAGCTGTTATTCAGCCCGTCACCGCCCATTAATATCCGCATTGTATACACGTCACCGCCACCAGGGACTTTGTACAAAACTACTTAAAATCCCCAGCACAGTATAAAATTATTGTAAATAAATATTTTTTTAAAAAAACAACTTGAAGCTGTAATTTTATTCCAACGTATCTAGCTAGTGCTTGGGAGCGCTTCCTGTTTTCATCTCCATTACGATTGCAACGGCTTCACACAAAAAAAAAAAAAAATGTATACTGGATCAAAATCAATACAGGCCACAACGAACCACCAAGTAAACAACAACGATAGATGTGAATAGGGAGATAGGACACGCCCTTTTTGAGCTGCGTGCCTACAGCGATGCTAAGCTAACGGCCGTAGTTTCCCAGCGCCTTCGATGGGAACGTCGCCCCTGCCAACATGGCCGCCACATAGGCAAGTCTGTTAGCCGCATCTAGTCTGTACAAATGACGGCAGAGGCGCAACCCAAAAATATGTGTACCAGTCTCTGTTTATTATCGTGCCACAGCGCTAGCTAACAACTGCGGCCAATTCTGGAGCTAACAAACTTTGACAACTGTCGTTCGCAGTGGGCTGGCCACTATTTTCTGTCCGTTAAATGCGAAATCCGTTAAATCGAGGTTCCACTGGACTGTGGTCTTGAGCGGCTAGCAAAATTGGACTTAATTGTATGAGCGCCAGATGGAACAACTCTTAAAAAATGGGCATCAACTTGCCATCGTCTATCACTAAATCGACGCTAGCGAAAGGAGAAAAAAGAAAAAGTGTCACGTGAGAGCGTTTGATTAAAGTGCATGAGAGCATTCCAGTTGTACTGAGAGGTAAACCCGAGTTTTGTCCCTTAAAATATGACCGCGCACGCACGGCTCGAGGTTTTCTAAGTTCAGCGACGTTCCGCCGCAGTCTGTCATTAAATGTGTGCGAGCGCATCCCCACGTCCGCTTGCCAGATGTTCCTCATCTGTCGTGATGGTTCATTTACTGTCACGCACACACACATACATAAGGCTTGAAAACTGAAGCACTTTTATGGGATTTTTGCAGCAGCCCGCACCTTATTTATACCAATATATTTGCATTTGAAAGTAGTACTTGAACATATAACGTGGAAAGGGTCACTAGAGGGAAGCTAAATAAAGAATATTCGTTTGGGCAGCGCTAAACTTTTTATGCCACCATCATGACCAACATTGCAATACAGTAGCATAGAAGGCCCAAGTGTTCATTAAAAAGGAGGCGGAGGCATTATTCCTAAATATATGTAGGTTTAATATTGTAAGGCACTGCAACGTTAGGAGCTGTTTGAATATTAACATCACATTTAAATGGAGGGGGGGGTGTTAAATAAGTCACGCCTTTTGTCCCTGATAGGTTGTTCTTCGTCGGGTGCGGTGATTTCTCCCCCCAAAATAATGCAAGCACATTTTTACAAATAGGGGGGAAAGAACTGCACATAATAATGATTGATTACAACATATGTGCAATGAAAGTGCAGATAAATAAAACAATTACGAAAGATTAAATCCACCTGTATTGTACTTATAAGTGAAATACAACTGAACTGTGCGAACAAATGCACTGTAACAAAATGTTTCAGTGGCTGTTACATGCACAGTTTGAACATCAGTGATTCTTTGGTGCACCACAAGAGGGAGCCCACGTACCGCCGGTGGGTAATAACACTGGTCAATAGCAAATGTTAATATCCCTCAACGTTTTTTAGATGGTGATTTAAAAATGTCTTTACTTTTTTCTGGCAAATCGGGATTTTGAGACTTTTTTTCACTTGATCTATAAAAGCTTTCGCAATTAGGATTTTTGCCATGCATTGTAATTTAAAGCTATGACGTCTCAGAAAAGAAAATTCCACCTGTTGCCGAAGCCCTTAATTCATAAATATTAGTCAATATATTACTGTATTACATATTATGTTATTGTTATTATATTATTTCTATCATTATGAAAACCTGATGTGCTAGAGTTGGACAGATGCAAGAATCAATTTTCTTTTCATCAAGGAAAGTTTACTTGCATCTCGGATTAAAACATTTAGTAAAAATGTGTTGACCGGTGTAATTCATTAACTAGTTGATTTGAGATGAATTGTGTCTACTATATATCATTTTAATTCATGACTATTTAATTATTAATCAAGCGCAGAGCCATGCTGGATTTTCCTTTTGAAAACATAGTCGTCATCATCACAGAGGTCATGCATCCATGTTCTGTCATATATATCCTGTTGAAAGAGATATTGTATAAATAATGTTTTTTTAGTTGTTTTTTTTAAGTAATAATAATAAACTACATTTACCAAGATGCCCAAGGAAGCTTGTATTATAGTAGGATATCACACTGTAATGATAACTGATGTAAAACTATTGATGAGCACGTTGCCATCACACACACACACACACACACACACGCAATAAGGATAAAGTAACAGAGTGCAATGCATTGCGACTGACCGGCTTTGCAGGGGTCCTTGTAGTCGATGGCGTCGGGCCTGTCGTCGTCGTAGTACTCGTAGTCGCGGTCGTGGTCGTCGTAGTCCACGCAGAAGCCCACCTTGGCCCACACGCTCAAGCCGGCCAGCAGCAGCGTCAAGCAGCGCATCTTGGCGGCCACCGCCGGCGGGACTCGCTCCATCCGAACGAAGCCCTCCCGCCAAACAAGCGCAAGTGGAATAGAGGCGGGACGGGACGGGAGCGGGACGGGAGCGGGAGCGGCTCCTCCAAAGCCTTTGCCCCGGCCGGCCCCCCGCGCGGTCGCCCCGCTTGCCCCGGTCACCGGTCCCCCCGGTGAGCGGCGCTTAGGACGCCGCTAATGTGCTGTTGTGCTCGCTGGCCGCGCTCGTCCGTGAGCCCCCCATTGCGCTCCGCCGCCGTGCCGACGCCGACGGGCCGTCACCCCGCACCACCGAGCTGGAAGTCCCGCAAGAGGAACAAGAAGAAGAAGAAGAAGAACAAGAAGAAGAAGAAGGTCCGTGAAGGCAACGCAACCGGGCTCCTGCTCCAAACATCCGCTCGGACGCGCACGCACACATACGCGCGCGCGCACGCACCAACTAACTACGGTAGTACAACTACTAAAGTACACTAACACACTGGCGTGCACTACTGTGGGGGAATGGCGATGTATCGTGTATACCACACTCACTACGGTAGTTCTGTCACCCCTCCACAAGTGAGTCTGACAATTTGTGTGTGTGTCTACCTTGCTTCATCTCGCTCTCTCTCTCTCGCTCTCTCTCTCTTTCTCTCTCTCTCTCTCTCTCTCTCTCGCTCCCTGTCTCTCTCTCTCTCTCTCTGGATGTAAATGTCTCTCTCTCGTTTTCTCTCCCCATGAAGTTTAATGTCTCGCTAGTCTCCCGCGTCACGAAGGTCTCTTTTATGCTAATGCTCTCTCTCTCTCTCTTTCTCTCTCTCTCTCTCTCTCGCTATTTATGTAAATCCCTCTCGCTCTCTTTTATATCTCTCCATAAAGTTTCTTGTCTCTCTCTCTCTCTCTGAATGTAAGTCTCTTGCTCTCTTTTTCTATCTCTCCATAAAGTTCAATTTATCAATCTTTATGACTCTCTCTCTCTCGCTCTCTCTCTCTGTCTCTCATCACTCTTGTTCTCTCTTTTTTCTATCCCTCCACGAAGTTAAATCTCTCTCGTCATGGTCTCTCCATCTCTATTTGTCTCACTCGTTTTTTCTCTGAATGAAAATGCCTCTCTTTTTCTATCTGCCCATGAAGTTTACTGGCGAACCACTCTCTCTCTCACTTATTCATATTCTCTCTCTCTCCCTTGGCATATAAATGTATCTCCATCTAGTTTTCTACCTCCCCGTGAGGTTCTGCCCTTCTCTTTTTAAGACATTCTCTAACTCACAGCTTATTATAAGTTATTCTTATTTCTCTCTCTAGCTACCTGTTCATCAGCTAATTCGTGCTGGATTGATAGATAGAGATAGCCAGAGGTGGGCATTCCGTCCCTGGGACGGAACGGTCCGGACGGACGACCATTTTGTGGACGCTCAGACGGAGGACAAGAACTCTTTTAAAAAGGACAGACTAAGCAAGGACGGAGGTAGGATTTCATCCGTCCCTCTAATCGTCCCTAACCGGGTCAAGTCCTGGCTGACGTGTTGCGTTGGGTTCTTTTGAAAAGCAAGACTGCCTAGCCTGCTAATGTGCTCAACACTGAAGTGCGCTTTTTCATGTGCGTTCCCTCCCTGCAGTATTATTGTTACAGGCAGAGACTGCCCTCTAGTGGAGGCCCATTTAACTCACGAGAAAAAAAAAAAAAACACTGAAAGCCATGGAAGCGGGAGACGTTTGTTCTCCTCCTAAAATAACACTGCCTTATTTTTGCAATAATTCTTTTTATCGCGAAATAACGCAATAAAAAGTGAAAACGTCCAACAAAACCCAATAGTATTGTGTTAGCATGCAATCTTAAATATTCTCCTGATGTCCCTTGGCTTTCTCCGGTCCGCCTCCTCCTCCTCATCATCATCATCTTCATCATCACATCACGACGGTGTTTTCTGGCAGCTAAAAGCTATCTTTGTGAAACAGTTGTAAACAATTCAATCCACTCACGATACTCCCAACCGGTAAATGGAATGAGAATCGCAATTTAGCCAGCTAATGAGCTCGATCTTTTTTATGAATAAGGACAGAGGGATGAGGACGGGCCGGCAAAAAAGGGCTCAAGTGTCCAGCTCTGGAGGTAGCCGCTTCAGAGTTAGCATCACGTTAGCATTCTACCAAAAACCAAGCCCAGGCGTAGAGATACTGCGAGCCATCTACAGACGCCACACCGATTGGCGGGATCATACGTCAGGGTGTCCACCATCTTGTGACAGTCGTTAGTCAAGACGTCAGCGTGGCGTCGCACAAATTGTTGAACATGTTTTGCCTTGCTCAAGCTAGCCACCAAACAACAACAGCGTTAGCAAAGGTTTAGCGCATGATGAAATATGACATTTGAAATGAAAGCGGGAAGTGAGGTGATTCGTGAAGGTTATTTTCTAACCTCCACAAGGATCGCTGCTGATTCCGCCCGAGGGGGACAGTGACGCTCGTTACATGAGCGGAATGTTTCATTGCATGGTCACAACAAGGGCAAATCATAGCACATAGCAAAAATAGCACTCTACAATATTATACTTAAAAAAAAAAGAAAATACAGTAATGACATATTTCAGTATAATTGAAAAGGAATTAAATAGTTACTCGTCACGCCACGTGCGCTGCTCATTATGCACCTTGGCCACTTGGGGGCAGTACCAGACATTGTCCTTTGTCTTGGAGGCTAAGCTAATCTCTCAGATTCTCAGCGCAGCAGTAATATTGCTCGTTTTTCGCAGAGGATAAAGAATATATTCCTGTGACTATACTGTTAATAGGGTTTGTCTACAGCAACATGTTTGTGCTCAGATATCTGTTCTGTATACACCGCCACGTAGATGCTAATTGTTAGCCCGGCTGCCTATGGAGTTTCCCCATTGTATGTTAGCATTCAGGTGGCGGAGACGACATGGTTTGTTTTCAAACAAGAAGTCGAAGCACCCGGAGAAAGCCGCGAGCATTTGGAGCAAGGTGCGCACTAAGATTGGAACCTTGAACCTCAACAGTGTGAGGCAGACGTGCTTAGCACCTGCCCGACGTGCTGCCCTACATTTAAAAATTGCGACAAAAACTATTGACGCGACCGATGTGTATCGTCGTTTTTTTTTTTTTTTTGCATGGACGGCAAACATTGTCAACAAGCGCCGCTAATCTGCCGCCACATGCTCGCTCGCTCACGCACGCACACTCAACGCTTACCTGCATGCTCCCATCATGCCATTCTTCTTCACAGTCCCGGAGTGAGGAGTAAAGGGGAGGGGAGAATGCCATGGGGGGCAGGGGGTTGGGGGGGGTTGGTATAGTTCTGCTGGTCCCCCCCCGCCCCACCACTGCCACACTCTCCATAACCTCCGCGACTAAGCGAGATTATCGGACGCCGTCCCTCTGCCGCTAATCCCGGGCCTGCAGCAGAGGTACTCTGCAGGTAGCGCCATTCTGACGTCACGCCGCCAATCCAACCGGCAAGCTGTCCAACCGCAAACATGGCCGCCGCAAATCCCCTGCACACAAACACACACCAAGTATACACGAAAAAGCAGGGGAACCTCAAAAGATTCAGCAAAATGTGCCCCAGGATGATGGGTCTAGCTTCTCCTAATTGAAAATAAGTGGGAAATAATTAGGCTGTTCCTGGGTCAAACTGTGGCCATCATAAAAAAATTAAATAAAATAAAAAAAGAAAATCTGTACAGGTCATTTGTCAAAACTACTAATGGTTAGTTTGAAAGTCATACAAGTGCAAAAAGAAGATAAACGCTTTGCAATTCAGCAATAGCCGTCCAACAGGTGCAAAGTGTAATAAAACCTTTAAATCGTTGTATTTTTACTCATTCATCAATTTCAATTAATTATTTGTACAACACAGTGTAATTGAAAAAAATTAACCCACTTGAAGTGGAAGTCAACCCAAACATATTTTTTTTCAAGAATATGTTCCCAGCAGGCCCACTAGTTGAAACACGGCATTCTGATTAATTTTGAGTTTGTGGAATATAAAGTTAAGCAGCAAAATGCACTCGTTTATAGCCATCTCTGGGGGCGGCCATTTTGTCTTCCGTCGACTGAAAATGACATCACAACTCCTCGCAACGTCCAATCACGGCTGACCTCTTTTCTGAATCGGACCCGTGATTGGTCGTGGTGAGAAGTTGTGATGTCATTTTCAGTCGACAGAAGACAAAATGGCCGCCCCCAGAGATGGCTAAAAACGCGTGGATTACCTCTTATTTCACAAATGCAATATTTATCCGAATGCCTTATTTCAACTAGTGGGCTTGCATATAACATATTCTTGAAAAAAAAAAAAATCTTTGCGTTGACTTCTGCTTTAACCTTTTGTTATGATTGTCTTACAAGTGTAAAAAGAAGTTGATTACTTCGCATATTTAGCATTAGCATCATACAAGTATACAAATTCATATTAACACATTAAAAATGTATAACAAGCTACCAAATGTAATTATGTAAATCAATTAATTGTACAAAAACGTGTACAGGGGTAAAAAGAATTAAAATAATGCTAATTCTTTTGACACTTGTAGTGTAGTGTACTTTTGTGTACTGTGGGTGTTTTCGAGTGTGCATTGTGTATTCTGGGCGTGTGTTAGTGCGGTGTGTGCTTTTGAGTGTGTTGCCTGTGTGTGCGCATTTTTGTACGTGTGTGCGTTTTTGTGTGTCTGTTACTGTGTTTGTGTGTTTTGGGGTGCGCGTGTTTTTCCGTGCGAGTGTTATCGTGTGTTGCATGTGTGTGAGTTGTCTTTGTTTGATTTTGAGTTTTGAGAAAAATCATAAGACACTTTCCCAAAGAAACAGAAATGTACATTTTCACACACGACAGACATTTTCCCTAGCACACACACACAAACACACGCATTTTATCTGCGTCCAGATCAGCAAAATGTCCTCCTCTTAGACAGCATGCAAACTATTGAGATTAATGCTCTCTGCGGGTATTTGTGTCCCTATTTAAAGCCGACATCGATCCATGCGTCCCTGAAACTCTGTGAAAGTACCTCACCAGCATTTAGGCAACGCACACACACACACACACACATACGCACACACATTGGAGAGTGGAGAATAAGTGCTGTGGTTTGCAGATATAGTAGCATTCTTGTTAAGGTTGCGAAGGCCCTCTAAAATTGCTTCGTAGGCCAAGTACAGTCAATGGGCACTTTGAGGGCTTTCCCAGACTTAAAGAGGAAGTCGGCAAAAGGGAAAGTCAACCCAAACGTATTTTTTTAAAGTATATGTTCTACGCACGTTCATTAGTCGAAACATAGCGTTCTGATTAATATTGCGTTTGCGGAATATGAGTTAAGCAGCCATCTCAAGGGGCGGCCATTTTGTCACTTCTGTCGACTGTAAATGACGTCGCAGTTTCAGTCCCTAAAGCCAGTTTCAGCGACATGAAATTTTGTAGGCATGTCAATCAAGAGTATACCCACCAAAAAGTCTTAGGAAGCCATGCCCTAAAAGATACAGGAAAGTTGCTTTTTGGTTTGAAGCAGACGTTTTAGGGTCATTTTGGTTAAAATGTGGCTTTCACAAGAGAAGGAAATCCAAGGTCCAGAGAGGAAATCCTCCGTTTACATGACAACTTGTGCATTCTTTCTCTCCCCTCACTTATTTCCTCTTTTTCTTCACACCTCTTGTTGTGTTTTTTGTGATGCAACGATTTTGAGCTCGTCAGAGGAGAAGTAAAATCAAGCCCTGAAGGACGTGTGCTGGAATGACAAGATGACACAGGTGCACGCAAGGTTACGGTAAAGTCTGCGGGAAGTGAGAAGGGAAAAAAAGTGATGACACACATTTTCCAGCGTATCTGCCATTGTAGCGCAGATATGACTAGATTTTCCCCTTAGTGACACGTAAAGAGGATTTTAAGAGGGGACTTTTAAATGGGAATAAAGAATGAGTATTTCTAGTGCTCACACATGCTGCTCTAAAAGTGCCCAAAAATCATAAAATCATTTCCCTGGTTAAAACAAGCCAGCTAGCAATGGTGCTGATTGACCTGTCCTCACAATTTCATTTTTTTCCCCCTTCTTTTGCGTGGAAAAATGCACCTTGAATATGAACATTTAATGTAAATCAATCTTTGGTTAGCATATTCAGCTCAACCAATCAGAGGGGTAAACAGAGCATTTTACTTAACAAGACTTTACAGACCTTTACTACCAACTTTACTCAGCAAATTGATTTGGAGCAAACAACATGCTTGCTTTGTTGTGATAACTCACAATGTTGCCAAAACTATCAATAGCTACGTTTTTCCCCCAATTTGATTACTCTTTTCGGCTTATAAATACAATGTTTTTTCTGATAGTGTTTGGGTCAGCGTTGAAGCCCTTGAAGTGACTTTTGCATGACATAAGATGCAAAGACAGATGACAAAACACGGCCACTGTATCACTTTCCGCTTTGATAACATCACTCCATCCCTTTGCTATCGACGGCAATATGCTAATAGCGGCTGCTAATTGCTCCGCTAAGGCTAATTGGCTATGCGGCTTATCGATGTGCAGCGTTAGCAATCTGCCGCCAAAACTGCTGATTTGTCTTTTCCAATGTAAATTTTAAACATCGTACATCAAAATACAATTTATGTGTTGGTGTGCTTTCTGCTTGTACATAAGTGTAATTTAAATGTACATGTGTAAAGGTAATGCTTATGCGTATTATTTGTTTTGAAATGACATCTTATTTGCCAATTATGTAAATAGCAAACACAGCAAGTAACATCATAAGTAGTGAGTAGCAATAAAATGTGTTTAAAAAATCGATTTTAATCATGAATTTGTACATCATATATTTTGCTATGTAGAAACACGTCAAATACATTTTAATATTCGAAATTTGAATGAAAAAAATCTAAATGATGGACGTACAAAGGAATGTACAAAGCCTACAACATTTAAATGGAGTTAAAGAATAAAAAGAAAACTCAAAATATACAGTATGTGTATCTGTATATACATGCATGTTTGTATGTAATATAATAAGACAGAATGTTAGAAATAGAATTAATAAGTATACACAAAATTAGCATATAAAATAATTGAGTACAAAAAAATGCTGACGTTGATGTATCATTCTAAAAGTGTGTTACTCCCCCTAGTGGTAAACGAACAAAAAACATTCAATCATTCATTAACGACGCCGCTTATCCTCACGAGGGCCACGGGCGTAAACCTTCGTTTACTCCAGTACATTACATTTGGCAATTAGTAAATACGGTTCAGTTGTATTAAGTTTTGAGTACCACAGCGTGCATTTGTATTCAATCTTTTCATAGTCTTTGTTTTCACACATTTATTGAGGTTCAATATTTCGTTAACTTATTTACAATACAGTTCAAATGAAACATTATTAAAGTACTTTTCTCGTGTACAGCTGCGTTGTACAATTGCCTCGTTAAAAAAAAAGGAATAAGAACGCTACCATACCGTAGCGTTCATCAGACGGTAGCAATACCTAATGTGTCCACAAGATGGAGCCATGCATCCAACTAACAGAATTTAGTTGAATGCAGGGCAGCAAGTGATGGAATCAAACCTGATTCCTTGCGGCGACATTCTTAATCGCCTGGGCACCGCCAAACAAGCAAGATGATGTGACGGCATAGCAGGGGTAGGGAACTCCAGTTCCTCGAGAGCCATGTCCTGCCTGTTTTGGATCCCTCCTTACTACAACACACCTGATTCAAATGATCAGCTCATCAGCAGGCTCAGTAGAAGTCTAAAACGATCCTAATCATTCGAGTCAGCTGTGTTGTAGGGACAGGCAGGACATAAAAAAAATGTTTACTTGTGGAACATGTCCATAAAACTACAATTATTTTTCAAAACGGGTATTTCTCTTAAGAGTTTGGTGTTGTGTCCGTCCTCACTAACGTGTTTATTTTGATTAATAATTACCAAATTGATTCCTAGAAGCTAAATTACATTTTCACAAAATGCTTTTCAGCCAGACGTAAATACATAATATTGGAAAAAACTTTACGGATTAGTGGAATTTCCATTCAGAGAGGTCCCCAACATACTAGAAGCCCCCAGGTCTTCCCATTTCCCCTCAGATCAACGCTCTTCCTACTGTTGGAGTGTTTGCTAGTATCAGGAACGAACTTACATTTAAGAATAACATTCAGACCCACTATAGCAATTTTACTTTCTTTTCATTAACCGTCTGTGTTTTAATGAGACAATTTAGCCGGCACGCGGCTGTTGTTCTTGTAAAGTAAATTACATATTAAAATATTTCCACGTACACTACCTGCAATTTGCTTACGTACACCGACACGTAGGCCTACCCCTGGTTGGGAAACAACTGAACTTGGTCATTTGTTATGCTGCATTTACGTGTGCGTTTGGAAATCCTGTGTTAACGCTGCCTGTTCCCTTAAAAACTGTACACGTTCTAATACTTACGGTTTTTTCCCCCCAACTTCGGTTGCTTTAAAAAAAAAAAAAAAAAAAAAAAAGGCTCTCCCGCAGTCCTTGAACACACCAGCACTTACTACTACTGTACATTTAACTCGCTATAGAAATCGAGTGACGTATGTTCTCCCAAATAAGGTCACGCTGCATTCATCGCCAGCACAAATACGCAAGTTTTATTGTACATTGTAACATTTGCAAAACAAAAGATAACTTGTAAATTGGTTAGGGTGCTGCGTTTCTGTGCGTGTAGGAACTCTGTAAACTACTCTGTAAATTGGCGCTTTCCAACGTTCCGGTCAAAATTATTGCTACACATTTGTTGGCAACGATGGGTTAGATGTTTCAATACTTTTTCAGACACTGACGTTTTCTCATTATTCGTTCGTCTGACAGAATGAAACCTATTGGATTTCCTGCAGCTTGAATGCACCATCTACTCACCACGCTTGAGTAGCTACCTAGCTTTTCTCCCATATATGGACATGTTGCATTCAATGACAACACAAAAACAGGTTATAGCGAATATTTATCCGAACTGCTGGGGAATTCGTTACAGTGCCGCGTTTACGTGTGCGTGTGGAAACCCTGTAAACTACGCTGACACACAGCGCTTTCCAATGTTCCGCTCGAAATTGTTGCCAAACACCCATGAGTCAACGTCAGCGTGGATATTTGAGTAATTTTATAAACATTAACTTACGCATATTTGTCTCATTTTAAATTCGTCGGAGGCTAATTTTGAGTTTCCCGTAGTTATTGAACGCGCCACCGTACTTCATTCAGCTCGCCATTAATTCGGATTTTTTTTTTTTTTGGGGGGGGGGTTTGAATGTTCATTTCAAAAGATTAAACAAAACAAAACGACAATTTGTCTCATAATGTCGCTCGGAGACGGTGAGTCTGCGAGAGCACACACAGTGCTCACTTTGACGAATCTCCAAAATTCCAAGGGAAGTTCCCCAGGAAATCCCCCGCTCGGTTATATTATTGTCGACGGCCTGAAGCCACACCGCCCTAACAACTGTGCGCCTTCCTCGGATAGATTCGAGAAGGGAAACGCGACTCGGGAACCGTCAAATGGTGGATTACTAAAACTGAACTCAAGCCACAAAAGTGCCCCCCGCAAGAATGGACCCAGCCGACGCGGACAAGAAGCGGAGCTACAGCACGCTCAACACGCTGTACCACGAAAGTCTGCAGGAGATGGAGCTCCTGGCCAAGCAGCTGGTGGTCAAGGACAACATCATAGCCGAGCTCAAGTTGAGGCTGGCCGGCCACGAGAGGCTTTGTGTGGCGGTGGGCGACAGCCAGTCGGTGGTGGTCGGGCCGTCCAAGTCACTGCTGGAGAATTTGTGCAAAGAAATCTACAAGCTGAAGCAGAAGAGCAACGAGACGGATTTGAAAGTGGTCAGACAAGAAGAGGTACATATTTAGAGTTTGTTCATTGATGCGATTTATTTAGTTTCTATTTATTGATGGTATTTACTTATTAGCATGTGTAACGTTAGCTGAATCGGGCTTTCTCAAACTGTGGGTTGGGGCCCGGAAACGGGTCATTGGAAGAAATTTGGGGGGTCGGCATTGTCAACATAACATTTTCATTGAGCGCTAAACAGGCAGTAATTTCTTCGACCTATCGGCAACTGTCCTGTTAGCGTTATTTTGATGTGACTGGCTCTGATTGGTCATTCGCCAGAGCTATGAATTCTGGGCCTGCTGTGAATCGGCTATTTTACCTTGATGAAGAGATTATCTCAGCGTGATTTGTAGGCTGCCGTGTTACTGTTACCATTGGGGCAATGTCAGTCGTCAGTCTTTATGTTTCTTAATCTTAACCTTACCTTTTATATATATGTGTATATATATATATATATATATATATATATATATATATATATATGTATATGTATATATATATATATATATATATGTATATATATATATATATATATATGTATATGTATATATATAAACTTATTAACCTCATATTTACCCTGACCCAAACCATGACCTTTTATTTTTGTGAGGCCCTTTTGCCAATTATTTTTGTTTCACAAGCCACATCGATATTTTTCAATTGCATAACTGTTCAATTCTTCAATGAACACATGAAACAAAACGGCTTGTTTACAACTCTCGACTAACTGCAAGAAATTGTAAGCATAGTCATTAAAAAAAATGTTTTTAAAGTGAGATAGCGGGAATCAAACCCATTCCTAGTAAGGTTGTCTCCAACAGTAAGGTCTACCTTTTTAGAGGAAGTCTTATTTTTAAATTTTTTTTACACTTTTTGTGGAGAAAAATTCAACCATCAGACAGTCACAATTGTATGAGTTTTCCTGAGCTGAGTGTGAATTTTACTGCAAATATTCACGCCGTTTTTGACAATGCCAACAAAAATCCTGAATTTGGATTTCAACACAATCCATCTTTCAATTTTTCACAATGCTCACAAAAAATGCAAAAGGCAAATCCTTGGATGGGGATTGTATTGCAGTTTTTTTCACAATATTAACAAATGCAGACAAAAAAAACCTGAGGTTCATACTTCAAGGCTATCTAGCTATCGATTTTATTTTTTTTACAATGCTAATAAATATGCCCCCCCCAAAATACCCATCCCGGATTGGTCTTTCATAATTCTAACCAAAATGCGGGCAAACAAAATCTGTAATCAAATTTGAATACAGTTGACTGATTCAAATAGTTTAAAAAAATTAATATATATATTTTTTTAATGCAACCTTGATAGCAATTTTCCGCACAATGCAAAAAAAAAAGATAACCTGGATTACAATACCTTTTATCTAATTACATTTCACAACACTATCAAATTCAGAAAAAACAGGATTTGATTTTCAACACAAGCTGAATAGTTCGCAATGTTAACAAAAGTGGACCAAATTCCCAGATGTGGATTTCAACACAATTTTTCACATTAACAAAGGCTCCCCAAATCCTGAATTTGGATTTTAACGCAATCCATCATACTTTTTATTTTTTCTAACACTGCTAACAACCGTGGTTTATTGGCCACATAGTGATTGCGAGTACTTTTACCAGGAGATCCAGAGGCTGAACGAGCAGCTGCGTCAGAAGGATGAGCAGCTGGAGAGCATCAAGTGCGGCGCAAAGAGCCCCGGGGAATCCAAGGGGGATCTGGAGCTCCAGAGGCTGCGTTCGGCCGAGGCCACCAGGGCCGTCCTGTGCACGTCGCTGGCCGAGGAGGCCGAGCAGCTGCGGGGCCAGCTGAGCGCCACCGTCCAGGTGTGCCGCCATCTGATGGCTAAGCTGGAGAAGAGCAAGGCGGGGGAGGCCCAGGCGGGCGAGCAAGCCGTGACACAGGTGGCCAATCCCCCCCCAAATAGTTTACCAACAATGACGACAAGAAACAATTACTGGGGACATTTGTGTCAATATTTTGATATCGACTAAAGATATTGTAACGCTATCGGTGCTATCTCGAAAAGTTGTGAGACTTTAGGGGTGCAACGATTAAATCGACAACTAATCGATTATCAAATGAATCGATAATTACTTTTGAAATTTCAGCCCCTCAACAGTAAATATTCTCAGCATTCTGAAGTCTTCAATGAAAGCAGACTGAATATTTTTGTCGGCTTTTACTTTGCAGTACAATGATCAGCATTTTTGCGTATTTTTAACGTTATGGACCAAACCAGTACCTGAATCATATTTAATTGATGCTTGCGCATTTTCTGCCAATTTGAAATAATGTCCTGTTTATGGACAAAGAGATGGAAATTAAGACTGATTCATCGATTAATCGACAAAATAATAGACAGATTAATCGATTATTGAAATAATTGTGAGAACAATAATGATATCTTAGTAAATTGGGGTGAAGATGTCACAATTTAAAACAAAAGATTGCGTTTTTTCACAATGCTAACTCAATTGAGGTAAAAAAAATCCTGCAATGTTTCATATAGATTGGAAGAAGTGCAATTTTTATTACTGCAAATTGCCTAGCAGAATAAGTAAATAAACTGAAATGAAAGTCATTTGCAATTCCGACACAATTTTTTGGACAATACTTACAGAAAAAAAAAAAAAGTATTCTGGATATTAATGAAAGCCTGCTTGCAAATTTTCCATGGTGCTAACTAAAAACAGAAAAAGAATCCGGATTCACATTTTAATGCAATCCAGCTAGCAATTTTACGCAATGCTAACAAACATGGGGAAAAAAAAATCCTGAATTTGGATTTTAATGTTAATTCCATCCCTTATTTCCATACAGCCACCTGATTCGCCCGACAGATGTACGAACTCCCAAATCCGACAACTTGAGGAGGAGAATCAGCAGCTGAAGCAGCGTGTTGTCTACGTAAGGACCCCGCCCCCCATGAAAAAAAAATGCGTAAGAGGAAAAAAAACCAAAAACACTTCATAGCGAAACGCCTTCCAACCGACGTGTGGTTGCAGGTCCAAGGTCTGAACTCGCAGTGGCAGAAGTACGATTCCAGCAGAGAGGACTACATCCGAGGACTGTGCCAACGCCTCAAGAGCGTGGCGGCGACACCGCTAGTTCCTTCGCTAGGCTCGGCTAGCGCCGCCTTGCTCCGTCAAGAGATTTCCCGACTCAACGGGTTGCTAGAGGACAAACTGAGCGAGTGCGCCAGGCTGCGAGGAGAAGCCAAGGAAGCCAGCAGCAAAGACAGAGAACGCATCCAGACGCTGGAGCAGCAGGTCGGTGCTAGCTTCGCGGTGGACATTGTTAACGTTCGGAGGAAGCAGCAAACAAAAGTTTACGTACATTTAAAAAAAAAAAAAAAAAAAATGTAAACATTGAAGTGTTTGCATGGAGGTATTTTTTTAAAAAATTAAAAAAGGATTCTTTTCTTTGGGCCTTTTGTCAATGGCGAAAGCATTTTTGGTCACGGAAAACCTGATGCTAGCGTGACATAAGTTTAACATATTTGAACTTTTCAATGTAAATGTTTGAAATGTTAAAACATTTCATATGTCATTTAACTTTGTTCAAATGTTTTAGTCCGTTTTATTTTTTTTATATGGATGTAAACCTTTTTTACATTGTTTTTCACGTTCATCTAAAGATATACTCTTTATACTTATACAGTACTTACGCTTGTTAATTTAGTATAAAATTTAACATGAGAGAGCTTGAGGTTGCTGAGAACACGTAAACACGGCTATCATTAAAAAAAAAAAAAAAAAAATAGAAAGTAAGTTTCTATTTTTTCAGTCCTTTGTCAACTGTGAAAGCATTTTAGGTCACCGAAACTCCGCTGTTAGCTACGACAGTGTTGTTTTAACCGTTTTTTTTTTAGTTGAACTGTTTTTTGTCTACAAGCATTTTAGTTTTTGAGTAGCTTTATGAGTAAAAAATAAACAAATATCATTGGGTTTACCTTTCAAAAAATAAATGATTTTGACAGTGGCAGATTTAACATTTTAAATTGTTTAATGCACTTTTGTTTGATTGATTGTTTAGGTTCTCATCTACACGGAGGACTTTAAGTCGGAGCGGGCCGACCGGGAACGAGCCCAGGGACGCATTCAAGATCTCAAGGAGCAATTGTGTCACTTGAAGCAGCAGCTACACAAGCAGGTGAGCAGCTAACAGCTAACAATTGCCTATGCACCGCCTCGCAAGGGCAAGCTTTTATGGTCATGATCAAACTTCTGAAGAAGAAAAAAAAAAAAAAAAAAAAAAAATTCCTGAAAATGTTAAGGTTTTTGCTTTTTCCTCAATGTAAAGCACAAATCGTACATTGTACATTTTATTGCTTTCATAAAAATGTGACTTTTTAGAAAATATTTCAGAATTTTTCCGGCAGATATTTGGACAGGTTTGTGTTTGTTTGTTTTGTTTTGTTTTATGTAAGGCGTTATATTATAATTTTTTTGTCAAAAAACCAAAAACTTGTTTTTTGTCTGTTTTGCTTTTTCCTGTAAAGCTCACGTAAATGTTTTGTGAGTCATGGAAACTGGACTTGTTGGAAAATTTTGAAAATTGGAAATGTTTTATTTATTGTTTTCCCCCTGCTAAGTTAGTTTGTTTTGTTTTTAAAAAAAAATCTGAAATTCCAAAATGTTACATTTTTTTCGCGGATAATTTTCAGGGTCGCAAACTATTTTGGAAATAAACGATGCAAAATTTGGGTCAGTTTGTTAGCTATTGTTTTTTTTTTTTCTAAGTTTCAGAACCTGGACTCGTCTTTAGTATTTGTTCAGTTTTCAGGTTGTTGTTTTTTTTTTTCTATCTGTAACGAACGTCACGTTTTTTTTTAGCCATTATAACAAGACTTTTTGGTTATTGTTATGAAATAGTTCCTAGTACATAACAGAGCACAAGTCGTACACTCTTTTTGTTCACGCAAAATGTTCGCAAAAGAAAAATTCCGTTTTATTCATTTGAATTGCAAGTTCTGAAAAAAAAATTGGTCACGGATACCAGGGTTCTCGAAATGTTACGTTTGTTACATTTCGTTACACGTGCATTTTATTATTCAGCCATTTATCAATAATCTCCAATCGTGTTTTGTCGTCACATGTTCGCAACACGCTAACGGCTACGAAATGTGTTTGGCAGGGAGCTAGCCGAGAAACCAGGGAGGTCCCCGTGTGTCACGTGCACATCGGCCACCGAGTCTCGTCGTCCTCCTCCTCACGGCGCCACCACCGGGACGTCGGGGACCGCCCGGGGGCCAGGACCAACATGCATCGTCAGTCGGCCCCCTCCGTGGCGGTGCCCCCGCCGCCGGCGAGGCGACCGCAGGACGCCGCCCTAAAGGGGGTCCCGTCGGATCTGCAGTGCCCGTGCTGCTTGGCCACCTTCAGCGAGGACGACGCCACCCGGTACCTTAACCACTGCGAGGAGTGCGCCACCTTGTGAGCACGACCGGGACACTTTGCGCACTACATGGAATACCTCAACTTGAACAAAGAGACTTTTAGGTTGCACCTTATTAGCAAGAATCATTTAAGACTTGAGCTCAGATCACGCATTAAAGTCTTAGGCCACCATGTTGTTCGGAATAGGCACATTTTATTTAATTTTTTTTTACAGGAATCTATCCTCCATTTCCCGGTGACAATTACATTTCGTTAGTTTAATAGCATAATTGCTGAAGTAATTCTTTAATGTTTTCAGAAAATATACGACAATACGCCATATTTTTTATTACAATTTTTATGTAAAATTCAAAAGCCGAAGGCTTGTTTTGATAAATGATAGGTGACTTTCTGAATTTTGAAAATTGAAACCCATTCAATTTGGAAGATTTTTGTCAAAAATGTCACTGACCTTTCAATTTTAATGTCTAACAAAGGTCACGATAGCTAAAACAATGTCATGGTGGCGCAAGACTTTAATCGCGTACTTTGATGCAAACGGTATAAGCTTCCTCCTGTTGAATCACAAAATCTCATTTGGTGCTAGAAATATATTCCTAATTTATTATACACAAAAGCCATACGATATTCTTATACTGTTAGATTATTTTAATATAAACTATAGAAATGTATTTATTTAATTTGCAATGTATGCAGAGAACCCAATTTTGGAAGATATGGTGCTTTTTTTTTTCCTCCCTTCTGAGCTGATCGTCTATTTTTATATTAAAATATTTTATAAATGATCATCTGTCTGACATCTTCATTGTTAACTGGTGGAGCATTTAATAAGGTTTTGCTTAACTTAAAATATTATTTCAGGGATTTTCACATTTGTGTGTTGCATTTGCAGGAATACCAGTATTTTTTTTCAGGAAACAGACACATTAAATTATGGCATTAATATTATTTTTTGTGCGTCTGTATGAAATTACCAAACAAAATCCTAACATTTTCGGTTACTGTTATTGAGTTAATTCAGCTAATTTTTCATGCCTGGAAATTGATACGAATCTCTTTTCCAGCTGGTTGAAATTATTATTGATCATTTTGGTGAGGGATAACCATCAATGTCTTCTAAGATGAAAATCATTACCGGTAATTAATTTTAGCATAATTAAAAGTAAACTGAGCATGTCTATTTTTTTTTCAAAAGTGTCATTTGCATTAACCAATACCCAAGATGTAGCTCTCAGTTTCCAAAAGGTCAGTGACCCCCATAGCGTGTCATGTAACATTTACATGCGCGTGGTGGGGGAAAACCCCTGAACGGGTCATGTGACACACACATGCGCACGCGCACACAACAGCTGTCACACAACTGGTATAGAATTACAAACGCAAACGACCAAGCGGCGGCAACAAGGCAGTGTGTAGTATCACTTTGACAAACAGTGCGCATGAATCACTTGTCACGGGTTCGGTGGAGTCGGAGCAGGAAGTCGGACATCCCCTGCTCAAACAGGAAGTAGGATGCAAACGCGCGCGCGCGCACGTACACAAACACTAACAGACTCAATCAAAAACACACGCATGCAAACACAAAATCACAAACACGGTGATACACAAGCACAGACACTGTGACAAGACCAAGGCTATTATAGTTAACGAAAACGAACAAAATAAACTCAAATTGAAAAAACATTTTCCTTAACAAAATCAAATCCAAGTGACTTATGCTTTTAAACCGAAACTAACTTCAATGACATCTCACATTCATAAAACTAACTATAATGATGGCGAAATTGCTCTCCGTTTTGTACGAGTAAAAACATATTTTGGTATTGCTGTACCGTGCGTCTGTACAGAAAAAGAAAGGTCAAACAGTTGTTTGATAATTGTATTTTAAGTTTTTTTTTTTTTTTTTACACAACAGTAACTTTTTTTTCCCATCTTGCACTGGAGAAACACACCATGTATTTGGAAAAAAATAATAATAATAATAAAACCAACACTAAAACTAATAAAACCTCAAACGAAATATAAATGAACTATAATGAAACATCTGAAAATATTTTATCCTTGGACAAGACACACATACACACAAAACAAACCACAACTTGTGTGTGTGGTATATGACAGGTGGCTATGGTTGACGTGACAACCAAATCTACTAAAAGCACGTTTGAAAAACAATGAAAACGTCCATTCATCCAGCTAGGTGTAGCTTCATGCTAACAATGAAGACAAATGTGTCTACTAAGAGCACATATCTTGGAAAACCATACTCCAACTTTCCTGAAAACTGTTGTGAAGCTTCCCCTAAAATTGTACAAGAATGAGGGTTCAACTCGATTAAAAGCACAAATGTTCGGCAACACACTTTCCTCTTTCATAGAACGAGGGATGTTGTGAAGCTAAGCTAAGTGGCCGCTAGGTTAACAATGTCTACAAATCACCGCTAATGTCACAAAAGATGTGATTGGGTGGTACTATATCAATGTATGTATGATGTATATAAAAGTCCTATAAAAAAAAAAAAAAAAAAAAAAAAAAAAAAAAAAAGTCAACACGCTACCTTAGCATTAGCTACCATCCCACATAGTAGCAACGTGGCAAGTGATGATGACTATTATTATCCTGACTGTGTCATTTGGTTCGGAGAAAAGACCCTTAAAAAAGCCCCCACACCCCCAACACACTTTTACACTCGCAGGATAAAAATGACTGGGCGTCCCCCACTCTCATGTACACTCCACACACCAATGCCTTCAGCCCACTTGCATACAGTACGCGAGTGGAAAAATCAGCTCGTGAGCCGCCCACCTGACTGTTGTGGGAACTTTTTGAGTGATTCTACGTTTGCAACAGGCTGCCAGACATTTTGTGTGACTACCTTTAATCTTGGGAATGGGAATTTCCACACACACACACACACGCCGGCACACAAACACAAAAGAGCACGTCGAGGGAAACAGACGCAAACACTTATCCACGACCACACGCACACAAACACTGCGGTATACACACACGCACAAAACCCAACACTGATTTTGTGAATGTACAAATGTTTGGAGAGAGTTCAATTATACATGTATGTAACCGGACAGATCAATGTTTACATAACGCATCTAAGTCAAGTAAAATTGCGCGTACATGAGTGCGTGTGTGTGAAAGGGCAAACGCGTTTATTGTGTGCGTAATGGACAAATGTAAACATGTTTTTTTCATTTTTCAGGTGTACCTAATGCAGTGTCCCTTAAAACAGATACTAGGAAGGTTTTCCTTCCAACCATTATCAAACCCGCCTTCGTCTAAAAACAAATTTGACATTATCTTGCTGTGTTGTGCTCATTTGCATATTCCGAATATGTTCAGGGTGTCACGGGTGAGCTAATTTGCATAATTGAAGGTCACACATAAGCGTTCCATTCATACTTTCATTGAAGGGCAAAATGAACACGAGGAGGCATGAGTCACTTGAGATTCCAGCTGCATGAGGTCGTCAAAAGACGGCATCATGTCTCACACTCGCGTACGTCCCTTTTTTTTTTTTTTTTTTTTTTTGGGTGCTCGGCTTACCTTTCAAAAGGAGGCAACCACCACACGGCGACCTTTCACTTCCACATCCGCTATCGCAACTAGACTGTACAGCGGAGGGGTGAGGAGTGCACTCGTAGTCTGTGACGGCCCGTCTGCAGGTTCCTCCTGGCCAACTAGAGTACAATTTTCAAACGACTGTTTGACCTTCCTCCTTCTGTACGGGCGTACGGCAATACCGAAATAAATACTTTTCAAATCGAACCCCTGAATGCTCATGTATATTAATTGACAAAAATGAAAATACAACACAATCTTATGTGCTTTTCTTTGCCGGCAAAATTAGTACTGTGGTTCTGACGTCAATTCGTCTAGAGAGAAAATTCTACGGTGAGAGATTTGTCTAAAACGTCATTAATGTTTCTAGAGAGGGAAATAGTGTGCTGCTAAGCAGTTTTACATTTATGTTGAAAAAAAAAATGCAGATAATCTAAAAACCAGTTGATCGCTCATTGAGTGGAAATTTGTTTTTTAAATCTATTTTATTTTTATCTGAATACTCAATTACTCTATAGAATTTTCAGTAGGATATCTGAACACCGAAATAGTCGATAGCTGCAGCCCTAGTAGTTAGTTTAGTTAGTTTTTCTTTAGGGGAAGTCAACTGAAATATATTTTTTTCCAGAATATGTTCTATCCAGGCCCCACTAGTCTAAACACGGCATTCTGATTAATACTGCATTTTTGGAATATGAATTCCACCCATTTTTAACTTTTTGTCGACAGAAGATGACATCGAAGTTGCTCAGGGCTCAGAACGTCCAATCATGGCTCAGCTTCAGAAAACAGGTGAGCCGTGATTGGTCGTTATCTGAGCCCTGAGCGAACTTCTATGTCATCTTCAGTCGACAGAAGTGGAAAAAATGGTTCCCCCCTGAGATGGCTAAAAGTGGATGGATTTTGCTGCTTAACTTCTATTAGCTTAACGCAATATTAATCAGAATGTCATATTTCAACTAGTGGACATAGAACATATTCTGGAAAAAAAAAAATGTGTGGGTTGCTTCCCCGTTTAAAGAAAGCATTTTTGTTTTATTTCGTTCATGAAAATGTTATTTTACATTGTGTATGTGATTGGGGCGAAAGATTTCTGGAGTGTATGTGAATGGAATGACTGTGTATAATTCACATAAACGCGGTTACATCACGTGTTTGTGAATGGGAACAATCTTTGCCACATTTGTGTAAATGGACAAATGGTTGCATTCTGTGGGCGATATGTGAATGGACAAACAGGCGCATATTGCACGGATGTGAATGGAAAAACATGCACTGTCAAAACGTTTGAGCGCGTTTCGTTACTATGTCCTTTAGTATTTCACTTTATAACATCGGCAATTTTTTCATGATTTTTATATGCAGATTCTTTTGGGTAGGGGGAGTGTTTGAATGTCATTGTCTTATGCTGGAATGTGCCAAAAATATATTCAAAATATATATTGGACAATTATTTGCACATTTTAAAATGGCTGATAGCAACCTATTAAATTGGTCAGTCGATTGATTGGTCAACGTTACAGAACACTCAAATTCCTGACTCAGATATCCAAGTTGTTCATGGGAGTGATATTTTACCCATAAATTAGCATTTGTGTACACGTAATAACAATATTGTGGCCACAAATGAATTTTTCTCCCCACGTCATGTGTGGGGCTATAGACATCAGCAAAAATCTTTCACATCTCCGTGACCTCATTTCACGTCGTCTGAGCATAAAGGGAATGTACTTCATTTCACAACAACTTTCCCTTTGCACTGTACGGCAACTAAGCCCAGTGTGAGGTGTGACTCACTCTAAGAAGCTGCGTACCCGGCCTCTATTACTAAAAATCTTTTTTTTTATTTTTTTGATTATAACCTATTTATTTAGTAATATATACATTTCTAAACTGATAAAAATGAAAGATTACAATTCATATTTCTAAGACATTTACTTAATTGAGAGTAGTAACTGCTAAGCATATTTAAGCTAGGCTAAGTGCCCAGCAATCATTTAATGCTAACTAAACACACAAATGTGTTTACGAAAAGTCTCACATCAGAAAACAAGGGTTGTTGCCAACCTAAGCGAAGAGTAAGGGCTGTTGCTGAGCTAAATGGTCATAAGCTGAGGCTGCGTTCGGAAATACGCACACTGATTCACTCCCGACTGTTTGGAAACAACGCTAATAGCTAGGAATAGCTTCATGCCATACACAGAAAAGTGCTGACAAATGTTATCTTTGTCAAATGTATATACTAAAGGCACTCCCTCTCCAAAACAAACCCCCCAAAAAATGTTTCTTCAGTAAATCTAATACTGTTGTGAATCTAATCTAAAATGTAAATCTCACGTTTAACGCTTAAAGTTACTGCTTTGCTAAGCATATTTTGATGCTAACTGTACAACCATTTGTTTACTAAAAGCACAAATGCTGTACTACCCCTGTATAACTTGGGCTGCGAAGCTAAGCTAACTAGCTGCTAACAGTAGTTTTGTGCTAACAGGCTACTTTTTACCCCTCAAATCATGCACGAACATGCCAGGAAATAAGACAAGAAACGACACCCTGCCATACTATAGTGTATTCCATCTTTCAAAAAGAAAGACATGATTTCATATTACTTAACAATATGTTAAAAAAAAGTAGCCAGTCGGGCTTTTTCAGTGTTAATACAATAGACACTCTATAACCGATTTGATAGCGAGCTCTCTTTTCTCTCGTGTGCGCGCATACAAGATGGCTAGGCAACGTCAAAAAAACAGAAAAAAAAAAAAAACAAACAAAAAAAAAAAGCATCTGGTAACATTTTTTTACATGATCTAAAAAAAAAAAAAAAGAAGAAACAACTGTCAAGTATTCTGAGCGGGTGTGAAGGGAATGGACGCCAGCTGACCAAAGCCCCTTTTGAGACGCTGCTTTTGGGGGAAGAGGTAGTGGGGGGTTGACGGGGCGGGGATGGGACAATGGGATAATAAGCCACAATATGTCAAATACAGCTTTTTAATTAACAATAATAATTATCTTTCTTCCATTTTTTCCGCAATCATTTCAGACCATGGCTTGTTCAGTCAGAGAGAAAATGGCCGACCAAAAAGCACACAAGCACGCGAGTGGGGGAAGACAAAAAAAAAATATTCCGGATTTTGCTTTTCTTCCGAGTTCAGCAGGTCCGTCGGGGGGAACATAAGCGGGGGGGGGGAAAGGAAGGAAAAGCAAGGCAGCGTCGGGGGAGCGAAAGAGTCGGGGGTAAACAGTTGATTGGTGGCGAGTGGAGGTATAAAGGGGGACGCGTGGTGGGCTTGGTTTTGGGGATGGACTGGACTCAGTGTGCTGCGAAGGTGGCCTTTTTCAAGCTAAAGTTGGACCAGTTGATTGACAGCCGCTGACGCGTCTGCCGGGCTGAGTCCAAACAGAACCTAAACACACACATTATTATGGATGATTAATAACAAATAGGGCAGCCATTCTAAGAGGCGCTACACAACAAGACGCCATTTTGAGGAAAATGTGTCTCCAAATGCGCACACAAAGTTCTGAGTCAGCATATTTTGAGGGAAACAAGGTTTTAATTGCACATTTTGCATTTGATTTTTTTGGAGCAACACAAGCGACTTGTGCAAAATTGCAATTTTATGGGACTTACTCTTCTTTATGCTTGCTTTCATTTGAATTTTGTGTTCTCATGCAAGCACATCTGCCTTCCCCCACTTTTATGTAATAAAATAAAATACAATTTGTTTTGCTTTTTCTCTGGCGTTTTTTCTGCCAAAACTTGAAGTGAGTGGATTTCGGCGTCACTGCTCGTGGTTAGCATTGATCATTTTGACCCGTTTTTAACTTTTTCAGTGGTCGCGCAAATATTTCGTTTTTTCTTTGCCCTTTTAACGAGTCAACTGAGCGAACTCCCAAATCACCAAAGACGCCGTTGCTCATCGTTAGCATGGATCATTTGGACAGTTTTTAAGGTTTCCAGCAGTTGTCTTCATGGGAAAACGAGATTTTTGATTTTCTTTGGCTTTTTTTTTTCTGGCAACATTGACTCATGCAGCACTGTCACTTCGAGTATTTTTGTTTGTACCGCTTCATTGTGAAAAAATCCCCAGCATCAATCTGTTAAATGTGACGCTAGCCAAACTTTGACTTTCCCATTGAGATCTATCATACAACAGCGACAGATTCCATTTTGGGAATAGAAAAACAATTGTTTTTCTTTCCATTTCCTATGGCTCTCAAAAACAAAACGCCAACACTCAACATTCGTGAGTAAATGACTTGCCAACAGAAACATACGTACCTTTTGAAATATTCCACCTCTCGCTCCGTCTCGTCCATCTCAGTGCTGTCCAAATCGATGTCTTTGGGCAGGAACACATCATCTAAACACATCACACACACAAAAAAATGTTTTGTTTATTAGCAGTATTTTTCTGAAGTTGTATTGTTATTTTACTTTACACGTCAAATTACGCTTGGAGCAAGGCAACATGAATAAATAATACTCTAAGTGTTTAATGGCCTTATGTGTCTTGATTAGGTTGCAAAGGGACGGACATTTGACAACATTCCTTGATTAATTGGGAAAAATAACGCATCCTTATTTTAAAAATGTTTATTGCACTACGGCAATTTATTCTATTGACTAGAACAATGGTCGGAGGATATGAACTCCCCAATTGGATTTGCTTCTATGCGGTAGTTGTCGTTCCAGTTTCAGTCTCTTCCGTATCTGTTAAGGGAACAAGGGTTGGGATTTTACAAACATTTCCTTGATTGATGAACGGGGAAAATTTTTAAAAAAGGTTTCCATGAATTTATCTTCATGGTATTCGTGTAGAACTTCCTTGATCGAGTAACTTGGAAACTGAACAATTAATGGTGACTTTTAACTTTGTTTGAATAAATGTATTGCATTGAAAATTTTGCTGGGAGGTGGTAGACGTGGACACTCCCCAAAACTTGCAGAGATGAAGCAACGGTTTGCAGACCTTTGGCATTCACTGCTTCAAGGCATGACTAATCAATTGCTCACAGTCCAGGATTATAGTCGTTTTGGATTTTCAATATACAGGTACTTATTTATTTTTTTAAGTTACTTTTAATGAGTAGAAAGTTTGTCAATTTCGATTTTTTTTCGGGTTAGTTCTTATTAGATTATTATTTTTCTAATTAGCATATGGAGTATCTGTCGAGTGCAAGATTAAAAAAAAAAAATTTATTGCGTAATAAAGTAAACTACAATTGTCCAACAACTGATCTTCCTTACTGTGTAGCTACCGATGTACAGCAACACGGAAATAAATAGATTTAAAATGAACCATGAGAGCGCATGTTTATTAATTGACAAAGATGAAAATGGCGGACATTTACTGTAATTATCGTTTTATAATCGGTTAGTATTTGTTTAAAATCATTTTTCGCTTTTATTTTATTTTGTGAACGAAAGTGTTTTTTCAATTTCTGTTTGAGCTATTTTGTTTGTTCTACTAGAACAATCGATGGAATTCTTCAATCAAGTGATGGGATGAAACGGCGACTAGATGGCCACCAACCTATGGAGGTGTTCATCTTGTCCCCCTTCTTCTTCTTGTTCTTCTTGGCTTTGCCTTTGGGTTGGGGGGACTCGGCGCTGGGGGGTTTACCGTTCTGCTCCGTGTGTTCCGACTGGGAGGGAGGAGGAAGATGAGGTTGATGGTGAGGAGGCGGAGGCGGCGGCGGCGGCGGCGAGGGCGAGGGGTTGGACGCGGGCGGGCTTCGCCGGTGGTCTTCCTTCAGCTGCCTTTTGCCACTGGCGCTCCTGTTGCCGCTCCTGGCTTCCGAGGGAGGGGCGGGCGCCTCGACGGGCCTGGCGCGCGTGGCTTTGGTCTCCGCGGGGTTGACGGCGCCGTTGGCTTCCGGATCCTTCTTGACGGGGGCGTGCTCGCACGCCGTGAGCTTGGCGGCGGGCTTGGCTTTGACTTTGACGTCGGCGCTGTGGTTGTGGTTGTGGTTGTGGTTGTGGAGGTGCGGGAAGCCCCGCTCGCCGTGCTGGCCGTTGGGCCGGAGGTCCTTGGGGCAGATGAGGCTCTGGAGGAGCTGCGACTTACCGTTGCTCAGGTGGTCCAGCACGTTCTGGGCCGTCTGCTTGAGGGGCTGCGGGTTGTTGTTTGGCGTTGGCGCCGTGTTCTCCTTGGCTTTGTCCTTCTTCTTCTTTTTGGCAGTGCAGTGCTCCTGCAGCCGGAGGAGCTCGCGCTGGAGCGCCGCCTCTTCCTCCTCCTGCCGCCTGCGCTGCTCCTCCTGCTGCGCCTCGGCCTCCTGCCGGGCCTTCTCCTCCATCTTCTTCTGTTTGTGGCGAGCCCGCTTGGCCGCTTTGGAGCTGGACGCCGGCTTGCTGTCGGCGCTGTTGATGAACTGCAGCAGATCCTCCACCCGCCGGTGGTCCTCCACGCCGCCGCCGGCCGTGCCGTCGCGCTCGGGCGCCGGCTGCTGTTCCTCGCGCTTGGGCTGCTCCTCCTTGCGCTTGGTCAGGCGCAGGCGCAGCTTCTCGCGCATTTCGGCGTAGTTGCGGCTGGTTGGCGCCGCCGGAGGCTGCGAGGAACAAAGTGATGAGGAAAAGATTTTTTTTTTTTTTTTTTTTTTTTTTTTACTGTTTTACACCCGGGCGGACAGATGCTTACGTTACGTCTAAATGCCATCTTTATGCAGAGCATCCTCAGACAGTTCCGTGAGGTGCCATCTTGAATTTCCAGTGACCAATTTACAAGAGTGCGAGAGCGCTACACCAACTTTAACAGATGTGCACTCCCATTCACATCTGAGACCTTCTAATATTAAGTCACCTGACACTGAGGAGGGGATAATGGCTAATTCGGCCTATTTTGCAAAATTTTACTTGGGGGTGTACTCACTTTTGTTGCCGGCAGTTTAGACAATGGCTGATTTATTTTGGTGGGGCAGTAACAGTTTATACTGTTATAAAAGCTGAGCATTGATCATTTGAAATTGTTACAAAGTGTTATGTCCCATGAAAATATGAGTGTATTCACTTTTGTGGGATACTGTGTTTTTTATGTAAATAGGCAGACTGACATTTATATACTGAATAACTGTAAGTCACTTTTTTTTTTAAATAGTTTTGGGTAGTCCTGCCAGTGCAACTACTCATGTGCCATTGGTATATTTCAAAATTAGAGCTCTGCACCCAAAATGTCTGTTCCCTAATTGTGTTGACTTTCTTTTGGCGGTTGGCAAATACTTTTGGTACATTACTGCGGGTGGCCAGAAGATGGCAGTAATGTACCAACCGCCTACAGAAAGTGGAAGAAGAAATGGAAGCGGAAGAAGAAGAAATAGAAGTCACGCGTAACGGCCTGTGGCTAGCATGCTAAAGAAGGTGGCTGTCGACATTAGAACACAATGATCAAGATTTTTGCAGATTTTCTCACAAATATTACAGTACTGCATTGTCAATTTGAAGGTGGCAACTGATGAACAGATGGGCTGATTGCACTGGTCAACAGCAAATTCTAAATCAGTCGGTTTTGTGTCCCAATATGTATTTTTGACGCTGATTTAAAAAATGTTGACTTTTTCTAACACTTCAGGTTTTTAGATGTTTTTTTTTTCTTCCTAAGATTGACCTATAAAAAACTTGCGCAATACGTATATTACCATGTGTTGTCATCTATAGCTATGACATTTAAGAAAAAAAAAGATCCACCTGTTGCGTAACTTGACACTTAATTCATAAATATTAATACATAGGGTTAGGGTACATATAATTATGAAAGTCTGATGTGCAAAAAAAAAAAGACAAAAAGTTGCAAAACAATCATTAAGTAAAACTTTACTTGCGTCTCTGATTAAAAAAATTGAGCAAAAATTTATTGAAAGTGTTAATAACCGCTAGTTGCAGCCCTGGATAGATGTTTACGTACTTGTAGGTGAGTGGACAGCCGTTGAGACAATGTGTAAACGTGAAGGGACAGACAGTCTTTTAAAAAATGTGTGTATGTGAATGGACAAATAAATGTTGGGTCTTGCTTTCTCACCCCGCCGTGCCCGAAGAACTCGCAGTAGCAGCAGTCACAGTACTTTCCTTCCTTCTGGTTGGTGGAGGTGGAGGTGGAGGAGCTGTGTTCCGAGCAGCTGTCCTCATCCTGGCTCTCCTCTCCGTCGTAGGGCGGGTGCTCGTACGCCCTGTTCCCCTCGCACCGGTGCCCCTCGCATTCGGGATCACTGAGGGGCGGACGGGACAAAACGCCCAACATTCGGCATTCAGTGGGGACGTAACGATTCACTCAAGCCCCGATTCGATGTTCAGTTCCCGATTTTCAATTCAATTCTTTTTTTTAAATTGCTATCATGCTTGTCTCTGTGCACTAGTGTGGTTCTGCAGCCATCCACAAACGCAATACGCAATGATGATTGGCACAAAAGCATAATTTCATTTACACATTCAAAATGTGCTACGCATTTGGAATGAAAAAAAAAAATGTCAAGACATCATTTTCTGATTTATTTAATCAACTCGATTTTCGGTTCATCGAATCGATTAATCGGGGCGAATCGATTTTCGATTAATCATTACATCCCTAGCATTCGGACACCTCAAACTCCTACGAAAAGCGTTATGCCGACCCACCTGCAGACGCTGGGCGGGGCACTGAGCGGACCGTCCGACGAGGAGATGGCCGGCTCAGCCGGCGGGAGGCACAAACCGGGGTGGACCTCACCCAGGTCCGGCGCTGGGGCGGCCATTTTGGGGAAGGACTGCGGCACCATAGCGGGGAGGTGCGTGGCGGGGGCCGGCGGAAGGGAAGGGGCGGAGAGCGGCGGGAGGGGGCTCAGCGCCGTGTTTCGGGGGGCGGCTGGGGAGATTTGCCTGTGGTCCTCTTTACCCAAACTGTGAAATACGTCATCTGGGCAGACAAAAGGACATGAAGATGTCAGGGAAACATAGACGTACACTTACCATTTACAAAGAAAAACTTCCATGGTGTCTAATATGACATATTAGACCATGTGTCAAGGGTTACATCACATTTCCTTTTATCTTTTGACCGATGGGGTGGAACTCTTGACCTTTGGGCTCTAACTTTTGACCCAAGGACAACAACTCTTGACCCACAGGCCTCAATTCACATTATTCTTGACCACTGGGTAACGGGTTGTAATTCTTGACGCATGGGCTGTCAGCGGGTCACATTGACCCATGATCATTTTTAACACCAAAAAAAAACATTATAGGAGGCTTATTTTTCTTCCAAATAAGGAAAATACATGGCCTCAGCCCTTAAAAAAAAAAGAAAAAAAAAGGGGCAGCCAATATTGCTGCTGCTCTGCCTAGCTTTGACTTTGATGTTAAATTCAATAATTATTTGTTTACCTTTAATCTATTATTTATTTATTTTCTTATGATTTCTTTTCTATCGGTGATTAAAAATGCAGTGGGATCATTTTGAAAGGAACAGAGTTAATACTAGCGCTGCACGATATTGGAAAAACATGCAATATCAATTTTGACTACAGCGATGTTGATATTGTGATATTTAACATGTACCTAAACAAATAAAATTTTTATTATGTAATGAAAGAAGTACATTATTTTTACGCGGCAAAATAAGCAAGCTCAATACGTTTTCAGGAAATTAATTCTAATTCCCTGAGCTATGATAAACACTGTCATGGCCGCTTACAAAAACAAAACACTTGAGTTGCAACGATTAATCGACAGCGAATCGACTATCAAATTAATTGATCGATATTTTTGATAATTCATTTATCATTTCGAGACCTTGTTAAACTTGAAATTGCTCAAATCCTTGGAATTTCAGCCTCTCAACAGAAAATATTCTCAGATTTCCATAGTTCTCTGTTAAAGCAGACTTAATGTCTTGTGTGCGTATGTTTTTTTTTTTTTAAATAAGACATTAGCAATCTTCTACTTCGGAAAACAGTACATTTTTTGCCAATTTTCTGACGAATGTTACACACCAAACCTGTAACTGAATCATAATTTACATTTGAGCATTTTCGGCACTGCCAATTTAACATGTTCTGTTTTTGAATAAAGGGATGGAAATCCAAACTTTTTGGGAAAAAAACCAAAAAACAAAAAAAACCAAAAACAGATTCATTGATTAATTTACAAATGAATCGATTATCAAAATAACAGTTAGTTGCATCCTGCACAAAAGTGGCCCAGCTTTTTTTTTTCTTTATATGCAGTTCACCAAAAATGCTGTCACTTTTCCACAATGTCCTTTAAGGTGGAAATGTTTCGCCACAGCGTATAACACATTTCTAATAAGATATGAGTCATCATTCTTTGACTGCGTCTTTCCAAGGTGGTAACCATGACGCATGATTTAGTACAGTACAGCGACAGGGGGGGGGGGGTAATGGGTTAACATAATTGTGTGAAAGGTCGCTGGGATCGACAGGCTTCTTGGTGCCAGACACACCTCAAATGTCAGGCAAGTACTGTCCAAGCGCCGGTACATCTTGTTGCATCACGCATTTACAAGCTATACACTACTTAAATAAAGTTGCAGAAATTTCAGGACGAGTCTAAAACAAACAATAATCTGTACAGGCAAACTCAATTTGACCTTCTCTAACCTTTTGAACACACAAGCCCAACTATTAAATAATCCAACAAGTCTAAATATTAAATTTACACCAGGTGTTTGACCCATTTTTGTAGCGCTGTTCCAATGTAGCCGAAAATTGGAAAGTATTGTAATATCTTGTTGATGAAATGGAGATAAAAGTTCAGATTTTTTTTTCTCTTATCTTATTTCTATCTTAAATGTTCGAAATAAAGAGAAGGAAAAAAAAATGTGTAGTGAGCATAAGGTTATCCCCTGTCTACCTATCTTGGAAAGTAAGGAACACCCAACAAACGATCAATGGAAAAGTAACCCAACCACAGAAAAGATCCAATTAAGTTCACATTTGAGGGTTCTCCTGAAATTTAACCTGAAAACCCAATCTCCGAAACATTTCTGGAGTAACGTCTCTTTGTGTAAATGCTAAGCTAGTCTCAGATTACCTAAAGAGGTTTTAGATGCTAGGTGGATAGGTAGGTTATTACTTGACTGGACAGTGGTGGCGGTGCACGACACGGACGCCATGGACGCCGATGTTGCCATGGCCACCCGGTTGGTCTCCATGAAGGCATCTTGGAAGTTGTACAGACACTTCTTCTTGGCGCCGCTCTTTTTCTGCTCGCGGGCCTCGGACGACGAACATGAGGACAGGGACGAGGATGACGATGAGGAAGGGTGGGGAGCAGGGGTGGCAGGAAGCAAGGGGTGGTGGTGGTGGTGGTGGTGGTGGTGGTGGTCCGCTTGGGGGCCGGCGGGCGTTGGCGGGAGGGGGGCGTCGGCGAGGGGAGGGTCCAGGATTTCCCCTGGGAAGGAGGGAAAACATTTGTTGAGGCCAGACAAAGTTAGGATAGGAAGATATTTTGTGTCTGGGGTCTGTTTACAGTGGTCCGCTAACGGTCGTAGTCGCATATACTCCGATTTTCTTTTTCTCCCCCCCCAATAGTAATTGATTTTTTCCCGTATTCCCTCATTTTACAAGATTTGGAGTTTAAGAAAAAAAATTGAGTTAAAAAAAAAACAAAAAAAAAATTCGGGGGTGTAATTAATCAAAGGGCCACTGAAGAGCGCCAAGTTGCCCATCGCTGTCATAGAAGAACTGCAAGAAACATTGCTCTTCTTTTGGGGTGCGTCATGGCTTTGTGAAAAGTGACATACATAGACGACAGCAAGACAATACCGCCACCTACTGGCCAAAGGCGTGCTGGCGCTTTCTGGCCAGTCAAGAGCGCCTCCTCACCTTGCAGCAACTCCGGCAGCAGCACTTGACTGATCGATTGATCCAAGCTCTTCATCACCGCGGCGTCCCAAAGGCTTTCAAAGTTGAGCGAGAGGCACTGCAGCGAGCTGTTCCAGTCGCCCGCGCCGCCTCCACCATCGCCTCCACCACCGGCGCCACCACCGCCGCCACCGAAGCTGTTCTGGTACACATGCTCGGGTAGCGTGGGGCTGAAGGCCGGCTGCTTGGCTGCCGAGTGGTTGGTCGTGAGGTTGGGAGGCAAAGGCTTGGAGAGGGGAAACGGAACACCTGTTAGTAGGTTGGGAATATATGGAATGACACTAACGACACTCTTTGGTCGCCAGGCATTTCCCCCGAACTTTCTTTCACCTTGTTGTGCGTGAGCGGAGGACTCGGAGGGTAAAGTGTGGGATGCAGCAGCGGTCGGGAGAAGTTGTGCAGCGGTAGGTGTCCGTGTATGTGCGGGTAGAGGTGGAGGGCGGGCTGGGCGGGGCCGGTCGTCGTGGACTTGCCGTTGTCCGTGAAGAACTGGTGGCCCATGGCAGGGGGCGGAGGCGCAGAGTGGAGTCGCCCGGGGGGGAGGCACCCGGCCGGACCCAGGATGTTGGCAGAAGCGGGGTCTTGGTTACATACGTGGCATTCGCACGCATGCTGGACCTGCTCTACCTTTTGGTGGAGACACACGTTTGTAATAACGTAAGTGAGGGTGTTAAACTGGAACACTTGAAACAAAGACGATCAAAATACAACAATCATAAATGAAAAACACACCATTTTTAGGGGGGGGGGGGGGGGTGCAGAAACATAAGACTCAAAATAAAGTAATATAAATGTTCATTAGAACAAGTCAAATGTATTAGGAAGGAAAACAAAAATTTGATGAAAAAATACACGTTTTTATATTAGAAAAATAAAAGAAAATATTTCAAGAATAGAAAATATTGGTGGGAAAGCAAAAAAAAAAAGTCAACAATAGAGGTGAAAAAAGCAAAAAAACTACTACTGTAAAGTACTGGGGGAGAAATTCAATTAGGGTGGAAACAAACTATTGGAGGAAAAAAAATTCTAAACAATACGAAAATACAAAATATTTTGACAAATATGAGGCAAAATATAAACACCCCAAAATTGGAAATACAAAAATATGTGAGGAAAAATTTCACAGAAAGTCCTTAATTACTAGAAATTGAAAGCAAAATTTGATTATTAAAAAACAAAGAAACAAAAAACAAAATCTTAAATTAGGAATAAATTCAGTCCTGGAGAAAAAATAATTACGGCAAAAATACTCCAAACAATTAGAAAACACAACATTTTCAACAATGCATACCAATATATTTGGCAGTCAGAAAAAAGAGAAAAAAACTCATTTTTTTAATTTTTAAATTGTTGGGAACAAACTCAAACTAATCAATAAAATCAATACACCGCCAAGGCCTCCGTACTGTATAAATTAAGTTTAGCTGGTACCTGCTGCTGGTGGTTGTACGATGGAGGAGGACTGTTGGTCTCCTGCTGCCGCCTCCCCTCCTCTTCGTCGCCGTCTGATGAGCTACTGCTGCTGCTGATGCGAGGTGACTGCCGTAGGAAAAAGATTGACATAAGGGAGGCGTGCAACAAAAACAGAAGCGCGCAACTTACCACTGCATTTTGTGCCGTGCTCACGCCGCCGCTGCCGTTCACGTCGCCGCGATGTCCGTTGACCGCCGCCACGCCGTTGTCATGGTAGCCGCTCACAGGGTACATGTCCCCGAATTTGGCGGACATTGGAGGCACTTCGTCGTCATCGCTGACACTTGGTGGAGGAAGCGGAAGGAAGAGTCACAAATAAAATGACCTTAAATGTAAGCGCACACCTAATGCCAAAGCATTATAGCAACACTAGCGCCCCCTTGTGGCACACATGCATTATTCAGTTTTAAAGCGCAAAGAGCGCACTTCCTGAAACAGTGACCAGTATTTGAAGCAGTATTTATTACATTTCAACAATTATTATGATTTAAGGGACGTTTTGTGGTTCTTCGCTATTAATAATAATTTAGGGGACAATTTTAATTGATTAACTTTAATTTTTTAAAAAATTTGATTTATTTTAAACATTTCACTACTATTATTAAGAATTATTAAATGTTATGGAATATTACTTTTAATTTTAACTTACATTTACAATTAATAAAAATAATACTTTTATTGTGTTACAATTAATTAAATATTGATTTTTTTTTTTTTGCAGACTCACAAAGTGTTGGCGTCCCCAGTGGGCAGGATGAGTCGGGGATGCCGCTGGACGGTGATGGGGGAGCTGGTGTTGGAGCCCGACGGCGAGCTGCCCGATGACAGGCTGGGCGGGTGCACCTGGGCCAGGTAGTCCTGTGGGGGGGCGTCGCCCTGCAGGGGCAGCTTGATGGGCAGGTCCTCCGAGATGGGCGAGTCCATGATGCCGCACGTCAGGATGTGCGAGAGACTGCAGTCGTCACACGTGCACCTGCAGGGGGGCCAAAACAATTGATTCTATGAATTTCAAATCAGCATTATAGTCCGTCTAATACCCGTTTTAATCACAGAAATGTTTGTCAGGGATTTGATCATGGGAGCTGCATGACGCAAATCATTAGGTGCAAAAAAGCAATATTTTATATGGGATTATTAGCAAAAATACAAAATATTTTGTGGGGGAAAAAAAAAAGAAAATACTTCAAAAGAAAAATATTTCGCAAAAAATACACAAATATTACACCAAAAAATAGTAATAAAGATTAGGTAGGTAAAAAATATTAAATAGACAAAATCTGGGGAATGATAATGTACATACAGTATATGCGCATACTCCTTTGGTTTAAAAATGTCAAACCTTTTTAGGGTGGGGGAGAGCCAATCCCCGATTTTTGTGGAAAACCTTTCTTGGAGGTTTTTACCTATTTTTTTCCCAATCATTTTTGGCGATTAAAAAAACCTAATACATTACCATATTTGTTTATTTTGCCAATAGAGGGGGCCCACTGTATTAGAAAATAAAATATTTTAAGACTGAATACAAAACTATTAAATAGAAAATTCACAAACAGAGAAAACACACATACACAAATACATTTAAAAAGAATAAAAGTATACACAGTATGAAAGCTACAATTATGAAAAATACCTTCTGCGATAATTGCAATTGGGACAGTCGGGAATACTGAGACGCGACGAGAGCATTCTCATGGTGTCCGTGAAGTTGTCTCCACAGGGCAGCTTCTTATTATTGGGCAACTGCCAAGAAGACAACAAAACGCATCAAAACCTGACGCTTACATTTGTCAGTCAATGATTTGTGTCCTACCTGTTCTTCCATGTATCGCCGCTGCTTGAAGAACTCCCAGTCTTCTTTGAGTATTCGCTGTTTTGTCTTTAAAGTCTGTGGGAGCCACGAACCATCAAAACTCATTCACTGCCATTGACACATGCATTTCTTTTCACAGTCCAGCCATTCAATCCCAGGAATTTATTTGGATTTTTTTTCAAACATTAGGGTCAGGAAATGTTTGGCAGTTTAAAAAAAAATGTGCTCAGTTCAATCATCAAATGGTGAAAATGGGATCTTACATTTTTGCCAACCGGCGACTTGTGCAGCTCTGATCTTTGGTTGGTAAAACTCTGGCCCTCCACTTTGAACAGTAACTGCAAGAGCAGAATGTGTACATCTTAATGCTTTTTTTTTTTTTTTTTTTTCAAAGCCCGCTGGATGCCTTCGACAAGTATTGTGGCGTACCTGTTCGTCGACGTAGTCGTCGATCCTCTTCTCGCATTCCTGCCACTGGCCGGCCACGCTGGCCATCTCCTGCTCCAGCCGCTGGTAGCTCTCCAGCAAGGTCCGGTACATGTCCTCGCTGTACGAGTCGTGCGAGGCGGTGCCGTGTCTGAAAAAGATGCCAAAAAAGATTACAACATGCAATGCATTCAATGACAGACGTTCTATTTTCTTATTGACAGTACTGTTAAGTCAAATATTTTGGAATTCTTCAATTACTGTGTGTTATATTCACATGTTATAGTTTGTATTATTTTCAGTTCATTTTGTATTATGTGTCTGCCAGAAATAATTTTTCGTATTTTTTCTCTAATATTTTTCTGAAATATTTCTTCCTTCTTATATTACTGTCTAATATGTATGTATCATTTAAAATATTTTTACACATCGTGCAAATTCTTTTCTAAATATTTTTTTAAAAATATATTTTTTTCCAACATTTTATATTTTCTTTAAAGGGGAAGTTAACTCAAAAACATTTCTTTAGCCCAACTAAGCACGACATTCGGATTAATATTGTGTTTATTGAATATGAATTAAGCAGCCAAATCTATCCATTTTTAATCCAATTCAGGGGCGGCCATTTTGATACTTGAAATGACATCTCAGTTATCAAGGGCTCAGGTAACAACCAATCGCGGCTCAGCTTGCAAATGTCACAGAACACAGGTGAGCCGTGATAGGTCATTTTCAGTTGTCACCTGAGATGGATAAAAATGGATGGATTTTGCTGCTTAATTCATATTCCAATAAAGAAATATTCACAATACCATGTTTAGATTAGTGAGCATTGAGTAAATTATTCATCCATCCATTTTCTGAACCACTTGTCCTATTGAAGAATTTTTTTGGACTTGACTTCCCTTTTAATATTTGTCAAATTCGTTCAGGCGGAAAAACGAAGCGTACTTGAGCTGTGCAACGAGTGCAGGTAAGTTGCTGTGCAAGATGGGCTCTGAGAAGACCAGATTCTCAAAAAGGTGCTTGTTGTGCAGCTCCCATGTCACATGGAACTTCTGGAGGTGCTCATTCTCCTGAGGGGCGAGGGGAACAAACCAAACTTAACATCATCAAATCTCATGAAAGTTAAAAGGCTGAAGCCGAGCAACGGACCAGAGTGAGCAGGAAGCCGCTGATGGTGCCCGCCGCCTGGCAGAGGGCGCTGTACTCCTCCAGCAGCAAGGACACAAACTGGTGGGCCTGCGGGGGACCCTGGGCGGCGGCCGCGGCTACCGCCACCGCGCCCACCCCCGGGGGTCCCGTGGACGTCTTGGAGCCAGCCGAGAGATGCTTGAGGAGGCGCACTTTCATCTCCAGCACGTACTCACGGGCCTGCTGCTCCAGGCGCTGGTATAACTGGTAGGGGTCCTTCTCGCAGAGTCTGAGGACGGAGGATGATTATGTCACCATATTAATCGAATCTAAATTGACATTGCAATGTAGTATGAATCTTAAAGGCTGCATTTTATTATCTATTATGTACAGTAGATTATATTCGTTGATTTATATATTTATCTTCATTTTGATAGCATCTACATAATTTCAGTGCTTAACAAGTGCAGTCCAGGTGTTGTTTTGAAGTTGAAGTGATACAGCTTTAAAATTGTTTGCATTATTTTTGTAATCTGATTACTGATTATTTACGCCACAATTGATTGGTAGAGTTTTGTGAAGTTGTCATATCGAAAGCTTTAAAATTTGCAAGTCAAAGGCAAGTAAGTTATAACAAATGTAATTGAAGCAGATAAATGAACTCTTTCATTTTAACGCATGCTTCATTTGTTTATATGAACAAGACATTATACAATAAATATGTTGTTTATCATAATACAGATAATTTATTACTTGTCTTTGTTAAAAAAAAAAAAATACATGGGAAGAGGATCTTGGAGAAATAATTGCATATTAAATCGTAAGCGCAATATCGAGGGAGTGGAGAAAATAAATACATAAATCACAGATACTACAGTGCAGTGAAGATAGCAACCCAAAGTTGATTAAGCAATACCTGCCTATATGTTGATTTTACGTGCATTAAAATATAAATAATAAAATAAACATTTGATCACTCCTTAGCGGATTTTGTATCTTGCGAGGGTGGTAACCCCCTGCGATTAACAACAAATTTCTATTTTTAAGTTACGCAACAAATTTCTCAGTGTAAAATAATCTAGTTGGGTAAGTACCTGTCTACCAGCTCCTTCATCCCGTCTTTGTCTCGCTCCAGCGGCTGGTCACGGTCGTCCGCCAGCGGCGTCCCGGCCTGCCGGTAGATGCAGCGCACCAGGTAGCGCACCTCCGACCAGTGCTTCTGTAGCTGCTGCGACTCCCGTTCCGACTCTGCCGAGATCTCTCTGTCACAAAAAAAAACAGATAACTAAGAATAAAGTACACTGGAGCAGCAGGTATTGTTGTCCCCCCCCCCCCCCCCCCCCCCCAGTAACGTACCGCCTCTCGTTGCAGGCCTCGCAGCCGCACACGGCGTCGCCGGGCAAGGGCGTGGCAAGGTCGGGGGCGGGGAGCATGGGCGGCGTGGGTGCGCTCAGCCTGTCTGTCGCCGCCGCCGCGTCCGCCGAGCCCAGGGTGCCGTTACCCACGGGCAAGTGCAAAAGAAAGTCCTGACTCTGGAAGAGAAGCAAACAGCACGGTCACGCTTTCCCTTCAGTGTGATGAAAGCCATAGAACAGGAAATGCAATGCTGTGAGCCTATGCCGATCAGATGGCTTCAGCGGGGGCACTGACTCAACACACAGAATCAATTAATTAATCAAAATAATAAAAGCGTGACAGCCCTAAACTTTACCGAATATTAGTCAATAAAGCGTTACTATTTGACAGTCTACTCTTCGATCTGTAAAACATGATCCATACACTTGATGACCTATTTTCTTGAGTAGAAATTGGGTTTGCGGTCTAATTAATAGCCGCTAAGCAATACTACCACTACAGATAACCCTTGCCACACCTTTTTTTTTAAATTTTTTTTTAAATTTTACCCCCAACACAGAAGAACGGAGCGTTTGTGCCTGATGTTGCGGTTTATCACAAGATTGTTCCCTCCTCTATTCTTAGTTTCATAGGCATCAATTTGCTCCCTATAGCGTCAAATATAAAGACAGCCTTTATGCAAAGGAGAAACCAAAACACGTGCGGAGAAGAGACATGTCCTTCACATGTTGCTCATTCTGCTCCGCGCAATCAATCTTACTCGGGTTTTTCTAGAAATTATGGTTACCATTCTCCGAAACAATCGCATCTTTGAGGGTTTAAACATGCGCAAAAACTCACTGAACTTTGCATGCACATCAGGCCTTGTGAAACCTTTTATATTTCAAAGTTGACATAATTCCACACACCCCAAAAAAATAAAGAGTATGTAGTGTTCCCTCCAAAGGTTTGACTGTATAATTATTATTGACTAAATAGCCAGGACTGAGGCTTGTGTACAGATTTCCTAGTGGACAGTATTGCTCTGCTAATGCCTTCCCTGTTCCTTCTTATCATTATCAAAGGCAGAGTAGTATATTTATAAGATGCCACTAGGTGTCAGTATTACTATGTCGACTAAGGCCATATTAGACTGAGCAACCAGGATAGACACAAGTGTACTGTTATCCTGTGTCACAATAGTCTCAATTTCCCGTTGTATGGTTGCATTGCCTTGTGGTTTCTTACGATGACATCACACAATGAGAACCAGAAGAGGCAAAAAAAAACAAAAAAAACAACAACAACTCAAAATAACTAATCAGGTTATTGTTAAACAAGCTTCGTCGTTCACAAAAAGTTTCTTGTTTACGGTCAAATCTATGAGGTCGCTAATGCTGAGCGGGTTTCATCCCTATTTGCTTCGGGTTTTCTTGACAGCAGCTTATGCAGCTGTGACCGTCAACATTTTGAATCTTCACGGAAAAAAGCGTGGAAAATGAGGAATGTCTGAGCTGACTGGCCTTGTATACTCCCCTCCGCCCGGAGCGGGTAAAAAAAAAAATAGACAGCCGCTATCAAAACGTGCCAAACAGCATGCTTTTTCCCACAAAAAGATGCTGTGACGTCCTAAATAACAACAGAAAGTGACAAATCTGACGCTGTTTAGTTCAGGACGCTGGTCTAGACGAAACCTTGGCCTATGTTCACGTCAATTATGTGTGTTGAGCCGGATTATTCTGTCATTTTTTTATTCCTTACGCTTAAATTCGGTTTACGGTAATTTTTCAACTTGCAAACAAAATAAAGTCGGAATATAGAATATTTCCGCTTTGTTTAACTGAGTAAATATGCTCACAGCTTATGTCGACTTGAAATTTATGGCGATCACTAATAGCGATAAATTAAGGTTCTCAGCGTTTCACATTTTTTTGAAGTTCAACAATGACTCACGCCCAGCTGCTCCAGCGCAGTGTGCCGGTCCTCATTCTCCACGGTGCGCCGGCAGTCCGAGCACACCCACATTGGCAGCGGGAGCCCGGCGGGCGGCTGGCCAGCCTCGGGTGCGCCGTTCCGATGCTCGGGGACTCCCGCCTCCGAAGGCCACGAGCCGTCTTTGCTGCGCTCGCAGCGGCACAGGAGGCAGCGGTCGCCGGCCGTGTACGGGGCTCGCTGGTTCAGGCCGAATGTGAAGGGGGTCTAGTGTGGAGAGGAGGCGTGTAAAGTTATTTTTTGAGATGTGATTCCCTGTTGGGTACTTTACATTGAAATCATTTGGCGGGCCGTTGTGTGTTTAGTCTTTGAGAACTTGTCTGGGGTCAAAAGAAGACTTTCGAAAGGTCTAGGAACCTTTGGGCTGAGGTCTATGGTCTATCTGACTCCAAGCACAAAAAAGTCATGTCGAGTTGGGCTTTCATGACCATGACAACCAGGTGTGGAGGTAAAGTGTTGAAACAAAGCGACTATTTATAGACTTGAGACGTTTTCCAGCAGACAGCAAACGAATGGCGCTTTTGCAAAGTCATCCTGGCCGACGTCATTCAGCAAAGATTCACAGATTCTGGCATGAGGCGCAATCAACAGACAACGGCAAACAGATATCGATATAAAACGGCAGATCTTGGACCAGCCTTGCTGGCAGGTCAGGGGTGGAGGAACTCGAACAAGAACTTCCTTCTTATTTCCAATGGAGGGAAATTGTAAATGGACAAAAAAATAAACAAAACACACGGTTACCTGAAGGACTCCGGTGAAATCAGCGTTGACCGGTCCTTCTGTGAACTGCGGTGTGATGCTGGGGTTGACTTTGAGCTGCAGAATAAGAACATCGAAATGAGTAAGGATGGGTAATGAGCAGCGGTACTAAACTGACCCTGGGGCTGAATTTTTTAAAAACTGGAGTATCAACAAGCTCCACCCTTAACGGTTACGCTATCTGTATAATACGTAGTGTTCTATTGGAACATCCACCGTGGCATTTACGCCTAGAGTTTTTATAATGTTATTTTGATGTCTGGGTTCAGTATTGTGTAACGGTAGCGACTCCTGCAACGCACAATCGTCAACCACGAGGGCTTCGAAAACATGCTGCCACCACATCATCGGCTCGGGACCTCGGCCGCCAAGTCAGCGGCCAGGACTCTCTGTGAAGGCTTCGAGGAGTGAGATTTTACTAACGTACACTCATGCAGCGTAAAACCTTTATGTTGGATTAGCTCTGTTGCTATGCTGACCTAGCATTGGAGTACTGGGCAATAAATTAAAAAAAAAAAAAGAATTCATTTCACACTGTACTGCAACTGTACAATATGTGAACCATATATACTGCATTTCCACGGCTTGACGACATGCGGCTGTGTCTTGTAGACAAGGAAATGGATTTCTTGTGTGTGCTGTACATCATTCTCTCTCTCTCCCTCTCTCGCCCCTCGCCTCCCTACCTCCGCCCCTCCCACATTCCCTCCCTCCCTAAGATGATAGTCTGGCTCTGTCGATCAACGGCAAACTGGAGGAGGTATGTGGTTGGATGGCCTAAAGCTGCGCATGCAGCATAAGCGTGGCTAGTCCACCAATTTTTTATATTAATATCTAGAATGTTCATATCTCGATGACGATACAATAACGATATATGGCCCAGCCCTAGATAGCAATGATGCTCCAGTAATTTAGCATCCAAGATGGTAACACAGCAAGCCACTTTCGTTTTTGCTTAACGTTATTGTTGCACCTCACGGTCCAGGCATCACCAATCAAGCCCGGCATAATCCAACTGCTACTTTAGTTTAACAGTTGGAGAAACTTTTTTTTTCTTCTTCTTAATGCATTGCAGAGGGCTTGGATTGCAACTCAGCATCGGCAAATACTCAAAATCAAGTTACTTGCACTCAAGAGTCGGACGCAAAAAAGTGTGATCAGGATATCCCTATAAAAAATAACTAGGGGCCAAATAAATACCATTCTAAAAATGTGATAGTAGTGCCGTTCTTCAAGGACTGCAGTAAAGTGCAAAGAATTCAAATAAATACAACACAGTGCTTCAAGTAACAGTCGGCCAGTCCTCTCTCAAGCTTCTCCAGTTGGTCCAAAACACTGCCGCTCGCCTCCTAAGTGGAGCCCGGAAGACGGAGCACATAACAACAATTCTGGGATCCCTTCACTGGCTCCCAGTGCATTTTAGGGTTCATTTTAAGATGCTCTACTTGTTTACAAATCGTCCTCATCATTCGCCCCTGGGGCCATGAGGTGTTCCGATAGTTTTACATGAATTGAAGTATTCGCTATGGACCCCAAGAAAGTGGAGAAACGAGGAAAAGAAAAGAAAATATTCTTTTTTTTGTTTTTTTTTTGTCCATACAAACCAAGCAAGAGATAATAGAAAAGTACGAAAAGGGGATGCGTTTGGTTGATCTCGCCAAAGAATATGACCGGAATGTATCGACAGTCGCCACGTTATTAAATCAAACCTTTACAAAACGCCAGGCAAAAACAACTTTTGAGAGAGAACATGAACCAAAGAGGGCAAAAAGCAATGAGGACAGCAATTAAAAGGCAAATGATAATCATTTTTATTCTTTACTCAATTCTTAGTTTTTTTACATTATGCACAACTCTCATTTATTGTGCAAACATCTAATTGTAACATGTACTTGTTACATGTTTTGATGCATTTTTATGCTTTATAAAACATTTATGTCTAAATTTTGGGGGGCTTGGAACGGATTAGCGCATTTACATGGAAAACAAGTCTCTATTTACAAAATTTTCTCGTAAAGAACTTTCCTCCAGAACCAATTAATTTCATAAGTAGAGGTACCACTGTATATAGTAATTTGTGTTTTAATTTATTGCTTGTTATATTATTGCTATTTTGTTATTGTAACGTAAAGTGCTTTGTTACAGCTGTAGCTATTATGAAATGCGCTATATAAATAATGTTGTATTGTATTGTACCATTTATCGAGTACCCAAAAGCGGCAAGGTAAATGTAATGATATAAACAATATAGAAGATTACATCGTACGATAGACGCTCTAACTTCATGTCAGGTTGTCTCGCCTATTTAAAGACAATGCAAATAACTGTGCGTCTGGCAGCAAAACGTAAGTATGTGTGTATCTGCCACTGACTGGCTGTCCAAAGTGTTCACTCAACGAGCCGCAACCTTGATGGGGCATTTTGAGTGGCAGCGGGACGGCTACTTTCCAAGCGTCATTGCATTCACATTTTCCACCTTCCACGACTGATGACGTAGAACATGTCTCCTAGTTTTAATTGCAACTTTGAAACTTCTTGGCAGGGAAAGCAAATGCTATATAATACCAGGCAACACGTATTTTGCCGATTTAAAATAGTAAACTATAAACTAATTAGATGTATCGGTACTCTGTATCGGTGAGTACTCAAAGAGTAACGAATATTTCCTGGCTGATCACTGATTTTTAAAAAGCCTGAAATGCTGATCCCATTTTTGCTGACCCCGATTTTTCTATATAACCAACAGCATACACCTTCAATGTTCAAATGTTATTTTATTAGAAAACATAGAATAATACCTGCGAAACAATACAAATGGCTTATTTTAACAGCACATGAAGTAGCTCCCTCGAAGAATAACGAAAAGCCTATTAGTCATCTCACAGCAGAAGAGGAAAGTGGTTGACTTTTTCAGACCTCTACGGAGCGAGATGCGATCGGTGGACAAGATTGATTTTATTTTAAGGAATCAGACGATCACTGGTCCCCCCCAAAATTAAGGAATTTTGCTTTATTCTGTCTGTTTATGCGTCCAGCGAGCTCCAGTGATGCCAAAGTTTTGACAATAGGGAAAATGATTAAGAACGTTATGAAAGTTTGAAACTCAGATTCGACATAAAAAAGATCACACCTGAGTATCTCGACCCCAATTGACGTGTTAATCCATTAAGGATGGGAGCGCATAACCGCGTTTCTACCACTAGAGCCGGGAGCGCTGTTGCGTCATTCTACCTTTAAAGCCGGGAGAGCGGATACGTCGGTGTCTTTTTTTAATCCAATTCTCCGTCTCTTAGACAATTCAATGCATCAGAATATACACGTGACGGTGTTGCGAGACCGCGGAGGATGTCGTTTTTTCGAGCCGTAGGTAGGCTAATGGCGGACGCCGTCGATCGCCGGGAGCTCTGAAAAGTAACGGCAGTGCTATATAGACGACGCGCACGACCAGTGGAACCAGTCGAACGTGATATGATATGGTTAGTTGACAATGACGATATTGACGTCTTTGTAACAGAGGAAGGTAATTACCACTTGATTTTTTTTTTAAATTAAAATAGTGCTTCTCTTGCACTGACACGTTATTTTTACATCTTCGATTGAAACAGTAAATAATAAATTCTGCCTATGTGAAAGCCACATGTCTAAGCTCTTTAATTCTTTTGGAATTATGTTTCTGTCTGCTAAAGGGGCTGAGATATGAATCATTTTGTAAGTGTTGAATTTCTGGGAGAACTTCAGGTTTTCAAGGGTAATTCCAAAGGCGACCTTAGGTTTTGGGGAGCTGTTGAGACAGGCGCTTTAGTCCTTAATGGGTTAAAAAATTGGCCAGAAATGTGTTACTTTCCACCTGTTTTAAAGTGTCCTAACTGTCTTAGTATTTGACGCAGGAACATTATACTGGGCTCGCCTTTAGAGGATGCATGAAAATTGACACATACCTACAAAATGGGTCAATTTTAAGAAACTTTACTATCAACCATAGTATCAGCCATACATGAGATATTGTTCTGACTGCGCTACATACATGCATATGACTCTGAACCTAAACCCTCCTTTGTAGATGTCCAAGTATGATATTTAGGGCGAATTATTTGTGTGGAGTCGTATTTGATCCCGCAAACACACTTCGAAAGCAGTAAACATTGCAGCAAGACAACCGAACCGCCGATAGGCCCTAAGAAGTGCAGCCGTTAGCATGGCTAGCATTGGTGTTTATTTTTGCGATCGCGGTGCTTTGAAAGGCAGTTTTCCTCTCGAAAAATGTGCCCTTTCATCAGAGGGATCTCTGTCTGAGTCTAAATACAATTCGGAGGGACATAAATGGACGGAAGTGCCGTACTGAGATCGCTCAGAAAGTTGAGCTAAGATCTGTGGTCACGTCGGTTTCACAGGGTTGGACATTCTCGCACTGTAGTGTTTACGGTAGTTATAAAGGCTAAAATGTCCAGCTCACAGGAGGTAAAACGCCAAAATAAGACGCTTTGAGCGGTACGCCCGGTCATAGGCACCATAGCTAGGCGTCTTCCTGTCATCAGTTTCGGGCCCACATCAGATTAGCGTCGTTGGTTAATGTCGCCCTGTGCCGACATGCTTGATTGCTTGATGGGGAAGGGGGTTGCTTACCTCTCCGTTGATGCCCGTCACGGAGCCCATGTTGCCACCCGTGGCAGGTGCGAGGAAGCCGGCAGGTGTCGGAGCTCCCGCGCAGCCGAGGGCCGAGGCGACCCCGGCCTTGCCGCCGACTACGCCGCTGCTGGTGCCGCTGTTGCAGACAGCACTGCAGCTACTGCCACCGCCCCGCTTATTCTTCCTGCGTTTAGCCCCTCGTTTAGCATCGGTTGGACTCATTTTTCTGCGACACAGCAGGCTGTCCGGGCTCTGTGGGCTCTCCAGTTGGACGCCGGACACGGGTTATTGTTTTAGCGATTTTTTTTACAGGGGGAAAGGCAGACGAGGAAAAGTGCAAAAAAAAAAAGCCGACTTGACTCTGACCAATATGGCTGCTTTGGTTGGAGCTGCGCTGCCTCAGCTTGGTTTGGGTTGGCGTTGTGACGTCACATTGCGTCCGGGGCCGCAGTGCATCGTGGGAAGTGTATTTTTTGCACGGGGGTAAGCAAACGGAACGGTGCAGTTTGCGAATAAACGCAAACGCTGACATAACTCGACCCCGCTTACGCATCCTATAGCGACCCCCCACTCCCCACTCCCACATTAATTCCACCAAAGGAGCACTTTATATAAGTAGAGATGGATGGAATCCGGCCTTAAACTTGCAAGATGTGGATTTTAACAGTAGGGGGGGAGCGCAGTCAACAAATGGTCTACCCGCGTCCCTCTGTAGCTCACTATTTTTCCGGGGTCTGAACTCCAAGTCTGGAGGAGCAGGGACTCGACCACTGCGTTAAATACGCATTCACTTGTATTTATTGCGTTTCAAAGAACCAGACTGCTGTTTAGGACACTCGGTTTGGTGAGCCACGACGGCCGTAGACAGGTATGGTGAACTCCATGCTTTTTTTTTTTTTTTTTTTAAACCCGCACACACTCCCACACGGTCACAGTTGTTTCCTTATGACGTGTGGTCACTTATGTGGCGAAACTTGAGGACGACACGCATCTTTATTTTCCTTTTTTTGTGTGTGTGGGGGGCGGGGCGGGTGCTTGTCTTGTCGCTTCGAACTGTCGATTAGGAGTAGTTTTGGTGAGCTTGTTGTTAGCTCGCTAGCTACGCAGGCAACTAAGCTAGCTGGCAACGTCAGCGTCGGGGATCGGCCGTAATAAAAGCTCAGGGACAACAAAGTGGTAATTACTACTCTTATTAAAGTTTAACATTTCATAAATGTATTTGCATTAATGTGTTCCGTTGATATCGGACGTGGTTGTTCACGTGAACAGTAGACATTTTATGTTGGAAACTTACTTAATTTGTACACGTGAAGGCTAAATGCCTCCATGTTGTCTATGTGCAACACTGCAACATAATGGGGAAAAAAGTATTGAAAACGTTCCTTTAAGGTAGTTTGTGTTACATTTATTGTACTTTGAAACCCAAGCCAGGGAGTGGTTGTCCAAACTTCATTTTCAAATATACTTCCTGTCAGGTGGGAAACCTGACAATTGAGCCAGAAAACCGTCTTTTAAAAAAAATATATATATAATAGAGCAATAAAGTAAATGCGATTTTATGTCTTCCTTCCAACAAAATGTGCAATTATTTCCAGTGTGTGCCATTCATGTATTGCATATAAATCAAATGTCCAAGTCACACATCCGTTTGATTCACTTTTGGGGAAAATGAAGTGCCTAAAACTGTATAAGATTCCATTTGTTAGCAAAGGCTGTAAGAAACCACATGAGAGTTCTGCATTGAAAGAACGCAAAGAATTTGCATTTTACGTGACCATCACGAAACAATTCAGACGGCGTGCAAACCCAAGCATATATTTAATCGCGAGTCTTGAGCAACTCACGTGAGGAATCAGTATCGTAGGAACGCATCTATCTAGCTTTTCTCTGATGATGACCACAGAACGAGATCTTGAACTTCATTGTTGTGTTGGCATTGCTGTGGAACCTTAACATTTCTGCTGATACTAAACAGGCTTTTTTTCCAGCATTGGCCTGTATCAATTTCCACAGAAATACTGTAATACAAATATGTTTATTCTTTACAGATATGTAAATGCTTCCCCTTGGAAAAATGACCTTTCTGCCAAAACATGTTTTTAAACGCGACCCTGAGTACATTTCTATTTTTAAATGTTCAATGGTTGAACGTCATAAAATGAAGTGTAGAACTGCTCGGCTAGTACAAATGGATTTTGGTGTAGAGTGAGAATGCTCGTTTCGAATGTAGAGTTGTAGCGGTGAGGCAAGGTGAACTCTGTGCACCTTGGAAGTACACACCTCAGGTCAAAAGTTAACCACATGTCGATAAATTCTGTCTTGGGCACCATTCAGCGTGATTGACTTTCACCGGTCTTCTTTTTTTGTCATAGGCAATACAGTGTAAAAACGATTGTGCTCAAGTTGTCTGTTTCCTATTGGGAATTAAACTTAGGTGTCACTTTTTTCAAGAGTAGCTCCTAGAGATGCCTGAGCTCCTATCTGTCATGTTGTTGTCAGTACTGTGCATCAGAGGGGATGCGCTCTTTTGATGCTCAGTTTAAAAAATGTGGTTGTCTCCGCTGCGCCATGTCTACGCAACTAGTGCGCCGCATTTAAAAGGAATGGAAGGAGCCGCTTTGGTTGGACATGGTTGAAGTCAGATGTGTCCACACCCACACCAGTGCAAACCTCCTTATTATATGGTCTGCTTGCACCCGTTTCTGGAATTACCTGAAACCTCAAGGACCAGTCCATAACCTCCTGTCTGTCTGTTTCCAGGTATGTCTGAGGGTAGTCTTGACACCGAATCGGGCAAGACCTCGGCTGAGGACCCTCGCATGGAAGCCGAGGAGAGTCCGCGCGTTGGTGACCCGTCACCAACACCGTCGCCTCCAAATGTAGGCAGTAGCGATAGCGCGTCAGGCAACGATGTGCTGTATGACATTAGTATAGACAGCGCTGAGGAGAAGTCAGTAAGCGGCAACGAGGATGTTGACCAGGGTAGTGTCAGTGTAGAAAACGGTGGACTCCCGACTTTGGACGCCCCAGAGGAATGTGGAGATGATGGCACTCAGACAAAGGTGACGTTGACGTTCGCTCGTGAGCAGTTGGTGTCCTTTGAGTGCTTCCTGTTTCTGGTTTGCGGTGGTGGTTTCTCTTGACTGTGATTCCATAATCACTCTCCTCTTAGATCGGCTTTTGTGATGTGATTTTGGGCTTCAAGAAATTCTAGCTTTCAACGTTGTGTCGTTGTATTGCTTCGGGTGTTAGCGACTCAGCTGGGTTGAGTGTTGCTTCTTCTGTGGTTTGGCTGTGTGTTGTGACAACAATCATTATATTGCCCTACTTTTCCAATGAAACCTCCAAAACAGTCCCCAAATGAATATCGTGAATTAGACTCAAAACATTGTTTTATGTGACATTGTAACATTCTTAACTGTCATACAAGTGTTTAAAAAAAAGTGATTAATTAAAACTACTCACCCGTTAAAAGGCCTGTTGTATTTATTTTCATTCGTCATGAGTAGGGGCTGAAGCGATGCATCAAAGTTAAGATTTGATTCATGTCTCGATTTGCTGATTTCCTATTTAATTGTATTCAAAATAAAACTTGATGGTTTTTTTTTTCCCTTTTGGCAAATACTGTGATTACACAAAAAGGTGATCATTTTGGTCACCATAATGTCACTAATTTGTATAACCTTTACGCTGTACTTGGTCATTAAAATTGCTGCAGAGCAGAAACGCCCTGTTATAGTGCTTCCGCATCCCGTTCACGTCGAGGAACATACGTGCTTGTTTTACTTTGAGAAATTATAAATTGATGACAGCAGTCTAGATCGATTAAATTTAGCACTATCGACAAAGTGGATGCCAACTTCTCACCGTTTTTTGAAACGTTTGGCAGCATTACTGGAGCCTGAAAACCCGCCGTTTAAGGATATGCCAAGGAATCCAAAGCATTATCTCGAATTCATTTCCAGTATATTAGCATTGTTTGAGTAAATAATACATTGCTGCTTGGCTGGACTTGCGTGCGACAGCCAGGTACGACTGTGCATCTGAGAGGATTACGGTGCGCAAGGTCGCCTTATCTCCTGCTGGCTGTTTGACGAGTTAAACTGTCGGATCCTCTTCCTTTTCTGCCGCCCACCAGCATGCTGGCGTCAAATAGCCCTTTAAGTATTTATGTGCTGGTCACATGACGCCACATTTAAAGTAAAAGTGTTTACCGCACGGGGCAACTGTTTTATCGTCGCGGACTTTGTCTTTGTTTTTTTTCGTGGTTGGTGACATGTTTTTCCTTGTGATCATGTACGTACGCCGGTAGTTGTATTCAGAGTCTAGTCTCATCGTTACATCTTGCGTCCTGGCTCACAGGTAGCCCATTCTCTGGTGTATAGTAATCTCTTATTGACAAGATAGAACATCTGAATTGACGGTTACGGAACAAAACGGTCTATAGTCAACCATTTAGATGCCAAGGTCTTTGTTTGTATTTTGCGTTTTGTCCTTCTCATCCAGTGGTTTTTTTTTTCCTTCTCTATTCACAGCAGGTATCGGTCCCTTTCCTCCACAAATATGCACAGTTTCTGTGTAATTTATACCCAGAACTCATTATGTCTGCTAGTCAAACACGAAGGGAAAAATCGTGATATCATGTCTAGTGGAGGCCAACGGTTTGCCCGCTTTCAAGTACTTTAACCCTGCTCACAGAGCTGGGAGTTCCGTATATATGACGGACCGGTCCTTTTATCCGTCACTGACAGGACGCCCGTTTTGCTGACGGTTGACTGAGGGAGAAATTAGAAAATTTAGTCGTACTTGCCGATGGGTGCCCATTTAAAATTAGAGGCGGACCGGCCTATAAACGGGTACTATACCAACTCCCCTCCCCCCCCCCCGCTAATAAGGATAACAATAATATGAAAAAAAGGCAGATGACGGACGACGGAAGGGTACGCACGCTGCAATAACGAACGCTCGATTTTTCGTAAAATGCCCAGCTCTGTCTGCCCGTAGTCGACGTCTACGTGATGGCAGCCCACGCCCGCCTCGTGTCCCAAGTCCTCGGTATGTTGTAACCAACAAGAAAGGGATTCTGTCCTCCCCATCTCAGGAGGACGCCATGGCTGAGGAATCCCAGAGGAGCTCGGCCGCTGAGATTGCAGTCACCAGCAACGGAGACCTGAACCAGAGTCCGGAGGAAGTGTTCTGCAGGGTGAGGCCTCAAACCACAATCATTACGATAACAACGAAACTGCTACTGTTAAAACTACAATTATCACTGTTTCTGGAGGTTGCTTCTTGTTAGTATCTTGATTGCCAACCTTTTTTGCCACACTTACCAAAATGACAAGCAGTAGGACACACTGTGGTGATTTATGTCCATACACTTTTTACTTGAAGTCAAATTCGAATGTCCTTCAGCAGGAATCTTTCCCAGGGAATCCGGCATTCGCAGACCTTCCGGAGTCTTGTGTCCCCTCCGGCAACTATGCATCAACGACAGAAGGCATCATTGAATCAGGCCCTTACAAAGGTAAATGAACATTGTCTTATTGGGAATCAATGAGGACCCTCACAACAAACCCTTTTGTGTTATGTGTCCTTTTCCACAATATGTTTGTCAGGGCGGACATCGTTTGAAATTAATGAGTTTCCTCTCATCTTTACCCTCAAGCCCTACTTTGCTTTTCATCCTCCTGTTAGAAATGCAAATGTGAATCTCTCTGTGGAGAAGGTAATACATGTTGCCATGGCTATTTTCCGTGTTTTTGACACCGGTCCCACGTAGGCTTTGGGGCTTTTGTTTCGTGGCTGTCATCCAAATTAGAAGGTAACAACGGGGGAAATCAGTGAGAAACTCCTGATGATGCAAAAACTCCCAATGTCAATTGTGACTATCTCCCAGGGTCGTCCAGCCTCCCTGCGTCCCCCGTGGCTCCCTTTGCACCCAGCGCGGCTGTCGCTAGCCGCCTGGCACGCTCCTCCAGCGAGAGCCAGGCGGAGACAGGTACCCACGGTGACGGGCCAGGGATAGAAACGCCTCCCAACTGCAGGCTATGCTATCGTACCTTTCATGGTCTTCTTACCCGCTGTCCTTATTCCCGCAGGCTTGCACTCCATTCCGAATCACCTTCTCTATCAATCTGAATGGCTCACAACCCTTTGCAACAAAACTGGGCTTTATTGATATCTGCTTTCTGGACATTGGCCCACTATGATCTAAACCTCTAGATGCCTAAACATGACTGCGACTTGGGTAAACAACTTATATGGTGGTGCTAGTAGATGCTCCCGCTTGCAACCTTTGTCCTCGCAAAACGCGAGCTCTGAAACTGACAACGTGTTAAGAGGATCCAAAATTGCACCGTATGTATTCAAATGTTAAGTTAAAAGAATTTCATTTGCCTTGAACGTCTCCTAAACGAGTGAGTAAAAAGTTGCCCAAATTAGCAACCAAATCGGATGAAAAGGTTACCAAAGTGCACCAAAATTGGCGGGCATACATCACCGAATATTGGCGAAGTTGGCAAGCAAAATGTCACTGAGGTTTACCGAAGTTGGAAAGCAAACATCACCCAGGTTAACGAATCTTACAGAAGTTGGCCAGCAAATATGAGACAAGTTACCAAAGTATCGACAAAAGTTGGCAAGCTAGCGCTACATTAAGGAACATTCTGAGGCTTCGTTAGAATTTGTGAAAACTAACGTCAGTTTTGTAGTTGCGTGATATCCGTTTCAGGGCTCTGTATTTTATTGCTTTTGTTTGCGTTAACTGCTATTATCATTATTTGACTAATTGTTCGACAACTCACTCATCTTTGTTCACCAGCACACTACCTCCATCAATGTAGCATTTAGCCTAATTCAATTTCACACACTAAATGAATAATTCTTATTAATTGCACAGATGCTACCAACACGCAGCCATCGAGTGGACCATTGGTCCTGTCAGAAGACATGAAGAGTCCAGCCATGGAGAAACTAGACCTCGTGAGAAAATGGAGCATCAACACTTATAAAGTAATTTGATCCATAAATTATTTTTTTCTAATTAAGCCATAACAATGCAATTTTTTCTCAATGAATTTAATTACAAGAAATTGCATCAAATCAAATAAATGAGAGATTAGATATTCACATTGTTTTTCCAATTAGCGTTTGAACTGGTCGTCTTTTCCAGTGCACCCGTCAGATTCTATCCGAGAAGCTCGGCCGCGGCTCCAAGACGGTGGACCTAGATCTGGAGGCCCAGATTGACGTGCTGCGCGAGAACAAGCGCAAGTACCAAAACGTCATCAAGCTGGCACAGACGCTCGGCGCCCAGCTGGCGCAGGTCATGCAGACGCAGAGGCAGCTCGGCGACGCCTTCGCCGACCTCAGTCTCAAGACCCCGGAACTTCATGTGAGTGCTTTTCTCTAGAGTTCCGAATGTACGTGAAGCATTTTTATTCTGATCAGACTTTTAATCCGAATCAATGTGTCCATGTAAACGTAGCCTTTGATCAGAACGTTTTGTTGTTGTTGTTTTTCAGGAGGAGTTTGGTTTCAACGCTGACACCCAAAAGCTTTTGTCCAAAAACGGGGAAACTTTGCTGAGCGCCATCAACTTCTTCATCAACAGCGTCAACACCCTCGTGGACAAAACCATCGAGGACACCATGATCAACATCAAGCAATACGAGATTGCCAGGTAATCTGCTCAAAACTTTACCTTTTGTTATCCAAGACTGTGGACACTCTGCGAAAACAAAGTGACAACTCAAGTCTTCACTCGTTTTCAAAACAAAATGGGGGAGGTGTTGTCTCAACTCTTACTTTATTTTAAAGAGCGCTTTTCCAACAGCAGCAGCTATACCAAAGCACTATACGTAAAAACATAAAATAGAAATAATACAATCAACAGTTTAATTCTCCAGTCCCATTTATTCATGTGTCTCGCTTGACTTTACTTAAAAGAGCTGAGTCTCATCCTGGCATTGCGGCTCTTCCGGCCGAAGTAGCTCTGACATTTTCCACTCAACAAAAATGGGGAGGTTGCAGAAATGGTAGCCATTCAGGTGCAAAACAACAAGCGCCATGTGGTCATACCATCGCGGTCAAGCAGTGACTTTCTCCCCCACAAAAACATTGCTGTTGCAAAGTTTGCGGCCAAACGGCGTCGAGAATGGACTTTGTCGGTACCACGTCGCACGCAGGTGCCCTACTCCTGACACGCAGCCAAACAAAGAAAAAAATAAATAAAACAGTGTTGTACTTGTTTATCTTTCGGTCCCACCGATGCCATGTGTCCCATTTTGTTTTTATTTCACCGATCACCATGCTGTGCGTGAGTATGTGTGTCTGTTCTTTTTATTTGATATTTTTGGGTGACGTGTCTGCTTGTGCAGCACCTGCGTGTGACGTGAAAATTCTTTTCTCAACGCCGATTGGCTGTCGCCTACGAGGGACGCACTGGGACCACGTGGGTCGGCCGAAAATGGCGCCCAGAAGTTGTAGACGATTAGACGATGCCGAGTCCTGCTCCCACGGTTGCTCTTGGGTCCTAATAAACAGACCAAAAACATAAATTTAGCTTGTGGCTAATTCTCAGATTTAGGGTTCATCTCAAATGCAAATCGTACAGTTATTCGTATACCATCCTAGCATAGCTTGGCTTTGAGACTGTTGACAAGAAAGCAAAATTATTGACTAAGGTAGAGTTCCTCCTGCTAGCACTCAAAATTCAGAATCAAATACCTCCTAGCGTAGCATTCAGACCGTACACAAGAAAGTAGTGAGATAGTGACTGTGTCGAGATTTTGGTTTGAGATTTTATAGGTGTCGGAACTTTTCTTCCAGTACATGTTTATGTTGGAACACAGTGACGGACTGTTAAGCCATATTTAAGAGGGTGTAACGTAGATCTAATCAAACCCACTTTCATACTTTAGACGTGACATACGAATGTGAAGCCAGCTGTGTTTTTGCTACGCGGACTTGGTTAGACTTAATGCCATCTTACACCGTTTAAACTTCACTCGGCAGGGTGGAGTACGACGCGTACCGCACAGATCTGGAGGAGCTGAACTTGGGTCCGCGCGACGCCACCACCCTGCCCAAGATCGAGCAGTCCCAGCAACTGTTCCAGGTTCATCGCGACAAGTATGAGAAGATGCGCAACGACGTCTCCGTCAAGCTCAAATTCCTGGAGGAGAACAAGGTTGGGAAAAGAGGCCTCTTTCTTTTTCTTACGTTTTTCCAGGCTCAAACAGAGGCAGGATTTAATAAGGACAGCGCAAGCCCTTGCTTTGCGTAAGTGAATAAAGATAGGTAGATTACCAAAGAAATACTAAATTTCAAAAGTGTTATTTACAAAGGCTTTTTGTTGTCGTTTTAGATTTGTCTTTATTTGTTTTGTATTTCGTGATGGTTTAAGAGCCAGGGGTGGACTCTGGCAGCCGTCTACAAATTTCTCTGTCCTCTTTTGGCAATTTCAGCAGCACTCATTGATTGTTGTTGTCGTTTTAGGTCAAGGTGTTGCACAACCAACTGATCCTCTTCCACAACGCCATTGCCGCCTACTATTCGGGCAACCAGCAGCAGCTAGAGCAAACGCTGAAGCAGTTCCACATCAAGTTGAAAATGCCCGGCGGCGATCGTCCATCTTGGCTAGAGGAGCACTAAGGAAATATCTAATCTAAAAGTGAAAACTACAGGGATCCTACCCCCAAGCCCCTCTCCTTTCTTCTGTCAGGAATGATTGCCTTTCAAAATGATCTTTTTCAGCAACACAAAAGCTGCTCAAGTCCATAAAGATGTTATTTTCAATGCTACAATCTTTGGGGGGAAAAAAATGCACTTTTGACGTTTGACAAATCCATCGAACTGCAGTAAACGCATTAAGGAAGCTGCAAAAATGCCTTTTTGTATAACAGCGATATGAATGTTGTAACCCAACAGAATTGAAATAGCATTGTTGTCATCATTTTGGAGTATGAGAGACAACTATTAACATTCCATGCAATTCTCTCACTCCCTGGACCACCTCTGCTTGTAACGATAAACACAAGTTTAAGGTTGATGTGCTAATGCTTAAAACCACTGATAAAAGTAGGCAAATTTAAGGACACTCTGTACTAATAAGCACATTTTTTTTCAATCCGAAAAACAGAACTGATTGTCCTTACATTTTGTATTTAGAGAAAATTTCTCCTTTGACAGCAACATTACATTGGCAGTTGATATTTGACGCCTCTCTAATCAAACTATCAGTTAGGATAGTATGACTGTAAACCAGTAAACATTTTCAGATTTAAAGAAACAAGCCCACCTAAAACTAACTCACAAATCAACACATTTTCTTTGTGTGAATCTAACTGCCTTATTTTATTTGCAATTGGTATGCTATGCTACACTAACATGACCTAAACTAAACACAATTTCAGTTGGCAATTTTTTGTAGAGCTGTTAAATCCTTGTCTAGAGTTGACATTTGACGCCCCTGAATAAAGCTATCATTTAGCATAGCTTAGCATGACAATCGTAAATCAGAAAAAGTCTAGATTAAAAGAAATAAATACTCTTAAAACTAAATCTCACAAGTAAACGCATTTTCTTTACGCAAAGTTGGCTCAGCCTTATTTTAATTGCAGTCATTATGCTGTACGACGCTGACTGAAAGTTTGAGAAATATCTCAACCTTGTGAAACGGTGATGATGTCTGATCATGACATTCTTACAAGGCTAACAGTTAGCATAGCCTAGCTAGCAAATTCCTGATTTAGAACTAATACTTCTTTTCAACAGTGCGAAAACTTACCAATAGACACATTTTCTTTGTGTGAATATGACCCTAGCTGCCTTGTTTTAACTCATTCAGTACCAGACATTTTCAGATCCCTCTTTTACCCTAACGTTTGAAAAAAATATAAATGAGTTCATGGGACTGAAAGGCTGGACTGTGAAAAGACATAGAAATATGTCTTTGGAATTAAATTAATTGCTGTTTTTGAGCTAAGTGACGCTAAGTTGATAACCCTTTTTGACCAAAACGAAGCTTTCCTATTTTGTTTCCATCTAATTCTCTGACTTAGCAAGCGCCATTTGGCAATGACAGTTAGCAAAAAGTCATGATCAGTCCTAGTGTAGATTAGCATTGAGACTTGAAACAAGGATTATAAAATTCTACTGACAGTAGTCCTTAAACTCAACAAAAGTGTTTCTTACATAATTTTAACTTTGAATGCGATGATAGCTTCCTTTTTTTCTTCTTTCAATTATTTTGAATGTGTATTAAAATAAATTACAAAAGTATAATAGCCATAAAGTAACCTTTTTTTTTTCTTCTAATATCCTTGTTTTATTCACAAATTCTATGCTATGCTAACGCGGCTATGCTCTCATGCTAATGAACTGAGTCAACTGACCAAACATAACTGTAATCCTCAGGTTTTAGTGGTCATAAAATGGAAACTGAACAGTGTTTTTTAACTAACAAAAGTCTGCAAACAATCGCTATCCCATCCTTGCAGCTAAGCATTGAAACATAAGGGAAGAAATGCTTCTAAAGCTTACCAGTGACTACATTTTCCTACTCGTTTGTTAATTTTAATTTACAAAAGGTCTACGTTCTATTGACAGTCTTTATTCTGTGCTACGGTAATGCGGCTACGCTATGCTAATTTAGCAGTACTCTTGTATCCTAACAGACTGTAGCAGTTGGCTAATTCAGGACGTGTCATTTAGTCACATCCATGACCATTCCTGACAAACGCGATATTGTTAGCATAACTATTTTCAAACAATTCCTTCGAGATTTTGTCATATAATCCAATGCGCTGACTTCTAACTTATTATTTTTTTAGAGAAAATGAAGGACTGTTTTGACAAAATGTGCCTTGACTTCGCTTCCCTTATGTGCTACATAGTAATTGTTGTAAAGAAAAAACTTCAAAGCACTCCAAATTACAAACTCCTTCCGCTAGCTATCTCACAACGTAAAAAAATCAATTTTTTTTTTAACATTGCATGAAATACACATTTAGACATTACAAAAAGATCATGTATGATAGATTATATGAAAAAAAAAATACATCTTAAAAAACATTTCTTGTAAATTTTGAAAGACCAGCATAACTCCGCTTTATGATGCGACCACTTTTCTTTATTTAACAGTTTAAAAAAACAAAGTACTTGTATATTTTTTAAAAGCTAGTGCGTCAAACACTCCTATTTATAACTAGCAGTCTCTCGTTTGCTCAATTTTGTACCGCTACTTTTTATAGTTTGCGAGTGTGACACTGGTTTGACACTCCAAAAATGATATATGAAAAAAAGGTTTATATATTTGTAATTTTGTCTAGTTTACGCCCTGTAGTCGAGGATTACTACATTTTTCCTAAAGACTTCCATTGAATGATATGCTCAGTGCTAGCATGTATCTTTTGTATAGGAAAATAAACTATTGGGAAAACATGTTGGGTTTAAAATTATTTTGAATGTTCAAGATGAAAGACTTGTGCACAGTAAAAAATAAATGTTTTTCTTTTCATTTTCATGATTTTGATTTTTGTTGTGTGAAAAGATTTCAGACAGACATTCAAATTTGTATTAGGATTTGATTCAGAAAATAGCTGGCTGCCAACCTGTTTCAGTCTGTTTAAGGTTTGTTTTCCATGGGACAGCAATTGCCTATATTAAAGGTCTTGGCTCTGAAGCCAGAGTGTCATTGGTGCAACTCCCATTGTGGACAAAATGTTAAAATGTCATAAATGACTAGTTGCTGGGGCAATACTTGTCTGCATGCTGGCATTCCATCAGAAGAAAACTAATGTAGTCAGATATCTTACTCTGTTTATAGCTGGCTATGTAGGGTTCCTCATCCGCGTAGCAGCCGTACTCTCGGTAACTGGCAACCTACGAGGTATATCTTGCGTTATCAGTTGCACTTGAGACTAAGTATCAATATTGATACAGTACTTAGTACTTCATAGACAGTAGTAAAACATTGGTCTTCATAGCTAGCTAGGCTTTGCTTGCTATTATTTCAACCTGAGTCTAGATAGCTCGGAGGCCTAGAAAACATCTACCTGGGACAAAATACTGATATTGTGACTTATTGCAAAGATTTTGTGGAGGGGATTTCCAACATCAGAGTTTTATAGATTGCGTTGCAAGCTAGGGTTCGCTATCCATTAGACAGCCAGACTGGTGAGCTTGCTAGTTATGAGGTAGCTACTAGCTAACATGATAACATCTATATATCTGGGGTGTGATATAACATCAATACTGTGATAGATCACATACCAGATCAGTATTGGCAAAGATATTTAATGCTAGTTAACTTTTGCTCTCCACTTATCCATCTTCACGCTACTTAGCACCCATCCAACAGCTGCTAGGAATGTTTTGAAATGTTGATATCCTTTTATTATATCATTACCTCTTATGGTAGCTACTAAATCTTTTATGTTGAATGGCGCCTTTTCAATTTCAATACTTTGCCAATAATAATTAGGGTATTTCCTTGCTAAAATAGCTATTATAGTTTTTTTGTTAAAAAATGCTAACACTATATCATATTATTTTAGAATATGTCAACACAAAGTCGTCAAATGTATAGCAACAGTATTCTTGATTACTTCGAAAAGACAGCACTGTTGAAATTTTGAGACATGCCAAGTAAAATTGCTAACTAGCTAAACAATAGAGCAAGCTAAACAATCATCAATGTAATTTGTTGTCATATATTTTATATAAGGTGTCATATAAAATGGAAATGTACTGTAAACCTTTTATATATTTAACTCATTCACTGCTATTGACATACTTATTTGTCTTCATACTCCAGCCATTCAATCCCAGCATTTTCAAACGTTAGGGTAAAAGAGGGTCTGAAAATGTCAGGCAGTAAATGAGTTAATTGATCGTAACTATTATTATCAATATTATTTTTGTGTACGTATGCGCGCGTGTGTTTTCCCGCTCATTTCGTCTACCCCTCACGTGACCTGTATCCTCGTGAACGCGCCCCTTCCACCTGACGACGTATTCGCGCACGAGTATGCGCTCGGTGCGTCCACAGGCTGCAGCTGGCTGGCCGGCTGGCTGAGCTTTGTGGTTCGGTCATTCTCCCCGCACACTCAGACGCTCTGCGGCGGCAGACAGTTCATCCTCCCCCCTCCTTGGTAAGTGTCCTCGGCCACCAGTCGGGAGTCCAACGGCGTCGGAGCGGATATTTATTATTATTTTTTTTATACGTTTCCCGACCGAACCGAACCATCCTTACCCGGTAAGTGACGCCTCGTCTCAACGGTGTCTTTGAATGTGCGGGTTGCGGTATCCTGATGTGGACAAGTTACCAGTGTTTTGTGGTGTTCGCAAGCCGGTTCAGCGAGTCCCTTTTTGGGCCAAACGTGTGTGTCAGTCACCGCTACCTGTGTGGACCTGCGGAGTCAACTCACTAAGGTCACCGTGAGGTGGTTCTGCAATGCAGTGGAGGTCCACAATGACGACATAATATAGTTTTATGTGGTCACTTTGTGGTTCCGAATATGTTGCACTCATTGACCTGTCATAGAAACAAAGTACTGTAATCGGAATAAACTAAGTAGTTAAATATTGGACTGAATTGGCCCAAATTCACAAATTCGCACGAACTTTTTGAGGTACAAATTTGTAGCTTTTTGCGTTTATGTGTGGTGCATCACTCATGGTAAATATGGTTTATTCGTTTGGCTAATAATTAATGTACTTGCACTACACTAGCAACTATATTACAATTTAGTATTTTGCCGGGCAATTTCGGGTATTTTGTGTTGTATCTGACAAAAATTTTCAACATAAAGCAAGGTCCATCTCACTGAAATTACACACAAAAAAGTGTTGTTTTTTTATGTAGAGCAACTTATTTTGTTTGTTATAGTTGCTAGTAGTAATTATTGTATTTGTACTTATTAAAAAAACTGTGACACTATAGTGTTAACTAATCCTAAATGATTAATAAATGAACTGGCCTTTGTGTGTTTGTTTCGCCAGTAATAGGTAGCATATTACGATTTCTTGACTTTTCTGTAGCGAAATCAATTCATATTTTCATAATGTGTCATCGCAAGCAAATTTTACATGTAAAACAAAATTGAAGTAAAATTATTTAAATCCAGAAGAACAATAACATCTTAAATCAGATGCCCTGCAACTGGCTGGCGACCAGTTCGGGGTGTAGTCTGCCTTCGCCCATTGACGGCTGGGATAGGCTCCAGCAACTCCCCGCGACCCTGTATAGGATAAGCGGTTTGGAAGATGACATGACATGACATGACATCTTAAATCAGATACAACTTTTGAGGCTAGCTTCTAGTTGCGCTTGTTTCGTGCATGACTTTTTGATTTGGCATTTAGTATTGTTAGCTAATGTCGCCTTACTTTCAGATCAAATGATTAAAGATTGAATTGCAATTGGGAATTTTGCAATTGATATGAAAAAATTTATAAAATTGTTACAGTTACTAAAAGTAAAGCCTAAATGTTCAGATTGGATTATACATTAATGGCCTCTGTTTTAATTTGTTTTGCTACTAAGAAGCATACAAAAAAAATATGTTAAATTTAAATTCGATCCGACATTTGAGGCTAGCTTCTAGTTAAGCCTTTTTTTCCCCCTCTAAAAAAAGACTGTAGAATTAGTTCTATTTGGAGTCAGTCAACTTCCTGGTTCATGTAATTAATTGGTGTGAAAAAAAAGAGCTTATGAACTACCTGTAGTTTTGTATTTTTTCGCAGCTAGCTAACTTGCCGTCTGAGAGCTCGGCGCGACCTTTTAAAAGCTTTTACAGCTGCGCCAGTTTGCGAGGCAGCCTTTCCTTGGCTTTTGTACACTATTATGCCTGCTGAGATGAGTTAGAGGCCAATCCATTCAAGTGTGCAGAACAATACCCCAGTGGAAGACGAAGAAAAAAAAACTCCCCAGGTCGGGTCACTTGGGCGGGGGTGGGTAGGGTGGAGGTTGGGTGGTTGCTGTGGAGGCTGAGACTCACATGGAAAACTCAAACCTCTGACGTCATCCCACCGAGGAAGATTCGAGGGTGGTAGTGGTGGGGGCTTGATTTATTTGTGTGGGATCGGAGCAGCCGGCTGAATGGTCGCTGACAACGCAGGGCCCACTCGAGTGTTCTTTATAGCCTGGAAATTAGTCTTACCAATGTGACTCTTTTGGGATAAGCGGCTTAAAATTAAACAGCCCACCTGTCCCCACAGCTTTGCTGCTGGCTATGAGAATTTTTTTACAAGTTGCTCGGCGAAAGCTAAAAAGCCGGTCCAACGGGAAGTCTTCCGCCAAGGCTTAAGCGTTAATCAATATCATCGATAATCAAAATGGCTAAAATTAAAGCAAAGGAACAAAACATCTTAAATTGTACGTAAGCAGATGTCTTTTGAGAATCTTTATCGCTAAAATTGAAGCAAAGAAACAAAATGTAATAACATTCAATAGAAGCAGATATTTCGGATAAGATTTGACGATACATCTCAACTTTATTTATAGAGCAATTTAAAAACAACCAAAGCTCCATACAAAGTGCTCTGTATACAAAAAGTAAAAATCCGACATTATAAAACAAAGACAGCTGAAAGCTGAGTGTCCATGCTTTCTATTACGATTTGGTTGGTTTATTTATGCAACGTGTCACTCATTTGTTTGATTTATGTTAAACATGCTTTACCTTTTTGGATCATACTTTGGGTGTATGTACAATTTTCACACAATTTCTGGGGAATGAATCCCCACCAAGCTGCAAAAGTTCAGGTTTGATTGGTTTCTCTGTTTATTCATCTCGTCGCCTGTTTGTTTGCGCACAAGATTCACGCTAAACTGACCATGACCAATTTTTTTCTGTCGACAAACAGCTTGAAATTAAACCTAGCAAAGTTTGTTCCGATAATTGAATACAGATTTTTCTCAAAATTCCACACACCGAACGTGACATGGACAAAAAAAAAGAGCTCCTTGAAATTTGTTGCAAAATTAAAAAACTAACTAAAATCACTTTGTCACCTTATATAGACTTTTCAAATCATGTCCAATCAACTGATTTAGCACAGAATCTCACTTTGACGATACGTTATTGTCCAGGTGATTTATGTTTCCTCTGCTCAAGCGAGTGTCTCTGTGGCCTTGTGGTTTGGGGGGGGGGGGGGGCTGACAAACATGTTTGTATTCCCTCCACCCCTTTCCAAGGTCCCGTCTCCATGGCGACATCAGCACCTGCTCCACCTTTAAATAATGGCACCTGCGGAAGTGTCGGCTTAAAGCCAGGCTAAAACAAACTAGCTCGAGATGTTAGCGACATATTTGCCTCTTAGTTTGGTTAGGCGGCGGATCAAATTGCTCAGGTTACACACGGGAGTCGCCCGCGTCGCCGCAGGCCAGAAACATCAGCCGTAACCCGACCGTAACAAAAGAACAAAATGGCACAAGAGTCGCCGTTTGGTTTTGATCCGCAGTCGTGCTGATATTGTCCACTTTCTTAGCGGGAGATTTTGAGAATGTGAATCATTTACGGTCAGTGTTGGGCAAGTTGCTTCCAAAATGTAATATGTTATGTATTGCTAGTTACTGTTTTTTGTTCTAGGCAGCCTTTGCCCCCCCCCCCCCCAAATAAAAAAAAAAGATAAAAACAAAAAATAAAACTCAATCGACACCTGGAAACAGGGGCGGAGCAAAGTGGCCAACACCACTGGCCACGCCCACACGGAGGGGAAGATTTTGATAAATGTGATTCTGTGGTGCAGAGAGATCTAAATAACCATTGATACTACTGCTGTCACTACTGAATATTTTTGGAATCAATTATTCTATCAATTATTCAATCGATTGATTGAATTATCGGAGACAATTTTATTTAGAATGAATGTGTTGTTACAAAACCAATAATAGTAAATGATATTGACAAAGCACTTTTCACTTCAAGTAATTTGCTAAGGTATGACAGAGACAAAAAAAGTTTAACCTGAAATCAACAATAAAATGAAAAGATCTAAACAGACCACAAAAAACAAACAAACAGGAATAAGGTCAAATTGAAGAAAATATCATGAATAATCCAAAGTTTACTCTCCTAAATTGTTGGAACTGGTTATTTCATAAATGTAGTCTATAAATATTATTCAAGCAAACGTGATATGCTGCCCCCTTTTTTTTTTTTTTTACTGTAACACTGAAATGACGACAAATAAGACACTTTAAAACTTAAAGATCATTTTTATAAAATCCGGAAGGATTACGGTTGATTATGATTGATTTACCTGAATTTTGATCATAAAAATAAATGCGTTTACTAGTCGTATTTTTGTTAAATGCAAGTTAGAGTATAATTAATGTACTAAACGTATTCATAGCTTGTAATGAAATTATGTAACAGGTTAGCAAATCCTCACTGTGACTCATTAAACAGTCACTGAAGCAAACAAAACTCCACCATTATGTTACAACAAACAGTCAACATAGTGCACGATTCCACACTTCCCTCAATATTGACACTTTTTTTTTTTTTGCATCTCGCTTTAATGGAGTGATAGAAGGAACCACCTTCTTCTATTTTTAGTCACATTGATGAATTGTGGGCCAGCGGAGCGTCTCACCAGGGACCAAATTGAGGTGAATTGGAGTAGTGAGGATAAGCGCTTCGCAAAATGGATGCGTGGATGAATTGCCCTGAAGAGCATTAGGCAGAAAAACAAAGCACGGATAATACCTGGATTTATTGTTTTACAACACATTTTGAATCATTTGTGATTGGCATTTTGATTACAATTGCGTTTGCGGAATATGAGTTAAGAAGCAAAATCCACCCGTTTTTATCCATCTCAGCAGGCGGCCATTTTGTTGCTTGCTGTCGACTGAAAATGACATCACAGTTTCTCAGGGCTCAGGTAACAACCAATCACGGCTCACTTATCAAGTTTAGACAAGTGGGGCTGCGTCGAACATGTTATTATAAAGGACATTTTTGGGTTGACTTCCAATTTAAGTTTATTCATTCGTTATTCGTTCCCTTGTCCGTTCATGGGTTGGTATGTCAAACACCACTGACTGTCGTAAACCAAATCGTTTATCGTGCAATGAATGAAACGCCAACACTAGTTGAAATTCTAAACCATGTTTGAAACCCTAACCCTGGCTTGAAACCCTCATTTGAGACCCGAACCCTTCTTTGAAACGATAACCCTATTTTGAAACCCTAAATTGAATTAGTTCACGCCTGTCTGCTTCTTAACTCTCAGATACTGTAATCTCTTAATCCAGGATTTCTGCAATAATACTGCTCTTTGTTTTCCCTGCTTAATATGAGTGTTACATAAGAGTCAGTGCAGCCAATCAAGTATCCCGGTATCCATCATCCCGTCCACGCTGGTCAGCGGGACGAAAAACTAAACGTTCCGACAGCTCCCCGCTAACGAGCGTTGCCACGGCGACCGAGACGGGAGGATTGTCCCGGTTCGTCCCGTTGCAAGGCACCTCTTTGCCCCCGCGGCGTCGCTGAAAGACCTCCGGCCGGCGGGGGTGGGGCCTCAGGAAATTGGAAGTTAGTGACGAGGGGATTATGAAAGGCACCTTGACCTTCATACCTAACACAAAATGGGACTGAGTTGCTGTTGGTTTTTGGACTTTACGGTTGCAGGAGAAAGAGCCAGTCGCTGTTTTGATGAACGAAGAGCAGACCCTCTTGATTGTTCAAACAGGTCTCAAAATGAGCCATTAAACTATGAATTTATTGTGGATTTATGATTGATGATGACAATGCAGTGTCAACTGGCAAATCTAACGTTATTTTTTTTCTACCTTTCCAAGGGGAGCTGCGGCGTAAGAAATGGTTGATTCAAACCAAAATGGCCGACTTCCTGTTCAGTTTCAGGCATGGGTCCCTCAGACTTTTTTTGTGTATCCTGTTATGATAGTCATGTCCGCCCAATTTTGTTTCAATCGGTGAGACTACTGTCGGCGGCTAATTTTTTCAAACCTCCCAAGGGGAGCTCGGAGTAAAAAATGTCCGCTTCAAACCAAAATGGCCGACTTCCTGTTCAGTTTCGGGAATGAATCCTTGAGACTTTTTCCAATTTTGTGTCAATTAATGAAACGAAAGGTGCGTCAGTCCGTCAGTGTCACATGACATAATGTCGGGCCTGGCGTTGATGGGAACACCCCGAGGGGTCGGTAGCAGGCGGACCCTCGCCACCAGACCTCACATGACTCGTCCATTGTTTGGCTCGTCTTGGCAGAATTCTGTAGGCGGGGCTAGTGTCATGTTATTGACAGCCAACGTCCCGCCACTGTCAATCACGGACGCTACACGCCATTGATGCTAACATTCGTGCTAGCATTGATCCCTGTGAAGAGCTACTGTTTTGGCCATGCTGAGAGACAAGTGTTCACACTCGTGCCAGTGTTTGTCCTCAATTTTTTGGGGGGGCTGAACGCTGAGAGACAAGCATTCACACAAATGCTATTGTTTATCCGAAAAAGTCAGTTAGAAAAGCTGAGAAACGAGAGTTTATATGATGCTCTTCTTGTGTACCAAAAAGAAATGCTGAGCGACAAGTGCATCAAACGCTGAGAGACAAGTTGTCCAAGAAGAAATTGATTGTTGAAGTAGATGTCATTGCCGAAATGCCGAGAGACCGGTGCTTGCACGGATGCCATTGTGTGAATGCTGAGTGACAAGTGCATCAAATGCTGAGAGAAATTTAGTCCAAGAAAGGTAATTAAGTAAATGCTGAAAGACACGCTCAGATGGATGCCAATGTGCAGCAAAAATGTATGAATGCTCAGAGGCAAGCATTCACGCTAATGCTCATGTGTGTGAAAGATTAAAATATTCTTTAAATTCTCAGTGACCAGTCAATGCTATTGAACAAATCGTTTTGTGAACGCTGATGCTGAGCGAAGGAGTCAAGCTAAAAAGTCATTGTTGAATCGCTGTGAGATATTCAAACTCACTCATTTGTCGTCAAATTCTTAGAGATAAACATTCACAACTTAGCTTGTGTGAACAAAATGGTTGCGTGGACGCTGAAGCTGTTACACATCAAAATTCATTTTGGAATGCTGAGAGACGAAGCATTTACATATGCACTCTTGTTCATCTATAACTTGTGTCAGTGCTCCGAGACGAGCATTCTTACTCATGATGTTGTGTGTCAACTCAAAGGGGGATCAGATGTCGTTATTTGTAATTTAGACATGAGCTTGATGAATTAATCATGCACCTGAGTGTCGGGCGGCTAGCGAGACGTGATGACGCCACGTTTGAAGCTGACTTCATGTTTTGTTTGAGTAGAGAAAAAAAATACTCAAATGCTTGATCTTAATCTGTCGGCGCATTGTTAGCATTGTTAGTTTGCCTTGAAAGTAGCAACAAAGGTATCGTGACAGGATTGGTGGGAGTATCGGGTGGGTTGTGACACTCGAGTGCCTCCTAGCTCGCTTTTTTTTTTTTCTTCCACACTGGCAGTGAACGCCTCGTCGTTTTTACTGAGGATGGTCTTCCATGTGGTTTACAATATAGTTTGTACCATGAATGACGAGGAGAGATTGTAAACAATGGACCTGAGTGCATGGACTGCAGTTGACAAGGTCTTCTGATGAATTCCCGCGCTGGAATCCCTAATCCTTGTTTGAAACCCAAATTGTCTTGAAATCCTCATTTGAAAACATAACTTGAAGCCCTAACACTGCTTTGAAACCGTTCCTTGAAATCACACGTCCTGCTTGAAACTCGAACCCAGCCTCGATTATCGTTGACCATAAACCATCATGTATGTTTATAGTGCTTCGTACCGTACCGCATGCAATCACGTGTCAGAATTTTCAACAACATACTAGAGGTCAAAGCTCTTCAAAAACTGGGGGGGGGGGGGGGGGAAGCCATTTGACCATGTCCCTGATTTTGAACCTCTCTGGACCGCTTTGATCCGTGCCCCCCTCCCTCGGGTTCCCGCTAATGTCCGATGATTGTCGGCGACAACGTGCCTGACTTCCACCTCCTAATCCACTTCAACCCTTCCTTGTTTTTGTCGTCCTTGCACACTGAAAATGAAAGTAAATGCCATTGTCCGTTCGAGACTCGCCCCAAAATTAAATAAGAAAAAAAAATATCACTCTATATTGTACTTCATAAAAACAAAGAAAAATGTCAATCAAATGCAATGTAAAGGTATAAACAGATTGGGCATCAAGATTTAATGCTGCAATTCATTTCATTGGGCTGTTCCTTTTGGTGTACTTGCCTTGGCCACGGGTGGCAATGTAATCGGGCCAGTGTAATCGAGCGATGCGAACACAAATGAAGAAGAATAGACTTTTTTCTACTACTACAAGTAACTCAGTAAGATGCTGCAAGTCATTTTTAAAGAGGATAAAGAATCTGTGTAAATATCTATTGCTTCTAAAACCACAACAATCGATTCTGACCATTAGCCTGCTTGCATATCAAAAATAATTTCCATTAATTGTTAGCATTAACTCATTCACTGCCGTCAAATTTTTTCAAACCTTACGGTAAAAGTGGGTCTGAAAATGTCTGGCAGTGAATGAGCAAAACTGGCTGTGTCCAAAGTCATAGGCTGCATGCTCCCAAAGTAGCAAGGTGCATCATTTTGCTTACCGGGTAATTTACATATTCCTCATATCATTGCTCCCCCCCCCCCCTTTTTTTTGTGCAGCCCGATCATCGCCACCCACCCCTTCTTGTTGGTGGTCCCCCTTTGAGTCATGGAGCCTAACAGAATGAAAGGACGCGGCCCCGTCCCGGCCGGGTGACTGAAAAGTCTTCAGTGTGAAAGTAGTTAGCATTGGCGCTCATATGCTGACAAGCGCTTCCCGCCATGCTGGCCAATGAGCCTCAGAGCCGCGGACCCGCCGCCTCGGCCGCGCCGCCCCCGCCCCCTTTGCCGCCTCCTCTCCCGCCTCCCCCGCCCCTCGCGGTGGCCCACCCCGGCAGGAAGAAGCGTCGGGTGCGCAGCTTCTTCTGGAAGCCCATCCCCGAGGAGAAGGTCCGCGAGAGACCCAACATCTGGACGCTGGCGGGGCGGCAGCAGCAGTACCAGATCGACGTCCGCTCCGTGGAGGAGCTGTTCGGGCAGCAGGAGGAGGCGGGGACGGGCGGCCGCGGGGTGGCGTCCGCTCCCGGGACGGCCGCCGGGGTCTCCCGATCCCGATCGTTCAAGGAGAGCAGCAAGGAAGAGGTGAGACTTGACATCTTGATTGGCATACCTGGCGTAGCATGCAACGATGTACATGTGCACTGACCAATGTCTACCAGAAGAATGTGAGTCAAAACATCAACCAATCACTGCTGTTTGTTTAATGGTTGACATGAAGACTGACAATTGAAGAGTAATATTAGATAAATGTTTACTAATCCCCAAATTCAGTAACTTGTGAATACATTCCATTGCAGGTTCGCAGTTCCTCTGTCTTTTTTTGTCAAGTTATAATTCAGCTTTGTTGATTTGGATGTAATTCCACTTTCGGCCACTAGATGACGACACACTGTTGTCTATTAACACTGTAGATTTGAAAGAAGAAAAGTGAAGCTCAAGGTGAGCCTCATTTTTGCTGAAGAGATTCGAATGAGATTATTGAATATCTCAATCCTCTACCATCCTGCATTTTACGCTTACACAAAGCTCTCTCTCTCGATTTATAATGTACAACTTTGTGCATGATATATTGTCAGCTAAGTTTGTAAATTGGGAAAAAAACAGTATTTGCTTACTGTAAATACATAGAGGGATTTGCAGGTAGCTTTTGTTTTGCTCACGCTCAATATATGAAATGTTAAGTGTATTATTTCAAAGTGTTGTTTAAAGGCCTTAAACAATGAGCAGCAGTTCTTGTCATGATTGACATGTGGATAAACCAATGATAGTATGCCATTTCTGAATGTGCGGTTCCAAAAGTGTCAACACAACAACTAGCGCCATCCTGCTGGTACATGTACTACCGCATAATTTGCCTCAAGGGACTGGTTAAGTAACGGTGCCAAGTTACTTGGAGTTTGTTTTTTTTTCTTCCCAGGCAGCAGATGCGTTGCATCATGACTCACACTGGGAAATTATGAACAGTAACCTGACCTGTAATTTCATACTCTAGGCAAAAGGCACGATTGTAGATTAGTTGTTCGTCTTTATTTGAAAAATATACAGCCTGTACAGTTAGAAGTGATACAGTATGGTAAAAAAGTTGCTTACCTAAACACCTACCGCCTAAGCTCTATACTGTATCTAACCATAGGTACTGCTGTTTTGGTTAGCAACATGGTTTGAATGAGTCTAGCATGTTTGTGTGTGGACATTATACTGTCCAGTATATAGCATAAGCATAAGGTAATTGAAGTTACAAGCTGTTTTTTTCCTGATGGGTGAAAAGGGATTTCTCTATATGAGGTTCTGCATCTAGAGAGCATCTCGTTTATATTAAGAGAGTTGTTTGATTGAGGAGTGGCATTTATTTGAACGGAGGCCTCTCTCTTTGGAGAGCTGTCAATTTAGGCAGAGGTGTCCATTTGATTTGAAAAATGCCATTTATTTAGGAATAAGGAGAGCTTTATATTGGAAGAGTAGCCTTTATTTGAGAAGAGGCATTTATTGGATATGAGGAGTTTATTAGAGGAGTGACATCTATTTGAGGAGAGGCATCTGTTTAATTAAGAAGTGTTTATTCGAGGAGGTGCTTATTTTAGGAGACTTGCGTGTTTATTTGAGAAGATACGTTTATTTGAGGTGAGGATTTTATTTGAGGAGAGGTATCCATTTTAGGTTAAGTCTCTATTTGAAGAGCTGTTTATTTGAGAAGAGGAGTTAATTTAGGGTGGGGAGTTTATTTTGGGAGAGATGAGATTTATAAAGCGCTGTCTATTTTAGGAGAGGCTTTTATTTGAGGAAGAGAGGCTTTTATTTGAGGAAGAGAGGCTTTTATTTGAGGAAAGGTGTTTATTTGGGCGGCACGGTGGTCGACTGGTTAGCACGTCCGCCGCACAGTTCAGAGGTCGTGGGTTCGATCCCGGCTCCGGCCTCCCTGTGTGGAGTTTGCATGTTCTCCCCGTGCCTGCGTGGGTTTTCTCCGGGCACTCCGGTTTCCTCCCACATTCCAAAAACATGCATGGTAAGTTGATTGGATACTCTAAATTGCCCCTAGGTGTGATTGTGAGTGCGGATGTTTGTCTCTGTGTGCCCTGCGATTGGCTGGCAACCAGTTCAGGGTGTCCCCCGCCTACTGCCCAAAGACAGCTGGGATAGGCTCCAGCATGCCCCGTGACCCTTGTGAGGAGAAGCGGTACAGATAATGGATGGATGGATGGAGGTGTTTATTTGAGAAGAGGCATCTGTTTTGGGGGAGGGTTTTATTTGAAGAAACAGAAGCCAATGGGTGGCATTTAAAAGAAAGTCTTAATTGCAGAAGGAAGTGACATTGCCATCTACTGGCCTGGCATGTACAATACAGCGTATTGAGAGTTCCTGTTTGATTTTTAACATGTCGCCCCCCTTGTGTCTGGTTGCAGATCAGCATCCTGGACTCCAAAAGGGGGATGAACGTCGGCATTTTCCTGAAGCAGTTCAAAAAGTAAGTCTAGTCTCCTGTTGTTTTTCGAGTTAAAATAGACAAAAAAACTGTTTTCAAGCACTAATACCTTTTCTTTAGGCGGATTAGTGTCCGAATTTGTGTTTGTTAATGAGCTTTGTCATATTTCTTTTGTTTGTCCTTGATTAGATTAGAAAATCAGATTACGTAAAAACAAAAAGTGTGTCGCACACAACATTGTGAAGCGACTGCAGCCTGGTCGACTGGAATGTTAATCCAGCGTGGTCGCACGCATCATTGGCGGAGCAACTTGGAACTTGTAATATTAGGACTTTTTCTTGTGAAAAAAATACCACTTTTTCTGTCACTCAATTAAAAATAAAAGCCTTTTCTTGTAATAGTGCTTTTTTTCCATTTCATTGAGTTATTATGTAGAAGAAATACAATTTAATACTCATAAGATTATGTCTTCTTTCTAGTTAAAATCTCCATTTCTTTTTTTCTAGAAAATATATCACATGTATCAAAACGGACATTTTCTTTTTCTATGACAACTTTTTCCCTTGAAAAAAAATTACCTTAGTGTTGTAGTACTATGACACTATTTTTTGGGGGGGGTCCTGCTCGGCTGCTCATCCATAAATGATAATCTGTACGCCTTTTCATGCCAGATCAGTTTTTCTGTGCATCTGGGGAGTTTCATATACTGCCTCTGCGGCTATTTATAAGGATGTTGGATGCCACTTTTTTTCAGACCAATACCAATGCCAGTATTCACTCTCATTGATATCGAGTACCGATATCGCTCATACTTTTGATATAAAATTTCATTGAACACAATGACAATTTTTTTTAACAAAGACCTTTCTTTCTTATGCACATATTTCCCAGATATGTCAAACATAGCGCCAACTACTGCCGAGGAGGAAACACTTGATGTCAGATTTTTATTTATTTTTGTCTTAAGTGAGGGTGGCTGATATTGGCAACATCAATGTGTACCCAATACCTATCGGTACTCGCATGATGGAATCCCAGCTGTAAGCAAAACAAACAAAACAAAACATTATATGACTACGACGAGCATTACATTGGAATCAGGTTTAATATGTTATTTATATTTTGTCCATAATATAATGATAATAAACTAGCTTCTTACTTGTTTGACATATTTAAGGATTCATTTTCATTTTTTTTTTTTTTCCAATAAAAATCAAACTTTTCTCATAAGCTTCCTGCATTTTTATGGACAGAAGAAATAGGACTTTATTGCCATAGGCATATGCAGCTTAATGAACTAAAAAGAATCCCTCAATCATGTCTCCAGGGCTTCCTGTGTGTTGTTAAACGTTCTTTACAACCTGGCCTATGTAAACAAAGCGCCTTTGTGAACTTATTGAAAACGGCACACCTGTGGACCACCCTCCTCCTTTTTAGGTCCAACCGTTGCATTGTGGAGGACATACAGCGAGGACACGGCGGGATGTACGGAGCCCAGCCCCTCAAAGACCTTCTCAAGCTGCTGCCCGACACGGACGAGGTCCTTGCTGGAGCATGTCATCGCGTTGCGCCGATGACAACAAAACAAAAACAAAAAAAAAACATCCCCTTTGCCTTCCGCAGATGAAGAAGCTGCAGGCGTTTCGGGGCGACCCGGACAAGCTGACGCTGGCGGACTCTTTTATGTTCCTGCTCATTCAGGTGCCTCGGTGAGTCGTTTCTTTGACTTTTTGTCAGGGTGGATGAATACAATTTGTTCAAGTTTTTCTTCTCAGTAGTCACGTGTGATCAGATAAAGTTCATAGTGTGTCCCACCAGTGGGATTCATACAGTACATTTTTCGGATGTAGTTTTTTTTTTTTCCGAAATTTCACCATGTATCCTTAATGCAATGTATCGTTATCATAATGTATCAATATCACAATGTGTCCTTAACAAAATATATTTTTCAAAACATCATGATTGCAATGGATTGTGATAATAATGTTTGTTGTATGTATCGGTATCGATATCAAAAGTTATCGCAGTGTATCGTAATAGCAATATACTACTAGACAATGTATCGATATCGGTTGTTAAAGTAATGTGTCATAATAGCTTTGTCATTTTTGCGTTGTCTTGTAATCGTAATGTATCATTGTTACAACGCATCGATATCACAATGTATCGCTACCCATGGTTATCCCAAGGTATCGTAATGACAGCAAAGTATTTTAGTCATAATGTATCAATGTCGCAATTTATCTTTACCACAACATATTATTACCATATATTGTTGTTGTGATGTATGATTATTGAAATTTTCATAATGACTCATTATCAAAGTGTATCATTATTGCACTGTATCGGTATCATAATGTTATTGATATTGTTAATGTAGTGGATCGTTATCACTGTATCGTTATCAGAATTCATTAGTACCACAATGTATCGTTATCACATTTTAACAATGTTGATCGCTATGTGTCGCTATGGCAATATTACTTATTAAAAACTATTGCAACGGTAATGTATCATTATCGTAATGAATCACTATTGCGATGCAAAGCTATCAACCGTTGTCACAGTTCATCATGATAGTAACGTATCAGTATTAAAAATTACTGCAATATATCTTTACCAAAATGTACTGTTATATTGTGTGTATATATATATATATATATATATATATATATATATATATATATATATATATGTATATATATATACATATATATATATATATATATATATATATATGTTATATTGGTGTTGCAACATATAGCTAACAATCATTATCACATGTCCTTATCACAATGTATCAAATGAAGCGTCATGACATCATCTTTTGTTTTGTGTCAGGTTGGAGGTGCGCATCGAGGCGATGGTGCTCGGTGAGGAGTTTGTTCCTTCCTGTGCGCTGATGAGTCACGACATCGATGTCGTACGGGTCGCCATTCGGGGTAACCATGACACGTGTGTGCGTATGTGGTTTCTGCTTTCAAGTGCGCTCACATCTGAAATTTGATCACGCCGTTGCGTTATGCTAAGTGGACCATTTTTGCATTTTTCATGATAGAGTAGATGTAGCAGAACAATACGTTGTGATGACAACACTTGGCGATTAGGATACGCTATCACAAATGTTAATCATCTGAGACTCGTTGCAGCATCAGGAAAATTAGCGTGCATTGGCCGGGAATCGAACCCGGGCCTCTCGCATGGCAAGCGAGAATTCTACCACTGAACAACCAATGCTTGGCACTGGTCTCCCAAAGGTCTGTAGACCTCCACCAATGCAAAACATTTTCAAGGGACAGTATTGCTCCTGGAACGTATCGTTTCAGCAATGTATTTATTGCAGAAACGATACATTTTGTTGTACATTTTGTATCTCTCTGCGATAATAAAGAACTCTAAAATGCGCAAAACATCCACAACCATAATTGAGACAACACTTCTAAGGTTGATTAAACGGTTACATTGTGATAACGAATTCCAACATTATGAGAGTGAGCTGCTGAGCCTCTGATACATCGTAATCTCAATGCTTGGTGATAATCATTCCGTATCATGCTTCATAAAGATAGCAACCGATTAACTGCGAGAACAATGCTGCTCCATCTGTGAACATAAAGTGCATTGGCCGGGAATCGAACCCGGGCCTCCCGCTTGGGAAGCGAGAATTCTACCACTGAACTACCAATGCTTACAGCACTTAAAGATAATAACATTTGACAACGACCACACATTACGATCACGCTCGAAAAATTTTGATAGTTTGCAGGAACAGACAAGCACAATTTCGGACTAAGCGGCTGCTGCATCTGTAAACTTAAAGTGCATTGGCCAGGAATCGAACCCCGGCCTCTCGCATGGCAAGCGAGAATTCTACCACTGAACAACCAATGCTTACTGTACTTAACGATAACAACACTTGACAACAACCACACATTACGATCACGCTCCGTGGAGAAAAATTTTGCCAGTTTGCAGGAACAGACAAGCACAATTTCGGACTAAGCGGCTGCTGCATCTGTAAACTTAAAGTGCATTGGCCGGGAATCGAACCCGGGGCTCCCGCATGGCAAGCGAGAATTCTACCACTGAACAACCAATGCTTACTGTACTTAAAGATAACAACACTTGACAACAACCACACATTACGATCACGCTCCGTGGAGAAAAATTTTGACAGTTTGCAGGAACAGACAAGCACAATTTCGGACTAAGCGGCTGCTGCATCTGTAAACTTAAAGTGCATTGGCCGGGAATCGAACCCGGGCCTCTCGCATGGCAAGCGAGAATTCTACAACTGAACAACCAATGCTTACAGCACTTAAACATAATAACATTTGACAACGACCACACATTACGATCACGCTCGAAAAATTTTGATAGTTTGCAGGAACAGACAAGCACAATTTCGGACTAAGCGTCTGCTGCATCTGTAAACTTAACGTGCATTGGCCGGGAATCGAACCCAGGCCTCATGGCAAGCGAGAATTCTACCACTGAACTTCATTTAAAGATAACAACACTTGGCTATGACCACACGTAATGACCACGATCTGTAGAAATTACCAATTTTGATAGTTTGCAGGAACAGACAAGCACAACTTCGGACTAAGCGGCTGCCGCATCTGTAAAGTTAAAGTGCATTGGCCGGGAATCGAACCCGGGCCTCTCGCATGGCAAGCGAGAATTCTACCACTGAACAACCAATGCTTACTGCACTTAAAGATAACAACACTTGACAACAACCACACATTACGATCACGCTCCGTGGAGAAAAATTTTGACAGTTTGCAGGAACAGACAAGCACAATTTCGGACTAAGCGGCTGCTGCATCTGTAAACTTAAAGTGCGTTGGCCGGGAATCGAACCCGGGCCTCTCGCATGGCAAGCGAGAATTCTACCACTGAACAACCAATGCTTACTGTACTTGCAGATAACAACACTTGACAACAACCACACATTACGATCACGATCCCCCGGAAAGAAATTTTGATAGTTTGCAGGAACACACAAGCACAATTTCGGACTAAGCGGCTGTTGCATCTGTAAACTTAAAGTGCATAGGCCGGGAATCGAACCCGGGCCTCTCGCTTGGGAAGCGAGAATTCTACCACTGAACAACCAATGCTTGTTACACTTTAAGGTCACACTTGACAATGACCATACATTACGATCACGATCTGGAAAGAAATTTAGATAGTTTGCAGGAACAGACAAGCACAATTTCGGACTAAGCGGCTGCTGCATCTGTAAACCTAAAGTGCATTGGCCGGGAATCGAACCCGGGCCTCTCGCATGGCAAGCGAGAATTCTACCACTGAACAACCAATGCTTACTTTACTTAAAGATAATAACATTTGACAACGACCACACATTACGATCACGATCCCCGGAAAGAAATTTTGATAGTTTGCAGGAACAGACAAGCACAATTTCGGACTAAGCGGTTGTTGCATCTGTAAACTTAAAGTGCATTGGCCAGGAATCGAACCCGGGCCTCTCGCATGGCAAGCGAGAATTCTACCACTGAACAACCAATGCTTGTCACATTTTAAGGTCACACTTGACAATGACCACACATTACGATCACGATCAGTGGAAAAACTTAGACAGTTTGCAGGAACAGATAAGCACAATTTCGGAATAACATTTGACAACGACCACACATTACGATCACGATCCACTGAAACGATACTTTGCAGGAACAGACAAGGAAATTTCAAAGCGGTTGCTTCATCTTTAAACTTAAAGTGCATTGGCCGGGAATCGAACCCGGGCCTCTCGCTTGGGAAGCGAGAAGTCTACCACTGAACAACCAATGCTTGTTACACTTTAAGGTCACACTTGACAATGACCACACATTACGATCACGATCCCCCGGAAAGAAATTTTGATAGTTTGCAGGAACAGACAACCACAATTTCGGACTCAGCGGCTGCTGCGTGTGTAAACTTAAAATGCATTGGCCGGGAATCGAACCCGGGACCCTCGCATGGCAAGCGAGAATTCTACCACTGAACAACCAATGCTTGTTACGCTATATTGTCACACTTGACAATAACCACACATTACAATCACGATCCGTGAAGAAAAATTTTGATAGTTTGCAGGAACAGACAAGCACAATTTCGGACTCAGCGGCTGCTGCGTCTGTAAACTTAAAGTGCATTGGCCGGATATCGAACCCGGGCCTCTCACATGGCAAGCGAGAATTCTACCACTGAACAACCAATGCTTACTGCTCTTGAAGATAATAACATTTGACAACGACCACACATTACGATCACGAAAAATTTTGATACTTTGTAGGAACAGACAAGAAAATTTTGGACTAAGCGGCTGCCGCATCTGTAAAGTTAAAATGCATTGGCCGGGAATCGAATCCGGGCCTCTCGCATGGCAAGCGAGAATTCTACCACTGAACAACCAATGCTTACTGTACTTAAAGATAACAACACTTGACAACAACCACACATTACGATCACGCTCCGTGGAGGAAAATTTTGACGGTTTGCAGGAACAGACAAGCACAATTTCGGACTAAGCAGATGCTGCATCTGTAAACTTAGAGTGCATTGGCCGGGAATCGAACCCGGTCCTCTCGCATGGCAAGTGAGAATTCTACCACTGAACAACCAATGCTTACTGTACTTGAAAATAACAACACTTGACAACAACCACACGTGACGATCACGATCCGCGGAAAGAAATTTTGATAGTTTGCAGGAACAGACAAGAAAATTTTGGACTAAGCGGCTGTTGCATCTGTAAACTTAAAGTGCATTGGCCAGGAATCGAACCCGGGCCTCTCGCATGGCAAGCGAGAATTCTACCACTGAACAACCAATGCTTGTTATGCTATATTGTCACACTTGACAATAACCACACATTACAATCACGATCCGTGAAGAAAAATTTTGATAGTTTGCAGGAACAGACAAGCACAATTTCGGACTCAACGGCTGCTGCATCTGTAAACTTAAAGTGCATTGGCCGGGAATCGAACCCGGGCCTCTCGCATGGCAAGCGAGAATTCTACCACTGAACAACCAATGCTTACTGTACTTAAAGATAATAACATTTGACAACGACCACACATTACGATCACGATCCACTGAAACGATACTTTGCAGGAACAGACAAGGAAATTTCAAAGCGGTTGCTTCATCTTTAAACTTAAAGTGCATTGGCCGGGAATCGAACCCGGGCCTCTCGCATGGCAAGCGAGAATTCTACCACTGAACAACCAATGCTTACTGTACTTAAAGATAACAACACTTGACAACAACCACACATTACGATCACGCTCCGTGGAGAAAAATTTTGACAGTTTGCAGGAACAGACAAGCACAATTTCGGACTAAGCGGCTGCTGCATCTGTAAACTTAAAGTGCATTGGCCGGGAATCGTACCCGGGCCTCTCGCATGGCAAGCGAGAATTCTACCACTGAACAACCAATACTTACTGCTCTTGAAGATAATAACATTTGACAACGACCACACATTACGATCACGCTCGAAAAATTTTGATAGTTTGCAGGAACAGACAAGCACAATTTCGGACTCAGCGGCTGCTGCATCTGTAAACTTAAAGTGCACAGGCCGGGAATCGAACCCGGGCCTCTCGCATGGCAAGTGAGAATTCTACCACTGAACAACCAATGCTTACTGTCCTTGAAGATAACAACACTTGACAACAACCACACATTACGATCACGATCCGCGGAAAGAAATTTTGATAGTTTGCAGGAACAGACAAGCACAATTTCGGACTAAGCGGCTGTTGCATCTGTAAACTTAAAGTGCATTGGCCGGGAATCGAACCCGGGCCTCTCGCATGGCAAGCGAGAATTCTACCACTGAACAACCAATGCTTACTGCTCTTAAAGATAATAACATTTGACAACGACCACACATTACGATCACGCTCGAAAAATTTTGATAGTTTGCAGGAACAGACAAGCACAATTTCGGACTAAGCGTCTGCTGCATCTGTAAACTTAACGTGCATTGGCCGGGAATCGAACCCAGGCCTCATGGAAAGCGAGAATTCTACCACTGAACTTCATTTAAAGATAACAACACTTGGCTATGACCACACATAATGACCACGATCTGTAGAAATTACCAATTTTGATAGTTTGCAGGAACAGACAAGCACAACTTCGGACTAAGCGGCTGCCGCATCTGTAAAGTTAAAGTGCATTGGCCGGGAATCGAACCCGGGCCTCTCGCTTGGGAAGCGAGAATTCTACCACTGAACAACCAATGCTTGTTACATTTCAAGGTCACACTTGACAATGACCACATATTACGATCACGATCAGTGGAAAAATTTAGATAGTTTGCAGGAACAGACAAGCACAATTTCGGAATAACATTTGACAACGACCACACATTACGATCACGATCCACTGAAATGATACTTTGCAGGAACAGACAAGGAAATTTCAAAGGGGTTGCTTCATCTTTAAACTTAAAGTGCATTGGCCGGGAATCGAACCCTGGCCTCTCACATGGCAGCCGAGAATTCTACCACTGAACAACCAATGCTTACTGTACTTGAAGATAACAACACTTGACAACAACCACACATTACGATCACGATCCGCGGAAAGAAATTTTGATAGTTTGCAGGAACAGACAAGCACAATTTCGGACCAAGCGGCTGCTGCATCTGTAAACTTAAAGTGCATTGGCCGGGAATCGAACCCGGGCCTCTCGCATGGCAAGCGAGAATTCTACCACTGAACAACCAATGCTTACTGTACGTAAAGATAATAACATTTGACAACGACCACACATTACGATCACGATCCACTGAAACGATACTTTGCAGGAACAGACAAGGAAATTTCAAAGCGGTTGCTTCATCTTTAAACTTAAAGTGCATTGGCCGGGAATCGAACCCGGGCCTCTCGCATGGCAAGCGAGAATTCTACCACTGAACAACCAATGCTTACTGTACTTAAAGATAACAACACTTGACAACAACCACACATTACGATCACGCTCCGTGGAGAAAAATTTTGACAGTTTGCAGGAACAGACAAGCACAATTTCGGACTAAGCGGCTGCTGCACATGTAAACTTAAAGTGCATTGGCCGGGAATCGAACCCGGGCCTCTCGCATGGCAAGCGAGAATTCTACCACTGAACAACCAATGCTTACTGTACTTGCAGATAACAACACTTGACAACAACCACACATTACGATCACGCTCCCCCGGAAAGAAATTTTGATAGTTTGCAGGAACACACAAGCACAATTTCGGACTAAGCGGCTGTTGCATCTTTAAACTTAAAGTGCATTGGCCAGGAATCGAACCCGGGCCTCTCGCATGGCAAGGGAGAATTCTACCACTGAACAACCAATGCTTACTGTACTTAAGGATAATAACATTTGACAACGACCACACATTACGATCACGATCCACTGAAACGATACTTTGCAGGAACAGACAAGGAAATTTCAAAGCGGTTGCTTCATCTTTAAACTTTAAGTGCATTGGCCGGGAATCGAACCCGGGCCTCTCGCTTGGGAAGCGAGAATTCTACCACTGAACAACCAATGCTTGTTACACTTTAAGGTCACACTTGACAATGACCATACATTACGATCACGATCTGGAAAGAAATTTAGATAGTTTGCAGGAACAGACAAGCACAATTTCGGACTAAGCGGCTGCTGCATCTGTAAACCTAAAGTGCATTGGCCGGGAATCGAACCCGGGCCTCTCGCATGGCAAGCGAGAATTCTACCACTGAACAACCAATGCTTACTTTACTTAAAGATAATAACATTTGACAACGACCACACATTACGATCACGATCCCCGGAAAGAAATTTTGATAGTTTGCAGGAACAGACAAGCACAATTTCGGACTAAGCGGTTGTTGCATCTGTAAACTTAAAGTGCATTGGCCAGGAATCGAACCCGGGCCTCTCGCATGGCAAGCGAGAATTCTACCACTGAACAACCAATGCTTGTCACATTTTAAGGTCACACTTGACAATGACCACACATTACGATCACGATCAGTGGAAAAACTTAGACAGTTTGCAGGAACAGATAAGCACAATTTCGGAATAACATTTGACAACGACCACACATTACGATCACGATCCACTGAAACGATACTTTGCAGGAACAGACAAGGAAATTTCAAAGCGGTTGCTTCATCTTTAAACTTAAAGTGCATTGGCCGGGAATCGAACCCGGGCCTCTCGCTTGGGAAGCGAGAAGTCTACCACTGAACAACCAATGCTTGTTACACTTTAAGGTCACACTTGACAATGACCACACATTACGATCACGCTCCGTGGAGAAAAATTTTGACAGTTTGCAGGAACAGACAAGCACAATTTCGGACTAAGCGGCTGCTGCACATGTAAACTTAAAGTGCATTGGCCGGGAATCGAACCCGGGCCTCTCGCATGGCAAGCGAGAATTCTACCACTGAACAACCAATGCTTACTTTACTTAAAGATAATAACATCTGACAACGACCACACATTACGATCACGCTCGAAAAATTTTGCTACTTTGTAGGAACAGACAAGAAAATTTTGGACTAAGCGGCTGCCGCATCTGTAAAGTTAAAATGCATTGGCCGGGAATCGAACCCGGGCCTCTCGCATGGCAAGCGAGAATTCTACCACTGAACAACCAATGCTTACTGTACTTAAAGATAACAACACTTGACAACAACCACACATTACGATCACGCTCCGTGGAGGAAAATTTTGACGGTTTGCAGGAACAGCCAAGCACAATTTCGGACTAAGCAGATGCTGCATCTGTAAACTTAGAGTGCATTGGCCGGGAATCGAACCCGGTCCTCTCGCATGGCAAGCGAGAATTCTACCACTGAACAACCAATGCTTACTTTACTTAAAGATAATAACATCTGACAACGACCACACATTACGATCACGCTCCACGGAAAAATTTTGATGGTTTGCAGGAACAGACAAGAACATTTCGGACTAAGCAGCTGCCGCATCTGTAAACTTAAAGTGCATTGGCCGGGAATCGAACCCAGGCCTCATGGCAAGCGAGAATTCTACCACTGAACTTCATTTAAAGATAACAACACTTGGCTATGACCACACATAACGACCACGATCTGTAGAAATTACCAATTTTGACAGTTTGCAGGAACAGACAAGCACAATTTCGGCCTAAGCGGCTGCCGCATTTGTTAAGTTAAAGTGCATTGGCCGGGAATCGAACCCGGGCCTCTCGCTTGGGAAGCGAGAATACTACCACTGAACAACCAATGCTTGTTAAACTTTAAGGTCGCACTTGACAATGACCACCCTCACACTCTCTTTCAACCACAGATTCCACGTACATTTTGCGTATATTTTCCATGTCCTTAGCATGTGATTACTGACGTCTTGATTTGATTGCGCAGAGTTAATGGGTTGCGAGGAACTTCACGCCATTTTGCATCTGGTGCTGCAGGCGGGAAACATCATGAACGCGGTACGTGCATGCCACGCAACGCAAAGGCTCATGTCGTAAAACAATTGAATGTTGGCGTGTCGGTCTGCGTTTGTTCAGGGAGGCTACGCAGGCAACGCAGTGGGCTTCAAGTTGTCGTCGCTGCTCTCATTGGCCGACACCAAAGCCAACAAGCCGGGGATGAACCTGCTGCACTTTGTCGCAATGGTAGCCAAAAATGCTTTCACGAATTTGCACAATCGAAAACATGGTCATTTCGTTAGAATATGTTTACTTTTTTAATCGGATTTTCACGTAACAAATTTTACTTCCTTTTTTTTTTTCAAGAAGAACATATTTGTTCATTTGTTTTGTGTTTTTGCTTGATAATGTTTTACATTTTTGTTAATCACTTTTTACTGTATTACTTCCTGTTTTGTACTGTTTGACTTACAAATATTAACACTGTCAATGGAATTTTAATGTTTTTTACTTAATATTGCGACGCTGCAATTTCTCAAAGTAGTTTTATCACAATTTAGAGTGAAGTTATCGTTAAAAATGTATATTTTACACAATATAATATCTGCTTTCACTCAATAATGTTTACATTTACCATTTAATAGATTTTGGCGAACTACATCTTTTTTTTTACGGAATTACTTAACCTTTTTTACTTACACTTAGTTACATTTTTATTGATATTTGTTTTACATTTTTTACTTAATATGTTTTGAGTTTTTTCTTATTAATCTTTACAGTTTTTAATAATAATTTTCATGCTATTATGTTTTAATGAATATGGTTTAGGTTTCTAATATTTTATTACATGTTTTGTCTTTGTTTAATTTGTGCCTTTTTAGTTTCACATGTTTTTGAGTTAATATTTTAGAAACATATTGTGTTTTGTGTTTTTTACCCAATCATTTAAATAGAGTTGAAAAATGTTTTTGACAAATGCCATCTGTAATACCAGGATGGGGCACCGCCCATCATGCCCCTTGTCCAAAACATGACGCTAACAGATATGCTTCTTCTTGTAGGAGGCCAAGAAAAAAGACGAGGCACTGCTAATGTTTCCGGAAAAACTGGTCCACATCCAGAGTGCAGCCAGGTAACGCAAGAGAGGGAGAATGTCTTGAGGAAAAATATAAAAATATAAAATTCTATACCTGACTTAATAAGACAGATCAATTTAAAACATACAAGTTATGTAGAGAAGACATACTTATTTCATTCATACTTTAAAATTATTTACTTTCAAATTTAAAAACCGTCTAAATATTAAATCCAGTACCAGAATTTTTCAGACCCTCTGTGAAATGACATCGTTACAAAATAACAATTGTTAAGGAAAACTGTAAAACTCATTACGTTCAAATGGTAAACATGTCAAACGTATTACATTAAAACATTGTGAAATGTAAAACATTTTGTGATAAGGTGAAACTTTGAAAAGCTAGTCAGTAAGTTCGTAAAAATGATTACGTTACTACGGAAGGAAAAAACGTCAGTAATTATTCACATATATATTACGTCGTATACTATGCGGTATGTGTATATAATGTCGATCTAACGGTAAAACTGTGGATTTTACTGATCCCCTCCCCTTCGCATAGGATCTCCGTTGAGAACATGGAGCTGGAGTTCTCGTCCTTATACGTCCGGATCCGAACACTAGATGAGAAGGTGCAGGGAGACCCCGAGTTACTGCCGCAGTTGGAGCCTTTCCTGCAGGTATGTCAGTCGATCAAGCAATCGCCAAGTAACACGGCAACATGAGGAAATGAAGTGGAAGAACCAATCGATCGTTGGGTTTGTGCCACCTGCTTGATGTTCCAAATGTTTTCAGAGTTCCGCAAAGACGCTTGCAGATCTGAAGCGTCGTCGTCTGGAGCTTCGCAAAGAAGGCAACGCACTGGTGGACTTCTTCTGTGAGGACAAGGACGTGTTCAAGCTGGACGAAGGATTCCGCATCTTCCATGACTTTTGCGTCAAGTTCAAGAAAGCTGTCAAGGTCCAGGCTTACACTTTATACCTTAACATCCACGGTACATTTAAAAACATCATTTTCATTTGGTGTTTTTTTCCCCGCAGGACAACGCCGAGCGCGAGCTGAAAGAGGTGGCAAGGCGGCGCCGCCTGAGGGAGCTGGAGGAAAAACGGCTGGCGTGGTCGGTCGAAGGCGGCGGTGGTGGTGCGTTTGCTCGCAGCAGCAGCGAGAACGACGTGGAGACCCTCACCAAGGAAGGCCTCCTGGACTTTTTCCACGGGAGGTCCAAGAGTCCTCATAGTCCGCCGGGTCGCTCATCCAGTGCCCGCCGCCACCGCCACACCCTGACGTCCATCGCAGACCGGGAACTCCACAGCTACCTGGAGCTGTTTGGGGACAAGTTCAACAGCTTGCCGCGGTCAGGCCGCGCCCTCCAGCGCAAAACCGCCCCTTGGATGGACAACCGAGACCTGACATCTCCTCGGGCTGAAACCGAACCCATCAGCCCTCTTGCAAGGTTTTCCTCGGCGGGGCTGAACGGCGATGAGGACCGATACAACAACAACATCGGCTACCTGTGCCCGCTTCGGTCGTTTGGCGGACACATGAACGTAAATGTAGAGAAACACACCTTGGTTCCTGGTCCGCAAGCGTTTCACCTCCAGAGTCCAAACTTTGTCAACCAGGGCGACATCCAGGTGACTGATCTAGAACAAGACAGGCCCCCCTCTGGGACTCTGGATGCGGTTCCAGGAGTAGCAATAGATTCTTTGACGCAAGAGGACGAGTCTAGCTCAGTTTCCTCAACAACCTGCGACACCCCCCTGCCCTTAGACACCCCATTGTCCAATAGGAAGCCTGCGTTTCATATCCCAGACTCCACCGAAGCGGACTGCTCAGTCACCCTGGACATCTCCGAAGTAGACAGCTCATCCCTTTCGAAAGAGGGACTTCACACTGGAACGAGTGACAAAGACATGGAGAACCCTGGAGAGCTCAGTTCCCCGTCTGCCGATTTGAATCGTGTCCCGCCGAGGGAGTCGTCAGTACCGAGAACGATGGATGCCGCCTCTGCGACGCCGCCCGAGTGGGGAACCGAAAGCTTCGACATTGCCGTGGTGAAAGAGACCCGGAGAAGCAGCAGGAAACCAGTACGCGCCAAAAGCAAGGTGGGATGCGAAAGCGGCAGTGATGGTCCCAACGGGGGCGCCAGCAGCGGTAGCAGTGGAGCCGATCCCGGCGGGAGCGGCGGTGGTGTGCGGACACTAACCAGCAGCGAGAGCCAGAGCATGCGGAAAGTGGTGCCGATTAGTCGGCTTACCAGGACGGGTAGCAAAAAGAAAGAGACAACCCTTGATCGGCCCCTTCGTGACCAAAGCACCCCACCAAGAGGACACTGCGAGACGAACCCCAAACCCCAGCGACACTCCAGTCTACCTCCCGATGATTCCAAAACCCAGAGAGGAGGCGGCATCCTCCCTACTAGCGCCTCAAGAAGCGCTTGTGATTCCAGTAACTTGAAGAAGACTTCCTCTGTCAATAAACCGAGCGCCAAACCCTTGAGGAACCTCCCGAAGCCGGCGCCCGAAGAGAAGATGTGCCGATCCACCATGAGGGCGCTGGCACAGGCGCAAGTCCCGGGCAGCTCACTGTCAGAAAGCGGCAGCTCGCAGGCGCCGGGCTCCAAGAGCTCCCCTGACGTCCCGAGCTTCGCTCGGAACACTGTGGCGTCGTCTTCCCGGACCAAGAAGGAACCGTTGGCCCCGTCCGGCTTGTCCACGCCGTCTCACGCCCCCGCCGGCCTAAGTCGGCATGCGTCCGTCAAGCAGACTAGATTAGCGTCCGCAGTTCCGGGTGGTGAGGAGCGGATGACTGTGCGACGGGTGCACAGTGTCAAGGCGAGCAGTCGCGGCGCCTATCGTAGTCAGACGCCACCCGCCCAATCTCGGGATGTGGGGACGCCCAGCAGGAACGCCAAGCCCAGCTGGAAGTAAACCTCAATGAAGATGTTCTTTCTCGGGAATGGGACACTTCGTAAATCGACAGGCGGCAAGTCGGCGCTTGTTGCGTCTGATCCCCCCCCTCTCCTTTTTTTTCCCTCTTACTTGTCAAATTGGAGAATTTTCACCACAGGAACTCACCGAGGTTAATATAGTTAACAAAAATTAACAAAATAACTAAAAGCTATTTCCCCTCTATATTCAATTTATTACAATTAGCATTAAAGCGGAAGTCTACCCAAACATATTTTTTTCAGAATATGTTCGATGTAGGCCCACTAGTTTGTGGAATATGAGCTAAGCAACAAAATCCACACGTTTTTAGCCATCTCTGGGGGCGGCCATTTTGTCACTTCTATCGACTGAAAATGACGTCGCACACCCTCAGGGCTCAGATAACAAATTGGTCAGCTTCAGAAAACAGGTGAGCTGTGATTGGTCGTTATCTGAGCCCTGAAGGTCTGTGATGTCATTTTCAGTCGACAGAAGTGAATTTTTTTGGGGGGGGGGGGGGGCGGGGTTACCAATTAATTTGATAATCGATTCCTTGCTGATTAATCATTGCACCTCAAATTATCATATACTACAAATCACCAGGATATAAAACCCAGAGATTTCATGCAGCCATAAAAACCACGCTCCTCTCCAAAATGGAGTTAGCTCACTCTAGTTCTCAATTTTTCTTTTCGTTGGATAACGACGGTTACGATTTTTAAATAAAGAAACAATTGTGATGAGTTCCTGTGGTAGAAAACGCACTTGTATTGTTGTACGTGCACATCTCTTTTTTTTTTTTTTTTTTAGCAGAACAAAGCTAACACGCTGCATGACGTGGCCACTACGTAAACAACTGCTTTAACGTTACAATCTAGTCCAACTAGGATAATAGACAAAAATGTAACCCGTTATGCAACGTGCGGTGCCTGTTGGTAGTATTTCGAGGACGCCTCCGTACCCTCATGGGGAAGCATGCCACGCTACGACGCTAATGCTAACCGAGCATTCAAGAAACTATGATGTGATGTTGTTATTTTTTCCGTTATTATTATGTTGTATTATTTGTGGGGCGGGCGACAATTTGACTGTGAATGTAGCACCTGGTTATTTAATAGTAACAATTGTTACTGTGTGTAGCTTTAACTCAGCTGGTCAAAACATTATCTACACCTGAGCTTTTGAAAAGCGTACCTAATGAAGTGACCAACGATGATGATGTTGAATATTATTCCAAGCAAATATGCGTGCGTCCATATTGAACGTTGTTATATAGTTTAGATTTTGTACAAAGTGTTACATCTGAATTTTTTTTTCTAAGGAAAAGAGTTGTAGTATTACGAGAATAAAGTTGTAATTTTAGCGAGTGAATGTCAATAATTAGTCTTGATGAAAGACCCGCTTTATTGTCTTCTTTTACCAAAGATTTATCTTCCTTTCTATAATGCAAAAAAATTATAGTATATAACATTATGCTTTCATTCACAATAGAATATTCATTTTTTCATAGTACGACTAAATACTGGATGTTCAGAAATTACAACTAATCTTATGAAATTACCTGTTTTTTGGACCAAATTGTTTCTTGTGCTAGTCATTGTAAATTTACTGTAAAAAAAATATATATTAACAATGTCCTTCAAATTTTTTCAATTCAATTGTCATAACTTATTCTTGAAAATGGCAACATTATCATCATTATATATATATATATATATATATATATATATATATATATATATATATATATATATATATATATATATATATATATATATATATATATATATATATATATTACAACTTAGGGAAAAAAATGTTCCTCGGAAAATTATGAATTATTAGTTGTCAGTATATTGTCCTAATTTATTCTTGAAAATGGTGACATTCTCAGAAAATTATGCATATTTTTTTCTAGTTATATTAGAAATTTAACCTCATATTTCAACTATTTTCATAAAAGTCAGGATTTCTGGTAACGTTATAACTCTATTGTCATAATAGTTCCCTTTTTAAAAATATATCTGTATATATATTACACTTCTATTCTTATAATATTGCAATAATATTGCAAGCTTTCTCTTTTAAATTTCGACTTGATTGACATTTTGTTAACCAAGCATTGCACCTTTTTTATTGTTAAATTATCAACTACCGGTATTGTAAAATATGACTTCATTGTCATTTAATTTGACCTTTTTATCTCGTAATAATGACATTTCTGTCGAAAAATTGCAAGTTTTCCCTAATAAAATAAAAAAGAATCATGCAAAATTCTGATATTTTTGGGTAGTAGTGTGACTTCATTCTTGTAAAATTACCTCTTCTTTTTTTCTTGTAATGTTACAACTTCAGCCTCATAATATTTTGACTACTCATGTAAAATCCTGACTTTTTTCTGCTAACATGACAACTTTATTCTCACGCAGTTCTGCCTCTTTTTAACTGTAATATTTCAACTTTTCTCCCACAATTCTGCCTTTTTTTTTCATGTAATATTCCCACTTTATTCTTAACACTGTTTACTCTTGTTGCCTTTTCCGCTGTTATCATTTGGTCGAGCTTGTCGATGTCGGCCTCGTAAAGTGCATCGTGCCATCGTCTCCATGGCAACCACCACCACGCACACACAAACACAACAACCTGTTGCCTTAAAGCCTTGCGTAGCTCCATACATGCATAATTATCAAAATTGATCCATCCATACAGCTGCTCTTTGTACATAATATAAAGACATAGTATTTTTATGACCATTAAAGCTTTATATACAGCACTGGAAGAGTCTTCTTGTGTGTGCGTGCATGTACGTGTGCGTGTGTGCGAACGTTTGGCTGTCATGCAAATCAAGCAGGTGGCACACAAAAGAAACATCATGGCACGTTGTCATGACACCTGGTTCGGTGGTCACTATATTAGGGACACGCGCCCGCACCATCTACACGACATCCAAGTTTGGTGATGTTTTTTCTCTCATAACATTGAGATTTTTTTTTATAATAAACGAATAAATAAATACATAAATTAAAAAAATCCCCACAATAAAGTTTATTCTTGCAATGTTATATTTTTTTTCTTCATAAAATTCTGATTTGTTTGCTCTGAATATTATGAATCAGTAAATAACAGTCTTACTCAAAATATTTTTATTCTTGTATAAATGAATAGAACCTTTTTCTAATCATAATCCCATCAATCATCCTTGCAGAATTTTTTCAACCATCCAAACATTGGACACAGTAATATTAACGGGTCTTCTTTTTATGTTGCGTTTTGAATGTTTTACAGCACTTTGAGTTGCATTTTTATGTATGAAAAATGCTATATGAATAAAATGTGATTGATTGATTGATTGATTGATAAAATTGACTGAAACTTCAAATTTTATCACGCCAATTCACACAATTTTATCTAAATATTTCGTTTTATTTTTTTGATTACTCCCACTCCCCACAACAACTTTATTAACGCGTTATTGACGTAAACTCCGTTTAAGATAGCATTTGACTGGACTACTTGAGTGTGCCTTGTTTCATGTGCTGTTCCTGCTATGCGCACCTTGGCCTCTTAGGGGCGATGTAGTGCACCCATGGCAGATTACGAACCTAACAAGTACGTACCATTTCAAAGACAAGAAGAAGAAAGTTGAAATTTAACAGCATACATTTTTTTTACATAGCAGCAAGGATGAGTATCGTTATTATCTATATACATGTGTTCCTGAAGTGGTTGTGTGAGAATATTCGATATTTGGAGAATTACCCTTGCTTAGCCTCTCAGTCCACTAGCTTAATGCTAACGTTAGTGATGTTTCCTATTACACGACGGCTAGAACGTCGCGGCGTACTGCCATGGAGCTCGGGGTAAAAGACCTGGACTGAACAAAATATTAAACATGAACATACTAAGGAAAGGCGTCACTGCAACACAATATTCAACAGAATCTATTTGTTATTAAAATGAAGTATGAGTTCTATTTAACTCTCAATCTGTGTAATTTTTGTTTAGTTTACAGGATCAGCAATTTCAGCAAAATTACAGTTTTACACTACCTGCCCATATGTTTCTTTTCGGGCTTGAATTTAAAATGTTGCAAGTTGCAAAAATACATTTTATTTAGCCTATCTGTCACTTATGTATTGATCGTAAGAGTATTCAAAACTTGAAAAATATCCTTTTGGATTCCCAGGTAGGCAATGCGAGCACACTCGAAGGTGCACAAAAAAAGAGTCAGTACTGGATGTGTTTTTTAATGAAGTACAATATGATGGAGTGCTGTTTTTCCTCATTACAATACACTTACATATTCTTTGTTTTTTCGGGGAGGGTCGGGGGCGGCGGGTTGACAGCTGAATGGCATTTCTATTAATTTGAATCGTAATATCTTTATCTATCTATAAAGGCACCACCGTATGAACAAATGACTTGAGCCAGACTTTTTTGTGATTGCATGCCAACTTGTACCCCTGCTGACACCTTTCAACAAGTTACAACAACAACTGTAAAACACTTCGTTTCTCTGCTAGTCAATTAACATTTAACCTTTTTTTAGGACGATTGCCATAGCAACTCAATGCAAACGTCACTGAATCCTGTCAAATGTGCTTCTTTGCCACAAGAGGGCAGCACAGGGTTTTGCAGCAGCATCATCATCATCATCATCATCATCATCATCTGACATACAAAATGTACAGCAGTTCAGGTATGTATGTACAGTATTAGGTTAGGTCTATGTAGTTATCTGTGATTTGTGTACAGTGATGTATTCATTGTTTCAAGGAGTTGTCTCCTGTTGCAGCTCAGTGGTATGATATGCAGTTTAGGACGTTTAGTAGTAAGTATGGCGTAGTACTATGTATGTTTAGTAGTATAATGTTGAGTAGTATGTGCATTTGGTAGTTGAACGTTAAGTAGCATGTTGATTGGTAGGTACTGTATGTACAGTATGTATAGTAGTAGGTTGTGGAGTAGTAATCACTGAATGATTAAGTGGGATTGTTTATTATTATTATATATATATATTTTAAATAATTCTTTAAAAAAACACTGATAAATATTTGGTATGTATTTTCCACAAAAAACTGAGGAGACTGGGGAATATAAAGGGGTAAACGGTAGTTTGAAATTGTCACCCATCACCACTAGATGGCAGACATGTTTTAGTTGCGCTTAGACTGGATCTTCAGTCTTTCTGGACCTGCATTTGCCAAATTGCCACCTCCGTGGGTCTTTTCTGCCCTGTACTACAATGTGAGTAGGCCTCGACTTTTTGGCGAATTTGGAATGATATGCAGGACGAACATAGTACCTTAATATTATTTTTTAAAAGTAAGTGAGTTGATATTTGTGAAAAAAAAAAAAAGACGAAATCAGTTCTTGCACTTAATGTTGGTTTATTGTGCAGCACTTTTGTGCCATGCTTGAATGTTATTTTTTTTTTATGCAAGCTGTGCTGGAAAAAAATACAGTATTTGTTGTTTGCTTCAAAGCCTTGGTTGTTAGGGTTAGGATAGGGGACCTTTTCATACATGCATTGAAAAAGGGATGATGAAAAATGAAATATATTAAGAGCACACATTTTTAGTAGTTGTATGTTTATGCTGAGTAGAAGATTGAATAGTGTTAAGTCGTTTAATGAGTCCATTATTGAGTAGTAGTATAGTAGTATGCTGAGTAGTATGCTTTTGGTAATATGTTGAATGAGATGTCAAAGTGGAGACTTGTTGGCGTGTCCACCTGTCTGTGTGTGTGTGTGTGTGTGTGTGTTTGTGTCTCAGCGGTCATGTGTGACGGATTATGCTCGTCTCAATCCTTCTTTATCCCGCAGCTCAATGTCACACCTCAACGCTACTCCTTCACTAACTTGCTGACCTTCCCTGACATACCACCTCCCGATGCATTACTACTACTACTACATACAGGAGGCGTCTGCTTTAACCTACAATGTGTTGGAAATGACGCAGTGGGCGAGCTTTGCTGACGTCACAATGCAAGCAGTGAGTCCTGTCGTCGCGTCGAATGTTTTTACTCTGGCGTTTGAATACTTATTTGTCCATTCTGCAGCAGTGTTTATTTGAGTCCTCTGGTTGTTTCTTTTTAAATGCAGATGACATGGACATGAGGTCCAAAGTGTGAGCGAGTGTGGATTCTTAAGAGAGTCAAAATGGAAAAAGACATGAGGTAAGACAGCTTTTTATAGTGAGGATATGCCAAGGTCTTCGTAATTGCCTTTTTGAGAGTTTTCCCACACTTCAAAAAAAATCAGCCCCTGAAGACAGTTTCAACAACTCAGCAACATGAAATTTGGTAGGCATGTTTATCATGACAAGACCCACAAAAAAGTCTGAGATAGCCATGCCTGAAAAGACACGCAAAGTCTGCCATTTTGGTCAGAAGCGCCATCCAATTTTTATAAATACTAACCTAGCCCCCAAAGACAGTTTCACATAGCAAAATGAAATTGGGTAGAACTAGGAATGTCTGTCACGAGCAGGCCCACATAAAAGTTTCAAGAAGTCATGACCGAATAGACACGGGAAATCTGCTATTGCGGTTTGAAGTGTCCATGTTGGCTCAGCAGTGTGCTCCAGAATTGTTTTAAAATTCAGCTCCCAAAGACATTTTCACTTAGCAGCATGAAATTTGGTCGGCATGTGTGTGGCTCTAGTAGACCTACAAAAGAATTCAAGAGGCCATGTCTGAAAAGATATGTGAAGTCTGCTATTTTGTTGTGAAATGGCCATTTTAAGCTCATTTTCTGGGATTCTTCATTGACTAACTAGCCCTGCAGATTTTGACCGATTGCTCCTAAATTTGAAACTGTATTCAAAATGAAAAGAATTCTCACGGTGGTCCAGTGGGTGTGTGCTTTGCATGCTAAACAGTTCCTCTTTAAAACTGCACCCCCTCCAAATAACCCCCTCTGACCACCTCGATGCCCACCGACAATAAAAGCTCTCATTCCACTGCACCAAATCATTAATGGAACAGAAATGCAAATAACGTTTCCTTTTCTTCTCACTTTTTTTGTATTTATTCTTTTTTTTTTCCTTTTTAACAAGAGTCTTTTATGGGATGCTGCATTGATGTAGTGTTGTCATGGTGACACCTTTGGGGCGAAGTTACCCCCAAGAGGACACTTTTAGCTAACTTGTTCAGTAGAAACATGTTTGTTCCTTAAATCTATTTGAAAAGTTCAAATACAATAAACATTCATTTTGTGAGTGAAATATAGGAAGGAGACTGGTGTGTTAGCTTTGTGTGTAAACAAAGTGAAATATATTGTATACTACAGCTACTTTTTGTTAGCCTAGCTTATCATGAACACGTAAGACAAAAGAAAGTAATTTCTCTTTATTTAGGCTAACGTAAGGTAAGCGTAAGACTGCAGCTAAATTAGCCTAGCTTGACAATTTCTTAAACAAGGGACACAAATTGAAGTTAAATATATGCTAATGCTAATGTTAGCCTATTTGAGCAAGGCCACATTAAGCAGTTTTAGGTTCATGTAAATGAAAAAAAAAGATCTAATAATAACACAAATCTTTTACATATAAACAAGGTTAAATGAAGTGCGTACACTGCTATAGGACGGAGACTGGTGTGTTTGTTTTGTGGGTAAACAAAGCAAACCTTTTGCTACAGCTATGTTAGCCTAGCTGAGCATGAACACATAAGTCAACGGGAAGCATGTTACCTTTAATTACATGTTTAGGTAAACATAAGGTAAATATATATTTTAGCCTAGCTTGAATTGAATATGATGCTGCAGCTAAAGTTCAATTTAGCATGCTCACGTTAAACAGGGAGAATAACTTGCCTTTAATCAAAGATGTTAGTCCCATGTGAATTTAAAATATAAATAATAATAATCTAAATATTTAGAAAATAATAATAATGTTAAATATGCGCAGCTATTGTTAATCTTTTTTAGCATAGACATGGTAGACAAAGCAAAGCAAGTTATCTTTAGAAACACATTTTTAGGTTCATAAATTATATTTCATACATCATTATTTTTTAAATAATGAAAAATGAAATATATACTTCCTTGTGGTTTTAATCAAAAGAAAAAGTCACACAATTTTGGGAAAATATAATTAGACATTTTATGATTATTCCTGTCAACTGATGTCCTAATTTAAGTTTATGTCCAAGCCTTTCCAGATGAGAAAAGACAAGTCCTTTTTCCTTCAGTTTTTTAGGTGGGCGTTACTTTGCATGTGATTGGTTGTGTTCAAGTGAATTGAGCTGGAAATGTATTGACGTACTGCCAGTTGGTGCGGGATGGATTCCGTAGCTTCCAAATGAACTTTCCGTTCACTCCATAAACGTCCAGTGAACGTTTAGAATGGTCGTTCATCCTCGTAATTTTTTTTTCACCCACATCAACAAAACCAGATAAAATCCAGGTGAGCTCTTGATGTTTTTTCATCCAGCTCTTTTACTCCAGTAGATTATGTAAGTGTACCTAATGAAATGGCCTGCCAGAGCTCGATTAATAATTCATGTGAAGCTAAACTGGTCGCTCAATTTATATATTTTTAAATATTTATCATTATAACTTTTTTTTTGCAGATGGGAAACAGTTATTACTGAATCAGTTAATCAAATATAAACTTAATGAAGAATGCAAATTTGATCTGTAGTACAATAACAAGAAAGAAAAATAATAGACTTGGAACAATGAAAAAAATTTAAAAGATACAATTTTTTAAGTGACATGCTCTCAGTTGATCTTCCTTTGACGTACAACTATGTATTTAGTGTAAATGCATGTAGCGTGGCCCTGATTTATGTAAAAATTAGATTCATCATTTTATTTTGTTTATTATTTGATATAGCACAGTATTTTAAATTTAACTGATTGTGTCTTAGTTTGGTTTTATTTTTCAGCTATGTATTTTATTATTTTTCATTATAATTTCATTATATTTTTTTATTTGTATATGTTTTCTTTTTACCTTTGTATGATTATTCATTTATTTTTTAATTTCCCATTGCATTATTTATAAAATATGCATTTATGAATTTTATTTAAGTATTATGCTTTTATTTGAACATTTTTGCATGTTATTCATACCATTAAATTATTTAATTATATTTATGTATTTATTTTTTTCTTTATGTCATTCTATTTTAATTTATTCATATTTATGCATTTTATTATTTATGTATTACTCCCTGTCTCTCACTGTTCACATTTCTATCAGCAGGGAGCATCACTGTGGCACAAGCCAAATTTTTTTTTGTAGTGTTTTTCCCTTTTGTTTTGTTTTGTTTTTGGCTCTGTGGGAAGGCGGAAATGTTTGAAACAGAGAGCTATTAATAGCATTGATTTTATTTGTGTGTGTGTGTGTGTGTGTGTGTTGGTGAGGAGTCATATTAATTATTGGACTGTGCAGCTGACAAACTGGTACTTCCTGTGTGTGCGCGTGTGTGTGTGTGTGTGGGTGTGTGCGTGTGTGTTTCTCTGAGTGCGAGAGTATGTGTGTGCATTAACCTTTGCATGAGCAAACCAGTCATACATGTTAACTTTATTGTGTGTGTGTGTTTGTTTGGGTGTGTGTGTGTGTGTGTGCGTGCGTGTGTGTGTGTGTGTGTGTGTTTGTCAACACCAAGAAAAATCTCATATACTGTATGACAAGACATTAGAAACGTTATTGATTTTTTAAAAAATGTGGATAACCAATCTCTTCATATTGTGAAGGAAGAATCAATGTTTGTAATATTTTAGAAGAAGAAACATCAACACTATCATGTATGAGCATTTTTTTTTTTTATTTCAAAGAGGAGCTGTCCCTGGAATAGGCAAAAAAGGTCACAACATCCCTTGGCTAACAGTTCAATTTTCAAACAAACAAACTGCTACGTTTCCTTTATCGATCAAAACAAACAAAACAAACAAAAAAAAAAACTTGTCTGAATGATCAAAGTCCGAACAGCTTGATGGTTTAAACTCATAGCTTTGCATGCAAAAAGAAGACACACATTTCAAGGCACCCACTGTGTAGTAAAACAGCAGTAAAAGTATATCACCAAAACTGTCACCCACCTATCAGTAAGCCCGCTTCAAAGTTGGCGACAATTGACTGAATTCCCTTGGAGGAGTTGAGTCTGGTACGAAATATGGAAAATTCCAAAAATCACAAAAAAACTTTCACATTCAGACCGCAATGACCACCTGTGTATTTCACAGAATCGGTTCTATGTTGATTGTTTGTGCGTCATAATGGACTTGCCTACCGGATTTTGTGTCAATCGGACGCACTGGTGCCTAATACAAACAATATATCGGTTTTGTGGGTAATACTGTAAATAACACTTCATGTGAAAACACTTTTGGGGTCTTTAATGTCTCATGGCAAATAATCAAACTCATCTTGGCCGGCTAGAATACGTAAATGACAAACAAAAAAATCTACATAAATCATCCAAAAATAGTTCCATGGGATGTATACGTAGTGGTCATCTACAGTTGCCTCTGATTGGTTCCCTTACTGCCCCCCATAAGTCCCACCCCCTCTCACACACATTCTGCCTGTCAGTCTGTTTGGATTATTGGAAGAGCTCACATGCATTCCTGCCTTTTTTTCCCTCCCGCATCCAAGATGAGGATTAGTTGACCGGCAACACACACACACATACACACACACGCGCACGCACAGACAGGAGCACGGGGCGGCCATGATGCACTTCATGTAAGTGGAAGACAGGAAGTGGCGAATAACATTGGGGATGATTGATGTGAGAAACGGATGCACGCAAGTCATGTGAGTGACGAGAAATTCAGGTTGCTCATTTATTATCATGTTGTTTACCTTTAGCATGTCCTGCTAGTAGCATGTTGGTATAGTCAACTGGGAATGTTGACATTTTCCATTCAAGCCTGTATGATGGCTAAAGGGTTCATTTGTCCCTATGTGCAGTTTAAATATGGAATTTAGTCAATGAATGCGGGAATATTTCTTGATATTGTTTCACATGGGGTGCTATTAGACTGCAGTGGTGTACCTAATGAAGTGACCTAGGTTGTACATGTTTCATTGTATATTTTTGTATTGGGATAAAAAAATATTTTGCAAGAAACATTATGATCAAGCATAGAAAAAAAACACAAAAAAAGTTTTTTTTTTTAAATTTGTTGCATTACAAGTATTGTGTTCTTGTATTGCAATTGTTTTGTTATGAATACATCAACCCATCCACAAACCCCCCCCACCCCAAAAAATGATCTGGAAAAAAACGTCTTAATGATAGTGGGCGGGGGAAAAAAATCAATATTAGTTCAAAGTTGCCGCTGAAAAAAATATTAAATTAAAGGAAAACATAAGATGAAAACTAAATACTAAGTACTAAATTGAAGAAAATAATTCAAATGAAAAAAAAAGAATTTATTCATTGACATTGACAAACATTACGGCTTGGATTTTCATTCTTGTTAATTTCCTCATCACAAAACATTGAAAACCAAACAAAATCCAAATAAAACAAAACATTTGTCTGAAAAAAGAGCATTCAAAAAATGTTCAAATTCATTAGAATATATATTCTTACAACATCAATGTTTTGTTCGAAAAAGCCTTCATATGGACATTTTTTTTTAATCTGAAAAAAAGGCTGCAAAAATTGATAAAAAAATCTGTCGGGAAAACATCTTAAAAATCGTTAAAGTGACTGTATATGAAATCTGAATTAAATGAAGGATTTTTTAATATTATATTCTTTTAAAGTATCTTTTCAAATGTCTATTTTTGACATTTTCGATTATCTGTAAAATTGCAGAAACTCTGTTACAATGCAAAAAAATAAAAAAATCGGCTACACAAATGTGTTAAAAAACCCATCAACATTGGTTAAAATACCATTGCTGAGCTAGCCAGAAAAAAAAGTTGGGTAAGGCTTTGGAATTTTAGTTGCGATTCCAAAATGAAGCCAAACAACATTAGCAGTCAAATTAGCATTAGCTGCGCTGCATGCAAGAAACCAGCATGTGTGCTATAAAAGCTATAAAAAAAACACACACACATGAAGACGTGGCCACAGGCGGCTCGTCGTCTTATCTGGCGTGGCCAGAAACGCGAGGTTGACACGCATGTCGACCTTGTGTGACGCATTTGACAGCCAGGAAGTGGCCTCGGCCCGCCGCTGTAATCTCACATCATCCTGCACCCGGTGGACGCTCGAGATTAGATTGGAATTGGGTTTGCATTACAGCAGCGGGCCACACTCCAAATGATTGGTCATTATCTGAGCCCGGAGCAACTTCGATGTCATCTTCAGTCGACAGAAGTGGCAAAATGGCCGTCCCCTGAGCTAGCTAAAAACGGGTGGATTTGTCATATTCCGCAAACGCAATATTAATCAGAATGCCGTGCTTCAACTAGTGGGCCTGCATAGAACATATTTTGGAAAAAAATATGTTTAGGTTGACTTTCACTTTAATGCTAATTTTAATAAATTGGATATAGAGTGGAAATAGCTTTTGAGTAAGTTAGCAGTCTTGTGGAATTGTGTTTCAAATAAATGCCTTTATAATGATCTCATTTTACCTATTCATTTACTAGTCAATATTGCTTAAAAATAAAAGCAGCTATTTTGTTTAAAAAAAAAGAAAAAAAGTGAACCTGTAAAACTTGTGGTGTTGAATGTGATGCAGTGGAAAATTTGGGTGCGCCTAACTTTTGTGCTGGTGCACCAAAGAAAAAATGTTGGGCGCACCAGTGCAAAAACTTAGTCTCAAGCCCTGATATGAGTTGAAAATGAATACAACTGAAAACATGAACATGTAAATAACATATAAAAACATCATGTTTAAAGGAAAATTAAAGTACATTCACATCATTTTTACAAAGATAGTGGGAATTAAAACTCGCTAAAAACAACAACACAAATAAATAAATGCAATGACATTGCCAAATGATAGAACACATACAATACATCAATGACTTTATAAGTAATTGAAAATGTTTAAATAACGTATGAATTACAAACAAATCTTGAAATGAATAAAACATTCATCCCCGCCACCTTTGTGGGGTGAGTCAGCATCTGAGGCTTCCCGTCGGGAGCGCCCATAATTCCATCTGCTAGGTCCTCATTTGTCATCCCTCAGTCCCCCCTCCCTCCATCCCTCCATCCCTCCATCGCCCATCCGTCCGCGCTGCACACGCTCAAAGGCAGTGAGACGACATTTACTTGAGGACAGGAGGGATGTGACGGGAGGAACAGGCTATTCCCAAGTATTTACAAGTGAGTCACGTGATGATGATGATGATGATGATAATGATGATGACATTTGTTTTGATGCCTGCCAAGTCCCGGTTGCCATCCACATTGATTGCGAGCGTTCCCATTTTTAAAAATATTTGCCAGCATGAAAGCGGGAATGGCCGCTTGACGGGATTACATAAGAGCAGAGTGCGTGCGAGCGAGTGCGCGCGCGCGCGCGCGTGTGCGCACTGAGGCGGCTGTGCAGTTGTGTTAGCATTTAGCAAGTGAAGCTCGGCCAATGGAACGTGGCTTTTTCATCCTCAGTTTCTAGCAGGTACCCATTGTACCGAATGGACGGTTTCTTCCGTAAGAGTTAGTAGGAGTCGGCTTTCAGGTCCCAGATGCATGAAAACATATATATATATATATATATATATATATATATATATATATATATATATATATATATATATATATATATATATATATATATATATATATATGTATATGTATATATATTTGAAATATACAGTGTATCTACAATACCACTCCCAAGTTATGCATGTGTAGTTGCTATTTTGTCCACTTATTCTCCACTGTAGTATCTGTGACTTTGTGGCTTTCAAAGTCAGGGCCTGGCTTGGTGAGTGACGCGACAGTCCGCCAAAGACAGAGTGCAGGGTCGGCTGTGGTAGGCAATTCAATTAGCAAACAATATTTACTGTCGCTCTGCGCAAACAGCCCGTGTGGGAAAAATGATCACCGTAAAATATCACAATATATCAATCGTTCCCTATTGAAATGAATGGAAATGCCATTCATCTGTTCCAGCACCCTGAGGAAAAAAAAAACCGATTATATCGTACTTTAGAAAAACGTAGAGCGATAGTTTAATTAAATAGAATGTAAAGAATGAACAGTTTGTGGACTGTGATTTAATGTTGCAATCCATTTCGCTGTACTGCTCCTTCCGGTGTGCTGAAACTTGCCACCAGAGGGCAGTATGTTACTACAGTCATGCAGACACGCAGAATAGTACTTCTTCTTCTACTACTACTGTAAATGACTCTATAAGATGCTGTAATATGTAATATGTAAGTATTTTGGGGGGGTTAAAAACCCCCCACTTTTTTTCAACGCATATATAACAGTCGTCAATGATATTATTGATTTGGGCTACTCGCAGGCGCGGCCCATATTCCCGGCGAATATCACACATATTTTTTTCACTGCTTTTCTTTGGAGTTATAGCGCTGCGGCAGAGATGTCCTCATGGTGTTAGAATCTGACATTTGACAGTGAACACATTGCATTACCTCATTGTAGCGCTAATTCAAACCAGACCACATGGATACTTAGTGGTGAAAGTACATTTAGGGGAAAAAAAAAAAAAAAGGAAAAAATTAAATGGAGGATAAGGAAAACATACAGGGCAGTTGAGCCCCCTGTGGCTTTTTTTCCCAGGCTGTTGTGGCACTGACACACTTTTCGTGGTCTGCCTGATAACAAAAGTCACTTTGTGAATAAAAGGACGCCCCGACAGTCAAGCTGGCTGACACTGGTGCATTGTGGGTAAGGCGTTTATTTTTGGAGCCAGCACAGAATGTCCCGCTTTCTGTTTTCTCATTCATTATGTATCAGCCCCATCGAGAGTGCTTCTTAAGAGCAACTCGCAGCAGGGGAGCAGCTGCTCGCAAGGATGGGGGTGCGCCGACTCGGACGGGGCGTTGAAGGGGGTGTGTGGCGTGGATCGTTTGGGAATGGCTGCTCTACGATGTAAAAGCAACACAGCTCAACGCTCAATGAGGTTTGCTTCTGCTTTTATTGGATAGTTGGTTGGTAGGGGGTAAGCGTGCTCTCAATTTATATTTTGGCGCATCCATGGGGTGATGGGGTGCACCGACTATGTTGAGGTTTTGACAGAGGTGCGCGCCGCACAGGTTACTAAGTTTTGGCAACGCAAACTGTTGTGATTTTGGGGGTGTGCCAGGGATAGGGGTGTGTCAACCTTGTCCTTGTGTCGTTGGGGGTGCGTTGCTGAAGAAGTTTAGGAAACACTACCGGTATTTTACAACATAAAATCAAACATAGCTACATGGTAAATTTTGTTTGTGTTGATTTTTGGGTTGTGGGTTGGGGGTCTAGTGCAGGGGATATAGGGTGCGCCAACTCTGTCTGTGTGTTAAATGTGGTGCGTAGATTGCTACGTTTTGTGAAGCGCTGTTGAGTAACATAAAGTATCCATTTTTGGGGGTAGGGAGGGCAGAATTAAGAGTGCGTCAACTCTGTTGGGGTGTTGAAGGAGGTGCGCGGGATAAGGGGCTCATCAACTTTTTGTGTCAATGGGGGTGTGCTGCTTAAAAAGTTGGCAAAACACCGTTTTCGACGTAAAATCAACATACAGTATATACACGTTTTTTTTTTTTGACGGCTTGGGGGTGTGGTACTAGGGGTAGGGGTGTGCCAAGTTTGTCAGAATATTCAAAGGGGTGTATGACTTAAAAAAACGTTCAAAATGGCTACTCTACAACATAACATCAACTGACTATATGAGTCATCCTGCACCAGCATTACTGAATGGGAGTGTTTAATCTCATCAATTTCATTAGTGAATAAAACAAGCGAAACCGCATGTGTTGATTGACGCTTTTGTCCGAGTCCTTTCCTGTCCGTGACGGGGTAACGACGGAAGGCGCACCCCCGAAAATAATCCACTCACGCCTAGGAGGAGGTCATCATTGATGGAGTTGGTCTGTGTGACAGGGCTCAGGCGTATAAGAGGCAGAGCCGGGGCGGCCCCTACAGAATCCCGCGTTCAGAATGGCCGCTGACGCCAGCAGCATTCCCAGCCCGGTGGTGCGCCAGATCGACAAGCAGTTCTTGATCTGCAGCATCTGTCTGGAGCGATACCACAACCCCAAAGTGCTGCCCTGTCTGCACACTTTCTGTGAAAGGTGAGTTGTTTTGCTTTGACTATTACACAAGACAATTACCAGCTTTGCCGCCGTCAACAATGCCCCTGCTAGCTCAATGCTAACACCATGGAAAATGGCATTTACATGCCAACAGTTAGCATGGTTAGCAATGATATTTGTGGTTTAGGTACCCTTTTAAAACATTCATTTCATATTTAAAACAACCAAACATCTTTGCCCTTAACAATACACTCGCTAGCTTAATGCTAACGCATGATGGGAAAGGACATTCACATGCTAAAGGTTAGCATGAGTAGCATAGATAGTTGCGGTTTTAGAAGCCTTTATAGCAAAATGGTACCAATGGGACCTATACCCTGTACAATTGAAAAAAATGAATATTTTTGAGATGGGACGTCAAAATAAACAGATCATTTCTTTGTGCCACAAAAGCCTGGCATTTGAACAAGGGTGTGTAGACTTTTTATATCCACTGTAAGTGGAAAAATGATAGTCAAGAAAACCGGGCTGATTAGTTAGATTAAATGAGATATAATAAGAAATATAAATACCGGTAATACTGAACATTTTTGGTTAAGTATTCAAATGAAATATTATGTAAAGAAAATGCAATGTACTGCATTTAGAAATAAATGCAATGAATTAAAATCAAAGAGAAACCATTCTGATTAAACATCAATATTGAGTGCATTCAAAGAAAAATGTACGTTAAGGAGCAGAGGAGCGTTTACTAGCAGACACGCACTGCAGTTGGCACCAGCGTCTCTGCCGACCTTTTGTTTGGCGGACAAAAGAGACTCTGTGTGACTCTGGTTGCTTCTCGACTCAAATACATCTTTTATTTCAAAGCGGCTACATGGAACACAAGTCTTTAAAAAACAAAAAACAACAACAAACTGAAGGCTTGTCTCTGATGTTTACCAAACATGCATTTTAGGTTTATTGAAAACTCCAAATTGTCTGATTTTCACAAAAATGCATACAATAGTTTCATTAACGAAATACTTTTTGATGTCTAATGCGCCCCCCCCCCCCCCACCCCCAGGTGCTTGCAAAACTACATCCCGGCCCACAGCCTGACGCTGTCGTGCCCCGTGTGCCGCCAGACGTCCATCCTGCCCGAGAAGGGTGTGGCGGCGCTGCAGAACAACTTCTTCATCACCAACCTGATGGACGTCCTACAGCGCTCGCCGGGCCACCGCCAGGCGGGCGTCGGCCGGGAGGCGGCGGCCGTCCTCAACGACATGGCCACGGTGGCGGCGGGGCAGCTGCTCTCCTGCCCCAACCACGGAGGCAACGTAAGCGGAACGCGGAGCGCAGCGTGGCCAAAAGTTGCTCAGCGACGTTCGCCGTTTGCGATGACATCATTGCATGGTTAGATAAAAGAACATTAAGTAGATAACACTCAAATTGTGTTAGTAGATAACACTCAAATTGGGTTAGTAGATAACACTCAAATTGGGTTAGTAGATAACACTCAAATTGGCCATTGAAGCGAAAAATTCAAATTGGTCATTTATAGGGATGTTCGATATAATTTTTTTTTCAGATTGAGTACTGATACCACTTGTACTTTTGACACATACAATTTAAATGAATACAATGACGGATAATGTTTCTGACTCACATGATGATTCATTGTGTCAAACTGCCGCAGTGTAGCACCATCTACTGACGAGGAGGACTTACTGTATTTTTTTCCCCCTAAGTATCAGTGGCTGGTATCAACAGCCTTTATAACTAGCCAATACTTTGAAATTAGGTCGTTATTGGCCCGATACTGATAGAGTGGAACCCCGCTATTCGCAAGGGACCGGAGCATTGCGAGGGACATTGCGAATAGCCAAAATCCATATACCAATCCACTATAAGTTAATTGGAAAAAAATAAACAAAAAAGAAAAATCAGATTTCACTTTTAAGCTCAAATCAAAAATATAAGCTGTAAAAACAGACACACAGGACCGAATTATGATTTTATCGTTTAATTGCTTGAGTTGACGTGACCCAGAAGTTTGGTGGCAAACAAGCTAACGTATTTTTACCGATGTTACCAAACACTTGGGTCACACCAACCCGACCAATTAAATTAAAAATTAAAATGAAATGGAGTTGTTTGTTTTTCCAGTTTGTATTTTTTAGATCTGATCTTATAAATGAAATCCGACAAAATCTGGCATTTTTTTTTTTTTTTTCATGTATGTGTTAGCTTAAAAAAAACAACAACAAATGTTTAAAAAAAAAAAACAGTCACTGTTACATTTTGTTGATTTTTGTGTTTGCCAATCGAAAATGGAAAAATCCGATTGCCGCTTGGATCCTACAACATGATGAGATGCGATTTCCTTGTGGCTCAGGTGATGGAGTTCTACTGTCCGCCGTGCGAGACGGCCATGTGTCAAGAGTGCACGAGTGGAGAACACGGAGAACACCCCACCGTGCCGCTTAAAGACGTCGTCGAGCAACACAAGGCCTCGTTACAGGAGCAGATGGACGCCGTCAAGAGGAGGTACGCCCAGCATTTTGTCAAAGGAATTCTGGGGCGTTGAAAGGGGGGTGCGCAGCTTACAAAGTTGGGGGAAGGTTGTGTTATGATGTAAGCTGTACATTAAATTGAGTTTTGTATTGATTTTGAATTTTTTTTTTTCTTGTCACGGGTAGGGGTGCGCCAACTCACATTGGGGTGCTCCAGGGAGTGTGCGGCATAAAAGAAAAATACTGTCCTATGACATTAACATTAAGGCTGTGCAATTAATCGAAATTCAATGACAATTACAATTATTACATTCCACGATTAAAAAGTTCGCATAATCGTATAAAACAATTATTAATATGCATTTATATCCAAGGCACTAGGTTTGTTTACACAAGGAAATCATACTTGAAATGATTATTTATAATTTATTTGCACCTTTTTTTATTTTATAATGAATAACTTGTGTTTGGTCCAAAACTTACTTACATTTATTTGTCTTTGTATTTTTTAAACATTTTCTTGTGTTGTACCAAAAAATAAATGATCGTTTGAATAATCATGATTTCAATTATTACCAAAATAATCTTGATGAATATGTTTTTCGTAATCGAGCAGCCCTAATAAACATGGCCGTTGACAAATGTGTTGGTACTACTCTGTTAATGAAAGAAAAAGGCTACATTGGTCACAGAAATAACGTCGATCCCTCAAAAGTGCTAATGAATCAAATGTTGACGAAAACGACCCGATTCAAAATCAGACATTGCCTTTGAATTTGGTTTCAACAGAAGTATTTTTTAAAAAACAACTTGCAATGAGTCAGCCTTTCTCGACGCTGACAAGTCGTCACTGTGCTGGGCGGTGATGTGGCGTGTACCACACTAAACACGGACCAGAGGAAGCACAGGATAGAGTTGCCTCAGGAGATTAGAAAGACAATTCTGGACTACAGTAAAAAAGCGCTCTCTTAGAACAGGACAGGTGAATAAATCCCGTCCACTCTACCGGGAATGCAGTGTGAAAGCAGCAAATCCCAAGTCGAGCTACGCGAATCGCTTGCGCCCCCGATATTCTGTCCCCTGAAAAAAGTTTTTTCCCGCCAGGTTGCCCGAGATCGATGTCGCCCTGCTGACGCTTTCGGAGATCCTGCAACGACTGACGGGTCGCAAGAGTGCCATCGAGGAGGATATCCACGCCGCCTTCGACGAGCTGCAGAAGACGCTCAACGTACGCAAGAGCGTCCTGCTCATGGAGCTGGAGGTCAACTTTGGCCTCAAGCAGAAGGTGAGCTCATCTCAAATAACCCAACACGTCTTTGTGGAGAGCTCAAAGACAATCGTCAAGTAACCGAAAAGGTTTTGGAAGCGTGGCGGTTAGCGCTCCTTCAATTTTGTCTTTATATGAGCCAAACATACGTTTTGCCCAAACATTAGTGACACTTTAGCCCTCAATTAACCGGATATGTGCGCTTTTATGAACATCAAAGACAACTTTTAGACTTGAATGGACTCAGTTTTTGTTCGGGCTGCTTGATTATGAAAAAAAAATATCAATCGCGGTTATTTTGGTAATAACTGAAATCACGATTATTCTTCACGTAATTATTATAACGATCATTTACTTTATGGTACAATATAACGATCATTTACTTTATGGTACAAAATAAGAAAATGGTTAAGCGTAACAAAAATATATAGACAAATACATTTCTTTGAAACACTAATTGTGTACGTTCCTTTTGGACCAAACCAAATTTATAAAATAAGTTATGAAATAAAAAAAATTGTGCAAATATATGAATTCAAGTACGATTTCCTTGTGTAAAACAGTGCGTTGGATATTAAAGCATGTTAATAATCGTTTTTTTACGATTATGCCAATTGTGTCATCGTGGAGTGTAATAATCGTAATTATAATTGAATTTCGATTAGTTGCACATCCCAAGTTTTTGTTTTTGTAATCATCAAAGACAACTTACCTAACATGCGCATCACGAGAACTTAAAAGCTTTGAGTCGTCGGTGCACCTGACATGTTTTTGTCAGGTAACATCAATGTCAATTTAGAGTAAATGATCCCAAAAAGTATTTTTTCCAAACATCTGACACTAAGCCTTCAGCGGACCCAACGTTTGTTTTTCTAGAACATTAAAGACAATTTCAAGTCTTCAATTAACCTAACATGCATTTTTTTTCGTGAACATCGAAGCCCATTTCAAGTTTCAAGCGAACCCAAATCATAACCATCAATCGTACCCAAATTCTGCCAATGCTAATCGTTCATTGAGCGAAGTGAGCCGCCGAGTTGTGGTCCCGGGGCTCGCTCGCCCATTCCCCAATCCGAAAAGCAATCATCTGCTTGGCTTGCTGTCCCCTGGAGCTTGATCACATGTTGATGACTCACCATTGAGGGAGGGGGGTGGGTGCGCGCCAGGCTTGGTGGGTGGAGTGAGTTTGCGTTCCGTCTGCTCGTAGATAGATGGAGCCAGTGTACAGGGTGCACTCGCAGGGTGTGTCACACTGCATCCAAGTCCTTCAAGGGATTCCGGTGTGGCTTTTTTTCGAGGGGAGGGGGGGGGGAGTCAAAGACCGTGCAACACTAATAGACTTTTGGAGTTTGACATCAATGCACAATGGCCTCGGGCGGCGAACCAGATGACGCGTGTGACAGCATGATTCACGTGAGTTCGCTTTGGTGTTTTCAAAAAACAACAAGACGGCGTCCCGGGATTCTGCTTGTATGGTTTTCTTTGGGGTCTTTGATAGCCTTTTTGCAGACTGAGTGTTGGGAGTTTTCAAAAGGACTAAACGGCAGGTCTGGTCTCAAAAAGACTGGTGACATTTTTTTTGTGTGTGTTTGTGCCCCAGCCGGCTTGCTGACGTAATTAATACAACTCGATGGGGAAATGCTGCCCCCTGCTGGTTGTCTTAAAACGCAAAATAGGTTGATTGGAGACTAAATTGGGCGGCACGGTGGTCGACTGGTTAGCACGTCCGCCTCACAGTTCAGAGGTCGTGGGTTCGATCCCGGCTCCGGCCTCCCTGTGTGGAGTTTGCATGTTCTCCCCGTGCCTGCGTGGGTTTTCTCCGGGCACTCCGGTTTCCTCCCACATTCCAAAAACATGCATGGTAAGTTGATTGGATACTCTAAATTGCCCCTAGGTGTGATTGTGAGTGCGGATGTTTGTCTCTGTGTGCCCTGCGATTGGCTGGCAACCAGTTCAGGGTGTCCCCCGCCTACTGCCCAAAGACAGCTGGGATAGGCTCCAGCACGCCCCGCGACCCTTGTGAGGAGAAGCGGTACAGATAATGGATGGATGGATGGAGACTAAATTGTCTTTGAGGTTTACTCAAATGCACACACTTAGAAAATGTGATTTGGATTTGTTAACTCTTCACTGTTTACGGAAACGTGAATGTCAGGTTTATTGAAGACATTCGGTGCATTCAGTTCGTGCATGGAGGACTATAAATTGTTTGGATGCACATATGCTAGGTTCACTGAAGTTCATCTGAAGTTTATAAAAGCGTCATTCTTAGGTTCATTGAAGGCTGAATTATCTTTGATGTTGACAAAAACTCATACTTGGGTTCATTGAAGGCTCATTATTGTATTTTCAGTGAATTCACTTTAGGCGCTACGTTGTCTTTGATGTTGACAAACACCTCGTCCGTTCCCACCGCGTAACCCTGCCGCCCCCCCCTGCTGGTTGTTTTGTGTGCGTGCAGGTGCTGCAGGCTCAGCTGGACAACCTGCTGCAGGGCCAGGACGGCATCCGCAGCAGCTGCGACTTCACCGAGCAGGCCCTGAGCCACGGCGGCGAGGCCGAGGTGCTGCTGGTCAAGAAGCAGATGAGCGAGCGGCTGGCGGAGCTGGCGGCGCAAGAGCTCCCCCTGCGGCCCGGCGAGAACGATCAGCTGGACTTCCGCCTGGAGACGGAGGGCGTGAAGAAGTCCATCCACAACCTGGGCAGCGTGGTGACCACCAACGCCGTGGCGTCCGAGACGGTGGCCACCGGCGAGGGCCTGCGGCACTGCGTGGCGGGCGTGCCCACCTCCGTCACCGTCACCACCAAGGTTGATTCGCTATTTACTGTGATGCCACATAAGAGTTTAATTTCTCTCATATTTCCCCATTCAAATGAATGGAAATGCCATTAATTGATTCCAGCCTTCTCCATTTCATATGAAGGAAAATAATACTGTAATTGTATTTTTTTTAAAGTATAGTGTTAACATAATTAAATATAATGTAAAAAAAAAAAAAAAAGCGCATCATGATTTAACACTTCAAATAATTGTGTTGCTCCTTCTGGTGTGCCTGCCTTGGCCACCGGGGGGCAGTATAATACCGAAGAAGAGTCAGCACTACTAGGATTCCTGCGGCAAGATAAAAAGTCTTAAAAGGCATTGAATACAAGAATTTGAGTCTTTTAAAAAGTGTTAAAAAATGTCAACACATGATAAGTAGGCTTTTATGATTGTAAATAGTCTCATATCTCAAAATGAATTAATATTCTTTGGGAAAATACAGTGTCAACAAGTTTTTATTGCATGTTTAAATCAGTGATGCACGTAAACATTTTTCAATTATTTTTTTGGTGCTGATTGCAAATCTTCCATCCATTTTTTTTTCTCTTGTACATCCGGTTTGCATAATAATACAAATAAAATAACTTTAAATGTTAGGAATTCCTAGAGAAGGCCTTCCAGGGGAGAATTGAATTCCCACACCCCGGTTCTTGTAATGTTTGCAGGTGATGTTGTGTTCAAATGAAATTCTGATGAGTATTTACTACACCAAATAGGAAGTACAAAAACTATGATGCGGTAGAAACCGCAGCGCTGGGTTGTCTCCTTTGGATTTATGCTAATATTAAGCTAGCTGGGGCCTTGTCAACGCAATTTGGTTTGGGTCTTTTAAACACACAACATGTCATTATGTTTGGTTCAATTTTACCATCGACTTCAATCAGGCATAAAATACAATCATCTGCAAATAGTGAGCCGCGAATATTCTCGGGGGCGGTATGTCATTCCTTTGTCTCTGTAAAGCGCGACGGGTTTGCCTCGGCTCTCGGGCGTGCTCTCCGAATCCACTCACATTTGCTTTTTTTTTTTTCCCAAGGACAAAGACGGCGGGCTTTGCAAGATGGGCAACGCCGTCCTGACGGCGGAGATCTTGGCGTCCGACGGCAGCAAAGGCGACGGCGAGATCCTGGACAACAAGAACGGCACGTACGAGTACCTGTTCACCGCCCCCAAAGAGGGCACCTTCACGTTGTCCCTGCGCCTGTACGAGGAGCATATCAAAGGCAGCCCCTTCAGGACCAAGGCCAGCAAGTCGGCGGACGCTTCGGCGGCGTCCGACGGCGTCAAGAAAAGGCTCAAGTCGCCGGGCAGCGGCGGGCACGTCAAGCAGAGGGCCATCAAGAGGCCCGCCAGCATGTACAGCACCGGGAGAAGGAAAGAGAACCCCATCGAGGACGACCTCATCTTCAGAATCGGTAAGGATCAAAGGCAATTCGGAGTCTTGGTTCTTTTTCATGAACGCCAAGGACGATCGAGCGTCTGTAATGAACACAATTTGGGCTTTTTGTAAAAATCAAAGACACTTTAGAGCAGGGATGGGCAACAAAAATGCTGGAGGGGGCCTCAAAGGACCACGCACTTCATAACCAGATATTTGACAAAAATTTGAAATATGTGCAAAATACAGTACATGCTAAAAATATATTTCATTTTATACTACATTTCTAATTGCATGTATAAAAATATCTACTACAAAGGGTTTGAAGCAAACAACAGAATAACCACATGCTGTGATTTTTTTTTTTTCCCAGTGCAAAAAGCTCTCGTGCATAAAAAAATATAATTCAAGGACGGCACAAAACTGCTGAACAGCAAACCAACGTAGTGCAAAGGACTCATTCCGTCAACATTAGAGACTGTTTAGAGTGGATGAGGCAAACTTGAAAAACTTCAATTGTCATTGTCAATGAAGACTATAATGTTAGCGTGGTTTCTATTTCCCAATGTGCAGGCACCAAAGGGCGCAACAAAGGCGAGTTCACCAATCTGCAGGGCGTGTCCACATCTGCGGGAAAAGTGCTCATCGCAGACAGCAACAACCAGTGTGTGCAGGTGCACAAGCTACAACTTTTTAGTGTCAATTTCTATTTCAAGCTCGAATCGTTTCTTTTTTTCATAATAGTACAGCTGAATTCTGAGTGTATGTATTCTATTTTTTTCAGAGTGAATTCAGATTTTTTTTTCTCCATAATATTCATTTACATTTATCCTCCATTAAGACTTTGCTGATGTTTTTCACATAAATTACAATTTTTTCACTGCAATATTTTAGCATTGTTTTCTTAACATTCAACATTATTTTCCTGAAATATTTTTTTTTGGGGGGGGGGCGGGGGGGGACAAAACTTTTCTCATAATTTACACTTTTCTCATAATTTACACTTTTCCACCTTTTTTCTTGTAAATAATACTTTTGTCAAAACTTTAAATTTTTTTGTTCTTGTAATGTTTTGACTTTAATATCATAAAATTACATAAATTCTACTTTTATCCACACAACATTTAAAATTTTCCTCATATGAAAATGCTAAATTTGTTCTCGTACATAATCATTTTTATGCCTGTAATATTTCAACATTTGTCTTGTGGAGAATGCTCACTGGAGCGTTTTTTTTTCTTCTTTTTTTTTCCTCCTTACAGATTTTCTCCAACGAGGGTCTGTTCCGGAGTCGCTTCGGGGTCCGGGGCAGGACCCCCGGTCAGCTGCAGCGGCCCACGGGCGTGGCCGTCCACCCCAGCAGCGACATCATCATCGCTGACTACGACAACAAGTGGGTCAGCATCTTCTCCAGCGACGGCAAGTTTAAGGTGAGCCGGGCAACGTTTGACCTGCACGTGGTTAGAAAAAAAAATTCATCTGTAATGTCAGTGGTTGACATTTGCGGATTTTTTTTTGGGGGGGGGGGGGGGGAGGCTATCCCCTATTATGCACTGAAAAACTCACCTATTAATTTTTGTGTTCAGGCCAAAGCAATGAAAGCATGACTTTGGTGTAATTTTATTGCATCTTGTTGACAAATAACTTTTTTGCGATCACTTGAGGAGCTTCATTTAGACAACAGTAGTGCTTTGGTGCCATCTTGTGGACTATTGGTGCCAAGGACGTATGTTAAGGTGGAGTGTCATTTAGACAACAGCAATGCTTTGACGCTATGGTGTGGCATCTTTGTGCCCCCAAAAATATGTTGAAGTGAGTTGAGGAGCTCCATTTACAGAACAGTAGTGCTTTGGTGCCATCTTTTGGTATTTTGGTGCCAAGTGTGTTGAGGTGAGTTGAGGAAATTAATCTAGAAAACAGCAGTGCTTCGGTATGTGGCACCTTGTTGCCAAGGATCTCTGTTGAGCTGAATTGAGGAGCTTCATTTAGACAACAGTGGTGCTTTGGTGCCATCTTTATACCAAGGAAGAATGTCAATAGAGGTGGATTGAGGAACGTCAATAAGGCAAAAGTTGTGCTTTGACGCCATCTTGGTGCCATGTTGAAGTGAGCTGAGGATTTTCATTTTGACCACAGTATTGCCGATGGCATTTTGGTGCCAAGTACCGATTTTACATGTATTAAAGAACTTTGTGCTTTGGCAGCATCTTGTGGCTTCTTGTTGTCAAGGAACTATGTGAAAGTGAATAGAGGAGTTTAATTTTGCTTTGGCACCCTCTTGGTGTCAAGATGTGTATGTTGATTGGACCTGAGGTGCTTCTTTTAGACAAAAGCAGTGCTTTGGCGTTATCTTGCGTCACCTTGGTGCCAATGAGCTATGTTGAAATGAGTCGAGGGGTTTCATTTTGACAAAATTTGAGCTTTGCTTTGCTTGTGGCATCTAGAGGCACTTTAAAGCCTTTTTGCAAATTATTTGTGGATTTTTGCTATTTGTGACGGGGCTCGGGCCATACCGCCAATCAATAGTCTGGATTGACAGTATTTCTCTTTTTTTTTTTTTTTTTTTTTTTTTTCTGTCGTAGAACAAGATCGGCTCGGGCAAGCTGATGGGTCCCAAGGGCGTGACGGTGGACCGGAACGGTCACGTGATCGTGGTGGACAACAAGGCCTGCTGCGTTTTCATTTTCCAGCTCAACGGCAAGATGGTCACCAAGTTTGGTAACCGCGGCAACGGCGACAGGCAGTTTGCAGGTGACGGCAAACATCAAAGATAATTTTGTAAGGTCATTAGGACAATTTTTGTCAAGTTTTGACTTGTCCAGTGAGATGCCTTTGAACTGCTTTATTCAACTTTTTTTTAACATTTTTTTATTTTATTTTATTTTTTTTACTTTCCTCCCCGTTCAGGGCCTCACTTTGCTGCCGTCAACAACAACAATGAAATCATCATAACAGATTTTCACAACCACTCCGTCAAGGTACGGCGCGTTTCGGCACCGCCCCGAACGTTCGTTCGATCGGGACTGACTCGTGGGCAAACGCGCCGCAGGTGTTCAACACGGAGGGCGAGTTCCTGTTGAAGTTCGGCTCCAACGGCGAAGGCAACGGTCAGTTCAACGCCCCCACGGGGGTGGCCGTGGATGTCAACGGGAACATCATCGTGGCGGACTGGGGGAACAGCAGGATACAGGTCTGTGCACGTCAGGCTTAGCATGCAAGCGTGATATGGCGCTGTTCTCGTGACATTTTTCATGCCCGTCCTTCCTGTCAAATTGATCCTTTCTACTTAGGAAATTAATTGGTTCCGGAAGAAATTTCTGAAGTGGAAAATGTTGTAAGTCGAGACGCGTTTTCCATGTAAATGCCCTAATCCGTTCCAAGACCCCCAATATTCAGACATAAATGTTTTATAAAGCATAGAAATGCATCAAAATATGTAACAAATACATGTTACAATTAGATTATTGCACAATAAATGAGAGTTGTGCATAATGTAAAAAAAACAAAGAAGAAAAATGATGGTCGTTTACCTTTTAATCGCCGTCCTCGTCGCTTTTCGCCCTCATTGGTTCATGTTCTCTGGCGGAAGTGGTTTTTGCCTGGCGTTTTGTAAACAACTCATTTAATAACGTGGCGACTGTCGATACATTACGGTCATATTCTTTGCCGAGATCAACCAAACGCAACCCTTTTTCTAACTTTGCTATTATCTCTTGCTTTGTTTGTATGGACAAAAAAAACCCGATTTTTTTTTTCCCCTTTTTTTTCTTTTCCTCGTTTCTAATTCACGTCAAACTATCGGAACACCTCATGGCCCGAGGGCCGAACGACGAGGACGCTGCATAGACATATCCATCACATATCTATCTGCACACATAGACACATACGGTAAAGGTCCCTCTTAGCCAATGGGATTCCGGGAAGATGCTAGGCTAGCCAATGGCAGAGCAGCTATGAGTATGTTGCGTTCAGGAAACGCCGGAGCTACGAGTAGCAGCCCATACTGTATTTTTTTACCTTTCGCATCTTGTCATTTCTTTCGGAACAAGAGGCAATATTTTCCTGTTGAGGCGTTTTGTGTTGTTTTGTGTCAGGTGTTCGACGGCAGCGGCTCCTTCCTGTCCTACATCAACACGTCTGCCGACCCGCTCTACGGCCCTCAAGGTCTGGCGCTCACTTCGGACGGACACGTGGTGGTCGCCGACTCGGGAAACCACTGCTTCAAAGTCTACCGCTACTTGCAGTAGCAACGCACATGCACTGTCCACTTTAACTATTACACACACACACACGCGCGCGCGAGCGTGTGTGTACACTCAAGTAAGGAGCAGGTTTGCACTCATCCTTCACCTGTTGTGTGCCATTTGTGCCACTGGGACTGCCTGTTTATTTTTATTTTTTTGTGCTTTTAGGAGTCACTTCAAACCAACGTAAACGTTGCATCACAGCTATACTGAAAACAACAGTGACAATAATTGCAGTAATAAAAAAAATAAATAAAAAAAACATAGTGAAGGATATTCAAATTTTGTCTAATTACTTAAAAAGTATTGTACAAAGGAGTATAGGTGCCACGGTGAAAAGAAAAAAAATGAATTAGGGGAAAAAAAAAATCATAGTCAAATGAAAATTAAGACATCACGAGAATATTTGTTGCAAGTTATGTCATATTCAGAACGAAATATGTTATGAGGACAAAATGAGAATAAAACGGCAATCGAAGAAAAAGTCAAAGTTGACAATATGGTTGCCATTTTTACCACATGAAAAATGTTTACGTTGCGAGAATAAAGATTGTTTTATACGGAGGATAAAAAAAAGAATGCTACAAGAATAAAGTAAGCCGTTTTTGTTTTGTTTTTTAGAAAACCTGATTTTTTTTTCCACATCATGTTTACATTTTTCTAGTAAATTATGATTTCAACTTGTCATAATGATATGGCTTTATTCTTGTAAAATTAAGATTTTTTATTGTCCTATTCAAACTTTTTTTCTCTAAATAAATTACGATTTTATCCCTGTAATATTTCTATTTTTCTTCTCTTAAAATGTCAGGTTTTTTTCCCCTCTTCATACTACAGCTTTATTTATACTTGTATCGTGGTGACTTTTTGCTTGTACTATTCCAACTTTTCCTCCATAAAATATATATATTTTTTCTATTAATATGACTATTCTCGAAAAATTCTGACATTTTCTTTTAACATAACGATTTTAGTCACATCATATTAAAACTTTTGTTCTCAGAAAATAGAGATTGTGAAAAAATTGTTAAAATGTTACAACTCTTTTCAAGTAACATTTTTTACAAGTTTTTACCATAGAATTCTAACATTTTCCGCATAAATTCCAACTTTTCTCACGTAAAAATAACTCTAAAAATCCTCTAAATTTTTTTCTTTATTCTCATGTAACGTTTCTTGCAGTTATTTTTAAAAAAAATCAATATAATAAAATTAATATAGTATATTACGGTAGATTTTGTTTTGATTTTACCCATTTGTTAAACTACAACTTTATTCTCATCATAATATTTGTTTTTTTTTTCCTTTTCAGCGTGGCCTGAGTACTCCTAGGTCACATTGCACTGCGTAACGCTGTAGCAGGGAAGGTCTCGCTATATTTCTTCCAATAATGCTCTCAAGTTCTAACTGAAATATGTGTAACTCAAAAACACGTGCATGTCCACGACATACGGTACGATACAATAACGCTAAACATACGCATGGCTTTAATCAGCGTCAATGTCGCGTGTCACCGATTGGTGGGGGGAACTAACCCACATGCTACAGAGTCACCAAGTGCAATCTGTGTGTTGTGACGCCTGACATCTTCGAAAAAAAACAAAAACATTTTACTACAACTACTTACTAACAAAGTAAAAGCAAATCAATTGTTTGACAGTACAGAGAATACATGGCTGCACAGTTTCTGACGAGGATTTTTTTTTCTACACATGCCTGTTAAATTATTACATTTTCCATGTTCTTGTTTATATTTCTTTTAATGTGGTATGGAATTAAAGTGCCCACTGGACAAAAAAAACCCCCAAACCTTTATGATGTCTTTCTCGTCTTCTTATTATTATTATTATAATTATTATTACATGCGGTGTGTTAGTCTTTACAATGTGACAAATTTCAGTTTTATAAAAAAGTTATTGACATTAAAACCTATTGCAGCAATTTTAAATATTTTAAATGAATATATTTTTCCCTGTAATATTAAAACTATTGTAAAATGAATGTTGTATATTTTTTTCTCATACTACAACTTCATTCTTATTTGCTACATTTTTTTAAATTTACAACTTGGCTGACTTTCTTCCCCGTAAATTCGATATTATCCTTAGTAATATTTTCAACTTCAGAGATGGGGAAATTCAGGTCCAGAATGTAAAAAGCCTGCCACAGTTTGTCTTGAGCCATAGATGCTTCTAATCAACTCAGCTCGTTTACCTGCCGGTTGAGTAGAAGCACCTGTGTCTCAAGACAAACTGTGGCAAGTTTTTACTTTCTGGACCTGTAGTTCCCATCTCTGTTCAACTTTTTTTCCTTGTAAAATTTGGTTTATTTTTTTTTCTCATAAAGTTACATTTCTCATATGATTACAACTTCATTATCTCATGACAATTCATTTTTTTCATAAAATTACTTTGTTTTTGTTTTGACATCAACTTTCTCCTAATCACAAGCAAGCCAATCTTGTTGTACTCTGGGCACAATGACAATAAAGGTATTTGTATGCGTGTTATGAATTTATTCTGGTAAAATGATTACTTTTTACTGTAATGCAATTGTATTATTGTCAGATTTCAAGTTTTCTCTTGTAAAACCCCTTCCTTGAATTTATTACAATTTCTTTTAAGAGTTTTGTTTATGACGGCTTTGTTATTGTATGATTGCACTTTTTCTTGTCAATATGATAACTTTATTCTTGTAAAATGAAAATTTTCCCACCCCATTATACAAGGACTTTGCAATATGACCTAAAAAAACTTATTTTATTTTATTTCAGCGATTTAATTGCAGCAATTTTAAGCATGTCCTAAATGGACTAATTATTCAAGAAAACTACCTGTAGATATGTGACTAGAGGTTCTAGTCCTATTTAGCCGATAGAGTGCAGTAGAACTCGGTTAAAGTGAAGGTGCCTTCGCTGTAATAGTAAAGCATTATAACCCAAACAACAAATGGTCCTTTTAAAGGATTTTGACCATACAAACATGAATCAGAGGAGTACAAGTTATCCTTTATCAACCTTGTCTGATGGAAAGCTACAAATACCAACATAACATTTCTTTCTGACATTTTCCAACACAAAAAAAAAAACAAGCGTACACTCATGCAGCATCGTAGTTTCCAGGTTGCACTTGAATGCGACCAGGTAGTGAGGTCACTTGACAGACTTCCGCGGGAAATTCAGAAGCGTCTCGACACTCGAGTCCATTTGGAGTTAAACAAAACAAAAAAGGACAAATATCACATACAAAAAAACGGTTTAACGTCGATTTCCCACGCATATTAGCAATAGCGGACTTTTCCAGCCTGCCTGCTCATCAAAATGGTAAACGAGTTTGTTGTTGTTTTTTGTAATAGGGTTTAGACGAGTATCGAGCTGGAAGTGACGTACTAAAGGTTAATTTTACTCCATATTCCTCCATATGTACTTTAAGGACATTATCGAACTCTTAAAGTCATTTACTATGTATTTGTACTTTAAGTATGTCAACTTTTCTGAAAAATTGTCGCTGTATGGGGAGCTACCGTAAATGGATGCCGCCTGTCGCAACGCAGCGTCGTCTCAATACCGAAATTCATTTGACGTTTCGAGTGCATGAATTGTCATTTACAAGATTAAAATGTTTTTAATTTAAAGTTAACACATACTTTTAAATTTAATTTAGAGTTAAAACGAGTGTTACATTAGTACACTTTTGCCCAAGGTTTAACTTTAATTAAATGTAGTAGCTTGAAGTTTTCACAATTTTGCTACTTCTTCTCAGCCACTATAGTACGAAGTTAATAATAAATAATGTGTATTATTTGTGATGTGGTAATTTTTATTATAATCATTGTGTTTCAGTCCAAAAAGAAAGGACTAAGTTTGGAGGAGAAGAGAAGTCGCATGATGGAGATTTTCTTTGAAACCGTGAGTAATATTTGGTGATTTAAACAAAAACAATTATAAAAGTAATGTTTGCTGTCTTTTGTGTGATGCACAATAAATCTGTTTTTTTTTTTGTAGAAGGATGTATTTCAGCTGAAAGACATCGAGAAGATTGCCCCTAAAACAAAGGGAATAAGTAAGTTATAATCCACAATCATTTAAAAAAAAGAACCAGTTAATAATCTTGAATATGTCGCAAGTGACAATCATGTGTATAACAGCTCGTCAGTCGGCTGCCAGTGTGACGTGTATCTTCAATCAGGTTGCTGTCGAAACTGAAACAGGGATCTGCTAGTGGCACAATTATACCCATGCTTTACTAGTTTATGGTTTAAAGGAGTAAAAGTAAACAGGATTCCACCAGAGGGTACGTTTATATCCAGATGGTTTTCTGCCTCAATGGGTTGCAGCTGAAACACTAATTTAGTAGGATTCCGCCAACAGAGGAGATCATTACATTAAGGCCTAACTAGTTTTCTACCTAAGTAGATTTCTGTAAGATACACTAGTAATGTAGGGTAGCTAGATTTCCATCATTCTAGGGCTCGGTTATATAACCAGGCCCAACTAAACCCATGTACCTAAAATGTAGGGGGTGCTACAAAAAAAACGATTTGAATCGGAATATCGCTTTTGAGTTGAAAGATGTGAGTGAATCGAATCGTCCTGCTTTAATATTTACAGTCAATAAATCATATCGGAACCCCTTGTATCGAAATATGTATAGAATCGTATTGGAGAGATGCACATGGTGGATAGATAGATGGATAGATAGATAGATAGATAGATAGATAGATAGATAGATAGATAGATAGATAGATAGATATTGTACCAGCCTTGTAAAAGCATTAAAAAAAAATGTTAAGAGTTATTAGTGCCCTCCTTTTTACGAGTGAGCCTGAGGCTCTCTTAGACGTCGGTGCTGCACCGTGTAGAGAAACGACAGCTCTCTAGTGTGTAAAAGCGTCGATACTTCAACAATAACAATGTAGATGGTCGGGCTGGGCCCTGATTAAAAGCACATGTTTTTGAGCCCCTTACTCGGGCATGATGTTGTTACTTAATGACGACAGGGAAAGGGGGGTGTTTCCTGCAAATCCTTCCATGTTTTACCTAATGTACGACTGCTAGTATAGCCCTGAACAGAAAGCTGCCATCATTTTTTTTTTTTTTTTTCTTTTTCTAAAGTGTCACATTTCAGATGTCATTCTGGCCGGGCTACATTCTCTCCAAGCGCCTGACAAGGCCGCAGATGTTTTTGCTTTGTTGACGATAGAGAGGCAGACACATTAAAAGAATAAAGAAACAATCTATTTCGACTGCAGTCGAATGCAACACAATCCGATTTTCCCATAGGAAATAACGTAAATGGAGATCGTCAGAAAAAGAAAGGATTTATTCATCTCTTCCGGGATAAGTCAAGGGATAAGTTCCTTCCTTTTTAGTGATGCCGATGAACCAAATCAGTGGCTCTTCAATATTTTACAAAAAAAAACTACTGAGCTCTCCAAGTACCACCATGACAGCCATCATTAAAATATAATATTGGGGTAGGCCTAACTATCCAACAAGGCAGAGGTTTTGTTTAACATTATTTCAATGCGTTGTAATATTATTCACATTTTGACCATTTACACTGCGCTTAAATATAGGAAACCAGAATTCAGAACGTCTTGAACAGTCATTCGAGTGTAAAAAAAAAAAAAAAAAAAAAAAAAGGCTTTGATAATATGCTGACGTGTGCTTACTTTGCAGAACGTTCTGTTTATGTTCTTATAACGGCAAGTTTCTTAGAAAAGAAAAAAGCCTAACATGCCTAAGTGATTGCCTCGTATTTCGCTGCCATGCAAGCTAATACTCGATAGCCGGGTTTGGAAGAAAGCACAACGTCGAGTTATGTTGTGTTTGTGACATCTTTTCAGCGCCCATGACGGTGAAGGAGGTGCTGCAGAGCCTGGTGGACGACAACATGGTGGACTGTGAGCGTGTGGGCACGTCCAACTACTACTGGGCTTTCCCCAGCAAAGCTCTGCACGCGCGCGAGCTCAAACTGGAGGAGCTGAACAAGCAGGTGAGCGCACTTTGAAACAATATGTCATGAATAAAATAACTTCTTTTTGTGTCACTTAACGCTTACAACATTTAAAGATATGAATTATAGGCAGAACATTTACCATTTTAGAATACTTTGTTCTTTAACAAAAATGGCCGATTATTTTATTTATTTATTTGTTTATTTTTTCTTTTTTTTAGGGGCCAGGGGTGAATGTTTGCATGTCATGATTGTTTTATGTTGCAATGTGTTTGATAAATAATTACACAAATTTTTGTCGATTTTCAAAGTGCTAATATTAGCCAATCGATTAATCGGTTGGGTAAACAGGATTGCACCAGTGGAAGGCGCAGTTGAATGCAGGCTTACAGTAATCTAGTTTACTCCCTAAATGCATTGCTACTGAAGTTTATTAATGATAACACTTGTATTTATTTCACAGTCCAGTGTTTTTTAAAATTGTAGTTTTTTTATCGTATTTTCCCAAGCTGCAATCTAGTTCTAATGCGAGAGTGTCTCCACTCAAAGGTGTCGGAGGCAAAGCAGCGCCAAATTTCCCTTCAGGACGCCATTGGAAAAGCCAAAGAAGGACGCCAGGATACGGTAAGAAAACATGTTTGTTAGCATATAAGACATGGCCGTATGTTTACAAGATGGATGACTGTGATTGTGTGTGCGTGCACGTGCGTGTGTGCGCGCGTAGAAAGAGAGAAGCGCCATGTCGAAGGAGCTCCAGGCTCTGAAAGACGAGCGAGCTCAGCTGCAGACTGAGTTGGACAAGTACAAGGAGTGTGACCCACAAGTTGTCGGACAGATGAGTGAGTACTCGTGACTAGCCCGGCCAATTTAATCGGCTAATGTTAGCTATTTTGAATCCTGCAAAAATCAAACGATTTATTTTATCTGATTTAATATTTGAGAGGGTTTCATTTTGGGCCAGTTTTTGCCAATTTTTTTATTTTTTCCACATTACAGTACAAGACAAAGATAATAACATTCAAACAAATGAGGGAGGTGTCTATTTGTTGTAAGTGGACGATACGCCTGATAATTAATCAGTACAGCGTCTATTATCGGTATGGTCAATATTGGAGGAAATACAGTAATGAACTGACATAACATGTCCTACCCATAGTTTTCCTGATGGGGTTTCGTTTAAGGGAGGTGTTTGTTTATTTTAGGCGGATAATTGCCTCACCCAGTGACTAATGGCATCTAATAGAGGGATATTAGAAAAAAAACATTCGCTACTGTCTATCAGTGAACTGCAAGAATTATTTTAGGTACGCGTATTTTTCCTGATCGGGTATCCGTTTGAGAGAGGTGTTTATTTTTTACAATTGGATGACACACACTCTAAGGACATGACATGGATTTAAGGGTTGGCTAACTTTTGAGGAAATATGACAATAAACTGCGATAATTACACGAATAAACCATTTTCTACCTGCCAGCGCATCAATCTTTAGGTAGGCGTTTATTTTTGAAGTGACTCATCGAGGCACGGCATCGGGCTGGTCGATTTGAGGAAATGCCCTTAATAATTTTCAGATGATCACACTTCCTACATACTTTTTTCTTCCTGACGGGTCATTGATTCGAGGGATGCGTTTCTTTTTCCCAAATGAATGACAAAACCGGTGACTAATCGGGGTAAGGCATCTATTTGAAGGTGACTCGTTTTCATGTCACGTACATGTACGCAACCTACTATTAAGCGTGAATTACACAGCGTGTCGCAGACACGGGTGAGAGAACATAATGTTCACCTCGCCTGACTGACAGACTTAAATGATCCAAATTCCACAAAGCTATTAGAGAAAGCGCTGGTGCACTAAAAATAGATTTACTCATGTTATGGAGTTTCTGATCATCACTTAGATGAGACATAAACAGCCGTGAAAGCGAAATTACCAACCACCTTAACTACAACTGTTCAAAATGGCCGCCATGGACGACAATCATATAAACAGTTGCGCTTTTTTTTTTGTTTTGTTTTTTTGCCACTTTTCTACTTAAGGTTTGTTGAACTTTGTAGTTCTTGGAATTTGTAGTTCCTGGGACTAAAAACAGACATACTCGGATTAGGAATGCAAAGCGGTAGAAAATTTTCGGAAAATTGCGTAACTTTTTCTGTATATTCCCATTGGAAAATGGAAAATTTTGCAAATATTCCAAATTGGAAACTTTTCATGGTAATTATGAAAATTAACTGGGATTTGGGGTATACTATTCAAGCATACGATAAGTATAGACAAGCAACACATTTTGTTTTGTCATAAGCAGACGCCCACGCAATAGCTTGCGTTGCCCACATTTTTTGTTTTACTCAGGATTATGGTCAAATGCATTTTCTCATCATATTTAAATTCCCTATCAAGAGGCAAAGATCGATTTAAAAAAATAAATAAATGATGATAATAAAATAGATAAATTCATGCTTTATTCCTGCTCTTTCCTCATAAATTCTTGTTAATTGTTAAATGGAAAATTCTATACATAAGCCATAATGATAACATTTAAAAACATTTTTCCTCAAAATCTGTTTCAAAAAACAAAAAAACATTCCATGTACTTATTTTGAATGTCAAGCATAGTTCCTGAAGTCTCACACATTAAGTTCCTAGTTGCAGGGTAAAGTTCTTGTGATCTGCCAATTAAACAATTAAATATATTTAAAAAAAAATATATATATATATATATATATAAATATGATCTAAAAAATGTATAATAATTACCGGTAGTAGTAACCACATCTGTATTTTTATTAATTTGATTTTGCTGCAATGCATTCAATTAAAATAAATATGTAAGTTCAAACAAAATGTACAATGACAGCCTTCCATGAATTTCATAATGTAAACTTATTATTATTATTACTTATTAGCCATCGACTGCCTAGTTCCTCTGTCATCATCAGTAATCCACTAGCCAGTTTGCCGTTCTCGTTTTGCAGGGAAGTCAAACGTTGTGGCCAAAGAAGCTGTTTCCAGGTGGACAGGTGAGTCATTTTCCGGCACACCCTGCTTGCAATTTCAAGGGAGCACAAATGCTCCTTGTGAAACAATTGATCTCTCTCTCTCTCTCTCTCTCTCTCTCCCCCTCTCGCTCGCTCTCTCTGTCTCCTTCTCCCCCTCTCCTCACGTGTAACCATGGTGACCGTCGACTATTTTCGTCAAAATGCTTCCAGCTCGGTCTGCTTGACCAAGCTGGAAGGCACACAGTGTGGAAGTGAACAAAAACAAAACAGGAAGTGAAAGGTGGAGAAAATGTGGACGCTGCACTGAATGGAATGATACATGCGTATCTAGAAAAAATAAAATAAAAAATTTGCGACATACATCTCCTATTTAAATTTTTTTCAAGAATATGTTCCCATCGTGCCCAATAGTTGAAAGAGGGCATTCTGATGAATATTGCGTTTGTGGAATAAGTGTTAATCCACTCATTTTTAGCCCTCTCTGGGGGCGGCCATTTTGTCTTCTGTCGACTGAAAATGACATCACAACTGCTCACAACGATCAATCACGGCTGACTTGTTTTCTGAATCTGAACCGTGACTATACCCAGGCCCCACCTTAATGCTGTCTAAAAGGGTTGCTGTCAAACCTGAAACAGGAAGTAAATGGGATTCCAATAGTGGAGGTTACAATTTTATCCAGACCTAAAACGTTTGCCGTCCAAACAAGCTGAAACCGAAAGTAAACAGGACTTCAGCAGCGGTCGACACAATTACACCCAGGCCCGACTCGGTCGCTTAAATGGGTCTATAGAAACTGAAACAGGAAGGCACAATCTCATCCAGATCCAACTAGTTTGTTGCCTAAACAGGTTGCCGAATTAGCTGAAATGGAAAGTAAACTGATTCCACCATGCCGAGTTAAATTAGAGCCTGGCCCAACAAGTTGGCGCTTTCTTCCTGCCTCCACCGAATCCTCGCTTTCCAGTCCGAAAAACGTTAACGCCTCCACCCCCCGACCAGGCGTGCCAGTAACACCACCGGCGTCCGGCGTGGGCATTTTATTTATTTGTTGATTTTGTGTTTCCAGATAATGTTTTCGCGATCAAGTCGTGGACCAAGAAGAAGTTTGCGTTTGATGACAGCCGCATCGACAAAGCCTTCGGGATCCCCGAGGACTTCGATTACATGGACTGACCGACTCTCGCTTCTCCGATTTTAAGGTCGCAAGTCTTGCGCCGCCAGACGGCTCTCATCAGACCCTTTGACCAAAGAGACGAAACAATTAGCGAGTTCGAAAACCATTTTGCCTTATTTATTTTTTTCCCCTTTGTTATCACGTGGTTCCTTTTAGTTCCTGTTTGACAATACAAATGTTTCTCCATTTTCGACGCCAGGCCCGTACAAGCAGCGTCTCTGTACGAGCCAATAAAATGGGAACAATTCTGTCGCGGCACGTCAGCGGTGACTCGTCGCGTCTTCTGCAAAACGAGAAGCAGAGCCGCGCTGTTTAACTTGATGAGCTCAGCGAGTCCCCGCATGTACGCCGACATTCTGTTTTGCCACCGCTTGTCGTAGAAGACGTCACTTTTCGTTTTGCTCTCTGACTGCACGCCGCTCGCGTTTGTTTGTTTCGTTGAAAATGTGCCGCCCCCGCGAAGTAGCGCGAGAGAGAGAAAGGGGGGGGGGGGAAAATGTCAATAAATGCCTGAGTGCAGGTTTGTTTGGACACACCCACCCGCGGCGTAACATCACTCGTGTGTGTACTTGCCCAACCTGTCTTCGGCACCAATCATCAGTTATTATGTAATTTAGCAGATGAGGAATGTGTCCCACTTTTTCACAGCAAATACTCGAAACTGTTTCCTTCCATTTGGGGATCCTCGGGGAAATTTCGATAGTACAGCGTGCTCGGTCCAGGGGCCGCTTAGCTATAGGCCAGAAATGTTTCCAAGGATTGCCCCCCCATAATCCACATGCCAGTTAAACATAACTTGAATGTGTTTCTCTCAAATGTGTGAAAAAGTGTCATCAACAGGTGCATGGACTGGAAGAGTCACAGAAAGGCCCTGAAGTGGAAATTAGAAATCTATTGGTTGATTCATCCATCAATGAACATCTTTTTGTGGATATTGCTATTCGGCTTATTAGAGAAGAGCAAGTGGAATGATGCAAAATCATATTGGTGCAAAATGTTCATTGATATCGAATGACATGGACTGATATTGGTGAAAAATGTTATTGAGTGACATGGAATGAGGTGAATGGATTTTGGTCAAAAAATGATTGATATTGAATGAGTGGAATTCTTTTAGTGAAACTATGCAATTGTTGGTGAAAAATTTGGAATTCTTTCAATGTGGGAATTTCTGAAATGTTGAATAACCTTCCCAAGAGAGCTATGAACATTTAGAATTTTGAATGACGACAATGTGGATCTGTTATGACGAATGTGCCGTTGGGAAGCAATTGTCAATTTTAGGGCGAAAATGTGTAACTGTGGGAAAACATTATTTCCCTTTTTTTTTTTTTTTTTTTTTTTTTAATGAGAAAAATAATACCCCGAATGGCGTGACACGCAATTTGCATGACCATGTACCATTTCTCGCTTTCACTTTTGTCCGACCACGTAGCCAACCTGTCAGCAAAGTCGTCTAGCGTGCGCATGCGCGTGAGAGAACCGTGGAAGAAGGGAGGGAGGGGAACGAGGGAGGGCCCGAGTGCTCGCCGGGGGGAGGAGGCGGGGAGGTGGCTGCTGCTGTTGCTGTTGCTGCTGTGGCCCGAGACAACGAAGGAAGCACCTACCTACCGAGCGAGCGAGTGCGGCGGCGGTGTGGCGAAACACAAGGCATGGCGGGGCCGCAGGACTTCCAGCAGGGCAGCTACTGTCACCGGAAGACGTGGCTCAACGTACTACTAGGAATATTGCATTTAGTTTTACCCTGCGTGCAGCACGGAGGAGCTCAGAGACAAGGTTCGTCCTAAAATAACAAAAACAAACATTTTTTTTTTCCTCTCCCGTAACGTCAAGTTAGCCAGACGTTCATTTGACAGCACTCTCGAATGGGGCTTTAATAGCCCATCTGTCGCGTTATTTACACCCACGCACTCCTTAATTTGTTCTTCGACACCAATCTGTCCGAGTAGTTTCTAAGGCAAACGTGACACTAAGGTTGGTTTATTTGTGTGAGCAAGTTGGCTTAGCCGCCGTGCTAACGCTTCCTGCTAACTAGCGAGCCTTTGTCAAAGCGATGCCAAGTCATGTCGCCCTTCTCGTTTGTTTATGTGCTCACTATCAACTACGAGCTGCTTTCATTAACGCCGATACACGTGTCCGACGCTGCTAAATAAACTGGCCAACTTACTTCTCGTCTAATGTGTTGTTTTTCTTGCCCATTCAAAAGCTCTGAGTCAAATGGCCACCAGCGTGGTTGAGGTCTGGCAGCCGGAGGATGCAGACACGCTTGTACCGCTGCAGGTAATTGCCACTGCTTATTTATGCACGTGTGTAAATATTGTTTTTCAGAAGTATTTTACTCTTTCATTTATTATTTAATTTTACCCCAAAAAGAGCTGCAATCGGGAGCACGTGCGTGACATCCATTGTTTGGCTTCTTAGTGCACATGTGCACGTCCCCCCCCCCCCCCCCCCCCGCCTTTCTCTTTTGTCCGCGTACTCCATTGACGATTATTTGCAATTTGACTTTTGAATCCACTTTATGCATTTGTAAATTATGCATATGTCAAATTTTTGCCATGCAAACGGAGCTTAGTGCCCCCCTCCACCATGCGGCTTCCCCCCATGTTGCAGTCTCCACTCCAGTATGGAGGTACAAGTGGCTGCACATGGAGGCTGGCGACCCCACGACACTTTGCAACGCTCCTGTTATACTCGCCCACCACAATATAGGAACACGTGCACACACCAGTTTGATTGTCAACCACTGACAGAGTTTAGTAATTTTATTATTGTAGTTACTGCATCGTTCTGAGATGTATGTATATGTATGTATGTATATATATATATATATATGTACGTAAATATGTGTAAAATTAGGTTTGTGTTAAAAAATATTAGCAGTGATAACTGTACAAAACTGTTCCGCATCATGATGCTTTTATGGTCCATTCATTATTTATCAATGTTTGATTTGTTAGAATAGAATCTAATTTTGTCAATCGGAACAATAAAAATCAGTTATGAATATCAGGCATTACATTATTGCCACACGCGTGTATGTTTCTTAAACTTCTTGGTTAAATATTTGAATTATTACTATTTTTTTGTGTTTTTTGGTGGTTATTAACTTTAAATGAATGGTAGTTGAAAGTATAAATTCAAAAAGAATTGAGATGAAAAATTTGCTTGGTTAAATATTTAAATGTCACCTACATTATTTGTATTGTATTTTAATTAAATGATGCATGTATAATTTAAACTTTTTATTTTTAATGGTTAAGAGATGAGAACCACTTTTTTTTTTTTTTTAATTCCGTTTTTCATTTGAAACACGTCTTAGTGTCATGATGTGCACGTAATAACCGCGATAATAAACAGACAGTAAAAGGATCTCAGTCAGAAATGAGCTTTATCACCATTTGCTTAAATGAAATCTCATTAGGTTGTGCACTTAAGATTTTGGCCTCACCCTGCAGCAATGAAATTTTCTGTGTGAGCGAGCGATTACGTAAGCGCACTTTAACCAATAACTACCGGTGAGGTTGCCAGCTGACTGTCATGCTACCTGAGGGGGTGTGGAAATGGGGGTGTGTGGGTGTGTGTCTCTCATTTGAGACCTGCATTGATACAACCAATGGAGTTAAACATGTGATCTGTGACAAGATTTCCCCAAAAAGAGAGTCAGTCAGAATGGGAAGTGTGGTTAGAATTGCTACTTCAACCTCAGTGTAGCACTTCAAGTATTTTGAAATATGGATGATGGTTTCCGGAGAAACTGAGTTGAAAAGTTCAAATGAGAGCCAAAAGTATCACTTGGTAACTTGATTCACACATTTCAGGCTACTTAGTACAATGTAGCTGCGTTGCTACATTTTTCCAGGCGGTGGACAATTAAAAATGTTAAAAAGCTAGCTAAATGAAGTCCGAACAAAGTAGTAATCCTCTCTCGCCGCTTTTTTATATGCTACGCTACGTCGCTACCTTTTTCCGGATAGCAGGTGAACTTTCTGGGGTTTTTCCTCACTTGTCGGACGATTAAAAGCGCTAAAAAAAGCTAGCATTGTGAATTGTTGACGACATAGTAATCCTCACTTCCTTACATGCTATGCTACATCGCTACGTTTTTTTTTTCAGATGTTAGTTTAACTTCCGCTTACACATTGTGTGACAGTTAAGAATCTTAAAAAGATAATAACAGGGAGTCCTAATGCCTTAATTGTCCTGCCTCGCCACTTCCTTTTATGCTAGGCTACCTTGCTACACGTGTTTTGAGACGTCTGCTTGACTTCTTTTTACGTTAGTATGACAGTGAGCAGTGGTAAAATGTTATTTAAAACATATTTTGTACAATTACGAAATGTTATATGCAGGCGACATTTCAAGCAAAATATGTTCGATTTTAGGACTGCCATTGTATTTCCTCAATTGTCAATGGTGGAGTATTTTTGTGCGTCTTCAGCTTATTTGCCGCAAAACAGGCAGCAACAACGCGTGTCATTGTTGTTGCTCCATCAGCTGCTGTTGTGCCTACTTAATCCATTAGGAGTGACAAAACAATTATTATTTTTTTTCCCCCTCACCATGAGGCAATCAAATACATACACATTCTATTTAGGTTTGCATCGTAGTCAATGTTCAATTTCTGACTGGATTCCGAATGTTTTGATCTGACTAAAAAACAAAAACAATCCACTGCTTTGGGTCTTGATCTTTTTAGAGACCAAGATTTCCGACACTGAGCAGTAGGGCTGCTCGATTATGGAAAAAAATATTTACTCATTCACTGCCAGACATTTTCAGACCCTTTTCTACCCTAATGGAAAATTAAAAAAAATATGTATAAATAAATTCCTGGGATTGAATGGCTGGACTGTTAAAACAGGTAAATTCATCAATGGCAGTGAATGAGTTAATCACGATTATTTTGGTAAGAATTGAAATCGTGATTATTCAAACGATCATTTATTCTTTGGTACAAAACAAGAAAATATTTAGACGTGAAAAATATGAAGTCACATTCCTTTTAAACACTAATTATGTAAGATCCTTTTGGACCAAACAAAAATGATAAAATTAGTTATTTTAAAATAATTTAAAAAAAAGGTGCAAATGTATAAATTCAACTGATTTCCTTGTGTAAACAAACACTGGAGTGCGTTGGATATAAATGCATATTATAATTTTTTACAATTATGCCAATTTTGTAATCGTGGAGTGTAATAATCGTAATTTTAATTGGGCGGCACATATGGCTCCTCAACTCCTTGATAGTCTTGCGATTTTATTGTACCCTGCACCGATTCGAGGCGCACTGTGCTGGATTGGGCAAAGCAGCCCCAGAACATAACCAAGACCGAGCCTGCTGACACTGACTGGCGCAGTTTTTCCTCCAGAATGCCAAATGTTTTGTACGTACCTAAAAATAATCACGACTGGCTATGTCTTTTGGGACTTCATCCAAATTGAAACCAATCTTTCTAACAGTAGGGCGCTTGTAAAGTAATAGTCTTGAGATTTCATAATGCCCTGCATAGGTTCAAGACACCCAGGGCCGGGTGTAACAAAGCAGCCCCAGAATGTAACCGACACAAAGCTTTCTGACACTGGGCAAAGGCTACAATTGAGCCCAGATCGCTCTGATCGGTTGCCGTGTTTAACATTTCCCTCTCGTTCGCAGGTGGAAAAGGGTCCAAGAAAAGATGGTCTTCCACTGGAGGACAGGTAGGTTTGTTTACAAGTGACGTCAACGTAAAACCACGACGTTATCCCGTGTTTCTGATTGTTCCGCAGATAGTCAGTTTAAACGTTTGGTCAGAAAAACGTGGCAGCTAGCTAGCTGACCTTAAATGCGCCCGGTCCAATCTTGTCCATCTGTAGAATCCTATCGCTTAACTGCGTGGACGTGAAATGGGAGCGAGCGAAAGAATGTCCAAACGGGTTCTTGATTCTTATTTGGCCTGTGGCGTTACTCTGCGGGGCGATGTTTTGAATGTGGAAAAGAAGGTTACAGTGTTGTTCTCGATTCGGATATCACCCTTGGGAAGACGCTCTTGAGTGATCTTTTGAATGTGTCCAAAAAAAGGGTCACTAACCCTAAAGCGGCACTTGGCCAAATAAACCAACAAACAAGTTCTTTATTCCGATTTGTTCTCTTGTAAGACCCTCTGGGATATTTTGAATAGGAAAACAACATGATGCCAAGCCAACAAGGTCTTGATTCTAATTGGACCCACAGTAAGATTGGTTTATTTGAACAGCTTTTTTTTGCATCCTCCAAACACGAAGTGGTGCGCTTTCAGTTTAGAATTCCGCTCGTGATGGGCCTTCCCCCGGATTCAGGCTACGTTGTTTATATTGGTGTTGTGAAGCAGGCGTGTGTGTGGGGGGGGCTTATGGTGGGAGTTTGGGGGCCGTGGGTAAGAGAGAGGCACAGAACAGAATTCCTGACTAATTTTAGACCTCCTTCAAAGAAAATGGAGGGGTGGTTTGTCGTTCCCAGCTGCTCACCCTGCAGAAGAAAATGCTTTTTTCCCCCCCCCTCTCTAATGAAAATATCGTCAGTTTCTGGTGGTATTTAGCATCAGAATGTATCCCCCCCGGGGAATCGTCTGGATTTTCTCATGCACTCCAAATGGGATGTATGGTATGACAAAAATCACTCATTTGAAAAGTGTACCCAACTTGAGAGAGACCCTACTTTGAAACAGTCTTGAAACCTTAAAAGACCCTGTAAAGTGGTTTCAGCGATTTGTTTCGACATACATTAAATTACTATTTTTTAAAAAAAAAAAGCATAACCCTAGTTGTTAAAATGGATAAAACCCTAATTTGAAACGCTAAACCCGGCTTGAAACCCAAACCTGTTCGAAATCTTGACGCAGGCTTGAAACTAGGTCACTGTTGAATATTTTTCGAATCGATTATTCTATCGATTATCCCATCGATTTAATTATCCGGAAAAATATTTTGCATTGGAGTGTTTTATGAAACTTTTTGTTTTCTGATTACTGTTTAATTAGCCAATTATTGTTGTTTGTTTGGTATCGTTTAGTGATTAAAAAAAATCAATTAAGAAATATCACACTTGAGGGATTCATGTTATACTCACCAAACATTTTTTTTACAACAATTTGGTTTCTTGTCATTCTTTTCAAAGTAAAAGCAGACATTTGCAAATGTCTTACTTTGATTAAAAACAAAACATAATCAGTCTGCAGTTTTAAGTTAATGGCTCTAAACAATGACTCAAATATTACAATAGCTGTCGATTAATTTGATACATGCATAGTTGTCGATTAATCGTTTTGATTGTGACTCCTCAAACCAAGGGTTGAAACCCTACTTTGAAACACGCACTGTATCTTGAAACCCTAATTTGAAACACTAACCCGCACTTGAAACTCTTCATTCAGAACTCATTTTGAATGAATCGGAGCAGCTTCAAAATATTCAAAAATTCCTGTAAACGCGCACCTACGGGGCGCGGGCGGGTGGGTGAGGGGGGGGGGATGGTAGGGCAACAATATTTTGGGTTAAAAATAACACATGATTTTGAAATGCAATATATGGGTTAAAATAACCAAATATATACCCAATAAATAACCCGTTTGGGTTTATTTTTAACCCAGCTGTTTTATGTGCGAGTAAAGGCAGGTGAGCAAATACTTCGAGGCAATATGGTGTCGAATTAAAACTGACGTCAAATAGGCGCACGGCCCATAACCAGTTTATGAAGTGATTCTCGTTTTCATCCAAACCTGCCGAACGGCGCCAGGTGTCTATTTTTAGCGTCGGGGAGGTGACGAGTTGCTCGTTGACCTCCACGGTTCCGGGGCTGCGCTCTCGTTGCCCGTGTTATCGGCCGCTCGGCCGGGTCGTCGCCACTCAGCCCACTGGAGAGGCATCACTTAGCGCCTCCGTCACTGCTCAACCTAAGATGGCGGTGGGCAAAGTTTCTCCTGGTGGTTCATTTGGTATATTTACTTTTGTCAAGAGGCATGTACTATTTGTTAATGTAGCATTTTTTTTTTCCAAATATCAATAAATAATTGGTTAATGACGTTAAATTATGAATAATCAATAATGATCAAAATAAACTATTTTCTAAAGCCTTTTTTTTTTTTTAACCTCATCTCCAAATGTTCAAGCCCATCTGTCCACTTAAAAAGCCGAATGTGGCCCTTGATCCCAAAGACTCCGAGGGGGTCCCCCCCACCCCGGTGGCTCGTTGAGGTCACGGCAAACATTGACTTAATGTGACTTAGATCCAAGGGGGGGGGCAGGGGGGTTAACTGGGGAGGGAGGGGGGATCAAGTAGCGCCAAACATAACATGTTATTTTTGTACCGCGGCAGTGGACGCAACCCTTGCCTCCCTCTGCTCGCAGGAAATACGCACGCTGTGTTGCTAACCAAAACAGCAGCACCTAAAAGTTGTTTTTGGCGCGTGTTGTGTTCAAGGTGAACTCAGGTCAGAAACGGTGGCGTCTACAGTGGTGTCGCAGCACCTGCGCAGTGCCCCGCCCTCCCCGGGCCGCACGAGGCCCTCGTCGTTGCACGTTTACGCCACTGAGTCATTGCGGCGCAGGAACAGCCACATGGGGAGCTTTGGATGATTAGTAAAAGAAAAAAAAAATTAGACAGACGCCAATTTAAAACTTCACACAGGCACGGAATCCTAATTCAAAACCCTAATCCGAGATGGCTTCCGCAACTCGAGACCCTAACACAGTCTTTATAACCTTACTTTATAACCCAAACCCTGGCTTGATACCAAAATAAGCTCGATCTAGACATGGCCCAATTACCAGTTTGACGGTTTACTGTGGTTTTAATGTCACGGTTTGAATCACCGCTAATAGTGGCTGGCACCAGGGCACAATATGATTGGCTGCTTTGCGGAATTGAGTAAATGAGCCACTTCTTTGAAGTGAACTGGCCCCAGTCTCTTTTTTTGTTGTTGTCTTCCCTCTCAGCGAGCAGAGAGGGGAGGGGTGAGAAGTTGCACACAGATAAGGAGGAGGGCAGGGAGCAAGATGAAAAGACACTGCAAACACAGATGCATTTTTGCTGTGACTAACGTGTATAGTCCTAAAAAAACAAAAAAAAAAAAACAAAAAAAAACGATGCCAGCAGGTACTAGTTAGCCCGAAGGACAACATGAGTAGCTCATGAATAGCTCACCATTGATGGGACACTGTGACTTACTAAGAAGAATTAAAACAGAAGAAGAACGTTATTTATTTAGAGTTAACATGGCACACAAACTTGAAACTTTGATCTCTGTTTGAAAACCTGTCCAGGCTTGAAACCTCAACTTGGAAATCCTCATTTGAAATCTTAAGCCTTTTGTTTGGAACCCTGACACAGGCTTGAAACCCTCATTTGAAAAACTAATAGTGTCTTGAAACTAGGACTAAAAACTTTTCATTACTACAATTTAATGTCATTATTTTTTTTTTTTCCTCAAGGCGGTGGGGGGGGGGGGAGTCCAAGTGCATGTGACAGAAGGGCAGATGGTCACCCAAAAAGTTACAGCCGTCTTTTTTTCCGCCATTTGCAAATTGCATTCTTCTCCATCACGGCGTCGGCCTGAATACGATTAAACGTTCCGTCTCGACTCGAGCCTGTTCCCGCCTTGACATCCTTTCACGCCCCCGCTTTGTAACTGTAGTCGCCCTGACTTCTTGTGCCAGATTACCGTCAGTGTACAGGGAACTGCTTTTACTTTCATTATCCTACCCCCACCCCTCCCTCGCCGACCCCAGACAGCGGTTCTCAGGCTCGCCGTTTTAAAACAGGCGATATACACAGGCGGCCGCTGACCCCGCCCCACTCACCCCTGTGTGCATTTCTAACCATGTTTGGACTGCTCAGTCTGTTTTAAGGAAGTGCCAGTCAGGGAACTGTGCAGCTGCACGTACTGTACGCTCTGCGTTAGCTAGCTTGTGAGAGCAGCAAAATCCAGCTGACTGTATTCCTCAATGGCCCTTGGCACAGCGCATTCATAGCCGTGCTACTCATCAACTGTGAGCTTCATTAAGTGTCACGTTTACCTTTATTGTTGTGGTAATGCGGTAAATTCCCCTGGGGGCAATGTTGGAATTCAAATTGGCTAATTTTCCCCCAAATAGTAGATTTTGACGGGGACAAATTACCTGACTAAGGACATGGCATAGCTTTATCTAAAAAAAAAAATGTAAAAAAAAGCATGCGTGGCCAATTATGAGTCTTTCAACTTCTTTGAGAAAGCTGAGGGGGATGTAAACATTAATAACATTGGTGCAACGATATGTTATCAAGAAAAAATAACAAGCTAACGTTGTTTAACTCATTCACTGCCATTGACGAATTTACATGTCTTTTCACAGTCCAGCCCAGGAACTTATTTTTCACATTTTTTCAAAGGTTGGGGTTAAAAGAGGGTCTGAAAAATGTCTGGCAGCAAATGAGTTAAGTGACAGTGTAGTTGGAGAAAAGAAATTGTGCTGGCCAAAATTTTGTGAGTTTTAATTTTTTTCATCTAAAACAGAGAAGTAGTTTACATTTATGGAAACAAGCTGACAACTCAAGAAATGTGACGCTCAAAACTAAAGCGCATGTGGATGCTAATTTTTATTGTTTGCTTTGGAAATAACAAAAACAGAAGTTTGAGCGGACCACCAAATTCTTTTTAGAAGTAATCTCATACCTTTTTTTTTTTTTTTCTGGTTGTTGTTGTTCACGGTTCAGTACAGTAATGGAACAAAATGCTCCCCCAAGCATCTTTGTCATAAAGCCCAACAGATTTCTTGACGAAAGGAAAATTCAACCAGTCAACTAGTTTCTTTTTCAGAAAGTGGAACATCAACAGTTTTTTTTTTTGTCAGCAACCGAGGAGGTGCAACGCTAACAGTTTTCAACAGTTTGAATGAAGATGCTACAAAAACACGAATAATAGAGTTTGCTCTGGCGTTTGAATAACCAAGGAGAGGTTGTTTAAAGTCCGCTCAAAATTGCAAAGTTGAAAATAATCACCCCATCATATCATCTAATTGCTCAATTCATTTGGTTATCGTGGCCACGGGCCTCAAATTTGACACCTGCGCTGTGTTGAGGCTGAAAAAATAAACCTCTTGTGCTGTGCCGAGTCCCGGTGGACGAATATATGGGCCACCTGTTGGCTGTAAAGCATTTTTATGATATTATGCTTTGTTTCCTGTGATTGTTTTGTCTGCGCTATAAACAGCAGAGCGCATGAGCAGCGTGCGTCTCTGGAGGAAACGCCCCCCCGTTGCCGCTCTCGAATTACAAGCCGCCCCTTGATGTCCTGCCTTCGGTTAGCATGGCTCGGCTACTGTGTCTTGATTTCACCTTTTAATTTGGCCGACAGCTGCACACTGAGTTGGTTTGAAGCGACACTAAAGAGATTTTGTGAAGTCTTATCAACAAAAAGACTCAAAAAGACATTAAAGATATGCTCACGGTAATATTACAGTAAATTGGGTCAAAGGGAGTCACATGCAACTCTTGGCCCAAACCGTTGCCGATAAACAGACCAAGAACTTGTCCTGTCCAAACTAATTAATGCTAAGATAAGCAAGGCTATCTAAACTTGTCGGCCACAACATGTCAAGACTTGAATGCATATATGTTACTTTCTAAGAAGTGAGACAAGACATACAAAGACTAAGGTCTGGTCTGAGGCTAACAAGGTAATGAAAGCTAAGTTAAAATAATGTCCAGAGTTTTCTGTAGGCTCTATAAAGTATCTACCCATCAAATGTTATGGTACAGTAAATCTTGTTTAAAAAGAATCAGATGTAACTTTTTGGCCTATATGCAATGAACACGTGTTTGCTAACAAAGATGAGGTCTGAGGCTAAACGGTCATACGAATGAATGCTAAGCTAAACTGTCATCATTTTCATGTACTTTCTTACTTTCATGTAATAAACACGAATTTGTTAACTGTCGAGAACAAGGTCTGCTCGGAGGCTAAAAAGCCGAGCTAATGAATGCTAAACTAAACAAATAACGTAAAAGGCAAAAAATCATGGTCCAAACTACATGCCATGAACATGGATTTAAGCGGCAAAGTGCTAATGAATGCTACACTAAGCCAATATACCTGAGCTTCTCCGTGTCATAATGCGTCTTGAAGTCAGTAGTAAATATCACATTAAAAGCAATCAACATGGATTAGCTAACCACGCGTCATGCGAATGAATGCTAAACTACGCTGCGCCTAGCCAAGCTGACATCACTTGACTGTCTTGGCGTAAACATTGTCTGGTCATATTACCGTTTCTTTGAACAGCAGTAACCTTAGCAACAATGCTAGGCGCCAGTTTACCCAAATAATCCATGCAAATAAGACAAAATGTGTATCCTTATTACAAGCCAGCATAGTGTTGAAATTGCTCAGCAAGGTTTAGCTCACTTTACTAGTTTTATTTAGTCCGCTTCTTCTATTTCCTTCCAATCCTACCTTTTTATTTGGGGTGGGGGGGGCTTAAAGCAGCTGCATCCATCAACAAAGTTTGACCCAGTTTTATACACATGCACTTGCGCAAATCAGCTGTTTCCCATATCTCATTAGCACTGGATATCACACACCGCACACCCTGCCACAAATGAGATCCTTGCAAATAGTGTGGCCGCGCTGACGTTTCCCCGGATTACGTGTCGTTTATTTTTGGCCTTCCCTCGAAACTGTCCAATGTCGCCATGTTTTTAAATGAGGCGCAGGGAAGTCCTCTTTGGCATTTTATTTTTATTTTCTAAACACTGTCATGCAGTCCAGGCTGCTTGTTGCTAACTAACTGATAGTCAGCATGTAGACATGATATGATGAAGTTATTCACTTAATTCATATATATATTTATTTATTTATTTATTTTTTATTAATAATAAATTATAATAAATTAGAATCTTTTTTTTTAAAAAAGAGGGATATCCCTTCTGTATGTTGCCATTGTTAAAGTTTAAAACTTGAGTCAAATCATTTCTTTTAAAGATGTTTCTTTGAATGTCCTGTGTATTTAATATGTTGTTCCTTCTCTCCAACAGCTCCTCCATATTTAAAGTGGAGAATGGGAGGCCGTTGCATTTCCAGCCAGCGATATTAAAGTTTGGAAATCAGTAAGTAATGTGCATGAGAAATAATTTATAGTGCTATGGTATGGTTTTTTTTTTTCTTTTTCTTTTTCACAAATAAAACGGTGTGACAATGGCGCTGACCTGTCCCAGAGCAGTCTTTCTTGTGTGCAGTGTTAAGTTTTAAACTTGGGACTTAATTGTTAGTGAACATTTAGCGCCCACTATTTGTGATCTTAGACCCATTCACTTTGAACTAGTACATGTTGTGGCATCCTGCCACTCAGTGTCCACCATCTTTTTTGCAGGCCGCTGGGGCTGCCGAGAGCCGAAACCATACATGTACACAACCCCAGCCAGGAGCTTCCTGTGACGCTACTGTCTATGTTTACGTCCAGCAGGCACTTTCACATACCTTCTTTCCACAGAAGAGTAAGTGTCTGTGGAATATCATCTTGACTCTCCATTCGCTGGCCTCTTGAAATGACATTTGCTTTTATTTTGTTGTTTGTTCCAGGTGATACCCCCCAGAGGGAAAACATCTTTTAAACTAATTTTCCTCCCATCCGAGGAGGGCAACGTAGAAAACACATTATTTATAAACACGTCGGCCCACGGGCTGCTTTCATATCAGGTCGGTGGATTTTTGTGTACTTTTAAAAAAAAAAAAAAATGGTGACAGCTTTAGATGGGTTTATATTCAATATTGATAAAACCATCATCATGCGAGACTTCAAAAAAATCTCACAAGACTTAAGATCGGTGAATATTGAAAGGCTCAACTCTGCAACTCTTGGTGTTTTCTCTGTTTACTTATCTCAATTTTCTTTACCGCTTGAAGAATACCCAGAATGATAACCATTGAATCAAAAATGATGTTGGGCTACTAAGTATGAGCCATACGTCATGAAAAGTCAATTACACTCTCAAATTATTTTGCCCAAACTGTGAATACATTTTTACGCTTATCGTATCCAGAAATGCCCAAAAAGATTCCACAAGAGACCAGTATCGACTGCGTATAGTAGTTCTGCTGTATTTTAATTCTGTTGACTGCGGTAAATTAATAAAGCTAGTTGATCCACTCAAACTGGCTAGGTTGCTTTTTCGGCGTTTGTTTATCTTGACAGTTTAATTACTTAGTATTTGTTCGCAGTTGGCCTTCAAAGTGTGGTCCTGCCGAAACATCGCAAAGCAGAGTTGTGAACAATGGAAGACCTAAAAAAAAAAAAAGTAGCAGGCCTTGTACTATGCCTACTTTTTATCACGAAAATATACTCGTTATCATTCTGATGTAATATTGCTCATTTTCTGGTGGAATGGAGCCATATTTACCAATGAGAACATGACAGTTAGCATCGTAACAGTTAGCATTCTGGGCTAACGTTAATCTGCCTGGAGAATCAGATCCAGCCGCAAGTATGTTACGTGCTTGCGTTATAAATGTTGTTCATCTCATTGTGGCACCATAGTTACCAACAATAATGTAACAGTTACCATTCCAATCTTACTTGCCTTAGCCTTTGGAAGTGTACAACCCAAAATATCTTATATTAGCAATCTAAGATAACTTAGCATAGCCTTGAAAGCTTTCCAAAATCTACTTTCTACTTTTCTAAGCTAGCTTGCCTCAGCCTTTAGGACTCAAGAACCGAATCTATCGTCATGTATTAGTAGCGTAACCTTATTTTCCTTAAGTTTTAGAACTCTAGTACCACTTTAATCGGTTAGCATTTTAAGCTAACTTCCCTCGCTGTTACCTAGTGGCCATTTTTAGCCATTGCTGGAAACTGCCGTGTCATGCATAAGTGTATTTATGTTAGCATCCATTTCCTGCTGGGTGTTTATCATGACGCCTTCCCTCTTGTCTTGGTCATCACCGGACTCCCTTTGTGGCAATATCACCCGAAAAAGCAAACCACTTTACAAAGTTAATACTTTAGTTGCTTACTGAGCCAAAGTCTTGCAAGATTTGTCTGATTACGTGCCTCGCGATCTTGTGATTCCTACATTCATCATATCAGTGTAAAAGTGATTTAACCACAGTTTTTTTCTTCTTCTTCTTCTTCTTCTCAGGTCTTTGGTGTCGGTGTCCACCAGGGCTCGTTAAAGTCTGTCCAACGAAAGGACAGTCAGCTGGTGTTCCCTCACATCCAGAGCATCAAGTTGACCCAAACTCAGGTATGCATTCATCTACGTCGAAAGCGGCGGGTTTCCTAAAACTACAAAACATTTTCGATGTGCACAAAGAGGCTTTTGTGATGCAAAAAAGAAAAAGTGCCAAGTCAGCAGCTTGAATGACACAACAGTCCAGAGTTCACAAGTGCTCGCTTTTAACAGATATCATAGACACGAAAATGGCTATAATTAGAAATATAAATGACACCCACAGGGACGTGTGTGTGTGTGTTTTAAGGAGTGAAAGTGTGCGGGTTTAAGTGAATTGAAAGTCAAGACGTAGCCCACGCAAGAGGAAGTGGCCTGGCGTTCTTAACACTCAGTCAGTCCGCATTTCTGCTTTTACTTTTAAAAGACAGCCATTACGTAACCGTATGTACTTGATTGACAGTCAGACTCTCCTTATCATTGTCATAGTCAACCAGACTTGCCAGACTAGTGTATTATTATACGATGCTATGCAACAGTTAAGTAGATCCTAAAGTATTGAGCATTTGTAGGTTCAACCTCAAATGCTGTCGTATTTGGACCGCCTTCATCCAAACTTTTATTTTTCGTCCAAACATTTTTTTTTAATGCACTTTAGTTCTCCCGTTTGCTTCCATACTTCAGTATTTTTAATTTCATGTATTGTACTCTTGTTAGTTATTAGTGTAAATGAGTAAATGGTAAGTGGTGTGCACTTATATAGCGCTTTATCTACACCAAAAGTGCTTTACAAATTCTCATATTTGTATTTAGAAAAATTATATTACACATTATTAAAATGATAGTACTTTGATTTGTTTAAAAGATATTTGATATATAAAATAAGTGTATTTGTTTACAATACATTATTGTAAGTACAATTTTCTTCATTTCAATTATTGCTAACACCTTATTTCTTGATTTATATGTATTAGAATTGCATTTAGAAAAATGTGCACTTATCTTACATTTTATATTGAATAAGTTTAGATAGTATTTTATTGATTACAGTTATCTTGTTTTATTCATTACTAAAATATGTAATTACAATTTTTCAGACTGTTGACTCTAGTTACTATTTTATATACATATCAAAGCGCTTGGCCTTAATAGATGCCTCTCTGTTTGCGTGTGTTGAGTAAATACTGTCATATCTATAAAATATATTTTTTTAAAAAACACCATGCATTGATTGCCTTAACACCGACGCACACGGGTCACCCTTGAAACATTAGAGTATATATGACTGTGGATGCCAGTTCCCTATTTGCGGAAATACTCTATATTAACACGAGTGTGTGTTATTGTTACTCCCGTAGGAAGATGTGTCCAACATCACCATATTGGGTCTACTGCTGGAGTGCAGCCTACCCACAAGTTTTTTCATCAATTCACAGGTACATTCTGTGTGCATATTGTTGTTGTTCATATGGAAGGAAAGTGCTTATTCTTATGCTTGGGAAGCCTCAGCAACGTCTCACTGGGGGTCTTTTTTTTTTTTTTTTTTTTTTTTCTCTCTCTCTCTTCCCCTCGCCGTTAGGGTTCCTGCCTCCAGAGCGAGGAGCGCCTCAGCCTGCAGATGGACCTGTTTGCACGCGGCGAGCAGCCCGCCGACCTGGACAAGCTCAAGCCTTACGTCCTTGAGCACATCCTGTTGCTGCTCATGGTCCCCGCTGCCGGACAGGCCGCAGTAGGTGGGTGTCGCCTTGTCGTGCCTATGAAAAAGAAAAAGGTCTTTTAGTTGATCAAATCATTGCCACCGGAAAATCCCGTGTGTCATACGGCCCGCCCTGATTTGCTGGCAGGCTTTACACTGGCTAACATTTTTTTCCTTTCTAGTGCTGAATATATTTGAATGGTTTCTGAGTAATTCTGGGCTGCTTCAGTTTCTTTGAATTGGCTCTAGTTTTAGAAATATTGACATTTTTGACAATTGACTGATTGATCATTCGTTTGGGGATAGTGGTGGGTGATATGGCAAAAATATCATATCACGATTTTTAAAAAAATAAAATCCCGATCATGATTTTTATCACGATTCTTTTTTTTTTTTTTTTAAACATCGTTTTATTTTTTGGGTGGCTAATTTGCACATTTTTGACCATTTTCCTCATGTTAAACATATAAAACATATTTTGAAATGTATACAAAATTCTAAAAGGAAAAAAAATGACATTTTAAGCTTTCGGAACAGGTTTTAATTTGAATAGTGACAATTTTTATCAAAATGTGCAGTGAACGTAAACATAAAAACACAGCTCGTAACGCAGGTCTCGTAGTTTGAAGAGTCTTTTAAAGCCCTCGTTTTCCACTGTTTTAATGGGAATCATGTCTTCGGCAAGGTAATAATAAGCCACTGCCTCAGTTGCTTCTTTACACTGCTTGCTTGTTTTTTTATATGGAGTGCCCTTGTTAAATGAGTGTGTTACCGTGGGTTGTGTTAGCTTGGAGCTAGCGGCTGCCTCTGGCTACCATGTGTCTGATCTCCGTCTGCTTTGGTTGTCGCCGTAGTTTTTTGGGTGCTGTCCCTGTCTCCGCAAGTGATTAAACAGGTTTGTCGTGTTGCAAGCTTTGCAAATAACTGGTTTGCCCTTTCTCCTCCGAGGAAAAGCCAAACCAAATCGACACTGTGGATGTGGAGTTTCTTTTCGGGACCAACTCTGCTTCGTGGTGACTTTCCGCTATGGCTTCCCGCTATTCAAACAAACAGGGAGGCGGGGCGTGTCACGTACGGTGCACCGTGCGTGCTGTGATTGGCCGGTCGGCTATGCGTCAGCGGCTTTGAGCCGCCATAGACCTAAACTGTATGCGCCCTGTAGACGATCAAACGATCTTTCAGCTTTATGAGATCGTCCACATGTTAAACCCCTTAACGATCTAATATCGTCATATCGCCCACCCCTCTTTGGGGATATAAAAAAGTGCTCGTCATTTATTGTCTCATCAAAGTGAGACAAGCTTGTTGTCTGTTGCTAATATTGCCAAATTTTCTGCAATTCTGCTTGATTTTCAGTCACATGAAACATGATTTGTATCTGGAAGGCTCTCTGTGATAACAATTGCATTCTTTGTACCGCTGATATTTTGGTTTAATTTGTACTCAATTTGTTTTAGCCCCTCACTTTTTATTTTCATTTTACTGTCCTGTCATTTGTGCTGCAGGGGAACCAAAAATAGGAGTTTATATGCAAAATTCCGGAAGCAAAAGGCTACACATTAAGGTGAGTTTTTGGTGTTTTGGACTTGTATTAAAAATAGGTATGTATGTATAACAGTGTGTTTTGAATCCACCCAGGACATGCAGTTGCTGACCAAAGTGGACGCCAGTCTGGAAATCAATCGAATTCTTCTGCGATCAGAAGCGAAAAACTTTACTGAAGTGGCCACCCTCACCTGCAGAGGTAAGCGTCTCTTTTGAAAGCCAGCGTAGTTTGTGGTTCACCGTTTATTTACCGCACCGTGTTTGTGCGTGATTCTAGGTTCTTTGCTGGGCCACGGAAGCAAATGTGTTAGTCATATCAGTTTAAAGGTTCTAGGCAACCAGATGACCCACAACCTGGCCGGATTACATATCACACACAGGTAAATTAGGAGTTAGGACCACTCCCCGGTTGTTCACGACATCTGCCACCGTGCACAATGGAAATCAACAGGACTGCAATTATACCAGCGCTTCATCTGTTCGCCCGCAGGTGGCACACGGAGGACCTGTCCAGCCTTTTCCAAGTCAAGCAAAAAACTAGCGAGCAGGTGGAATTGTGGCTGACCAACCCATTCACTCTGCCTCTCACGGTGACGAGCGCCAGCCTCTCACACAAGCTGCAGGGGGCAATGAAGGTATGCTGCCATTTCCAAAAAGAAAGTATGACCTAGCACCTGTCCTCACTCTCGTGCTGTCAAGAAAAGAGAGACGGTGGTTTAACCTCACTTTTTCCATGCTCTTTATTTGTCACTTCCAGTTGACATTTAACGGCAAACTGACACATCAAACTCCAGGATGTTCAACCAATGTATATCATTTAGTCGAACCAAAGTCCACTTTCTAAAAGAGGAAATCAACCCAAACATAGTTATTTTTCAAGAACATGTTCTATGCAGGGCCACTAGTTGAAAACACAGCGTTCTGATGAATATTGCGTTTGTGCAATATTGAGTTAAAGCAGCAAAATCCACCCGTTTTGAGCCATCTCAGGGGGCGGCCATTTTGTCACTTCCGTCGACTGAAAATGACATCACAAATGCTCAGGGCTCGGGTAACGACCAATCACAGCTCAGCTTCAGAAAACAGGTCAGCCGTGATTGGCCGTTACCTGAGCCCTGAGTAGTTGTGATGTCATTTTCAGTGACAAAATGGCCGCCCCCGCAGATGGCTAAAAACGGGTGGACTAACTCTTGCTCCACAAATGCAATATTTATAATATAATAATAATGTTGAGCGCTCTTTTTCTGTGGCCCTCTGCCGACCAGGTGGTAAACTTCCGCAGCCCGCTGACGGTGCCGCAGGGCTGTTGGCCCGTGTTGTCCCTGCAGCTCTTCAACAGGGCGCTGCCGGCCAGCCACTCCTTCACACTCGGCCTGTACACCAAACTGGGCACAGCCGTGCGCGTCCCCCTTTACTTTCACACTGACCCTTCCAAGGTAGGAAATTGAAGTTAATTTGGTTTGACGTCGGATATTGCCCAGCCCTAAGGTATAGTAACAGTCGTCTCCAATCTCAGCAGGGAGACTTGGTCTTTGAGTCCGAGCAAGAGTGTGGAAGACCGTGTCCGCTCAAGTTATCAGAAGCGGGTGAGATGTCAAAATGACTTTTTTGGAATCGCACTCTTCTTCACAACATTCACTGACTTGCCCCCCCCCCCCCCCCCCCCCACGTGCGCAGGTCGCTCAGAGTGGCAGCGCACGCTCCTCCCGGACTTCTCGCGTTCTTCTTGGACGGTGGACAGCAAGCTGGCCGGCGAACTTTTCTCCCGGTGGCAGAGCCGCAACGACAAGCTGCCTTGCAGGTCGGCCTCGAAAGAAGGCAAAAAGTCACGACGTGATGACTTGACTCGCTTGTCACTTATTTTGAGGGAATAGCAAATCATTTGAACAGCAACGTATTCTTCACAGTGCAAAGGTCTCGCAGCATTTGATATGAAGTTGGTCGAGTTATTTTCTCCTGAAACTTGGCATCTTTTAGCCTTGACAGTGCATCGATCTCAGGTGTCAAATCCTGAGTCGCGGCCAATTTCAGAATGTCATTTAAAATGGAAGTCAATCCAAACATAGACTGTGTTCCCAGCGGGCCCACTTGTTGAAATATGACATTCTGATTAATTTTGCATTTGTGGAATATAAGTTAAGCAGCAAAATGCACTCGTTTTTTTTTTTTTTTTTTGGCTTTTGTCGACTGAAAATGACATCACAACTGCCCACGACGACCAATCGCGGGTGACCTGTTTTCTGAACCTGAGCCGTGATTGGTCGTTGTGAGCAGTTGTGATGTCATTTTCAGTCGACAGAAGTGACTAAATGGCCGCCCCCTTACGTGGCTAAAAACGAGTGGATTAACACTTATTCCACAAACGCAATATTCATCAGAATGCCCTGTTTCAACTAGTGGGCTTCCATAGAACATATTCTTGAAAAAATAAAAAAAAATTTGCGTTATGCACATGCAGAAGTGCTCGTGTACATGTTGATAGTCAATAATAAATGTCGTTTTTCAGCCAATAGCTTCGAATAGAATATGGTGACAGAAATTGATTTCAGTTTTTTTTTTCCTCTTCTATTGTGCGCGGCGTCAACTATCATGAATGACCGGCGAGAGGAGTGGTTGCATTAATTTTAAGATGGTTCATGACCGGTCCACTCGCTTCTGTGAGTGGTGGGCGCCGTTTAAGTAGAACAAGTATCATGCTTCATTAACTACTGTGTACATGTTCCCAGGTGGCCCAGACTCCCCATGGAGACGTCGTCGCCTTTGGATTTTGGCGCCACGCCGGTTAACGAGAGCAAGGTGAGCGGCAAAACGGACGCCGTCATCTTACGACGGAAAATGCTGACAAATGAAACGCATGACGGTGTGTTTTAGGTGAAAACTTTACTGCTGAAGAACCCTTCGTCATCTGTGGTTTCTGTGGAAATCCAAATTCTTTCCCTGTATCCTTCCCCCCTCGGGGCTTTGGACCTTCTCACCAAATGGTACAGTAGAGGAGCATTTAGTTGTTTTGTTCACCCCCCCCCCCCCCCCACCCCCCCAATCTTTTTGGACAGATAATCGTGTGACACCTTCTCTAAATGTAGTGGATGTTTATTTTGTTTTGCAGGTTTAACATAAGCCCCCTGGCGGTCAACATCAGCACTGCCGAGTTCTCTCTATTGAATGCACCCCCCAGGGTGAGTTTAACCAAAAAAAACAAGATTCCTTTTTTCCCTCCGTGCATTCCTTGCCAACTTTGTGCGCGTGTTGAAGGCGAGCGAGGATGCAGAGGCCCTGAGAGGTGAGGGGGTCCTGCGCCTGCTGCTGCAGCCGTGGGAGTCCCGGGAGGTCGCCGTCGTGTTTACGCCATCCGAACACAAGCCCACCACCACCATCCTAATCATCAGGTACACATGAGTTTTGAAAAGTCTGCCTGAAAGCAGTTTAACTTTGCAGCATGAAATTTGGTCGACCCACAAACAACTTCTTAATAGGCCATGCTTGGAAAAAGCCAGCAAGTCTGCTGTTTTGGTTTGAAGGGGACATTTGGGCTCTGTAGCGACCTCCAGAATTGTTAAAAAATTCAGTATCGGGAGTATCTAAAACAGATACTTCATGCCCAAACTCAACTGAGGTCTGCCGTTTTGAGTCTGGAGCTTCCTCTGGAATTCTTAAAAGAATTCTCCTCAGGGCGGGTTTCACATATCATCATGAAATCTCTTGGCATGTCTATCATGTATGACCCACAAAAAAAAAAAAAAGCTTCAATCTGCAGCGCCCAAAAAGACAGATCAAGTCTGACAGTTTGGTTTGTAGTGGCCTGTTGATCAGTAGCACCTTTTTCGAATTATTCTGAAATTCAGCCGCTGAAAGAAATGACACTTTTGCAACATGAAATTTGGCGGGTTTCTTATCAAGAGTAGACCCACCAAAAAGTCTCAAGAAGACAAACCTGAAAAGGTATTGGAAGTTTGCCGTTTGGTTTGAATTGGCCGGTTTGATCCCCATAATAAAATAAATAATAAAAAAAAAAATAGCCTCTCGCAGGCAGTTTCACCAAAAAACATGAAATTCGCTAGGTGTGTTGATCACGAGTAGACTCACAAATAAAGTCTCGAGAAGCCATACTTAAAAAGACACAGTCTGCCATTTTGGTTTGAAACCTACAATTGCGTCCAATCGGCGGATCTAGGGTGCTTTAAATGAAGTCTCATTAGTGTACCTTTTCAGGAACAACCTGACTGTGTTTGACATGGTAACGGTGAAGGGCCACGGAGCCAAAGAGCTGCTGAGGGTTGGGGGCAAGTTGCCCGGCCCGGGGGCCTCCCTGCGCTTCAACGTCCCTCAGTCCACGCTGATGGAGTGCAGAGATGGTGAGGGCTTCAATGTGCTTTTTCATCATGATTATTAGCAAATGGATGATAACGTTTCATCACGCGTCTATAGCAGGCTTGCGCGGCAACAACAAGCCGCTGTTCGCCATCCGCAAAAGCTTCAAGGTGGAGAACGCCGGCGAGCTGCCGCTCACGGTCACGTCCATGAACGTCAATGGTTACAAGTGTCAGGGCTTCGGCTTCGAGGTGCTGCAGTGTCGCTCCTTCAGCCTCGACCACAACGGCTCCTCGGAGATCACAGTAGCGTAAGTCGGAATGGCTGCGGCTAAACTCTTTGTTTTTATTGGGGTTTTTTTTCACCTGGACACTGTTTCAGGTAAGGCTGGGCTATCTAGCGTAAAGATCAAATCTGTCTTTTTTTTCTTTTCTTTTTTCTTTCTTGAACAAAAATTCGGATATTTGTTGATTTTTTTTTTTTTTTTTTAATTTTTTATTTTTTTTTCTCTCCTAATGACAATGACTACAGTACTGAAAATCAAATTTTGCTTTTGTTTCCTTCTTCCTACTTCAGAAAACAAGCAATTTTTTACCACATTATTTCCACAAAAATTATAGATTTTTTTGTTTCGATGCAGATTACGTACAAATGAAATAAGTACCTGTACTTCCTTTTTAGAAAATCTTCCATTTGTCAAAACATGGAGGGAAGCACGATCCTTCAAGTCCCTGTCCAGTGACAATAAGTCATCTAAATTTTGTGTTAAGAAAAAAAGAAGAAAAAGGTAAATGGATGCTCGCGTCTTTCTTATGCCGACACATTTGAGCCACGAAAATATATCCGCTTAAAGCTCCAGCGTTTGGAATATAGTCACCAGGCCATCGTGGCGACAACGCCGCGTGACGAGAGATGCTAGCCACCAGCTAGCTTACGAGCTAACAGACTTGGGCCTCGTAATTACAAAGTAACTCGCAATCATGACGAATAGCCGCTGATGTGAATGAAGGTGGTGACATTGATCTTCAAATAGCTATACCGTATTTAGGAACAAATCTATGAATTCACTTGGCCGGACCATATATTCAAGTCCTTAAATATTGGGAGATGGACACAATTCTCAGCTTTTTGGCTCTAAACAAACACCACACTGGATTGGAAATGAAACAAGATGTGCTTTGACTGCCGACCTTCATTTTTAATTTGAGGGTATGCACTTTCAAATTAGGTGAACATTGTAGGAATTGCAACAGTTTGTATACATGCTTCCCCCTAGCATAGCGCTAGCATGAATGAATCGTACTTTTCTGAGAAATAGGTCGAAAAGGTTGCTAAATATTGTGACCATATCCTAATCCTTGGCATGCTTTTCTTTTCGATTAGCGCCTTTCTGTCCGCCATGTTGTTAGTTGCAAGCAGTGGACAAATGACTAATCGCTCAATCGCGCAGCCCTACTTTCCGTTTTTTTTTTTTCATGTTGGCCAGATGTCGAACTGGTCTTCGCAGGCCAAACCAAATGTGAAACAACTCTACAGACGTTGTTTTATTGCCCCCCCCTCCAGGTTCACGCCAGACTTCACGTCGTCCTGGGTGATCCGCGACCTGGTGCTGGTGACATCGCGGGGCACCACCTTCCCGTTCACCCTCAACGTAACGCTGCCCCACCACATGTTGCCCCTGTGCGCCCAGGTGGTGCCGGGCCCCAGCTGGGAGGAGTCCTTCTGGGTGGTCACACTTGTCTTCACCTGGTCGGTACCCCCAAAACTCTCAGAGTTACGGATTTACATTTCAGTCTGCTTTAGCGGTTAGTGTTATTTCGGAGGATTCTGAGCATCTGGGAAAACGGGTTTTGATGTACGGCCAAAGTATTGTCGTTGGCAAGAATAGGGCTTGGTTGCGCTTTGTTTGTTCACGTAGTGTGTGTTTTGAGATTTATAACATTGATAATAATAATGATGACGATGAAAACTTTACATTTTGGGGAAAAAAAATTACAAAGATTCGGTTATAGCTATATCGATATAACATAACAGACGGAACGTAGTATATAACATATAGAACATATAACAGACAAAAAGGAGATCAATGTAGAAATACTGCCGAAGAAAGGATGGGAAAAAAAATATCAAACAATACAAAAATATTTTTTAAATATTCAAAAATACCACAAAACAGACCACAATTAAAATCTTAAATATTTAACAATGTGATTAAAAACAGAAAATAATAAAAAGGATAGTTGAAAGATTCAAAAACATTACCGACAAAAATACAAAATATTATAAGAAAGAAAGAAAATCTCATTAGCTAAAAATAAATATATTTTTAGATTAAAATACACAAATATTAGGGGGAACAAATTGTACAAACTCCCCCCCCCCCCCCCCCCCCAAAAAAATGTCTCTCTCTTTATTGCATCTTTCCAGCTTCTCCTTGTTCGGCGTTTGTTTGATGGCCTTCCATCAGGCGCAGTATATCCTCAGCGAGTTCTCCATGCCTGCCATCCGGAGCAACCACAACTCAAACTTGTCCCGCGACAACGGCCCTGTCAACAACATCACACCCAACGGCGTCAAGTATGGTTTTTTTTTTAAACTTTTGCTTTCGCAGAACAAAAGTATTTATACTTACGTTTTGCCCCCCTCCCCGCCAGTAAACCCAAAGGCAGTTGTAAGAGCTACGTGGACACCTGCCACACCTCAGATAAAGGGAAGGGTCGGGGCTCCCCGGCGCTGTCCAACAGGCCCGCTCAGCGTCCTCAGTCGTCCAAGAAGAGCTCCTCCGGCGCCCCGTCGCAACCCCAGAAGAAACACAAGGTGTCCCTGTACTACAGCAAGTACAAGTCCAGCGCGGCCACTGCGCCGTCCGTCCCCATGGACGAGGAGCACGACAAGCATGAGGAACTGGTACCCGAACCGCCTCTGACGCCAGACCCCGACGTATGCAACAACAACAACAACAACAACGAGCCGTCGTTCATCAGCGAGATGGCTAAAAAGGCGCCGGCAGACTTGAAGGCTGAAGACAGCGTGCCAGCAGCGGTTATGTTTCCCGTGGAAATTCCTGCTGGCTTCCCGCAAAACCTCACGCTCAGTCCCGGACCGAGACCGGGCCTGCTGCTGTGCAAACCGCCGGAGATGAGTCACGCCGGATGCTACCAATCCGCTGTGGTGCCCAGCGCCGAGCTACAGGTCAGCGCATACTCATTACATGTATTACAGGGCACCACTGCATACCAAATTGAGAAAAATCCAAATATATAAAAATGACCCAAAAAGTAAAAACATATTTTCGAGAGGAAAAGAAAAAGACAAAAATCATTGAAAAATGCTCAACTATTGCAATGAAAAGGTCTGGTAAATCATTGGCAATGGAAAATGGAAAATCATTTTGAATGCCGCTCTGCAGTTCCAGTCACACTGTTCTTGTTTTCTGTTGCAGTTAAGGGAGGACGGCAAAGGGCAGAAGAAAAAGGTGTCAATTGCAGACACGGGCACTTGTAATAGTAGTAGTAGTAGTAGTAGTAATAATAATAATAAGGGAAAGAAAAGTCGCCGGAAGACGGAAAGTGTCTCAAGGTAGGACAAGAGTCATTTTTGTGCCTTCTTCCTGGCATTACGGCCCCCCCATCCCTATCTAATTGTCTTCATTGTAACCCCCCCCCACATCCAAGCGCCCCAGAGCAGAAAGCACTGCTGCTTCCAGAGAGGGAGCGAGAGCCCGACTGGAGCGCGGCGGACCGCAACCCGCCGGCATCCCGCAACAAGAACCGCTGCTGCAACGCTCCCACGGCGGACGCGCCCAAACCCGGGCCGCGCGCCGACAGCGTCGTCAGACAAAACGGTGGGCCGAGCTGCCCTTATCGCACGCTCGCTTTTATTCAAGGATGGCCGTTTAATTTCCAAACCCCGCCGGCTGTTCTGTTTGGATTCCAGCAGGCGCGTGTCCCGCCCGCAGTCGGCGAAAGTGCGTGGCCGAGCGGCGCGCGTGCGAGTCCAGCTCGGACTCGGGCAGCTCGTCGGGCAGCGTGCGGGCCAGCAGGGGGAGCTGGGGCAGCTGGAGCAGCGCCAGCAGTGTGGAGGGCGACAAGGAAGCCAGACACGCCTGCGCTACCTCATCCAGAAAAAGTACAAGCAACAACATTGGGTCCTGATGCTTCACGTTGTCACACTTTGGCATAGTTAATGGGCGTGTCAATGTAAAAAGAAGTCTGAATGTTGTCGCTAGTTTTGCAAACACATCCCACTTAAACCATCTGCAGGTGAGGATCTAAACTCCCCTCTGGCCACTGTATGGGGACATGTGGAATAAATACAACTGTTGTTGTTTGGCATCCACAATCTCAAAATAAGACAAAAGCATACATAGAACATCAATCAATACAAATGTTATGACAAAAATGCTATCTTATTAAATGAACAATTAGAGAAAGACTGGCACAAAAAAAAATATCGTCAAGAAATATTACCTAAATTACAGAAATTGAGAAAAGATGTGGAAAAAAAAAATCCACAACTAAAAAGATTTTAAAAATTACAGAAATTGAGAAAAGATGTGGAAGAAAAATCCACAACTAAAAAGATATATTGCAAAAATCTAAAATCATTTTCTCACTTTGAAATGAATGGAAATGCCATTAATCTGTTCCAGAATCCCCCCGCCCCCACCCACCAGCCAAAAACATTTTTTTGATAAGGAAAATTAGCCTTCTGTATTAATGTACTTTATCAAAACATAAAGTAACAACAATTAAAAACAAAATAAAGAATTTAACACTTAATGCAGCATGATTTAATGTTGCAATCCAATTATTCTTTCTGGTGTGCTCCCCTTGGCCACCAGGAGGCAGTACTGCATATTAGTTGCACACAAACGACTAAAGAGTAGACTTCTAATACTACTGCGACTTAGCGAGTTGCTATTATTTTTTTATTCGTTTTTTTTTTTTTTTTGAGGAAATAGAATATATGCCTGTGAATATTGTTCCATTATCTGTCTACATTTGTGATCAAATCTCCGTTGCTTAGAGTTGTAAAACAAATGCTAACCGTTAGCATGTTGACGGCAAGATCTGTTATGTTAATATTGCGCTAGCCGTTCCTAAGGGGAAATTCTTTGTGTTTAGTTTGATAGATTTCCACTCACAGTGGCATTTCCTTTTCAAGTGCCAATGTGTTTTAATCAGCTTTTTTGCTTTCTTTTTTTTTTCCTGCCCAGGGGACCCCATGCAGTACAGCGTATACACGGCAGAGCGAGACGCCTACCAGCCTGCAAATGCCAACTGCAAACCCCCCAAGTAATTTGACGACTCACTCCTTTTCGCACTAGAAATCGCTCCTCATGTTTTTCCCATTTAACTTGTACACCACATGTTCCACCCAGCAGTGCGTACCGCAAGGACCAGTGCCAGAGTCCCGATCCGGCCGTGTCCAGCTTCGCCCCGAGCTTTGCCGCCGTCACGGCGGGAGTGGAGCGAAACGCGGGTAACCCCAAAAAAAAAAAAAAGCCAGAATATCCTTGATGTGAAAATCTTTGTATGCTGATTTTTTTTTTTTTTTTCCCCCGCTCCCCCTCCCCCCCGCCGTCTGCAGATCTGACGGGTCACTTCCGGCCCGAGGAGACGTGGTCGGCGCCCTCTGTCCCGCTCACCAACGAATTCCGGTACAACACCACCACCACCGCCGAAGCGCTGCCCTTCATCCCCCAGACGACCTCACCCAGGCCGTATAACAGGTACGACGGCACCCCGATAACTTTTGGAACAAACACTGCGTAAATCTTCGGAAAAAGTACATCTGAACTAATTTGATGAAAATATGCAAACAAATATGAGAGAAATGTTATCTACATATGCCTCGAATAAGGTCAAATTAAATATTAGCTGAAAAATACAAAACAAAAAATTCCCAAATATTTGGGAAAATGTTTACGTTTAATGGACATGAAAAAAATCATAAGACACATACACACATTTTCAAAATAGAATTTTAGAGATTTAAGAATTTATGAAAAAAATCTGACTAAAACACAAACTGTTTTGGAAAAAAAATACAGATCTATAGAATGAAGAATGCACAAAAATTAGGAAGAAAAGTTTACAAACACAAATACAGAACTATTAGACAAAGTTGTACAAATATTAGGTAAGAAATACATAAATTAGGGAACATCAACAACAGTAAACATAAAAATAAAATACAAAATGTACAAATATTTGGAAAAAGTATGAGATGAGAAATCCATCTGGTATGAAGCATAAAATCAGTAGGAAAAAAAACCTATTAGATATTGCACAAATATGAATTTTTAACAATTCCATAAAGCGAGTGAGCGTTTGTGTGTGTGTGTCCAACAAGATTTTAATTTTTGCGTTTATTCATGCAGGTTTGCATGGAGAAGCGGCAACAGCCACTGCGGTAATCCCTACGCCTACAGCGAGGAAGGCAACTACATCGGTACACAAGCCTTCATATTCCACCTCGCGAGCGCCATCCTCATTTCATTTGTGTGTGTGTGTGACGGTCTGGCAGGAAACGCGGCATTCCCGGCGCCATTTCCCCATCAGGAGTGCCACGGCGTCCCCCCCGCCAGTCAGGCGGGCTGGAGCGAGCAACATGCCCAAGAATCCCCCTCCACGTGGGACTCTGCCGCCTGCGTGGGCACCAAGGTAGACTGACGAGCTTTACAATGAGGCCATCATATACGTCGGCGTCATCGACGGTGACTTCCTGTTTAAAATAAGAAAATCAATATTTTGGTCCATCCCACGGGGGTCTGGAGCGTAACCTCCGGGATCAACTGATTACTGTATACGTTTGCATCGATTGTACTGCCCCCTGGTGGCCACGGCGCGCACAGCAGAAGGAGCCACTCGACTACTGATTGAAATCTTGATACACAAACGGCTTCGTTCCGTACATTCTATTATATTTAAATATTTTATTGCAGGATGTTTTTATAAAGTAAATACTGAAGAGCGCTATTTTTTCCCCACTTAAAACACATTACAGTTTTCTGTTGGTGTTTTTATGGGGTGCTGGAATGGAGTAATGGCTTGTCTATTCAACACCATATTTGGTCATGTTGATATTTAGTCATGTCTATGACCATATTTGGTCATTGAGCACTCATATCAATCACTAAATTCTTCACGGGTTAAAAAATGGACATAAATCCGTAGCATTTATCCCAATTACCAAAGTGGAGTAATACTATTTGGGGGCCCACTGATTAATCAGCTTGCTGATTTGATTGGCCAATATTAGCTCTTTTGAAATCTGCAAAAATGGGCCAATTTTTTTTAACCATTTTTTTTTAACACCTTACTTAAAGTTAAGACAAAATGTCTTTCAAACAGAATTGGTAAAACAATCGGCCGATATATATATTTTTTTCCTGTCCTTTAGTATTTGTTTAACTTTACAACAAAATATTGCAAAACAGTCCAATGTTGTGCCTGTAATTCATGTAAAGTAAGCATTTAGGGACCCAAAAAATTAAATTATTTAAAATATTCATCATATATACATTTTATTGGTCGATTAATCGGTTATCGTGATTTTATTCTGCCAAAAGTTAGAATCAGCATCCACCCCAAAAAGCCCTACTAAAAAAATTGTTTGAAGTAAAAAATGTGTTATCATGTAACAACAATGAATATGTTGATTTTTGACCGGCTTGAAGTAACAATCGGTGGTTGTTCAGCCTTTCTTCTCAGGCACCCGCAGCCTGTCGCCCATGTCCAGCCTGTTCGGCTCCATCTGGACGCCGCAGAGCGCCCCCTACCACCACCACGGCCACCTGCAGCACGAGCGCTCGGCGCCCATGTCGCCGGCGTCGCCCGTCACGCCGCCGCACTCGCCCTTCGCTCGCGAGTCGGCGGAGGCGCCCGCCGGCGGCGGCGTTGTCGGGGGCGGCGTCCCGTTCTCCAGCTTCAACCCGTTCGGCCCGCACATGAACCTGGACATCTGGAACTCCTCATCCAACCGCAGCTCCAACTCGCAGCTGTCCAACGACTCGGGCTACTGCGGCGACGTTTAATAAGGAAGAATAAACGACAACGAGAAAAAAGGCATCACAATAATTGCAAAAACATATAGAACATGGATATATACCACCAAGTAAAAAAAAAAAAAAAAAAAAAAATGTTCTTTTATCAATAATGGGGAAAATGTGAATATTCCTTTTCTTTTATGTTCCCATTTTCAAACCTTGTGGACATTTGTTGTATATTTTTCTAGATGTTTTGCAGTTTTGATCATAGAAAATTAAAAACAAGGTTTTGTACTTGAATAATGTCCCATTTTGTATTTTATTTTTTTATTTTTATATTTAGTTAATTAGTCAAACCCGATATTTTACTAATCGAAAAAAAATTGTAATACAGTATATTACTACCGCAAAATGTGAAATGGGAAAAAATGGAAAACAGTTTTTGTTCCAATTAAATATTTGGGGAAAGGTGACAATTGAAACATCTCACGGCAAGTCCTAAAATTGTCATGTTTTAAAGTTTTTAGAATGCGTTTTTTAAAAATATAAATCTTTAAATTTCATTTATATTTAATAAATAACAAACTACATCATTTTCCATAATTCTAAAGTCAAACAAAATATACTACTGAATGTTGCACTTAATCTGATCTTTTTTTTAAAAAATTGCACACGCGCACCTCTTGCCGCCGCCATGATGTGATGTCACTCACCCATCTTCAAATGGTGAGTAGTTTTATTAGTAGTTATTTTCGTTTGACTTTGTTTTGCAATGAAGTCCTCCGGTGATTTTTGATTGTCCCTCATAGACTTCTGTACGAGTTTAGAAGCATCAGGTGTCCCTCTACTGGCCTTTGGAGAGAATGCAGGTAAGAACATGTTTTCCACATGTTGTGGGATTCTAATTCAATTTATGCTGTCACATTTGGGGGACATAAATCATTTTACTTTAAGGGTTGCTGCCAATGACAAACATGCCTAACGTGTGATTCAAATCTGAATACCTGCCATATTTGTTCTCCTGGTGTTGTGGGGTCCTAAAGGTGCTTCCCCAGTCGCATTTGGGGGTCAAATATCACACAATCGTTACAAAAATGGTACTAAAATGAGACGCGCTTTATATTTGTGACACAGTTGAGAAACCCGCATGATGTACATGTCAACATGTTTTGCTGGTATTGCATGGACCTAAATCTGCCCAGTCACATTTGGGGGGGGTCATACATCGCACAATTATTAACAGAAATTGTACTAAAAATGGGTATGCTTAACATTTGTGATCAAATCAGAAACCATCATGAGTTTTCCTTGAGTTGCAAGGACCTAACTTTGTTCACTTTAGCGACATAAATCCCATAACCTTATTGTAACTGGTACTCAAGTTGGACTGGGTTCATATTTGTGACACAAATGAGAAACTAACATGATTTATGTGTGTGAGTAAACGTGTTATTCCAGGTGTTGCAGGGCCCCGAATCTACTTGCCTACTCGTATGTGGTACTCATGAATCACAATCTTAGCATAAATGCTATTTAAGATGGACACGCTCAAAATGCGTGACTAAAGTCTAGAACTAAACGTGAGTTTTGTGTGTTCAAGTGTTTTGGGTATCCTAAATCTGTATAATGTTGAGGGGACATTAATCATATACGGTACAGTATTCTTAGCATACTTAAAATGGATTTGCTTAATACTTAACAAAAATGACAAAACTACCATGCTCTATTTAAGGCTAAACTTGTTTTCCATGTGTTGTGGGGACCGACACCTGCCACATTTGGAGTCATAAATCACATCAACTTAACAGGAATTTTTACTAAAGGTGGACCTAATATTCATGAGAGAAATCAGAAACTATAATGATTTAGGTGTTTTCAGCACGTTTTATTTTGTCTTGTCGGGATCTAAACCGGTCACCTCTGGTGGTCGTGAATCTCATATCCTCTTTTGAAATTGTCATAATTGATTTGTTGAACTTTTTGGATGACAATGGAACAAACCAGAAACTATCATGTGCGTGCGTGTGTACATAGCGCTCGTGTGACTAAAAGGGCGTGTAATTTGCGATCAGACTGTGGAGTGCCGACATATTGCCGCTATTGATCTTGAGGCCTAAAGTCAACACGGAAGCCAGGATACTGATGACCACGGGCGGCCGGGCTGGGGTCCAGATAACGCGCACGCACACACGCGCTAATACGGCGCGTGCACACATCAACAGAATGTAATTGACTGGTGTGGATTTAGTTGAGCCTCTAATGACGCTTTATGGCAAAGCAGGGCATTTGTTTTTGTCGAAAAGTCGAAAAAATGTCAAATCGGCTGTCACTAAAAATTTGGGGGTAAATAAAAGAGTCAGAGTGGATAATTATCCAAAAGGTGTCAATGAATGAACATTGAATCAATGGAGGCATTTTATTGATTTAAAAAAAAAATCAGACTGAATAATTAGACAAATGTATCAATAAATGAACAGTAGGTAACATGAAATCTGTTATTTTAAATATGAAAATATTTGTTTGATAATACGTATATATTTTTTGATTGAATGAAATATATTTTGAGTTAACTATGAAAAAAAAAAAATTATAACGTCTGTGTTTTGGAGGTACAATGTGTTTTTTGGTATAAAGTATAATGTTTCAATACAATGAACCTATAATTACATAATTAACCACAATTATTTTAAGCAGTTTTGCTTTCATTTTGGGGGGATATTCATTTTTGTCATGATGTTGGCATCATGTAATTGTTTTTGATAATTATCAGTTACGTTGTTGGAAATTAAACACTATATTGAACATTTTAATGGTAATATATGGATAACTAATACAGAGAAAAGTATATATAAATGCAGTAAGTATGTATAATATATATTTAATAGATCAATATTTTGATCATATTTCATATATTTTTTCTTTTTTTTTTTGGACTGAATTTGAATCCTGTTGGTTTCAGGTTAAATCTTTTTTATGCTACAGTTCACTGAAATCAAATACAAAAAATATTTATATGTCAAGCTATATAATTCTTATGTCATTTTCCAATAGTTTGCACGTTGGGGGGGGGGGGCGGTGGTGGTGGTATGAGTTGGGCTTATCTCTGGCCTCCCTTTAGAAGTCAAAACGGCGTGAAATTCGATTTGATGCTCTTTTTATTCTTGATCTACCCTCGTGTGTTTATCTAAGTGTGTGTGTAAACGGGTGCGTGTGCGCCAACTTTCCATGGTGCCCCTGGCACAGGGTCCATTAAGGTGCAGACCCCTTCCCTGTTGCCTGGTGCTAAAGTAAACGAAAGATTGTTTGACCAACACAAATATTTACACACAACCACACGCTCGCACACACACACACACACGGAGGCGTATATATAGCGTCACCATTTTTGACAGAGCAGCCATCACTCACAACGATGGCGACGGGCCTCATGCGAAACTTCCAGCTCCGGCTGCCGTTCCCAGCCTACTTCCCCCCGGAGGGCGAAGAGGAGGATGAGGAAGAGGAGGAGGAGGAGGAGGAGAAGGGGTCGACGGATGACGATGAAGAGGAGGACGCTTCGGATCCGCGGGTCTCGTCAGACCCGCAGGACACCACCGAGCGTCTGCTGAGGTTCGCAGACGTCATCAGCCGCGACGTCCGCCGATATTTCGGCCGACACGAGGCCCGGGAAGTCTACGACGAGGGCGCCGTTCCTGGCGGCACCGCCGGGGGGCGTCCGCGTTACAACGACACGCTGAGGCCGGCCGGGGCGCCACTTGAAGGGACCCCGGGGGCGGCGCTCGAGGGGCACCCCTCCTCGGAGCTGGGCCCCCTGGCCGAGCTGTTTGAGTCCCAGGGGAAAGGCCAGGGCCGCCCCATGAACGCCAGGCACCTGCCGCTCAGTTTCTGGACTGAGCCGGACCCGCCGGACCCCAACGATGGGGACCCCCCCCCACGGGAGAGCCACATGAACTACAGCCTTCACACGATGGAAAACTCCCAGCCGGACTTTAGCGACCTGCTGGCAAACTGGGACCCTAACCTAGATGACGCAGACATGCTGCATTGAAACAAAAAAAACAATACTTTTTTTTTGGGGGGGGGGGGGGGGGGTCATGACTGTAACAAAGTGTTGTGTGTCTGTCAAGAAAAGTTTCTTTGAAGTGTAAAAATAAATTCAAAAACTAAAATACTGTAATTGTTTATTGCTGTAATGACGAATTGTGTGTCTGTCAAGAAATGTGTCACAAAAGTGAAAAAATATTTCTAAAAACAAAAAGGTAAACTACTAGGGCCCAACCGATTAATCGGCTGGCTGATTTAGTCGGGCGGTATGAGCGCATTTAAAATCAACAAAATCTGACCTTTTTTTTGTGCTTTTTTTGCACATAAGAAAGAAAATTACAGTCAACCCCCCCCCCCCTCCATTAAATAAATAAAATCAGCCCAAAACAGTTTTTGTCAGATTTTTTTTTTCTCTTTCCCTCTGTTTTAAAGTTACACAAATACTAAAGGACAAAGTATAGAAAAACGGTCAAATATTCTGCTTGTTATTTTTTTATTGTAAGTGTTAAGGGACCATCAAAAAAGGTTTAAACAAAAAGTGTCAAAAGTATATATATATAAAAAAAGAATATATTGTACTGATTGTATTATGGGAAATGTAGTGTCCAGTGTGTTAAGTCCGCATGTAGCCCTTTTAAAAAACAATGTATGAATGTTTTACTCATTTTATTTAATGAGTGAAAAGCAGGTCAACTAAAAGATTTCTCCACTATTAAATCCAAAGTTAACATTTCGTGCGACTAAACAAAACTGTCTTTGGAGGCTGAGTTATTTTTTCAAACTTTGAAGGACACATAAAAGCCAATATAGCATCTTCAACCCAAAATAGACTTCCTGTGTGTTTTCGGGCATGGCTCCTTGAGACTTTTTGGTGGGTCTGCTCATGGTAGACATGCCTACCAAATTTCATGTTGCTCAGTCAAAGTGTCTTTGCAGTATTGTGAAATGGCGTTATCAGCATTCAGTATTTGACTGACGTGGGAAAAAAAGGCATCGCGCCGCAAGTGTTTGCTTTGCCATTTACAAATACACACGTAGAGAATCCGCGTTGCACGTGGCCAAAAATTCGCCCATTTTTGCAAAAATACATAACCTGTTGAAAATGAATGAGTTTTTGGAGTCCCAAACATGACCCCACTCCAAAACGTAAAAAAAAAAAAAAAAAAAAAAACACCCCTGGACAGCACTTTCATGGCTCAACATAAAATTTGGTGGATGTGTCTCTTGTAACAGGACGCACAAAAAAGTCTCAAAGACCTATTCCGCAAATTGAACAGGAAGTCATCCATTTTGATTTGCAGCAGACATTTTAGGGGTGAATTGCAGGGATCGGACTATGGAAAAAAGAAAAAAAAAAAAAAAAAAAAATCAGCCCCAGACACCTGTTTCACGGGTCGACAAAATTTGGTAGACATGTCTATCATAATATCACACACAAAAAAGTCTCAAGGAATTGAATAGCAAATTGGCCGTTTTGGTTTGAAGCAGAAGTCTGAGTGTAGTGGCGGAGCTAATAGGTGGGCCACGGGGGCAATGGCCCTCCCTGAAATATGCATAAGCCCCCAGCAGGTGCCAGGCCATACAATTGACTTTTTGGGTATTTTCCGATTTGTTTTTTTCCAGGACTCTTCTTTCACATTTCACCCTGTTCTCCGCAGAGAACATATAATGAATGTTTATTAGCGTTTTCGGCAGAATTTGGAGGATTTGTAAACATTTTGGGGGGGGAGGGTTGCGAATCCCGTGAGATAGCCTTGGCCATCCCAAGGGTAAAAGTCTAGAACAAAAAAAAAATCAACCCAAAATATGCCAAAATCTGTCTTCAAAGAGTCAATGATAATCAGCCAATCGACCTCACCCGGGGCAACTTTTCGTTGGAGGGAACAAAAAAAAAAAAAAAAAAAAGGAGTGCTTCTGATTGGCCGAGAGGCGAGGCCGGTAGAATTGTGCCACGCACTCTCTTTGATGTTGTCAAAAGGGTACGAACGGGACATGCGGCTTTCACACGGAGGGCTAAGATGAGGAAGCGAACGTTAGCGCTAGCAGGCCTGCTGCCGTTGCTGCTGCTGGCCACCTGCCGGGCCAACGACGAGCACGCCGAGACGGAAAGCGCCACGGAGAAGAGTCCGGAAGATGCCCAGGAGGAAGTCGAAGAGCCGCCTAAGAAGGAGAAGAGCAGCGAGGTAGAGGAGGACAACAACGTGATGGTTCTCCATGGCAACAACTTTGCCAGGGCGCTCAACCAGACCAAGTATCTATTGGTGGAATTCTGTAAGTATGCTAATGTAGGTGTTGGTTCTCAGAGTTATTAAAGCATTTTGAATTATTTTTGGTATAAAGTTGCATTTTTTTTGGTGTTTTAAAATGTATGTGTGAGTGTGCATATATATATATATATATATATATATATTTTTTTTTTTTTCTAATTATTAATCTTTAAACAGTTTTTTAATTCTTTAAAAAAAAAATTGCATTTGAGAGGTATTTAAAAAAAAAAATTTGCATTTCATGTATTTAGCATATTTCAAATTGTATCTACATTTAAAAAATGCTTTAAAATATAATCATGCATTTTAAATATATATATATATATATATATATATATATATATATATATATATATATATTTTTTTTTACATATTTAAAAATAATTTTCATTTTTGAAGTTTTTTTCTTATTTTCTTATTTCTTAACCACTACGCTAAAAAATACGCTGGTTTTGAATAAAGATATTTAAAAATACATTTTAATTAATTTGTATTAAAAATATGTGTTTAAAAAAATGCATTTTTTATTTTGATATATTTCAAATGAATTCTCAACGTATCCGAATAATTTTTTAATTAATGTTTTCAAATTAATTTAAATAAATGAATTTGCATAGTTTTTTTGCTCAAATAAATTCAATAAATAATCTTTAAAATCAGTAAAGAAAATCAAACAAAATGAGTTTATCTTCAAAGCAATTATTTGCTTGACCAATAATTTTAACACAATATTCGAATAAAATAAAATTTCCCATTATTGATTATTATGGATTATTATATCCATAAAACAAAATTCCATAATAAAAGAAAATACATTTTCCGAATAATAATGCAGCAAGTTCTAGACAAAACTGGAAGTATTATTATAATCATTTTAATAACGTGTACTGTAGTGCTGCCGAACCACCATTTTTTTGTGTGTAATAAAAGAAAATGATGTCAGATTATTAAATGCATGCTTGCATATCTTGTTTTTTTTTTTTTTTTTGGGTTGAATTCCCCACGTGTAAAGCGGCCCATCGTCCAGATGTTCTCCCGCTTGCACTTTCCCACGTGTGCAGGGAGCAAAGTTTCGTGTTCCTATCAGTAATGTGCATGACTGCCCAGAAAGTCACCAAGTTGCGTTGCAAATTGTGTTTTGTTGATCTTTTTGTTGTTGTTGTTGTTGTTGTTGTTGCGTGCAGACGCCCCCTGGTGCGGTCACTGCAGGCAGCTGGAGCCCGTCTTCGCCGAGGCGGCCGAGAAGCTGAAGAAGGACCAGCCCGCCGTCGGCTTGGCCAAAGTGGACGCCACCGACGAGAAGGAGCTGGCCGAGGAGTTTGCCATCTCCAGCTTCCCCGTTCTCAAGCTCTTTGTCCACGGCGACCGAAAGAAACCTGTCGACTTCGCCGGTACACACGCGCCCGAAAATAACGACAAAAAAACAAACAAAAAAACTGTTGTAGCCTGAAGCTAAGCTAAAGAATCAACAGCGTGTACTAGACTGAAACTTTTTCTTTTTTTAATTCAGCTCCCAAAGCCAGTTTTACTTGAAATTTGGTAAGCATGTCCTTCATGAGTTGACCCACAAAAAAAGTCTCAACAAGCTATGGCTGAAAATTCACAGCAAGTCTGCCATTTTGGTTTGTCGCTGCCATTTTGGGTTCAGCCTCTGAAGCATTTTGCACTTAGCCTCATGAAATTTGCTAGGCATTTCCACCTTGAGTAGACCCACAAAAATGCCATGCGTCAAAAATTCACAGCAAGTCTGCCATTTTGGGTTGAAGTGGCCATTTTGGCTGTATAGAAGACTTAAGATTTTTATTCTGAAAATTCAGAAGCCTTTTTCACTTTGCAACTTGAAATTTGGTAGGCATGTCCATTGTCCATGTCCCACAAAAAAGTCTCAAGAAGCCACGTCGGGAAATTTATTGGAAATCTACCATTTTCGGTTGCCGTGACCAATTCGGCCAACGTGTCACCGTTCGGAATTTTATTTTCCAATTGAGCCCCGAAGCGAGTTTGACTTAGCGACTTGAAATTTGGTTGGCATCCCCCAAAAAGTCTCCAAAAGCCATTCCCGAAAAGACAGTAAATCTGCCATTTTGATTTGAAGCAGCCCTTTTAGGCTCGATTTCCAAAGAACAAAACTCTTCACGACTCAAAACTGTTTCCAGGTAAGAGGACAGTGGCGGGAATCATGCAGTGGCTGAAACGTCGCACTGGTCCCGGCGCTTCGGTCCTGGACAGCGCTGACTCTGCCGCCGACTTTGTTGATGCCCACAACATCTCTGTAGTGGCATTTTTTAAGGTACCCCCTCAGTCTAAACCGTGCCCGTGCACAGCTGAATCGTCATACTCCATTTTCCCCGCCCAGAGTTTAGAAAGCGAGGCAGCTAAGGAGTTTTCCGAATTGGTCGCGGACATGACTGACACGGAGTTTGGCATTTCAACATCTCCGGAGGTTTTCCAAAAGTATGACTTGAAATCGGACACGGTGGTACTCTTCAAAAAGGTGAGGGTGCAACAGAGTCCCCCCCCCCCGGAACGATGAGAAGGAAAAGGATTTTTTGCCTTTCGAAAAGAATCATTTGCGTCTTTTTAGTTTGACAACGGCAGAGCGGACTACGCCTTGTCGGATGACGGCAAAGTGGACAGAAACAATCTGACCAGGTTCATCCAAGAAAACAGCCTGGAGTTGATCATCCCCTTCACGAAGGAGGTAAAAACCAATAAATAAACAAATGAACAGTTGACTCGATGCTGTTTGTCTCTGTAGACGGGCGATAAGATCTTCGGCTCCAGCGTCCGCCTCCACTGCCTGCTCTTCATCAACTCCACAGTGGAGAGCCACGCGGCGCTCGTGGGCGGAGTCAGGACCCTCGCCAAGGCCTACAAGGGCAAGGTAGCGCTCCAAAAAATGTGGACATTGAGGTTCATCGGAGAGTCCGTGTTGTCTTTGGTGGCGACCGTAGCGCAAGATGCCAAATCCCGCCGATTTGTGCACTTCCCTTTAGATGCTGTTCATCACCATCGATTTGTCGGGCGACGTGTCGTTCGTGCTGGAATTCTTTGGCGTGTCGGCGGCCGACGTGCCCACGGCCCGCGTCATCAATATGGATACGGGCAAGAAGTTCAAAGTGGACACGGCGGATCTCGTCAGCAACCTGCCGCCATTGTGTCAGGAGGTTCTGGATGGTACGGCCAAGGTAAACACACACACAATCATTTATACATCAACTTAAGCACCGACTCACTCACTCACTCGCCCACACACTTTTTCACACTTTCACCCACTCACTCACTCACCCATACACAATTTTTCACTCACTCACTCACTCAAACACAATTTTTCACTCACTCACTCACTCAAACACAATTTTTCACTCACTCACTCACTCACTCACTCTCAGCCACACTTTTTCACTTTCACTCACTCACTCACTCACTCACTCACTCACTCGCCCATACACTTTTTCACACTTTCACCCACTCACTCACCCATACACAATTTTTCACTCACTCACTCACTCAAACACAATTTTTCACTCACTCACTCACTCAAACACAATTTTTCACTCACTCACTCACTCACTCACTCACTCTCAGCCACACTTTTTCACTTTCACTCACTCACTCACTCACTCACAGCCACACTTTTTCACACTTTCATTCACTCACAGCCACACCTTTTCACACTTTCACTCACTCACTCAGTCACTAACTCACTCACTCGCAGCCACACTTTTTCCACACGTTCACTCACTCACTCACTCATTCACTCACTCACAGCCACACTTTTTCACACTTTCACTCACTCACTCACTCACTCACTCACAGCCACACTTTTTCCACACGTTCACCCACTCACTCATTCACTCACTCACTCACTCACTCACAGCCACATTTTTTCACACTTTCACTCACTCACTCACAGCCACACTTTTTCCACACTTTCACTCACTCACTCACAGCCACACTTTTTCACACATGCATTCACTCACTCACTAAATAACCCATAGACACTTTTTCACACTTTCACTCTCACTCCCTCGCAGCCACATTTTCACTCACATTTTACTCACTCTGTCATTCACTCACTCACCCATACACATTTTTTCACACTTTCACTCACTCACCACTCACTAACCAACCCATACACAATTGTTCGCACTTTCACTCACTCACTCACTCACGCACTAACCAACCCATTGACACTTTTTCACACTTTCACTCTCTCACTCACTCGCAGCCACACTTTTACTCACATTTTTACTCACTCTGTCATTCACTCACTCAACCATGCACAATTTTTCACACTTGCACTCACTCACTCGCAGCCACACTGTTTCACACTTTCACTCACTCACTCACTCACTGTATCCACTTACTCACGCTAGCTCACACATCCACAAACATTCACTCACTCATTTACACCCCCAAAAACACAAACAACACACGCACACTTTCACTTCCACACGCGCAGGCTTAGACTCTAATTGCCTTATTGTATGCTCTTACAATCCTAATTGTAAATGATTTTGGAACGCAGCCTTACTATCGCAGTCAAGACGTGCCCGAGGACTGGAATAAAGCGCCCGTTAAGGTCCTGGTGGGGAAGAATTTTCAGTCTGTTGCCCTGGACACAACCAAAAACGTCTTTGTGAAGTTTTGTGAGTTCAAAAAAAAATCTTCTCGATGAAGCTTCCTCAAAATGTGCCATTATGGCAAAGCAAGGATCACGTTGATGATATTTCATTCAAACGGATCAAATAATGGGAACAGATGCTCCCTGGTGCGGCCACTGCAAGGACCTGGCTCCTATCTGGGACCAGCTGGGCCAGAAGTACGCCGAGCATGATGACGTCATCATCGCCAAGATGGATTCCACCGCCAATGAGCTGGAGGGCGTCACCATCACTGGCTTCCCCACGCTCAAATATTTCCCCGCCGGTGGAAAAGAGGTACCCACACACACACACACACATACATGTTTATGGTGGTAGCTGGGGACGGCAATTACACTCACGCACCAATTCATACATGTTTATTATGGTTGCCAGGCACGTCAAATTCACTCATTCACACAGAGAAACTTTCATGTTATTGCTCGGGATGCCATATCACTCTCTCACACGTTTATGTAGGTTGCTGCGTGTGCAAATTTCCCTCGCATACATACACATTTATACGGGTTAGTGGGGACATACATTTCACTCATACATTTATCTCTGCTTCTGGGATCAGCAATTTCATTCTCACACACACACATACACGCGCACACGGATACACGTTTATGGAGGTAGCTGGGGACACTATTCTCTCCAGTTATTCTTGTGTTGTCCTGCAGTCAGTGGAGTACTCGGGAAACCGTGATCTGGAGACCTTGTCAAAGTTTCTGGACAATGGAGGAATTTTGCCCAAGGAAGATGACGACGACGACGACGATGATGATGATGATGATGACAACGATGAAACAGTTCGTGTTTGCATGCTACCCTCCAAATTAATCTTCCTCTCTAATAATAATGATGACAATGAATACATTCTCTGATTTAAAAAAAATATATATATTTCTTTTTTTTTTCCAGAAAGTGGGCGAGTCTTTGGAGAAAGCCAACAACACAACGTCTGATAAAGATGAACTTTGATAACATTTTGTCATGTTTTTAACTCAATAAAATTCCTTTCAGGGGGAAAAAAAATTGAAGCCACGAAGCACTTTAATTTGAATGCGTATTGAAATTCGGGCACACAAATGAAATGGGAAGGCAGTAAAAGGAAAATAATCATAAAAAGGAACATCATTAAGTATTGAATATGGATTTTTGTTCGAGCCAAAGTTAAATACTGTAAATACAAAGGTAATTTAGACAATAAATATGCATTATAAATATTCTTAATTCAAATGTTAAATAATAATCAGTATATTATATTTCATGACCTTTTTTAATGGCATTTTTATTTATTTTATGACTTCATCAATCAAAGTTTTTTTTTCATTTTAAAAGATGGCTAAAAAATTGAGCTCTCGCGCTCAGTCGGTGTGAACAAAATGGAAATAGAACTTTTTTTCTTTTTTTAAATGGAGGATAATGTCAACAAACAGAATTGGATTTCTATTTTTAGATCACTAGAAAGGTTCTCCTCTAAGCCGAACATCCATTGAGGTAAGACTACTAATCTTTGATGTATGCTTACAATTTGAATTTGTTTACCGTGTTGACAGTTTTTTTTTTCCCCCCTTTTTGTTAGCCTAATAGCACAATTGTTGAAGTCACAAAACAACACTCAAAAAAAAAAAACAAGAGTCCAGTCGCTGGGAATGATCACAGACCTAAAGAGGGGGCGGGAACAAATGTCTAGCAAGTATGTTGGACTTTTGTATTTGCTACTGTGACAGTAAACAACGTGTGCAATTATGCTAACAATTAGGCTAACAATCCGCATTTGCACAGTGCACCTGCATAGAACATATTCTTGAAAAAAAATATCTTTGGGTTGCCTTCCCTTTAAGCTCAAACGTAACGTAATGTCGATAAAACAGGTCGGACCACGTTGGTAGTTTATATTTGCGATTGTGGCAGTGAGTTAATAATGACTTAATTTGGCCGATTGGTTTCATAACAGCTTGTGAGCCACTGTTGCATGGAAAATTCCCATCACACGATTTCAGGTTTGTTTCACTTGGGCCCATTACAGAGCGGACTTCAATTTGTAGAATTGAGGTTGAATAACAAGACCGCTATATGAGGGATTTGCTTGGAAAAGTAACAGCAATACGTGTTCTGGCAAATTTTCACATTTGTGCACGAAATAGCAAAGGAGGAGAAAGGTGTGAACATTTTGACGGCAGCAGGAGAAGACGCCAAACGTGTAACTTTAAGGGTTAACAACAGCACCACCATGTGGCGATTGTTTGGAAGAGTGGCGCGCCTTGAAGAAAAATGGCACGCTATGGTATTGTTGTGTAAAAAAAAAAAAAGAGAGAAATGCTCTGCATGTGTTTTTGCCTACTGTTTAAAGTTTCTAACGACTACATCGGTGCTAATTTTCTCAGCCCATCTGTGTGTTTTCCCGTTATGTGATCCCATTAAACTAGTAGACTTTTGGCAGTAGGCGGTGTTGTGTAGTTTAGTTTAGTACACGACGTGTAATTCTCTTGGTTTCACCATCGCGGAAAAAGAATCATTCGACCGTCCTTGTTTCTACAGTGTCTTGTACTTTGTAAATGGCTGGTAAAGGTACAATTGTTCAAGATGCGTGATGTGTCAAAATTTCACATTTCTACAATACAGGAGTTGCTTTAACTTCCAAAATAAAACATGTTGTCCAGCATAGTTTCAGAGTGACATTCTGCAACATGACATTATGATGAGATCTACTTGGATTTTCTAATCTGATTGTCAATCTGTTTATCAGCAGCTTGCTTTGTGACTGCATCACCTGCTGGATGGAAGCCCCCCCCCAATTTTTGAGGAGATCATACTAAATTCTCCCGGTTTGGACCCTGCACCAGCTGACAGGCCCGATCCTCCGCACACTACTCCCTTACCCTCGCTGCATCCCATCCGCGCTCGAGGCCCAAGTAACCCATTTTACCACGCACGTTATAATTCCTTCACCAACCTTTAATAAAACGGTTCAAAGGTTTCAATTCTCATTTCAATTGTATGATTTACGAAAAAAAAAAAAAAAAAAAAAAGTTCCAAGTTAAAATAAAATGTCTATGTAAAGTTGCAAGACCTCAATTGACACATAAATACTTTTTATCTAACCAATTTTAGAGAAGGGGAATATTAAATGAATGCAATGTTTATTGCAGGCCTTCTGGGAAGGTTAAATAATGTGGCTCTCTCTTTAAACACAAACATGTAATTTTGCGGTAAAGTTTTACAATGTACACCCCCCCCCCCCAAAAAAAAAACATTATTATTTTTATCAATTGCAACTTTTTAATTCAAAATTAAGCTTACTTTTCCCTAAAATGGCAACTTTTTACCCCGATCAGGGAAAAGATGTCATTCGATGAAAAACCTGTAAAGTTACCGTAAAAAGTTAACATTCCCTGAAATTTTTTTTTTTTTTTTTTTTGGGTGGGGGAGGGGGTGAGTGGTAGTTTGTTGAAGTTGGTAGTTGGAAACGCAAACAGAAGCCTGTTTAAAATTATAGGCGGACGGCAGAAGGGTCCCGTGGCTGCAGGCGGAGGGCGATAAACGGACTGCAAATTTTTAGTAAAATTGCTAGTTCGGGTAAAACAATCAAACAAATATACCAATTTTTTTTTTTTCTCAAAAGTACTGTCATGTCACATTTAAAAAAAAACAAAAAAACTAAAGTTTTGTTTTGTTGCTAACATTCCTTTTATGTAAAAATGACACATTTAGAATGGACCAATTTAAAAAGAAAACATGTCAATAAATGCACAAATATCTCTTGATAATGTAAATACCAAGACGAAAATCAAACAACCAAAACATGAAAGAATTTCGTTGGGCTCACTTTTAGTGCTCCCTTGAGTTAAATGGCACAATGTTAGATGAGAGGTAACCATGAAGTTCTGTTTTGCAGTCTTGCCAGACCCACTTCCAATCTTGACACCTGCCACAAGGCCGCCCCCGCAGATCGAAGGAGTTGTAGTCCATATGCCAACCGCAGGTATAAAACACTGAGCTCGAGTGTAACTCAAATGTCCTTCCACTGACTTGCGCCGATGTGCCCCCCATGGCTTCGTTTGCGGATCGCAAGTCGGTACGACGGTGGTTCTGTTCCGTCGACTCAGCTGGGGAAGACTTCCCGCCTTGGTGCGCTGCCCTCGCTGTCGGCGTGACGTCATCACCAAAGTCCAATCACACCGCGGTCGGCTTGCCTGTCTTGTTTGTGTTATTCTTGCAATTATCGGGTGAGATATACTGCGTGCGTTTTTTTGTTGTTGTTGTTTTTTTTTTAAGAATCATCGAATGTATGAATCTATCTGATCTGTCTGTTTCAGATACATGTGTGCTTTATTTGTAATAGCATTCAACAATCAGAGCCTGATGGATCGTCATCACATCTGTCCGCATTGTGAAAACCTCATCCATGTATATAAAAAACTTTAATACGGCCCCAGGCCTACCGCGGTCTTCTCCAATAAAGCACGACACTCTATACACTATTTGGCTGATGATCTTTAATACATTTAGAGCAAAACCATGATCATAATGCTTGACTGGTTTGAGAAATCTTTTCTGGACCTTCTCTGGCCATCTCACTCAACAAGGATCCTGGATCCATCTCCTCTATCGCCCAAGGTCCGTCACATGGCCCACGGTTTTATTGGTCCCAAGGCCCCAAATGTGTTTCATCTCCCAAAGACCCTGTCAGGTTGTACGCTTTGGGCGTAATTTGGACAGGTGCAAACCGTTTTTCAAACATGACCGCCGTGTATTGGAGACAATACGCTCTTCCTCCCGGGTCACAAATATCCGCAACGCCATGTTTTTTTTTTTTTTTTTTTTTAAAGATGACTTCCGATCACGTGACAGCAGCCATTCGCAAATCACGTGTCACGTGCGATCATGTACAGATATGTACGGGCAAATAACTTTTGCAAGATTTAGTACACCCCGGGGTTGATGACGGGGGTCGCACTCCTGAACCTCCCCGGTAAGGTCTGCTCAGGGGTGCCGGAAGCAGAAGGAGCTGAGCCAAAAGGCGAAACTCTCCATTTACCGGTCGGTCTACGTTTCGACTCTCACCGAAAGAAGAAGATACAAGCAACCGAAATGAGGTTCCTCAACCCTTAGTTGAAAGGACGAGAAGCGCTGCCACCCGGGAGGAGGGACTTAGAATCGAGCAAGGATGTCTCCTTGGATGCCTCCCCGCTGAGGTGTTCCGGGAGCACCGTGGGATTCCCCTCGAAGAGCTGGACAAAGTGGCTGGGGAGAAGGCGGTCTGGGCTTCCCTGCTGAAGCCGCTGCCCACGCAACCTGGCGCCGAATAAACGGAAGAAAATGGATGGCGGAAGAAAATGGATGGATGGATGGATTGAGGAAACAGAGGCCAGCGTCTTGGCTGGACAGGGAACAATTCAGATAATCCCCGTCTTTGTGCCACTTTCATTTTAGAGTCAAAGGAGTCCATTTTTTTTAGTTAAACTTTTTTTTTTTTTTTTTTTTTTTAACAACTTGTAGTAGCTTCAGTGCCAGGAAAAATGCCATCTGTCATTGTTATTATATGATTGCCATTTCAATATTATGCGCAAGAATTTTTGCTGTGTGATGAAACAAATGTTTCACATTCCAGAAGCAAAACAAGTCCGGCAGGTTGCGGTGTAACGTCACGGTCAGTCTTGACGTTATTTCCATTCAGTTGGCTTCTTCCTTTGTCCAAGGTAAGACTGGCACTCTAAAATGGCGATCATCACACTCTTTGAACTCGCAGTTGGTCCCGTAGCTTTTGAGAGTTTGCCAAAGGCGAAATTAATATCGGCGAGGGAGGTTGTTTAATTCGAGTTTCCCCACGTGGGATTGGCAAGTAGCCCTTTAGCTAAGGTTAGGGCTTTCCTTACAGAGACATTTCTTGTATCAAGTGGCGACTGATCGCATGATATACAAAAAGCTCTGAGGGCAAATTCACTTGTGTTAAGGTTGATATGATAGCACGGAAATGGCAAACCAACAAAAGTCCTTGTTGTGTTTATTCACTGCTGCTCTGTTCGTCAAACTTTCCGTCGAACGAGTCGTCTGCGTTCCCAACATAGGTGAAGATTTTTGGTCGTAAATATTGCACGTTTAACATTTCAGATTGTCGGCCCCGCAACCCATTTCGGACCCAATCATCGGGACAAATGCACGCTAAACACCCCTCAGACAGGAGGATAATCTTGGAGGACAATTTTATGAGACACGAGTAGTTGGCCGTTTGACGTCCTCTGTGGGGGGGAAATGGGCAAAATCGGGACAAAAAATTGTTCAGAATAATGTAAACAAGGAAGGAAAGTATGGCTATACGGACGAATGAGTGGAAACAATAATGAAAAACTAGATACTAAATACACCCCCAAAAAAATCACCTTTTCCAACTATTATTCCCACAAAAACAATCCTTATCCCTTATCAATGGCACAGTCAACAAAACAGAATCACATCGTTCCCATTCCACATTCTAAATGCTCAGCTCACTCAATTCACCTTGGAAATAATTTTAAACGTGCCAAATAATCCCACATACCAAAAATTCACCATTTTCACCGTTAAAATACCCCCCCCCCCCAAAAAAAAGACACGTTTTTTTCCTCCTCTAATTTCTACATTTTTAAACGATTGAAACGCCAGGTCTTGTGTGTAGTGTACCCAGTGAGGTGGAAACAATGGCCAAAATATTAGGTACACTCCAGTTCTTGTGTGTCGGCTTACCAAGTCCGTGGCCATATTGGTCAAAGTATTAGGGACACTCCAGTTCCTCCTAGTTTCCTTGTCTCCTTCCTTCCTTGCGTCCTTTTCTCCCTGCATTCTTGTCTCCTGGTTTCCTTCCTTCTTTGTTTCCATTTCCTTGTTTCCTTGCTACCTTCTGTCCTTGCTTCCTTTTTTCCTGCTTCCTACTTTCCTTGCTTCCTCCCTACCGTTTTTCATCCTTCACCTACTTCTACATTTCTCGACCAATTCCATCCATTCCAACTTCAACATGCTCAGCTCATTCCGGCCCGTCGTATGTTACTCCATGTCACTCCATGTCATTCGACACTATTGGATATCTTTCCACAATTTTTCATCCCGCTTCTCAGCTTTCACATTCTCTAGTTTGAATACTGTTTTTCTCTGCAGCGTCCCAATTCTTGACCGAACTACCTGCTGATGGACCCCCCTTCGTACGAAGAGGCTACACTCCACCAACCGCCTCCACCCTCTTATCAGGTGCCCTCCGAGGCCCCGCCGTCCTATGAAGAGACAAGTTTGGTGACAACTCATCAATTATCATGATGAACAATACATACTGGATATGTTGTAAATCAGTGTTTTTCAAACTCTTTTGAGTCAAGGCACATTTGTTTCATTGAAAAAAAAAAATCCCGCGGCACACCTCCAGTTGAAATTGTGAAAAAAAAAAAAAAAAAAAAAAGATTATTTTAACAATATAAGTGTTATATTGTTTATATAAGCATTTTTTTTTAACATTGAAGAATGACATTATATTATAACGTCTTGAATAAGTATTTTATAATGTTTCATACTGGTACTTAAGTGTGAAACATGGGCCGGTTTGGATAAACATGCGTCACTAATTCGCCTGTCTCTAAACAAAGATAATTAGCTACCTGCTGCTAGTGCCACCTGCTGGTATGGAAGAGTACTACACTGCAGTAAAGACATGATTACGCGGCCAGGCGCTAGACCGCACAGGTACACAAATTGGATAATTTACTTCGGCACACCTGACAATAGCACACAGTTTGAAAAACAATGACTCAAATTGCTCACTTTTGTATTTAATATTGCAAGTGTACTTCTTCATTTGATTTTAGTCAGGGATGGGGGAGTACCGATACCAGGTATCAATATCGGGCCAAGACCAGCCTTATTTTAAGGTATCGGGTACTCGCGGAGGCTGCTGAGATCAGCCACCGATACGAAATTCAAAACAAAAATCTGACATATAGTAAGTCCTTTTGGGGCAGTTGGGGCTACATTGCAGCATTGGACAAATGGGCAAATCATCATCTGCTGTACGTCAGAAAGAAAGTCTTTTTTTTTTTTCAATTTTTTTTTTTGTCCTTTTGTTAAATGTGTTGTATTAAAAGTGTTTTATTAAAAGTTAATAAAATTATGAATATTTCATAAAAATACATAGATATATTTTTTCTAATTCTTACTATTTTAAAAAGTTAAACTTAAAGAGACAAACGTTGACATTTTCAACATTTACATTTTCAACATAATATACATTTTCAACAGTGATGTTGTTAGCAAAATGACGGAAAAAGAAGTTGCAGTTTCACAAAAAAAGTTTTGAAAAAGTTACAATTTTGTATGTATGACCAATTGATTGACACTTGTTTCAACCTGATTTTTAAAGATGATTTTAATTTGCATTTTCATTTATTGTTAAATGCCCAAAATATATCACTATCATTCCAACGTTTTCAAAACTTTTAAATGTGTCGTAAACTAAGCGAGTCACTCTTTTGCAGTAAATGTGGATGCAGCCCCCGCCCCCGCCTCTACGACACCCGCCGTGACGAACAGCCACACGTCTCAAGACTTCATCCGTCAAACAAGTGTGGGTATGTAAATCTCAACCTCTTTTTATACGAAAAAGTATACTTTACTACAAACCTAAACGCCACAAAGTTGCACGAATTTGTCATCACAAATATTCCACTAAAATAAATTGAAACTAAACAGCTGAACGTGATTTTTTTAATTTTTTTTTTTAATTTTCATTTATTCCTACATCAATGCAATTGTAACTTTTTTGCAGCTACTATCCAGCCGGATCCAGATTGCATTTTGAGGGCGACCACCCAAACGTCTCAAGTCACCTTTCATCAACCAAGTGTCCGTATGTAAAGCTCAACCTCATTTTATGAAAAAAGTAGACTTCACTTCAAAGTGGGTCCAATGGAAACTTTCAATATTATTGTTGGACCCCCAAAATACATCAACCGAAACTACTACTGCAGCACCTTTTACTGGGCGTCACTCGGCCACACCTTCTTACAAATGTGGCGTATTGAAATGTTGAAAGTCAGTTTTTGATTAGTCAATTTTGGGGGGTTGTCATGTACAAAAAAACACAATTTGGGGGGAGGGGTTGTAAAAAAAAAAAAAAAAAAAAAAACGACCCCATTTTGGGGGTTGTTTGTTATTCGTTTGACTCAACTTTTTGAGTTAAATGAAAAACCCCAAAAGTTAGGCTGGTCCCTTTTTGACCCAATTCGGGTTACTTTTGACCCAACTATTTTTAAATTGCATGAGCGAGCAAGACCTTGGCCACTGCACAGCAATCTAAAATCAGTTGGGTTATTTCATGAACCCAATTTGCGGTTTGCTTGTGTTGAGTCAATTTAACCATTTGTTGGGTTTCATAGCTGATACGTTAACCACGTTCCCGAAATGTTTGTGTCGGGTCATAATTGGATTAATTGGGTACTATTTGCTGAGCGTAACCAAGTTTTTGAGATGAAATCCACCCCTTGTTGAGTTATGGAATTATTTAGGGAATAGTCCTATCTATCAAATAGTTGGGCTATTCATTGAACCCAAAATGTTAGGCCATAATTGAATAACCCAATTATTGGTGACAAAATGACCCAAGCAGCGTCCGGTCGGTCCCTTTTTTGACAACGCAATTGGGTCAAATTCAACCAAAATTGCGTTATTTTTGACCAACTGTTTTCAGTGTGTCCACCTGAACCTAGCATCCTGTTTATCATCAACAAACTCAGCCTCAAAATACAATTGCTAATGCTGATGTAGTTATTTCAAAAGTTGTCATTTTCTGAGAATAAACGTTTTGTACTGTATGGTCTTGTTGGATTCCCAAAATACAGTATATACATTTTCTGTCCATTTTTTCCCCCCAAATTTCAAATGGGTTGTAAATTATGTGAATGGCTGCTTTGCAGCAACTGTCCAACCGGATCGATTTCCTGTCTTGAGGACGCCCACCGTGACAGCCACCCAGACGTCGCGAGTCTGCGTCCGTCAACCAGCAGTGGGTGTGTAAATCTCGCCCACATCATTTTGTCCTGTTCGCATCGCTTCACGAAAGGGACAAACTTGGAGTGGAACCTCGAATGCCACAAAAGTCGCACAAATTGGTAGTTCAACCAGCAATTCGGCTTCGGCTTTTTCTTTGGCTTTTTTGTGTCCTCAGTGTTGCCACAGTTACCTTAAAAAAGTAATTTAGTTATTTTATGGATTACTCACTTCAAAAGTAACTCCGTTACTTTACTGATTACTTGATTTTAAAAGTGACTAAGAAACTTCAACTTCAAAGTAAAAACAAGCCTTTTGACTTACCATAATTACTGTTATCATCAAAAATAATGAGCCTTTTCTGGATTTCACTGAACATAAAAAGGCTACTTTAAAAAACAAATAAAAAGATAGTCTTTCTAGACTTCACGTCACAGTAGGGATGTAACAATTCACTCAAGCCCCGATTCAATTTTCAGTCCCCGATTTTCGATTCAATTTTTGAAAAAGTGCTACCATGCTTGTCTCTGTGCACTAGTGTAGTTCTGCAACCATCCACAAATGCAATACGCCGTGATGTTTGACGCAAAAGCATAATTTGATCTACACATTCAAAATCTAGAATGGAAAAAAAAAAACCACATTTCAAGGCATCATTTTCTAGAAGAATATAATCAACTCGAGTTTTGGATTCATCGAAGCGATTAATAGTGTCGATTTTAAATCGATTTTCGATTCATCGTTACACCCCTACTTCACATAAATACATTTTGAAATAAGATTTGAAATAAAGCCAATCTTTTTTACTGGACATTTAACGATTAATGCTGGAAAGGCAAAACTCCACATTTATCATTTATAATACAATACCGTATTTATTTTTCAGGGAGATGGCAAACCCTAAGTACGTTACTTATAAGTAATTAATTACCGACATCACTGGTGTCCTTTCCACTGTATGTCACATTAGCTGATGTCGCCGCGCGTCCGTCTTTTTGTCTCCAGTGGGCGCGGTACACCCGCAGAGACAACAAACGCGCACGCCGCACGTGGTGGTGACGCAGCCGCAGAGACAACAGACCATCCCCATCACTCAGCTGGGGAACCATCCCGGTTATGTGCAATGTTTCAAGTGTCATCAGGAGGTGACGACCGTAAAAGTACTGATCCCGTCGTTAGCAGCCTTCATGGTCTGTTTGGGGCTCATGTTTGGAGGGTAAGCCCCTGATTCGTTGCCAACATTGCCTTGTGTGACTAATTTATTGATGTCGGGAATAACCCAATGTGCCATTTACCAGAGGTGGGCGCGTCGGTGAATTTGACCGGTTTGTCATTCGTCGGTCGTCATTGGCCGGGCCACCCGGGCCGTCGTCGTTATCCCGTCATTATTTCATATCGTTGTCGGTCCAACATCATTCCTTTTAACCGAGCTTCAGTCGTGGCTAAATTACAGTTCGTCGCCACTATTTTAGGATCGTCAGATCTTCATCATCTTCTTCTTCGGCAGCAGGGCGGCGACCAATCGGCGTCGAGAACGTACTATTTACTATTTACGTGGGCACAGCACAGGGGACACACATCTTAATGATAAAAATTTTTTAAAAAACACACACATACACAAACAGCATGATGATTGGTGAAATAAAAACAATATGGGACAATGTCATTGCGGTTCGCCTATAAACAGAAGAAGAAGAAGAAGAGATCATTGCGGTCTGTGGGACTGGCGAAAGGTATCACAACACAACCTTTTCCGACCGGGACAAGCTCCAAAAGGAGCAGGTTTGGAGAATGAGAACTGATAGAAATTTAGCAGCCAGCACACAACCACAGGTAGATTGACTTGCGATGTTCAAACGTTTTGAGAAGGTCCATCGGCACTGACCCGGTTAGTGACGATTCCGTTGATGGACAAAAACCCGCTTCCGTCGGTGCTTCCGTTTTGTATTTTTTTATTTACCGTCATTCGCTAGCGAAACTGGCGTCCATTGGTGCCGGACTGACGGACCTTTTGTCAGTATTGACAAACGCCCACCTCTGCCATTTACCCTAATCCCGATTACCAACGACAAACACCCAAACCCCTAAACTGAATGTGTAACCTAACCACCCCCCCCCCAACCATAACCCCCCGCCCCTAAATCTAACCCCTATTGCCCAAACTCACATTTTGACTAACCCACATTTATCAATATTATTATTAATATTAATAATCTATTAAATCTCACTTCTTTATTGTCACCTTTTTCTATATTTTGTTCTGCTTGCATTTCAGCTTGTTTTGCGGCTTCTGCCTGATTCCGTTTTGCATACCTTACTGCTGGAGCGTGCACCACTTCTGTCCCCGTTGTCGGAAACGTCTCCGCGTCTTTGACAGGGACACCGTATGATAGCCTTTGGCATACTTGTGGATTACCGACTGGGTATCAACCGCATTGTGGACCTTTTTGCAGTTATGTGTCAATCCTAAAATCAATCAATGAGGACCAAACCAATGCAAGTGTCATTGCTATTCTTTGGATTGCTGTTGTGTGCAAAAGTGGCATTTTTCCAGTTTTGCGTGTGAAATGTCTTCCGTTTTTTACGACAGCAGTTTAAGTACGTTTTAAGCAATCACTCGTGATCGTGACTAGTTTTTGAATCCGAAACGATGTTTCGCTCGGCAGCACGGTGAGTGAATGGTTAGCGGAATGCTGTAAATTGTCCTTAGGTGTGACTGTGGGTGTGAATGCTTGTTGGGTTTTGTGTACCCCGCCCACTGCCCGAAGACAACTGGGATAGGCTCCAGCACGTCCGCAATCCTCGTGAGAATAAAAGCGGATCAGATAATGGATGGCTGATGGTTTGGTTGAAGTCCACAAAAATATATGTCTTTTTTTTTCTTCAGCTACAAAATATGTATGATCATCATTCAACACAACGCACAAGACGTTTGTGGTCTGTGGTAAACCGAAAGTATTTCTATATATATATATTTTTTTACATCTCACTCCATTTGGATGATGGTGCAGCCATTGCAGTGTGATGCTTTATTATTTTGTTTTTTTTTTTTTAAAAAAAGTGTTTCTACGCATTTCCATCATCAAGTTTTTTTTCCTCCACAATATTTTAATCATCGTGCAATCCTGTTTTGTGATATAACCGTTTGCAATGATAAGATTAAATGTAATCTGAAATCGTTTCGATATATTTTTATGTTTTCATAAAGTTCCGAGTTTTCATCCAGTTGATATTTCAGCGATCACTCAATCAATCGCGCTTGCAATTCCACTAAGCATTTGGAGCCTTGAGGCTGAAGAAGCAGAGCAACGGCCTTACTACCGATAAGGAGACTGCCCCAGAAGAGATCCAGTACTTTGGCTGGATCTGTGGTCAGCTGATGCCAGCGTCTTGGCCGGACCAGGAAGTTGAAGTCACCCAATCCCCATTGTCTAGACTGAAAGTAGTTACTCTTTCGATTTTTTTTTTATTAACTTAGTGGTTTCAGTGCCAGAAAAACGTCATCCGTCATTGTAACCGGGTTCACGACCTTGTTCCTTTACGATCGGGATTCAACACTACGCACACAAAGTTTGTGCTATGTGGTAAAGCAAATTTTTCACATTCCAAAGGTAAAACAAGTCCAACAGGCTGCAATGTGCTGTTGTGTTAAGTCTTGAGGTTATTCCGCTCAGTTGGTTTCCTCCTTTGTTCAAGGTAAGACTGGCAATCTACAATCTTTACTATCGCACTCTGAAATCTGTGACCGGTCTCGAAGCTGTTGAGAATTTGCCAAAAGTGAAAGAGCATCATCAGTGAGCGTTGTTGTTTACTCTTGTTTCCCCCCCACGCGAGATTAGCAAGTAGCCCTGTGGCTAAGGTTAGCGTTAGGACTTGATCGCATGACATAGAAATAAGCTCTGAAGGCAAATGTTGTTTTTAGGTGATGTATTAGCGCCAAAGTGGTGAGCCGACAATCGACTTGTTTTGTTTATTTACCGCCGCTTCTTATGTTCGGCAGTCCCGGGCGCTACTTACTATTGACGTCACAGTCCGCGGAGTCATGACTCAGGAAAATCGTGGGCTTTCCCCACACACATAAACATTTTAGTTTATGCTGTGCTTTAATATTTAAGATTGCTGACCCCAACCCGTTTCTCACCCAATTATCGGGACAAATGCACTCTTAAGGCACCCCAGACAGAAAAATAATCTTATAGACAATCTTTTAAGACGTTTGACGTCCTTTGTTGTGAATTGGGCAAAATCTGGACTTTGTGTGTGTACCCCACCTTAAATAGTTCGGACCAGCGTAAAAAAAAAAAGGAAGTTTAGCCGCAGACTAACAAGTGGAAATAATCATGGAAAACGAAATATTGAGAACGTATCCGAATGTTAACAGTTGAGATGCTAAAGTCAAGTTTACACACACCCCACCTAAAGTTACATCAGTGTCATTATTTCCCAGCGCTGCCTAAAACAAAGACAACGACTTGGAATGTACTCACTAGAGCTCCTGGACACGACCCCTGATACAGTACTAACTAATTTTGAATACTACTTTCTCTGCAGCGTCCGGCCAGACAGAATTACCCGCCGATGGAACCGCCTTCGTACGAGGAGGCTACACTCCACAGGCCGCCTCCGCTCACTAATCAGGTGCCCTCCGAGGCCCCGCCATCCTATGAAGAGACAAGTTAGGCCACAACACATCAAGCCTTATTAGTGTTGCCCTATTCATCCGTTTGCTGTAATTGCAATGACAAACACTATCATGTTTGACTTCAATAGCTCCCTTTTTATGTAATATTACGAGTGGACTTCAACGTGTCATTAATAATAGAAGTCATTAACAAAAAAAAAAAAAAAGTATACTTAACTCATTGAAAAAAGCAAAGGTTGAAAAAGTAATACATTTTGAATCGTATGATTTAGTTTGTAAAACTATAGTTTTGATTGAAAAAGAAAGGGTAAAAAGTTCATTTACGTTACCTTGAAATAAGTTGAGTATGAAGAGTTTAATATTTCCTTATTTGCATTTTTTTTTTTTACAAAAGTTACAAAAAAAAGGGAGTCAGTTGAAGTTCTTGTTTTCTTCTCTATAATATCATGAGCTTTTCATAAGAAGGCAGCTTTTCTGTAAAATTGCCACAATAGCAAAAAACAATTCTACAAAAATGTAAACTTGAAATATTACAGAAAAAGTTACAATTTTGTATTAAAAGTTTGTAAAATGATAAATATTCCATAAAAATTGTGAGGACAAATTTTCATTTTAAGAACACATAATTTTGTACTATTTGAAAAAGTTAAAATTGAAGAGATTGACATTTACCTTTTCATAAAACAATGACCATTTTTGTTAAACTGATGGGAAAGAAGTTGCATTTTTTTTTCATTTTTATTAAAAACTGCCTATTTTCTGAGAATGACCTTGATTTAAAGTTCCAGTGTGTAGAGTGCCATCTAGTGGTGAACTAATAGAATGCAACAACCTAAACTCAAAACACGTGCATTTTGAAGCATACACACTACGTTGCGTCAGTGAGTCCACATTTTGCAGGCAAGAGGTGCAAGCAAAATGTCATCACAAACGACTTCTATGTAGTATTCCCTTCAGTGACAAAGTAAGTGCATTGCATTTGTTACACATGCTGTGGTCATGATGTTGAGGAACAACGTCAACGTTTGTCTCCTTCGGGTATCCGTAGCAGAAAATGGCGATATAAAAAAAAAATGTACGTTGATGTGTTGGAACATTTTTTTGTGCATATTATTGCAATTAAGTGTTTTTTTTAAATTTTTTTTTATGAATGAACACTGAATAACATTCTACACACTGTCACTTTAAACTTGTTTGAAACTGGGTATTTTACTATAGTTTTTTTTTTAATTTTCATTTATGATTAAATGCCCAAAATATATCAATTTCATTTCAACTTCTTCAAAAATGTGTTGTAAATCAAGTGAGTCGCTGTTTTGCAGCAAAATGGGATTCAGTTCCCGCCTTAAGGACGACCAACCGCACGTCTCAAGACTCCATCCATCAACCACCCGTGGGTAGGTAATTCTCAACCTCATTTTACGAAAAAGTATACTTACAATACAGTACATCTTTATATACAGTATATAGCGCTTTCACCACCACAAACGTTGCACAAATTTGTCGTCACAAGTGTAATGTTACACTCAAATAAATTGATCTCTTCTTAAAATACATCAAGGCGATTGTAACTTTTTCAAAAATGCAGTTACTGTCCAGCCGGATCCAGTTCGCGTCTTGAGGTCGACCACCCAGACGTCTCAAGTCATCTTCCATCAGTCAACAGTAGGTATGAAGATCTCAAGCACCTCATTTCGTCCTGCGCTCATGTATGCAGGTTGGCCAGACAGAAAGAGAAAAATAGGATTTGAAGCAGGTTAGGGTGGTTAAGGATTGAGAGGGAAATGTGCAATTCATTTAACCCCAAAAGTTGGGTCATAATTGAATTACCCAATTACTGGGGGTCAAAGTGACCCAAGCAGCAGCCGGTCCTTTCTTGACAAATTAGGTCGATTTTAACCCAATTTGGGTTATTTTTGACAACTGTTTTTAGAGTGTGTCCACCTGAAGTTAGTTCAACATCAACAAACTCAGCCTCAAAATGCAATTGTTGATGTCATCAGGTCTAGAAGTTAGCATTTTTGAAAAATATTGTTAGATACCCAAAATACATCAATTCAACTTTTTCCTAAAATTCCATAAACAATGTGAGTGTCTATTTTACAGTAACTGTCCAGCCGGATCCATTTCCCGTCTTGAGGACGCCCACCGTGACGACCAACCAGGGGTCACGAGTCTTCAACCAGCAACCAGCAGTGGGTATGTAAATCTCACCTCACCCACTTCATTTCGTCCTGTTTACATCTTCATGGAAGGACAAACTTGCAGTGCAACCTCGAATGCCACAAAAGTCCAACGAATTGGTAGTTCCACCAGGCATTCCGTCTCTGCTTTTTAATGTTAAAAGTAAAAATTGTCACTTTGGAGAGCTCACGGATGATCACTGATTTGTTATAGAATCGTGTGTGGCATCAACAATGACCGTATCAGAAATGCTCTGCTACGGGATCGTGACTTAACCTTAAAGCCATTCCAATCTGCCGTTTCCATGAAGTGGCTGAAAAAACACGAAAGCCTTAGCGAAGCTAGCAACCACAGTAGATGCGTTACAGCCGAACTCCACTAGAGGGCAGTACAGGGAAAAGAAATAATCAGGCAGGCACTACGCCAAGCTCATCACTAAAGTGCGATAATTGCGGAGGCAGTTGAGCAGTCAGCAAGCTGGTATTGATGGAGTATCTGTGGACACTGTCAATGCTCGACTAGAAGATAGAGATGCAAGATTTGTCACTCTTCATGTACACGGGAAACCTATCGAAATGACAATTGCCACAGGAGCAAAATGTAATGTCAAACTGCAGGTTTCGTCACACTGCCATGCTACTTAGATGGACAGCAACAAACACTACCGTTCTTCCTCGTACAGCGTAATGTTATTCCACTTTTGGGATTTCGTGTATGTATGCGTCTTGGACTTGTCACACTCAGCCCTCATGTGAACCAGGTTGGTATAAAGACCAGAGCAGACGACGTCAAAAATATCAAAGAGGACTAAAAAGATGTGTTCAGTGATGAACAAGGAGAATTGCCAGTGAAGAAATACGATCGTGCTTGAACACTGTTTTAAAGAGACCCCACTATCCGATGCGTTGTGTGAAAGAAGTAGTCTCAACTGTCAGGTACTCTGTTCTCAGTACGCGATGCCAAGAACTTTTTTTTTCGGCAAATACAGCTAAATCAAAAGTCGTCCATGTTGACTACATTCAGCACACCTTTTGGGCGCTACCGCTTTCTCCGTGTGCCATTTGGCATAAACTCAGTAAGTGGGGTTTTCCAGCGCTCAATGGAACAATTGTTTGCCGGCTACCCGGGCTCGTGCTATTATAGTTGATGGCTTAATTGTGGGAGGTCACAATGCTACCGCGCACGATACTAAATCAAAAGAAAGCGCTTGAGCGTACACGTGAGATCCAACTCGGAGGCAATGCGCAAAGTGCAAGTTTCGTCTCGACCACAAGTCTGCTATGTTGGTCACATGTTTACGAAAGAAGGTCTAAAGGCCTACCCAGCTATGAAGACTGAAGCTATCTCAAAAAGGCCCGTCCCGCAAGATTCGGTGAACGAATCTTTTGAACGGTTCTTTTTGATGAACTGATTCTAATGATTCAGTTCACCGAAAAGAACTGTTATGCCCGTCACTAGTATGCGCAGATCGAAAAAGAACAAAATATAATTGTGTACGTGTTACCACATACGTTCTACGTGGCTACCGTAGTTGGTGTCTCAGACTCCACCTACGGGAGACGAGGCAGACGTGTTTGGAATGCCGTTGCGGCTGCATGTTGCCCTGCTGCTTCCCGTGTGCACATTAAAGTGCTGTTAACTCCAAGCTACGATCTCCTCACTCACTTCCGCAGATAGGGACAACTTGTACTTCTTCCAGCAGTAACTATAAAACACTAACATCTTCTTGCTCCATTTCCGACCACCAGTCACTGTCGTTAACCTTCCGTCCGACAGCAGTCAGCGTGGTGGCTAAAGCCAACCAGGCGTCAAGTCCCTGAGCAATCTTCTCTTCCGGGTTTTTCTCCCGCCGCTCCAGCACACGTCACACAACACGTAGCGGTCTCAGGCTATGCCTGTAACACAGTGTTTTACTATTCATTTTGTACATTTTACTATGCTTGATTCATTTTGTACATTTTACGATGCTATATTCATGTTGTACATTTTTAATTTGTTAGTTAGTTTGTACTGCACGGTTGAAAATAATGTTCAATGGATCAATCAGTGAAAAATGATAGCATGATTCTAGTGTACGTTTCATTTCACTCCTCATGCATCTATCTTTTTTTTGTCTCCCAGCGGTCACGGTCCACCAGCAGAGACAACAAACTCGCACGGCGCACGTAACGCAACCCCAAGTGGTGGTGACACAGCCGCAGAGACAACGGACCATTTCCCTCAGCGATCTGACGGACATTCCCAGTTCTGTTCGATGCTCAAAGTGTCATCAGGACGTGACGACCGTAAAAGTACTGATCCCGTCGTCATCTGCCTTCATCATGTGTTTCAGTATACTCTTTGCATGGTAAGGCCCTGATTTGTTGCTAACATTGCCTCGCGTGACTAACTGTGGTGTGCGCATTGAGCCCATTCCTAACGCCTCACAGCAGCAAACCCCCCTAACCTCTCAGCCTAACCACCCTCCCTCAGGGTTTGGGGGTCCCCTAACACAAACACCCTAACACCCAACACCCTATGCAGCCTTGTTTCTTTATTGTCACCTCTTCCATGTTTTGTTCTTCTTGCATTTCAGCTTCTTTTGCGGTTTCTGCCTGATTCCATTTTGCATACCCAGCTGCTGGAACGTGTACCACTTCTGTCCCCTTTGTCGGAATCGTCTACACATCTATGACAGGGGCTGCGGAATATAGTCTGTGGCTGATTTGTGGATTACTGACTGGTATCAACCACTTTGTGGACCTTTTTGCACTTATTTGTTAGGGATGCAGCGATTCACTCAAGCCCCGATTCGATTCCATTTTCAGATCCCAATTTCGATTCGATGTTTTCAAAATCTTTTTGGAACAAAATGAACGACTCATTTTTATAACCTTAAGATGTTTTTTAGTTTACATCTGCATTTTTGTCCTTGTTATAAACAGTCACTTTTTTTAACTTTAGAAAAATGAACAAAAAATTGTCACTGTTTAACTACTGTTTTAGCTCCATGTGAAATGTGTTCTTTTTTTCAGCAGCACAGTTTTAGCATGTTTTAAGCAATTGCTCATGGTCATTGTCCACCAATGTTCTGTATATTTAAATGATGGTTTGCTCTTCCTTGAACGTTAGTTATGAGTTAGAGAAAAAATTATATTTTTTTAGGTTGCATTTGACAGTACCCTTAAAAACCTCCGTGAGGCAAATCACCTAACGTGAAATAATACAACACCTCTGCCATTGAAGTTAGACTCATGTCTTAGCAGAGTTCGTGGGGCAAAGTTATCCATGCGCCCCAAGCCCAAATTTAAACAGAATTGAACCAAGAATTTGTGAACAAATAGATGCGTCAGAAATCACCTTTGCACAACACGTCCACTCTTAAAGTTAAGACTTGTTGCTAGGGAGGCTTTGTATGGCCAAGTTATGCATGCCCCCAAGATCCAGTAAAAATCAATTGGCAGTGTCCTTGGGGCTCCGCTGCACCACACAGCAGTGAAAGGACAGGGAGAGGTAGCAGGAACAGGAAGTCAGACTACAACACCACACAGACTGTAAAAAAAATACTCTTGTTGCTAGGCAGACTATGTAGGGCATAATTATGTATGCCGCAAAGCAAATTTAATAATAATAATTAAAACTAGAATATCTCTCTCTCTCTCTCTCTCTCTCTCTCTCTCTCTCTCTCTCTCTTATGATATACACATATATGAGGATAAGTGTCTTGGATAATGGATGGATGTATACAATTTTTGAATCTCACTATATTTGGATGATGGTGCAATCAATGTATTATACTTGGTATTGTGATATAATTGGTATTGTTAACAACGATGACACAGAATTGTTATTCTTATTGTTAAAAAAAAAAAAGGGTTACTATGCATTTCCATGTTTCCATAGTCAATATTTTAATTGGCAATCCTGTTTTGAGGCACAATCAGTATTTTGTAATGATAACATGAAATATGTTGTTCTGTTTTTTATTTTTTTTATTTTGAATCAATGTTTCTCTATACATTTACATTTCCATAAAGTTTGAGTTTTCACGCGCCTGATATTTCAATTATCACACAATCACTGTTAGGACTGTTATCGTTAACAACGATCACACTGCATCATGCAGATTATTAAACATAATGCTGTCCGATTCGCTGGGCTTTTGTTAATTGTTTAATCTTCATTTCCTTTCTAACTGACAGATTTGCTGTTCTTATTTAACAATTCAGGGACAAAATAGTAGCTTGCTTTCTTGAGACATATTATTTTGAAGTTATTTTGCACCTTTTACTCAAATTCAACAGCTCTCTGCAAAACAACCAATAAAAATGTTTTTCATTCTCCATCGGCTCGACTTTCTTATTATTGTCACAATTGTATTTTGAGTTCAAACCAAATATTTCTAGTATCTGTGTGAGCCACACCCCCAAAAAGATCAAGTGTCATTCATGATACGATGTTATAAAATACGGTGTTATAAAACAAACAAGTTCTGTGAGTGTTATGAAAGTGCACGAATGCAAATGTCACAAGTGGCAAATGAATGCATGTTACAGCGTACGTCAGCAATTTGGAGCTGTTTTGAGTTTTATGTCACTCAACTCACAACTGTAAGACGCAACAACAAAAATGGTAACCGTCTAGCTAGCCACACCGATTCTGTTACCAAATTTATTGTGTGAATAACTGATGACGTTCATTGGCGGATCATGTATATACTGATGATACATAGCTTGAGACGGAAGGGGAAAAAAAAAAAAAAGAGATACATAGCTTGTTCCTAAAGTCAACTGGCAACTTCACCAGCCAAGAAAAACTAATGGCAACTCGTTTTAACTTCCCCTAATTGTCAGATGTATTTGAAATGTAGGTCATGTCGAAAAAAGGTAACGTCGTTTCGATTGTCAGGCGCTTCAAGACTGCGTTAAGAATTCATGACCACCACAAACAGCACATTGAATCAGGAGTGAGTTGAACTTTCTTTTCAATATCTAAAAAAAATTTAAAAAAGTAAATGTTTGTTGTTGTTTTTGGTGGGGGCAACCCATTTTTTGTGGAAAATGCTTATTGCCGGTCTATTTTATTTTATTTTTTTCAATAATTTGAGGGGGTTGAAAAAAATAATATCTATTTTTAATATATATAAAAATAATGTATTTTTTTTCAATGCATATAATGGCCGTCAGATGTACGCAGATTTTTGCTGTTAACACGATGGCCCGGTGTTCTGCCAAATTGTCCTACCCCCTCAAAACTTCCTACCGAAGGCTGATTTGACCGCCAAAAGAATACTACCGTGCGCATTTATCTTGTTTTGTTTCGATACAGACTGATAGGTAGAACTTGAAAAAAAATCATGAAGAAAATGCTTACACGGAGGCGCAAGCAGGTCGGACGTCCAGACAATTGAGTCACATTCAAACGCTACGTGATGAATGTGATCAACATTATGTTCAAAAGCTACTACAAGAAAACACACAGTGCTCAAAAGCTATGATGGAAAACAAACGCCAAACGTATTTTTGAAGCAATGAAAAAGTCAAATAAGACTCAATAAAAACGAAAATAATAAGTATTCACCGCTTTTAACCGAACGTACGACAGGTAGGACAAAAAGGGACAAATCTCCCACCAAAACACTTATCGGTGTTGTGCGCAAGCGTGCACCAAGCGCACTGGGCATTAGTAGGACGTCTCGCCGGGTAGGACTGAATTTCAGAGCACCTGTTCCTACCCACTGCGATTTGCCAGCGTATTACGTTGTAGACGGAGTCATTCGGATTGTGTTCTAAATGGAGTAATTGCAATCAAATCGTATCGAACATGGAGTGAATCAAATAATATTGCTTCGCAATCGGAATGAATCAAACCGTCTCATAATCGAATGATATTGCCTTGGAACTGGAGTCAATTGGCTCACATTTGAATCGGAGTCAACCGTTTCACATCACATTGCAGTGTGATTGGAGCAGTCGGTGGTATCATAATTGGAGCAAATCCGATTTTATGGCACGGCGTGATGAACGTGCATCAAATCGTATGGCGTCGTACTTGAAGTGAGTTGAATCGTATACAATCTGGAGTTAATTGTTTTGTAATTGAGGTAAAGAGTCTCATAGGATGAATCACATCTAATTGGAGTCAATTGTACGGTATCGCATAGTATCTGAGGTGAATATAATTATAGTTTAAACGAATCGTATCACATTGGATTGCTATGAAAGTCCATGATATCACAGCAATCTTTTAGTGAATCATTTCATAATTTGAGTGAATCAAATCTCCTCAGAATTGTTATGAATAAAATTGTACTGTCATTGAGGTGACTCGAACCATAACACAGCCCGATGAGATTCAATTTTATCGATCACATTGTAATTGGAGCTAATCAATCGTATCACAGTCGGAGTGAATCAAATCCTATTGTAGCGCATTTGGCGTGAATCGGATTGCAATGTAAGTGAGTCAGTCGTACTGCACCATAACTGGAGTGAATCGTGATGTAAATTGTATTGCATTGTAACTGGAGAAAATCTTATTGTAATTTGAGCGATTCGTATTCCAAACCGAATCGTATTGCATTGTAATCAGAGCGAATCGTATCACATTGCATCGTAATTGAAATGAATCTCAACACGTTGCACTCTTGTTGGAGTCACTCGTATCACATCGTAATTGTAGTGAATCCTAAAATAAACGGAGTGAATCAAATCGTATTGAATTGTGACTTTTTTAAATGGTGTCGTATCATATTTGAATTATAGTGAATCACATCACAATTTGACTCCATCAAATCGTATTGCACTCGGTGAATTGTATCGTATCGCAATCATATGAATTGTGTCATAATTGGAGCGAGTCAGTCGGTGCTGTAACTTCATTGGTATGATTCAACTCACAAAATGCAAATGTTTTAGTTTGCTTTCATGTGTCGTTCGTTGAAAAGACTAGCAGTCAAATATTTTATTTTAGTGGAAGAGCTTAGAAAGCTTTTTTTTTTTTTCAAATCTACTCATGACTTGCATACTGTCATGAACCAGTAAAGAACTGGTTGGACGGGCTTTGATTCCACAGCTATCACCGACAACTCAGTACATGTCGCATCCTCACAGTCGGGCTCGCGACTCTCTGCAAGGTAAGACTGCTGCTCTCGGATCACACGCATCAACAGATATTATACTTTCAGACGTACATGACGGGTATTAAATACGCATTTGCTTTCTTTTGAAACACTTGAGAATTTACAGCATTGCAATTTTATGACTTGAGATGAATTTTTCTCAGTTGAATAAATGACACAAGGAAAAGAGTGTAAGATGAAACATTTGAAAAAAGTTGACTGTCTTTTATTGTTTTTACGAGGTTTATTTTGGTGCTAATGAAACAATCTTTTTCAACCTTTTGAACGATACTAGTACACAAAATTCGATATAATCGAGAACATGTTAATCCAAGGTAGAATTACATGCTTAAGAAAGCGTATGAATCATTGTGAAAATGTTGTCAAAATGCACGGAATAATATATTCTTAACACTTTTTGACCCGCTTTTGAATTAATGTGAAAATGAGAAGAAAAAAATTTTTTAAATCTACATATTGATATATTGATATATGCCTCCCAAATAAAAACAAAAACAATAAAAAATATTTTATAAATATTTGGGGGAAAATAAATCCGCCAATAGGTTTACCTGCAGGTGCTGGACATTGTATATTTTTAAGACTCTCGTGTGTCATTTCCAGCCACACGATATTCTAAATGAACGCAAAAATGAACATTTAAAGTATTTACCAAAACTTCATAAGTGAGGATGTAAAATAGTATTTTGATAAATAAATAAATAAAAATATAATCCAATTTCGTAGATATGACCGAAAATGTATATTTGATGAAGAACGGTGGTAATTGGGATGTTTTGAAAAATTCAGCACCCCCAAATCCAGAGACCCACGGAGCCACAAAAACGTCTCAAGGAGCAAAAGGCTGAGAAGTCGCACGGTCTGTGTTGCGACTCAAACTTTGCATACTCCCTAATTCCTGTTTATAGATTTTACATCATGGACTATATACAGTAGTTGCCTCATCTGTCAAATGAAAACTAGTTTTGGAACCGTACTCGGGTGCACCCTTAATTGTGTAACTGTCACCTAATTACAGGGAACCGGATCAGCTGATGTAAATTCTGTGATGGATATTGAACAAACTAAAAGAAAATGACATTTCAGTGTTTGAAATTAACCCTAACACAATCAAGTTCTGAAAAGAAATCACTTAGTTTTTCCTGAACAAAAATGCTTTTTCAATATTAGTTTTTGTTATTTTGTCAGTTTTCGTTCACGTTGGTAACCTTGGTATGAACAGAATCGGATGAAAACATCCTGATTGCTAATTTGTCTTCATTGTCAGCTTTTTTTGTTTTTGTTTTTGTCTTGTTTTTTGTCAATAGGCCAATGGACGATCCGATGTACGACGAGGCTACGCTGCCACCTTCCGCTGTGAACGAGGAAGGGTTTGACGTTTGCCCTCCGCCTTCTTATTACGCTTCCTTTTCGTACTCTGCGAACCCGCCTCCCTATCAAGAGACCAGTAAGATTGCGGCTTAACAAGCCAGTCTCCAAGATAAGTGGGCCTTTTTCATCGCCTATTGTGTCTCCAGATCCGTTTCCTGTCTTGATGCCAACTGTCTTGAGTCCGCCTCAGACTGCTCCAGTCGTCCGCCTAACGTCGTCGGGTGCGTAACAAACCGAATGCCTCCAAGTTCAGTCACACCAGATGGACCGTACGTCAAAGTCTTTTGTTCACAAAAGGTTGGTGCGGGTCCAGTCAAGCCAACTGGAACAGACAGTAGAAAAGCTACCAAAGTAAAAGCAGTAGCAGCGTTAAACAAAGCCAAACGCACAACAACGGTGACGTCAAAATCTTTGATAATATCAAGCTGGTCAATACCAGCGTTGGCTGACAATCCAATCAAGCCAACGCTAACAACGCTAACGTGGCTTAACAGATGCAACTCCAAATAACATGGGTCACAGTAGATGCCGTTCAAAGTGTTTTTGTTCACAAAATGCTGGTCAATGGCAGCTCTAGCTGTGAGTCAGATCAAGGATAGCGAAAACAGGTTCCCAATTAATGGTTTTATTTGGATACTTCCTGTTTTTGTGCTGCTGAATTAACTGTGGGCCGGGCCCAGCATCAACCAGTTTTTGTGAACAAATGACTAATGCGACTGTCAAGTTTTATTTTATTAGGTGCCTACTTCCTGTTTTTGGTGGCTGGTAAAGGTAAAGGTTATGATTTTGTTGGGTGCCAATCAGCCAAAGGGAAGTAGAAACCTACCAAAATAAAAGCCGTTAGCAGCGCTGAACAAACTCAATTCCATAATAACTGTAACAGATGATCCTCATCAAAGTCAAAGACATTCCTCTCTCATCTCCAAAGAATTCAAACTCTCATTTCCTTTTGTGCCCGTTTTTGTTCACAAACAGAAGTGGTGGTGATCCAGCCGACGTCAGAACAAACGTTGACGACGTCCAACCTGCTCAGCTCTCCAGGCAACATTCAGTGTCCACACTGCGGCCAGGACGTCGTCACCAAAATCAAACAAATGCCTGGCAAGAGCGCCTACACCTTGTGCTGCGTCATGGCCTTTTCTGGGTGAGTAGCGAGTTAGCACGTTAGCATCTCGCTACCTTTTTCGAACTATTTTTCTTATTTTTTTTTTTTTTTGGGCAGATTGATTTGTGGCTTCTGCCTGATTCCTTTCATGATTCCAGACCTGTGGGATGTTCATCACTACTGCACTCATTGTGGAAAGCATCTACACGTACACCATAAAACTTGACTGTGGATTATTTGGACACTTTTTATGGAACTTTATGAACTCTTTTTTTTTTTTTTTTTTTTTGTCTTATAAGGATCGCAAGACCTGTCTCTCATTAAGTTATTGAGTCCACCTGTGCATGTCATCCCGGTCCCTGGTGTTAGCCAATCAGCTCCCGCCTACCCTCTGTGTTTTGTCCAGGTGTTCCTCATTGTATCGTCAACTTGTCTGTATTTAGTTCCCAGCTTTCTTTCAGACCTTGTCGGTTTGTTGTGATTTGTCAATTGCCTGCCAGCTCAGCGTCAAGTCCGAGTTCTTTTTCCGAGCGTTTGTTTAATTGTTTTTGGACATCAGTGTTTTTGGTTATCCCAGTGAATTGTTTGCCTTTTTGTTTTACTTTAATTAAATACTTAATATTGCACTGAATTTTTACCTCCTGTCTCCTTGCATTTGGGTACGTCACTATACATATAAAATGGAAATAACATCTTCAGAAAACATTTCATTTGGGACACGAAGATTTTTGCATTAAACGTTTGAAAAAAATATTACTTTGGAGTATTTTTCTTGTTTGAAACGATTATTACCATTTGAATGCCAGAGCTGGGTATTTTACTAAAAATTCGAGGTCCGTTTACCCACCATTTTGTCCAGCCGGACCAAAGAGTAATCGTCTATGGGCCGGCCCTGACTATCTTTTTAAACGGGCATCTGTTAGCGTTTACGACTACCAACTTTGAGAGAGAAAAAATAATTAATCAACCCCCGGTCCCGGCGAGAGATTGACAAATGAGAGCATGAGTGGATTTATCATCGGATCAACGCAGCATATCAAATGCAAATAAAATGTTAAAGTTTCAGTCCCTCCAGGATTTCGCAAAGTTGTGATCGCAACTATTATGAGCCGTGATTGCAACTGAGCAACTTCGATGTCATCTTCAGTAGACACAAGTGACAAAATGGCCGCCCCCTGAGCTAGCTAAAAAAAAAAACGGGTGGATTTCAAATATTCCACAAATACAATATTAATGAGAATGTCGTGTTTGGACTAGTTGGGCCTACATATTGTGGCAAAAAAATATGCTTGGTTGACTTTCTCTTAACTAGAATGCCGTGTTGCATTTTATCCCAAGGTCCTTGTTGATGTCAAAATCTAAAATGCTTCCAGTGACAGAGCTGCTGCTTCATCTTAAAAAAAAGAGAAGATGACAATGAAGAAGAAGAAGCAGGAACAACAGCATAAGTATTGACACTCTTCTGCTTTGCACAACAAAAAGGGTTTAAAAGTGCGTTCATCCACTAGGATTGTACATTTGGCTAAAATGCAGTTAAGGTAAGACAGTTTTAGAATAAAAATTAAAACTTTGGGTTTTCGCTGGGCGATATTTGAAATAAAAGACTTACACTGTGGCCTAAATGTGTCTCCCTTTCGCGCCTTCCTGAGATAACACACGTTTTTCAAATCACCGTAACTCTTGAACCGTTTAAGCTAGCAACGTCATTTCAACGGATTCTGAAAGCAGAGAAGTGGAGCTTTCTGTCAATATCAAGCGCGGACGATTGCCGATTACATATACGGTAAAAAATGGGCTTCCGGCGATGCTTGGCCGGACTATTTTTTAAAGTTTCCCGTTCATCGCCGCCCAAACGGGCGTCCGTCGTAGACGGATAGGCGGACCGCTTCGTCGCATAGGCGGTACGCCTTGCTCTCTTGAATGCAAACATCAATAAAAGCGTTACTGCCTCTATTTTGACCTTGTTGTTAGGCAAAGTGCATTAGGCAACTATTAGCAATTGTCTTGATATGAGCAACCGTCAATGACAGAGCTCAGATAACACCAAGTTAATGAGCGACAAGACGGGGCTGATAACATTCACAACTACCCGTTCGGCCGCCGGGCACTCCCGTCCTAACTTTCTGCACGTTGCAACAATGGCGAGACTGCTGCTGTCGCTACCGCTGCTGCTGGGGGTGGCGGCCCTCTGCCTCGCTGCTAGCGGGCAGGACGCGAATCCACTCCCGGAGAAGGACGGAATTTTACAGCTGAACAAGGCAAATTTCAACAGAGCGCTGAAGACCTACAAGCAGCTGCTGGTACACTTCTGTAAGTTGTTCAACGGTGTCGTCCTGTTTAGATTTGGTAGTAACTACTTCGTTGCAGCTTGTGCAACAATGAAAGTGAAATATAATCCCGCAAAAATTGTACAAAGCAAAACAATTAACTTTAAGTGTTTTGGGGGGAAAAAAGGCAGACACCGGGTTAATTGAAGACCGTAAATTGTCTCGACGTTTCCGAAAAAAATGACGTTGAATTTGTTGAAGACTTGAAATCTATGTTTAGGGTCGTTGAAATAGTCTTTGATGTTTTACGAAAAAAATATTTTAGGTTTGTGGAAGTCAAAATCAGCTTGTGTCTTGACAATGAAACTTGAATTTTTGAAGATTTAAATAGTCTATGATATTAACAAAGTTCTATGTTTACAAAATTTCCAACATAAGGTTAATTGAAGATGCTTTTAAGAAAATGCAAATGCCCCCCCTCCAAAAATTGAATGTTTCATTGAAGACTCCAAATCGTCTTTGATGTTTGTCCCTGTCCAGACGCTCCGCTGTCTGCAGATGGCCATCGTTTGTCAGAAGTGTTTCAAGGAGCCGCCGGCGATCTTCAGGATTCGGACGTCAAGTTGGCGACGGTGGACGTAACAAAAGACAAAGAGCTAGCCAAAGAACTAAATGCAACAGGACCGCCAAACATCAGGCTCTACCTTTTTGGAGAGAAACTAAACTTTGTATCCTGCCCTGGTGAGTTTAATTTCAGTTCCACCCCAACAGAATTGGGGTGTTAAAGTCATATAATTTGCAGTTACATGTTTTTTTTGATGGACACTTATGCATATTGGAGAGTGAAGAAAAATCTCCATTTTTTTCTTTCCAAATTTTGTGATTATTTTTTTTTTTTAAATTGATCCCAGTCAAGAAAATAAATGTTGGACTTTTTCGGTGATTTAAAAAAAACGACATTACAAATGTGTTGTTAAAATATAATCCCTCTCCCCCCCAAACACGTTTTTATTTATTGATTTGTACCTGTAAACATATCATTCTGCTTTTATTTTTAAATTCTTTTTTGTTCTATAAAACACATGTATGACTATTGAAGCCACACAGAATATTTGGGTTGATTTTCTGCATGTTGTCACCCCCCTCAAACTAAGAAGAAAGTTGTTTGTCCATACAAAATACAAACAAACTACATTTTGTAAGGGGGGATGCAAACAAATGATTATTTTTGCCTAACACCTCAAGAATTATAGTCCAATAAAAATGTACGATTGCCATCCTGACGGCACGCGATTCAAGTTCCTCAGAGCTCCGCTTCCATCGTGACGTGGGTGAAAAGGAGGGCGGGGTCTGCAGCCGACCTCGTCGCCGATCTCAGCCAATTGGTGAGCTCGCAGGAGGAGGAGCTAAGCGTGGTCGGATTCTTTCAGGTGATGACCGTCAAACTCGCGCCGTGTTCTCATCTAAGATTATTGCTAAATGCGTGTGCGTGTGTAGGAGCTGGACAGCGAGTACGTTCGGGTGTTTTACTCGACCGCAGTCAGCCTCCCGGACGTCAGGTTTGCCGTGACGCAAAATGATGATGTCATCAGTAAATATGACGTCACACATGATGTCGTGCTGCTCCTTAAACAGGTACACACAAATGACATAAATATCTTTTAAAATGTTTTTAGGTTGTAACAAAGGAATTGGTCTAGCTAATAAATTCGGGAGGGCGTTTAGGGTTAATGCTGTCAGAATGTGTGAGCGCAGGTTTCACAGTAGGGGTTTCGAATTTGGGTTTGAAAGACAGGTTTAAAGGTAGTGGTGATGGTTTTGATGTGGCTTACACTTAACTGTGATAGAGGGATAGAGTCCAAAGTAGGTTTAGGGTTTGAAATTAGAGTTTCAAACTAGGGTTACGAATTGAATGTAGGGTTTCCAACTAGGGTTAGGGTTCCAAAGTAGGGTTTCACACTTAGATTAGGGTTTCAAACTAGGGTTAGGGTTTGTTAGGGTTAGGGTTTCAAACTAGGGTTAGGGTTTCAAACTAGGGTTAGGGTTTCAAACTAGGGTTTCAAACTAGGGTTAGGGTTTCAAAGTAGGGTTTCAAACTAGGGTTAGGGTTTCAAACTAGGGTTAGGGTTTCAAACTAGGGTTTCAAACTAGGGTTAGGGTTTCAAACTAGGGTTAGGGTTTCAAACTAGGGTTAGGGTTTCAAACTAGGGTTAGGGTTTCAAACTAGGGTTTCAAACTAGGGTTAGGGTTTCAAACTAGGGTTAGGGTTTCAAACTAGGGTTTCAAACTAGGGTTAGGGTTTCAAAGTAGGGTTTCAAACTAGGGTTAGGGTTTCAAACTAGGGTTAGGGTTTCAAACTAGGGTTAGGGTTTCAAAGTAGGGTTAGGGTTTCAAAGTAGGGTTTCAAACTAGGGTTAGGGTTTCAAAATAGGGTTTCAAACTAGGGTTAGGGTTTCAAACTAGGGTTTCAAAGTAGGGTTAGGGTTTCAAACTAGGGTTAGGGTTTCAAAGTAGGGTTTCAAACTAGGGTTAGGGTTTCAAACTAGGGTTAGGGTTTCAAACTAGGGTTAGGGTTTCAAAGTAGGGTTAGGGTTTCAAAGTAGGGTTTCAAACTAGGGTTAGGGTTTCAAAATAGGGTTTCAAACTAGGGTTAGGGTTTCAAACTAGGGTTTCAAAGTAGGGTTAGGGTTTCAAACTAGGGTTAGGGTTTCAAAGTAGGGTTTCAAACTAGGGTTAGGGTTTCAAACTAGGGTTAGGGTTTCAAATTAGGGTTAGGGTTTCAAAGTAGGGTTAGGGTTTCAAAGTAGGGTTTCAAACTAGGGTTAGGGTTTCAAAATAGGGTTTCAAACTAGGGTTAGGGTTTCAAACTAGGGTTTCAAAGTAGGGTTAGGGTTTCAAACTAGGGTTAGGGTTTCAAACTAGGGTTAGGGTTTCAAAGTAGGGTTTCAAACTAGGGTTAGGGTTTCAAACTAGGGTTAGGGTTTCAAAGTAGGGTTTCAAGCTAGGGTTAGGGTTTCAAACTAGGGTTAGGGTTTCAAACTAGGGTTTCAAACTAGGGTTAGGGTTTCAAAGTAGGGTTTCAAACTAGGGTTAGAGTTTCAAACTAGGGTTAGGGTTTCAAAGTAGGGTTAGGGTTTCAAAGTAGGGTTTCAAACTAGGGTTAGGGTTTCAAAATAGGGTTTCAAACTAGGGTTAGGGTTTCAAACTAGGGTTTCAAAGTAGGGTTAGGGTTTCAAACTAGGGTTAGGGTTTCAAAGTAGGGTTTCAAACTAGGGTTAGGGTTTCAAACTAGGGTTAGGGTTTCAAACTAGGGTTAGGGTTTCAAAGTAGGGTTAGGGTTTCAAAGTAGGGTTTCAAACTAGGGTTAGGGTTTCAAAATAGGGTTTCAAACTAGGGTTAGGGTTTCAAACTAGGGTTTCAAAGTAGGGTTAGGGTTTCAAACTAGGGTTAGGGTTTCAAAGTAGGGTTTCAAACTAGGGTTAGGGTTTCAAACTAGGGTTAGGGTTTCAAATTAGGGTTAGGGTTTCAAAGTAGGGTTTCAAACTAGGGTTAGGGTTTCAAACTAGGGTTAGGGTTTCAAACTAGGGTTAGGGTTTCAAAGTAGGGTTAGGGTTTCAAAGTAGGGTTTCAAACTAGGGTTAGGGTTTCAAAATAGGGTTTCAAACTAGGGTTAGGGTTTCAAACTAGGGTTTCAAAGTAGGGTTAGGGTTTCAAACTAGGGTTAGGGTTTCAAAGTAGGGTTTCAAACTAGGGTTAGGGTTTCAAACTAGGGTTAGGGTTTCAAATTAGGGTTAGGGTTTCAAAGTAGGGTTAGGGTTTCAAAGTAGGGTTTCAAACTAGGGTTAGGGTTTCAAAATAGGGTTTCAAACTAGGGTTAGGGTTTCAAACTAGGGTTTCAAAGTAGGGTTAGGGTTTCAAACTAGGGTTAGGGTTTCAAACTAGGGTTAGGGTTTCAAAGTAGGGTTTCAAACTAGGGTTAGGGTTTCAAACTAGGGTTAGGGTTTCAAAGTAGGGTTTCAAGCTAGGGTTAGGGTTTCAAACTAGGGTTAGGGTTTCAAACTAGGGTTTCAAACTAGGGTTAGGGTTTCAAAGTAGGGTTTCAAACTAGGGTTAGAGTTTCAAACTAGGGTTAGGGTTTCAAAGTAGGGTTAGGGTTTCAAAGTAGGGTTTCAAACTAGGGTTAGGGTTTCAAAATAGGGTTTCAAACTAGGGTTAGGGTTTCAAACTAGGGTTTCAAAGTAGGGTTAGGGTTTCAAACTAGGGTTAGGGTTTCAAAGTAGGGTTTCAAACTAGGGTTAGGGTTTCAAACTAGGGTTAGGGTTTCAAACTAGGGTTAGGGTTTCAAAGTAGGGTTAGGGTTTCAAAGTAGGGTTTCAAACTAGGGTTAGGGTTTCAAAATAGGGTTTCAAACTAGGGTTAGGGTTTCAAACTAGGGTTTCAAAGTAGGGTTAGGGTTTCAAACTAGGGTTAGGGTTTCAAAGTAGGGTTTCAAACTAGGGTTAGGGTTTCAAACTAGGGTTAGGGTTTCAAAGTAGGGTTTCAAACTAGGGTTAGGGTTTCAAAATAGGGTTTCAAACTAGGGTTAGGGTTTCAAACTAGGGTTTCAAAGTAGGGTTAGGGTTTCAAACTAGGGTTAGGGTTTCAAACTAGGGTTAGGGTTTCAAAGTAGGGTTTCAAACTAGGGTTAGGGTTTCAAACTAGGGTTAGGGTTTCAAAGTAGGGTTTCAAGCTAGGGTTAGGGTTTCAAAATAAGGTTTCAAACTAGGGTTAGGGTTTCAAACTAGGGTTTCAAAGTAGGGTTTCAAACTAGGGTTAGGGTTTCAAAATAGGGTTAGGGTTTCAAACTAGGGTTAGGGTTTCAAAATAGGGTTAGGGTTTCAAACTAGGGTTAGGGTTTCAAACTAGGGTTAGGGTTTCAAAGTAGGGTTTCAAACTAGGGTTAGGGTTTCAAAATAAGGTTTCAAACTAGGGTTAGGGTTTCAAACTAGGGTTTCAAAGTAGGGTTTCAAACTAGGGTTAGGGTTTCAAAGTAGGGTTTCAAACTAGGGTTAGGGTTTCAAAGTAGGGTTTCAAACTAGGGTTAGGGTTTCAAAGTAGGGTTCCAAACTAGGGTTAGGGTTTCAAAGTAGGGTTAGGGTTTCAAAGTAGGGTTTCAAACTAGGGTTAGGGTTTCAAAGTAGGGTTAGGGTTTCAAAGTAGGGTTTCAAACTAGGGTTAGGGTTTCAAACTAGGGTTAGGGTTTCAAAGTAGGGTTTCAAACTAGGGTTAGGGTTTCAAACTAGGGTTAGGGTTTCAAAGTAGGGTTTCAAACTAGGGTTAGGGTTTCAAACTAGGGTTAGGGTTTCAAAATAGGGTTAGGGTTTCAAACTAGGGTTAGCGTTTCAAACTAGGGTTAGGGTTTCAAACTAGGGTTTCAAAGTAGGGTTTCAAACTAGGGTTAGGGTTTCAAACTAGGGTTAGGGTTTCAAACTAGGGTTAGGGTTTCAAACTAGGGTTAGGGTTTCAAAGTAGGTTTTCAAACTAGGGTTAGAGTTTCAAAATAGGGTTAGGGTTTCAAACTAGGGTTAGGGTTTCAAAATAGGGTTAGGGTTTCAAACTAGGGTTAGCGTTTCAAACTAGGGTTAGGGTTTCAAACTAGGGTTTCAAAGTAGGGTTTCAAACTAGGGTTAGGGTTTCAAACTAGGGTTAGGGTTTCAAACTAGGGTTAGGGTTTCAAAGTAGGGTTTCAAACTAGGGTTAGGGTTTCAAAATAGGGTTAGGGTTTCAAACTAGGGTTAGGGTTTCAAACTAGGGTTAGGGTTTCAAAGTAGGGTTTCAAACTAGGGTTAGGGTTTCCAACTAGGGTTAGGGTTTCAAACTAGGGTTAGGGTTTCAAAGTAGGGTTTCAAACTAGGGTTAGGGTTTCCAACTAGGGTTAGGGTTTCAAACTAGGGTTAGGGTTTCAAAGTAGGGTTTCAAACTAGGGTTAGGGTTTCAAACTAGGGTTAGGGTTTCAAAATAGGGTTAGGGTTTCAAACTAGGGTTAGGGTTTCAAACTAGGGTTAGGGTTTCAAAGTAGGGTTTCAAACTAGGGTTAGGGTTTCCAACTAGGGTTAGGGTTTCAAACTAGGGTTAGGGTTTCAAAGTAGGGTTTCAAACTAGGGTTAGGGTTTCAAACTAGGGTTAGGGTTTCAAACTAGGGTTAGGGTTTCAAAGTAGGGTTTCAAACTAGGGTTAGGGTTTCAAACTAGGGTTGGGGTTTCAAACTAGGGTTAGGGTTTCAAAGTAGGGTTTCAAACTAGGGTTAGGGTTTCAAAGTAGGATTTCAAACTAGGGTTAGTGTTTCAAACTAGGGTTAGGGTTTCAAGCTCGGGTTAGGGTTTCCAACTAGGGTTTCAAACCAGGGTTAGGGTTTCAAACTAGGGTTTCAAACTAGGGTTAGGGTTTCAAACTAGGGTTAGGGTTTCAAACTAGGGTTTCAAAGTAGGGTTTCAAACTAGGGTTAGGGTTTCAAACTAGGGTTAGGGTTTCAAACTAGGGTTAGGGTTTCAAAGTAGGGTTTCAAACTAGGGTTAGGGTTTCAAACTAGGGTTGGGGTTTCAAACTAGGGTTAGGGTTTCAAAGTAGGGTTTCAAACTAGGGTTAGGGTTTCAAAGTAGGATTTCAAACTAGGGTTAGTGTTTCAAACTAGGGTTGGGGTTTCAAACTAGGGTTAGGGTTTCAAGCTAGGGTTAGGGTTTCCAACTAGGGTTTCAAACCAGGGTTAGGGTTTCAAACTAGGGTTTCAAACTAGGGTTAGGGTTTCAAACTAGGGTTAGGGTTTCAAACTCGGGTTTCACACTAGGGTTAGGGTTTCAAAGTTGGGTTTCAAACTAGGGTTAAAGTTTCCAACTAGGATTAGGGTTCCAAAGTAGGGTTTCAAACTTGGATTAGGGTTTCAAAGTAGGGTTTCAAACTAGGGTTAAGGCTTACATTTAGGGTTTAAAACAAGGGTTAGTGTTTCACGCTAGGGTTAGGGTTTCAAACTAGGGTTCAATCTATCCATCCATCCATTATCGATACCGCGTATCCTCACAAGGGTCGCGGGCCGTGCTGGAGCCTATCCCAGCCGTCTTCGGGCCGTAGGCCTGAATTGGTGTCACGGGGAGAACAGGCAAGGCTCCACACAGGGACGCCGGAGCCGGGATTGAACCCACGACCTCTGAACTGTGAGGCGGATGTGCTAACCATTCGACCACCATGCCAGCCGGATTCAATCTAGTTTTGTAAAAACAAAGAACTGGTTGGATCGGTGAGGCTTAAAAATATTCGGGCTGGTTGAAAAAATAGAAGGCCACCACCATCATCATTTATCTCGACTGCTGCGCCTAATTGAGATGTGAATGCTCCATCTTGTCTGCAGTCGAAGCTGATTCAGGCCTACAAGATGACGCCGCAGACCTCCAAAGAGGACTTGGTGACTTTTGTCAGCGTCTACCAGATGGAGCCCGTCACCGAATACTCCGGAAAGGTAGGCAAGGATGACTGAGTGCTGCAGTTCCACACTTGGACACCAGGTGGCAGCAACTCAGTTTATCACCATACAAACGAAATTCTCAATAATATTGATCTTAAATTTGGTCAGGTCATTTTGACTTGATTTTTGATCTATTGTAAAATACTATCAAGAAAACATTGAAAAAAGTAATACATGAAGATTAATGTAAAGTTTGAGAAATTTTAATGACGGATTAAAATGGAAGTGTTTCACAAATTAAACATGGAACATCGTTTCAAATGAATTGATTCACCAGACGGCCACTCGGATCCTGTCGTCGCCCGTTCTTAGCCACGCCCTCCTCTTTGTCAACAAAAGCGCGGCCGATTTCCACGAGTTGCACGCCGCGTTCAACGCCGCCGCCGAGGTCTTCAGAATGAAGGTGACACACGCACACGCGCGCACACGCCAACAAACAAACATGCACACACACACACGCGCACATTGACCTCAACTTCTTCCATGTGTGTGTCGAGATTTTGTTTGTACTGGTGGACGTGTGGGAGCCACGTAATGGCCGCCTGATGGAGTACTTCCGCGTGCGGTCCTTTGAGGCTCCTCTCGTGCGATTGGTCAACCTGAGCGACCACGTGACCTACCAGCTGCCCTCGGCCACGCTGGACGCAGACTCCATCGAGGCCTTCTGTCGGGAATACCTGGACGGCAAGGCCAAGGTAGGCGCAGTACGGGCAGCGTGCGCCATGTAACACAAACCAATGGGTGTGTGCGCGTGTGCGCGCATGCGTGTGTATCAGCCCAAGATGCAGAGCGAGCCGATCCCGGAAGGGTGGGACCAGCGTCCGGTGAAGGAACTCGTCGGAAGCACCTTTGAGGAGGTTGCCTTCAACCCCAACAGGACTGTGTTTGTCTTGTTTTGTAAGTACACACACACACACACACACACACACACACACGCTTAAAGCGGAAGTCAAGTCAAACATATATTTTTTTCAAGAATATGTTCCCAGCAGGCCCATTAGTTGAAACACGGCATTCTGATTCATTTTGCGTTTGTGGAAAAAGCGTTAATCCACTCGTTTTTAGCCATCTGCGGGGGCGGCCATTTTGTCTTCGGTCGCCTAAAAATGACATCACAACTGCTCACAACGAACCAATCGCGGCTGACCTGTTTTCTGAACCTGAGCCGTGATTGGTCGTTGTGAGCAGTTGTGATGTCATTTGCAGTCGACAGAAAACAAAATGGCCGCCCCCGGAGATGGCTAAAAACGAGTGGATTGACACTTTTTCCACAAAATGAATCAGAATGCCCTGTTTCAACCAGTGGGCTTGCATAGAACATATTCTTGAAAACAAAAATGTTTGGGTTGACTTCCACTTTAAAAGAAAATCACAGAAATTATCTAATACACGTTGATTTCACAACTGACTGATTAGTCTGTATTCAGTATATGTGCAGGTGTACCTAATAAAAGTGTCCCGTGCGTGTGTGTACTTCAGACGTGCCATACAGTCCAGAGTCCCGTGCGGTGTACCCCCTGTGGGAGGAGCTAGCCGAGGCCTTCGAGGCTCGCCACGACGTGGTGGTCGCTCGCATCGACGCCTCGGCTAACGACATCGACATGTCGGTGCAGCGCGCTTATCCGGCCTTCTGTCTCTTCCCCGCACTTCACGCAGAGAGAGTATGAGACACTTCTACGTATGCGGCGCTTGTGCCACACCACACCAGTCACTAAAGAACTGAATTATAGTCATTTGTTCACAAAAAGCTGGTTGATGCTGAACAAGGGTTAAGGAAGTAGAAATCAATCAATATGCCACCTGAACATCCGATAAAGAAAACAAATACAGGAAGTAAAAGCATCGCTTATTGGCGAAACTCAAATGCACCACACCAGCTTCATAAAATCTTTTGTTCACAGAAAGCTAGTTAGTAAAAAATGACTCATGAAGTAGAAACCTACCAAAATAAAACCAATAACAAGACTCAACAAACTTAAAGCAGCACTGGGCAAGAATTCGACCTTCATAAAATTTTTCCATAACACTTTTGATTGAAACATTGACTTACAAGTAGTTGATTGGGACTTTTGTCATGCCCTGGGGAGGTCTATATCGTTTTTACTGGCACGAAGCAACTTTGAGGAGGATGGGAGCAACCCTGGCACGCAAAAAAAAAAAAAAAATACAAATGTCCTGCATTGCTTTACGGCATACTCACTTTCTCATTTCGCTATAAGGACGGAAGTCGATTCGAACGTCTACGCGCTATTACTGGTGTCATGGCAGAATCCACAAAACAAACAAAAAAACAAAAGTATTGTTGAAACAAAATTCGATTCATCGCGATTTATCTTTCACACAGCCACTGGAAATAGAAATGTCATTCAGTCCAACTTGCAGGCCAGCGAGAGCTCAGGATTTCGCGACACTACGCGCTGGCGCGCGTGGGAAATGTGGTTGACCTTTGTCAAAACACTACCGCTTTTGTCCACATGGCGGCGCCATAATCAACAAAAACTGACATATGACCCAGTGTTGCTTCAAATGCGCAACAGCAGCCGCAATAGATCGGCATCAAAATAATTTGTTCTCAAAAAGCTGCTTTTTGCGGCTCACATCAAGACAACACAAAACAAGAAGCCGGAAGCCCGCCAAAATAAAACCAACCAAAAGCTCTTTTTCCCCAGGCGGTGTTTTACACTGGCGACAGGAAGCTGAAGGCCCTGCTTGCGTTTGTCCACCAGGAGATGGAGAAAGCCGCAAAAGACAGAGTGAAGGTAAACGTCCTGTTTGTCTACGTGAATAAAACGCCGTCTGAAAGTAACGTTTTTGTTGTGGTTTGGGGGTAAAAGGAGGACGACGACAGGAGGAAGTACGTGGAGGCTATGAAAGCAGAAGACAAGAAGAAAGAGAGAAACGCCACCAAGGAGGAACTTTAAGCAACTGGCATGTGGATGAGAAGGTCAAAGCAATAAAAGGAAAAACAAATCAAACAACCGTGAGTGAAGAACTGCATCCTGTTTTGACGCCACAATAAATCGGAGCAGCACAACATTGGCTGGGAATTGGAGGGATTGCGTAATATACTACTACGAACGAAGATGATTGTAATTGTCATAATCAGAATAATACGTATAGTAAAACGCTTTTTCATCCGACTTTTCGTTTGAAGTCATCTCGATGATTGCGTAATGCATCAAAGAGGACTGGCGATAAAAGCTACGCATCACATTGAGAATCATTTTTAGCATTTTGTGGTTTTTTTCCCGTTATTACGGTTATTATCATAATCATAATGTATTTAGGGCTAGGTTATTTTCACATTCATTCATTCACTTAATCCTCCTTCGACTTGCTTATATGATTCTGATAATAAAGATGGCGAGGACGAGGATTATTAAGAAGAATATTTCGTAGTAGTATAAGAAGTAGCCTTACATTATTGTACATTTACTCTGTTTCGATTTTCACGTTTTGATTATCATTATTACATAAATTATGTTATAAATTCTGTATAATATGTATCGTTTTCTTAGGCGCCAATAATACAGATCAACATAATAACTACACAAAGAGAATGCAAATCATCATCATATTTGAATTCATACATTCACATGTAATCGTCAAACCTATTGAGAATGTATTTACCGTATTTATTATTTCCATTGTGACATCATTTTTGTTTTTCATGTCATATAACTAATATTCTATAATTATCTTGGTCACGCAACAAGTGGAGTGACAGTCATGCTTGATCAAATGACGTCACGACGTGCTAGGTGGGCGGGGGTGCTGTTCCTATTATTTGGAACGTTTGAGGCGAGCCAGCCAATAATAAGCAGGCAGCAGTCTGGCTGTGACGTCATCGCGAGGCTGCTGGAAGCCGCGGGAGGCTGCGGCTGCGCACATCGGCGCACAGCTGCTTCTGTCGCCGTCTCGTCCGCTTCTCTCGGCGGGGAGAAGGAGCCGCGTTAAGCCGGTGGAGGTCGCCACTTCTCTCGGAGGGAGGTCGGGGGCCGGCCGCCATGGAGCCAGCGGCCGCCTACGGAGCCGCCAAAGCCGGGAAGCTCGTCTTCGACCCGGTCGCCTTCTTCACGCATCCGCGGACCATCTTGAGGCTGCTGTCGTGGGTGAGCATCTGCAAAAAAAAAAAAAAGAGGGAGGGGGCGAGGGGGTCTGAATTTCCACTCTTTGTCTCTCTCCTCACCTTACGTGCATCATCCAGCATTAAAACGTTTTTTTTTTTTTTTTTTTTTTCATACTGTCATTTCCTTAAGACGTTAAGGTGAGCTATTATTGTTGCGTAATTGATGTCATGAGTATTGCATTTGTATTGATCTATTTCTGTATTTAGCTGAAAGCTTCTTTTGTCCAACAGCTGCAACTTGCATGTTCATCATGAGCAGTTGGATGCAATTTGCGCATCTTACTTAACTTGAGTATGTACCCCTTTCATTTCATTTGGGAAAATCAATACAATACTGATACAATTTAAACCTAATTATTGATTTTAAATGTGTTTAAAATAGTTTGTACATTTTACCTGTAGTTGTCGTTTTATTTTTGTATTATATGGTGCATTACATTTTGTGTCAAAATTCAAATCTTAAAAATATGTTAAAATGTAGCTAATAAAATGAATATCTTTAAGTGATGTGTGTCTTTTCACATTTGGACATATAGTGGAGAAGATTGTTGATTGCCTTTTTAAAAAAAATATGTTATTATAGTTTTAAAAAGTAAGATATACTGCATGTCAAAATACATACTTACAAATACACATTTCATTTTATTTACCAACTAATTATAAAAGTATTTATGTATTTATTTCTATTTATTAATAACCTCGCCAGCCAATCACACTCGTTTATACTTTTTAAACTTTTTTTTCAATACATTGGGACCTCTACTTAGGAAATTAATTGGTTCCGGAAGAAATTTCTGAAGTAGAAAATTTTGTGAGTCGAGACGCGTTTTCCATGTAAATGCCCTAATCCGTTCCAAGCCCCCCAATATTCAGACATAATTGTTTTATAAAGCATAGAAATGCATCAAAACATGTAACAAATACATGTTACAATTAGATTATTGCACAATAAATGAGAGTTGTGCATAATGTAAAAAAAAACAAAGAAGAAAAATGATGGTCGTTTACCTTTTAATTGCCGTCCTCATCGCTTTTCGCCCTCATTGGTTCATGTTCTCTCGCGGAAGTGTTTTTTGCCTGGCGTTTTGTAAACAACTCATTTAATAACGTGGCAACTGTCGATTACAATACGGTCATATTCTTCATTCAAGATCATTCAAACGCATCCCTTTTTCATACTTTTCTATTATCTCTCGCTTTGTTTGTATGGACAAAAAAACCCCGATTTTTTTTTCCCTTTTTTTCTTTTCCTCATTTCTAATTCACGTCTAACTATCGGAACGCCTCATGGCCCGAGGGGCGAACGACGAGTACGTTGCATAGACATATCCATCACATATCTATCTGCACACATACGGTAGAGGTCCCTCTTAGCCAATGGGATGCCAGGAAGATGCTAGGCTAGCCAACGGCAGAGCAGCTATGGGTATGTTGCGTTCAGGAAACTCCGGAGCTATGAGTAGCAGCCCATACTGTATTTTTTACCTTTCGTATCTTGTCATTTCTTTCGTAACAAGAGGCAATATTTTCCTGTTGAGGCGTGTCGTAACTTGAACATTTCGTATGAAGAGCCGTTCGTAAGTAGAGGTACCACTGTATTAAAAAAAAAAAAAAAAAACATTTTTCATGAATTTTGACAGCTCAAATATATTTTCAGTATCAGTATTCAGCGTCGAACGACACCTGAACCGGAATCGCTTCGTTTTGTTTTGTTTTGCTGAATGTGGAAGTCAAAGTTGTGACGCCCGCGGCAGGTGTTCTCCATGGTGGTGTTCAGCTGCATCGTCAACGAGGGTTACGTCAACATCGGCAGCGAGCGTCTGCTGTGCGTGTTCAACAAGAACGCCGACGCGTGCAACTTCGGCGTGACGGTGGGCGTGGCCTGCTTCCTGGCCAGCGCCTTCTTCCTGCTCCTCGACGCCATCTTCCCGTCCTTCAGCAGCCTGATGGACAGACGGCGTGCCGTGCTGCTCGACCTCGTCTGTTCAGGTAAAACAAAAAACATTCGAGTCCCGGGCATGGGCTCAAAACCCAACTTTGGAACCCTAACCCTTCAAACACTCATTTCAAACCTTGAAACCCGAACTTGACACCTTCATCTGAAACTCTAACCCTTGCTTGGAAGGCAACTTTTCAATGCTGAACTTAAACTTGACTTGAATCTAACTTTAAAACCCTAACTTGCAGCATTACGCGTGGCTAGAAACCCTAACCTTTGTTTAAAATCCTTATTTGATACCCTAATTTGAAACATTAAGCCTGGCTTAGAACCCAATTATAAACCATTGAACCTGGCTTGAAATCCTGCTTTCAAACCTTAACCTTGCTTGAAACCCTAACCTTGGTTGAAACCCTACTGTGAAAATCTAACGCTTCTTTTAAACCGTAATATGTGACCCCAACCTTCATTTAAAACTCCAAATCTAGGCCGGAAACCCTACTTTGAAACCTTAACCCATGTTTGAAACCCTAATTGGAAACCGTAACCCTGGCTTGGAGCCCTACTTTGTAACCTTAATGCTTGTTTGAAACCGTAACCCTGGCTTGAAGCCCTCCTTTGTAACCATAATCCTTTTTTAAAACCCTAATTTCAAACCCTAACTGCAATTTAAGACTTTAACCAAGGCTTGAAACCCCTACTCCGGTCATTTAAAATTGTAACTGAGGCTTGAAACCCCGCGTTAAAACCTAAAACCTTGTTTGAAACCCTACCTTGAATCCTTGACACTTCCTGTTTGTGCGTTTCCCCGCCTCTCAGGCGTGGCCAGCTTCCTGTGGTTCGTGGGCTTCTGCTTCCTGGCCAATCAGTGGCAGGCGACGTCACCGGACGAGCTGCCGCTGTCGCAGGGCGCTGACGCCGCCCGAGCCGCCATCGCCTTCTGCTTCTTCTCCATCATCACATGGGTCGGTTGCAAAGAAGTCCAATACAATTCATGATGAAATCGCTGCCCGACCGATTAATCGGCCGAGAAAGACGATGACATTCCAAAAAAATTTTTTTTTTTTAAATCGGCAAAAAAAAAAAAAAAAAAATCGGTCAGTTTTTGCCAATTTTTCTCTCTGTTGGAAAGTTTAACAAATATTAAAGGCAAAAGTATTGTAAAGCTGCCTGTAATTCACATCTTTATTTAAATCAGTGTTTGGGAGCAAACAATCATATTCTTTTATTAAATTAATCGGCCGATCAATCGGTTATCAGAATCGGCATTGGCCTAAAAAAATTTTTTTTAAAACGAACAAAAATTTTTGCTAGCTGGGTTGGAAAAATCACAAAGTTGGTAACACTCGCAGCGGCCTCGCACCACCTTTGGTCGTCACGGTAATGAGAGCGTTTAAGGAGTGATATGAGAGAGAACCACCCCCCCCCAAAAGTGAGCGATTTCAATCAAAGTGTTGCCGCTACCGCCGTCCGCTAACTGGCTTCCCGTGCTCGCCAACAGACGGTGCTGACGCTGAGCGCCCTGCGTCGTTTCCTGTCGGGCTCGCACGCCAACCTGTTCACGTGGCAGCACCTGGACGCCGCCCCCGGCCACGCCCGGGCCACGCCCTACCCCATCGCCAACGGCGCCACCATCGTCACCACTAAGCCCTACCAAGCCCCGCCCTTCACCGAGACCCTGGACCCGCAGAAGCTCACGCAGCAGCAGCACAGACCCGTAGCGCCCGCCTTCTAACAGCCCGTAACTAAGGCGATCCGGTTGTTGCCACGGCAACCCGCTTTCTTTGCTTTTGTGTGTTTGCGCACGCACACTCGCAGGCAGGCCGCGGTAGTTACACACACACACACACACACACACACATACACACGAGCATGTTCATTCAGTGTAGAAGACACCTAATAAAAAGGACATTTTTAGTGGAAGCATTTCATTGGCTCGCCGTGTGATTGACAGGCAGCAACGGAGGGGCGGGATTTGCGGGATATCCGGGCAGGGGAATTGAAAAAGGCAGGCCAGCAGCTTCCTGAATGTTGCGCTCCGTCTGAAATATTCATGTGATTTAATATTTCATAATTCATTGTGATATGCTCAAGTGTACGTATGATGAAAAATGAAGGGGAAAAAAAAAAAAAAAAAAAAAGGAAATAAACCAGCACCACAATCAAAGGAGGGCTCTGCCTTTGTTTGTCTACTTCACATTAAATCCTTTATACCGAGGGACTCATTGACATGCATGGAAATGTAAAATATTAATGATATGTGATTAATCATCTTGAATATATATATATATATATATATATTCCACACTCACACTTGTCATTCATTTATCAATACAGTAAAAACATTATTTCCCCTTTTCCGATTTTTGACAATCCTACATGACTTTTTCTTCCCCGTTTCACTTCACTGCCTACCGCTTTCCTCGATTGGCTGAGATAAATTACAGAGAGTGTTTGTGTGTGTGTGTGTCTATTTTGGATTTTGAGCAAAACTGAAATGACGGGATCATTTGTAAATAGAGAACATAAGCAGAGGCGAGTAAAAGTCAGAGAGGAAGTAGTTTTATTCCAGGGACTGTGTTAAAAGCCCTGCTGCTCTTTGTGCATCTCAGGACATTTCATGTGCAACATTTCAAATCGTCGTCGTCATCATCATTGCAACAGACATCCTGTAACATTCATAAGTGTTAAAAACGTTGTCTTCCTCGCGTCACCGCCGCTGCAGCCGCTGCAGCCGCTGCCGCGTTAATAAAATAGAATCTTCACTGTTCGAACCGTGAATAAGCCCTTCTCATCTGCGCGACTGTTCATCAGCTCCAAAACGCAAACAAAAAATATTGGAATTTGCCTCAAAATGGCTGCTTTGGAACCAAAATGGCCACCTTACTGTTCAATTTCGGGCATGGGTCCTTCAGACTTTTTGGTCCGCCTTATTATGATTGACGCGTGTGTCCAATTTCGCGTAAATTTGATAAAACTGGTGTCTGGGGCCGATTTTATTTTATTCATTTATTTATTTTTCATTCCAGGGTGTACCGATGATTGAGTTTTTGGGTGTGTTGAGGACCAGGATACACACACTTCCAATAATCAATTCAGCTCAATTTGGGCAAATTCCAAAGTAATTGGATTTCTCCCAAAATGACTGCTTCAAACCAAAATGGCCGCCTCCCTGTTCAACTTCTTGCATGGATCCTTGTGACAATTTGGTGCGTCCTGTTATGATTGACACGTCTCCCCAATTTTATGTCTATTGTGAAACTGTTGTCCGGCACTGAATTTTAAAAAAAATCCAGGGGGGCACCACTGAGTGAGTTCTTGGACGTTGTGTTGAGGACCCCTAAAACCGTCACGTTAGGATACACGTTAGGAAGAAATATATACGTTTTCAGGCATGTCGAGGCCCCCTAAAAAAAAGGCAATTCATTCAGATCCTTTGGGGAAATTCTCTACTACAAGCTATGGAATTCGCCCAAAATGGCTGCTTCAAACCAAAATGGCCGCCGTCTTGTTACATTTCAGTCACGGAGTCCGGGGCTAAATGTCTCAAACATTCTCGGGCTCGCTACCGAGCGAGAACTTGAATGTTGTGTTCAAAATCCCTAGGATACACATTGCATAAATTGTTGCGTTTTGGGGCATGCGGAAGCCCGCCCAAAAGGCGATTCAAGTCCAAACTTCAGACAGCAGGGGGCAGTCTAACGCTACTTCTACCCTGAGAATACAAAGCCATAAAACAGGAAGTGAAACTCATCAGGCGGGAATAGCTGAATGATTATTGAGTGTGCGAGGGGAGCAAACAGGAAGAGGTAGAGACCGCAAAAGCCTAGGTCACACTACATATTCTATACATTGGTTGGATTCTGTATGATTTATAAAACGGCGCCGGTTTGAATAGGTTTAAAATGTTGGCCTCACAAGAAAGGAAGTTGAGGCGAAAAACGATCGCTAACTGAATAATTCTTACACTTTATTCAATTGATCCACTTAAAATATTTGTCTGTATCATTAAATATATTGGAATATTTGTTAAAAAATGTTTTTGAGGTATTATGGAATTTTAATGACTGTTAAAATTTTTGTATTTACTTCGTTTAAGCTTATAATATAACAATATATTTGAATGCAGCAAAGGTGATACAATTAGCGCAAATTTGTCAAAAAAAGATGTCGCAAGATCTTGGAATGGCTTGCCCCAAAATGATGAAAATTAATGATGGAAAGGAAAAAAATTGCAAAAAATCTCACCAAAAAGTTGCGAAAAACACAAGTGTTCAGTTCTCTGAGCATTAAAGGATCCAGTCTGCACATTTAGATTTTTCTTTGGGGTTATCTTTCAGGACAAATGTCCTCAATTGTTTTGAAAGTTATGCAAAAAAAAAAAAAAAAAAACATTGGAAAAATATTGCAAATATTTTTTATTTTTTTTTACATTTGTGGTGTCCTCACTTGCTATCAACAGTTGAACATTTTGTTGATTTTAACATTGCACTCTTAACGGTAACATTAAGTATATTATCTTTGTATGGTTCTAGTCTGTATTTGAGCAAGATTTTCTTTGAAAGCTGTGCAAAAAATGTGCAAAAACATCACAAAATATTGTGATGTAATATTATATTATAAATATTATATTATAATAATATTAATTATGAATGAATATTTTCTTTGGCTTTTTTATAACAAGTACTCCCTCTCAGTAGCACAGCGCAGCAGAAAAAAAAAAAAAAAGACTGGAAAAAGTTGCAAAAAAGGTTTAGAGGCGGTTAACTTGTAATTTGATTTTTCATGGAAAAAGTTGCAAAAACTGAGCAAAAATGATGCAAAAGTTGCGTGGACGGGTGCGTCGCAGTACGCAAAAAAACAGAAGATTGGAGTGTTTTGTTGAATTTACGTTTTAACATAAAGTGCAAGTCACCTCTTTTTAAGCTTGCCACCAGAATTTGAGCAAAAATCGTTGCAAAACATGCCGCGGCGAAATTAAACATAGCAAATTTCGCATCAAAAGATATTTTACCAGATTTTTTTTTTTCCTTTGGAGTTTTTGTGAAAAGCATCATCCCTTTTCAAAAGTAGCGTTTGTGTCTGTGACCTAGGCTTGAGGCGCAACGAGAAAAGAAGCTGGGATGGAAGCAGGAGTTCAGAACAAGCAAAAGGGAAGTTGACGTGTAGTCAGCATATCAAGGCTAAACGACTCGAAAGTACCTCGTGTGCAAAAAAAACAAAAAAAAAAAACACAAACTGCAATGCGGGGAGCAGTCCGAACATACAAACCCTGTGATTGGCCGGGACAAGGCAGGGGGCGTGGCCTGCTGTGCTTTGCAAAAAAAAACGTCAGTCGTCCACAGAGCCCGACTCGGGCTGATTGGTGGCCAGAGTGGTGGCGTCGAACGACAGCGTCCGCCGCCTGAGTTCCACACTGCTGTCCAGCAACTGCGTCGCCATGGTAACTGGCTCCTCCCCCGGAGGCGGGCTCACGCGCTCCTTCCTGTTCCGGCTCGACACCGGGGACACCGATTGGCTGAGGCGGCCGCGGGCCTCGTCGGGATCGGGAGCCAGGTGTCTGTGCGAGGGCGTGTTGATGCGCCGCACTTCCTCGTCCGCGTCGTCCGTCGCCTGGGGCTCCGACCCACCCGCGTCCTTTCCCGCTAGTTCCGACGCGGGCCCGGGTTCTGATTGGGCCGCGTCGCCGCGACTGCGGCACGAGATGACCCTCTGCGGTTGAGTGTATTTCAAGGTGTGAACGCTGGACGAGCGCTGGCGGGGCGGCGTGGAAGAAGAAGACGCGCCGGCGGGCGCGGGGACGTGGCTGTCCGAAACGTTGTCGGCCGAGCCGCTTTGATCCAGTGAATCGCAGCGCACGGCCTCCTGCACGCCAACACAGGGGAAAATAATGCCAGGCAAAGTGTTTGGAGAAAAGTCACATGTGTTCCAAAGCTATTTAAAAAAAACATGTTTGAGTGGTGAAATACTGTAAAAAAAATTGATAAAATAAAAAGAGAAGATGTGGCGGTAGGGAAAATTATGCATCTGCCCCAAACGATTTTTTTTCAACGGTAATTTATTTGGTATGAATAAATCAGTTTCCTTGTATGTTACAGAAAAATAATGCTAAAACAAATTTAAAGACTTGTTGCTAGGCAGAGTTCATGGGGTCAAGTCACGTGTTCCCCGAAGCCGTTGGGAAAAAAAATGTTTCCTTCATGCAATAATGTTCAAATCAAATGTGGAAGATATAGTGTTAGGCCAAGTCGTAGGGCAAATTTGCATGTGCCCCAAAGGCCTTTTTTTTAACGGCAGTTAAATTGTTATGAACAAATCCGTTTCCTCGAATGTTAAACAAAAAGAATGGTAAAACAAAGTAAAAGCCTTGTTGCTAAGCAGAGTTCGTGGGGCCAAGTCACGCGTGCCCCAAAGCTATTAAAAAATGTGTCCTTGGTGAAAAACTGTTTAAGTGGATGTTAGGCCAATGTGTGGGGCATATTTGCATCTGTCCCAAAGACCTTTTTTTTAAAACGCTAGTTTAGTTTCCTTAAATGTTGAAAAAAAAAAGAATACAAAAAAATTAAAGGCTTGTCGCGAGGCAGAGCTCGTGGGGCACAACCAAATGTGCCCCCAAGCCCTTTTATAGAAACGAGGGGGAAACTCGGTGCATGAATGCTGAAAGAAAACATTTGAGGCAAATGACCTTGACACAACACCTACGCCTCTAACTTCATGGGGCAAAATCACGAGTGCCCAAAGACTTGAAAAAAGAAAAATAATGGAACCTAACGTTTCACACACCAAACGTAAAATGAAACTCACTTGTCTGCGCAGCTGTCTGCCGGCAGCGCGGAAGGACGTCGGTCTCTTGAGGACGGAACTGTCTGGGACGTATGAGGGGCTTAGCTTGTTGCGATCCAAACTCTCCTCGGGGCTCAGCCAATGAGACGGCCCCCTGGAGGCCCCGTGCAGGGGACTCAGCCTGAGCGAGGGATGTCTGTCTATACTGCAGCTAGACACCAGCTTGGCCCTCTCCCCGCCCACTTTGTATCCATCCACGCTGTGGGCGGAGCTAAGTCGGTGAAGGTCCACGACCCGGGCGGGGCTGAACCGGCACCCGTCCACGCTGTGAGCAGAGTCCAGTCGGCGGCGGTTGGACGGGCCGCCCGGGCGGGGCGAGCCCCTGTCGATGCTCTGGGAGCTGCTGAGGCGGATCATGGGGCGGCTGCTGCGTCCGTAGCCCAACGAGGCGTGGCTGATGGCGGGGAGGGCGCCCGGGACCTGCAGCAGGGAGCCGCCCCCGCTGGAGCCCAGTGACGACATGGAGCCTACACAAAAAAGAATACAAATTTACCATGGCGACTTTCATAAGCGATACCTAAGTTCGTGGCTGAATCTGCATGGGGCAAAGTTATGTGTGCCCCAAATTTGAACTAAAAATAAATGAATAATGATGGGCGGTTTATTTGGTAACCAGGGGCAGGCTACTTCACTGCCACATCCAGCAGAGAACGAACAGGGGGAGTAGTGGCCACACAGACAATAAGTAATGGCATGTTGCTAGGCAGAATACGTGGGGCTAAATCATGTGTGCCCCAAAGGTTAAAAGAAAAACAACTGGGTTCAACAAACATTTTAACAATTTAAAGAAATAAGTATTGATGAAAACAAATTGAAAATAAAAATAAATAACCTGAAAAAAAAAAAGCTACAACTGCATCCAACAAACAACATATTTCAACATTATGATAAAAAATACATAAGCAAATAAAGGTGCCATCTTTAATGGCTTTATAAAAATACACAATAAAAGTAATAATCAATCATTTGAAAAAATATTTAAAAGGATTAATAATCATAATTTAAATTCAAATAGATGTGAAATAAATATCAAAATACTTGATACTTAAAAAATAATTTGAATTGGATTTAAAGCATAAAGTCATACAAATACATAATAAATAAATAATAAATAACTTGAAAGAAATATGGTAACAGTATTATTAAAAAAAAAATACTTTGAGTAAAAATAAACATGCAGTATACATGCGCGGTAAAAATAATTATTAAAATAGTATATTGTAAAAATAGCATATCATTTGGAAAAAAGGTACAACTACCTACTAAAAAAAATTAACAGTATGATAATGATTTTTAAAAGTTATTAAAGTACATAAGGTCATGACCTTATAAATAAATATAAAATACACAATAAATAATACATAAAAAAAATATAATCATATTTGCACATATCAACAATAAATATCGGACATTAATTAGACTGAACACTACCGCAAATAATAATAATAATAATAATAATAATAAATGATTTCACAAGCACTGATGTTAATTACTGCATCACACGAAAGCGAAATAAAACTCAAACAAAGCCAAAGTCATTGTGTGGGAGTCATTGATAGGAGCGAAACATCCCTCGAAAGCCAAAGAAAAAGCAAAACACAACAAAGGCTCACCTGAGTAGCTGTAGGCCAAGTAGGCGTCGACGGCAGCCGGCGGGTACGGCGCGCATCTGAGCGGCTGCTGGCTGTAGCTGTCGCTGGGCAGCGACAGCATGCGGCCGATGCTCAGCAGGTTGCCGCGGCGACGCTCCTCATCCTCCACCTGCACCTGCCCGGTTGGCATCACATGGCAAATGAGCTTTCACTGGTGATTTGGATGCTTTCTGCATCCTGTTTTGGCAGCAAACTAGGCGGGGCTGAATGACTCCGGTGACCTTAGTTGTTTCGAGATCAATCAATTGTTAATGCCACTTTAACTTCCTGTTTTAAATTGTTCTGCAGCCTGCCGAGGTGGCAAAGTAGTCGGGCCTGAATGACTTGCACCCTCTCCTGGTTTCGGTCAAATGTGGCACATTTTGCCTCAGTTGCTTCAAAACAAGAATAATTAACAATAATGAATTGTGAGCGCTACTTTTCATTCCTGGTTCAATATTTTCTGCATCCCGTTTAGTCAGTTAACCAATCGGACCTGAGTGACTTGTCTCTCCGTTTTGCATCAGTTGCTTCAAGACACGATTAACCAACATTGAACAGTTCTCAACATTACATTTTACTTCCTGCTTTAATCTCAACTGCATCCCGTTTAGGTAGTAAACTAGTCGGGCCTGAACGTCTTGTGTTTTCAGCTAAATATGGCTCTCCATTTTGCCTCAGTTGATTCACTATATGATGAATCAACAATAATAAATTCCGAGAGCTACTTTTCATTCCTGTTTCAATATTTTCTGCATCCCGTTTAGTCAGTAAACTAATCGGACCTGAGTGCCTTGTGCCTCCGTTTTGCATCAGTTGCTTCAAGACACGATTAACCAACATTGAACAGTTCTCAACATTTCATTTTACTTCCTGCTTTAATCTCAACTGCATCCCGTTTAGGTAGTAAACTAGTCGGGCCTGAACGTCTTGCGTTTTCAGCTAAATATGGCTCTCCATTTTGCCTCAGTTGCTTCACTATATGGTTAATCAAGAATAATAAATTCCGAGAGCTACTTTTCATTCCTGTTTCAATATTTTCTGCATCCCGTTTAGTCAGTAAACTAATCGGAGCAGAGTGCCTCGTGCCTCCGTTTTGCCTCAGTTGATTCAAGACATGATTAATCAATCTCAATGAGTTCTCAACATTACATTTGACTTCCTTCTTTAATCTTAGCCGCATCCCGTTTATGCGGTGACCTGGACAGGTCTGAACGACGTCCGGTTGCAGCTGAGCAGTGCACGCCGTTCGGCCTCAGTCGCTTAAAGACATGTCGGATCAAGGCCGAGGTTGCGACCGACGACAGACCTGCGCGGGCGCGTCACCGTTGGGGGCGGCGGGGTCCCCGCCCCCCGACGCGGCGCTGTTCCTGCGGGCGGCCTCCTCGCGCTCCCGCCGCTCCTCCATCTCCTCCAGCTGCGCCTCCTTGTTGCTCTCCTCCAGGTGCTTCATGAGGACGGCCACCACCACGTTGACCAGCACAAACTGCGCCGTCAGCACGAAGGTGACAAAGTAGACGGGCGAGATCAGCGGCAGGTAGCTGAGGCAGTGGCGGTCCTCCGGCCGGCAGTCGCGCAGCGTGTCCTTAAAGCACAAATTGACACGTGTGATAAGCTCAGAAAAAAATAGGCATCCGGAAATATTATCATAATAACAAGTCTTAGGTGCTAAAAAAAAAAAAAAAATTGGAACGACTTGAATTGCTATTTTATCGTCAACCGGTTCCTTGCAAAGCAGAGTATAATTTTTTGGCAATTGGCAAAAGTTATACAAAAATGATACAATAAAGAATAATAAAACTAAAAGACATGTTTTTATTGACATGAAAACAACAAAAGAATGTTAAAAAGAAAATAAATACAATGCAAAACATTTGAAAAAGTAAAATATATTTGTTAAGATACTAAAACCTAAAAAGGAATTTGAGTAAAAAAATGTGAAAAGGTAAAAAGGTTTTTCAAAGGTTTTCTTTTTTCAGTAAGATAACTGGGAAAAACAATTTAATTGCAAAAAGTACAATAGGAAAAATAAATGGTTTTTTTTTAAGTGTAAAAAGGAAAATACATGTTTTAAAAGGAAAAAAATGTATATTTTTAAAAACTACATGCAAAACAAATGTTTTAAAACACAAAAAAAAGGAAACAAGGGTAAAGGGAAAGGACACGACAACCCTAACTGACTGGAAAGTATAAAAACAATGAAAAAAGTTTAAAAAATATATTTTTATAGAAATATTAAACTTTGGAAAACCTTTTGCCAATTTAAGCCTAAACTGACGTCTTCAACTCCAAACTGTAAACTGTGTCGCATGTACAGTAATGCGCCACATTGTGATTCCAAGATCGGCCAACGGGGGGCGCAAAAGACCTCGAGGCTGCGGAACAATTGTCTCTTCACCCTCGACTGTTCCCAGATTATATTCTGCCCGTCGCCTGTCTCATAAACTACGTTTAGCATCGCATGAACATCACAGCCTTCCGTCTTCATTCAAGACCAGACGGCTCAGACAATGACCTTCACAATTCCCTTCCAGTTGTCCCCGTTGGATGGGCAAAAAAAGACGCACAGATTTTTTTTTTGGGGGGGGGGGGATAAGAAATAAACAAATGTTGCACACTGACAATAACCCGTTTCTTAACTTGTTAAATCATTAACATGAACGGTGTCTTTATACACATTTAAGTCATTATTAAAAATAAGACAATTAAAGGTAATTTGAGCGAATTTCTCATTTCAGAAGTGTGTATCAAACTGGTATCCCTTCGCATTAATCAGTACCCAACAAGGAGATCTCAAAAAGAGCAAAAAAGTCATGTTTAAAATAAATATTAATAAAAACGTGAAACATGCTGGAAAGATGTGTAAGAATTTCAAAATATAAAAAGTAAAAAGTAACACGAATTAAAGTAAAATAACGATTAAGAAATAAGGGGAAAAAAAATCAAATCTTCAATGTTCAAAATCTTTAAAAAAAAAAAAAGCAAGAAAGTTAAAAAACAAAATGTAAAACAGTAAACAAGACAAATCAAGTTTAAAAAAATGCTAAAAAAGAAAAATTACCTAAAGGTTAAAAAAAAAAAATACATATATATATAAATTTCTTATCTTATAATTAATAAGAAAGTAAGCAAATGTAGCTAATACAATTGTTACAATTTTTAAAAACATTGTCAAATGTTGAAAAAGTCTTAAAAAATAGCATTTGTAAAAAATTAAGGGACATAAAAGTAAAAATAAATCTGCAAAAACATTTAAAACAAAGTAAAAAGAAAAAGAAAAGAAAAAAAACCCCACACATTTTGCCTTTTGCCAATTTTCACTTAAAATGACAACTTAAGTTGTGCTTCCAACCTCCTCCAACGGGGGGCGCAAAAGACCTTAGGCCTGCGAAACAATTGTCTCTCGTCGCTCTCTATGGTCCCCTCGCTCTTGACGTGTCCTCCGCCTGTCTCGTAAACTACGCTTAGCGCACGCCGCCATCCTCCATCTTGCTTAAAGCCCAGACGGCCAATCACCTTCATGATCCCGTTCCAGTTGTCGCCGGTGGACACTCGGAAGAGCGTCAGGAAGGCCATGCCGAAGTTGTCGAAGGTGGCGTGACGACTGAGGCCCTCGCACGGGTTCTCCTCGGAACACTCTGCGAAGCAACCGCAAGAAAGGCCTTGGAACAAGGGTGAAAAAGGCGGTAAACGGCGGGGTGGGGGTTGCGGCGGTGTTGCGGGGGCTAAAATTGACATCATTAATGCATGGAACGCAACAAAACACGCACGAGCGTACTGTACGCATGCACACGCGCACTAACCCAGTTTTCCAAAGAGCTCAACTCCCAGAGCTGCATAGATGAAGAACAGCAACATGAAGAGCAGACCCAGATTCCCCACCTAGACGGACATAGAGTGCATATACGCACACACATATATATACAGTACATGTATACGGTGCCACACACACACACGTAAATAGAAAGTACGCACACACACATAGAGAGAGAGAGAGGCGTACATAAAGCAGACAGGGAGGGCGCGCGAGTGCGCTAAACTAACTTGAAATCCCAAAAGATACGCGCAGCTCGCCGACGGGGAAAACAAAACTTGCCGAGGGCCCCGGCGGAACATCAGGTCACGCGCGTTCGCCTCTTTTTTGAATCTTTCAACGATCACATTCATCCAGATTAATATGACTTTGATTGGATTCTTTTTTTTTTTTTTTTTTTTTAATGAAGCAAAAGCAAAAAGGAAAAAAACAAAGTCAAATCGGAAAAGTATCCAAGCAATACAAAAAAAAAAAAAAAAAAAAAAATATATATATATATATATATATATATATATATATATGTATATGTATATATATATATACATACACACGCACATTTCTGCTTGCTTGCAGTGTTTGTTTCTCATTAAGGAAAAATGTGATACGAGCATCGGGCAAATGATCCAAATGCCGCTAATTTCCCCACGCAAACATCATCGCCACTTTGATGTGGCTCCCGACACTCTTAAGAGTGTCCTTCCTCCATATTTGATGACAAATACGCAGCGACGGAAGCCATTATGCAAAGGTAGAATGACTTCATTTGCCATACATCAGCGCGCCTTTCAGATTAAGCGTGAAAGAAAAACGGAACAAAAAAAAACAAAAAAACTAAGCAAGAGCTCAATGACGACTCGGTGAGTCACGTTGCTGGAGCGCATCCATCAAGAGGTAAGGACGTAAAGGGAAAAAGGACTTTATTTCAACACCTTTTGGCCTCTTGTCAACACTCAAAAATGGCTTGTGGGAAGACATTTCAAAAATGTTTGAGGACCAAGGTGAGACAAATGCGCTTTGTTTTATATTCCTTCATTTTTTTTTTCTGCCTTTTATCAGTGTGAGTCAAAGAAAATGTGTGTTTTCATTCAAAATGATTCCAAATGCTGGCCACGGTTAGATTTAATTTTGTAATTATCTTTCAGAAGGGAAAAAAAAAACAAAGATCGTTTTCAGTTAAAAAAAAAAAAGCTAAAAATATGATTGATTTTTAAATATGATTATAATACGAAAAAATAATTATTGAGGGACTTTATGACCCTTTAATTAAAAAAAATTAATAAAATCACTTAAATATCTGAGGGAAAAAATGTAATAATACAACTTGTCTAGACAAATAAGACCCTTTTCTAAAAATAAATAAATAAATAAATTTAAAAAAAAATCAGTCAGAATAGTAAAACTTTTCATGGGCGCAACTGGTATCAGCCGGCCGTTGCAAGTATCGGTATCGGCCGATACCGATACCTGGTATCAGTACTCACCCATCCCTGATAACAAGCAACAATTATTCACAGATTTGTGCTACTCATGCCTGGTCCACTACATGACTTCATGATCGTAATTAGAGGTGCAACGATTAATTGACAACTAATCAATTATCAAATGAATCGATAATTCTTTCTGATCATCAATGCCTGTATTTTTGTTAAGTTGTCCAAATCTCAACATTAAATGTTATCCGATTTCTGTAGTCCTCCATGAAAGTGGGCTGATTATCTTTATGATGAACCAAAAGAAAACATTTGCTTTTCATTTGGGAAAACAATGATCAACATTTTTGCTTATTTTTTGACAAATCAATTTGTCAATTTGAATAACGTCATGCTTTTGAATCAAAGCATGGGAATAAAAAAGTTTTTTTTTTTTTTTTTTTTTTAAATCCGATTCATCGGTTAATTGTAAAATAATCAACAGATTAACCGATGATGGAAAATAATCGTTAGTTGCAGCCCTCCTCGCGATAAAACAAAAATCCCATTTTGTAACAAGCAGCTGCGGACATTTGCCTTTTTGCCATTTGTCGGCGTGTTGTCGTTACCTGCGGCAGCGCTTGCATGACCGTGTCCAGCAGAGCTCGCATTCCCGTGGCCATCTTCAAAAGCTTCAGAACTGCAACACGCAAGACACCGCGCCTCAGTAAGTTGGCACGCTTAAAGGCCCGATCCCAAAGAGCGGGCGCACTCAAAGCGCACGTGCGCCCTATCCGCCGTTGTGGGTGGAAAAGTTAACCGCCATATTTGACATTGGCTTTTGCGCGTCAGGCTTTCAAGGCGGGCTTTTCGAAGACAACGTCTTTCAGATTCCATACGTCACATTGCATGCGCCGGATTGAAATTGAATGGGCACATACTCTGGCAATGCGCCAAAATTCCCGCCGCGGCAATTTAGCGCATCTCGGTTTCGGGCCACTCGGGAGCGCAAACTTCGAGCGACTCGGACGGCCAGGCGCTGTCGTTTTTCGAGTGTGTGGCCTGGCGTACCCCGCGTGATCCTCAACACCCTCATGATGCGTATGATGGTGGGGTTGATGGGCAGCGAGGCGTTCAGGTCGATTTCTTCCAGCGTGATTCCCATGATGGACAGCAGCACGATGGCCAGGTCCAGCTGGTTCCATCTGGATGACAAGCGCAGGCAGCGTCAGCGTTTCGACTAAAACCCAACACAGGGCTTTAGTCTTGTAACATTGCTTTTGCTGCGAGTGTGCGTTGCAGGATTGTGATTTGTTTTTTTTCCATCATATTTACTTTTTATTTCATTTTAACTGTGTTTTTTTTTTCATTCCGTTTTTATTCGTTTATCTCAATCATTGTTGTTGATTTTTTTTTTTTTTTTAAATGCTCCATTTTAGTGTCATTTTTATTCGTTGAATATTTGCTTGAAAGGGAAGTCAACTCAAACATATTTTTTTCCCAGAATATGTTCTATGCGTGTTGAAATCAGGCAATCATTTCATAATATGAAATATGAGTTAAGCAGCAAAATCCACCCGTTTTTGTCCATCTCAGGGGGCGGCCATTTTGCCACTTCTGTCCACTGAAAATGACATCACAGTCGCTCATGGCTCAAGTCACGACCAATGGCGGCTCACCTGTTTTATGCGTGATGGGATTTTCGGTCGACAAAAGTGACAAAATGGCCGCCCCCGGAGATGGCTAAAAACGGGTGCATTTTGCTGCATATTTCATATCAATCATATTGCCTTGTTTCAACTAGTAAGCCTACATATTCTTTTAAAAAAAATGTTTGGGTTGACTTTCCGCTTTAAGTTTTTTTTTTTTTTTATTTGCAAAAGCACTCCCCCCCCCCGTCCGAGTCCAACGGCTTGTCGAGCGTTGCTACCTTTCTTTGAAAAAGCGCCGGAGGCCAAAGGCGACGAGCTTGAGGATGGCCTCGATGACGAACACCACCGTGAAGACGTAGTTGCAGTACTTGAGGATGTCCACCAGGTACTGTTCCGCGCGGGCACAGTGAAAAGCCCGTCATGCCGGGTGACGAGAGAGGGGACTGTTGCCGTGGTTACCTGGGGCTGGTTGTAATGCTCCATGCTCATGGTGAGCAGGTTGGTGAAGATGATGATGGTGATGAAGAGGTCCAGGTAGTGGCTGGTGCACACGCTGTGGATGGAGCGGCGCAGCGGCGAGTAGTCGGCGTAGTACGGCTTCTCCAGGGCCTCTGAGCGCACACGCGCGCACACACACACACACACACACACATGAGGATCATTCCCACGGACGTGCGTGCGTGCGTGCGTGCGTGTCGACACACGGATTTGTAGTTACACACGATCCCGTGGGAACGACGTTGTGGGGACATCACGATTTGCGGCTACTCCGATCGTCTCGGCGTGTGAGTGACGTGCGTCCCCGGGGATGAATGCGCGGCTCCAAAGTTGTGTGCGCTCAGAGTTACGTCCCCGTGACGCACGGTAAAATAAACGGAATAACCACACGCGCACGCGCACGGGCCTATTAAAATATGCTTCAGAGAGGGACACCAAATGTAAAGCAAAGTCACTGATGAAACCAAGTGAAGAGAGTGCGTGCGTGTGCGTGTGTGCGTGTGCAGATAAATTGTCCCACCTCATAAATTCTGCTCTTCACACACACGCACGCACACGCACCTGAAGGTGTCTTTGGGCCAAAGCTTAACTGTCGGCTGCAGACAGTTAGTGACTGTAAGAGCAGAGCGGGGGGGGGGGGGAAGAGTTGAATTTATTTAATAAGACAGCTGGGAAAATGTCGAGTGTGTGTGTGTGTGAGAGAATTCAATCAACACTTTGTCACAGTCTTTAGGGATAGGTGTGTATTGTTTTTGTACTAACGGGCATATTCTTCCGTTGGCGCTAAAGCAGCCCTGAGCAAATAGTGGTGTAGTAGCACACCCACTACAGTAGGTGGCAGTGGCGATCTCATTGTCTCGTTGAGTGTGCGCAGGGAGTATATAACGCAAAGCAGATTTGGGGGGTCTGCTTTAATGTGAATGAAAAACAATTTTATGCCGGGGTGGACTTGTGGAATAATTTCTGAGTCACGTGATACTTTTTATCGTCGCGGTGGAGAGTGGAGGGGGGGGGGGGGGCGGGGGCAGGCGAAACGAACACGTTAGCCAGCCATGTTATTATTCCTTTTAAACAAAAGTTGGAAAAAAAAATGTAGCATTTCAGCTGTTCTCAAACTCGACAAAAAAAGTCAAAGTACATCAAGGGCACTTGGGCAGCGATTCTTTCACTCACCACTAGAGGGAACCCACGTGCATTTTCAGAACGACGTTTTGTGAAAAGTCAATCATTTAAAAACGTTTTTCCTCTCCGACTGTGCTGGCATGCGTCTGGGGTGCACTCACTGCGCCTCCTCTTCTCCAGGCGCTTGCGCCGCTTCTCCTCGCGCAGCCGGGCCTCCTCCTCCTCCTGCTGCTGTCGACACTTGTGGAAGTTCTCCACCACCACGCCCACGAACATGTTGAGCACGAAGAAGCTGACGATGAGCAGGAAGGAGATGAAGAAGAGCAGCATCCACGGGTTGTTGTTGCGCACGGGCTGCCCAAGAAAACAGGCGGACGACGGGAGTCCCGAGTCAGCAGTCAAAGTGGCGCGGCTGTCACAGCGCATCTATTCCAAGGCTTGGCTTTTTTTTTCTTTTTTTTTTTTCCACCTTCCTCCCTTCTCCCGGAATATCCTTGCGTTTTTTTTTTTTTGGGGTTGCTTCTCTTTGAAACGAACAAGATCACACACGCGACACTGTCGGCTCTATCCCGTTGTACTTACGTACATGTTAGGCATTGATCGTAAAGGTTGCAGCAGCGACGGGCAAAATATGTCCCTGCCCATCCAAAAATTCGCATGTAAAAACATCTATTTATTATGAAATACATTTCTAATTAAATGATTTTTTCATTCATATTTTTTTATTTATTTTGAACAATAATAAAAAGATGCTAAAATAAGCAATTTTCTATGCACATTTAATTAGCCAATTTCATTTAAAAACACGATTATCAAATAAATTTGAATAAATGTGGAAATTGAGCACGAATTAGTAAGTCAATCTTATAATCAAACATTTTGGCTTTTGTATTAATTTATTCAGTTTTTAACCAAAATTAGTTTTAAAAATTGTATTTATCCATTTTTTTTTAACATAGACTCATCTCATTACATTATGGATGATTTAAAACTAAATCTGAGTAAAATAACCAATTTTACATATACATGCAACATTTTTCTTTTATTAAATCATTATTATCGGATTAGGTATGTAGAAATTTGATTGTTTTTTTAGCATTGGTTTTTTTTCTCATAAAAAAAAAAAACGATTACAAAATTTGTTACAAGAATTTAGCCATTCCCCCCCTAAAATTAAAATGTATTATTTTCTTAGAACTTATTTCTGATATATTTCTTATTCAATAATTTAAAAAATTCCTTATATTAAACAATAATAAAATCTATATTTTTTAAAATAAGCAGTTTGACATTGCATGACTTTTTTATTTGACTGAATAGTTGGTTGTTGGTAATTAATAATAATCAATTGAATGAGAAATTATACATTTGAAAATGGCTAAAAAAACCCCACGATTTGTTATATTCATTATATTGTAGCCATTTTCCCTAATATAGCTTAATTCATTAAAAAATATATACATACATATATATATATATATATATAATTATGAACTAAATAGTTATTCTATAGTCATCTAATTAAATTACCTAATTAAAATATAACATTTGAAAACCGGCATGAATGATGAATTCATTAGCTCATTGTTGTGTTCATTTAGCCACTTTTTGCTACTATGTGTTCATTGAAAATGTTCCCTTTGCATTCATTTTTCATTTGCCAAGACCGAAGGACAAGTCAACAACGGCGGCGTGTTTGACGGCGGGCGCCGCACCTGCTGGTCGACGCCGACCGCGTCCAGGCCGTCGTACATGATGCTGACCCAGCCGTCTTTACACGACAGCACAAACAGCGACATCAGCGCCTGCGAGACGGACATTTCATTTACTTCGCCGCTCGCGTGCGCGCGTGCGTGCGTGCGTGCGTGCGTGCGTGCGCGCGTCACACCTGTCCCAGGTTGTCAAAGTTGTACTTCCTGCGCAACCAGCGGTGCCCTGCTTCCAAGCACTGCGTCTTATTGATGATGCTGGTCACGTTGTAGCCGTCACAGTGGAAGAACTTGCCTTTGAATAACTGCACACGCGCGCACACAAACATGCCCGTAAATCACAATGTCACAGAGTAGTGGTAGTGGCTCATCAAGTAATAATGATCGTGTTAAAATTGAAATGACAATGAATGAAAAGTATATCATGATTGTGTTAATGTAATTACATTTTTTTTTTTTAGATCTCTAAAAATGAGTACGTCTCATCGTAGGAATGTTTTATGATGTCATTTTCTTTCTATTATGTTTTTTTTTCTGAGATTTGTTTTCACTATGTTTTTTTTTTTAAATCGTAAATTGAAGGGAATCACATAACAAATGGAGTGAATGGAATAGTGAATGGTATCATATTTGTCATACATTGCATATTAATTGGAGTGAATTGGAATCAAATCAAAACTGGAGCGAGATCGATTCCATTCATGGAGTTATCGAAGGGAAGCGTATCGTAATTCGAGTCGGTCGCTTCGATTCGTGTAGCAATTGGCGTTAATCATATCATAATTGCAGTGAATGTCATCCATCGCATATTATTTGGAGTGAATTGGATTCCAATCAAAACTGGAGCGCGATCGATTCCATTCATGGAGTTATCGAAGAGAAGCGTATCGTAATTCCAGTCGGTCGCTTCGATTCGAGTAGCAATTGGCGTTAATCATATAATTGCAGTGAATGTCATCCATCGCATATTAATTGGAGTGAATTGGATTCAAATCAAAACTGGAGCGAGATCGATTCCATTCATGGAGTTATCGAAGAGAAGCGTATCGTAATTCGAGTCGGTCGCTTCGATCCGTGTAGCAATTGCCGTTAATCATATAATTGCAGTGAATGTCATCCATCGCATATTAATTGGAGTGAATTGGATTCAAATCAAAACTGGAGCGAGATCGATTCCATTCATGGAGTAATCGAAACGAAGCGTATCGTAATTCCAGTCGGTCGCTTCGATTCGTGCAGCAATTGGCGTTCATCATATCATAATTGCAGTGAATTTCCATCTCATCATATCGTAATTGGAGTGAAATTGATTCAATTCAGAGGCTGATTGAAGAGAATCGGATCGTATCGTGACTGGAACGAATTGGACCATAATTCGAGTGACTCGTATCACGATCGGAGTGGATTTAAAAAAAAAAAGAATGATTGCATTATTTTAAAAACGCGTCTACACATTCACATTCAACAATTAAAAGACCACCGCGTGTTATTAAAAAAAATAGACCGGTATCGATGATACTGTCCCTTTATTGGGATCGAAACCAAATCAAGCAGAATCGCACGGCACCACACAGTGCGATGCTTTATCAGCACCTCATTTGCATTTTCCCATTGTCCCCGATTTCAATTGTAATCCTCAAGCTCGTTTGTCTTCAAACAATCAGTACTTTACAGCAGTGCAGTGTGAAAATCTGCATATTTATGTTTCGCGGGTGTTTACCTGAACCCCCAAAATGCCAAAGACGATGAAAAAAGCGCAGCAGATGAGGACGATGTTCCCGATGGGCCTGAGCGATGTGATCAGGGTCTCCACCACCAGTTTTAGGCCCGGAGCGCGACTGATCACCCTGGAACGGCAACACCTACGCTTAGACGCGAATGACAACGTTTTGAAAAACGAGAAATGCGCCATGGCAATGTACGGACGCCAAAAAAAAAAAAAAAAAATGTGTTTTTGGATTTTCCCATGGCTCTAAAGCCCACCAAATTTGTGATCATTCTGGTGAAAGCTGACATTTGAAAGGCATGACTCCGGCCAAAAATTGTATCGCGAGCACCCGCGGGGGATTTTTTACGTTTTATTTTTGTAGACTTGTCGGGTTGATTCATAAAAAAAAAAGTGTCAAGTAGCCATATCCCAAAAGATGCAAGGACGTCTGCCATTTTGGTTCGTAGCAATTATTTTGGCTCAGTGTTTTTTGGGGTGGTTTTAATTCAACTTCAGCCAGTTTCACTTAGAAACAGGAAATTAGGTAGACATGTCAATCACGAGTAGACCCACGAAAAAAGTCTTGAGAGGCCGAGCCTGAATGACACAGGAAGTGCGTCGTTTTGATTTGCAGAAGCCATTCTAGCTCGTATCCTCCGTTTTTGCATTGGAAAGTTTAGCGATAGGAAATTTGGCGGACCTGTCTATCATAAGGAGACCCACAAAAAAGTCCAAAGAAACACACAGGAGGTCTGGCATTAAAATAACTCCACAATCCAGTATTCTCACATTGAGTGCTCCGTGCAGCACATTTTCCCAACTTTTACACGACTCTGACAGGTGTGGGGGTGTTTGAATTCGTTCATCGCAGCTCGCAGTGTTCATTTCAATTATTATGTAAACAAAAAAAAGTTTTGGCGTTTCCCCTTTCCCCCAGTTTTTAATGTTACTTCCTCTCACCTCAAAATGAAGCAGTTACTCATTGAGGAAGTTGACAAATGGACAAATCTCTTCAAGTTGCCATATTCATCAGTTTTACTTTTTTTTTTTACTACCAAATTTGACCAAAATCTCATGAAGACACATTTTCAGTGTTTTCTGTCAAACTTTGACATCAGGCTCCTCCCACTATCGCGTGGCCTTATGTTAAAAATCATTTGCAATTTAGCTTTTTTTTCTGCTTCCAGTGGGGGTTCCTTTGGGAGGTTATGTTTTCCAACTCCTAAAATAAACATTTTCACCCAGGATACACGCATTGGTGAGTTTCAGAGCATGTTGAGACCCCCTAAAAAAGAGGGGTCATAAATCGTATTTTAGTATTTAATTGGAATCGGGCACTGTGCATGACAGTCGAGAACGGTTGGATAGACGGTCAAGCAGACCTGAGTGGTCGCAAGGTGCGCAGCAGCCGCAGCACGCGCAGGATGCCCAGGATCCGGTTCCCACCCGCTGATGCCACTGACACCAGAATGTCCACCAGGGACACAAACACCAGGACCCCGTCCAAGATGTTCCAGCTACTTTGCAGATACACACCCTTGCCAAAGTACATGCCCATCGCTACCACCTACACGCACACACATAAACACACACACACACACACACAGGCGAATGAAATATTTTAAACAAGCTACAACAACAATCAGTAACATTTCTAGTGAGGTTTCGAGATTAAGGAGCCCCGCGTGACAGATTCAGGTCCCCACAACACTAGGAAAACATGTTTGACCACATAAATCACATTCGTTATCTTTTTCATGACTTTTGAAAAAAGAAAAGTCCAACATCAGAACAATTTGTGTGATTTATGGTCCCCGCATCATTTACAAAACATGTTTATATCATACACATAACTCCTTTTTCTGATTTGTGACTTGTGATTAAGTCCACTTGTAGTTTTTGTTATGGTTATGTGAATTCATTTTAGTAACACGAAGAAACATGTTTGTCAGTGAGTAGCATTTCGAGGAAGGTTTCATGATTTATGTTCCCCCAAATGCGGTTATGGAAATAGCATAAGGTCCCCACAACACCGCATACACGTGTTTAATCACATATCAGGCTCGTTTCTGTGCCACAAATATTAAACAAGTCCATCTTGAGTATGATTTCTGTTAAGATGATCGGATTTATGATCCTAGCCTAAAACTCTGAGAATATTTAATACCTATGCCTGTAAGTCATATTTTCAATCACTTTGGAAGTATTATTTCTCGTAAGATTAAGCGATGTGTGACCACCAAATGCGACGCATTTTACTAACACGATTATACATATTTGTAAATCATCTTGAAATTCAGATTTTTAGAAACACTAGGATGTGTTTAAACACACACAAAACATGTTAGCTTACTGATTTGTGACTCGCGATGAAGCAATTCCAACTTTGGTTCAATGCCTGTCAAGTTTATGGGATTTAATACCACCCAACTGTGACGGTTTTAGGTGCCCGCAACACTAGGAAAACAAGTTTACGGACAAAAATGTTAGTTTCCCACTAGTGATGAAAAAAATCACGTTAGTCTAACTTATGATTAAGCAAGTCTAACATTTCTGTTGAGGTCATGTTCCGGTCATTTTTCACCCTTAAATGTGATTGCTAGGAAGTAGGAAAACATGTTTACAACATGCAAATCATGTTTCGCAACACTTTACAAGTGCAGTTTCTGATATGTTTCATGATTTGAAAAGTCAAATTAGGACCATTTCTAGTACGATTATATGATATATGATAAATCATGTTGCTTTTCTGATTAGTGAGGCGATTTGAAGTGAGTCCATTTTCAGGAGCATTTCTGTTAAGATGATGTTATTTATGCCCTCCAAAAAAATGTCATTGATTTCGGCCCCCGGCGCCAAGCACATCCCGAGAGGAACGGACGGCCCTCATCACACTTACCTTGATCATCATTTCGCCGACAAAGATCACAGTGAAGATGTAATTGGACACGCTGAGGAACACTCGCTCCTGTAAAAAAACACACACACTAAAAGGCACGTGCGAGAAGACGCTTTTATGTTCCTGTCACTTTCCTAGGTTAAAAAGAAAACAATTACCACGGCAGAAGATGAAAAGATAATGAAAACATAGCGGGACATTGTAATCGGAATAATCAGGGTTGGCTGATTATTATTACGCGTTTATGCCCAAAGGGGGAAACAGTCAAATCCTCAAGATGGCAAAACGTAGATCAAAAGTGGAAGTACAAAGCATCATTGGGACGAATAAAAAATAAATAAATTCAACAAATTGGGAGTTCAAAGCGTCGTCGTGTGAGACGTCAGCTCAGTGAGGTTACAACTCAAGTGCAGTTTGCTTTTTCTTTGGCTTTTGGGGTGACGCTAATCACCAGAAAACAACATTTGGTACCTACTTCTTGATAAACGGCGATATGACGCTGACAATTTGAGTCTGGAAGAGACCATTTTTATTTTGAGAATACCATAATCGTCGCTGTCCATTTTTGGTCAGTTGTAACATTTTGACGTTAGTGTAGCGTCTGCGTTTCCGAAGTACCATTAACGTAAACATTTTAAAAATGAGAAAAATGGGCATATGTTTTTCACAGGACAGCAACGATATATATATATATATATATATATATATATATATTCTTTTATGAATGAATAAATAATAAAACGAGAATAAAAATATCGAAATATATGACATTATTATATATATTTTTTTTTAATCTGTATATTGCAAGCGGGAATATATAATCTATTATTGCTATTATTATTGTAATTTTTTGTTATTAAATAAAAATGGTTGAAAAAATACATACAAATATTTTTTTTTTTTTATGAATGAATAAATAATAAAACGAGAATAAAAATATAGAAATATATGACATGATTATATATATTTTTTTATCTGTATATTGCAAGCGGAAATATGTAATCTATCATTGCTATTATTATTGTAATTTTTTGTTATTAAATAAAAATGGTTGAAAAAATACATACAAATATTAATTTTTTTTTATGAATGAATAAATAATAAAACGGGAATAAAAATATAGAAATATATGACATTATTATATAATTTTTTTTTATCTGTATATTGCAAGCGAAAATATATAATCTATTATGACTATTATTATTGTAATTTTTTGTTATTAAATAAAAAGGGTTGAAAAAATACATACAAATATTAAATGATATATTTTTCAAAGATGAAATATTTTTAAAAATATATAACCATTATTTTACTCCTATTATTATTATTATTATTATCACCACTGCTTATTATCATTACCTACTATTAATATGTGTATTATTCTTTATTATTATTATTATTTGGAACAAATTCCATAACTAGAATACAGTGAGCTGAGACAACCCAATGCAGTGAAAGAAAAAAAAAAAAAAAATACAAATAAAAAAACTTGTCTTGTGCTTGACGAAAATACAAAAAGCATGTATGTACTGTATACAAGATGTACCTAATGAAGCGTCCATTGGCTGCCACACTACACAGTGCATTATGGATGTTGGCATGTGCGCGTGTGTGTGCGTGCGCACATGTGTGTGTGTGTGTGTGTGTGCGTTACCATGCTGTGCGGCTGAATGTCGGGCCTCTCCAGCGCGATGGTGATGCAGTTAAGGAAAATGAAGAGCAGGATGATGTGATCGAACATCTTGTGTCCGATGGTCTTCTGGCACCACAGCCTGAAGCTACACGCGCGCGCGCGCGCACGCACGCACGCACGCACGCACACGCACTCAGTAAACACGCGTATGTGTGTTTTGACACGGCGCTCGCTCAACCGCACGCAAAGGGGGATTTACCGGTTGTGTGGCGCGAAGACGTAGAGTGACCAATCCTCGTGCTCCACGCACCACTGAGGCTCGTACGGCTCCAGCAGTTTCCTCAGCTTCTGGTACAACGTCTGCAACGGCACACGACGAACATCCTCCTCAACGGCGGCATTTTTTGCCGTCGCAAAATGAAAGGTTGCAATTCTCTCCGGTTTTGGTGTCGGCTACACCACGGGGAGGTGAATGGGCGGGTGCCGCACCGGATGCTAGCAACCGACGTGAAAACCAGAGAGCTGTCTATGTCAATACACTTGAATAGAAGTGAACCATTTTTTGTCACACCTTCTCCTTCAATTGTGCTGCTCATTCTGGCCACCTGGGGGCACTGGAAGACAGACAAGGATATATACATACTGGAGGCTCAGCTCCTCTCTCGGCTTCTCAGTACAGCAGTCATATTATTGAATGAATGAATGAATGAATGGATGATGAGTTATTTGAACATGAAGAGAGAAAAAAAACCCCAATAATTACAATAACAATGAAAATAAAGTATGAAAATAATCAAAAATGAGCCAAAGCACACCTAACAAAAGTCTTCCATGGCCAAAAGGGGGTGGGAAGAAGTCTAGACCTACTAAATCCCACCCTTTCTCCATTTTTCCTTAATTTATATCTCTATTCTTCATCGTCATGGTAATAATAATACTAAAGATAATAATAATAGTTATAATAATAATGAACCACTACATAGTGCTAATATCGATGAATAAATACTTATCAGGTATATATCATCGTTATAAATCCACATCGACAAGGTCCAAAAGCCATCAGTCAACAATAGCAAAACACCCGAACCAAACTACAGTAAACATAGTTACCTTAGTACGAATCAGCAATACTCTTAAAAACACCTAGTGACTCTCTCCCACGTATTCGTTCTTTGCAGAGGATAAATAATATATGCCCTGTGCTTCAGCACCGTTTGTGCCGCTACATGGTTGCTAATTGTTAGCGGCTGTGCCTATAGCGTTTCCCCATTGCATTTTAGCATTCAGGTAGCGGAGACGTTGTGGTGGTTATCAACACACAATGTGTAATTCTCTTTATTTTATGTTTGATTTGACAGATACCTTCAACCGGGAGTGGGTTTTCAGCCTCTTTTTGAACGGCCATATTGTTGCTGGTTGTCAAGTCCAGCTGAGTTCAGTGCGTGTATCTTCAATTTTTTGCTCTCAAGTCAAAGCAAAAAAAAAAAAAAAAAGCTCTGGTTTCTCGTATCTCAAGGCAGCAATTCACTGTATGTAGGATGTACCCGGACAAACTCATTGACAGCTCTCCGGTTTCATGTTGGTTACACCTCCAAGTGCTACGCAGTGACATTAAATGAGCGTGTATCTGGTTGATTGGTCAATACGATCGCGGTTGAAAAAGGCAAAAACGCCAACCTCCTCAACGTCCTCGTCCTCGGCGTGCGTGCTGTAAATTGACGTCTGGAGCGCGTCGTCGTAAGCGTGCTCGGGCAGGTGGAAGGCGGCGCTCCCGTTGCAGTCGGGGGTGTGCAACACAGGCACCTGCAGGTAGTCGGGCGTGTCCACGGACGCCTCTCGGCTGCCGGCGTCCGAGGCGCTGCGGCCGTCCGACAGCAGCGACTCCATCTCCCCCGACTGGCTCCTGCGGTGGAGGCTGGGGGCCCGGCCCAGGCTGGGGGCCCGGCCCAGGCTGGTCCAGCTGGAGCGACGGCTCTCCGGGAGGCTGTCCCACGGAGGCTGTGGAGACCACACAAATGGGACAAAAATATTATTGTTATAACGTAGAAAAGCCTTTTTGTTTTTTTTTTGTTTTTTTTTTTAGATGGGATTTTTTGGGAAAAAAGTAAACGTAGTATGGAACGAGATATCTGACTACTTAAAAAAAATAATCCTGAAAAAAAGTTGAATGTTACAATACAACACATAATTTTCTGCTTTGAAACATTTCAATATTTTTTTTTTATATTAGAATAAATAGCACTATTTTTGTTTTGTTAATACTGCTACGTCACTTTTTTAATTTAAAAATGTAAAATAAAGTGTAAAATGACAAGATATGACCTTTAGACCTTTAGTTTTCCCCAAAAATATTTTCAAAAAATGTTGCATGTTACCAGATACCATTTTTGTTATTATAAAAAAAAGTGCAATACTGTGATTCAAGGAATCACAATATTTTTGATTTAATTGAAAAACTTGGATTTTCAATATCACATTTTCAAATTAAGAATATACATAATTTAACAACAATATTACATGATATCACACAATGTTTGAATTTTTGTTAAAAGTTGTATGTTATAGGATTTTTTTTAAAGACATTTGTTGTAATTTTAAAAATCTAGTAAAAGATGACACCATTTTTAAAAATAAATCCCTACTTAAACTTAAATATTCCAAGATATCACAACAAATACAAAAGAAAACATAAACATCTTTTCAAAAGGTTGACTATGACACGTAATGTACATTTATTTCTAATTAAAATGTTAGTTACTTTTTAGATTTACAGTATAATAGTGTGTTATATATTTTAATATGTAGCAAGCATTTTTATTCTTTCTATTTAAAAAAATCGTATGAAATCTTGCAACATTGAACTTCATGTGATTACTTTAGATTAAAAAATAGCACAATGTCATGTTTTTTTAAATTATTTTACAACTGTGTTTTTGTAATAAATATTACAAGGGAACTATATTAAACGTTTGACTTCATAATTTTCAGGAAATCCTGTTGTTGTTTTGCTTTTTAAAAAAAAAAAAACTTTTCGGACACAGGTGAATTTATTACAGCAATACTTATAAAAGGCCACTAGGTGACAGCACCGCTCTGCAATGCATCTCCGTCAACGCGTCTTAACAGGGGCTGAGCGCTCGGACTTCATTTTCGTTTGATTGCGCAGGAAACAAGTGCCGCGGCATCTCACCGGCGACCTCTGCTGCTCGAGGCTGTCCACCGCCGCGACGGCACTGGCGCGCCGCGATTGGCCGTAGATCATGGTGGGCGTGGCTGCGGTGTGCGTGATGACGGGCAGGGAAAGAGGCGGCGGCATGGAGGCCCTGGGGTTCAGGAGACCGTTGGGGCTGCTGATCATGGCCTGGATCTTCAGCTCTTCCAATCACCAGAGAACAACGTGAACATTTTGCGTCCGGACCCAGACTGCTACGTTAGCGCCCCAAGCTAGCTAGTCACCTGCGGCGTACAACTCCCTCAGCTTCTCCTCCTCGTCGAAAGACAGCGACTGGCCCTCGTCGTCCGAATCCGATCGGCTGGCGTCGCCCTTAACGACAGACGCACAACAACACAAAGAAGGTATGCGCGACCGTGAGACCAGACGAGGCAGACGATCCCGAAGGGGATTTTTGGGCGCTCATCTCCCGTCGTCACAGCAATAAAGCTTTGCCCAATTTAATTAGAATTTTCGCTGCTAAGAGGGAGGAGGACGGCTGAGGCGGAGGGCATCAACCGGCGTGCGGCTGCCGGTGTGTGTCTATCAGTGTGCACTGCCTGATGATGGAGATAAAGCGAGCAGCAAAAACTAAACAACAAAAGCTCACCAGCTGCGAATGACAGAGCGATACCAAACACAAGCCCGCCCTGGAGACTTTTGCGCGCGCGTGTTGAAAACCATGTCAAACCAGAGTGAGGCAAAAGCATGCTAGTGGGATTGCCCAGCTTATTCTCTGCAAATCAGCTTTTCAAGAATATGTTCTATGCAAGCCCACTAGTTGAAATACGACATTCTGATGAATATTCCGTTTGTGGAATGAGTTTAAGGAGCAAAATCCACCCGTTTTTTGCCATCTCTGAGGGCGGCCATTTTGTCGCTTCCGTCGACTGAAAATGACATCGCGACTGCTCAGGTAACGACCAATCAGAAAACAGATCAGCCTTGATTGGTCATCACCTGAGCCCTGAGCAGTTGTGATGTCATTTTCAGTCGACAGAAGCGACAAAATGGCCGCCCCCAATATTAATCAGAATGTCGTATTTCAACTAGTGGGCTTGCATAGAACATATTCTTGAAAAATATATGTTTGGGTTGATTTCCACTTTAAAGAAGAAGTCAACCCCACAAAATGTTCTATGCACCTTCACTAGTCCAAACATGGCATTCTGATTAATATTGCGTTTGTGGAATATGAGTTCAGCAGCTAAATCCACCCGTTTTTAACCATCTCAGGTGGCGGCCATTTTGTCACTTCTGCCGATTGAAAATGACATCGCAGTTTCTCGTGGCTCGGGTAACGAGCAAGTCAGAATGCCGTGTTTCATAGAAGATATTCTTGAAAAAAAAAAATAAATAAATAAATAAATAAAATGTTTGGGTTGATTTCCCGGGAAAGCTGGCGGTGCCATCGAAAAACACAAATCACAAATCACAGCCAGAGCCAGCGGCACCAAATCCGCCGCCGCCCGAGCCGTAAAGTGCCCTTACTTCGGCCTGGAAGCCTTCAACCAAAATGGCCACCAGCAGGTTGAAGAGGACGTAGTTGCCGAAAGTCATGAGAGCCACGAAGTAGAGGGCGGCCAGCGGCGTGGTGGATGCCATGCCGTTGTACAGGACGGCGTTCCAGTCCTCCTGCGTCAGGATCTGAGGACAAGAGGGAGACAAACGGAAAGCAACAATGACACTTGGAGGCTCTTCAAGAATGTATGGAATGTTTTGCATGTTACAAAAGAAACTCTCACCAACCCTGGCAAAAGGTGGATATGAAAAGATCAAAGGCAATCGACGGTCTTCAGGGAACCCACCGTACGCGTTTGATAGAAACATCAAACACCAATTTGGAAAGCGGCAACTAGCTGGTGTGTTTTCGGAAACATTGTGAAACGCCTGCAAGACGCCGCCGTAGGTGTCGCGGAACCGAAGGAAATCGGAAAAGGAAACTTTAACCGCTCCAACGCGTGCGGCGGATACAAAAAGTCACCACGGCCCTGGTCGCGTGAAATGTAAAATAGGAGAGCAAGGCAAACGAACCTAAACACACGTCGTGTTTGTAAACAAAAAAGACAAATGCGTGTTTGTTTTGACGTTTGAGTGTATTGGGCACAAAGTGATGCGGGGAAAAAAAAACTGGACTGCTACAACATAACAATGTGAGAACAACAAGCGACTTTCTCGCCGCGCTGTAATAAGAGGCACATTAACGCAGAATTTAATATTTGTCTCTGCGGGTTCAACAGCAATAACGCTCGTCGGCGTTAAACAAGCTCCCGCCTGCGTGCCTTTTCGCGCCTCGTGGTTTTTTTTTGTTGTTTTTTTTTTCCCTTTGCTTTTTCTTTTTTTTTGTTTGCGAGCACATCGTCTGACTGCTCTGCCATCGGCTTTGCGTTTGGTCATTGCTGAGAGTGAGCCAGCTCGAAATTGGATTAAAAATAATCAAGATGAGTATCTGGGCTGCTGCCAATGACACCACAAGCTGCTTCGGTTTAAATGTCCTACTATTTCATTTCAAATTAAATACGGACACAACAACAGTGCGTGTGTGTGCGTGCGTGCGTGCGTCTGTGCGTTTGTGTGTGTTTGTGTGCGTGTCGAACCTGGAAGACGGTGACTGTGGCCCAAAGCAGCGAGTCAAAGTTCTTTCTGTCGGGTAGCGTGTCTCCGCTGTCTTGTCGGAGGCCAAATTTACATCCGAACAAATGCATCCCCAAGATACTGCGCACACAACAACAAAAAATGGTATACATGATTTTGTCACATGATGACCGATAGCCATACGCTAACTCCACAAAGGATGCTCAAAATTCTAATAATAAAAAAAAAAGCTCAGTAGGTCACATAGGAATTTTTACAAATTTCTGGAGTTTCACTTAGCAACGTGGAATTTGGTAGACATGTCAATCATGAGCAGACCCACAAAAAAGTCTCACGAATCCATGCTTGAAAATACACAAGAAGTCAGCGGGTTCAAACCGGTCCTTTACCTCGGTAATAACATCCAGAAGAAGAATTCAGTCGCAAGCCAGTTTGACTTGGCAATCTCAAATTTGGTTGGCATGAGTATCATGAGTAAGATGGCTCAAAAAGCCACACCTGAAAACACAGGAAGTCTGCCCTTTTGGCTTTAATGGGTCATTTTGGCTAGTGTAACAACCTCCTGAATTAAAAAAAAAAAATTAAGCCAGTTTTACTGATCATCATGAAATTTGGTAGACCCACAAAAAAGTGTCAAGGAGCCATGCCTGGAAACATAGTAATACAGTACTGTAGTTTTGGTTTGAAGTCGTCCTTTTGGTTCAGTGACATCCTGCTGATTTTTTTTTTTTCAAGAATTCAGTCCTGTAGCCAGTTTCATTTAGAAAGTTCAAATTTGGTGGACATAACTACCACAAGCAGACCCACCAAAAAAAACGGTCAAAAATTCATGCCAGAAAAGATGCAGAAAGTCAGTCATTTTGGCTGAAACCTTATAGAATGTTAAAAAAAAATAATCTGCCCCTGCTTACAACATGAAACATGGTAGGCATGTCAAAAATGAGTAGAGTCACAAAAAAAGGCTCAAAAGTCCATGTTGGAAAAACAGAAACCCAGTCAGCCATTTTAATTTGAAGCAGCCCTTTGTCTCTCTAGGGGGTATCCAGATTTTTTTTTTTTTCAAGTAGCCACCAAAGGCAGTTTTACAAAGCAACCTTCAATTTGGTAGGCATGCCAATCACGAGTAGATGCATAAAAAAAGTCCCAAGAAGCCACAGCCAAAAAGGCACAGGAAGTCTGCCCTTTAGCTTTTAAGCAGCCGTGAATAAGTAGCCACTCCAAAATGTCTTAAAGAATTCAGCCCCCAATGCCAATTTCGCTGAGCAGCAAGAAATGCGATCGGCATGTCCATCGCGATTAGACGCGCAAAAAAAGTCCCAAGAAGCTACGCTCGAAAAGACGCGCAAAGTCGGCCATTTTGTCTGAGGGGATTTCTGGTGATCAAGGAAGTTCGCGTCGCCATAAAAGCGCAGCTTCGCATACCTGAAGATGAAAATAAAGAGCATGAGCAGCATGCAGAAGGTGGCCACGTTGTCCATGGTCTTCATGAGCACCACCAGCTGCCTCCTCAGGGCCGGCAGGAAGCGCACCAGCTTCAGAACCCGCAGCAGACGGAAGGTACGCAGCACGGACAAACCTCCCTCCGCCTCGCCCACAATCTCCCACACGCTGACAAACACGCGGCAGAGACATCAGATATTCACGTGAAAATGTCAAGGGAACATCAAAACGACCCTGGAAAATGTTGCGGTGTGTCGTGGTCAGAAGATCCCACCTGATGATGACGATGACGCTGTCGAAGCCGTTGTAGGGGTTCTTGATGTAGCCGAAGAGGCCGAGGGCCAAAACTTTCAGCAGCATCTCCAGGCTGAACAGACTCGTGAACACCATGTTGCTGATCTCCAAAACGTCCGTCAGCTCCTGCGGCTGAAGACAGGAGAGCTTGAGGAACGCGTCAACAAAATTATTATTATTATCTTTTTTTTTTTTTTTTTTTGGGTTGGACGTGGTCGCTGGTTGCTAGGCAGAATTTGCAGCGCAGCATCGAGAACTTTGACAGTACAGACGGGCAATTTGAAAACACTTTTAGGGGAACAGATTGTCAATTCTCTTTAGCCAACCACATTGCTGAAAATAACTTTCATTTATAAAGTAAATGGACATAATTCATAATAGAACATCTTATAGACACAGGATGAGATCAACAAATGTGAGATTCTTTTCACAAGGCCGTTGCTATGCAGAATTTGTGGAAGCAATTGCTTTTCAAAAGGAAGTCAGATGGACACAAGAACAATTAATTGCGATCACAATTGCAATTGAATCACACCCACGTGTGTATACATATATATATATATATATATATATATATATATATATATATATATATATATATATATATATTAGCACTGTGAAACGATTAAATATTTTTTTACTAATTAATCTCAAAATGTTCCATCGCGATTAATCGTATTTTTTAACTACAATTTTTTACGAAGCTTGGAACCGTCATTTACTTGAGTAAAATCTTGGAATTAATGTGGAAAAAAAATAAAAGTAGATTTCGATTCAAAGTCTGTTCTAATAGCGTTCTTTGATCATTGAATACGATTCTTTTCCTGTAAAATACAACAGTTGAGCGATGCATCAAAGACGTGCAACCGATATGGTATTTGAATTTGGCTGTGCAAAGAGTGCAAATTATTTTTGGATTTCTCCAATGAGCCGTCAAGCAACCTTTTAAAGTAAAACTACGTAAAAGTCCATCATAACTGAGTTTAACTGAGTTATTTTTTAGTGCGTTATGAAATTTAAATTAATCTCCGTAGTTAATGCTTTAATTTTGACAGCCCTAATATATATATATATATATATATATATATATATATATATGCATATACATACACATACACACACATTGTCTGCGCGTTATAAATTTGGGGCATGTGTGTGCGGAATGCGGGTGTTAATTCAAGCAGAGGAATTAATTGGCGCTAACTGGGAGCTGGGATTCAATTAATTTTATCTGGACAAAGTGACATTTGCATAATTTCAATTTGTACAACAGCAATAAATTTCACATTTTAACTCTAACTTTAACCTCAATAAAACAAAGTTTATATTGTGTGTACTGTATTGAGTCCATAGAGAAGGGAACAATAGTTGTGTTAAACAATGCTACTGGAGAGAGACACTACACGGAATCAGGTGACATTTATTTATTACAGCGCCCGCGTGTGTGTGTGTGTGTGTGTGTGCGTGTGCGTGTGACATCTGGCAATGGTGCAGATATTCTCCGGAGACGCCTCTGCGGTCTCCGATGTGTCCCAGACTAAACAGAACACGAACAGTGAGGTCACGTGCATTGAAACGAGGAAACGTGTGCAGCACATTCCACTAGTACAGCAGTGAGGTTGTCAAAACAGGAAGTAAGCAAAATATCGGTATAATACTGTATACGTATATATATATATATATATATATATATATATATATATATATATATACACATATATAAATATGTATATATACGTATATATATATATACGGATATACGTATATATATATATATATATATATATATACGTATATACGCATATACATATATATATATACGTATATACGTATATATATATATATATATATATACGTATATACATATATATATATATGTATATACATATATATATACGTATATACATATATATATACGTATATACGTATATACATATATACGTATATATATATATACGTATATATATATATATACGTATATATATATATATACGTATATATATATATATATACGTATATACGTATATATAGATATATACGTATATATATATATATATATATATATACGTATATATATATATATATATATATATATACGTATATATATATATATATATATATATATATATATATATATATATATATACACTATAATGTCTATATATTTTACTATAATGTCGTTAACGAAAGATTTAGTGTAAAAAAAACCACAACCTCCGATTCAGGTGAGACCTCGTGGTCCTGTAGCATTAAATGATTAACACGGAACCTTTTTTTGCAACGTCTTTGACCGTTTTCATCCCAGTACTTAATAATACAGTCCGAGTGGTGTATATTTCCTTGGCAGGCTCTGCTGTGATGAAAATTCCGGGATGTGTCTTACAGTTGAGTAACTAGGCCAAAAAGGCAATCTTCCCTCAGCAAATCATGAAGCCTTCAGCGACTCCACTTTTACTGTCTCATCCTCGCTCCCTCCCTCTCTCACTCACTCGCTCTTGTCCAAGGGTCACACTTTAATTAACACTTCAGGTCTTATGAGGTACACACACACACACACACACGCAGAGGCGATCTCATGTGAGTCGTGCAGCAAGTGTTGATTGCAGTGTGCGTTTCATTCAATCCAGCACGCATGTCGTTAGCGCGTCCACTTTTTGGCGTCATCACGGCGTGCATAAATTTAGCCAATCACGGATAGGGGAGACAGAAGGAGCTACGGAGGGAGGATCATTTGGTCATGTGAATCGCTGCTCACAAGGGGCTCTAGAAAAGGTGACTACTGCAGCTTTTGGGCCGGTTATTTAACTACGGTTAGTCACCAAATTTGGGGTTATAATGTTAATGTTTGGCAGAGGTGGGCATTTTATGAAATGTTGCTGGTCCGTCATTCGTATCCGTCATTCATCAGTCCGTCATTTTTCGCGACGAACTGAATTGTAATCGTCAGTCCGTCAGTCACTTAAATCCGTCGGTTGGTCCATCAGAAGTCCGTTGCTCCGTCAGTTGGTCCCCCCAAAAACGCGGTTCGTGACGATCACGCTGACGGATGAAAACACACTTCCGTCATTTTTAAAAGGTGTCCCATCATTCGTCTGTCGTCGGCAAAAGGGGCCTCCGTCAGTGACGGACTGACGGCCCGGTTCGGCAATCTGACGGAATGCCCAACTCTGGTGTTTGAGGCGCAAACGGCTACATGTATGCGGCTTCAACCACCGCCACCGCGGATGTGATCCTTCCCATCCCGTCACCAGGTAAGTTGATCGCCTGTCTTGTGTTTTATTTGATTGTACATTCCCCCCAAAAACAACATCAAACCGGTAACATTTCGTTTTTGGCAATGCTCCATCATGAATAAGTCATTACATTCAAAACTAGCTCACAAAGGTGTTTAAGATTAAGACCTAGCTTTTTCTGCTGCTATTTTTCACTAAATATTTCCAGAAAAATACCACGTTTAGGACATAAGGCAAAACGTCCGGAACAATATATCACTTCACTTTTTTTGCTTTTTCTTGAGACTTTTTCGCAGTCCGACACAATTCCAATCCTGGAATAACGGCGTTAACCAAAGATTCTGGTAAAAAAAAACAACAAAAAAAAACTATAAATACAACCTTAAAAAGTCTTATGAATCACAAAGCCACAAAAACGATTAATGCTTTTCTATTCCTTGAGCTTTTTTTTCCAACCGTACACAATTCAGCATGGCAGCATTCTGGGTAAATTTTAAATTCATAAAAAAGTGAGACTTTGGGGAGTTTATGTTTTGGGGAAAAATACCACCTTTTAAAGGTTGTAAGAAGTTGCTATCAGAAGATAGCATCAAAGGATTAACTCGTGATTCTGCTTTTTTGGGGGGCTTTTTCAACTGACTTTTTCTGCACCACATGCACGTATTTACACGCACACGCGCACGCATACCTGCTCATGATACTCTATTCCCATGGACAGCGTGTTGATAAGAATAGCAATCATGATGCCTCTGTTGAAGTATCGGCTGCCCACGATGAGCTCCAGCTTGCCCCTGAGTTCGGCCCAGCATCGAGCGCACGCCCGCCACGGGGGCCGGGCGTCGCCCCCCTCGACCAGGCGGGGGCCCGGGCTCTTGCAAGGCGGCTGCGGCGGCGGCGGCGGCGGCGGCGGGCCGCCGACGGGGCCCCGCTGACGATGATGCTCGTCAGCTGCCTCGTTTTGGGGGGCGCACAGTTGGCTGTAGTAGCTGCAGTACGGACAGGCCGACGACTCCACGGGGACCTCGCCCGGCAGCGGGAGCGCAGGGTGGGCCGCGCAACCGCCTGCGCACAAATGCACAATAATCGGTGGTGGTGAGTCAACATTACCTTTTGATGTCTACCTAATCAAGTCCTTCGCACTGTCTTTGATGTTTTTTGTTCCCAAAATACACAAATCAGGTTTATGAAGGCTCTAATGGATGGATGTGATGGATGGATACTCTAAATTGTCCTTAATGCGTACAAAAACATGTCCTCTAGATGGTCTTTAATATTTGTTTGTTTTTTGACAAAAATGTCTTTGATGTTCACAATAATGCAAACAATTTAATTGAGGACTCTAAAACGCGGGTGACCAAGTCCCTGTTCTTGAGAGCTCCTATCCAGCCCGTTTTACACGTGATCAATTAAATCGGGTGTGTTGGGGGAGGGAGACATCGAAAACAGGCTGAAGACGGGCTCTCAAGGACCGGACTTGGGCACCCCTGCTGAAAAATTGTCCTCACAAGGACACATTGGGTGAATGAAAACTATCAATTGTCTTTGATGTTTATTATGGAAATACATCCTCAAAATTGCCAAGTCAGTTTTTATGCTAATATGAATTTCAGGCTCATTGCGGACTCCGATTTATCTTCGCCTTTTCCAAATCGGATACAGTAAGTTCATTGTAGCCTCTAAAATAGCTATTATGTCTAAAATATTCACATCGAGGGTCATCGAAGAAAAGGACAAAACATGTATGCTAGGTTCACTAAAGACTCAGAATTGTCTTTTTGAGTTATGAAAACGTGTTTGGCTCATTGAAAACTCTCATTTTTTTGGTTCACTCAGAACTCTAAATTGTCACTGATGATTATAAAAAAAAAAAACGTACGTTCGATTCTATAGTTTCTCCATTGAATTTGATGTTCACAAAAGCACGTACGCTAGGTCGATTAAAGATTCTAAATTGTAGTACAGTTACTAAAGACTGATTCCGAAACACGGATGCTTGTTTCATTTCAACCTCGCATTTGCAGTTCAAGTTCATATTTTTCTATCTTTTTTTAAAAAAATTTTTAATGCTCGCTGGAAGAGCTTCTTCCGATCTCTGTTTTGTAGTCGTGCAAAACAACAACAAAAGTCAATAACGTGGAAGCTGCTGTCGGGATTCTTTGCGCGAGCGGGAGGGTGGGGGGTCGGGCTTTTATTAGACGTGTGAGCGTGCGGCAGATTTGTGCACAATCATTAGCAAGTAGCTCGAGGCGAGAAAAAGAAAAGGAAATGCTGCTGTGACAAAAAAAAAAATAAAAAATGAAGGAGTCATCGAGCACGAGCGCTTCTCTTGGCGCCTTCTTCAGCGTCGTGACGGCCGGGTGGCGTTTCCCCGAAGAGCGGGCACGCGCTCAATCCAATCAAGTCACTCCGTCATGTGTAACTGTACGCAAGCTCGACATGATGTGGAAACTTCCCGCCCGAGGGCGTCGATCGCAAGAAATGCCTCCGCTTACGCTGGGCTCAACTGATCACTTGAAATTGTCTTTGACGTTGATGAAAACACATGCGGCGCGTTAGGTTCATCGAAGATTTTAAATTGCCTTTGCAAAAATACTGTCCGCCACTTTCACTGATGACGTTCCAAGTTGACTCTGATGTTTTCGAAAAGACAAACTGAATGTTGGTTTCTTGCCGTCTAAATGGTCTTGGATGATTTCGCAACCACGCGGTTTGCTAGGTTCGCTGGAGACTTAATCGTCGATACAAACGCAGACGAAAAAGAAACACGTGCGCAAAGTTCACCAAAGGCTAAAAAGTTGTTTTTAGTATGCTAAATTGTCTTTGATTTGATTGAAAACAACTATGAGAGGCTTTATTGATGATTCAGAAATTCTGAAGAATATGTACGCAAGGTGATTGAAGGCTAACTTGTCTTGTAAACTACGTTCACGATATATAAATAGTTCTATCAAATTTATCTTTTCTACAAAAACAAATAACACTTGGTTCCTTGAATACAAAACTCTCTTTGATGTTTACCAAAACATGAATGTGAGGGTCCCCATACACCCTAAATTGTTTAAAAAAAAAATAAAAAAAAGTCCAAAAATAGACACGGTAGCTTCACTTAAGATGATAAATTAGCCTTTGATGTCTATGAAAAACAAAAGCTAGGTTCACTGAAGAACCTCAATTGTGTTTGCTGTTTGCAAACGCATACACGGGAGTTCTTCAAGAATGAATTTTCGTTCATTTTACGAAAACACGCCGACTGGGTTTACCAAAGACTCTAAATTGTCGTACGCTTGGGACAATGAGTACTAATCAGTCATCCATGTTTACCAAAACAGTTCTGATTTGGATGAACTCATTCACTGCCATTGACGAATTTATTTGTCTTTTCACAGTCCAGCCATTCAATCCCAGGAATTTATTTAGATTTTTCTTTCAATTTTTTTTTTTTTTTTTTCAAACGTTAGAGTAAAAGAGGGCCTGAAAATGCCTGCCAGTGAATGAGTTAACAATAATAAGTATCGTTTCACATCAAACGTTATTATATGTCTCATTTTTGTGGCTTTTGTTCCAGTATCTATTTTTACGAAAACAAGCAGAGGAGGTTTACCAAAGACTGCAAGCTGTCGTACGCTTGGCTCAATGACGACCAAATGGTCTTTGAATTTCACCAAAACAATTCCAAACAGGACTAACGGTAATAAGCATTATTTTTACATCAAAAAGTAATTCGACTAATCGGAATTGTGTGGCTTATCCAGTTGTGTATGAGCTTTTTGTTCCAGTATCCACTTGTGTAAATGAGCCCAAAAGTCAAATCCGCTTTGCGTCAGATGACTGTGCGCAACAATAATACCTCCAATAGGATTAGGTCCCTCCTCGGATCCTGTAGTGGACTGTTTGCTCCCCACTCCTGAGCTTCAAAATCAATTAGGATGAGTGACAATGTAGTGTCACTACTCATTTGATATCATCTGCTATTGGGACGCGAAATGAATAAGCTCGTCTTTTATTTACTACCATAGTAATGGGGGTTGCAGTAAAACAGCAATCATTTTAATGGTTAGTACTTCATATTACTTTATTACTAGGATACACCAGGACGATTTCAATGGCCTTTTCGAGTGCTGTTAATTAGTGGCCATTGTAGCATAAGCCGCTAAAGTTGCATATTCTCCTCGAAGATGTCATTAAATATACATTAAAAAAAAATAATGAAACCTTGTGTTTTGGCTCTGGGTGCATTGTCAATGCCCACCGTAACACACCAACTCACCAAAATTGAAGCGCGTCTTCTTGGTCGATGCATTTATGTGCACGGTAGAAAAAAATTTTCTTAAAGCAGCACTGGGCAAGAATTCAACCATAATTTTTTTTTTTTACACAACTCTTTTGATGAAACATTGACTTACGAGTAGTTGAATGGGACTTTTGTCAAGCCCCGGGGGGGGGGGGGGTGGTCTGTATAATTTTTACTGGCACTAAGCAACTGTGAGGAGGATGGGAGCAACCCTGGCACACAAAAAAAAAATACAACTGCCCTGAATTGCTTTACGGCATACACATTTCCCCCTTTCGCTATAAGGACGGAAGTCGATTCGAACGTCTACGCGCTTCTACTGGTGTCGTGGCAGAAGCCCCAAAACAAACAAAACAAAAAAAAAAGTATTGTTTAAACAAAATGAGCTCCATGACCTCATCGCTATTTATCTTTCACACAGCCACTGGAAATGTCATTCAGTCCAACATGCAGGCCAGCGACAGCTCAGGATTTCACATGGGAAACGTGGTAGACTTTTGTCAAAACACTACCGCTTTTGTCCACATGGCGGCGCCACACCGTGCTGCTTTAATAAAGAATGACTAAATGGATGTCGCTGCATTTGCGTGTGGTGCCCCACTTGGCCCCAAAGCAAGCAGACTGTAACGGCCAAAAGTGACACCGAAAGCCTTCCGCCATCGTACGGGTCCGCGCGGAAACTGTAACAGCGTTCATGAAACCGAAGTGTTTGGCATCAAAACATAACTTTGCGTTTTCGCAACTGGGGGCGGCGGGGGTCACTGCCCCACCTGGCCTGATCGCAAGAACATTGTAACAGCAAACAGTTCAACCCAAATCCTCCCACTCCCTTTTTCGCCAATCTAACTAACTAAACTAATTGTCAGAGTCATCTCACCGTGTTCCAGCACGAGCTGCGGCAGCCTGTTGACGGTCTCCATGGCGACCACCTTCTTGTGACGCGGACTCTTTGCATCCAAATGAGTGAGGAGTGGCGATATGACGGGGTAATTAAAACCTCCGTTACTCAGGCGACGTTCGGCTACCGGCGGAGGATGTCGCTGGTGATACATCTCATGGAGGTGCGACAGATCAGCCGCGACGTGACCGGAATGCCGGTGCGCCAGCCCGTTCATCTCGGCGACGCCCCGGTCCCGGCGGCGGCGGCGGCGGCGGCGGCTTGTGGCGCAGGCGCAGCGCAGGCCGGCGGCGCCCCGGGCGAGCAGCCGGGTGAGACGGCGGCACGCCTTGCGGCCCAAGTGCGCCAGGTAGCGGATGATCTCCTCGTAGCAGCTGCCCGGCTGGCTGTCGCTGGCCAGCGTGGACGCCGACTGGTGGAGCTGGCGGGCGCGCTGCTCCGATTTCATCAGGGCGTGCTCGCGCTGCTTGGTTTCCGAGAACTGGGTGGCGATGACCACCAGGCACAGGTTGATCATGAAAAAGGAGCCCACCTGGCGAGGGACGAAATCGCTGTGAGGCAATTGTTGTTTTGTGCTTTTTTTTTTCGAAAAAAAGGTCCCAAGCAGGGCCTGACCGATTAATCGGCCGGCCAGAGTGTTGCCGAGTCAACGCTGATACATTCTTACTCGTGAATCGGTAAATGCTCTTCAGCGGGTTAAAGGAGCTGCATAGCAGGCCGACCATCATTCTGTTTGAATTACATCCTTCACCGTCCTCTTATTTGCCCATTAAAATGCAATGCCTGTCAGGATATCAAGTTTATGTCGAATAAGGTTTATATTCATGCTTAGTAAGCTTTTTTTTTTTTTAATTAAAATTTACTCATCAGAATTTTGAACCTAAAAAAGGGTGTTTGTAAATCCGCTGGAAAAGTGGACTGCTCACTGGCGCACCCTCCCACTACTTTTCAATTCGGCCTTCTATTCTGACAGTCGGCCGCAAGCACCTATTTCAAGCGCCACTGATCACCGACTCATCGGCAAATTGTTGGTTGCCCAGCTTGTCTGCCCATCCACCTGGGAATTCCCTCAGTCTTCAACCCCCGGCCGTAATTTCTGCCTTAGCACGTTTGCCTGTCCCCGTGGCCGTTGAGTGTTTTGCTACTTTTCGCCAGTTACGCCGCATTACAGTACAGTACCTGGCTCCAAACCTCTTCGCAGTCTTCACAGACTGTCTGGACTTTGCAGTTAACTCATTCACTGCCAGACATTTACAGACCCTCTTTTACCCTAACGTTTGAAATTTTTTCAAAATAAATTCTTGGGATTGAACGGCTGGACTGTGAAAAAACGAAAAAATACGTCAGTGGCATTGAATGAGTTTACTGCTCCTAAACTGGCCTAGGAAGTTAACCGCGCTGCTACTCACCCGTTTGTAAAAACGTGTCCTACGTTTTTTGGGCTCTTCACACGCTTGTGTCAAGTGCATGTTGGCAATGGGTGGATCTGGATCGGGAATTTGTATTTTTATCCTGCTAACCAACTGCTGGATGAATAAAACACTAGGTGGAGAAATTTGGTATCCAGTAGTTGGCGGTTGCGTTGGGTCACTGCACCACTTGAGCAGTGATGCAAGCAGACTAATGAACAAAAGTGGGAAAAAAAAAAAAAAAAAAAAGATCCTCAATATATCTTTTTTTTTTTTTTCTTGTTGCTTGGCATCGGATCTGCTCGGAACAGCGCAAGGCCTCGCACAGGACATCAAAGCACGTACTGCACTACTAAGCCTCCTTTGTCTGATATGACATGAAGCGGCGGCAATAAGCTTACGCCGCATAAAGTAGAGCCTGCGACACGTTAAGCTTGTCAGATACTTCATGTCTTAACTCTCCGGCAGTTAGAGTGTGTGAGTGACTGCGTGTTTGCGCGTGTGCGTGTGTGTGTTCTTACTATAATGAGGAAGATGAAGTAGATGAAGTTGTAGAAAGAGTGGGCATCCATTACGTAATACATGATGTCCACCCAGCCTTCCAGAGTAATTACCTGGCAGAGCACACGCGCGCACACACAAATGTCAGAAGTGTCCCAGCTCCATTTTTTTTTTTTTTTTTTTGCAACCGACGCAAAATCGATTCACCGTGTTTCTGGAGGCCAAATACGTCTATTTTATGCCTCGTAATGAAATATTATGAAAGGAAATTGTATTGAAATTTGACTACTGCACTGCCGTGATAATGCTTCGATATTTGGCCGGTTACAAAATTATAAAATGAAAAAAAGAAATAAATGAATGCTTCCAAGTCACCCATGCAATTCAATATTTTAAATAATTTCAAGCTGTGCACTTGCGAGGGATATTGAAGAAAGAAAGAAACAACTAACAACACAAACAAAATTGACTAACAATTGCCTTAAAAATGGACACACATCAAACAGATGAAGAAATAAATTCATTAGTACTTCCGAAGAAGCATTTTATGCTAATTTAAGAAAAATAAATACATTAGAAACAGACTGGTTATTAATTTTTCGCAGTTACTTTATGATTTATAATACTTAAAACAATAACATTTTGCTATGTTATACGATTAGATTATCCACATTAAAGGGAAAATCAACCCAAACATCTGCGGGGGCGGCCATTTTTCTCACTTCTGTTGACTGGAAATGACATCACAACTTCTCAGGGCTCAGGTAACGAACCAATCATGACTCAGCTTCAGAAAACAGGTGAGCCGTGATTGGTTGTAACCTAAGCCCTGAGTAGTTGTGATGTCCTTTTCAAAATGGCCGCCCCCAGAGCTGGCTAAAAAAACAGTGGATTAACTCTGATTCCACAAACGCAATATTTATCAGAATGCCCTGTTTCAACACATGTTCTTGAAAATGTTATGTTTGTGTTGACTTCCTCTTCAATGTCAACCGATACGTTATTATTTACAACGTACATGAACGTATCCGATCATCACCTGAAAAATGGCGATCCACGCGTATCCAATGTTATCAAAGTTGATGGCTCCCTTGTGCGGGTTCAACTCGCCGGCGCGACACTCGTTGTAGTACTGGTACCAGTTGACGCATGACGCCCCGCCCCCTCCTAGCGCCGCCCTTTCGGGACGGGCATCCTCGGCCGCCAGGAAGCAGGACGTCCCGGCCACGCGACGGCGGGGCACGTCGGCGCAGCGCAGCATGCCGTTGTCTCGCTCTGCCGAGCAGATGAACGGATGGTCCTCTGTGCCGCCCGGACGGTAGTAAACACTGAGGAAGGAGATGTTGTACCTCCTGGAACACAGGATGACCGTAAAAACCACCACAAATATTTTGTGTGGAAACATGATCGCAAACTAACAAAGTGAAATGTAATGTAAATGAAATGCTAAAACGTTTTTTTTTTTTTTTGGTGAGTAATTTAAGAACAAGCAAATAAAATATACAGCAAAAATCTACTAGTCAACAAATTGAAGTAACAGATCTAGTAGGGCAATGCCCCACTTGGGCCAAATGCTAGCAGACCGTAACGCTGAAAAGTGAAAATCCGTTTAAAGTTGCACTTGTATGTTTACTGTGAAAATCCTAAAAAAAAAAAATAAAAAAAAAAAGTTTTGTGTGCAGAACTAGCATTGACGAACGAATGAAAGAACGGATCTGGTGGGGCAGTGTCCCGCTTGGCGAAAAATATAAGTGGACTGCAGTGGTGAACAGTTATTTTATTGAGAAAATCATTTAGAAACTGATTTTTTGTGAGATAATTAGCTAAGAAACTAAGCCAAAAAATTGCAGCAGTAGTTGACTTACGAGTGACCAGGTTTCCGAGATTTTTTCGAGATACAAGGGGCAATTTCTAGCCTGGAGTTGAGAGTAAAAAATTGAGTTGGGAGCTTTGGATGGTGGCAACAAACTTCACAACACAGAAATGAGTGGGTGATCCTGATAATGAGCAAACAAAATCAAATAATGGAACCGGTGGGGCACTGCCCCACTTGGCCCCTAAATGGCCATAAATGGCAAAAAAAATTCCTCTATCACTTCAAAAATTTTATTCTGAAATGTTGATATCTACCTGAGAAAATGAAGTAACTCAATAAATAAAAAAAGTTGGGTGAACTAATAAATTGATGTATAGACAAAAAAAAAATACAGTGGCAACTTTATCAGAATAAAAATGTCATTAATTAATGTTGGTCATTAATGTCTTTTTTCATTCTGGTAAAATTTGACCTTTTTTTCTTATACATAGACCATAGAAACTAAATGGTCATAAATCATGATTTTAATCTTGTAAAAATTAACCATTTTCAAGCAGCTAATGCAGCCAAAATACCATAAACGGCTCTAAATGGCCGTCACGGTACATTCCCGTCCAACGAAAAGGCCTAATTTTTGTTTTCACACAGCATTAAAAATATTGGCTCTCTTTAGCTTGCGCGAGCGTATTCAAACAAAGGAGATGCTGAGTGGATATTCTTCAAAAACGAAGATTTATGAAATTGCACGCTCTCGCCGTGCTATCCCGAGATGGATGCTCACAGTCAGCAGTATTCCCCCATGCGGGCTGGATTCAAAATAGACAATTTAAGCGAAACAACAATGGTAACTGCACAGCGAGACACACTCTACATCAACAACACTTGTTAGCGGGATTAATGGCGCAGTCGTGTAACGGGGAGAAAGCGCAACATCAAATAAATGAGCGCTTCCGCCCCGAAAGATAACTTGATGCTCTTTGAGTTTCTGGACAAAAGGGAGACGAATATGTCGAAAAGTTGGGTAATCAATCATTAATGATGGCGAGGCGTTGAAAAGTCAATCGGGTGCAGTGAGAATAAGCTCAGTCGTCAGTAAATGACGTTAACTCTCTTGACGTTAACTCTCTTGACAATCGCAATATTACAACAATAAAGCCATAATGTGAAATGTTTGTTTTGTTTTTTTTTTAAAAGAAAAAAGTCATTGTATTGTGAGAAAAAAAAAAAAATTCCCCCCCCCAAAAAAGGACCTAAAATAAAGGTATAATGTTATGAAATTTGTTTACGAAATTATTTAAAAATATACACGCAAGATTGAGGCAAAAAAATTCACCGCAGATTAAAACGTTGCCCTGAAAGTATAATTGTTTTTTTTTTTTTTTTTTATTATATTTCAACAAAATACAATAAATGTAATTTAAAAAGTAAATTCAAGTAAACATTATAACTTATTTTTCATCAACCTGTCTTGCCCGAAATTCATTCAAGACAATTTAAAAAAAAATAAATAAAAATAAATAAATAAAAAAATAAAATTTAAAACCCAATCACAAAACCAATCACAAACCAACCAATACTTTTGATTGGTGATTAGCGCACCGTTTCATCAGGGTTGCGCGCCCGAGGGGAACATTTCAACACTTTATTGATTACGACAACGACAACAAGAGAATGAACCGGAGCGAAATAACGGGCTGGTGTTGATTGGTCGTGATTGCCGCGGCAACTCACGTCTTGACGTCTTCCCCCATGAAGCAGCGGTTCCTCAGGAGCCCCGCCCAAAGCTGCACGCCCACAATGCCGAAGATGAAGAAGACAAAGAAGCACAGCGCCAACACGTTGCCCAGCATGGGAAGCGTGTCCAGCAGGAGTGTTACCAGGATGCGCATGCCTGACAACACATAAAAAAAAAAAAAAAATAAGCACATTTTTTTTCGTTGTCGTAAAACAGCGCAACGCAGATTCCTCCTCTCATTCTACGCTGAACTATCTGTGACGTCGAATGCGTGCGTGCCTTTAAAAGGCGGGGCCTGGCCTGTTGAGCGACGTGGAAATGAGCGAATGAGGACGCAGGCCTGACTGGCTGTTAGCTTGCGAAAACGTTAGCTCAGAATGTGCTCGTGTTGACTGTGTTTTGTTCCCACTTTTTCAACAAAGCGATTGAAAGAGCACCAGCGGCTGTTTCCATCCTCTTTCTATTCAAAACACCCGTTTTGGATTACAGTTCTTTCTAACAAGCGGCGGTAAACTACATCAAATAAGCTATCGATGTTTACTTTATCATCGACGCGCAGTTACGCAAACTTGAGCTAATTGTACTTTGCAGTAGGCACTTTAGCTTCTTTCATTAAGTGTGAAACGATGGCAAACTCGCATTCTTTTATGTAGCGTGTCTAGCACATTTCACATTATAAGTTAGCATTATAAGTTAGCATCAAGCTAGTTGACTTTCATTGGACGAACTGATATAGCTTGGTCGAACATTTTGGTGTTTGAATATATGTTTACTTGTATTTTTGTGTCAGTTTATGACAAACAAACAGCTCGGCGCGAGTACGCTTTGCCTCCGATTTGCAGAGGTGTGTCAGCGTATCACGATACACATCACGAATGCGTATCGCCATGGTATTATTGCATGGAATATATCATACCTCAGCAATTCCAAAATTGAATTGATACTGTACCTTGAGAGATAACGTTATGATATGATTTATTGCCATATAGATATTATATTTGCTTCTGCCTCTAGTTCCCTGCCCCGATTCAGTCACAATTGTTCCATTGTTTTATATTATCGTCAACAAAATATCATATCATAAATTGATCCGCAATACTGAGATATGGAATCCATCGCGAGACGAGACAACAACAAAAATTCCCATTCCAAAATTCCATCTTGGAATGTTTGGGAATATTCCCCTAATAATGATAATAATTTAAAATCATTATAAACATTGTCTTTGCTGTGGCTAATTTGCTGTTTTCCTGCCGTCCTCAGGTTGTTTCCCCTGCTAACAAATATATAGTGACGGATTTTTAGTCTTTACAAGGGGGACGCTACTAATTGCAACATGGACCATAAATAATACATTTCTCTTTTAATAAATGATTAAGAGGCTCTTGTGTAGCTTGAAAATGTGTTGCTATGGAGTATTTGGGAAGGCCGTTTGTTCTTTGTTAGGCTATTTTGACAGCTTTCTCATACTCAGAATCACACCAGTCTCACATTTTCATGAAAATTAAGCCAAATTCCCTTAAATTTGGTTGGCATTTCAATCTTGAGTACACCCACAAAAAAAGTCTCAAAAACCCACGCCCGAAAAGCTACACAAAGTCTGCCATTTTGAAGTAGACATTATGGCTCAGTAGCGCCCACCAAAATAAACATTGAAAATTTGTCCCTCGAAGCCAGTTCACTTAGCGAGGTGAAATTCTGTGGGCTTGTCTATCGAGAGAGCATGTATAAAAAGATTACAGGCGGCCATGCCCGAAAACATACAGGAAGTTAGCCATTTGGGTTGAAGTATCCATTTTGGCTCAATAGTGCCCTCCAAAGCTTTCAAAAGAACCCCCCAAAATAGAAATTTAATAAACAAGTCTATCATGAGTGTGTCCACAAAAATCAGAAGCCTGGCTCAAAAAGAAACAGCAAGTGCAGTTTGGGTAAAAACAGCCATTTTAGGTCAATAACACACAAATAAATTTGGTAGGCATGTCTATAATAACATTGTGTATAAAAAAAAAGTCTCAAAAAGTCATGCCTGAAAAGACACAGGGAGTCTGCCATTTTTGTTTGAAGCAGACATTTTGGCTCACTACGACCCTCCAGAATAACGAAAAAAAAACAAATATAAATTCAGCCCGCAAAAAGCCAGTTTCACGAAGCAACGTGAAAGTTGGAAGGCATGTCTATCATCAGGAGACCCACAAAAATGTTATAAAAAGTCATCTGCCATTTCGTTTTGAAGCAGCAATCTTAAGGCCAGTTCGACCAAGTCTAGGGGTCCTTCAAAAAAAAAAAAAATAAATAAATAAATAAAAAAGTCATCCTGGAGATTTCGTCCAATTGCACCAAAATATGAAAAACGTATACTAGACAGATGGGCGAATTTGCATCGTTGCGTGCGGGCAGAGCCTGGCGCTGAAGTGCTGCGATGCAAATATTTGACATGGGATGCAAACTGCTTAAAAAAAAAAAAAAAAAAAAACTAAAAAAAATCATGAAATAAATAAAAAGCTCCTTATAAACAAAAACTCCAGAACTCACTGGGAACCCTGTTGATGGCCCTCAGCGGGCGCAGGACCCGCACGGTGCGAATTGCCGACAGGCTAACATTGTGTCCGTCCAGCGAGTACTCCAACATCCTGCGGGGAAGAGGAAGAGAGCGCTGACCCGTTTAGCCCGGCGGGAATCGAACAGAAGGCGCCGTCCCGCCTCTGGAATACGACGGCGGCTTTTAACAGAAAATCGCCAAGGCCTCCCATGAGGACTCTGTGATTCCCATTGCCATTCTGCGAAGCTGTCAGACGCCAACAGACACACATACACGCTTGACATTTCACTGGCATTAAACAAGTGTCTACGCTTTGCACGCGCGCGCGCACACACACACACGCACACACACACTTTTGGCTCATATTTAATGTCAGCCGTGCACGTGTCCGCACGCGCGTACACAAGTGTCAAAAACTCACCCCACGATGACAATGAAGAAGTCCAGTCGGTTCCATGTGTCGCCTAGGTAACCGTTGTGACCGATGATCCCCAGAGCCACCATCTTGACCAGCATCTCCCCGGCAAAAAATACAAAGATGCCGTCGTCCAGTGCCTGCACGCACGCACGCAGAGTATTCGTGAAAACTGACTAAGAGGAGGAAGCTGAAACTTTCATTGACCGCCGATCGTAAAGTCTCACAGCAAAACAGAGTTTTGGCGAGTGTTTGGTCAGCCATCAAATTTTGCTGCCTTTCTATGTATACATACTTTGAAGAAAATGTAATGTCTTCACCCTTTCTGTCCAGGCAAAATTTTGTAAGACAAGTTTGGTTCTGAAGGACTGTTGGGAACTCACAAAATGAACATAGAATGGATATTTCAAACCAAAATGCTTTTTGGCCATGTTTCCATGAGACTTTTTGTGGGTCTACTCATGATAGACATACCGACCAAATTTTTGTATTGCGAAGTGGAACTGGCTTCTAGGGATGAATTCTTGAAAAAAGAAAAAAATTAGCCAGGCACAAAAAGTACAAAAGGGCCTCTCGTTTTGTGTCTTTTTGGGCATGGCTTCTTGTGACTTTTTCGTGGGTCTACTCCTGATGGACGTACTTTCCAAATTTCATGTTTCACTTTCCAAATATTATGGAGTGCGCTGCGGAGCCAATATGGTCACTTTAAATCAAATCTTTGTTTTATCTTTTCGATCATGATTTTTTTTTTTTGTGGGTCAACTCGTGGTAGACAACCAACCAAGTCAACCAAATTTCATGTTGCCAAAAAAAAAAAAAGTATCTTAGGGGCCAGACATTTTTGTGACCTTGTGCAGTTCATATCTGAATTCTATGTTTCTGTTTAGATTCCTCAAAATTCAGCGGCAACACACCATGACAAAAAGTACAATTCTTAACTATTTAGCAGCACCCAGTACATTTGATTTAAGATTAGTAGTGACTGCACAAAATCTTTAGGGCAGGTTGGCATTTCAAATAACCCCTGGAAACAATCCAAATGAGCCTTAAATGGTTCGAATAAGTTCCGTTTTGAAGGACTGCTGGAAACTTACAAAATGGCTTCCTGGGCACGGCTTCTCGAGACTTTTTTTTGTAGGTCTACTCATGATAGACGAGTCGACCAAATGTTATGTCGCTGAGTACAAATGGCTTCAGGGAGTGAATTCTGGCGAAAATTCTCCGTGGCGTTATCGAGTTAAAGTGGTTGCTTCAAAACAAAACGTCGGACTTGCTGAGACTTTTTGGTGGGCCTCCTCATGATAAACTTGCCTACCAAATCTATTTGCATGCGTGTGCGTGTGTGTGTTACCTGCAACAGGAAGTGCGTGTCATCGCAGGGCTGGAACATTCCCAGAGTCACGCAGTTGAGCAGGATGGCCAAGATGCTGACGCGCTCAAACCAGGTGGCGAAAGGTCAAGGGTCACAATTGCAATATCGATCACGACAAAGAAGCCAATCGATAACAGTATTGGCCAGGACAATTAGGACAAAGAGACAGACTAATGGTCACAAAAATAAGGAAAAGCAATAAGTTATTGATTATCCGAAGAAAGAGCAGGCGACGGTGATGAGAAACATGCAACAGGGAATTCATCTTAACTGTGATGATAGGAAAGGTTACAGATGCTAAACAACAAGAGCAATACAATTAGCGAAAAGTCAATTGCATCATCCATTTTTTTCCAAAGCGTATCGATTGATATACCGCATGTTGATGAAAACAAAATGGCTCATGACTAGCATGGAAATGACCAGAGATGCCAAGCTATTTTTTTTTTTTTTTTTTTTTAATTGTGGTATTCCGCTGTGAAGTTTAGTCCACAATACCCTTACCATAAAAATATTTTGAATTGAAAAATATCTTTGATTGTGCATAAAAAAAACCAATTTAATTGATTGAAAACTATATGAATCAACTGCATTTAAATATCATTTTGATCTGAGCCTATGTCAAACCAAGACGAAATGAAATTAAAACGACACACAACAAATGTTTTAATTGACTGCGATTGGCTGGCGACCAATTCAGCGGTGGACCCCGCCTACTGCCCCCAAGGCAGCTGGGATTGGCACCAGCAACCCCACGACCCTCGTGAAGATAAGCGGTCTGCACAACGGATGGATGGAAGTATTGAATTGAATTAAAATGGCAGTACATTTCTTCAATTTATTCCATTAGCTTACGGCATAACAGCTAACTGCCTCTTCGCCGTGTTTTCTTTGAACTCTGGCATCCGCTAATTGACCCAAGTCAGCCGCCCTCAGAGCCTGACTGGGTTTGTATTCAATTAGCATGTCCTCCATGGATTCAGGACTCAAACCATTCAGTGATTTACAGTAGCAAAGTTTCAAAATCTATTTTTCGTCGTTTTATCATTTAGCCCCATAATGACCTCAAATTAAAAATGAAATTAAAATTGGATTTAAAAAAAAATGTTGCATTACTAATATATATTATTAAAATGAAATCGATTAAATGCAAAGTACATGAATTTACTATACAGTATTTAAAAGATTATCAGCACCCTCATTCGTCCCCGTCATCAAAATTAAACCAAATGAAAATGACATTAATTTGCTGTAGGAAAAAAAAAAAAAAAAAAAACGTTTTAATGGAGGAGCATATTCATTGCAAGTTATGCCTGCCTAAACCTGAATGCAGCCATTCAAATTCATGCAAATGTCGACGAAAAATTGGCCACGTTAACAAAGGTGGGAGGAAAAGTCGAGATGAAAGTTGAATTGAAAGCCGTCCTCGGTCAACCGAGTCTTTTTTTTGCTTAAGCTGGCAAATCAAATTCCTTGGTGGAGGTAACGCGGGCTGCTGAATTTGGCATCAAAGCGTTCAATGCATGCAGACGTTCCGACTCTCCTGTTTCGGCTAAGCCGCGGCGGGCCGCGGATCATTTTTTTTCCACGGCTCGGAGCAAATGATTCTTCACATTATTATGCACGCTCCTCAAAGCGTCCCGTGACCCGTTCTGACCTGCTTCCCGAGCATCTGCATTCATTAAGCTTCCCAATCTATATCCAAGCCAATGAAGCACCCCCCCCCCCACCACCCCCCTCAAACATCCCTCCCCCCCCCCACTCCCACCAATCCTGGAGGACGTTACGGTCAAAGGGTAAGCCGCGCGTCCATCAAGGCGGGGACATCGAAATGAACTTGTTCGGAATGGAAGCTTTTAAAAAGTCCATTTGACTTGCCTGGTAACGCAGAGACTTAAAAAACTTAAAAGTATGCAACTTGTGACGAGAGATTTTGACACGGTTGATTTTAGTGAATGCGAAACCTTGACGACATCAAAGATTCAGGTGTCCTTGGAGTATAGAGAGAGAGAGAGAGAGAGAGAGAGAGAGAGAGAGAGAGAGAGAGATATACATATATATATATATATATATATATATATATATATATATATATATATATACATACAGTATATATCTATAATACGTATGAAGATAAATATAAATACATTCGCATATTCACAGATTTTTTTAAATATATGAAAAAAAATATATAAACAAATACGTTTTGAATATATTTGGGGGGACTATCCATTCCTCCCATTTTTAGTGTTCATCAGCATTTTTTAAAGAATTTTTAAGGTGGGATACCTCCCCCCCCCCCCCCGCCAGTGTTTATCAGCATTTTTTAAAAGAATTCATTGCATTTAAATAGCCTTCAATTTCATGCGGACTTTCGCTATCTGCGGGCCGCGAATCGCGGCGGTCGACTACCCGTATAAGAATATAATTGCCCTACTCATGACAGACACGCGTAGCTGCCTGCTTTACAGGCCCTGCTACTCGTGACGAGACATTTTGACACCTTTTTTTTTTTAATATTCATGCCTACCAAAGCAGCCGGCAATCAAACACTTGCGGGGCGTTTGATGGGGGCGAGCAAGTGAGGGGCATTTGAAGTAAGTCTGTCATACCCACAGACACACTTCCACTCCGAAGTGTGATAAATAGAAGAAGGGAAAAAAAAAAAAAAAAAAAAAAAAACAACTGAGGGTAACAAATAAAAGAGTCAAAATCGCGTCGAAATGAAGACAGGAATGTGCAAGGACGCATGCATAACGGACTGGATTGTCCACAGACTCCCCACATACACGCGCGCACGCACGCACGCACGCACGCGTGGTCGCTTTTGTGGACACTTTGCTCTCAAGAGGGCGGAAAAAATTAATGAGAGCACAATCCTTTATCACCCTTGAGACACAGCGAGCGAGCGAGATAGAGAGACAAAGTGAAAAAGAGAGAGAGAGAGAGAGGGACAGTGGGAGAGAGAGGGTAATCCAGTGTCATCCCTGTGCTCAGGTTGCCATGGGAACCCCCCCATCTCTCACCGTGGGAACTGACTTGTGAGTTTCACAATCGGCCTCGTCTGGGCCGCGACGCAACGGATGCACGTAAACACACGCAAACACACATTCGCGCACACAATAGGAAGCGGCGCCCTTCAGAGCGAGAAGGGCCTCTCGGAATGATTGCGTTCGTTTACGGTGATGAATTCATCGGCGTTTGGTGGGGCTCCACATTCCTGAGAACTCACTCTTTTTGGCGAGTGCAAGTCTTAGCTGATGTAAATGTATGGACGGTTAGGAAAACGGAGCCGTGTTCACCAATGGATCCCAAATTTGGCGGCAATGTCTATCGCAATAGACACAAAAAAAAAAAAAAAAAAAAAAAAAAGTGTCTCTGGCACCCATGCTGAGAAATGAACAGGAAGCTGGTCAGTTTGATTTGAAGCAGCCATTTTAGGCACATTTCACAATTGACAATCGGGTCCTGACGCCTGCTCCACACGTTTGGGGGGTGGATTCCTGGTTTTGTACTTTGGCGAATTCCTACTAGGAAAATTCGCCCAAATGAGCCCCGAAAGGAAGCAGGTGTCTTCGACAGATGGCCGATGCTAAATTGCCACTTTATTTTTCTATTTTTTTTATTAAGTCATCTAATGTGGGCAGAGCAGGGCAGCAAAGCCATGAAAAAGGAAGCGATCCTAACTCGTCCGTACGAGGTGACATCTTGGTCGAACTTGGTCTATGTGATGACGATGCTATCCTGACCCGATCCGTACATCGACTTCCTCAATTAGTGACTACCAGGGATGTAACGATTAATCGAAATGTATTGATAATTGGTTTAAAATCGATCCGCCCCGATTAAGCAATTCGATGAATCGAAAATCGAGTTGATTAAATTCATCTGGAAAATGGTGTCTCGAAATGTTTTTTTTTTCCATTCCCGATGCGTAGCACATTTTGAATTCGTAGATCAAATGATGCTTTTTGAAAAATGGAATCGAATCGAAAATGGGGAACCGAAAATCGAAACAAATCGGGGCTTGAGTGAATCGCTACATCCCTAGTGACGACCCCACGTTGTGGCGAGATTAAAATTCATTCCCACCCTCGGTTGAAAGTGTTGCCTTTCATGCAGTCAACAGCGGAAGAAACTAACAGTATGCAATTTGTGTGTCACCATAAAAGGCCTTAAACAAGTGCACACCGAGTTCTCGCGCACACACGTACACACGTTCACACCCAGCTACACAAGACAGGCCAGGGTCAAGGTGCGAGTGATGGATGAGGCGGGGACTCATTTCCTCAGCGGGACCATCACTCAACATCACATCAGGGAACGTCCTCTCGCTCTTATCCTCCTCCTTGCACTTTCTTTGCCGCCATTTTTACACATTTCGAGCCTCACTCTCTCTCGCTCGGCCCAATTATTTCCTTTCCTCGCCATTCCGCTCTTTATTTTTTATTTTTTTTTTTTACACCCGTCGCCATACAATTCCTCCCGCCGTCTTGAACTTCTCACATCTCTCTCGGAGCACCCCGCCGTATTTTGGCCGCGGGTTAGAGAGCCGTATCAGAAACCCGAGTGTCAGCCAACAGATAAACTGTGACTTCCCTTAATAATTAACACCGTCACCGAGACGGAGAGAGCCCAAGGGCAGGGGGATGGCGGTAAAGGTAAAGGTAGAGGAAGCCGTATAGTATAGAGGAGTGAGTCGGTGAGGTGAGGCTGGGAGAGTCACTCCCGCACACGGTGATCCCACCAAATTGCCAAATCAGAGACAAAAGAAGAGACGATTTATTCATTTGAAACCCCTGCAAAGTGGAGCGTCCGCCTGACTTTTGACACCGCAACGCAGCATCCCTCCAAAAAATACCCGCCGGACGATGACCAGTGATGACTGACCAACAACCCAATGGACGGACAAACGGACAAGCGGACGGATGAACAAACTAACTAACTATTTAACTAGCTAGCAGACTGGCTGACTGACATCCTCGCTGACCTGATTGACAAACAGACAAACGAATGAACTCGATTATCGAATTAATCGATAATTATTTTTGATAATCAATCAATCATGTAGGGGTTGTCCAACTCCCCAGAATTTTAGAGATTAGAGATTTCTGTAGTCCTCGGTGAAAGCAGACTGATTGTTTGTGTTTAATTTAATTTTATTTTTTTTTTCAAAATAAGACGTTTACAAACACCTGATTTTACCTTGGAAAACAATAATGATCATTTTTGCCCACGATCTGACGGACGTTTAGGTCCAAACCTGGAACTGAATGATAACGAATCATTTGTGCTCCCAATTTGAAACAACGCCCTATTTTGGAACGAAGGGATGGAGATTAAAGCATTTTTTTAAATCGATTAGTCAACAAAATGGGAGATCGGCGCGTGCAAGCTACCCGATGGATGAATTGACTCACAACCTGTTCGCCAAAGAAAACCAACCCCCCAAAAAAAAAAAAAAAAAAAAAATGCACGGACTACCCGACGAACAGAGAAACGGCTTTTGGGCCTTGGAGTCGGCGGTACGACAAGGCGAGCGGCGGGAAAGCGGCACCTCAGCGTTACGGAGGGATTAACGGGGTTAAGACGGCCAAGGAGGACGAGTCGAGCAAACACGACGCCAAAGGTCTCCTTCTATGTAATGAGGCGCTCGCCGAGCAGAGCCGAAGCCTCCTGACGCTCGCCGCCAAACTTGTCGTCCTCCCTCATCCGCGACGTGCCACCGCGCGTCCCTCCTACGGTGGCGGCACAGGTGGGAAAGGTCAGGCGGACATGAGGAATCAAACCCGCTCGCATCACTTGTGATCTTTGTGCGCCATCCCTCGTGCCGGAGAGCTTTTCAATCGGGCGACGCCTTCGTTTGCTTCAAAGTGTTGAGGCGAGGTAGGCACACCCGCACGCATACCGTACGGATTGGAGACAATTGGAAGACTCTTTTTTGGGGGAGGGGGCACGTTTTTTTCTTAGACTTTTTTTGTGGGTCTACCCGTGAAATTGTATGTTGTTAAGTGCCACTAGTTTCTGGGAGTGAATTCTTTGAAATATTCTGGAGGGCGCTACCGAGCCAAAATGGCCGCTTCAAAAGAAAATGGCCGACTTCCTTTTTTGGGGGAGGGACACGTTTTTTTGAGACTTTTTTTGTGGGTCTACTCGTGAAATTGTATGTTGTTAAGTGGCACTAGTTTCTGGGAGTGAATTCTTTGAAATATTCTGGAGGGCGCTACCGAGCCAAAATGGCCGCTTCAAAAGAAAATGGCCGACTTCCTTTTTTGGGGGAGGGTCACGTTTTTTTTTAGACTTTTTTTGTGGGTCTACCCATGAAATTGTATGTTGTTAAGTGGCACTAGTTTCTGGGAGTGAATTCTTTGAAATATTCTGGAGGGCGCTACCGAGCCAAAATGGCCCCTTCAAAAGAAAATGGCCGACTTCCTTATTTGGGGGAGGGGCACGTTTTTTTTTTAGACTTTTTTTGTGGGTCTACTCGTGAAATTGTATGTTGTTAAGTGGCACTAGTTTCTGGGAGTGAATTCTTTGAAATATTCTGGAGGGCGCTACCGAGCCAAAATGGCCGCTTCAAAAGAAAATGGCCGACTTCCTTATTTGGGGGTTGGGCACGTTTTTTTTTTAGACTTTTTTTGTGGGTCTACTCGTGAAATTGTATGTTGTTAAGTGGCACTAGTTTCTGGGAGTGAATTCTTTGAAATATTCTGGAGGGCGCTACCGAGCCAAAACGGCCGCTTCAAAAGAAAATGGCCGACTTCACGTGTCTTTTTGGTCTTGATTTCTTCAGACTTTTTTTTGTATGTCCGACCATGATAGACTATCAGAGCAAAAGGCCCAAAAAAAAGCCTCAAATCGTTGACTCGAACTAAAATGATAGACTTTTTGTCTTTTCAAGCATGGCTTCTTGAGACTTTTTCGTGAGTCTCCTCATGGTAGACAAATTTCATTTCAAATTTCAAAAGACTCCTGTGAGCTTCTTGTTCTACTTTTGGCCAAATCTGGGAACGATTAGTCAGACAAAATGTTTCCTGAGAGGGCAATCAAGAACAATTAGCTCAATTAGTATTTCATCACTTAAAAAAAAAAAAACTACTTAAAAAAGAGAGGGGGAAAAAGAAACTCGACATTAAAAATGATTTACTCTGGGGACTTTATACACACTTTGGTAGGTACTGCTGTTTTGGTTAGCGACAAAATTCAAATAGCCTCACACAAGGTTTAGGAATTTCAAATAAAGAATATGAAGCCACGATTAGGACTTTAAATTGGGGTTTCAAGCCTGATTTAGGATTTCAAACAAGGGTTTGAAGACAAGTTTAGGATTTCATAATAGGCTTTAAAACATTGGTTAGGGTTTCAAATGTTGGTGTGAAGCGCAAAATAGGGTTAGGCTTAATTAGGGTTTGAAGACTGTGTTGTGGTTTCAAGGTATGGTTTGAAGTATGGTTAAGGTTTCCAAATACGGTTTCAAATCCAGATTAGGTTTTCAAACAAGGGTTTGAAGACAGGGTTAGGGTTTCAAGCCTGGGTCAGGGTTTCAAACCTGGCTTGAGTTAGGGTCAAATTAAGGTTTGAAGGCAAAATTAAGGTTTGAAGACAAAAGTTACAGTGTCAAAGTGGGGTATCACGCCTGGATTATAGGTCTTAAAAACACAGGTTAGGGTTTCAAATTACGGTGTGAAGGCAGAGTCACACTTTCAAATTTGCGTTTCAAGACGAGGTTAGGTTTTGAACCAGGGTTCAAGTTTCAAGGTAGGGCTTTGAAGCAAAGTTTGGGATTTCTAAGTAGGGTTTCAAGTAGGCATTTGAATACATGAGCATGTGTGTGTGTGGGGGGGGCGGGGGGCGTTTCTGTCAATTTGTCACCATCTCCCCCCCTCGAGCACCACCCTTGTCACCCGGTTACTACGGCAACACGCTGCAATCACCTTAATTGGGGGGGGGGGGGGGGGAATCGGTGGCACGGGGGGGGGGAAGTGGGTTGACTGCTTCAGCCTACTTTGAGTGGGACCACGTGTGGGCACGGCGGGGTCTTCATCGAGACCACCGGCAGCCATTCAGCTCCGGCCAATTAAGTCGGATGGATGGATGGATGGAGAACGAGAGAGCGAGAGAGAGAGAGAGAAAGAGAGAGGAGGAGAGAAAAGTAAATAAGAGGGATGGAGGACAAGAAGAAAGCAGCTTTTCGCATAAACAAAAGGAAACACCCTGAATGTTTCATGGCGTGATGAATAACTTAGCGCGTGTGTCGGGTGTGTGTGTCGGGGGTGTGTGTGTGTGTGTGTGTGTGCGCGCGTGTGTGCGCGCGCGCGTGTTTCACATGTGGCAGTAAAGGAGCAGTACATGAGAGCGGCACCTCAGGAAACAACGTCTAATAGTTGCAGCATTGTAAATCGTTTGAAAGCAGGGTTTCAAGCAGAGGTTAGGGTTTCAAATCAGGGTTTTGAGAAAAGGTTGGGGTTTCAAATTCAAGTGTGAAATAAAGTTTGTGGTTTTAAAGTAGGGTTTCAAGGCAAAGTTAAGGTTTCAAGGTAGTTTTTGGTTTCAAATTAGGAGTTCAAGTCTGGGGTTAAAGTCTCAAATAGAGGTTAGGGGGTTCAAATTAGGGTTTCGAGTCAAATCTAGGTTTTCAAATTAGGGTACGAAACGGTTTTAGTTTCAAAGTAGGGTTTCAAGCTGAAGTTAGGGTTAGGGGTCTCAAATTGGGGGTGTAAACCCAAATTAGGGCTTGAAATAAGGTTTGAAGCAAAGTTTGTGATTTTAAAGTAGGGTTTTGATCTTGGGTTAGGGTTTTATCTTGGTATATCAAATTAGGGTTTGAAGCCAGGTCTATGGTTTCAAAGTCGGGTTTCAAGCGTGGGTGGGGTTTCAAATTGAGGTTTCATGTCCGTCTTAGCATTTAAAACATATCCACACAGTGCTTCTACTGTTGATTATGCCAACATATACACACGTGCGTACGTGTGTGTGTGTGTGGGGGGGGGGGGGGGTGCGCGCGCGTGTGTGTGTGTGTGTGCGCGTCCCAGCTGAGCTACACGCAAATAGGCGAGCAGAAGTGAGGCCGTCACGCCAGAGTTGCTAGGCAACCGGGTGATTCCTCCAAAGAGAGAACTCTCCGTAGGAGATTCCCCGCCAGTGTGCGCGCGTGTGCGCGTGTGTGCGGCGCGCGCGCGCGCGTGTGTGTGTGTCACAAGCCACAAGTTAGAGAAGAACTCACGTTAGCATCAAAAAGTACTTGGACAGCTGTACAGTAATCCGGGGCTTCAAGTAAGGGTAGGGTTTCGAATTACATTTAAAAGTCAAGGTTGGGGTTTCAAATTAGGGTTTGAAGCTAGGGTTAGGGTTTCAAAGAAAGGGTTAGGGTTTCAAGTTTCACGGGGTTGCAGTTGGAAATTCACATTTGGGTTTCAGAGTAGGGTTTGGAGCTGGGGTTAGGGTTTCAAAAACAGGGTTAGGGTTTCAAGCGTGGTTTGAAATGAGGTTTTGAAATTAGGGTTAGGGTTTCAAAGAAAGGGTTAGGGTTTCAAGTTTCAAGGGGTTGCAGTTGGAAATTTACATTTGGGTTTCAGAGTAGGGTTTGGAGCTAGGGTTAGGGTTTCAAAAACAGGGTTATGGTTTCAAGCGTGGTTTGAAATGAGGTTTTGAAATCAGGGTTAGGGTTTCAAAAACAGGGTTAGGGTTTCAAGCGTGGTTTGAAATGAGGTTTTGAAATCAGGGTTAGGGTTTCAAAAACAGGGTTAGGGTTTCAAGCGTGGTTTGAAATGAGGTTTTGAAGTCAGGGTCGGGGTTTCATATCAAGGTCAGGGTTTCAAAATAGAGTGGGTTGAAGTTTAAAACCGACATTAGGGTTTCAAGCCAAGGTTTGTTAGTTTAGTTTGAAATGAAGGTTAGTATCCAATGAGAGTTCAAAGCTACATTAGGGTTTGAAAAAAAAAAAAAGGTTAGGGCTTAAAATCAATGTTACGGTTTCAAAGTAGGGCTTCAAGCCAGGGTTAGGGTTTCAAATTCAAGTTTAAAGCCCTGGTTAGTTTCAAACAAGGATTCGGGTTTAAAGCCAAAGATGACGTTTCAAACCAGAAGGTTCCAAGTAAGAGGTATGGTTTTAAAGTAGGGTGTCAAGCCAAGGTAAAGGTTTCAAAACATAGGTAGGGTTTCAAAATGTCCGTTTGAAACCAAGCCATGCTCGTATCTTGACATTGGATCAAAAATGAGTATAAAAAGAGTCGCTACTTTTTTTTTTTTTTTTTTTTCAACTGTACTTCCTGTCTTTCATTTATTTAACTCAACGCAATGATGTCATTCATATTTCAGACGGGAGCGCACACACACAAATGAAGTATTCCATTTTGTGACCTCAAAAAAAAAAAAAAAAAAAAAAATGTTCAACGCCACACTGACAGGCATGCGTAACCCAGGAGATTCATTAAGGCCGGTCGCCATGGAAACATCCAATCAGCCATCTTTTTTTTCACCCGAGGCTAACGCATCTTGAGGAAATACCTGAACACGCACACATTCCACATCCCTGGCGTGTTTACAGCCGGACTAAACGCGAAGGCGCCTGGCTTGGCGTGTTTACATCACATCGCACGCCACGCGGGGTCCGATCGTCATGCCAAGTCGGGTAGATGCGACCCGACCCGGCCGTTCGGACCTCGGCCGCATTGAAAAAAAAATCGGATACGTATCCGATCGAGGACGGCGTATGAATTTGAAGAAATCGGAATCGAGCCGTTCAGACTCTCATAAAAACAAAACAAAAATCAGATACAGGTCGCATATGGGCAAAAAACATTTTTTTAAATCCGATCCGGTTCGCATTTTCACGCGGTGTAAACCGTGCCGCGGCGACGCTAAAATGTCCTGTCGGATGTCTGTCGCTCAGCGCGCCAAAAGTTTCCTTCTTTTTTCAGGACATTCCAAATTGGCTATGCGCAATCTTTGCGCAATATTTGAAGCAAATGCGTTATTTCCGAAGTGCGTCTCAAACTGGGAGGTACCAAAAAGTCGCTCTCACTTTCAAAAATGACCCCCGGTCACTCCTCGCCTTTTGGCGGCTGTTTGGAATGAAGTCGGAAAAAAAAAAAACAACAAATGCCCGGGAGAAGTCACGATAAATGGCTGATGTGAATGGTAAGCGGGCGGTGTAAGGATATGGGTGGCACACAGCTCGAAGGCACCACGACCTGGGCGGGCTGGTTTGCGAGAGCGCCAACAGAACCACGGGGGCTAGCGAGGGGTACGGCAGCTCCTCTTGGTCCTCTTTGGCTTCCTCCTCTTCCTCTTCCTCACTCCTCCCTTGGCCCTCCCCTTCCAAGACGTGCAGCCTGACCCCGCCCTCCTGGTCCCGCTCCGGCGAGGGCCCCCCGTCCTGCGGCTCCGGCTCCGGGGGGTCGGTCATGACCGGGGCCACCTGGAAGAAGGGGCGGCAACGGTGAGGATTCAGGATCCCTCCGAGGAACGATCGGTACGTCGATTGCCGGCGGGAAATGCTTTTCGGGAGTGAAAGTGCAGCGTCGTGTCCGGGAAACGCGGAATCTCCGAAGAAGGCAAACACAGAGAGTAAACAAAGAGACGGGGAAGCTTAGCGGGCCCTCGCGTTACAGGCCGGGAGAAGAAACGGAGGGGGTGGGAAGGAATACGTGACCTTGATTTGGATTAGGATGTTAGCAAACAAAAAATGGGCCGTATATGCTACCGTATTTAACTTCAGTTCTTGTTCGGTAGGATGAATCGTGTGCGTTCGCTTCCAAAAAGACTCATGTTGATTTACAATCAAGGCTTGTCAATGAAGGATCCAATCCAGGTTGAATTCAGTAAGACGTGCCCGTTTATAAGGACTGGAATCGTCTACGGTTACGTCATAACTTGTTTGTGCAGTCCTAATTGAGGGAATGCGGTGAGAGGTGTGTGGAGCTCCCAACGACCGACTCAATATCTGCAGACAGCCAAAACTAGCATCGAAGGAATTAAGAGGATTAGCGCTGGCTTTTCTCTTTTTTTTTTTTTTCTTTTTTTCTCCTTGCAACCACGGGCATACCGTTATAGATTCCGTTTCATTTTATGCATTTTTTTTTTTTTAAATTTTGGAAGATTGTAACTATTCGTCTTGGTGTTTTATTTACATACATACACACAATTTTTTATTTTTTTTTTCAGAAAATGGGGGTCCTAGAGCTCAAAAAGTTGACGTGATAGAGAGAAACTGAGATTAGTTTTGGATTCGGCACCCCAAAAATAATTGTAAATTAAACAGCTGTCAGACCTAACTGAACAAAAATTGGTTTCCCCCAGTGTTATTTTTTTTTTAATGTATGAAAAGGACGATTTCATTCTCAATAAATCACTCTCATCCACGTTATTTTTTTGCGTTCATTTGCAATCATCTGAATTAAAGCTAAATCAGGCATAATGTTAAGATACGATAAATAAGTGTTCATTTCACCGTATATCATCGCCGTCCTGTGAAAAACACTGATGTCCAATTTTGGATTCGTTTTTCTTCTTCATGTTAACGCGACGTCTGTAACACGGAAACACCATTCGCGTAAAAATACGAAAAATGGGAAACAAAAATGGACGTAAACGCTTTTCACAGGACGGCGACGATATGCTAATCGCAATGAGTACCGAAAATACATTCTTGTTATCGCGCCATAAATTCCGCTACTGTAAATCCGCGTTAACGCACAATAAATTCATGTTCACTTTTGATAAATCCAAGGGAACTTACAATTAAGTCTCGTTGATGTACGATAAATATAAGTTACACGAAATCCACGTTAACATCGAGTAGATCCGTGTGAAGTTACGACAAATCCTTGAGGTACGATAAGCATTTGCTAAACAAGCTAACAACACTAAATTGTGTTAGTTTTGAGTTTATCCAACTTACAATAAATCCTCGTGCACACGCAATCAATTGTGCTAACATGAGAAATCCACGTTATCTTACAGTACGATTAACTTACGACAAATATTTTAACTTGCTTGCCGAATCTACGTCATTAAATATTTTGCGCGGGTTGAAATATCAACTTCTTGTTTCATTTTCTCGTTACAATAGCGGCAATTCTTCAAATGTTCGTTGCAGTCAAAAATCATGACGTGAATAGATTAACGTACAGAATATAGATAGTCTGTGTATACTGTATATGCAGTATATTGAGTATATACTAATATATAAGCAGTATACAATAAGTATATACGGATAAGAATGAAGTGTATGGCCAATTATTATCAAGTTAACTTCTAGCGCAGGAGACCTGGCACTTGCTTTTTTTTTTAAAAAAAAAAAAAAAAAAAAGACTGAGCGACATAATGAGATGCACTCATGCACACACACGCACACACACCCATAGACGGTGTGTGTGCGTGTGTGCGTGTTGGTATGACGCGGCGGGCATGGAGCCTGGAAGCCAGCGAGGATTCCAGAGCTGCTTCACTTTGAGGCTTTTTCCCTTTTTTTTTTTTTTTTTTTTTTTTTGGTGGGGTGCGATGCAAGCTGTTGGGTGGACATCAGTCAGCCATTCCACGCGCGCGCACGCACGCACACGCGCACGTTGCAGAATGCGCAGTTAAAAGCATACCAAGGAATGCTTTCAAACGACTTGAAAAACAGTGCTGACAATGGCAGACAAGTACACTTTATCTTGACAAGCAACAACACTGCATAAACCACGACGATCCGGCGCGAGCAAGGCGAGCGCACCATCGATATGCGATAAATCCACGTTATGTTATTTTCAGCTCGAATCCGCGCGAATTTACTAGAAGCCTTTGTCAATTGAGTGTAAATGTATGCTGACAAAAGATACATTTGCGTGAACTTACTTGAATAAATCTGTGGGAACTCTCGACAAATGCACGTTCATGTTTTTTAAATCAATTCATTTCAACTTGCGGAATATCCACAAAAATCAACACGATTACTGCAAGTACGGTCTGGTTATGTATACACCAAAAAAAATCCACGTTAAATCATGATCAATGTACACTAACTTACAATGAATCCAAGTTCATTTACAATCAATCCATGTCCGTTTATTCTAAATCCATGTCGATGAACAAAAAATGTATGTTCTCTTCGGCTAAAAACATGTTGACCACTCTGTTATTTGACCAAATCACGACATCCGTTCCCCCCCCCCCCCCCCCCCCCCCCAAAAAAAAAATCCAGGTTCATTAACAACCTTAAGATAAACTTTACGGTAGGTTCCAATAAAGCCATGTTAATTAACGACTAATCGACATCAATTTACGAAAAATCCGTGTTCACTTACGATCAAGTGATTTACGATATCACCGGGCCAATTTAAAATCAAGCCAATTTACTAACAACAAGTTCAACGTTACATTACAATAAATCCATGTTAACATATGAGGAATTTATGAACAACATATAAATTTGGGATGTATCAATGTTAAATTACAGTATGATACATCCTTGTTCCTTGAAAATAAATCCCTATTCATTTGCGATAAAGTGACGTTAATTAACGCTACGCACATGACATGATCCAATCCGTCAAGTTACAACAAAACCATGTCAAATACCTGCAAATCCATGTAAATGCACATCATTTCAGAATAAATTCTTGTTCATTTACAGAAGAAAAAAAAAATTAAAAACAACAAACGGCTACAATGAAGCCACGACTTGCGATAAAGCCATGTTGATTTACGATATCTCCATGTGAACCGACGATAAATCCATTTTAAATGACAACATATTGACATTATGATTCCGACGAATCTGTCAAATTATGGCAAAACCACGTTAAATGACAGATAAATCCCTGTCAACCTGCTTAAATCTGTCTTCAACAAATATGCTAATTTACGATAAAACTTACACTAAATTCATGCTCTTTACAATAAATTGTCGTAGTTTGGTATGATAAAACCATGATCATTTTGAATAGTTTTATCAGAGATGGCCACTTTAATCTTTTTTGCCGGTCCGTCCTCCAGCCGCGAACTGGGTACCCTTCCGTCCTCGTCCCTCCATCATTATTCATCAAAACAATCGTCCTCCGACCCCGTCCGTCCTCGTCTTTTTAAAGCAATTCCGATCTTACGTTCTTGCGAAATAACGCAAGGTTCTTTTAGGAGGAAACTAAAGACTTCCACTTCCCGGCTGTTTAAGTGCACGTCAACGCTGTCAGAGATGTTTACGGTCTAAAGATGTCCCACACAAGAACATACTTCGCACGCAAAGGGATAAGGTACATAACAAAACAAAATTGCTAATCCACCGTTTTCCTACGCCCAATACATACCTTATCCCGGATTACGCACACAAGACAGGCTGGGCTTGTTTTTGTCAGTCAGTGAAATGGCGTCCTGACTCATGTGGCATCATCCCATGGTATTACATGTGTTGAACCACTAGAGGGCAGACTATGCCTGTGCAATGTTACTGCAGGGAAGTCACATGAAAAGTGTTGTGGCGGCACTTAATTGAGGCGGCTCCAGGTATCTCAGAAGAGAACAGTGGTCTTACTTTTTAAAAGAACCCAACACAACACATAAGTCAGCACTTGACCCGGTTAGGGACAAATAGAGGGACGGGCGAAAACCCACTTCTGCCCTTTTCAAAGACTTCTCGTCCTCCGTCCATCCATCCACAAAAAAGGTGTCCGTCCGGGATGGATGGACGGACCGTTCCGTCCCTGGAATGGAATGCCCATCTCTGATTTTTATGATGTATTACCAACAAATCTGTCAATTTACGATAGAACAACGTAGAACTACATCAAAACCAAGTTCATTTACAATACATATTTGAATGTTGACAATAAATGCAGTTTCACATATGACAAAATGACACCAATTTACAATAAATTCCTTTGGAAGGCCAACCGCAATTGTACCCATCAATTGCAACACTAACTCCCAAAAAAATAATAATAGTAATTTTTTAAAAAACACAAAAAAACAATTCCTGTGCATATTTGATTATTTCCTGTGGTATCAGCAGCACTGTAGACAGCAGTGAAAGTAGATTATTATTATTGTATAGAGAGGATGAAGGCAATGCTTAATGCCATATTACTTACAATTAATCCACTACAGTCATCCAACAACACAATGCTTACATTTCTCCAAAAAGCATTCAAAACAACCACTTTAAACACATTATACGTATGACACAAATAGTGACAACCCGGCGTATGAATACAACGAATACGGTAAACACACGTAGAAAAAGTCAACGATTAGACCGAAAAGTTGGTGGCGGGTCTTACCGGGGAGCAGCGTCCGTCCATCGGTCACTGCGGGACGGCCGCACGCCCGCAGCTCCTCCGGGTGCCTCGGTGCTCCATGAAGCCCCCACCTCACGCGCGCTCACTCCAAATCCTACACAAATATTTGGTTTTAAAATTAAAAAAAAAACATCTGCATGGAAGTCCACAATGGGGCAAGGGAAGTTGAAATTAAAAAAAATTTTACAAAAAGAGATCGAGAGAGGGGTGGTGAGGGGGGAGGGGGGCAGTAAAGTTAGAGAGGACCGTGCGACCCCCGCCTGCTTGCGCGCCCCCTCAGCCGCCGGACGCGTTGTGGTGTCAGGTAGAGGAGTTCACCAGCACCGGGGGGAGAGAACCGGAGAGACAGTGAGAGGGAGGGAGGGGGAGAGAGAGAGAGAGAGAGAGAGAGAGAGAGAGAGAGAGAGAGAGAGAGAGAGAGAGAGAGAGAGAGAGAGAGAGAGAGAGAGAGAGAGAGAGAGAGACAGAGTCAAGCTAGCGAGGAGATAGGCAGAACCGGATACACTCGCACTGTGAGCTTCAAAATAAGAGGTTTTCGCTTAACTTCCGGCAAGGACGCGAAACCGTTTTCCGTTGAAGTAACGATTAAACATTAACATTAAAATTGCTATAACATTAAACACGTTAGCTTATTAGATATATATGTTAATTGCAGCTAGATCAACTTACGATGAATCAATGTCAATTTACCACCAATTTAGATTAAGATAGTGTTATGCTAATATTACAGTACATCCAATTTCCTCATGTTAATTGACAACAAATCCACACTACAAATCCACATTGACAAATTACAAATCAATATTACCATGTAATCTGCTGTACTCAGAGCGTCACACTACCAAAGCCGAAAAACAAGTTAGCAGACATCGTGTGTGCGGTGATAACTATAGCATAACTACGGACTGTTGACATGATGGTTTGAAACCAAATTTGACATCAATCCAAATTCATTCGTAAGAAATCCATATTAACAGTGAATCCACAGTATTTTATCTTCAGTCCATGATAATTTACATTCAATTCATGTTAATTTACTCAACAATTTTTTTGTCAATTTACTCTCAATAATGTTAATGTAGGGTAAATCCACGATAACTGCCATAACAACATAGCTAACAACATAGTTAATTCATTTCAATTGATAATAAAACCATGTTAACTAATGATTAATTTACAATCTTTCTTACAAAGTAAATGACAGTAAATTATTGTTCATGTCTGATAAATACTGTATATGTTAAGACACGCTGTATGCTAAAAACATGTTGAATTAGAATTAGAATAGAATGAATACCACAACTTTTAGCATTTAGCTTAGCATCTGAGCGCAAACAGGACATTTCACTGGGTCCAAGATGACAAATCCTGGCCGCACATCTGTCCAGGCTGGTGACCCCGCACAGATGTGTGAGGTGTCAGAGTTCGCCATGACGCCTGTCAATCCGCATCGACCCTGCTTTGCCTTTGACAGACAGCTGCAAAAAACACGCAATTATTACATTTCAAACACAACGCAACGCCATAACTGCACTGCATCGTTCCGCAGTGATGGTACCAATGGTTTGGTTTTGACTGCAAATTTCCATTTCCAATCAAGTGGTGTTGATTTACGATCAATTCAGTTGAGTTTATGATGAATTCCTGTTGTGATTCTACTTTACGGTTACATGATGAAGAATTCACGGTCATTCACGATAACACCAAGTTCATTTACTATAATCCTCATTAATGTAAGATGACCGCACCTTAAGGTGCAATAAAAATGTGTTCATTCACAATAATAATCCTTGTAAAATTATAATACACTGGACCCCTCTTGGAGGAGCGGGCATAAACTATCAATAAGTGTTTTCCATGAAAAAACGGGGGTTAGCTCCCGCCTACCAAAAAAAAAAAAAAATAAATATATATATCCATGTTTATTTACAATAAATCTGCTTGCCCGCAAGCTGCAAAAAAAAAAAAAAAAAAAAAAAACAGACAAAATGATGTCGTTTACACATATGGCACAATAACTGTACCGCAGAGTTGTTGCTAATGTTTTGCTTTTGTTTTTAATTACCGTAAGTGGACCGCTGCAATCGTTCAGTTTCCTGGAGGCTCGATGAGGGTCCCTCAGGAACCCACCGGTGGTCCCTGGATCCCACTTAGGGAAGCAAACAGCACAACTATTCCAGTGCCACTGCTCACTCTCTCAAATAAACTGTACTGTACACATCAGTGCTACCAAAGTTGTTTTTATTCCGTTTAATACTACAGAGTTATTTACAGTTTGTGTTAGCTCACTCATTAATTGGTTAGTCTGTTTGTATTTTGTTGTGTTGATCACTGTTTGTTTAGTTTGTTTTTTTTAGCATCCGCTATTATCCGTCGGTAATGACTCACTCCTTACGCTAACATTATAGCTTTCTCAGTTTGACCAGTTAGTCGGTTTTGTTTTGTTTCAATCAAAGTTGGTTAGCTACTTAGCTAGTACATTTTTGTTGGTCATTTCATTTACTGATTGTTTTGTTTATTTCAATTGTTAGCTAACTTGTTGGTTAGGTAGTCCGTTTGGCCATTTGTTATGTTTAATATCAATTGGTTAGCTAGGTAGTTAGCAAGTGCATCGGTTTGGTCATCTAATGAGGTAGTTCACTTAGTATTTGTCGGTTATTTAGTTTTAGTGTGTTAATTCAATCGGTACTTGTTTGTTTGTAAGTTTGTTCATGTAATGTGTTAGCTAACTCGTTAATGAGTTAGTTAAATGCATGACTGTACTTTGCTACTTTGATCAATTAATTCAATTACCGTAAGTTTGAATCACCGCCAGTTATTTAGTCGGATTGATAGTGAGGTCATCAATGTGTTAGTACGGTTGTGAGTTCCTTGAGTTGGTTATGTTGGTTTACTTACTACTTCGCTCATTTGGTTATGTTTTGATCACTGCTTGTTGTGTAGTTTTGTTTCTTCATTCGGTTAACGCATTACTTCAGTTGATATAGTTTATTGCGTACGTTCGTTTGGGTTTTTGGTCATTTGTTTTTTGCGTTAGTGAAAGGTTACTTAGTTTGCTACATTGTCCATTGAGTTATGTTTTATGCGCTGCTTGTTTTTTTAGCTAGGTGTGCTATTTCATTTGTTAGATATCATTCAGTGAAATTTTGATCATATTATGCTTGGTTTCAGGGGTTAGGATTAGTTAAGTGTTTGCGAACCATTAGTTTGTCCAGGTCCAAGTAAGAAGCCATTCCATTTCGGTGAAGTCTACTTTTAAAAGTTGGATTATGGTGTTGATGTTATCATGTCATCATGTTTCGTTAGCATTGTTTTTTTACAGACGAACTCACGAGGAAGATGAAGAAGAGAAGATTAGACGCTCTGGGCCGTCACGGGACACCCTAATGAGACGGGAAACGATGCTGGACTGCAGTGACAGACCATAATCCCACAAAAGACCCTCAAACCAAAGACCTCCTCTGCAGAATGAAGGTTTGTGAATTTGTGAATAATTGCATCCATCACTCCCGCTTGGAATTTGGAGTGTGATGTTGACAGCGGCGAAGAGGATTAGCATGTCGTTAGCGTTCGCTACGCCTCGGCTAAACGCTATCAGGTGACAATTTGTTTCTATGGCAGAGGAAAATGTCCACCGGCTGCCGGCTGGGATATTAATAGCTAGTTTCTCTCATTGTTTATTCCGATGGGCAGGCGGGCTGCAAGTTTGCGGGGTTTTTTTGTGTTTTTTTTGGGGGGGGGGGTTAGCGTTATTTGCATTTGCAGAGAAGAAAATGTTCTGGCTCTGTGTTTGAATGTACTCACACACACAAACCTAAGGACAGCATTGAAACGGTTCAAAAAACTTTCTTTTTGTCATATAGCTAATAACATGACATAATTAATCCTCAGCATGATGATTTTTTTTTGGGGGGGGGGGGGGGATACGATTGGTTATGTTTGGATCACAGTTAGTTACCAACAAGTTAGTTACATGCTAATTATATAAATGTCAGTCAGTTAGTCATCTAGTAGGTCCATTTGTAGGATTGGTAATGTTTGCCTCACAGTTAGTTAGTTAGCTAGTTAGTTAGTTAGTTAGTTAGTTATGTTTGGATCAAGGAAGTCGTTTTGTAGTTATTAGGTAGTTAGCTGGTTGTTACGTATACTGTATGAGTTATTTGGTTTTTACAGTTTTTTACGGATGGATGGATGGATGGATGGATGGATGGATGGATGGATGGATGGATGGATGGATGGATGGATGGATGGATGGATGGATGGATGGATGGATGGATGGATGGATGGATGGATGGATGGATGGATGGATGGATGGATAGATAGATAGATAGATAGATAGATAGATAGATAGATAGATAGATAGATAGATAGATAGATAGATAGATAGATAGATAGATAGATGGATAGATGGATAGATAGATAGATAGATAGATAGATTTGTTAATTCTCAGTTTTGTTTTTTTTTTCATTTGTTTCACAGACTGCTTTTTTTTCACATAATGCACGATCCCCTTTAAAACGTGTTTACTGCAAAAGAGGCCACCTTTCATTCAGTGGGCAGATCTTTTTCCGTGCCCTGGCCAGGCGCTGATGGTTTGGTTAGCAACAGCTGGTGTGTGTTCAAATGCACTCGCTACTACATTTTGCAAGGGAGTCTGTCTTGGAGGAAGGGTATCCGTGTTATATAATCAACAAAGGCACGCTTCCGAGAATCTTCCGGATGATGATGTCATCCCACCCTCTACCACTCCTTGTGTGTGTGTGTGCGTGCGTGCGTGTTCCATAAACTCATGCAAGTCTCTTTCATTCTGCTTACATGGACTCATTTCATGCATTTTTCACTGCGTCGCTGTCACCGCGCCGTGTTCAGATGCCGTTTCGCACACACACCCTGTGTTATCGGTCGAGGATGAGTATCTAGGCCAAACATTATTATCACCCCCCGTCTCCCCCCATGGGTGCGTTTCCATGGCAACCATCGCATCACCGGGAAGTGCCTCATTCTATGCCGCTGTCACGGACACACACACACACAAACACGCGCGTGCACACGGCCACCGTGGGAATTCGACGTCCAATCAATACCTGCTGATCAGTCGGCAGAATTGCCATGGCGACCACTGAGGGCGCATCCCACTTTTACACACGTGCACACACCACTTAACTTGACCTGGTTACTGCACAGCCACATGAAGCGGTCAATGGACCCCACACACACACACACACGCACCCCCCCACACACACACACAACCAACCAACCCCCCCCTCCCCACACACACACACAAACACACACACACACACACGGTGAGGGGTGTCGGTGTCAACATAAAGTTTCCGCTTTCACAGCAGGGGAGGATCATACTGTAATTACAGTTTGAGTGGGGTTTCCCGAGAATGTCTATTATTTAAATGATGACCTGTATTATTACATTGTATTTTTATTTACTAACATCTTCAAAGTTCTTTTTGTACTTATTATCATCTAAATGGCTTAACAATCTTTTCTTTAGTCAGTGACATTATTATGTGTATGGGTCATTTATTTGATTATCGAATATTGAATTATTATTGTTGTTAGCATTCAAGTTGTAAAAATTGTTTCTAAGAAATTATGTTTTAATATGCTATATACAAATATACAATTTTTCCAACTTTGATGCCAAAATGTCTTTATCGTTATGTGTCCCAGATGACAATTGATGATTTGCAACATCTAGTCCAAAGATGCTAATTTCATTACATGGAAACTAACGCAAATGCATTTAGCATCCTCAATTTTTTTTTTCTTTTTAACTGCTGACCAAAAATGAACACTTCCAACCAAAAAGGTGGACTTCCTTGTTCTTTTCAGTCATAGCTTCGAAGACTTTTTGGGCCATAATCTACTCTTCAAACCAAAATAGCAGACTTTTTGTGTCTTTTTGAGACTTTTTGGTTGGTCAATATGATAGGAATGTCTCCCAAATTCTATTTAAACCGTTTGAGAAAGATCATGGCCACTATGGCGATATAATTTAGTGTTCCGATTAAACAGGCAGACTTCCTGTGTCATTTGGGGCGTGACTTCTTCTTACTTTTTTTGTGGTTGTACTCATGATAGACATGCCTACGAAATGTTCCTAAGATCAGCTGCTTTGGTAGCTGAATTCTTTTCAACTCCAAAAGTCAAAAACTGACCCAAAATGGCCACTTCCAATCAAGATGGCAGACTCCCTGTCTCTTTCCGGTCATGGCTTTTTAACAGTTTTTTTGTGGGTCTACTCATGAGTGAAACTGGCTTTGGGGGATCAATTTTCAAAAAAATGTCCTAGCTGCCTAAGCCATAGAAGATAGCTGGAGTATCTTGAAAACACACTCAAGAAGAGGTGGCACAATAGAGTGCGAAGCATCTTTTCTGACAGAGTGCCAAGTTGCTTAGCAACCTTTGGCCTTGACGACAGGAAGTGATGTCACCCTGGCAGAAAGAACACACATGGACGCACACGTGCGCGATGCCACAGACGCGCACACGCACACACGACAAGAATGGCCGATAAATGTTACAGAATGACTGGAATAATGGACGATAATCTGTGCAGGGGTTAAAATAAATTAATCTTCTTGTGTATGCCGCGTCCATTAAGGATGACGTTACATACGTGATGTGAACATGGACTGTAAACACATCTGCTCAGTCCTTTCAGTGCCTCCATTAAGGCCCACAGTGCCACCCAGTGGTCAACAAGGATTCACTACACACAGGTTACCCCTTCCAAAAGCTTTTTTTTTTTAATGGGACAAATTGGGACCAATGATATGGGAAATATTGGACCATACGACTCGGTTGTAGTTACTTTGATATAAAATTGATTTAACAATGTAATTTCTATTGTGCAATTCAGCTCCTGGATGTTTTGCATTTGTTGACAAGCTGCAAATGACAAGAGATAAAAAAAAAAAAAAAAAAAAAAAAGCAACAATGATTTTTAACTGGAAATTTGAATAGATCCGAACTTACATCTGTACGTTTTAAAACTTCATTGCTTCAGTCTTTTGTTCATATGGATTTTATTTAGCATTTTAGTCTGTGTGAAATCCTAATTGGTTTCTATTACTTTCAGATTAAAATCAAGTACAGTAGTGTGTAGCCATTTTGAAGAAAGGCATTACGCCCCCCAAAAATTTTAGGTCGACAGGAAAAACGTATTTGTTTGTATACAGTTTACATCCACAGTGCTCATGCGGATTTTACTTCACTACGACCATGTTCAACCTCCAAATTAACACAGAACATTGTGCACAGTTGCAGTTTTTGAAGAAATTTTTAAAATGTACAATATATAAAGATATTTGGTTAATTTATTTTCCTTTTGCAGGTAAAAACTGTCCATTTGGGTCAAATTAAATGTTTCTCCTTGATGGGTAAAAATCAGAATTCTGAATAATGTATATACAGTATTTGGTTTCATCATCGCCAGCAAATAACCAAAAGGCAGTTTTATTTATATGGCACATTTCATACACAAGGCAACTCAACTCAAAAGCATTTGATGTCAGGTTTTTTAAAAAAAAAAGAAAAACATTCTGAAAATGCTCATACCTCGTGAAAAATGTTTTATTTACTCTATATATTGGACCTAAATTATTGTTCAATAAAAAACTTATTTCTGCATTGCACGTTCTTTGTTTATTATGTTGGAAGCTGCTAAACCCCAAATAATGTGGATTTAATGTTTTGTACTATTTTAGAGGCAATTGTAGAGAAAATTATACTTATTTGAATCTCCCAGACTAAGACGCATGCTGGGAAATTTCCGGTCAGGTTCATACTTGACACTGAATGTTCAATAAAAACAAAGACAAGGGATTTTCAGGGTCAAAACATTTTAATTAAAAAAATTAACAAAATAAACAAAGGCGAACAAATAATCCGTAATAATCCTCCTTTTCTGTCCACTCACTCAAACTGGAGAAAATTACCAACAAAGTACGCTCGATCGACTCCACTAAACACACCCGGGTGGGTTTTTTTGTTTTGTTTGTTTTTTTCTTGCATCCAGTGTAGCGCGATTGCACAAAAGAAGTGGACCGAAAAAAAAAAAAATTCCCATCCAGCCTAACAAATGGTCACACGTTTTAAGTGCAATACTAACTAAACAAGTCCCAAACGACGAGACCACAATCGCTTACTCACAATGCGGAAAACTGTCCCGAAACGTAGGATTAGTCGTCATTAAAGTGTGACCAAGAATATTTACAGGTACGCGCCATCGCTTTAGAACCTGGCGAAGCGAGGACAACCGTCCCGAAACATAAGGAGAAGCCATCAAAGTGTGACTACGAATATTTACAGGTGCACGCCATTCAAGCGCGAGATCCTTCACAAGGAAGTGACAAAGTTCCTCACAAGGGAGGGAAGGAACCAATACTTCCTGGTTTTCTGTACAGTGAAATAACAGGCGGGGGAGACATGAAGCTTCTTAGTTAGCATCCCTGAGTGAATGGATTTCCAAAGCGGCGTCAAGGTTGGAAGGTCCGGCTTTCGCCTCTTGACATCCTCGGCGTCGTGGTGGTGATTCGTTTCATTCCATTTCCAAGTGACAGTCGAAGTTTTGGAGGTGTGTGCTCCAGTTGAGCCTCGCGTCGCTTCAACCTCAGCCTCAACTTCCTCTCGTCATTTTTCTTTTGATTTTGAAGTGTCAAAAATTTGGAGGTCTAGGTTTCGGCTACTCATCCTGGCACTTCAACCTCAGCGTTGACTTCCTTGGTGTCTTTTTTTTTTTTTCTTTTTTTAAAATTTTTTTTAGGTGGAGGGGGGGCTCTTTCAAATTCAAAGTGGTATCAAGGCTTGGGGGTCTCAGTTCCAGCGACGGCTTGCGGCTCTTTCTCCTCTGCACTGGCTTCCTCGGTGTCCTTGTCTTTGCTCTTTTTGTGTTTCTTCTTCTTGTGTTTATGCTTGTGCTCGCCGCCCTCCTTGTCCGCCACTTTGTGCTTCTTGTGCTTCTTGTGTTTCTTGTGCTTCTTGTGCTTCTTTTTCTTCTTCTTGTCGCCGCCGGCGCCCCCGCCGGCCGAGGCAGCCGAGGGCGAGTCGCTGCGGTTGCTGTTGGAGCGCTGGCTGGCCGAGGGGCTGCTGTCGGAGGCCTCGTCGCCCTCGCTGTAGTCTGGCACGAAGGCGGCCTCGTCCGTCTCGCGGGCCAGGTCCGAACACAAGCGCTGCCTCCTGGGCTCGGCGCCGCTAACGCTCTTCTCCTCCTTGCCGGGTGACCCTCGCTCCTTCCCTTCCCTCCCCTCGGTTTTTGATGCCCTTTCCCCTCGGCCCGCCTTCCTCTCCTCCCGGACGATTTTGACTTTGGCGGGTTTGACGCCTTTGCTCTCGTCCTTGGGCACCCGCTTCTTCTCCTCCTTGACCGCAATCTTCTTATCTGTTCGGATTGTCTCGATCTTCTGGGGAACAGGTGACGGCTCCTTGGCGGTCTCCTGAGGAGGCGCGACCACCGCCGCCGCCACCTGCTCCTCCTCCTCCTCCTCCTCTTCGTCGTCCTCTCGCTCCCACTTGGAGCGAGGAGGCGCCTGAATGAGGAGCTGCTCCCCAGCATTCTGGGGGCTAGAGGACGTCACCTGATACGAAGCCGTTGAGGAGTTGCTCTTCTCTTCCTCTTTCTCCCCAGCGTTGAGCTTGGGCTCCTGAGTGGATCCACTGAAAAGGAGGAACAAGGAAGGGAAAGTCACGTCAACGCTTTTAAAAATACTGTTGAATGCATCAACCTCTTACCTGGCAGCGGCGGCAGGTTGACTAGATAAGACCTTGCGACTGATCCTGGGCTTGGTCCTCACTGTTTTCGTCTCCCCATCTTTCCCTGTAAAAAAAAGGCAATTCACACCATCAATCTACAAAAAAAAAATATATATATATATATATATATATATATAATATATATAATTGAGTCATTTCTGACCCACTTAAACTAAATAGGGTCGCCATGAGAACATTTCCAAATGGAGAGATTGAACAAATTGACCATTTCTCAAATTTCAAAGATTTGTAGTCAAAGAATTCAAAATAGTATGTCTGGCGTCAACTACAATTTCTTTTATGGGATTGGGCAGAGTAAAGTCTTGGGCAACTGGTTTGATCATGAAATTGAAAACAAAAAAAACTATGGCCAGTATATGGCACCATTGGATTTCTTTTGAGTGAGATCATTTATAAAAACAATGTGGACCATAGCGAACATGGCAACGCTCTGGAAATTCGACCATGACAAAAAGCTAGTGATTTTATCAAAGAGTTTGTCGCGTTCAATAAAAGAGTGTCACAAAGAGCAAAGATCCATCCCTCCATTAGTAGGAGCCATTACATAATGTACCTATGAAGGCGCGCCCACATCACTGGCACAATGTACGCACACAGAAACACACTCAACTAAATACTACTACTACTAAATTGTGTGAAAATTGTTTGCAGTATTGGGGGGTGGGGGGGGGGGGGTTGTGTGCGTCTAATCTTTCATTGGTAGTTTGTGTTTGAATTGGCATAAACCAATATACCTTCAAAGATCAGTCAGAATGCTCTAAAACTGTCTGGCACTCAATGAGCTTTCCTTTTTTTAAAATGGCTGGCATTTAAAAAGTTCATATCGGCACATGGCCTCAAGGACTCACCATCTTTGGGAGCGGCATCTGGTTTCTTCACAGTGGATGCAGTCTTTGCTGTTCTCTCCTTGGAAACACTACTGGAAACGCGAGTAAACCATCAAACAGGCGTTAAAAAAAAAAAAAAAAAAAAAAAAGAATCTAAAGACTTAGTAGTACGCACCGGTCAGATTTTGTCGCTTTCTCCGAAGCCTCCTTTGAGGAACTGCTCGACTTCTCTTGGTTGTGTCCTTGTTTCTTGCAGATGGCCGATTTCTCCGCGATGGTCATTTTGTCCAAGCAGACGGATCTGCCGACTGCGCTTCCGGAGTTTTTACGCTCCGTCTTCTGCGACTTTTCACCTAGGTCAGCGTCTTTCACCGCCGAGACCTTCTTTGAGCTCGATCCAGACGCTCTGTCGCGCTCTTTCTCATAAGTCCTCTCTCGGTCAGATCCTGAAGCTTTTTCTCGATCCCTATCAGAACTCGAGGCTTTCTCTCTCTCTCTGTCCGAAGCTTTCGCACGATCGCGGTCTGAACTTGACGCTTTTGCGCGGTCTCTGTCAGAAGCTTTCGCTCGATCTCTGTCTGAGGCCTTGTCCCGATCGCGATCCGAAGCTTTTTCTCGATCTCGGTCTCTGTCCGAACCCCGTTCCCGGTCTCTGTCAGACCCTGAGACTTTTTCCCGATCTCTGTCAGATCCTGAGGTTTTGTCCCGATCTCTGTCAGACCCCGAAGCTTTTTCCTGATCCCTCTCCGATGCCGTACCCTTTTCCCGGTCTCGGTCCGACCGCGAGGCTTTTTCCCGCCCCCGTTCTGAACCTCTCTCCCGCTCTCTATCCGTTCTCCAGTTACTCTCCCGCTCTCTGTCTACTCCCGAGCTCCGGTCGAAATCTTTGTCAGAGACCAAGGGCTTCTCCCCAGCTTTCTCCTTGGTGAATGTCCCGTCAGAAGACGATGACCGATCCTTTAAGTCGACTCCTTCGGAATTACCGGCAGGTTTGTCAGCCTCCTGGTTGTTGGCTCCGCCGGATCGGTCCGCGATTGTCTTATCGATGCCCAAGTTTGATCTGTCTGAGATGGGATTGTCTTTTTTTCCAAGGTCTCTGTTCAGAGGGATGCTTCTCTGGTTCACTGGCTTCACCTGGATATAGACAGGACAATAACCACATGTTAGGCTGACTTGACCGGACATCGTTGCTTCGTTTGGAAACAAAACTACATTTGTGTAACTAACTTATGACTTGCTGCATAGTACCGATTCTCCTATGCCGCAGGTGTCAAAGTCCACATCCTGCTTGATTTAGATGTCTTCCTCCTTCAACACACCCGATTCAAATGATTTGGATCGTTATCAGGCTTCTGCATAGGTGATGAGCTGATCATCTGAATCAGGTGCGTTGGAGGGAGGCAGCCAAACCTAGCAAGGATATCAGCCCTCGAGCACCAGACTTTTGCGTACAACCTACGCCTTCACTTAGATGGATTACTGCAATGCACTTTATTTTGGAGCCAGCCAGTCCTCCCACAAGTGTCTCCAGTTGGTCCAAAATTCCACTGCTCAACTGGTAACTGGAGCTCGTCGGAGCGGTAGCAAATAACTCAAATTCTAGCATCCCTACATTGGTTCCCTGTAAATTTCAGCATTTACTTTTAAAAATCTTTTAAATAGTCTTGCCCCACCTTACCTTGCCGAGCACCTCCACGTACCCGCCCAGTGCCTCGGGTCAAGGGACATTTTTACTCATCAGCATGAGACTGCAATGTTTTAGTGTATTATTGTGTTTACCGTTTTCATGTTTTGAATTTGTTCGAACTGTCTTTTCAGGTCTGATTTTTCAACTTCTACATTACATTGCAATTTACATTTTGCCACCTGCAAAGTCTACTTGGCTGAACTAAACTCTAGAAGCAATGGTGTGTGAGTGCGGTTTTTCGGATGTATTGTGAATAAGACCCACCGGTAAGTCCATGAGAGGTCTGATAGCACCACGGTCTTTGTCCGCCCAGACGATCTCACGGCCCACCAGGACAGGAAGAAGGCCGGGTCTGTCAGGTGGATGCGAGAATCTCTGGAGTGCCGACTGGTGAGGGTCGTGCAGGTGCGAGAAGACCTCGACTCCGATCCCAGGCCCGTCCAGCCTCCGGAGTTTTCCAGGCGGTGACCCGAGTAAGGAGCGGCCCTCCTCACCCAACCGCGGGGGAGGGCGGTGGAGGTAGGGGAGGACTTGGTGGGGCAGGGGAATGAGGCCGCCACCATGCAGGGCGTCTCTTCGCCCCCGGTTGTCGTTACCAGGCCGAAGGCTCTCGTGGAGAGACGGATGCGGTAGAGGTAGTCCTTGGGAGAACAGCGGGGGTGTCTTTAAGAGGGGTGGTCTTACAGAACCAACTTTAGACTTTTCCTTTTTAGGCATCGTTGAGTTGTGGGACTCTTCGGGTTTGGCTTTGGTGGTCTTTGATATTTTTGCAGCAGCTGTTACTGCTGCTGCTGCTGCTGCTGCTGCTACAGATGGGGGCTCTTTCTTTTTGGTCACCACAGATTCGCCAGACTTCTTCTTGACTTTGTCGCTTTTGACTTTGGAAGCATCCGTCTTGGTTTTGGGTTTTATCTTCTGACCCTTCTCCTTCTTAGCCTTGTCGCTCTTGGGCGTGGTCTTGAGTGAGGGTTTGGAGGGTGTCGTGGCGCTTTTGGAAGCAGGAGCCTTGGAGCTGGCAGTGGATGACGCTGGTTTGGAGGAGATGGGAGGCGTCTTGTTTGGCGACAGGATGTCATCCATGGGTTCATCTCTGACAGGCGTGGCGTCACCCCGGTCTACAGAATGCTGCGATTGCTCGCCGTCCTCCCCGGCTTTCCTCTTTTTTACTTTCTTGGTCTTCAGGAGCTTGGCGTTCGTCTTAGTCGACGATGAGGACGACGACGGAGGATTCTGATTCGGCGGCGCTTTCTCATCTCGACCTCTTCGCGCTCTGCCTTGGGGCGAGTACTCCCGGTGGAGCGGGGACACTCGTTCCCGTTCCCGCTCGCGCTCCCGGTCTCGTTCCCTCTCTCTTTCCCTGCTACTGCGGCCCCTGTGATATATCGTCTGGTTTTGGTTCTCATAGTCTTTGTAATATTTGTTGTACCATTCCCGGTACTCACGCTCCCACTGTCGGTAGCTATCCCGCTCCCAGTGGTCATGACCGCTGGGGCTAAGACCCTTCAGCTCGTAAGGCGGCAATTCACGCTGCGGCGGTTTTCGTCCGCCGGGGCTGCGGTTCCGGAAACTGCCCGGAGAGCGGGAGTGAGACCTGGACCGGAACGGCGGCGCACCTTCCGTCCCCTCCCAAGCGGCGGTGCGGAATGAGGGCGGCGAACCAGAGCGCCGGTACCCGTACGACCTCGAACGGGAGCGAGATCTCGATCGAGAGCGTCCGTAGCTGCGACCGTTGCGCCGGGAGTAAGGTGAGCGGGGATACGGCCGCCCATGAGAGCGTGACCGCGAGCGGGAGCGACTTGGGGTGTATGAGTAAGACCTTGATCTGGACCTGGACCGGGAGCGAGAGCGAGTATAAGAGCGGCTGAACGGAGAGCGGCTGTACGACCGGGACCTGGTTAGGAAGAAGAGAGAAAGCAAAATGAGCTCCAGCTAATGTTTTAGCAACGGCTAAACTGCACACGCTCAGTAATTCCTAAACAATCTCACTTGATACAGGTGTGCTGCGGGAAATTTTTACTTACTGATCTGAAAATTCTTTATGACAAATGAGGTATCTTATCACATCTAACTATGCCAGCGGCATATAGTGACGTGTCTGTCATGTGTGTGTATGTTAGAATGTCCTTCCGCAAGGTGGCACAAGGTACAATTAACCTGCGTATGTACTTGTTGACATTCATACAACAGAATACTGTAGCTTTGTGTTGAACTTACAGGCCCATGGGTCACACTAAATCGAGATAACGTCAACATATATGTGGCCTACGATTTTTGTGACATGAAATATGTGCCTTGGCTCAAGAAAGGTTGGGAAACTTTGCTTTAGATTACCACCATAATGCTGTTTATAAGGTATGACACGATGACAAAATGGGCTCACCTAGAATATGAAGGTCTCTGCCTCTTTGGTGCATTTCGGTACTTCATCAGCTCTTTGTGGAAGTCTTTTGTGAACTCGTCAAGCTTGGACGTAATGCTGTAAAGTCAAAAGGTAATATTTGTTCAAACCAAACAAAAGGACCTCATCCCTACCTTGCCGACGTTGCACGATCAGCAAACGCGTTCTTGCTTGAGGACTAATAAATTGGTCCTCAGCTTAGGAGCCAGTGCCATTTTTACCGTTTCAAACTAGGGTTAGTGTTTCAAGATAGGAATATATTTTCAAATTAGGGATTCGAATCAGAGTTTGGATTGCAAATGAGGGTTTCAAACTAGGATTTCGTTTTAAAATAAAGGACTTATAACAGGGATAGTGTTTCCGATTTGAAACATTTCTAAAATTAGGTTTGTTTCAAAGATAAACTAGGACTATAGCAACCACAAATTCATTGGATGATTGCAAGTGGTCGTAACTACTCACTTGTCTTGTCGGTGGTGCCGTTGCCTGTAGAAATCTTCTTTGGAGAGAGGGGGCTGATTGAGGGAGGAGGGCAGGGGAAGTAGAGGGGGCTGGCCGCCGGGGGCTCCCCAGGCAGGGTTGACGCCTGGCGGCCCAGGGCCGTACATGGGCTGAGGCTGGTAACCCATCGTCGGTGGCGGAAGGAGGCCGGGCCCCGCAGGGTACAGGGGCGGGTATGGCTGCGGTGGTGGCGGGTACAGGGAGGGTGACACGTAGAGGGGGGGAGTGGGAAGAGGGAGTTGGGCCGTCTGGAGGTGCGTGGAGGGTGGCTCGCCTCTGCTTCTGTAGGACCTAAGGGGATGATTAATAATAATAATAACGTGCCAAATGCAAATTACTAGGAGTAAATCCCCTGCCCCCCAAAACAAAAACCACATTCTCTCAAAATAAGTGACTCTAAAATTAAAAATAATTTACAACTAAATCTAAAAAACATAATAAAAATGAATACATGTGTACTCTTTTAAGGAAAGTACACTAACAGTTTTTTTTAAGTAAATCAACAGTCTGAACTTCACTATCCAAAGGCTGCGCTGCACTGTAATTGGTTACGTTATGGGGTAGTTGTGGCTAAAGCATGTGTCCCTTACCTACAATTTAACATCCTATTAATGATGGATGACTTGTTTTAAGGTGACTACAAACATTTTTTGGACTTCTCAATCACTAACTATGACCTTTATATTAGCGGAAGACTCAAGCTAAGATAATATTTTTGATGATATCTTCTGCTTTTGACAGCGAGAGTGTCCTTACCTTTCCCAGTGTCTTCCACCCCTGTCCCTATGAGGTTGGTGGGGCCGGGAATGTGGGCCTTAAGAGGGCAAAACACACAATTGGTCATTGCTCATACTGTTTTGGTACGACAGTCACAAGAAACTCTTGAAAGCGACGAGTGGATCTCTTACCTGAAAGATGAGAAGGCGGCCTGGAGGATGGAGCTGCGCCAAGTAGAGGCAAACTGTACGCCTACGGAAAAGAAAATGTGGTTACTACGAGACAAAAATAAACACGTTTTTTTTTTTTGAGGCTGTACTTGCCCTGCACGTTTTAAATGACTTTGTTTTTGGCTCTCAAAACTATGTACTGACACCTTCAACATTTTTAATACCGCGTTTGACAATTGTATAGCTCCAAACAATACTTTCACCCACCACCGCAAAATTACAATCACAATTTTTTCGGGCCCATTGGAAAATGTTTTGACACAACATTAGTTTCACCCATGGATTCATAATTACACTAAGCAAACAATGGCCCATCCCAATTTTTAGTAGCCGATCAAATATAGCTTTTAATCCGTATCACCAGTTTGCCCCATCAAAGTGAAATGAAATTAAAAAAATTTCAAGTAGTGCCGCAACAAAGGCTTATTCTAATAATTAATGTCGATTATATAAGTTCCATCCGTTTATTCAAAAACATGGCATTGTGTCAAATTGACTAAATGTAATTAATATCATTCAATCGTGATTTTTTTTAACGGCCAACTGGAAAAAATGTTTAGCCCTTAATACTATTTCCAATATTCACACAAAATTACTCCTAGAGTTCTAGAGGCTGTCACGATTCCTTCCTCCTAACGCTCCCAATTTGAAGCACATGTACTTAACAGACGGATGAGTATAAATTGAAAAAGGTTAGCCTTTTCACGACTGTCCGGCCTAAATATGACGCCGTCGCAATGAGAGACGTTCCTACCCGGTCCAGACCGACTCACCTGTGATCTGCTCTCTGTGTTCTTGGTCGGGCCTGGCTTCACGATGGGTGGCGACGGCGCCGTCTCGCTATCAGATAAAAAGCAGAGATACATTTACAATGCGGATTTGCCGTCCGTTTTTGGTGCCGCATAGTTTGTTGAACTCACCCCGGCGGGGGCGGCTCGTCCTGGCTGCCGGAGACCCGAGGAGAGCCGTGGTCCACCACGGGCGACGGAACTGGCGAGGCGGCTTCCTTTCTTTCCTCAGTGACGTCGGCTTGAGGAGGCGGCGAAGGCGTAGGGGTGGGAGTGTTTGGGGCGGGGGGTCCCGTGGGCGGGGTCTGAGCCTGAGGGGCGGTCACAATCGTGGCAGCAGCTGCGTGAGGGACAGCGGGAGGCGGCGGCTGGGAGATGTTGGCTATCAGGGGGTCCTGCTGCCTGGACTGGAGAGGCCTGTTCAGTAGGTGAGGCCGAGGAGGAGGAGGGGCCGAGTGTTGGATTTGTTTGCGCCCGCGTTTGGTGTAGCCCGTCTCGTTCTTGAAGTTGTTCACGGCCTGCGCGGCAAAATAAGAGACAATTTAATCCACCCGTTGAAGGACAGAGGGGGCTAAAAGAAAGCGTCAGGCAAAGGTTACCTGTCGAAGGAACTTGTTGGCAATGAGGTTGTCGGGCGAAACATCGGATTGCTTGCACGTGAAGCAAACGTGCTCCTCGGAGTCCAACAAGGTTGTTCGGATACCTGAAAACAAAACAGGTGTTAGAAGCCTATTCCCAACTGGACCGCTTGAAAATCAATTGTAGGCTAAAGTTAGAGGAATGGTCTTTAATGGACCGAAAGGCAAGCAGCCCTTTTAAGAGTCACGGGAGGCTTTTCCACGTGTAATTCAAAAGACAAAATTGTCTTTGAGATCATTTACAGTAACGACTAAATTTGTGTTGTGTCGATTCCAGGGCTCATAAAATATTTGCTTATCCACAACATCGTAAGTGGGCAGGGTCTATGTTTGATGAGCATTTTAAGCTTTGTAATTGACTGTGACTTTTTATAACCAGTTCACTAATGGCAAAGGTCTCCATTCCGCCAAAGGATATTTTTAGTTCACTCCAATACTCACATTCATCACAGTAGCTGTTCCCGCAACAAGGAATGACCACAGCATCCGTCATCAGATCGTTGCAGATTGGACACAGCAGCTCGTCGGGGATTGGATCGGAATCATCCTCAGAGGACGACTGGTCGTGCGGAACGAACGGCGGACGCTCCTTCTTCCCCTGCGCGTATGCCTCCCTGTATTAAAATGGACATTTTTCCCCATCAAGGAACAAAAATCCACAAAGGGAGTCTAAATCAAGACTTCGGACGTACGCGTCAATGGCCGGTATGGCGTATTCGCCGGTGCTGGTCAACATGGCTCCTTTGGTGCCGGGCTCGGCTTTCACCATGAAACTCTGAGGAATCCCCTTGCTGGTTCTCACCTGCTTAGGACCCTCCATGCTCTTATCCTGAACCTAAGATTTTATTTGAAAATACAGTTATTACCCGCAAATAATCACATACACAAAAAAAAAAAAAAAAAAAAAAAAAAACAATCCAAAAACATGGACTTCAATCAATCCAATTACCAGGAGCAAAGGGCACTGTCGAATGTAGTGACCGGTCTTTCCGCAACGGAAACAAAGGTAGTGAGCCGGTGGCGGTCCGACTGCCTTCTTTGAGTAACTACAGGAAAAAAATGTCCCAGTGTCACTTTTAATCCAACATTGCTACCTACATCTTTGTACGGGCGCGGACTGGGTGAAACATTTCGACCAGTGAGTGAATACTAACTGAATAGGGTCGTATTCGTGGTTGGACTGAGTCATCATGGCTTTAATCTTGTCCTCCTCGGATGCGTTTGCGTCAACCAGGTTAGCGGTCTACAAAAAACAAACAACCCCAAAAAGTTCAGATTAAAACTAAGTGAAGGGGGGGGGGGGGGTGGGCGACTGTATCAGCGGCCCAAAACAAAAAGTTGAGCAGTGTTCAAGAAGCGGTCGAGGGTTAACGCTACCTTGGTGAGTTGGGCGAGAGACATAGACGGTGAGGAGTCGGTCTGCGGGAGAATCAGAATATAAAACATTCAAAGTGTTACAAGACTCTCAAATTCCCTCCCCGGATTGTGGCCAGTCCCTCAGTTATTCTCAAGACGCAATCCTTGACGCGATGAAAGAAAACATTCCGGCCATGTCGCCAAAGGATGAATCATTACATTTGACCAATATTGACGCAAAAAAAAAAAAAAAAAAAAATCTACAGAAACCTAACAGAAGACTTTGCGGCATAAAGTCGACATTTTGTTTTTTTTACACGTTAAAAACTTGGAACTTTAAGTGGGCATACACTCTGCGGACCTAACTCATTCTGGTCGAGCGAGGAGCAATTGGCCACGTGACAAAAAACAAAGAATACGATCGAAAATTGAGTCTCCTGCGATGGCGACCTGCAAGGTTGACTGGTTCCCAAAGTCGTTTTGAGCATTAGCATTCTGATCCAATAGGACGCATCAATGTCATTGTCTTGATTTGTTTTGTCAGCGACAGTTTGAAAGCCATCGTTAGCTTTGACTTTCCATTCAGCGCGCGGTGGCAAAAGACAGCGTTTGCCCGGCTTTAGACTATCAAACACGATCCACGCCAGGGTCGACTAACACAAAAACTAAAGACAAAAAAAGACATTCATGCGCAAAGGAGGCATTTGACATGATTTTAAAAACAACAAAAAGTAGCCTGCTGGTTGGGATGTGGACTGGGCTTTTGTAGACTGGGCATTTGCGGAGGGAACACACAGGGAATGTGGTGCAAAAGCGGCTCTGACATGCAGAACCCACTTGAAAACCTTTATTGACAGGCTTCTTCAGCTTACAGGACAACTACACCAGCAATGACGTGTCACTCATAATACGCAGCTGGGAAAAGAAAAGTGAGGTTTTAGCTCCCTACACTAGTCTGTGTGTCTTCTGTGTGGAATATCAAAGATGCGAGCCTTTGCAAGAGGGTGTGGGTTATGTGCAGTCCATAAAACAAGGCATCTTGTACATAAGCAAACAGCTGACAAACGTGACTGACATTAAGAGTATATTCAGAGTGTGGCAGGATAAACTTTTCCAAGCTGCAAAAAAAAAAAAAAAAAAAAAAAAAATCAACGTAATCAAAAGAGCAAAGAAATCACTGAAGATTCCCCAACCCCCCCCATCCACTCAGTCATGAGTTACATTCAATCGCATCCACGCTTTCCCTTCATTGGTTTCTTATAAACCACATGTTATTTTCACAGAAAATACAATGACATTAGCATTATCATGACATTATTATTATCTTATGTGACACAAATATTTGCCCAAGCGAAAGCGGGCTAACAAAAGCCATTTCAATATGAAACACAAGTCAGGATAGTGCATACGCACTTGGAAGCTAACAAACACAGTACAACATTAGAAAATAGCTGCTAGACTTGTTGTAAACAACAAACAATTAGAGCCCTTCGATGTATGACGCCCCATCCACCCAACCTCCCCCACGCGCCAAAGGGACAGCCAATCACATGTAAAAGTGTCAACACAAAATGTACACGACGCAATTGACAGAATGTCGTCAGGAAGGGAGGGGGGGGGAGAGAGAGGTGAGAGGAGCAGTGAGTGTTGTTGCTTTTGGGGTGTGTTTGCTTTGTTTTTTGGTTGGTTTGGTTACATACGGGTCTCGACGATCCCGCCACAGACGTGTCAGAACGATCTCTGTGGGGACAACAGATAGGCATCCGTAAATAACCACGGCCTTAATCATCATCACCATCATCATAATCATATTAGGATAAGAGGAAAACAACACGTACACAATGAACGTCCTGCCAGCGGGTTTGACGCCGCCAATCGGCGTTCTGCGGACGATCACGGACGAATGCTTGGGGATGTGGGCTTCATCGTCTGTGTATTCTATTTAACAAAAAAAGGGGGGTCATGGAAAAAAAATGTTATTCGGATGTAAGCGAGTAAGAACGTTTCTTTAACCACATGGCAGTTTCACACCAAAATGAATGACTTCCTGTTCAATTTTAGGCATGCACTGTAAAAAAAATGATTTTTGTTGGGGCTGAGACCGTAATTTTAGTTTTAACAATTTTAAAATATACATTGACATGTATGGCAACAATGTTACACTGAAAAATGTATTGAATTCGTTCAATTTTATTGTCAAGTCCTTGCACACAACTGGCATGCTATTAATGTAAGCCCAATTTCATGTCAATGGGTAACATGTAAAAAAATTTTTTTTTTCAAATCATAGCTCTTTAATCAGGCCCCAAAGTAGTTGCTTCAAACCAAAACGGGACAACTTCATGTTCAATTTCAAACATGGGTCCCTGAAATATTTAGTTGGTCTTGGATTGATAGACATATTCACCAAATTTTTATCTTTGGGTGCAACTAGTGCCCAGGGATGATTTGTTTTTTTAATCTTTTCTGGGCCCAAACCCTGCAATTGGAAGAAATCGATTAATGTTTTTAACCAGTTTTACAAAATCTGATGTTAGCAAACGTCTTACTTTTGATAAACACAATGATGGTCTGCTTTCATGTAAGACAAAAACCTGAGTATTGTTGAGAAGCCAAAATTCTGAAAATGTGGTCGATTGTAATTGAACATATCCATAAGATTACAAAAAAAATAATTGTTGATTAATTTTCAGTTTATTAGTTGTCGCTTCATGATGTGAACTGAACACTAAATTGACCATGTAGGGGGCAAATTTCAGGGCTAGCACTTTTGACAAAATCTGCCCCAAATACCAGTTTTGGGTGGATTTATCAATTCTAACACGACACATGAAAATGTCTCAAGGAACTATACCCAAAATCAAGCAGTCAGTTGGCCATTTTTGTTATCACTGAAACCTAGGCGGCGATCACATTCATTCCTCTGAAGGCTATTCTGGTTTACTACCCATTACAAAGACTTTTTTTTTAAAACTTTCAGTTGGTTGTAACACGACTTTTTAAATAAAAATGTGTAACTTGTAGTGACGTCGACGCTCACCTTCTCGCGTCTGCGCGTTGGTGATCTGCAGGTCGCAGTCTGTAGCCTTGAGGCGCTCCCTGGACATGATCTGCCGCTTGAGCTCACTCAGGGTGATGTGGAGCCCATCGAACGTGACCGTGTTGTAGTCCAGTTTGGAGGAGAACTTGTAGTGAACACACGACATTTTTGCCACACTTTTCTTTTATAACAACAAGGGTTGGGGGAGAAAGAGATTTGGGGACGGGGGTGGAGTAGACAAGACAGGCTTTGGATAACCAAACAAACGAGGAAAAAAATAAACAGCGTCAACACTCAAATCACAGGAAGCCAAACCTGGTAACTTTTTAATACGTCAAATTGGGCTTGAGAGACACTGGACCAAAAAAAAAAGGAAAAAAATGGAGGGCGAGTCAATGACGCAGAGTCCTCGTTTAATCCCAACGCAAGAGATGAAAGGCCGGCGCGCCAATCGACGGCGCCATGTGCCTTTTTGTCAAGTCCTCTCGAGTCCAAAACCAAAGCGACACACACAAACAACGCCCCGAAAATCCAAACAAGGGGGGGGGGCAGGGTAGTCCGAGCTCGCTTCTACCGAGAGAGCGGCGTTCTAACAGTGGGCACGTCCGCCACCAGCAGTCCTTAGGCGGCAGAGGAGGAACGCGAGGGAAGGCCGCTTAGTTAGCAGCTAATGTTGCTAAGCGCAGTCCAGACAGTGTTTGATTTGAAGCAGGATGGGTTGGGGGGAGTCTCCCCAACCTCAGTTCTTCATAACACAGTCCACAGAACGAGTCCACGGGATGGGTTTTAAGTCGACGCTAACGCCCCTTCGCCGAGACGACAACAACTTATTTTAATGAAACGCACACAAAGCCTAAAAAGGAAAACGAATGGCGCCGAGCTAGCAAGCTATGGCTAACGATAAACCTGCGCTACCCCCGAAACGGTGTCTTTTTCCTTTCCAGGTCCATCGGGCTGTGCTCCTTCGCCTCCTGGGCGCGGGAACAAAAATATATAAAAAGAAGAAAAAGGATAATGTCCCCTCACAAAAATCACACTGCGGCGAAACGACAAGACGATAATGTCCTCGCTCGTCGCTGTTTCATCAAAATGGCGTCGAACGGAAAGAACTGTCGTCGAAAGAGTAACAAACACATGACGATGAGAGGAGTCCACGCATTTCACTTCCGGTTTGGGCCGACGAACGCCGTGGCGTCACGTTCGTGCCAACCGAGCGAAGGGAAAGTAAGCGTGGCAATTTACATGGCATCTTCTTGTTTTATTTGGTCTTAACTCCTCTGGCGTGTTATGTGAATTTGTTGAAAGTGTATACTACTAATAAATTCAAGTTCTTCGTGTGTTATGTACGGAAGTTCTTCGTGTGTTGTGTACTCAATGTTTAAATAAAGCTTGTTTGATAAAAAATATGTAATGGAAAACGGATTCAACTTTAAAAAGTTAAAAGTTTTAAACCTTTAAAAGGCTAACAAACAACGTCTTTCTACCTAATGGTGATTACATTTTGAATTGTTGTTTTTTTTGTTCAAGATTAAAGTAATGTTGACCAGTCAAAATGACGGATATCTAGAATTCAGATCTGTAACGCCAGTTTGAAGCAATTTGATTTTGACAACCCATTATTTTTACCAAGTTAAATCGTGATTCGGGTGAATTCAAGATATCTGTAACTGGAATTATGACTAGTCAGAATGAACCCTAACTATCTCAAAATGGAGAGACATATCCACCCCATACACACGAATGCAAACATTTTTCTATTCTTCATTTGTCAAAAGTGTCGATATTCATCCTCAAAAATGTTATTTCAGAAAAGGCAAAGCTGAGTTACCGATATCTGAAACATATATTGAATCAATCTGTGAAAAATTAAGAGGGCTTGTCATCAGTGGGTAATGTAGTTCTTTTAATGTGTCTCTTACAAGTGACATCATTAACAGCGCCTCTGTACCGTATCACGTTTCCGCCCATCGATAAGCATTAAGCACATTTGGGAGAAGACGGACGCCAGACAGACGCTTTAGCTCCTTTCTTTTGCTTTTCAACCCACTCGTGACACCAGCACACGTGCGCTATTTCCTTGATTCATGCATGGACACGTGGATGGTGTATGGGATTTAATGGTTTGCAGTGTTGGATTTTGGTCTTTGACGCTCCACTACAAGGACCTGAAACTTCTCAGGGTAATATCTCGCTCGCCCGTTGATTCTTTGTGCGCTATGTTGACGTGTCGCTAACACTTCTCTCCTCACTTTCCTCCATTGCTAGTGAACCGGGTCAAAAATTTCACTACACCAACCGTAACAATGGCAAGTGAGTGGGAAGAAATTCGACGTCTTGCAGCTGATTTCCAGAGGGCACAGTTTGCCGATACCGCGCTAAGGCTATCGGAGAGGGATTGCATTGAAATTATTGCAAGACTTATCCAAGACAAGAAAGTGGACGTGGTGCACACGATCGACGGAAAGGAGTACGTCACCCCAGCACAGATCACCAGAGAAATCCGAGATGAACTTTACCGTCACGGAGGGCGGGTAAACATTTTGGAGCTCCAGCAGATTATCAACGTCAATTGGGTCGACGTTGAAACGAGAGCAAGTGACATCGCAAAGTCTGACAGAAGTGTCCAGCTTGTGCTTGGCCAACTTATTGATGACACCTACCTGAACCATTTAGCCGAGGAAGTCAATGACAGACTGCAGGAAGCTGGTTTGATCAGCATTTCAGATCTGTGTAAGAGCTACGATCTACCGGGGGATTTCCTCAACGATGAGCTGGCCAAGCGTCTCGGGAAGGTGATCCAAGGAGAACTGGATCAGTACAGCCGGGGGGTCATATTTACTCCAGCCTTCGTGGCCCGCCACACAGCCAAGATAAGAGGGCTATTCAGCGCCATCACTCGGCCGACGCCTGTCATTGGCATGATTAACGCTTTTGGGCTCCAGGAGCATCTCCTGTATTCCGTTCTGGATGAGCTGGTGAGTACCGGACGCCTGAGAGGAAGCATTGTTGGAGGGCGGCAGGACAACGCTGTTTACATCCCCGATATTTACTCCAAAACGCAGAACACTTGGGTGGATTCTTTCCTCCGACAGAATGGATATTTAGAGTTTGATTCGCTGGTCCGGCTGGGGATCCCCGAGCCTATTAGCCACATTAAGAAGCGCTTCAAGGACCGGAAGCTGCTTTTCCTCAGCGCGGCTTGCGTGACCCAGACTTTGGTCGACCAGGTCGAGGCGTCGGTCGAGGAAGCCGTCAGCTCGGCGACATGGACCGACATGCAACCGATTCTGCCGAGCTGCCTGTCGGAGGAGGACGCGGCCACGTTGATCGGCCAGGCCATGAGGAACACGAACGTGCAATCGGCCGCCAGGCTCCTCGGCGGCACGGTTGTCGTCAGCGAAAAATGGATCGGCGAGTGCCTCGGTCTGTTTGACGAGTCCGTCCAACAGAAAGCTCAGAAGGAGTTCAAGAGTAATCCCGTCCTGCTGATAACCGAAGAGGATCTGAAGCGCGCCAACGTGGTTGCGGAAAACTCTGGACTGTCAAAAAAGGACAAGCGGGAAGGAGAGCGCAAGAAAAAAGGCGCAGAGGGCAGCGGCACGGTGAAAGCAGGCGGAGGGGGCAACGCCAGAGAGATCCGAATCCGTAAGACCAAGAAGAAAGGGAAGAAAGACGACGATGAGGACGAAAGCAAACCTCGCTCGAAGAAGGAGGAGGAAGCCCCCTTCATGACGCAGGAAGAAATAGCGGCCGTCCTGGAGGACCGAGTCGGCGACTTTCCGCCAGAGATCGTCTGTGAGCTGGCGGAACATCTGATGCGGCCTTTGAGCAAAACCTACCAGGAGGTGCTGCGAAGTTTGTTTGTGTCCAGCACCTGCCCGGTCTCAGGCGCCAACAAAAAGTCCGTCAAGGATCTTCAGGAGGAGCTCACCAACCTGTACAACAACATCAGGCTGTTTGAAAAAGGCAGCAAATTTTTCTCCGATGAAACCCAGGTCGTCGTGGCCAAGCACGTCCTCAAAACCGTCGGCACCGACGTCACCAACATCCTGGTCAACTTCCTGGCCGCCGACCTGATGATGTCGGCGGAGGACCCCGGCACCGTCACCGCCGAGCTACGGTTGAAGATTTTGGCCAAAGTCTCCGATGAGACCAAAGCGCCCGTGCTGAAGCTGCACAACTGCCTGAACGGTAAGTCCGTCGAGGACTTTCTGGAAAACGCGGAGACGGCCGCGGAGGCGTGCGGCTTCATGCTGAAGAAGGCCGACAAGAAGAAAGAGCGACAGGCGCTCTCGCTGCACCGCCAGACTCTGAGCGAGCAGCTGAAAGACACCGATGACCCCGCGCTGGTCCTCCACCTCACCAGCGTGCTGCTGTTTCAAGACAGCACCCACTGCATCCTGCACGCGCCGGGACGCTGCGTCCCCCATATCATCGGGACGCTGACGGGACGCATCCCCGCCGAGAAGCATCAGCTGCTTACCGCCTATCAGAGCCTGGTGGTCAAGCAACTGATGAGCCAGAGTCAAGGGCGCAAGCAGGGAGACGAGGACGACGCCGAGGAGCGGGATGAGGAGACGTCAGCCGTCCGGGCCCGGTTTAAAGTTTTGACGCCACAGGTCAAGGAGCTGGTGCTTTCCCAAAGGAAGACATCGGTGAGCGAGGCGAACGCTTCAAATAAATGATGCGGGCGTTACGTTCTGATTTTAAAAATAAAAAAAGCTAGTTCATCGCAAGTAGGCAAGTTCGTAATTTATTTTTGTGATTTATTAAGTTGAAAAAAATTGACTTCAATCATGGTCCTACTGTACATCTGCTTCACGTGAGTTGAGGTTTGAGAATGTGATTCGTGCGAATAAAACTGAACAAATGTGGAAAGCTGCTTCTGGGCTATTATATTTTTTTTCCCCCCAGAGGGAAGAGTAGTATTTTATTTTTACTAATAAAAGTTGTGCTTGTCCACACGCTAAGAGAATTTGTAAGATGTGAAGCTTTTATTCAAACCAACACGTTTGTTTTTAATGAGTTTCAAATTGAAACCATAGGGTAAAGAAAGACAATGAGATGGTCGTCAGTCCTATTTTCCTTTTTTAAAAAAATGGTCTATTTCGCATATTTGACAGTTTTTCATGTCAATTTATGAGTACAACTCCCAAGTTGTTTTTCTGAGAGAACATGTAATGTTTTTAGTAGTCATTCTGAGAAAAATAATATGAAAGCTGCGCTCACAAAAATCTCAAGGCACTAAAGTATTTTTCCTGAGGGGGGAAAAGGTCATTTTGTGACAAGAATAGTTGTCAAAACAGTATTATTTTTTTTAATACTCTTTTTTTTTTTTTTCTAGTGGGAAAAAGACAAAGTTACAAAAAAGTTGTTCTGTACCATATGACCAAAAAAAATCACAAGTGAAATTCATTTTTTATGGGGTTGGTAAATAAAGGAGACAAAATTAGTAATGTAAGAAAATATTTTGAACGTTTCCCATTATGATATAATTTTAAGTTGTATTGGATGAAAAAAAAAAAAAAACAATCTTAGAAAGTATTTCAAAACATTTGTTTTTGAGGGTAGTTTTTTGTTTTGTTTGTAATATAAAACGTGTTTTTTGTTAACCATTTTTTATTTATTTTTTTGTCAATGTTATAATCCTATGAAAATAACTTTTTTTCCCCACTGTTAAGTCATTTTTTCCCCTAACTAAAGTTGTATTTTTCCAAGTAAAAGTCATTGGAATAAGGTAATAAAAAAATGTACTGAGCCATTAATTAGGATTTTTTTTTTTTTTTTAACATTTTATTTTTCAAATATGAAGTCATTTTTAAGTTACTGTATTATTCAAAATCTTGCGAGAATAACATTCATAATATTTAAAAGTCCTAGAGTAAGAAAATAAAATCATTACATGTTTTTTCCAGAGAAAAATAGCAACAGTTACATTTGTTTGCAAATAAATTATTTTTATGTCACTGCGCTTGTGCAAAAGCCAACGACAAAGAACGGTAGGTTGAAGCCTTTATTCCATTTGGATTAATAATAATGTAAAAAAAAAAAAAAATTTAAAAAAGGTTACTTTCCACAATACTTTCCACAATAGTTCCAATGGCGTTCGTTGGGCAGCACCTGAGCGAGTCTGAGGCAGCAGCTGACCGTCGGTTCATAATAAACATATTCTTGCTGCTGCTCCTCCATCGCTGGCATCGAGGGTCCGAACAGGGTGGGCTTGGCCCTTTTGACCAGCGTTTTCTTTGCCACGCAGCCCAGTTCTATCAGCGACTGAATGAGACAGGAGAAAAGTGGTGGTGAGGAATGAGGAAGAGAAGGCAAAATCATTTTTAGGGGGATGTTTTCACCTGGACCAGCTCCAGAACGACGACGGGCTGCAGCACGCTCTCGTAGTATGACAGCAGCCTTTGCTGAGGGATGCCGGGACGAGACATGATGTGGTAGAGGACGGCCTCCAGCATGCCTTTGCACACCTGCCGGTTGAGCGTCCCGTCCACCAGGCGCCACGGACGGCTCACGAAGCTCACGCTGTCGCCGCTGGACGGTCGCGGGGAAAACAGAGAAGACGCTTTCGTTGAGGCAAATTATGTGAAACGAAGGGAAGAACACCATTTTCAACAGCCGGCGACAAAGGGGCGATTGTGACACAGAAAAATGCATTATTCTCATAAGATTGTTACTTTTCTAAAAAAAAAAAAGTACTGTATTCTCAATCAAAAAATGTTATTTGGAAAAGAACTTTCGCGAAAAAGTGAAAAATACAATTGCATTCAAGATTTTCGGAGAGCGAGATGTTATCCTGTGACGTCTTTTTTTCCAAAATATGACTTCACGAAAAAAAAAAGTTTGACTATTGTACAAAAATACTATTCTTACACTCAGGAGCCATGAATGTTAATACTTATACGCCAGTGCGACTTATATGTTGTTTTTCTTCTGTATTATGCATTTTATGGCTGGTGCAACTTGTACTCCGGAGCGCCGTATAGTCCGGAAAATACGGCAATCGGAATGCCGTGTTTCGACTAGTGGGCCTACTGGGAACATATTCTTGAAAAAAAAATATGTTTGGGTTGACTTCCGCTTTTAAGAATTCTGGGGGGAAATAGAATAAAAAAAAATACTTTATACAAGAAAATACTTTAAAAAGGCTATTTAATTCTAAAATAAATAAAAAAAATACTAAGATTAGAATTGCTTAAAAAGCTTTATACTAGAACAATGAGCTATAAAAAAATTAATGCTACTTTTTCAAAATTATGATTTTTATCAAAAAAATAAATAAATAAAAATGCAAAAATACAGTCCTACTTCATACTTAAATATTTTGTTCCTGGAAAAAATAACACTTAAAAATACTTTATACTAGAAAACAAATATTTTGTTTTGTAAAGACGGCACCGACGGGATGAGTGAAGATGTAACTCCACACCGCTGTATAACAAATCAAAGTCCACTTAATACCTCTGACGCCGAATCTCTGCGTGAAACTTACTCATGAAGGTCAGCCTGCTGCGCCAAAGTGACTCCTCCGTCTTTCTCCTTGTCCTCCGTCTTGTCCTCGGCAGGATTGCACTCTTGCTCCATTTCCAAGCTCTCGTGTCCCGTCGAAACCTTTGCCGCTGATTCCTCGGCTTCTCGCTTTATCGACTGTTCCGCCTCCTCCTCCTCCTCCTCCTCGTCTTCCTCGCGTCTCTTTCCCGTTGCCGTTTTTTTCGCCGGCGGCTCCTCTTCCGTGTCTTTGTCCCGCCGGGTTTGAACCCATCGCCTCTTGTGCAGGAAGGGGATGTTGTGCTGGGAGGGCTCTTCGCTGGTGGCAGTCTTCAGCTGGGACCAGTTCCTGGGGTTGACCGTAAGGATCCAGGCCTCGGCGTGCTCGATGAGCACCCAGCGAATGCCGTAACCGCCCACCTTGACGACCTGACCGTCCTCCTGTAAATCCTGCGGAGGACAACGGCAGAAACAGATGGGTGGGGGGGAGGGCGGTTAAAAAAAAAAAACAGGTATGTGTGAATAGTACAAATACAAAACGTTAGATTATTTTAAGTTGTTGTTCTGTGTGAAAGGTAGTGACAAAAAATGAAAGGTTGCAGTTGAAGCCGCTGGATTTCGCTGCACCCAAGTTGGAACCGGCCTTAGTCCTTCTTTCCCGTGACAGGTACTCACACGAAATGGGGGGTTGAAATACTAATTCCCTGGTACGATAGCCCCTTTTACTAATAAACACTGTAACAGTCAGTTATCGTGGTATGGTGTCTCGCCACACGGTGGCGCCTCTTTGGTTTATTAAGTCAGTTAGTCACTTCTTTTTCCCTAAACTTCAGTGCACCTTTTGTCACGGACTCGGTCTCGGTCGGGTGTACCCGACCGCTACGTTCTTAAAAGGGAAGTCAACCCAAAGATATTTTTTTTCAAAAATATGTTCCCACCAGTTGAAACACGGCATTCTGATTAATTTTGCGTTTGTGGAATAAGAGTTAACGCACTCGTTTTTAGCCATCCGTGGGGGCGGCCATTTTGTCTTCTGTCGACTGAAAATGACACCGCAACTGCTCACAACGACCAATCACGGTTGACCTGTTGTCTGAACCTGAGCAGTGATTGGTCGTAGTGAGCAGTTGCGATGTCATTTTCAGTCGACAGAAGGCAAAATGGCCGCCCCCACGGATGGCTAAAAACGAGTGCGTTAACTCTTATTCCTACCACTCGTTACAACTGGCATGTTTCCAACAAGTCACGTTGACCTGGGACTTCCCCGGCAGGCAAGGTAGCATCCGGTGTGAAAGGGGACTTGCCTCCAAGTACTGCTCCAGGCTCCTGCTGCGACCGGATTGCGGCAAATGGAGGTGAGCGAGCTCCCGGAACAGGTCCATCTGGTCAACCCCCTTTTCTCCTGCTCCGTCCAGGTGCTTCCTCAGCTGGGCACTCGCCTGCGAGTCCTCAGGAGAGTAGCCGGAGCAGTACGCCGGAGTGGGTCCAACGTTGCGTATGCAGCGGGTGAGGACAGGCGGCAGCAGGGACGGGCCGGATTTAGAGAAGTCCAGAGGGACGTCGTCGTCACTCAACAAGGTGCCAACCGGCGTTCGTCTCAGTTGCATCCTAAGCACGCACGACTCCACCACGATGTTGTCGCTGGTGTTCATGTTCCGGAGATTAACTGCGAATTCATTCAATATGAATGCCATCTCTTAGTCTTGAGAAACTCCCGGAATATCAAAGGTTAACGTACCAATGCCGGGAATGCAAAAGCCTTTCATTAACAGGTACTTTGTGTGCGAAGCCCGGTGAGCATTGACTCGCAACTTCTTTTTGCGCTCCGACTCCTCGCCGGCGCCGTCATCCTCATCGTCCTCTTCCTCCAATGACACCATGCTGGAGCCCCATTAGATTCATACAATGCATATATAAAAAGGCTCATTAGCGAACTAGCTTCCTAGCTAACTAACTAGTTAGCTCTGGCAATCATCACCGACAATGTCGTCCTCTTCCGCCATGATACCATGCAGAAGCCCAATCAAATTCATACAATAATAAAACTTGTAATTAGCTTGCTAGCTAACTAACTAACTCACACTCTTCCTCTTCCTCCAATGACACTATGCTGGAGCCAAATCGATTCAGACAATAGATAAAAAAGGCAATAGCTACTTAGCTTACTAGCTAGCTAGCTAGCTAGCTAACTAACTAACTAACTGCCTCTGAGGTATTCCCAAAGGTATTCTCATAGCTTTTTTTCTGTGGCGGTGTTCTGTGTGAAAGGTCTAAAAAGGTTGAAGTCAACCTGCACATTTCCAAGCTTCTGAGACAATCAGAGGCGGGACATCGACCGTATCGCCTCTTTCAAACCGCCAGTCAAAAGCAGCATTTTTTTTACTGCGTTTACCTGTGTTAGTGGTCTGTGTGAAGGACATGTACATTGAATGCATGGGTTGGCGTCGACCCCAAATTTTTCTGAAGTACATATTTACAAGAATAGATTCAGACTCTACCGACCAATTGCGATAATGCTTGATGATGTAATCGTATCTGGCTCAGTGAAAAAAATGGCTACAAGCATGTGTAACCATTCTCCTCGCTTTCCTGGCTACTTGGGAATTAGCAGGGACATATTAGCCGCTAATCTTACTTGCTCAGCTCTGGCTAGCTAGTGCAGCTAAATGCGTCGGGGACCCGATTTTTGAAGTCACTAATCATCGCGCCCGTAAAAATTGCCGACACTTCGGGCAAGTATCGTTACCGAAAGTGGACGAGGAGTAGCTAATTATGGACACACAGTGCAAGAACAGAGAACAGGAAATGGAGAAGCTACGCTAACTGCTAAGCTAATGTGAAATGTAGAGTAGCGATACACCAGAATAAGTGCTTAGGTGATGGGTTATACCCTGATAGGAATTTTTGCCAGCCACCATCAAGGACATACCTTCTGACATCATTGTCCACCAGGTTGCTGTCCACCACTACCATCTTATTGGGGATGGAGATATGCACTGACAGGAGTCCCAAACTCAGCAGGCTGAGCGACACGATGCACGCTCCTCCGGGAGAGTCCAGATGGAAGCGCATCATTCCGGAATATTTCAGATCGCTGCCTTCCGCTTCCTCGCCGCTCTCTGTCCGATTTTCCGTCTCCACATGGTAGGAGACAGAAGACCTGTCGTCGCTTGTGCCGTTGTTCTGCAAAGTCTTCAGGAAGCGGAACGAGTCGGTGCACAGGGTGTGAGGAAAACGCCATGAAAATAACCTGTCGGGGGGGGGAGCAGTTGTAATCAATCAACTCAAATGATTGTTTGACCTAGAAGCGCAAGATGTAGTTTCTAATGATTTTTGGATTTTGTTTTTAAAAAGGATTTTCGTTTTTATTTTATTTCATTTCAACAACAAAAATGTTTTTTTGTTTTTTTTTTAACTTTAGTTTGAGTTATTTTGTTACTTGTTGACTTGGTGGCAAACATACCTGAAGTAGGACTGCGAGAGCTGGAAGGACATGGGCAGGATGGGCAGCGCTCGGTTCTTCTTGTGTCCAATCGTCCGACAGATGCGGCGCTGGTTCACCATATGACGTTTACGGCACTCAATGAACACCTGGCACAGAAGCTCCTGCGGGTACTGACTGTAAATGTGGAACGTCTGCTGTGGAGAAAGTTGGCATTTGGGGAGGAAGACGTGGTAATAGTGCGAGAATAAAGTCATATTTTTGTAAGGGAACAGTAATATAGCAAAAACTACGCAAGTGAAATTAAGTCATATTTTTATGCGAAAGTCATAATGCTACTTCACGAATTAATTCATAATCTTGTGAGGAAAATAGGGTGAGAATCGAGTGAGGGGGAAAAATGCTGTTGAATTGTAATTTTGTGAGAAAAACTCAATATAACTTCAGGAGAGGGTAAAAAGTTGGAATTTTGTGAGGATAACAGAAATACAGCGAGAAGTCAGCAAGTCAGGAAAAAAAGAAGCAATTTCGAAGCAATTTCTGGGGAAACGATGAATAGAAAAAATACAGAAACGTAGAGTGGAATGTTGGTGAAAGATATGGAATTATCTCAAATGGTATTGAATGATTTGAATTGATATTGAGCAATATTGAATATCTTGGTAGTGGTGAAAATGCATGCGTTGAATGATGTGGAATGATATCTATCGAATGAGATTGTGTGGCATTAGGTGAAATGATATTGTTGAAAATGTGCAATATGTGAGTGAAAAATTTGGAAATGTTGGTATGCCAGGATTTGTGGCAATGTTGAAAATCGTTTCCAAGGTGAAGTGAGTGAGCTGAACATTTTGAATGTAGAACGGGAATGAATTGTTGGTAATGAATGCGTAATTTTGGAAAGGTTACGCGAGGGTCAAATATATCAGATTGAATGGCAAGGTGAATATTTCAAACAGGAACAATAACGGATTTTAACCCAAACCCTCAAAATTAATGGGGAATTTTGTTGATAGAAAAATGTGGAGTATATAGGTGAAAAATGGGGAATTGGGGGGATGTTAAAAATGTATCCAGAGGTGAACTGAATGAGATGAACATTTCAAGTTTCGAATGGGAGCAAATTGTTGAACGTCTGGAAATGAATGGGGAATTTTGGGATGAAAAATGTTCAATTGTGGGAAAACTGTAAATGTTGGGAATGAGAAAAGTAATACAAGGTATGAATTTTTGGAATATGTTAAAAGTTGGAGTGGTTTGAATCGGTCGGGAATTGTAGAAGTAGTTGACGGACAAAAAAAAAAAAAAAAAAAAATGGGGGAATAAGAAAAAAATAAAAAGCATTTTATTTCGTAAACTAAAACGTTTCGATTTTAGTTTTCATGACTTTGTTGTTTTTTGTGAACTATCATGACATTGCAACGAAGAGGCAATTTTTGTGAGAAAAAAAGGATACCTGAAAGGATCTGGACTCCTTCATTTGATTGTTGGTCATGGCCAGTGTACTCTGGATGAGGTTGCACAACACTAAGGCGTGAATTTCCCTTGTGCTGCAACAGACAAAAACGATGAGAAGCCTCATTCCCATCGGTGGAAAAAATTAAATGCGGTGCAATTTGTACCAAGTCAGGGTGTCTTTGCAGGGAATCTGCTTGTCGTTATGTATCGTGCACACTTTCGACCTGAGGGGGAAAAAAAATGACTATCACACACTCCTGCCGTTTATCGTTCACAGCTTCCTCACTTACTGCGAGAAGACTTGATGTTTGTTTTCGGGCAAGTTCACATCATCGGCATTGTGGACCGAGCTGAACTTTTGTCGGAGGAGCTTGACGTACTCGCTGAATGCTTTGGTGCAATCCTGAAGATGAGATATTGTTAGCAATAGCGTCTGGAATCAGAATAAAGTGAAAGAGGAAGAAAATGTACATCTGCATTATCGGGATTAGCAGGTTTGTTGTCCTGTAGCTGTTTCAGCAGATCTTTGTCCTGATAGATTTCAGCTAGGCAGATCCTGGACAACAAAATAAGACCGGTGGATTACGGCGTTGGATTCCGGTAGTATTATTTGAAAACACAACAATTTAATTATCCAAAATAAACCTGTGTCTGTGTCACCTGTGTAACGTGTCTTTTTAATCTAATGAACTATTTATTAAATACTTTCGTATTATGTTGGATATTTGGCATTTTGTCAGATATTTTCATAGTATCCGCATATTACTTCTAATATTTCTCTATTGACTGAATATTTTTTAACCAATTTTTTTCCCATTTTATTTTGTAATTATTCTCAGAGTTTGTCTATCATTTGTGTGCTTTTCGTCTAATGTATTTTTTCCGGCAGCTTTGTATTTTTATTTGCGTCTGTTTTGTTTTGTAGTTTTCATTTAACATGGTAACTATTTTCATCTTTATGGATGTTGTTGGATATTATTTGTCTCACATTTTTGCCCCCCTCCAACTAATAATTTGGTTTCATAGTTTTGTCAAGTATTTTTCCTCTGTGATTTCTGTCTAATATTTGTTTTTTTTCATCTGATAGTTTGAATTATTTTATATTTTTCTTCCCCGATATTTGTCTAATAACCTTTTCTAATATTGACACATTTTGACATTTGTTTTTTTTAATTGATATTTTTGTATTTTGTCAGATTTGTTTTGCTAGATTTTTCATCCAACATTTTTGTCGGAATATTTTTCTTCTATTTTATTTTATTTTTTTGTTAAACATTTGACTTGCTTCTAATATTTTTGTTGATTTGTCGTCACGTTTTTTTTTCCAAAGATTTTGTTTTTTTACTCTAACAGTGTTTTATATTATATTCACATTTTATATTTTAGAACTGTTCTCATGTTTTGTCTAATGTCAACAAATTCTAGTAGTTGTGATTTTTTTTAACATTATGTTTAAATCTAAAAAGTCACACTATTTTTTAGAACGTCACATTTTTAAATGCATCTTTTGCAAGTTAATAAACCATTTTTCAACATAAAACAAAAACGCACATGGAACCTTCACGCGAGAACTTCCACTTGCCTAAAAGGCATTTGTTCATTTCCTAAAAAGAAGAGCAACTATTGATATCGCGCTTTCCTGAAAAGAGGCGACTAAAATTGCACCCTCACTATGCACGGAGCACCAACCTGTAGTTGAGAAAGGTCTGAGGATTCTTGAGGATGTAGCGCGTGCGCCGGCCGGCTGCCAGCGACGTTTTGTCCTCGGAGATGTGAAACTCCACCTGGAGCAGGTCTCGCACCACGCAGTGGGCCACAAACGTCCTCCGCAACTGAAAGCCATCGCCCGCGCACACAATGAGCAAATATGCTCGGGAGAAGTGGCCCGAATACGGGCCAACGCGTACCTTGCTGTTGAGCAGATGCGAGGCCACGGCGCAGAGCATGAGCAGGGAGTCCTCCTGCACCGTCCAGATGACTCGCCGCCTGGTCATCTTTTTCAACGCTCGGTGGTCGGCCTCGTCGTGAGCGGGGATGCGCTTCTTGGGCTCTACACGGAGGGTGACAAATGAATAATCAAACAAAACACACACACACACACACACACGTTTATACATATTTTTAGTAGAATATCTTTGTATGCTTTCTGCTTTTGTGCTATTTTTCTTGTTTTTGTTGAGTATTTCCATGTGTAGTAGTTCCATATTTTTTTTAGGACTTTTTGTATTATTTTTGATCATTGTTTTTACTTTTTTGGGGGGGCAATTTTCTATTTTCTATATGAATTCATGGAAAAGGTGATTTGAGAAACAAGAATTTCCACGCGTGATCACCAAGCCGCCACTGTAATTATTTTGGTATTTTGTCTCATATTGATGTGTGTTATCACCCCAAAATTTGGAGGGGTAAGGCCAACCTTTTTTCTTTTTACGAGGAAGCTTCACAACTTCCTTTTTGGGTCTCTTCCTCTTCCGTCGCTTCCCTCCGACCACCTCCTGGTTCCTGGACGCCGGCTCGATGGCCACCTGGTCACAAAGACACAAGCACTCTCAAAAATCTTTAAAAAATTTAAATACTAGTACTGTACTTAATATTGGTCAATTGTGGGTTTGTGAAGCCGTTTGAGGCTCTTTTGCCATTAAGGGCGATATAAATAAACTTGACTAGTGTATTTTCATGTTGTTTTGGATAATATTTTTACATTTATTTTGTAATTCTCAGGTAATTGTTTTTGTTTTCAAATGTTTTTCAATTTTTGTGTCATGTTTTGTATTCTTATTTGAATATTTTCTTGTCAAATATTTGTTTTTGTTTTTTTACCGTATAGTTTTCATTTAGAATGTGTACTGTATACTTATATTAATTACATAATTGCACTAAAACCATGCACATTTTTCCTGTATTATTTCACTTTTTTCAAATATTTTTTTTAATCCAATATCGTTGGTAATATTTGTGTATTTTGTGTGTTTCTTCATTTTCTTTTTTTTCTTGTATTTTTTGCATTCCCAAGTTTTTTCATTTCTTATGTAAAACTTGTGGACATGTTTGTCTATTTGCTAGTTTTTTTTTTAAAACACATTTTTATCAGTTAAGAAAAAAAAAATGTATGTTGAATATTTGCATTTTAAAAAATGTATTATATTTTTGTCATAATATTTTCTATAATTCATCCTTTGGATAGAAATGTACAGCAGGCCGATAATGTCTTGGTGAAGCAGCAAGTGGCACATTACCCAAAGTTATTCCCGTACCCTCCGTTCATATAATAACGCAAATTTCATCACCTCCACATTTTCTTCTGTCACCGCAGACTTCTTGGCAGTCAAGAAGCGAGGCGAAGAAGCTCCTGCAAAAAAAAATAAAAGATACACAAATAAGCGGGCATACGTGGCGCCTCTAGAGGACGCGAGGAGCATTACATCAACCAACATCAAACTGACCGGCTTTCAGCGCGGCCCGCAGCGCTTCTTTACTCAACAGGCTCTTCAGTCGCACTTTGGTATTCTCTGCCGTGGTGGGCCGCTACAAAGAAACACAAACAGAATCACACACGCCGGCCTTACAGCAAAAATGTCATTAGCAAAGCGCCCAAAACACCCCAGGCGTTCATTCATACCTTTTTGCAGGCCAACAGGCGGTTCGTCCACAGCCAGTTGCGCTTCAGATGAGCGAAGAACTCAGAGGCCAAGCCGGCGGCGCCCCTCCCGTCGCCCGGAGTGGTGCCGTCATCACACACGATGTTGCTACCCCTGTTGGTATGCACACACATACATATAAGAGACAATCGCAATTTGGATTTGGGATTATACTTCTCATATTTGGTGTTTTATCAAATCATCAAGGTATTTGTGTATATTTCATCTAATATCTTGCTTTTATTTCTGGGCAGATTTTTTGACTAATATTCTTATTTTTTTGTTAAATTATTCTGTTTAGTTTAATATTGTGTTTTTCTATATATTTGTATCTTTTGTCTAATTCATTTTTTTTCCTCAAAGAAAATGATTTCTAATATTTTTGTATTTTTTGTTGCCGATTTCCGACCTACATTCTCCTGTTCTTTTCCACAAATCTTTTTTCCTTTCAATTTTCTATTTTATTGAACAATTGTGGTAAAAAAAAAAAAAACAGAACATCTATTCTAATGTGCTTTTTTAAAATGTATTTTTTATATACATATCATTTTGTCAAAATCGTTTACACATTTTCTATGTTTTCATAACATTTAATTTTTTTTCACATCATTATTAAGAATTTCCGTTTATTTCTTGTGTTCTTTTGGCAAGTGTCTTTTTCAATATTTTCTAATGGATTTGAGCTACTGTTTCCCATTTTTTTTTGTTTGTTAATATTATTGCACGTCTACTAATGTTTTTTAGTCGATTTTTTAAAATGTAATATTTATTACAAAAAATATTATTCAATATTTTGTCAGATTTTGGTATAAGTCTTTCTAACATTTTTCAATTCAAATGCTGCTTTGTTGACCGGATTTATTGATCAAGTATAGATATATTAAGTTTTATGGTACTTGCTCCTCCATGCAGGAGACATTTAAAAATGTTATGTCACTTTAAAATACATTCAATTTCTTGACATAAAAAAAGCCTCTTCTGCTGAACCTACTTGAGCAAGGAAGCCATTGCCACAAAGATGGTTCGATCATTCACAAAGGACGGCGGCGTCACCTCATCCTCGGTGGCGCCTCGCTTGGAGCGAATCAACCCTGGAGAAAAAAAAAACAACAAAAAAACCCCCCGATTAACATCACTTTTTAAGAACATCCAAAAGGATCAAAGATGCGTGCGTGTATGTGTACGTACCCAGAGGCGTGTTGAGGCAGACGCACATGAGGTCGAACCAGTACGTGTCCACATCCTCTGTGCTGCTGAAGGTGTAGCGGCGTCTGTCAAATGGTTTGTCAGGCGGCTCCTCCACCAGCCAATAGTGCGGCTCCGTGTTGATGGTGTCTACGATGGTGGCGTGGCGCTTCAGGTAACAAAACAGCTGCGGATGATAGCGATAAAGTCCACGCGAATATGTGACACACTTTTAGGATTCATAACAATTCATCGTAAGATTGCAACTTTTTTTTTTTTAAATTGGCAACTTTCCCAGAACAAGAGGGGGTAATATGTGAGAATACATTCAAAGTATTTTTCTTAATTTCACTTTTTCCCCTCGTTGCACTTTGACTTAAATATCATAACATCAAAAAAATCAGATTTTGGATTAGCAATATTATAACTTTTCCTTATGACAAAATACATTTCGATTTCTTTTTCTTGAAAAAAAAATATGGCTGAAATAAATAGAATAACATTGCAACTTTTTTGCCTAAAAAAAAACCAACAACAAAAAAAAAAAAAACACATGAATTTATTATCATACATTTGTTCTTGGAAAATAGGAAACTTTTTCATCCCTATGACATTTTGGAGTATATGTTGTTTGTGTTGTTGTCTTGTCAAGGGGTTCAAGTCCTTGGGGAAAAAAATCTCTCACAAACAGACACAAACAGAAAAGAAATGTTTACTTTTCCTACACTCACCATGTCTTTATCCTTCAGCTTCTCCACAGGAGCTAAGTGGAGCAGGCCCATGCAGACCAAGCGCTGCAGGTTCTCGAAGAAGACGTAAACGTATTTCCTGGCAAGGTGAGAAGACATTTAGAGTGGCAGACAAACGGTAAGATGCGGCGGCACGGGCTTCAATTGACCGTCTGAAAAAGAGCTTCCGTCTAATGGACAGGGGCAACTGCCGAATCAGATGGTGTTGCTTCACAGGGTCGTTCAAGTACTCCTCCAAGCCTTCAACCTGTGGACGGACACCACACCGAACATGGATCAGAGGCAGGAAGTGGAACTGCCCACGTGGCCATCTTCTGTATTATTAGTTCAATATTTTTGTCTTCTTTTACAGATTTTTTTTTTTTGTATTTAATTCTAAAATCATTTTAGTTTGTCTATTTTTGCATATAATATTTGTGTATTATTGAATATGTTGTACTTATATTTTTGTATTTTTTCCAATACCTTTCATTTAGTACTGGTGTATTTGTTCTATTTAATTATGACGGAATTATTTTGTCAAATATTTTACAATAAATTGGAATATTTCTGCATTTTGTCCAACAATTTTAATCTCATATAGGTGTTTTGTCATTTTGAATGTTTTTCATCAGATATTTAAAAATGAATTGTAATAGCTCATTTTGTGTGATATGTGTCATGGTCAAATATATTACTTTTTTAAATGATTTATTACCATTATTATTATTTATTTTTTGCCTAATATTGCTGTGAATTTTGTCCAATAAAAATCGAATATTTTGGTGTTTTGTCTAATATCTTTTGTTTAATATTGGAGGTATTTTTTTTCCCCGTCTCATATTTGTGTAGTTTTTGTCATATATTGATTGATTTTTAATATTTTTGGAATGTATCTAATAGTTCCTCCAAAATTTGTTTTCATTTAAATGTGTTCTTCTACTCATTTTGTTGCATTTAGACTAATATTTGAGGGGTTTTTTTTCCCCCCTGATATCAAGCATCTATCATCCATCCATTCATCTTCACATCCACTGACTATCCATCCATCCAGTACTCATTTGAACATTGTACGGAGCTCACCTGATAGTTAATCTGTATGAGTTGGATGAATAAGGAGAGCGGCAGGCACAGGAGCAGGTCGCCCACAATCACCCAGCCACTGCCTCGAGTGCAATGCCTACGAACGGGCGGGACAAACCTCTTCCACGAATCCTCCTCGCAGTAAACTGAGCACAGGCAGAATGCTGCTCAAACGTACCAAAGACATGGTACATCAAGTTTGAGTGTTCTTACCTTTTATTTCGCAATTTATGTTACTGGAAATTTCCATCACAGCCTCATCCTCTTCCCCGGACAATGCCGCATCCAAGTCCTTCAGGGTGACGTCGTCGTCGTCGTCGTCGCCGTCCATTCTTTCCGGGGGCTCTTGGACAACCTCGGGAGCGTCTTGAGGCGTCTCCAGCCAGGAGGGTCTCGGCCCCATCGGGTGGTCGTAGATGACATACCAGAGGAAGGTGTGCAAAATGCGCAGGCGGTGCATCTTGGGCTGGAAACCCAGAGCCTTGCCTAGTCCTGGAACTGGATGATTACATGAATGAGGTCTCACAGCGAGTCGTCGAAATCTGCCGCCATGCTTCAGCAGCACATAATGATGAAAAAGTGTATTTTTTTTGGCAAAGTTACCGCTGCTCGACTGTGTAGTATGGTTCCAATTTGGTAAAAAACTGGACAAAGTAGAAGTTCAGCTGGCCTCGAAAGGGCATCCAAACAAGGCAGTTTCAAATTCAAATGGCAGACTTCCTGTGACTTTCCCAGCATTGCTTCTTGAGAATTTTTTTTGTGGGTCTACTCATGATAGAGATTTGTAGGGTGCTACCAAGCCAAAATGGCCACTTCTACCCAACTGACAGACTTTGTGTGTTGGGCAATGGGTTCCTGAGACTTTTTTTGTGGGTCGACTCATGAGAGACATAGCCACCAAATTCATTGTTGCTAAAAGAAATGAACATTGGAGGCTTGATTTTCAAAAAATTCTGGAGGGTGTGAGCGGGTCACAAAAGCCCCTTCAAAGCAAAATGGCAGCCGTCATGGTTTTTTGTAGCATGGCTTTTCGAGAGTTTTTGGTGGATCCACACAAGACTGACATGCCCACTACATTTCATGCCGCTAAATAAAATGACGTACTTGAGGGCTGAATAGGTCTGAAAATTCGCGAGGATTCCAATGAGCCAAAATGGCCGCTTTTACCCCAAATAAGGCAGACTTCCTGTTACTTTTTTTGGATGACTGCGCTTTTTTTGAGAGTTTTTGTGGGTCTATTCACGATAGCTCTGCTTATCAATATTTTTGTTTCCAACTGAAAATGTCTAGAGGTGGCGAATTTGCAATGTGGCCTTGTGGAGTTTTTTTTGAGGCTTGTGTTTTAGGACGAATATTCAAAACTGGCCGCCGCGCTCTGCCAAAACGTAATGACGAAAACTCAAACGTTTCACCAATTTATCGCTACGCATCTGTCTAGTAGTATACATTGCTCAAATCTGGAAGCAATCGGACAAAATCTTGAGAATTTTTTTGTTGGTCCACTCATGATAGACATGCCTGATTTTTTTCATCCAATTAAACCGATCTTGAAGGGGCTGCATTTTCATTGTGTGACGGTCCCATAAAAGGAATTAAAATGTCAGCCTCCCTGTGTCTTTTCGGGCATAGGACCTTCACTCACCTAAGGTGGGCTTGAACTTTGCGATCTCCACTGAGTGTTGCTCCTTGATTTCAGCGAAGCTCTTGAAACTCTTACTGGTCTCTTCCTTTTCCTCTTTGGTGGGTCTCTCTTTGCTGGCCACCTGCTGGCTGCAATGGCGGAAGAGTAAGTACTTTAGAAAACGGGGGGGGGAAACTGTGCTGTATCCAATCAGCCCGACTTCTTTGGCCGCTCACCGCAAACTAGAGCAGGAGCTGGTGATCTTGAAGCGGACCTGATCGATGCTTGCGCTCACCAGCTCGTCGTTGGGCTGAATAGACGGGTGAACGACCAACTCCAGCTGGAAGAAGACATATATCAACTATATTATAATGATATTAAAAGTAATATAAATACGAGATATACACTACCGATGTATTGAATATTAAAGGGAACCAGGTGGCCAGGGTGGACCATTTTTCTCTGAAAAAACAATGTCGGTTTTTGATCAGGGAAATAACCTAGGTTGCATTTTCAATTTTATTTGTTTGGGAGAAATCAATAAAACAAGTCATCTTGAAAAGCCCCTTTTTCATCTCCAATATAGATAAACCTCCCCATGTCTTGGTGTGACATCAGCCAAGTAACTGGAGACAGTACATTCTAAAACGCACATTTTACTAACATTTCCCGGTCCGTTTATCGTTTTCCGTCTGCAGCCGGTGTGCCTTTTCGCCGTCCGTCCATCCACAGGTCCTCCTATCATTTTAAACGGGCTTTTGCGTCGAATATAAAAAGAAAAAAAAGCAACAAAAAAAAAAAGCCGGGATAAGGAGTAGCAGCACGAAGAACGCAGTTTCGGTGCCATATTAGGTCCATAGCACCCGACAAAAAAGTAAACAATAGCATTTGGCTCTCGTTGGTCCCCAGTTGACATCATTTACGTTTACGCCCTCTGGTAGACTTTTTTTTATTTTTTTTTATTGCTGAATGACCTCAGAAAACAAGCCTTAACTCATTCAATGCCAGCCATTCACAGCGCAGCCATTTTCGAGGATTTTGAAGGCCCGCAGAATATTGTGTTTTATGACTATGTAGACATGGAACCTACCAAAAGAAAGATTAGACTCTATTCTTTCATAAGAAGAAGGAGGTTTATTTCTAGCAATTGTCATTCTTGAGTAATTTGCAGTAGAACATAGGCAAGTTTCACTGAAAATCCTGTTTCTAGAAAAAAAAACGGAGAAATCAAGGTATTGTGAAAAGACAAATACTGAATAAACTATAAACTTATCAATTTCAACTTTGACCCCAATATTTTTCCTTTTATGACACCTCAGATGTATAAACAGTGCTATTCTTATTTAAAAAAAAAAAAAAAAAAAAACAATTCTAAAAAAGCAACTTTGATGCCAAAAACCCAAAAAATGTATGAAGATTGTGCTACATGCTGGCAATGGGTTTGATAAACCACTCTGGTGACATCTGCTGGCGATTTCACGTCATTACAACGCTTCCCATGAGTTCAAGTACTACTGGGTCATTTTGCGGGGGCATTTTTACTGCTGATACCCATTTTAAGTCTAGATTTAAGCGAAGTGCCATAAATGCAAATGTTTGCATCCTTCCTGGGCTTTTCAAAAATAAATTATAACCTCTTTTTCTGCCTCGTACCTTCCTGCTGATACCGTCCTGCACGACGGTGGTGGTAAACATCTTGAGCAGCCCTTCTCTGGACAGAGTCTGGACGAGGCGCGCCGTGGTCTTCTTGCAGCACTTGCCGGGGAGACCCTGCAGCTTCTCTTCATCGTTGATCAGCTTCTGCAGGCTGGAGAAAAAGAGCGGGGTCAGCATCAGGGTCACTTTTCACTTTTCTCAATAGAGGTCCAGCATTCGGCATGAGACTGACTGGTAAAGGCCGTCAATGACTTTGAGCTTGTGCACGGCCTCGATGATGAGGTTCTTCCTCCTGAGCATGCGGTACGTTTCACTTAGCCTGTGGTTGCTCTTGGCGAACTGGGAAGGAGTCTGCCGGTTAACCTCCGCATTGACTGATGCATTTGGAACGGCAAATCGACACGAGAAGGAAACAAACCAGCTGCTTGCCGACTTCGTCCACCACAATGTCCTTGACTGGCTGTGCTGCAGTTTCTTCCTCCTCCTGGCAAGGCGGCAAAGATCCTTCCTCCGCCTCTTTCTCCTCAACTGAAGCTCGCTCTGAAACACAGAAGCCAATTGCTGGTGTGGTCTGCCATTAAAGTAGGAAAAATCCACAATGGTCGTTGAAATCATTCCGAAGTGACCAAATTAATCGGAAATAAAACGTTGCTGACAATCAATGGATGGAAATTATACATTGATTCATTTTTGTGGCTGAGCAGAGCTATTTTTACAAACAAAAATTAAATTTCATTTGAGAAAACCTTTTTTTCCCATCTCGAGATTTCGATTTACTCTGCATGGATTAAAAACACCCGCCGCCGGATATAGCAACACCGCCCCCGGACTTTGGAATTTACAGTGAGCAAATTGCACTTGGCTCCCAGATGTTTTCTTTTTTTTTGTTTGTTTTTTTGACTTACTCATAAATTATTACACGGCAAATCACCTTCCTATCTTGCTTAACTCGGTGGTACCTTATGTTCCATCTCAAGCCTGACGTTTGGTCAGCAGGTCATAAAGAATTCTCTGTTCAGGCCACAGAATGAACATCTTCAGAGATTAGAGCGGCTACCTTGGTCGAAATGTTTAAATCTCCACTTGAGACTTTAGTCACTACACTGAATATTGGCCTGTTTTACTGCCACTTCTCCTCCCCGCCCCCCAACGTCCCTCAGAGAGGAGGATAGGTGGCTAAAGCTTACCTGACATGCTAACAGGCTCTGCGTCCGCTACCTCTGGGGCCGGAGCAGCTTCGGCGATGGCCGCCTGAGACTTCTGCCCGGCCTTTCCAATTGATTTCTTCCCAACTTTACCCGTCGAGTCCACACTGGCATCATCGCCTTCCTCTTCTACTTCTTCGCTCGCCGCTCCGCTCCTCTTGGGAGTTTTCTGTCGTTGTTTGCCGGTGGCCGGGAGAAGGCGGGAGGCCTTGTGGGTGCTAGTCGACGCGGGCGAGGCAGAGGAGTGGAAAAGCTTCTTGCGTTGCTTCTCTTTCGAGAGGAGCTGCAGGTCGTCACTTCCGCCCACGCTCCTAGTAAGGACGCGAGTCAGCGTCACGGCAGGGGCTACCGTTTTCACACTGACAAATCGAAACGCCAACCGTACCTGTAGCTGATGAACTTTGTTACCCTCTGACGGCCTTTGTCCACCATGAAGCCCTGCGAGGAGGTAGAGATGTCACATCAGGGTGATTAATGTGCTACGTTCCAAAGAAGAAAAAAAGCCACTGATGTACTCTCCTAAAAAGAAGAAATAATCGAAGCTTCATTTCTTTGAACACAAAAGGGGAAATCTAAAATCTAAAAGAGGAATTTGATTTTGCACTTTCCTAAAGAGACAAGCTCTTGACGTTGCCCTTTCACATGAAAAACAAACTATTGATTTTGCACTTTCCTAAAAAGAAGACATTCTACTGCTGGTACGCGATCCTTCAAAATGGCACATTTGAAGCTTTACCTTTCTAGAAAGATGACTGACAATTGATGTTGCACTTTCCTAAAGAGAAGTCATTGATATTGCACTACACTAAAAAGATGAACTTGAGAGCGGCTTGAGCCTGTTGCTCTTTCCTAAAAAGAAGACAAGCTAGTAAATGTGCATCTTCCTAAAAAAGGCAAATTTGATCTTGTACTTCTTGAAAAGAAAGACAGACTATTGACGCTGCACGCTCCTAAAATGACGGAAAATAGTGATTGTGCACGATTCGAAAACAAAGACAAATCATTAGTGTCGCACTTTCCGGAAAAGAAGACAAACACGATGCTTAGCTTTCATAAGACAACAACTGCTGTTGAATTTGAAAAGAAAACAACGAATCCCGCACTTTCCTAAAAGAAAGAGGGACATGAGCTTCGGTTTTATTAAAAGAAGACAGACTACTGATGTTGGACTTTCTGAAAAAGAAGACAAACTGCTGATGTTGCTGAAGACCCCTCAAACCCATATATTTGGATCGATAAGCACAGTAAAAAGGTCTCACCTTGATGACGCCGTCCCTCTCCATCTTCCTCCAGAGCATGCGAGCCTCCAGCTTGCCAACGTTCATCCCGGATGCGATGCCCGACTGAGGGATTCCCTTGGTGCCGCACGATACAACTGCATCAACGCAAAAGCACGATCAAAACACAGCAGCAGCAGCAGCAGCAGCAGCAGCAACGGCTAAGCCTTAGCGGGATCTCGATGAAACACACCCAGCTTGTACGCCTGTGACAAAACATCCTCCTCCATGATCCGGCCCACAGGGGGCAGAGTCTGCCTCTTGTCGCCTTCATCGTCATCGTCGTCGTCCTCATTGTCGTCGTCCTCCTTCCACTCATCCGCCGCGGGGACGACCTTGCCTACGTATGGCTTGATTAGCTTCAGGCAGCGGACATGCACTTTGTTGCCTGCAGTGGTTGAAAAAAAATGGTTGTACATTGCATTGGGGGGGACTATTTTTTATTTATTTATTTTTATCCAGCCTTTTTATTTATTTATTTCTGTACATGTTTTGAAGAATGTTATATATATATATATACACACACACACTATATAATATGTATACATACACACACACGCACACACGCAGACTGACGGAGAGCTAGCTAGATGACTGACCTTTTCTGGTACGCACAGGTTTTCTCTCCTCATCCAAGTCCTCCAGAGGAACGCTGCAGTAATTCACCAAACTGGCGTCTCGCATGTACCGAAACACACGCTTGCATACTGCCTCCGGGAGATTCTATAGGACAACATTATTCATTAGGATTAAGGGCCCAACTCAGAATTGCAACCCCCCAAAAAAAATAATCAACCATGCCAACCATGTGCTCTCGGATGGTGACCATTGCGGCCAGCTGGCGTGGCATCTTCTGGAGGATGTTGGAGACAAACTCCATCATCATATCGTACTTGGACCTCCTGCAAGCACACAACGGAGCGGTTTTAGCAATTATTTTGATGTCCTAAAATTATAGTGGACTTTTTTTGTTTTTCTGTTATTTTTTTTCTTTCATTTTTATGTAAAAGTGACTTTAAATGAGCTACTGAGAACTAGAGTGGGCTAACTCCATTTTTGTAAGTGAGTGTTATCCATCATCCTTCATTAAGGACTGATAGATTTGACCGATATTTGGACTGAGACCACGATAGCACCAAACTGTATATTTCTAGTTTGTTTCTGTTCTTTGATGAAATCTAATTGACACGAGCCGGCACCGAGCCCATTCTAGTTCTCAGTTTAAAAATTCATCACTTTGGTGGGGAAAGGGAAAGAAAGAAAGTCAGAAGTAAATTAAAAAAAAAATAAAAATACACATATATATTTTTAGTTCTAATTTCACAAAAACCTCATTCTTCAAGAAAAAAAAAGAGTTGTACATAAAGGTAATTATTGTACAAGGAAAAGTCAATTACACTTGGAAAAAGGAGGAAAAAAATAATGTAAGTAATAAGTCACAACTCTATGAAAAAAAATTGGGGGGGAGAAAAAAGATGCAATCCTAAAAGAACAAAAGTAATTTCACAAGTGAAAATTGTTATCGTTTGTAAAAATGACTCGAAATGAAATGAAAAAAGTCCTAGCTCAATAAGAAAAAAGGAAAAAGAATGCTATTTTTTTTTTTAACTTCCCGAGAAAAACGTTTTAAATGGGGGGGACTGATTCATCAATAATAGTCATAATTTTGCTATTTTATAAGGAGAAAGAAAGGTGGTCATCAACAAGAATGAAGCCACGTTTTGCTTTTTTTTTTTTTTTTTTACATAAGTCGAGTTGATGCGCTGTAAGCAGACCTGATGATGTGGAAGCGTTTGAGCAAGAGCAGGATGGAGCTTTGCCGCTGTCCCGACTTGGTGCGTCTGCTACAGCAGGCCTGGGGGCACACCAGCTGGTGGCGCAGCAGAACCTTCCTGATGTAGTGCAACTTGCGCGAGTCCACCCTGACCGCACGCGCACAAACGGAGAGTCACGTCCGTCACATGAGTAGGTGCATGCAAGGGTCTGACTTACTGTCTGTGAGTGTATGTGCGCGTCTACTTGTGTGCGTATGTACTTGAAAGAGGACTTGTGCAGGTCACTCTGCAACTCCCCCTGCCATCGTGCCCGCCCCACCCGCTCCAGCATGCAGTAGGAGTCGTCCGCCAGTTTGATGTCGGGGTCGCTCTCGCCGCCGATGAGGGCGCGGAAACGGCAGCTCTGCGACGCCACCGCCACCAGCTTCCTGCCGTACCTGCAGCGCGGAAGACCGTGGGTGACGCTTGTGACGACAAGCTGGCAATACGGCGAGGGGGCACCTTTTTAAAACCTCGTCCAGGCTGACGGACGACTGGGAGCGGAGGCACGCCGTGATGTTGTTCCTTTGGCGGAGGGTGGCGCACGAGCCCTGCAAGCTGTCCTTGTTGTCGTGGACGATGTGCAGCGGGTACACGTCCTTCTCTTCGACGTCGTTCTCTTCGTCAGACAGATTAAACCTGACACATCCATATTATTACAAATTTGAATATCATGAAAAAGTTCAAGATTTTTTTTTCGGACTCTACAGACAGTTAGATATTAGAGCGTTGAACCACTGTGTCGACCAATCAACTTTTCTATGCCGCATCGGCGTTTTAAACTTTGAAGTCAACTTGGCGCTAATCACTAAAATGCTCCGCGGAGCAGCTAAATGTCCGTCCAGCAAAGCAAAGGTCTCTGCACAACTGCACGGGTCCCTTAGTCCAAACATAAGTTGGTGGTTAATGAAAATAGCAGCTAATGTGCTTGCCACTAGTGTTAAAAGATTCATACCGGCGTGACCACAGGACTGGCGGCAAGGAACGAAGGCAGCGGCGCCAAAACTCCATCTTCATTGTAAATATGTAAATGTACAATAATTGTATGATAACAAAAACTTCATTCATACCACAACACAGCCGTACTATGCAAGGTGTGGAAATAGGTTATATAGGTTAGGGTTGTAATAGTTTGGGATTTTTCATAACAGTTGTTTTTTATTTTGCTTTGACTTTTCTTTTTTGAATTCAGTTAGTTTAAATTAGTTCTTAAGGGCGTGTTTGTTGGTTTTAAATTGCTTTCAAAAATGCTTAATTTTAGTTTTTATTGGTTTTAGTATTAGTTTTAGTATTTGTCAGGTGAAAGATAAACACGGTCAATAAATATTGTGTAATAACTCCAGTTCCTAAACAACTGTTTGACATTCCTTCTTCTGTAACAGCCGTACACTAATATGAAATAAATACATTTAAAATAAAACCCCAAAGCTCATTATGAAATTAATTGACAAAGATGAAAACGAAGGACACTTTCGCCATAATGATAGTCAGTTTTACAAACAAAAATTGTAGTTTGAGTTGTTGTTTTTTAAATGCACTCTGATTTGTTTTTTTTTGTTTTTGTTTTCTGTTAAACAAAATGTTTTTTCAAGTTTGGTTTTAATTATTTTGTTCGTTTTCGTTAACTACAATAACGTTGGCACACAGTCACTTGCAAAACCAATCGTCAAATGCAATTAAAGCACAAGTAAACAGCGACAAATTGCCTCTTTTTTTGAGCCTGGGTACGATGTCCCGTCTAACAACACGCTATGCTTTGGAGCACAACATAAAAGCGACCGGTTCGTCGAAGAGAAAAGATGCGCAGGAATAATTAACTACATTCAGCATAATGGGCAGTTGTGAAAATCTTCAAACTTAAAGCCTACATTAGCATAGCTCAGTGAACCCACCTGTCATACAGCACCACATCGTCCCTCTCGGCGGGCAGCAGGTAGAACGTCAAGTCACTGTTGGCCACCAGCGACCTCCAGACTAGCTCCTTGGTGCTCTCGTCCAGTTTGAGTGGGAACTTGGGCTTTCTATCCCCCAGTCGTATCCACAAAGTGGGGATCGTGATGCCGTCCAGTCCCTCCAAAGCCACTTCATCCTCCACCATGCTCAGCGGATCCATGGCTAAGTACAACAACAACGCCGAAGCTAGCACTTAATCGTAGTGTCACCTAGCGAGCATGTTAACCTATGCAGTCGAAAAACCGTGTGTTCGTCCAGCTTTACGCGACTAAGAAATAAAAATAAACGTTCACCACTCGGTTTAGAATGGAGTTAAATAAACGCTCTTATGTGGAGTTTATGTACCAATTGCAGCGTCCATGTGTATCAACTTCCAACCCACAGCAACGCGTCTCACAATACCGCCGCAAGATGGCGTCCGAGAACCAATATTTATTAGGTTCTTCTTCTGTGGTCATTTTAGAGCGACGCATGGGGTATCACTGCCATCTATTGGTAAAGTTTACGAACTACTTTTTGCGCCATCCTTTTACGAAACATTTTCACCCTTATTCGTGATTCCTTATTTGGTTTATCTAACTAACATCTTTATAAAGAGTTTGTCTTTCTCACTCAGAGTAGAAACACAAAGCAGCCTACAGGTATTTTATAGTTTTAGGTTCATTGCGTGAATTACCAATACTGTTCTAAAAAGCAGCTAAACAATGTTAATACAAAATGTAATAACTGAATGTGAAAGTTAATTAGAAACAAGAAAAAGTCATAATTGTTGGCTACATGACAAAAAACAGGTAATTGCAGGAAGCATGGTGAAACCGTACAAAGAAATAGCATAGGCCAAAAAAAAAAGTTAAACTTCTACAAATGCGACTGTTTTAAAAACACTTGCCATTGTTAGCAAAACAATGAATTGCGATAAGAAAAAACTGTTTGTGAACATGTTTGCAACCTTTTACAAAATCCAAAATTCGCTACGTTCACCACTCAGTGAGATATGGACTTCGTTACAGGAGTTAAAATGTGATTATTTGGCCTTAGGTTGGGGGTAAATAACGCATAATCATTCAATTTTACTGCCAAGAGGAAAAACTGCCAAGACTGCTATTTATCCAACATCTTTATTTATGAAGTACCTTTTTTTAAAAGAAATGTACAAGTGGAACCGGCACAGTGACATTTTGCGGTGGCACATGTATGAAATGATAATGTACATATTTACAGCAAACCGGCTATGGTAGCGACAAGTGAGCCAAGCACACCCGAAGCAGGGGGGAAAAAATAAGCAGTGGAGAAAAAAAAAAAAAAAAAAAATCATGATTTTTTTTTTTCATATAAACAAAAAAAAATAAAGATACAATAAAAAGGCACTGTATTTTTCACAAACAGGAACGATATGTTAGCTAGCATAAAAAAAAAATCCACCGGCAAGGCCGTTACAAACAAAGTACAGAACATGCTTGGTGATTATTAAAATTATTATTTTTTTAATAAACAAATCATTTTTAAAAATTCATAAAGGCATAAGTTGAAGTCAGTTTGGGATCCCGACGTTTTCCCCTGCTGACTTTTGTTCAGAGGTCCACACATTCAATTGTACGTTTTTTTTTTTTTATGTTAAACCTTGACACGCACGCACAATTGCATACATTATATGTTAAAAAAAATACATTCAACTAACGAAATTCAGTTATTTGACGTTCGGACAAATTTATTACTCCACCCACCCTCTAATGGGTAACTTTTCATTCGTAGGACACCCAATTAACTTTTTTTTGGTCAATATTTGCCAATTTTTAAAAATCTCAATTAAAAAAAAACATTATGCTTGCGAGCTAGTGTTTTTCATCCGACTCCGTTGAAATACCGTTGCTGTCCGCCAAAAAACATTCAAAGTTTTGTTCCTACACTTATAAGCTGTGAAAATATATCTGTTTTTAAGACATGTATTTCAAAATTTTGCTAGAATTTAATCTGAAATAACACATTTTCGTGACCCAAAAAGATGAACATGCATGCTTTAAATCGGACAGCGTTGATATGGTTTCGGACATCTAGTTAAATAAGACCATATTTAGTTTGTATGCTTTTCAAAAATTGAGCCAGTAGGCAGACCATGTCTTAAACGCATGTACAGTATTTTTCAGACTATATGTGGCATTTTTTTTCATAGTTTGGCTAGTCCTGCAATTTGTACTGAGGTGCAACTTGAATTAGAGCTCGTACTCAAACCCAAATTAGCATGCAGCATTCGCCGCATCCAGGATTTTCTATTTGACAGCACCAAAAGTCGCAATAACTGGCCAGGATTCTACCTTTGGCCACAACGCGGCATGGGATACTAGTTAAGAATAGCCATTTTAAACAAATTAGAAGACATTTCCGTAGTTTAGAAGCCAACCGAAACTCTTTCGCGGCCGCCAACACGATTAGGGAAGGATTTTGGGTGAGAGTCTGAGCTTTACTGTTCGCTGTTTTTGTAAAATAAATTTCCCGCCAAAAATGTGTCATATACTCTTAAGTGACTTACCGTAAAAATTTCCTGTTAATAATACACCTCCCCCAAAATCACCTTAAAAAGCTGTTTCCCCCCCCTCTACTTGTTTATAATAAGCTCCCCCGATTTGCTGCTCTCCTTTATTATCAGAGTGAATATGAGTGAATTAAGACTCAAAACATACCAATAAAGTGTAAATGCAGGTTAAAAATGATGCTCTTTTCCCAAAGCTATGATTAAGGTCTTGCAAAAGTCATGTTTTATTTATGAATTTATATTTTATTTTTTAAAGTCAAATCTTGTTCTTGCACTGTACAGTCGTAATTTTAGTAAGTATTCTTTCTTAATTTCTTTACTTTTTTTTTTAAACAAATTGAGTGTTATTCATGAGTTTTTACACTAAAAACTGTTTTTTTTTTTCCGTCTTCTTAATGCATTTTTTGACTGATGCCACTTATACTCGGAAGCACTTATAGTCCGAAAAATACGGTATATGTTTGTAACAGGAAGGACAAAAATGTGAGTTATGAAAAAAATTGAACATGCGTGTTGTTTTGTCGGACGGCGACTATCTGCATTGTTGGCAGCCAGTCACAAAATGTGAATCGCCAGATTAACGCCGTTTCCAGGATTTGAACAACATTCTGCGACGTGTGACTTACCACCTCCTAGCGGTTAACGGGACGCAGCATTGCGTTCTTTGGCTAAACTGGACGAAGTTTGCGACTAACCTTTTTTTCCCATGATACGAGAGGGCATAAAAATAAAAGAAAAGCTATGTTAAAAATGGCTGTGTAAATTACTGAATTAGGGCAGAGGTGACAGGAAAGAACAGAATTAGCTAGAAACGGGTGGGGGGGTGGAGAAAAAAAAACGTACACAATAATACAACATTTACGCGAGGAGATATGTCCAAACTAGGCTGCATTAATAGTACCATACCTTGTACATACACAATTCAAATAACGATTTGAACACAACAAAAGAAAACGTAGCTTTGGTTGGTAAACACGTTGTGTGGAGAACTTGCCGTCGTCGATGACTGGTCGCCCACGTGGCGTCCCGCAAACGGAGCGGAGAAGTTGCGCACTTACTTCCCTTTGACACGCCGTCCCCCCGCCGAGCACCTAAGAGTAGGTTTAAGGTTTGAAGGGTTTTCTCGGGTTTCCATGGTCATGTAGCAGCATCGTTAATAATGGTCTGGAGAACAAGTGGAAGACGACGTCATCCCCCGCCATTTTGTCCACGGCGGCAGCCATTTTAGGCAAGGTGACGAATCCTCACTCTGACCTAGAGATCCCTTCAAGCTCCACATGTTGCTTCACCTTCCGTTTTTCCCCAACTTTCTTTCAGTCCACCTTCTCCACCTTGCCGATGATCTTCTCCTCGAAGATGGGCAGGATGGCGTCGTCGTCGCGCACCTCCTCGAACACGACGCCGCAGTCGAACTCGTCGCTGACTTTCTTGAAGTAAAACCTAGAGGAAAGAGACAGACGTGCTAGGACGGTAAGCTCATCTTGTTAGACATTATTGTCAGTCATATATATATATATATACACACATATATATATACATATATACACATACATACATATATATATATATATATATATATATATATATATATATATATATATATATATATATATATATATATATATATATATGAATGGTCAATTTCTTTCCTAGAAATTTTTTTTTTTTTTTAAAGTTTGATTATCCCAAGAGAAAAAAAAAACGCCTTGAAAATTTTTAACAGATATGTTACTAAATTTAACAGTTTAAATGAGTTTTTCAAGAAAAAAAAATAAGCTTGTAAAAAAAATGCCATATTTGTTGTCAAAAAGGCATTCCTTCAGAATACAAAAATATTTTCATTGTGAAAATATTTTTACCACATTATTAAAGTTTTATTTTTTGAAACCCTTTTTTGTTAAAAAAATGTATATATTTTTGAAAGAAATGACCGAATCAGAATTGGGGAAAAAAAGCTAAATCTTATGCTATGAAAGTGTTCCCCCCAGATATCTAAAGAAATAATGTATTTTTTTAAATAAAAAAACAAACAAACAAAAAACATGGTATGGGTTATTTTAACTTTTCTTTTCAAGATTTTATTTTATTTTTTTCAATGGCAATCTGAAGAGAAATTAAGTCATTTATTCAAAGGGAGAAAATGTCATCTTGTTTCACCCCTTAAAAACATTTAATGCTTAAATGAAGACAGTTAAAAAAAATGAAGAAAAACAGATTTTTTTCAGAAGATAGAATTCTCCATCTTCCACCTCACCTGTAGTGGCCCTTTTTGGTGAGCAGCTCCTTGAACTGGCCCAAGGTCACCACTCGGCCCTTGACGGAGGTCCGGTACGGGATGGGCTCCCCACAGAAGTAGTAGGCCACCGTCATGTTCTCGCACACTTGCCGCTTTCCGGACTTGTGCCTTCAGACGAAAACCCTCCACATTAGCCACATGACATCACACAGCACGTATACATAAACACTTGAGAGCGCCACCTAGAGGCCCACCTCTGCTTGGCCTGCTGCAGCGCCGCCCTTCGCCTCTCCTCCTCCAGCCGTCGCCGGGCCTCCTCCAGCTGCGTGAGCGGGTTGGGGGCCGGGTTGGGCGGCATGGCGGGGTCCTGGATGAAGGGGTGCGAGGGCTGCACCTGCGCCGCCGACGCCGAGGCAGGGTGCGGCACCAGGGCGGGCGACGGCGAGGAGGGGTTGTTGCGCAGCTGGGCTGACACCCACGGGTGGACGGCCCCGGGGCGCTCCACCGAGGTGGGCCGCGGCGACTCGCTGCTGCCCCCAGTCCGCCGAGAGCTGCTGGTGCTGCCGCTGCATAGAAACACAGACGACATTTTTTGCATGTTCAAACAGTAACTCATATGCATTTTGTACACACAATATTCTTGATGGGTATAGTCTGGAGTGGCTTTTTGTGAACAAAAGGACAATTTGGCCCTTTGGCAACTAGTGTAGCAGATTTGAGTCCATCCATTTAATACTATTTTGGTAGGTTTCTTCATCCTGTGTCCTGTTGTTGATAGACAGAGCAACTTTTTGTGGACAAAATGACCATTTGGATCTTTTATGACAGGTGTGGCTCATTTTAGTCCATCCGTTTGATGTTTTTATTTTGGAAGGTTCTTGCTTCCGTTTCCTATTCTTGACAACCAGAGGCTGCATCGATTAGCTTTGTGCGAACGAAAATAACGCTTTATTTGGATCTTCAATGATTACTGTGATGCAGTTGACCCGATCCGTTTCTTACTATTATCCTGGAAGGTTTCTACTTCTCGTTTCCTATTCTTGAGAGGCAAGGTGGATATGCAGCAGCGTTTTGTGAACAAAAGGACTGATTCAGATTTTCTTCAACTGGTGCGACGCCGTTGAGTCCATCCGTTTTGATACCTTCATTTTGAATGACTTCTACCTCCTGTTTCCTCTCAGCTGGAGCAAATTTTTATCAACAAAACTACATTTATATTCGGATCTTCAGTGACTGGCGTTCTTCCGTTAGAGTCCATCTGTTGTGCACATTTAGTGTCGAATTATGGTTATAATGTGTGCAGGGCTCACCCGTGGGAGCTTTTCCTCTGCCTGTCTCCCTCCATCATCCACTGGAGGATCTTCTGGTTCCTCTCCAGATCCTCCAGCGGCACCTGCGCGTCCATACCGCGGCCGCCGTCGTCGCCTTTGCCCGGCGCTTCCGACGGCTTCTTGCCTCGCCTCGACAGCGTGCTTCCTTTACTGCTGCAAAACAAAGTTAAACCAGTTGTACTAACCAGGAACCACATCAGGGAGGGTGGATGTTCAGTGCGCTCCGGGGTCTTACTTGCAGCCCATTCCGTCCAGGGTGCTGGCTCCGGCGCCGTCGGCGTAGTTGCGACTCCTGGCGGCGTACTGGTTGGCCTGCTCGCCGTTCCACAGGAAGTTGGGCTGCGACCTGGAGCCCGCCTCTTCCTGGCCTTCTCGTCCTCGATGGTGGTACAGCTGCTTGTGGTGATGCATACCTGACAGAAAGAGAGAGTTGTGGTGGCTTGTCGGGGCTCTTTTTAGTGCTTCAAGTGATAATCAGACAAAACAAACGACTAAAAATTATTAGCAAAACGAAAGAGATTGAAAAAGTTAGTTGTATGGATTTGTTTTCCGCCTCGTCGCTATTACAATAGTTTTGGAAGCTTGTACTTTTTGTTTCCTTTTCTTGGTCAAACTCTGCCAGTGTCGGTATCCAGTAGCTTTTTGTGATCTCAGGAGAAGCTAATACTTCGCATTTTTCCTAAATTTCTGTTTATTTTTCAATTAACTTGTTTTTGTAAATGGTCGAATCAGTATCTATTAATATTTTTGTGCAATGTTTGCATCTCCATGTAATTGTTTTCATCTTATATTTGTGCATTTTTCATCTAATTTAGATTTTTCAGAATATTCTTGCCTAATATTTTTTCTATTTTAATGCTTTTTTAATTTATATTTATTGATTTTGTATATTTTTCATATATGTGAGCATAATGTATAATCCCATATTCATTAAATATTTATCCAATAGTTTTATCCTAATTGTCTTTTCCTTTCATATTTTTGTTGTAACCGTTACTTTTATGTATTTTAAGCTCAAATTTTAAGATATTCATTTAATAGTTTCGTCCAAAAAGTCACATTTTTGCCATTATATATTTTTTCAAACTTTTGTGTATTTTCATCTATTTTTAAAAATATTCACCTGTTTCATCCCCCAAAAGTTTTCATATTTTTTCCAAACATTTGTGTATTTTTCATCCAACATTAATGCAGTTTCAAAATATGTGTGTACTTTTTATGTAATTCTTAAGAATATTATCCTAATAGTTTCATCTTTAAAAAATAACCCTTTAAAAAGCCATATTTTTACTGTCATACCTCTTCAAATATTTGTGTATTTTTCATCTATTGTTTGTTTTCCTAACATTTAATAATAGAGAATTTTATTTTAAATGCACTTTATACTTAAGCAATTTCCAAGTGCTACAGAGTAAAAGACTTTTGTAAAGTCTTAACGTTTGTGTATTTTTCATCCCATAGTAAAAAAAAAAAATCTAATAGTTTCAGTTGTGTCTTTTGTATCTATTATTTTTGCATTTTTCATAAAATGTGTATTTTTAAACACTAAGTAATTTTTGGGGGGGTAATCTTTGGCGCGGTAACTGTGCATGTGTACTAAATGTCTTGACTTGTGCCACTCCCGTGAGTGACATATTTCTTTTAGAAACATCTATAGTAAGACCAATGACAATCAAATTCATGGATCTCGTGTTTTGCTAAAAACAATTGTATCTCTCCGACAACATCTCCATGGGAAAGCGGTTTCAGTTTTACCGCGCGCACTCACCTTTGACCCCAGCAGCGGGCAGACTGTGCCCTCCCGCTCTGTGCGGCGGGTAATGAGGCGGTCCGATGCCCCCGTCAGGCGACCGCGACGATTTGGGCGGCGTCTGTCGGCCGCCGCCTCCCAAGGCCACGTTGGTGGCGCCCGGCGACTGACAGCCCGGCGTCTTCATCACCCGCTGCACGTGCTCGTCCAAGATGGACTCCGGGTCGTCGTCGTGCGAGTCCCCCATGGCCACCAGGCCGCCGTAGGTGGCGACCGTCGCCGTGTTGGCAGTGGTCTCCGAGTAATGGGCGCCATAGAGGGGCGGGAAGGACGAGGGGAGCGGGAGCGAAATGCTGTGCGACGACATGGAGGTGGTGACCGAGATGTCGGCGTCGTCGCCCTCTTCTTCCTGTTTGAGTCACATGACCATGCCAAGAATGTTGAGGTTTATTCCAATTAGCGATGAGTACAATGGCATCCGTGTTCACGCTTACCAGTCGTACTCTCTTCAGCCTCGCTTCCAGTCGCTCCTCGGCCTCCCGCTCCCGGAGAACCATCTCCAGCCTCCGGATGAGCTCGGCTGCAAACCTTTCGGGCTCTACGTGGATGTCCTTTGGCATGCGATACGTGCGCTGCATGGCACGACACAAACACACACATATATTTTGTCTTGTTTTTCAAATATTTGTGCATTTTCCCTCTTTTTTGTACATTTTCAACTAATACTTGTGTCAATGTCAAATACCTTTGCATTATTTTTAAATATTTCCTTGATTTAGTAGCACAGTTGCCCAATCCGTATTCGTAAGGTATTCAGAAAACAAGAGAAAAAAAACATTTTTAGCAAGTACTTTGGACTTTTTTTTTTTATGGATTTGGTAACATTAGGTTAAAATTGACTTGGGTAATTGTGCTTTTCGACTATATTTTAGCTTCTTTCCCCGTAATATTTTCCTTAACATTTTTAAGCTAATATTTATCGTAATGTTGTTTACAGTTCCATCCATCCATTCCCCGCTTATCCTCGCTCGGGTTACAGGCATGTCTGTTCCAATTTTTCTTCGGAATAGTTTGCATTTTTGTGTTGTAATAGCTTTTTCAAATATGTTTGTAACTGATATTTGGACTCCCATTCTGAAAATCCTGACATTCCTCTTTTGACATTATAGTGAAAACAAGAGTGATTATTTTCCTCATGTGATATGAAATTTTACACGTCCAATTAAAACATGTTTCCCACGCATCTTTACTGATCTGCAGAACTGTTGGCCAAACACAACATTCTGTACCTTGCCCATTCACTTAATTTTCAGCTAATATATGACAATCAATGATGGCTGAGAAAATATACTCACAGGTATATGAGGTAGGGGCACACGTCCGTTAGCTTTGGCACTTTCATGCATCTCCTTGCGATGCTGTTTCCGATACCGGTAAGGAGGAATACCATCTCTGCACGCACAAAGCAAAGCGGAGAACATAACAATCCTGACAACGGCAACAGGAAACAGGCGTTGCGGACTTACACGCTGCTGTCGGTCAGCGACAGCGTGTCGGCGTCGCTCGACATGCTCTGCTGCTCGCTGTCGTTGGCACTAGTGGCAGGGGCGCGGGCGTAACCCATATTGGCGTAGTAGGGGTTCACCGGCTCTCTCCAGGGTCTGACAATAGACAAACACTGATTATTATTATTATTATCACTATTAGTATGTTTGTGTAGAGGTGCAACAATGAATTAATCGCCAACTAATTGATTAGCAAATTACTGGACAACTATTTTGGTAATCTATTAATAATTTAGAGCCATTGTTCGATTGAAAATTGTCAAGATCCTCTGATTTCAGCCCCTCTATAGTAAATATCGGATTTCGGTCGTACCCCAAGAGGGCAGACTAATATTTTTGTGGTGAATGATGAATAAGACATTTGTAAACATCTGCTTTTACTTTGGAAAAAATGCCTTTTTTTCTTTTTTTACCAAACCAGTAACCAAATCCTAATCAATTAATTGAAAAAATAATAGGTTGTTTAACCTATGAAGAAAATAATAGGCATGGCCTAGTGAGCGGCATCAAATGGATTCAGGTTCTCTGAGTGTGAGCATCTGAACATAAGTTGTGGCCGAGACAGCAGCCCCTTGCGACAGTTTAAATGTTTATATTTGACTGTTTGTCCTATCGAATAAACAACAAAGTGCATTGGCAACTGTGGCTCTCCTTGCCCACATGCTAGGGCATTACAGTACCTGAATTGCTCCATGTTCTTTTTCATGACACTCAAGCGGCGGCGTTTCTGACGCTCGCTCACAACACAATGCAAAAAAAAAATATTTTTCTTAAATGGCCAAGCAACAGCTCGTAATTTGAGGAGTCTATAAAGTTGGGACATTCGTAAGTGAAGGTACCACTGCATATGACTAAAGGTCCCACCTGTACTCCCTGGTGTCTGGCCGCCGCCTGCTGGTGGAGGTCCTCTGCGGCACGGTCTGCATAAGCAGGCTGTGGGTCAGCCTACCTGCCGGCGTGTCCCCGCACTCCTCCTTCTCTTGCTCGGCTTCCCTCTGCCCGCCTCCACACCTTAAAGCGAGCATTTTTTTCCCCCACAATTAAAAACCAGGTGTCTTAAGAATATATCCGCGGCGTGCTTTCGTTAGAATACCAAAGGATCAAGAATTACAGACAAACTCCACCCATTTTCAAAGCGTATTGCTTTTGTGGTGAAAAGTGGCTCATTTTAGGGGCGGATCCTAAATGCTGCTGGGTTGCCACGTTGCCATCATATATGCCCTTTAAATGAAACAATATGGTTCGTATTTCTAAAGGCGAAAACGTGTAGGACAAAACCAGTCTTGCCTCCACTCCTCGTCTTCTGTCAGAGTGGGCAAGCAGCCCGGCACGGGCTTGGCGGGCCCCGACGACGGACTCTGGTCGCTGGGGTTCATCTTGGGGCTCTCGCCGCCAGTGCGAGTGTACTCCAAGTACAGGTCGGACTTGAGGAACAGAGGGTAGGTGTTCTCCTCCATCGTGTCTTGGATCTCCGTCTGGGCCTGCGACGCAAAAGGGATACACTATTTATTGAAATATTAAATACTGTGCAGCTACTGTGAGACGGAAGGAATAATATCAGTTTCCAGGATTTGTCATAGCTTTCGCGTAAGAGTAAAATTAAGTCAGCCAACATTTGTAGGCCTGTATAAGTGCAAGGAGAAACGAACCACCATTCTGAGCTGTAGTAGAAGTGCAAAGAAATGTATTTAGTCACAGTTAACTATGTAAAAACAATCAAATGTGTCCTCAACCTTTCTCACTGCCTGCAAAAGCCAAAATTATTTCCGCACCAACTCTAAACGGGGGAGATCAGGCACAGCCAGCAAGTTTCATTCTTAACAGAGGGGGGACAATTTACACTCACTTCTTGCATGCTGTTGGGTTGAATACAATCGCAACCATTTTATACACGGATGGTGGGTAGAAGTACACATTGTTGATAAAATCCTGTCCTTGGTGGGTTTGGGGCGTAAAAGGCAAAAGGAGGATAAAATGAGGGATGTTCTGTATGTAAACAAGGCTAATATTTGATCATTTCAAGACTCGCTGACGTCAAAGGACAACAGCGACATTATTTTTAATTCCTCACTAAGACGTCAGCCAAGAGATGACTAAAACAAAAAGTAAACATGCACGGATGCCAAACCACATCAATTCAACTCCATTTTCTTTTAAGTACACTGGAATCGAGTTGGAAGCGGGGATTTTTGCGCCTTTAATGTCATGGCACAATACTTGAGATCGAGTGAGAAGGGGTTTTCCTGCATATAGAATTTGGGGGCGGTTCTTCATGAAATGGAGCTGACCAGTGAAGGACAAGACATTGAGGCCAAGTTGGGAAGAAGTAGAATCATATTAACGCGAAGCCCACGTTTTTGCCGAGTTGTTGCCCTGGGCATTTTGGTTTTTTTCTTCCCCCACTTAAAGTCCCCCACTTGGTCCCCAGTCATGTCTTTTTCCAAGCCTGCCGTGAAGAGAAAGGTTGGCAACGTGAACAGCGAATTTCAAGAAAAACAGCTGCCCCCCCCCCCACGACCCTTGAACAGCGTTTAGGACCCATGGCTCCATGTGTCATGGGATGACGCCTATCCAAGAGTCAGCAATAGAAAAAGAAAAAATGCATTCAAAGCAGTTCACAGAAAAACGATTTAGTCTAAAGCTTGTTTTGAAAGATGTGCTTTACTGTGTTTTTACTTTTCGGGGAGCACACACTTCATCGAAAATGATTTGCCAACCCACTATTGACGATAGTAGCAGAAATATCAAATCTCTTGTTTGATATTTGTGAGGTGAAGAAACGTCTTCGCAACAGACTCAAAGTGAGGCACTTGGATATCTGCTGCAAAGTGGCCACTGATTATCCCGGAAATGAGGCACTGGAGTGCAAGAAACCATTTGACAAAATGAAAAATAGAAGGCGGGACTGTTTTGCCTCCAGCTGTGGAATGGGTCGCTGAAATGTGTTCATTTAGCACTTCACAGGGTCACATTGGACTTTACACACGATCCACTTTTGTTAATATTTAGTTGATTTTATATCAGACAAGGTTCTGTATTTTGTGCTTTAGAATTTATTTTTTTATTTTTATTTTTTTAATGAAAAGTAAAATAGCAGTAAAATATGCACGTGTATATACTTCACAGAAAAAGTGATTGTGGCAATGGGGTTGAAAAATACGCAATGGTCGGAATGGTAGCACCCCAACTTTTAACTCGACATCAGAACCTCTGCCTCAGTAGAAAGACCAAAGATTAAAACCGTCAACTAGCTGAGCAAGTCAACATCCGTCGGTGCAACGTCAGTGTGAAAAACGTACCTGTTCAAACATGGCGAGGTCAGGATGCGGCCTCCCCACACAGTCGCGAATGAAGCTCTTGGTGGCCGGCTTGATCTGCCTGGAGACGATGCCGCCGCCGTCCACGATGTACTTCCTGTAGATGACCTTGGCCAGCTTGGCTCGCTTCTCCGGGCTCGTCTTGCGGAATCCCGAGCAGGCGAACCAGAAGTCCAGCAGGTCGGCGCAGCCTTCCTGGCACAGGAAGTTGCGGAACAGCTGGATGCCCTCCTGGTCGTCCAGCAGCGAGTGGAGCGACTCGGCCCACTTCAGGTAGGGCGGCGTGGGCGAGGCCGAGCCCTCCGGTTCGTAGCCCAGGTCCAGGTCGGGCCGGCGGGGCGTCGCGGATGACGAGGAGGAGGGCGCGTAGACGGACGAGTCGGCCGTCTTGGCGGACAGGGAGAGCGGGAAACCGGGAGTTTGCGAGAGCGCGCCGGGACGGGTGGCCGCCGACTGCACGGGTGGCTCCACGTCGGAGCCCTCCTCGCCGGGGACCGGCGGCCGCGGCGCATCCTCTGTGAAATGGGCCAGGCCGCTGAGCGGGGCCGCCACCCCGCCGCCGCCGCCGCCGCCTCTGAAGCCAATCATGTCTCTGGTTGCGCACGGCAGAGGTCACACTCGCCCCCGTAGCGATGATTTTGTAGACAAACAATTCACCCTGCAAAAAGGGAGACAAGAATAGCGGTTGGTGTCACAAAGGAAATCATTTGGGGGGGAGGGCTGTCAAATCTATTATTACTGGCGGGACCCTCAGAGATGACGCTATTAACCATCCTCTTATGTTGTGGGATAAACAACAATGACATTTGTCAAAAGCGCAAGTGTACTTTTACCAATTTTGTAGTTGACAAACCCCCCTCAAAAAATGATAGATGACGAACAGCACTTTTCAAATACATAAACACATCGTTATCATATACTTTTTTTAATACTTCTGCCAACTGTAACGTAAACTGGTCGATCCGCACATATGGTTTTGGGAACTGCTGCTGGTCAGACCCACCATAGTGGTTCATATTTTCCATCACTTCCAATGCTAACTTCAGAAATTTGATAAACTCAAATGCCTCTTAACTGTGCTACCTTTATTCCTTCCTATGTATTCTAACATCTTCAAAAGTGTTTGTTCATCCTCAAATGTTTAGGTTTTTTTCTGTGCATGTTTGAGTGCCAAATGAAACCACACAAGTTCATGATTATGGGTTGTTGGCTTTAGTGTTTGGCAAGCTTTCCACTGCTAACAACCTTTTGAACATTGGATAAAGAATAGAGGTGTAACAAAAACTGGTTTGAAACGAAAACGTATTCGTTTTTTAATTTAAAAGATGAGAGTGAATCGATTCAAATGAATCCACTTTGAAATACACTGTATAGCTAATCATTTTTTATTGGAGAAGGAAATGGCGCATTTACAGTACTAACAAATGACAACAAAAAAAGACATTGCATCATACCCTCTCGACCCAAGCAGTACCATATCGAATAGTAATCCCTCTAAGTCGAACCGACTCGAATCGTTCCACTTTCAAATCGAAATGAACCATTTCGCACCCCTCATCTCGAAAACCGTATTGAATTGTCTTGTGGAGAGACGCACCCGCTAATAAAGATTAAGAAAGTTATGTCAGCCGGAAACGTATTCAACAAAAAAGGTCACTTAAAATCTTGATCCCAACTGCCTTTGCATTAAGATGTAGGCCAGAAATGAGTACGTTTTCACCAGTTGGACTCGTGACTTCCTTAATGTTTGTCTGAGATAAATGACACTTATGTCACAGGAATCGTTTTTAAATTGTCTGTCTGATAATGCTGGTGGTCTTGTAAATTGTAAATCTTAGGAATTTTACACGCAAACCTGCAATGTGTAGGTACGTGACAGCTGACTTGTTTCCGCCATTTTTTGCGAGGCCATCTTCGCGTGATCACGGTGCGCCGGTCTCTTTTGCACTCCTCTCATAAAAATGAGCTCTGGCTTGTTAAAATTGTGCTTTCCGCATCTAGTTTTAGATGTGATGTACAGTCGAATCGGCTCTGTCGCTTCGTTCTCAATTTGATGATTTTCATAGAGTATTTCAATGTTTCTCGCACGCACGGCGGGATTACTCATCTCTGACCGCCCAAAAAGTGTTGATAGCAAGATGGAATATTTAAATCGTCCTATTCTGACCAATATTGAGGGTTTTCTGGGATTGGCGGACAAAGTTACATCCAATTTGTGCGCTACTGCCAAAGAACATGATATACTGCCAAAATTTGTGTCACCTGACCTTGAATGGGTGGGAGAGGCAGTAGAGCTGTGCACCGGGATAAACTAGCCGTCCGTTGCCAGTGATGGTGTGGGAATCTCCAGTTGCCAAAAAAACAACAGGCAGACGGGGGTCGCACTGCAGAGAAGGCTTTTATGGCACACGTAGTCGTTCCCTATTCTTATCTCGACTCAAAATGCTTCTCTTTGCTCTTACTTATCCCTGAACAGTCGCACACCGCGTCGCACAGACACTCAGTCACAGGCCATTCCATTGTAACAATAGAGAAAGTTCCCAACATTTTTCCCAGCTTTTTGAATCCTTTAAATGTCATAACTTTCATTTGTAACATATTGACAAAGTTTACACACCGTTTTGTTCCTTTATTCCTGATCTTTCCGGTGACAATCATCTTGTTGGGGGGGGGGGAGAATAAAGATTTTAATTTTGTTGTCACATCCCTACCATACATGCCAGAGAGTGAACATTGGGATAAGGCTGGGTTTGGTTTTGCATTTTAAAGTGCATATTTTAATAATGAATGCTCTTACTTAAAGTTAACATGCAGAAGGCTACAGTGCCCTGTGAAAAATTTGTGTTAATGCCGCAATCAATACAAGAATAGCCGGAATGGTAGCCTCGCTAAGCAAACAATAGCACGGGTGCATTCTATCCAATGGTGACAGTTAGCCACTGGGAGCAAAAGTTTGCTAGCGGCGAGCGTTCTATCGACTACCGCCGTCAAAGTTCGAACATTGATTTGAAAAAAATACGTCAACAACAAAATCTACTTTAGAACTAAGTAATTGGCAGCGGAAACCAACAGCAACGCGCCATGAGTAAGTTAGGCAAATTTGCTCCCAAGCTAGTGCTAGTTAGCACGGGGGGGGGGGGGGACTAGGTGGCTAACTAGCCTTGAAGCTGTGCCCACCAACAGTGTGCCAAGGCTTTGAAGTGAGAATCTCATTCATCTCGGGCCTTGCGAGAGGGGCGGTGCGTGTGTGGGGGATGGTGGGCCGACTCCAGCAACAAACTCCACAACTACATAAAACGGCCTGAATCAGAATCAAAAACCAACCACCCCCCTCCTCCTCCGCCACCCAACAACCCCGTCGCCACTTTTACGGTCGCTCGTTTTAATCAAGGGGAAAAAAAACCGCTTCCAAAAAGTGCTCAAACTCGCTCGCGATGCAAACAAATACAACAACAAAAAAAGCCGAGCGGCACGTTTTCCACTCAGGCTGCTAGCCTGTTAGCTACTATAGCATGCTAGTTAGCATTAGCTCCGAGGAGCTCCCCCTCTCCACACACACATAGTGTTTTTCTGCTTCACACACACACACAAAGTCTTACCGTCTCTGAGAGGCCGTTCCCCGTGTCGTGCCGCATTGGGGATACTGGCACCAAGTGTGTACTCCGCAAGGCGGCATGAGGAAGGCTTCATTGGCGTCAATGTAGGGGCAAAAGAAAAAGAAATGAACCCGACGTCTTTGCCCCCCCCACCCTTCCCCTCAACTCCCCATGGTGGCCGAGTGGCTAGAGAGAGAGAGAGAGAGAGAGAGAGAGAGAGAGAGACGCGGTACGTGGGTTGATTTTTTTTGGGGGGGGGGGTGCAATTATTTCTCTTGTTAAACCATACTTGATTTGGATATGTAAACAATTTTCACTGATTCTACTTCAATACAAGCCATGCAAAATATTATTTATCAAATTATTGTTATTTATAATATTTTTTACAGAATCATGTCGATGTTGAATATATTTTGGAGGGTTATTTTTTTTATTTTGGATTGATTTCTTTTAATCAGGATTTGTTTGCATCATTTTTACAAACTGGATCTAAATACAAGCGGTAAAAAAAATATTGCTTATAAATGAATACAAAATATTTATCATGTTTTCATTTAAAATGTAATGTAATGTAATGTAAATGAATAATAATTTATCATTGCTTGACAACACTAATATATATATATATATGTTTTTTTTTCTTCATTATTTTGCTGATGCAGTAGACCCGCCGGGATTTTGGTGTGGTCAGTTGCATTCAGTGAGTGTGAATAGTATATTAACAGACAATTTTCAGTTTTAATATATAATACAGGATATGTATTCAAATTTGGGATTTTTTAACATGTCTTTTAATAACAATAAAAAACTCTTTATGAAAGCTTTTTCGAAAATACAATGTAATTACAAAAAAACATTATTGTCTTCGAGCGCCGATCGCCAAAATCACGGTTATTTGCCGACCTCTACTGCCCAATATCGCTCTCGTTGGTGAACACCGGTTACTACACCCGCGACAGTTACCGGTAGTTAACTGTGACGAAAACGAGCGGATTAACTACTAGTTTGCCTCAATCTGTCTTCAGCACACGTCTTAATTCAACAAACAGACAAACAGAGCATGTCTGCTCACTTAAGAAATGAATACTGTAATTCTGTTTTTGGGTATGTGAGTTGGTTTGAAATGGAAAAAAACGTATTCTCACCTGCAGTTTCTAACCTCCCGTCAGTTCACCGGGGCTCCCGTCCACTTCTGGACCCCCACCAACAGCGGGCCAGCACTCCGCCTGTCAGTCTTCTCATCCCGGATGACTGACTGACTGGCTGACAGGCTGAGAGGAGCACCAACCGACCCGAGTCTTCATCAGTAGAGCGAGAGAGAGTGGGAGGGAGAGAGAGAGAGAGAAAGAGAGAGAGTCCGACAGAGCGGCATTAGACCACAATGCATGCACTCTTATGAGGACAGCCTAATTAAAGCTGAAATGGTGATTGATTGATTGAATGATTGATTTGTGATACATTCTTATAGATTTTACTCCAATGACTCACCAGCATGTCCCCTCGGTCAGGTGGGGTCCACACACATGCAAAGGTCCAATCCTGGACCGGTGATTGGTGCTGCTGTCTCATGGTGACCGAGCATAGCCTATGGGAAACAAGGTTACATTCACTCATTTTCATTTACTCATTCTCCGGGGCCACGTGTCCGCCGCCGCTAAGGACGCAATCGCCAACGCCAAGCGAGATGTCATCGAGAATACGGCGAAGCATGCGGTGAGATGTCACACTTTGCTTCACGTGAGAGACTGTTTACGTGCTGCTGTTTTTGGTTAGCAACAGCGTTTTAATGAAATGGACTCATCGGCAGTTACGCATGTGGGCAAAAAGCCGCAGTGGCTTTTTGTTAAGTCGCGTCAGCTCTTTGTTTACAGATGCAAAAATAAAGCACACAAAAGAAAGAAGCGAACACTATGTCTACTGTGACACATTGGCGTTTTTGCTGCATCCCGCACAGGATTTTTTGGAATCTGCGCATGAACTCTGAAAACCATCAAGGTGTTCAAATGTGCTTACCGCAATTCTTTCAATGCCAGCCATTCTCAAAATAAGAGAACCTATTGAGTGCCAGCCAATTTGGAGCATTCCGAATGATCTTTCAAGGCTCACAGAAGATTGTGTTTTATGACTACTGTATGTAAACGCAGAAATGACCAAATGAAGGATTAAACAAAAAAAGTTTCGTACAAAATTTGTAGTATTTAAAGACGAAGTCAACACAAACATTTTTTTTCAAGACTATGTTCTATGCAAGCCCACTAGTTGAAACAGGGCATTCTGATAATTTGATTTGATGATTTGTGGAATAAGTGCTAATCCACTCGTTTTTAGCCATCTCTGGGGGGCGGCCATTTTGTCTTCTGTCGACTGAAAACGAGATCACAACGACCAATCGCGACTCAGATTCAGAAAATATAGGACCCGCCTACAGGCTGGTCCGCCTCTGTTGGTCATGGTTATGTTCTGGGGCTGCTTTGCTACATCCAGCGTGCATTGGATTGAATCAGCCCAGCATACAATGAAGTCTTAAATCTGGCCGTTCCGGAGCCACGTGTACTTCCCGATGTCAGAAGGCTTGGTTCGCTTGAGTGGCCGACCTTACACACATGCATGCTTCATTACGGAAGTGTATTCGCATTTCTCCGACACACACGTACGCGCGCTAGTGGTGTTGTTATTGTTTGCGGCAGTTGCCCCCGGAGATGAGGGCGAGAGAGAGAGAGAGAGAGACAAAGACAGAATACTGAGGAGGCTGAACTTGACCTTTATGGTGTCTTGGTGAGGAAGGGTTGGGGGCATGTTGCTACTTATGAATCTATAATGAGCCTCCTCCGCGCGCGCGTGTGTGTGTGTGTGTGTGTGTGTGCGTGTGCACGCGCGTGTGTGCAGTCGTCTGAGCTCTCCGCTGAAGAAAGGTCATCACACGAGGGGGCTTTAATACACCTGGCATCCGTCCATCCACCTACAGTACCTATGACCTCTACCTTGAGTATACAACATTAATATTTACAGTCATCTAAAAGTCCAGCGCCCCTGAACACACCCCATAAAGTTGTGTGTGCGCCACACATGCCAGAAGAAGGTCCTTGTGCATTTTCGGCAGAGCTGAATTGAGTTTCACACCCACTTTTTCACGGCGACTCCCCAACACGATCATCCGATTTTGACAACATTAATCTGTACAGGAAAAAAAACAATGTCTTCAGTTTTGAAAGACCGCTAAACGCGCTAAACGTTAGGCTAGCTCTGTCTATTTTCAAAACTCGTCTTAAAACACATTTCTATTCTTTGACGTTCGACTCGGCATGAGGCTCAGCATGGTTTTATTGTATTTACTGTCTTTATGTTATTAATCTAAATTGAATTTATTCTTACGTTTGATTTGAACTTTATGTATAGCACTTTGTATGCAGCTGTAGTCGTTTTTAAAGGTCTCTATAAATAAAGTTGGGTTGCGTCAATACTGTAAATTGGGAATTTCATTTTTCGAAGACAAAGAAGTGTATTTGTAGATTTTGTCATGTTTACTAACATGTTGCACCATGTAAAAGCTCGCAAAGCCAAAACTATTTAAAGTGGAAGTCAACCCAAACCTTTTTTTTTCTTTTTCAAGAATATGTTCTATGCAAGGCCACTAGTTGAAACACGGCATTCTGATGAATACTGCGTTTGTGCAATATGAGTTAAGCAGCAAAATCCCCCCTCTGTTTTCTGAAGCTGAGCCGTGATTGGTCGTTACCTGAGCCCTGAGTAGTTGTGATGTCATTTTCAGTCGACAGAAATGACAAAATGGCCGCCTCCTAAGATGGCTAAAAACGGGTGGATTTTGCTGCTTAACTCATATCCCACAAACGCAATATTCATCAATTAATTAAATTCCAAGAAACAACAAATCATCAGCCACATCAAAACCGATGTAAAACTTTTTGATTCGTTTTTGACCGGTTCGAACTTTATTTAGACCGATTCATGATTTGATGTATCGATGTTCACACATCTTTTAAAGCGAAACCGATTTTCCCATTCGAATCAATTTCCGTTACCCCTACTACCTGGAACATCTGCTTTTGATCAGGGGCTGGTTCATTTGGGCGAATTCCCCAGTCGCAGTTTGACTAACAACAAAAATCCCTGGCATTTCTCCCCAAATGGTTGCTTCAAACCGGAATGCCGCACTTCCTTTTCAGTTTGGCTCTATGTTGCTTGAGACTTTTCCGTGCGTGGTGTTATGACAGATATGTCCACCCACTTTCGTGTCGATGAGTGAAACCGATGTCAGGGGCTGATTTTTTTTTTTTTTCTTCTAAACTTTCCGGGGGGTGCTACGGAGAGAGTTCCGGGGGTAGTCATGACAGTCATGTTAAAATAGTACATACTGTATATTTTTATCCTGGTAAATATATATGTGAGTTATCGGGCATGTTGACTCCCCTAAAAAAAAAAATGATTCAAGAGGACCCTATTATGAACCTAATTGACAGACAAGCCATCCTTGAGGTGTCAGCCTGCATTGTAAGGCAAAGCAGGGCTGTAACTCTTCACTTGTTTACCAGTGACAAGCATGTGAGCACGACTGCCACTTCCAATGAAGATAAAAAGCAGGGAGCAGGACGTCTGGCATTGAGTGGAAAGTGAGGAGATGGGTGCTTTTTTTGTCCAGGGAGAAGGAGGGGGGTCCTTTGTTCAAGCTGCCACTGCAGATTTGGGCATCTGTACGGAGGGCCTGTCAGAAACAGGCTTATCTCTTCGGGGCCCCCGCCGTGCTACAAAGAGCCATTTAGATCGAATTGGCCCGCGGTAAAATCTTCATTATATGGCGCTTAAAGGAGCAACAGACCTCTGGCTCTTTAAGATGAATTGGAGACAAGTGCTTGACCAAACAGGAGGAGGTGGTGGCCAATATGCTTGAGCTGATGTCTGGACATTGCCATGGTCATTGGTGATGACACCATTTTGTTCTCTGTGCCTTTTACACAGAACTTGTTGATGTCTGGAGGTACTGTGATCGGATGTTCAAATGTAAATAGTTATACTGTGTCAAGAAAAAAAAAAAAATATATATATATTGATTTGAAATTCCTCAAAAGTTTATATCAAATTTTCGATAAAAAAAAGTCCAAATCTTAAAAGAAAATCATATTTTAATGAGTGGGGGGAAAAAAATTGCCGTCAAATTACGATAAAGTTACATTCTTTTCTGTCTGTTGTATGCTGCTAGGTCGGCATTGCAAATGAGAATGGCTTCTCAATTGCAAAATAAAGATTGTATAAATAATATTTGGATTAATTAAGGTTGAAAAGGACAGAAAATTATTTGCCGTAGCCTCACTGGCTATAGGGCAGTGGTCGGTGATCAACAGAGGGCCATCCCAATGACCTTGTTTACGATGAAATCAAATTGATAACATAAAAATATTTGTAAAAGTATGTATACATTTAATGATGAGTGAAGTCCTTTCATTCAATTGTCCGTGTTTCCACTCTGGCTGTGCGAAAATTAAAAGTTGTACATGTGCAGTAGCTCCTCTTCAATACTAGAGAGAGGAGTGGCCTATCCCAGCCAGTCCTGTGTTGGTTTGCGAGTTGTCAGTAAATTTGCCACCAGACAAGATTCTTTGCTGGGACATGACTCGATTAAAAAAAAAAAAAAAGGCAGGATCGCACGCAAAAAAAAAAAAAAAATCATATTTTTGCAATATTAAGGTTTTTCTTTAAGTTGTTTTTTTCCAATAAAAAAAAAAAATCAACAAATCGTACAGAAAAACTTTTTTGGGGGGTGATGGAATTTTTCTCCCAAAATTCAAGAATACGGTAATAATAATAAAAATTCGACTCCTAGACAAAAGTCAGATTTGTATCAATGTTTAAAACAAATTAGTTTTATATTCAAATAGAAAAAAACGCAACATACAATTTGGGGAGAAAAAGTCAGAATCTCAGGATAATAATAATAAAAAAAAAAAAAAGTTTAAAATGTTACACACACTACTGGAGGAAACCCACACAGGCACGGGGAGAACATGCTAACTCCACACAGGAAGGCCGGGGCCGGACTCAAACTCACGACTTCTGCACTGTGAGGCAGACATGCTAACTAGACGACCACACTACTACATACAAGGGAAAAAAATATTAAAAGACTTATATATTATTTATAGACGGTAATATTTTTGGGGAAAAGCATTTAGTGTATTCTGAAAAAGGAAACCGAATCCATGAGACTCAAATCACTGTTTTGATGGGGGGAAAAAAAAAATCTTATAATGACGTATTTTCTTGCCCAAGATAAAATTTCATAAATATTAGCAGAATAAAGCCATTGGTGGTGATCAGACATTTTTATCGTGTGTCTTATCATGGACGCCTTGTAGAGACCGACCATGAAAGTAGAAAAAAAACGTGTTTTATGATCCGATTCTTTGCCGTAGCATGAGTGGAAATACGGAAGGCGTCAGCAAGGCTGCTCAATGATCCCTCCATCTATCTCTCCGTCCGTCCGTCCGTCCGTCCATCTGCTGGCCTTTCCCAGCCGCTCCCGTGTTGGTTTGCGAGTTGTCAGTAAATCTGCCACGGCGTCCCGCTGACGTGTATTGTGACGCCGCTGAATACTGCTGGGCCGCCAGTATGGCCTGCGCCAATGCTGGATTAGCCACACCGGATTAGCCGGCCGCCCTCCTGCTGCTTATTCAAATATTGTTTCACGTATTGTCATCATCCGTAGAGGAAATATGCGAAAAAAGACACAAGAAAAAACGAACAACAAAAAAAGGGCAGTTTTCCAAGCGAATTCGGAGAGAGTCGGAGAAGGACGGGACGGGGAAACGCCACCACCTATCCGCCGCCGCCGCCCGCCGCCTTCCGAACGAAGACGACCAAACGAAAACGGGGCATGAAAGCGAGCCTTGATCTTTGCTAACATGGCGTTCATCTGTCCTTTTTTTCCCCTCTCTCTCGCTCCCCCCTTCTCTCTCCTTCAACCCTCTTCGCACATACACTTGGGAGTCAAGGCAATTGATGTGCTGCCTTTGATGGCAAAGAGAGGCCTATATTAGTGGCCAAAAAGGAGCCCCGGATGAAAGGGGCCAAAAAAGAAAAGAAAATGGACGGGAAAAATATGAGAAAAGACGGGGAGATGGCAGACCTTGGCGAAGGCGGAGAGGCTTACCGTGCGAGCCCGATGGCGGCCGTGGCGTCGACGCTCGGCCCTCCGCCGCGTGGTCTCGTCGGTCATCCCCGGGTGGACGAACGGGGGCTCGAACCCTCGGCGAGGTTTTCGGGGGGACGTCCCGCCGGCGGACGGTGTCGCCATCTTTGTCCCGTTGTTGTCTTGGATGTGCCTCTCCTCCTCCTCTTCCTCCGCATCTTCATCCCTCCCCTTTCCTCGGCTTTGATCGTGCCTCGCTCCCCTCCCTCGCTATGACATCATCACGCAGAGCATCAAAGGAGGCTTCTGGGGCTGGACCCTGGGTGGAAATATGGAGCAGAAGGAGAGCTCGGACGACAAGGCGCATCCCCCAAAGCAGCTCATCCACCCTTTCGACGGGCGTACCCCAAGGCCCCCTGCTGAGAACCTTGATGATTTATTTTAAAGCCTTCCTGCACCGGCACCATCGACTTGTGTGACGCTCACCTCCATCCCTGGATGATGGCCACCCCTCCCTGCCTCGACTCCAGCTAATTGGTACCATTCTCCAAATCCTGTTAGGGACCCCTCTGTGTGTGTGTGTGTGTGCGCGTGTGCCATAACACATGTTGCACAAAGTTAGAATCTGAAAATATGAGAATAAAGTGTATTTTTAAGATAAAAAGTCATAATATAACAAGAGTAAGGTCTAACTCATCCGAGAAAAAAAGTCTTATTTTTTAATATGAAAAAATGTAAGAATGGTAAAAAGTATAAAGTTGAATTTTTCAAGTTAATGAAAATTAATTTTGGAGAAAAAAAATCAGAATCTTATGAGAAAAAAAAAGGCATTTAGATTAAAAAAGTTACAGTATTGCTAGAAAAAAATATATTTTCAACAAAGAAAGATGTATTTTAGCAAGAAAAAAGTCTGAATCTTTTGAGAAAAAATTAAGATTAGAATATCATCATAATAAAATTAAAAATAAAATTGAATGAGAATAAGAACATATTTGTTGCTGGACTAGAAATCGTAAGATTAAAAGCAAAGCACCCAAAGTCAGAATCTTGAGAGAGGAGTCACATTGTTTTGGGGGAAAAACAGTCTGAATCTTACAACAATATTTTTTGAAGAAAGAAGTCATAATTTTCCAGTCATACTTTTTCCTATTGTTCAGAATACACATTACGAGATACAAGAGGTATTTTTTTATATAAAGCTTAGGATTCTCTGCGACAACTGTCATAATTATAGCAATAAAAGTCTGAATTTTATGAGGGGAAAAAAACTCATTTTTGAGATGAAAAGTCATTATATGAGAATAACGTTGCACATTTTTGGGAAAAAAAAGAAGAATTTTACAAGACTAATGCAGATTTTTTTTCTAGGATCAAAAGTCATCTTAAAAAGAATAGGGCAGTATTTTTTTAGATTAAACAGTCAAATCCTTTCAGGACACCATCATTTTTCAAAGTCAAAAAATTGGAATATTATGAGAATTAAGTTGCAAGTTTTTTGGGGTTTTTTTTTACCAAAAAGTCCAAAATTTACAACAGTAAACATATTTTTTCAAGATAAAATGTCACAATGTTACAAAGAAAAAGAAAAGAGTCGTATTTAAGTTTGAATCTTACAGGAATAAAGCCTTCCTCGTCTCTCAGCACCATCAACTTGCGTGTCACTTACCACCGTCCCTGGATGATGGCCACACCTCCCCGTCTCACTTCCAGCTGGTGGGTACCAGTCCCCAAATCCTGTTAGGGACCCCTCTGTGTGTGCGAATACGTGTGTGTGTGTGTGTGTTGCACATGTTGCACTGTCACCCTCAGCTGCCAAACCAATCTGATGAGGACTTCTTAAAGAGAAAGAAAAAGACAAAGAGGTTAACAGAATGAGCTTCATTTAAATGTCATGAGGCAGCTAAAAGTTAAAAAAAATAAAAAATAAAAAGTATACATTTCTTTATGACTGCTTTTAAAAAGGGATCTTAGATTAGGAGTTTAAAGACGTTTTTTTCCAAGATTTTTGGGGGGGGCAGGGATTCAAGAAAATAAACTGAAAATTAAGAGCGATAAAAAAACTACATTAGAAAAGTATCTTGAGAATGGATACATAATTTGGAGGGGAAAATGTCAGACTCCTATGAGAAAAATGTAGCTTTTTACATGAGAAAATGGGACACATTTTTCAAGAATGTCGCAATAATAGAAAAAAAAAATTGTTGTTGTTTTTTCCTTAGGACATAATTTCTAGGATTTTGTCACAGTACCTGGAATTTTCCAGGCTACTTCAAACCAAAATGGCTGCCTTCTTGATCAGTTTCAATCGTGGGTTCTTGAGACTTTTTCATGCGTCCTGTTATGATTGACATATTTGCCCAATATCAGGTGGACGGATCAAACCAATCGCACCTGACCGCAGCCCGCAGACTCAATTTGGGTGGAGACTGGAGATAAAGTCTGAACTGTTTGACGGAAGTGGTCAAAACGGCCAATTGGACGTCCATTCTGGATGAACAGAGGGTCGCGGAGCCACGGAAGCATGTTCAGGGCCACAGAAAATGAGGGGATCAACGTTGGGTGGGAAGGGTGCAGTACCACAGGTCCCCAGCAGAGAGCGCAGAATGGGTTAGGCTAGGGAAAGGTGATAGAAAACAACAGGATTTGGGGCCAGTTCTCAGGATAGGAGTGTCGCACATGAGTGTATCATACACCGTTGGGTGCGGCTATACGAGACCTATCTGCACATACCTCCAGCGTCCACGTGGGTGACTCAGAGCCGGAGCTAGAGTTGAAGAATGCCCTCCATATAGGAATGAAAGGGATTTTCATGGGATAAGTGTAATTTTTGTCACCGTACAAAAAACATTCCCCACAACCATGTTAGGAGCACGTTTTGGGTCATTTGGGGTCCGTGCATAATTTGAGTGTGTGGGCGGAGTCAAAGATTTACATCCACCCCCACATTCTAATTTTGTCAAGTGTTATTGGTGGAAATGTATGTATAAATGTATTTGGGGCTACCAGTAGCCATTTTGATTCCAAGCAGCCATTTTGGAGTGAATTCCAATGATCGAAAACCAGCCTTCAACGTTTTTCACCAATAAAATTGAAATTCAATGGACATGTCTATCATAACATTACACACAAAAGAAGTCTCAAGAGCCCATGCTCAAAATTGAACATGAAGTCAGCCATATTCATTTAATGCTTCCAATTTGAAGCAAATCCTATTGCTCAAAAGCTGGTAAAAAAAAAAAAAAAGCCATAGACAACAGTTTAACCACTTGATATGAAATTGGGTGGACTTGTCTATCGTAACTGGATGCACCGAAAAATCTCAAGGACACATGCAGGCAATTGTTTGGAAACAGCTTACGCAACATTACGCTTTTTTTTTTGTTTTTTTGGTAGGCCATCTAATGTGAGCAGTGTGACTTTTTTTTTTTCTAAATGCTTCTTGCACCTTTAAATTCACTCCATCTTGTGACATTTAGACCACTTTGCCACAGACAACCACAAAATATATATTGTAACGTAATGTAAATTATGTTTACCCCCAATCACATAAACAGTCATTTACATGCAAATAGCATATTGCTGCAGGTATTAAGAAAACTCATTCGGCCACATTAATGGCCCTCCCGCTCGGCTTTTTCTTCCGTCACAAATGACTTCCCGCATAATCCTCATCAACTAAATCCCAACAGCCCACCTGTAGCATCGTCGATTGCGGGTAAACGCTAATAGCGGGCTGCTGAGGTTTGATAAGCATTTTTCTATTAGCACAATACAACATCAACATCCCTCCTCCCGGCCTATTCCATACACACACTCCAAAATGTTCCCATCATCCAAACAAACAATGGATGGAAATAAACAAATATATGCAGCGTGTGTGTGTGTACGTGCGTGTGTGGGGGTGTGTATGTGTGTGTGTGTGGGAAGAAGCAGCACCTGCCTGTAGGCCACAAGGGCACAAAACAGCTCGCCGCTAAATCCCAGTTTGGCACACTAGCGCGTAATCATCACTTCTTGGTTTTCTTCTTGGTTTGCTGCAAGTTGTCATGCATAATAACGCTGTAAGAAACACAACAAACACACACACACACACGTCTGAGGTGACTGCCGATGCACCACGCAGCCTCATTTAAATAACAATGACACTCATCTGCCACTCCATTATGCAAACAAGTGTACAGTGGAACACAGTCTGTACCCATTTAGGCGGATTAAAAAAAATAAGTAAAAACATATTTTTCCCCAGACAAAAACTTGTCACAGTGAGAATACGATTCGGGTTGTTTTTTTTTCATTTACTTGTATTTATTTATTTATTTATTTATTAATTTAGGAAAACATCATCAAATGGTGCCTTGCCTTACCATTTTATTTGGTTCAACTCAAATCACCTTTCCCCCATTAAAATGAATGGAAACGCCACGATTGAGTTTCATTCCCAACATTTGTGCACCTCCTGGTGTGTGCCTTGGCCACCAGGGGCAGTATAATACGGACAAATAATCACAAACAAAGAAGAGTTTTCCAACGCCGGTATAATAAGTGACGCCGTAAACTGCGGTGTTAGTCGTTTTTCCCAGATGATAAAGTACCATAGTCAGTAATAACTATTTTAATGTTGCACTGTCGCACTTTGAGTTTGGTTTGATGTAAAGTGCACTATATAGAAAATCTATTATCATTAATGTCGATGCCTGTGAATAGTATTAACTCGTCTGTCTACATATGTTGATGCACTGTTTGTGGTCAAATGTGCGTTGTTTGAAGGGTTATAATAACATTGCGACACTGATGCTATTCGTCACTCCTCTAAGGAGTTTTGCATTGTGTGTTAGCATTAAGCTAGCAGGCTTGAGTATAAGGTAACTTTATGTGGTTACGAGACTAGAAACCTATTTTCGGAGGACAAAAAGCCTCTCAGCTCATTTGTACAGCACTAATATTGTAGTTCTTCGCAGAGGACAAAGAATACATGCCTGTGAGCACTGTTACAGTATGTTGTCTGTCTACATGTGTCACTGCACTGTTTGTTTTCAATCAATTTCTTATAGGATTAAACTATGAAAAACAATGAAAAGGAAAAAAAATGCTATTTCGCGTTAGCGTTAAACTAATGGACCGAAAAGCTAAGCACTGTGGTTGCTCCGCTGTTGTAATTACTGATGGCACACAGTCCTTGCTGCGGATAGTACAGAGGGAGAGGGAGCGATGGTTGCTTGGAGGCCATTGTTCGGCGAAAGTGAGACAAACGAGACCCTGGAGAACACTACTTAGCCGCTCATAAAGGTCAACTATGGAGGCACAGCGGCTAATCCCCGAACCCCCGGGGACGCCCATGGATGCTGTTGTTTCACGGCCATGTGACATTTAAACCCAAGTGCGCCACACAACGTTGTGGATGTGTCTCCAGCCTCCTGTTTGGCTCGAGAGTGCCCGCTGAGGGTTAATTAGACGTGGCCTCGGAGGCCAATTTTTAACGACGCTCTTCCATTGCTAACTATGTTTCAGCACAGCCTTTTCTTTATTTGATGTCATGCAAGACAAACCACACTCCTTACCAAGTACAGCTAATGACTGAATGACTGAAGTATTCAAATGAATATATAGTGTACAACGAGGAGTCGTATTTTGTGAGGGAAAAAAGTTTGTAGTTTTTTTTTTTTTCCGGAAAGTGTAATATAACAAGAATAAAGTTCATTCGAAAAAAATGTGTTGGGGTTTTAAAAGGTGGGTTTTTTTCATGAAAACAAAGCTCAATCTCACAATATATATATGTATTTTTCTGATTCGTCATCCTCTTGAAATGTTGAGACATATCTTGTCTTTTTATGTTTTTGCCTTAAACATCATCACAGGATGCTGGCCACCTTTGCTAAAATCGTCTAAGTCCAGACAGATAATTTGATTCTACCCATAAAAATTATTAATATTGTACATATAAGAGCTAGGCATTTTACAAAAAAAATTGCAGTCCATTTCTGGCCTTCCGCCGTCCGTTTATCTGCCATTTTGTCCGGCCGGACCAAAACGTAATTGCCTATAGGCCGGTCCGCCTATTATTTTAAACAGACTTCCGTTAGTATTTCCGACTACCAACTTCGACAAATTGCCACATGCGATCTCCCTGCCGCTGGGCAATATTTGAAATGAAAAACTCACCGAGGCATGGAAGCCTCACCGCGGTCGGACTCGGACCTTATTCGACATTTATGGACCGTTTAGGCCCATTGAAGTCTCTCCACGAAAATAGACAATTACAAAGATGGAAAAAATGTGCTTTCCGACTATACTTAGTCCAACTATTTGTTGAAGTTTCCCGTCTATCGTTTGTCGCCTACAAAATGAGCATCCATCATAGGCAGATAGACGGACCGATCCGTCACATCTGCAGATATATGATCAGTATACCGGTAGTGCAGTTTGTATTATTTTATTTTATTTTTAGTGTGGCCCTAATATTCCTCCATATAGAAAGCACTAAATCTCATTAAATGTTGTTGTTGCCAGTTCTTACTGTGCTGAAGGTAGTCACATCATTAAAATTCCACCATGATGCTCAATATATGTTCGCCATCACGTCTAATTGGCTAATCTCATCAGAAATGTCTGAGTTGTTTGCGGGGTCACGCTGATTGGAGGCGCTGAGGGACAACAACGCTGGTGAGGCAAAATCTGCAGGTAAATAACCCAGAGATAACGAACGCCGGGTCAGCAACGGTTCAGCCAAAGTGTAACGAGGACTGAGAAAGGCAAAACTACTGTATACGGCAGACAATGGTGTTGGGTTGAGTGTGACACTGCTGATTAAATAAATTTTCTTATGTTAAGACGGGGTGGAAAAACTGTGGAATACAACAAAGTCAACATACCTGAAATGCCACATCTCCAGTTCCAAGAGTATTTGATGTATCTGCGATGTATTTTTTTTAATTGAGTCGAACAGGTCGCATAAATGGTGGAAAACAGTTTGAGAAGATTTATCTTGGTCTCATTTTTTTTTTTACAAAGAAATATCACGAAAAAACTGTAATTTGTGTAGACTTTAAATCCACTCTGTCTCCATGTTAGTTAAAAACCGCATTGGTGCTAGTAGCATTGGTAATGCTAACGCCCATAGCTAGTGTTAGCAACTTAGCATATGTGCTAACATTACTGTACATGCTTGCTAACTTGCTTAGTTATTAATTACGTTACAAACATATCAAACTACTTTAAACAACGGCTACTGTAGTGTTTAAAATCAAATTAGATTATGAGGAAAACAGATCACAGAAAATTTTATTTTTACAGGAGGTAACGTTATTCATTAGCATGTGAGTTAGCCTTACCTGTTGTGTAGGCAAAGTCCTGGATGGATCGGTTTTTTTTGTTTGTTTTGTTTTTTAGTTAATTGTGAAAAATATAAATTTCATAAAAGTAATGATACTAACTCATGAAAGAATACATGCCATGTAAATGTATAAAAACAGTACATTTTGCACTGTATAAGCGTTTCATTATTGTCCAGCAAGTCATACTGGACATGTGTCTGTACGGCTAAAAAAAAAAAAGAGAAAAAAGCGTCACTGTGCGTACGTAGATGAAAGTCTGACTCCATCTGGTGGCACACTGGAGCACTGCAGCCATCATTTCATCAATACAGTAATATAATAGTGTTGATGACAATAATATCTTTGGGTTTATACAGCGAGTTGTAAGCGTCACAAGGAATCTTGAACAACGAATGGTGGTGAAATTAAAATGTTTAGCTGACATTCTGCCAGGTACATTCCAGTAAAGGTTTCTTGAGGGAAAGTAGGGTGGGAAACTTCTCAAAAATGAAGGAGTGAAAGGTGTGTATGCCTATTGACAATGGTGGAAGTTAGCGGCGACTGTTATGCTAAAGGCAAGCTACGCAACTTAATGTACAGTAACTGAAATTGGAGTTGTGATGTATTTTACAAAATGAGAGCATTACAGAATCCCTTATGTGACATGGGCTGGATAAATTGTTGGAGCCACAAATGACCTAGAAAGTGCACACAAAATACTCATTTAGGGCCATTAAGTAGAAATAATGTGCACACAAATTAATAATATAATTACTGGACAACTGTGTCAGTAAATGTCGCGCACCTTCAGTCTTGTGAAGATGCCTCTATTTGCTCACCCAGACATCCAAGTTGTTCATTGAAATTATATGAAACCGCACATAATGCCTCTTTTGTGGCCACAAATCAGTATTTTGTACACTTTACATCTGAACAGCGGCCACAATTAAAAATAATAATAATAATTCCTCTATACATGTCATGTCCAGGGCTCCAAAACATAAATTGGCTATTAGGAAAGCAGTAATTGTCGACGTTCCAGTTCCAGTCAGAACATTGAAGTACTGTATAAAATTCATAAAATACACGAATACAAACCATGTTTAATTCTGGATGTTTCTTTACAGAAAAACAGAATGTGATACATGATCAAATCTAAAAAGTAAAAACAAAAACAACATTGGAAGGTTAAAAAGACAGCGCTTCAATGGCTTACTAACCTCGCTTGACAAAAATAGTAAAACCAAGTTTTACAAAAAAAAACCCATCAACAACAACAAAACACGGTTACTCTCCATCACCTTCCCCCTTATCGATATCGTCCTCCATTGCAGATTCTTCCTGCAGGTCTTCCTCACCAGGCTGCTTCTCCTCCTCGCTGCCACCTGCTGGCTCGGTTACGGTGTCGCCTTCCTCTTCCTTGACCGCTTCCGCCTCGCCGCTGCCTGCTGCTTTTTCAGTTACGGTGCCGCCTTCGTCCTTCTCGGCCGCTTCCTCCTCGCCGGTGTTTGCTTCGGCAGCTTTTTCGGTCACGGTGCCGCCTTCCTCCTTCTTGACCTCTTCATCTTTGACCACTTCCTGCAGGTTGTACTTCCTGTAGCGCGTGTACTCACGGACCACGCTGACACAGCACACAGTCTTGATCACCTCCAAGATGATTGTGAGGTCCGGCTGGGTCAGGTCCACCTTGTTTTTGGGGTTCAGCTTGCCCACCAGGCCTTCGAGAGACACACATGGGGACAAGCAATGAAAATTTTTGGACGAAATTGTTAGGCTCTGGTCCCCAACAGATCGTGAGATGCAAGTGCTCAAGTTTTTTTTTTCTTTTTTTTTTAGACACAGCGCTATCTGCTGGACTGGTGCGTCACTGCGAGTCGCCTGCGATGTAAAACCAACTAAATATGGCAAGTTGGCAACACTTATTTTTTACCGTCAAATTTAAGAGGTATCCATAACTTTATTTCCCCAACAGACTCAAGAAGAAGTTGTACGCATTGTGTCACTTTATTAGCATGTAAATTTGCACGTTAGCTTACCTGCAATGGCCTTGATGACGTCGTCTCTCTTGTTGTGGCTGTTGTTGCGCGCCTTGAAGGCAATTTGGTAAGTGGCGCAGTTGGGCTTCTTGAACCAAGGCTCCAGAAAGGTGGACAGATACCTCATCATGTCCTCCGGGAATGCCCTGCACGTGCCCGTTACCTGTGTGACACACAAACTCAGGTTGCTATCTTGCTTTAGAGGAGAAGTCGCCCCCCCAAAAAAATATGTTCTATGAGCCTCCACTAGTCGAAACATAACATAAACAAAACATATTTTTTTTCAAGAATGTGTTCCCAGCAGGCCCACTAGTTGAAACACGGCATTTTGATTGATATTGCATTTGTGGAATATGAGTTAGACAGCAAAATACACTTGTTTTTAGCCATCTGCGGGGGCGGCCATTTTGTCACTTTTGTCGACTGAAAATGACATCACAGTTGCTCAGGGCCCAGGTAACCACCAATCACGGCTCACCCGTTTTCTGAAGCTGAGCCATGATCGATCGTTACTTGAGCCCTGAGCAGCTGTGATGTCATATTCAGTTGACAGCAGGCGGCAAAATGGCCGCACCCTGACATGGACAATAATGGGTGGATATTACTGCTTAACTCACATTTCACAAATGAATCCAAATGGCGTGTTTTGACAAGTGGAGGTGCATATAACATATTATTGTAAAGAAAATTGTAAAGATATTATTGTAAATTAAATACGTTGGCGTTAATTAAATTAGCATAGCAATAATAAAAAGAAGAAGAAAAAGATGAAGAAGGGGAACATATTTTATTCATAACACACTTGACCTAAAAAAAAAAATCTCTAAATGCAATTTAAAAGAAAAACTGCTAAAATCAACATCCACACAAGAGACGCATTCTAAAAACAAAAGATATTTCTTTAATAATAATAATAATAAGCCACAATCTGTGGTGCCCTTAAATCAAGGATGGAGTTTTGTTTGCATCTCACCGGCAGCATGCGAAGGATGACACGCGTCTTCTTCTTCTTGGTGGCGTGCAGATCGGACAATATGTGATGAACCAGCTTGTCAGACTCTACGGTTCAAACAAAAAAGCAAAACAGCAGAAATGAAAATGTCCTGCTCACCAATGGACATGAGAATTTTTATATAGGGGACTCCTTAATTTGCGAAATAATATTGTATTAATACAATATTCATTATAGTAGGCGGACTATATAGCTGACTTAGGCTATGTTCAGACTGTTCAATTTGGATGTTTTGGGGGGGGGGGTTGGGTGAAATCCGATTTTCACATATGAATTGCAACCTCGGTCTGTCTGGTGTGTATGAACAAAAATGTGTCCCCTAAATGTGTCGACTAAAGATGACATCACGCCATTGCCGCGTGTAATAGACGTGGCTGAATTACTACTATCACCACATATGTCAACTTCATTCTTCAAGTCGGATTAAACTAAAGTCATTTGCCTACAGTTTGAACGTAGCCGCAGTTGATGGAGTGATTCCGGACATAGCCGAGATGATTACCCAGATTGCGAGTTCTGATGAAGATGACATTGTTGGCCCCGCTCTCCAGGGCCTGGAAACGTCGGTCTTGACTCCCGCCGTACGCTCGCAGCTGCGCCACCTCTTTCTTCAGCGCCTCTTCCACGTCTTCTTCTTCTTTGACATTTTCTTCTTCTTCGCTGCAGCCTCCGGCGTCCTCGTCAAACTGAGGGTTAGAAAGGTCGCACTTTGTCAATGTCAGCATTCAAATTGTAATGCTATGATTGAAACCCGTATTTGAAAGTTAAATAAACCCCTGTTTGAAACCCTAACCCAGGATTGAAACTTTAGCGTAAAACTCTAATTACGTAGTTTCCCCTCTTTAGAATGTTTAAGATCATCAAACCAGTGTAAATATCAGACAAAGATAAACCAAGTAAAGATAAAATGTAGTTTCAAGACTGGATGAAAAATACAGTAATTGACATCTGTCAGCCTGGAAAGGGTTACAAACTAATTTCTTAATCTTTAGGACTCCAGCAAACCACGGTGAGAACCATTATCCACAAAATGGAGAAAACATGGGACAGTGGTGAACCTTCCTCAGGCTGCCCGGCCTACAGAAATGACGACTCATCCAGAAGATCACAGAGAAACTCAGGACAACATCTGAAGAACTGCAGGCCTCAGTTAAGGTCAAAGTTCATGACTTAGGAAGACACTGGCCAAAAATGACATCCATGGCAGAGTTCCAAGGCGAAAACCACTGCTGACCAAAAAGAAAATAAAGGCCCGCCTTACATCTTAAAAAAAAAAAAAAAAAAAAGGAATGATTCCAAAGACCATCAAGATATATTCTATGGACTGAGGAGACGAAAGTTTAACTTTTAGGAAGGTGTGTGTCTCGCTAAATCTGCCGTAAATGTAACACGGCATACCATCAGTCAAGCATGGTAGTGGTAGCGTGATGGTCTGGGGTTGCCTCGCATCTTCAGCACCTGGATGACTTTCTGATTGATGCAACCATGAACTATGCTCTTTATTAGAAAATCCTGAAGGAAAATGTTCGGCCATCAGTTCGTAATGTCAAACTGAAGCGCACTTGCGATCAGGACAACGATCCAAAACATACCTGCAAGTCAACTTCTGAATTGCTTTAAAAGAAAATGAAGGTTTTAAGTCACCTAGTCAAAGTCCAGACTTGAATTGAATGCTGTAGTATGACCGTATAAAGGCAGTTCATGCTTGAAACCCATTCGGTGTTGCTAAATTAAAGCAAATCCTGCAACAAGACTGGGCCAAAACGTATCCACAGACATGTGGAAGACTCATTGTCAGTTATTAAAAACGCTTGATGTCAGTTGTTGTTGCTTAGGGTGGCTAGACGCTTTATAAGGTTTAGGGGGCAATTACTCCTTCACAGATCTGCACCATGTAAACATTTAAACTGTACGTGTAAACATGATGAGCTATGGTAACACCTAATAAGATAAAGGACCTGTGCGGTGCGTTCACTGACCTTCTCGGGTCCGTACAGCTTGTCGGCGTACTCGCTGAGCAGGTTGAAGGCCTCCGCCGTGCACTTCCTCTGGTTCATGTTGCATGTGATCAGGATGCCCTGCATGCCCACCTCCAGCTCCCTGGAGCCCCTCCAGCGTTTCGCGTGATATTGGCCGCCACCGAAGTGCTTCTTGCCGCGCTTCCGAAACTCGTTCTGCGCCGCCGACATCTTGCCAATGACGTCACTGGACACAGCGGTGAATAAATCGGATGTTTACTTTTTTTTTTCTTTTTCAGATCCGTGTGCAATCTGCCAAGCTGTTTTAAAGCGAAACGCAACGCAATATTTTTTTTTTAAACACACGACGAGGGTTTATAGAAATAAAGTTGAACGTGTTGTTATAAACGTGCGTTCAAATATAAAATGGAACTCTGTGACGGAAGGACGCCACATTCATGTTTTGGAGGAACTCTACGGAGTGCGAAGAGAGACGAACGACTCACGCTCGAGTTTCACGAAGTACAGCATACATATTCAAAGATTAAACTACAAACTATGTTGGTAATAATTAGTTTGAAGCTATCTGTTCCTCAGTCGTGTTAACTACGAAATAATGTAATTTTATGACGGACGCCTCATTGTAATTTAAACAAGGCTTCTACGGGGTGAGAGAAGGGACGAACATCGCGAGGAATTTTTCAAGGAAATTGTGAACTAAGTATTATTTAATAAATGAATTACACTTCATGTAAGATGAACGTAACTTACAAACGCTTTGTTGTGTTAAATATCTGGAAATTTATTTTGGTGACGGGAGGACACCCGTCATTCACTTCCAAGGACCAGGTTTGGAGGACTTCTACGGAATGCTAGGAAGGCCAAAAAATGTTATTTCGGACTTAATTCAAGTATACACTCGTCATTTTATACGTTAATATAAGTAAAATAAAATCATGCAAAAATTGATTTATCCCCCAGTCATGTTGATTGGACAAAATAGAACTAATGGAAGCCTCATTCACGTCCAAAAGTTGAGAACTTCTACGGCATCCGATGAGTGACGAAAACATTCCCTCAGTCTCACAAAGTATGCCCAATTTGCCAAATAAAATGTAAATAAATAGTAAAGAAGAAAGATATTTGACTTATTAGCTGTTTGATAGTAGTTTAATGATTATTATTAAAAAATACATTTGTGACTGAAGGATTCATGTTTCGGACAGCGTCCAAAGCATGCAAGGAAATGATGAAAACCAAATATTAAAAAAAAAAAAATCTATGTAATAATATGAAATTAAAGTTACAAAACAATCAAATTTAGGTTACTCATTCATGAGCAAGCCGCTGTTCTGAATGTACTTTTGGTGTCCTATAAACTCACCTTTTCTTGGAGCAATTGCAGTTTGACTGGCTCTAAGTCAACAAAATGTGGCTGATTTACATTTCTATTTCAGAAAACATTCAGAAATTGCAGTCGTGTCCACTTGAGCAGTCAGTCTTTGTACATAAGTGAATTTAAAACGAATGTGACCATAATGACACACTGTATTGACAACTTCCCATGAATTCCATTTAATTTGACCGTCAAATTGGTCACATTTAATGGTTGTAAAAACCATTAAACAGAATTTAGAGAATGTAGATTTGAAGAGCCGTCACTTTTTCCTGTGATCCAACTGGTACTTGATGTTATTGACTATTAAACATACAACTGCATTTTTTTACAACAGTCTTAACATACACTTTACTTCTATGTAAACAGAAGGCAATTCAGTTACTGTATGTGGTGTCTCAGTCTGAACACTAGGGAGCCAGGCATAGAGTAAATAAGAGACAAAGAAGAACGTAGCGTACACTGCTGGAAACATGAAGGAAGACAAATGTAGAGCGTGGTGGATGACTACTGTTAGTGAGAATCTAGATAAAGATTTGAAACCAAAATTTGACACACAAGTGTCACAATCAAGGCCCAACATGATTTTAAGTGGCCCGCCATAGCAAATAATGTCCATCAATTTCCGTGATTTTTGATAACATTTCTAACAACATTTCAAAGTGTTATTTGCGATAAAATGACCACATGAGGGGCCTCTTGATTATTTAAGAAAAAAAAAACTAAAAAAAAACGTTTTTAAAAACCCCAAAATATTCTTCAAAGAACAGGGGAAATCGGGAGAAAAAATCCCGGGAAAAAATTGGAAAAATTCAAAATAAAAAAAAAACCTTGAAAAAAAAACAAAAACATTTTAAATCTGCAATATGCAGGGGTCGACAGTAATTTAAAATTGTAATATCACCAATCACAACTAGGTAGCAGACATGTCTTAGTTGTGCTTACACTGGGTCTGTCACATACTACAAGTGAGCAGGCCTAATATTTTTTTTGTGGGTATGGAAAGATATGCAGGACAAACATAATACCGCAATAATATTGACATTTTGACTCGCAATTGTGATATTGAGGGGGAAGGGGGGGGGGGAATTATTAATTAATTAATTAAAACATTATTTTCAGCCCTTCTACATCTGGCTTGAAAGCATAAATTAAAATCCTGAAATGCCGTGATTTTTTTTTTTTTCATATTATAGTTAAGTCTTATTGAGTGTTACCAGCTCTTCCTCAGTGCGGACTTCTGAGGCGGCCGTGTGGCTCGCACGTGACTCGCCGAAATAGACCACCTGGCCTTTAGGACCGACTCCCACTGAAAAAACTGGCACCCCTTATTCTTGTTTGGTCCCGCCCCCTTGCCGCCACCTGAGCGGCGGCCGGCGCAGCAGTAGAACCCTTTCCCTTGGTTGGGTCCCCCATTGGACACCTGCAGACGCTTGGCACGGCGTCCGCAGTCGCACAGCGGCGACGTCATTTTCCCAATGGTCGACAACGAGGGGAGGGCACCGCCGTTCGGCACCCTGGAGACGCCACTGCCACCGCGACAAGAAATGGCGGCGTCAGGGGTGTGTGACCTCTCCTGGATGAAGAAGCATTTGGGTTTGAACACCGAGGGTGTGTTTGATTTCATCACCAGTGGAGCCTCAGGTTCCTCCGCGTCGTAATCCGAATGCAGCTGCCCCTCGGAGTCCTCCAGAACCACGTCGTCATACGTGGATCGGTTCTCTTCTTCTACGGGGAACTCCTCCACACTTTCAGAATTTGAGGTTGGAGGTTCGAGGCTGCCAAGGATGGTGGAGCACAGAACCAGGCCATTGTTGTTGTTGTTGTTGTTGTTATTATGCCGGATGCCCCACAGTGGTGTTGTCCTACCATCCAGAACTGTTTTTGGGGACACCAAACTCTGAACGGCGTCTCGGTCGTCAAGGTTTGGGGCCCGATTGTTATTCCCAGTGGGTGTTGTTCTATTTTTTTCAGGCTGATGGTTTTCACTGTTGTGACCACAGACTTTTCCGCTCCTTTTTGTCAGCGTGGGTTTGACCGCTGATGGCGTCTGTGATAAGAGACGAACAGTTTGTACATCGGTAGCAGTTCGGCAAATAGTGACAAATTCTTCAAAAATGCGGCTTCAAGATGTTTATTGCCACTCCCAGTTGAAGTTTACTCTCAAACTAAACATAGAACAAAGATAATTACTCGTGTAATTAAACAAACCACAATGACTTTGTCTTACGAAAGTCTGCTATCTCAATGCTAATATGCAATGCGAAATGCCGCTGACGGGCTAACGAAACTAGCATCAATATCGGGGTATGGACGCTTGAACACAAACGGTGCGGCATCACATGTAGATAGGCAATGTGGTACGCCTCTGTGAAAAAAATGACCAATGCTACCGCAGCTTACTGAGCAGTTGTACGTATACTGCACACATATTATACTGCACCCTAGTGGCCAAGGTGCGCGCATCAAAAGGTGCAGCACAATGAATTAAAACATGATTTTGTTTGAATATTGTTTTCATATGGTTTTGTAAGTTTTCTTGCAACATAAAAAAAAAGGTTAACTATATAAACATCACGTAGCTCACTTGCTCATACCTTCAGCACAATGAATACACGTTAAAGCCAGTCAACCGCATCATGCTATCCCCTTTGTTATAGATGTGATATGATTGTTTGTAATATTCCAATAAATCACTTCTCCACCCCGAAATATTATGGTTTTATCCTAGTAATAATTTATCATAGTTTTATCCAACTATTATGTCTAAATTCCAGTAAAATTGTGTTGTGTTCTTTTAATATAATGGTTTTATTCAGTAATATGACCTTTATTTTGATTTCATTTCATATTTTAATAATCAATGTACAATCTTTATAAGTTATTATTTATATACAGTATGTCCATTCAACTGTAGCACAAATTATACCTTTAAGCATAAGTGTCTAAAAATCACATAAAAAGCAGCAGACATTAAAAAGAAAAAAAAACAAAAAAAAACTTGTTTCTTTATTAATTTTAAAAACTGTTTGCGAGGCACGCCGGGGGGGATCGCAGGCAGGAGTCGGCGGATTCAGGAATCGGGGTGTGATGTGGGACGCCCACTCACCCTCTCCAAGCTTCTTGTGGTCTTCATCACGCATCCATCACTCATCATCCTTACTGCCAGCCGAGCTGTGTTCCTGGCATCATCCAGACCTAATAAAATGTGAATCATTAGTCGATTTAAGATGAAGAATGGTCAAGTGTGAGTAGAGGTGAAGCTCTTGCCGCACCGGAGTGTTCTCTGCCAGAAAACTGTATTCCCAAATCTTGTAGCGCGCCATTCAGACCTTTGGGTTTCCTGCTGTAGAACATCTACAAAAAGACAAAAATCATGTTTGAAGACACATGCGGCATGAGGGGGCGCTATTACGATATATTCACATAAGACCATATTATGTTATATTATATTACCGTATTTTCTGGAACATAAGCAATTATATTACCGTATTTTCTGGATTATAAGGAGCTACTTTTTTCATCGGTTTTGAACCGTGAGGCTTACACAAAGGTGCGGCTATTTTGTGGATTTTTCTTCCACCGCTAGGGGCGCTCTAATCGGATTTAGAATCAAAACTAAAAAAAAAAAAAAAAAGAAATCAATGCAAAGACGAATACGGTACTTTTTTCTTTATCAGATAGAACACGGACGAGAAACTACCAAGAGTTAATTATTTTCAAATCCTCTCCCCTTCATCATGGGGCCCACATGAAGAAGTTCGTATGATGCAAGTTTTAGCAGCAAAGTTGCTGCCGTGTTAAAGGGCACTGTTAGGAAATAATCCGTTCAGGTAAATACATGTACATTTACAGTTCAAATCGTTCTGTAAATGCAGTAAATATCTGTTTTTTTCAACATAAGTATCTGCGGCTATAAAAAGAGCTAAATAAACTTACCCTGTACGTGCTCCTCAAGTCGATCCAGCAGTTGAGCACGTCGGGTTTGTGGATCTGCTTGCGTTTACACTCATAGTGCAAACAAACGCCCAGATCCCAATCTGACACCATATTCTATTTGTTAATACATGTTTAAAAATGCATGTTTGAAAATGAAATATTCTACCTGACCACGTGAGGAAAGAACAGAGCTTTTGTGCGGGCGACTCGGCGGAGGGGCTCTGTTGCCGGGCGGGAAAGACCACGCCCTTCTCCAGGCGGAGCTTCTGCAGCCAGCGGCCGAACTGAGACAGACAAATCCGGAGGGGCGCCCCTGCCTCCACCTGCGACTGACGGTCACACACACACACACACACCCAAAAAAATAAATATACATCTCAGTAAATAACTCTTTATACAATTAAATAACGCAAGTATTATTGACATTCAGAAGCAAAGCTGAGAAAATAAAAGTAGCTGACCAAAACTATTCAAAGAACGACATTGACAACATTTAAGCACATCAACAGAAGACTTTAAAAACATTTAAAAGTAAAGTTAAAAAAATAAAAGTAGTTTTCTAAAATTACTACAAAAAGAATACTTTTTATTGTAATTGTACGGTTTGGTATTTTTCAAAAATTCAGTCTTTCTTACTGTACAATAATAGTTCCCCCCCATAATATGAAGTTATTCTCGTAAAACTGCATTTTTATTCCTGCTAATATTACTCTTTTCTGGTGAGTGTTTTTGTGTGTGTGTTTGTTTTGTTCTTTGCAGTCACCTGTGTGATCCCAGTTAGCTCAGTGCAGAAAGCTGACAGTATGGGACGCTCCTGAGGTTGAACATACGCATGAAACTCGGACTCAATCTCCCCCGTGGACGTATTCAGTAGAACGGCTGGGAACTCAACTGCGTCAAAAAGGCAAAACAATAAATAAGCTGCAATAACAATAATAAGGCACTTTTGAAAATGAAAACTTACTTATTTCCTGAGTGTGGTTGTTTTTCTCTCGCCAGCATGTGGACTCAAAATCAATGACAATCAGGTATGAAAATGTTTGATCTGACACAAAATATTAAATACAACATATTATGAAATGCCACATTCTAAATGATCACATTTGCTTAATTGTGCTACTAACTTGACAGAAGACTCTTTTTTTGCCCAGTAGATGACTGACTACGCTGCCTCAGCAGTCCTAATTCTCTGTGGACATAAATACAAGAATTTACTGTACAGCATACACTTATCAATTATTGTTGTTGCGTGACTCGTGACACGAACAAACAAAAATACCCCCCTCACTCACTCACACGTCAACACGTTAATCCAAACATTATGATAAGAAACTGAGGCTGCTAGTACTGCAGCTCTGCATACCTTTTGGCTTTGACATTATAATACTTTAAGTCAAAGTGGTTCTTTCACTTTGGAACTTTGTCCAATCAATCTGATCATGCTATTTATGGACTAAATGGGTGTGGAGGTGATTATCAAGCAAATAAGCCTCGCTGTTATGTCAAAATGTTGCAAGAATGTCCGCTCAGACACAATTTCATAAAATAGTAAAATGACAAAGGTTTTAGTAGATTGTTTAATTTCACATATGGTGGTTGATTAAGCGCCCCCAGATACTCGACTATTTTATATGTAACACGTTAAAAAGTAAGTTTTACATAATATGTGCCCTTTCAAAATAATGGGTTGATTTATTTAGTTGACTTAGCCGCAACATACTAACTAGCCGTTTTTTTTTTAACGATACTCACTTGGCGAGCTTCTTTGTCGACATTTCCGCCACTTGAGTTAGTCTCTGTTACTTTCATGGCACCATTTATTGCGGTGTTTCACGTTTAAGAAAGATCAAATCGAGCAAATCGCGCTTTCTTTTCAAACGAGTCGCATCCATGTTTCTGTGTTCGGCTAGCTTGGTCCGCACGGCAGTGAAATCGATAGCAGAGTGAAAGCGGATACCTAAATAACGCGACCGCCCTGAGCTTCGAAATAAAGTCTTACCGTTCGGATTTCAGCGTATATATTTTGGGGGAACACTTCCGAGGAATTTTCAATAATTATTAAAAACATTTTAAATGTAATTTTGGACCCAAAAACGTGAGCATAAACTGCAAGCATTTTTTAAAAATCGATGTGTATGATTCTAGGATTTATTTTGAATGTATTCAACCACACATGATTTTAAGTGCTTCCGTCATCAGGAAGCGTTCCTTTTCTCCCCATGCGCGGCATGTGTGTCTTAGTAATCGCAATATTAAAAATGTGAATTTTGAACTTCCCGGAACGTCATAACATGGTAACTGTGTATTTGACATTTTATTTTAGTGGCTTAACGTACTATAAATCGTTAGCGTTTCCACGCCGAAACGTCAACATGAATGTTAAACTGAAGTGGCTGCATTTGGGGTGAACGTTTTTATACTACCTGTTCAAACGTTCTCACTGATTGACTTGCTAACCCACTGACTCACCCACTCACTAAAATTACTAACGGTATTGTCTTACCAACCAAGTCTTAATTCACCAGCTAAATCACTCACTAATTTATTCACTCAACAGCAAATTCATCCAATCCAATTCTAACTCATCCACTAAATAAGTCATGCACTCACTCCATAATTCACCCACCAATTAACAGTCCAACTAATAAAATCCCTATCTCCAATGCACGTAGTAACTCGGTCATGCATTCACATTCTTAAGTCACCAATTTGGTCTCTCTCACATTGAAAACCCAATTTACAAACTGTTTCATTCATGGATTAACTCAGTCAGTTACATCATGTAATGTGACAGCGTTTCAGAATGAATTGAGCTGTAAATGACATTTGTTTATTTTCCATCCGCGTTAAGATTGGCTGTAAAATGGAGTCCTCGCCGTCAACATCATTCAATGGAAAGAAACGAAAAAAGGATCCAGATCTTCATCATCATGACCCCCACATGGCGAAGAGGCTCAAAAGTGAACATGATGGCGCTAATGAGACGGAGGAAGTTGAACCGCGAATCTCTGTGCTTCCCCACCGCCTGCGGAATCCCATCACGGCCGAAGAGCTGACGCAGCTGCTGCACTACGCCGCTCTGGGGCCGAGCAACGGAGTCAGACAGCCAAGGTCACCATTCACTCATTCATTCGTTCATTAATGTGTACATAAAATATAATGTGCTCCGTCATAAAGGTTTATTGAGTGTACAGGCAGTGTTTTATTTTAAACATTTTTACCCTCATACAAGATCAACCTAAAATGTACGGTTAGTGAAAGAGTTAGCTGGTTGCTGAGTAAGTCAGCGCGTTAGTAATGTGTTTGTGAATTAGTGAGTGCGCGAGTGAGTAAATAAATTTGTGTTAATGAGTGTCTTATAGAATTAATGGGTGCGATAGTGTACTGATCGAGATGACATGAGCACATGAGTTAGTTGGCGAGTAAGCCAGTCGGTTGTTGAGTGAGTTGGCGAGTTAGTAAGTTGGCTATTAAGTCATTTGTAAGTTGGTGCGCGAGTGGGTTAGTGAATTTATGAGTGGGATAGTGACCTGAGTGAGTGTGTTAGTTGGTGAGTGAGTTTGCGAGTTAGTGAATTAACCAGTGAGGAAATTAGTGAGTGAGTCGGTTTGGAAATGTATTAGCGAGGTAGTGTGTTGATATGAGGTGAGTATGTTACTATGTTGGAGAGTGATTTATGTTTGGTGAGTTAGTGAATGAGTGAGCGAGTTAGTAAGTCGGCTTGCGAGTACAATAGTGAGCGATTTAGTGAATTACTGAGTGAGATGGCATGTTTGTGAACTGAGTGAGTGAGTAAGTTGGTCAGACTTAGGTAGTGAGTGAGTGAATTCAGAAAGTCAGTCGTCAGTGAGTGAATTCATGACCAATTTGTTATGATGAAACAGTGTTGTTCTGTGTGTATTGTAGTTGGTGTGGTCTTCATGGACAAAGACACGTTGAAGGCGTCAATGTAGTGGTGGTGGAGGGTGTGAGCCAAAGTGACTTTTACAAACACTACATGACTCTCAGGAACCTGAGGACCAAATACAGCAATGTGGGTAGTATTCACTAACAAGTATCCAAGCTGTGCAGATGGACATAGTTATGCTAATATTGTTTGTTTGCGTCAGAGGTTGACCTTCACGTCGTCAAATAGCAGCAGCAGCAGCCTGCTTTCTACAATATTCAGCAGTGAAGTGGAAACACAACCGTCTTTGTTACAGGACCAACCGAGCCACAGCAAGCTTTGCAAAGGTCAGCAATAAACACTCTGTTCTGTTTAAGAGTCCTGCCTTTGCAAAGATGTTACTCGGTACGAGAGTCCTGAGTCAGTTTGTCTGATCTGATGAAAAACATCATGTGCAATGTGACGCCGTTCCATTCCAGTCTCACTCACTTACTGGCTCACTAACTCACCCACCAACAATGTTATTCACTCACACACTCACTAACCGAGTCTTTGACTAATTCACTCACTAACTCATTAATTCACTGTCATCAACTCACTCACTAACTCACCCACCAAATCATTCTGTTTAACTCACTAACTTGGAATTTCACGAATGAACTCACTCATTGAACGGCATACTCGCTCACTGAGTATTTCACTCACTTATTAATTCACTAACTCATTAAATGACCACCAATACTCACGCACTGACTGAGTCTTTCACTAATTTACTCACCAACTAACTCATTAATTCACTAACTCACTCGCTTGCTTATTATGTAATTCATTAGCTCACTCTGTAGCCAAGTAACACTTTCACACTTACCAACTGACTCACTTGTATAACCACCCAACTTACTCTTAATTCACTAACTCATCCACTAAACAGATCACTCTCCCTAACTCACTTGTCCCTCTCACTCACTCACAAATTCATTAACTCAATCATTTTCTTGTTCACTAACCACGTCACCCACTCCCAAACTAACTCACGTCCATGTAACCAACGAATGAATTTACTTATTAACTCACTCTCTCAATAACCAGGCAACTCACTCACCAACTAGCTGCCATTTAAGTCAGCAAATTTTAAATTTTGTCACTAACGCACGGAAAATTTGGATTTACCTTAAAAAAAATAAAAAATTAAAAAATAAATCAAGCTTGACGACTAAGTAAAATAAGGTTCAACTAACTCACTCAACAGGTGTTTGTGTCACATGTATGTGGATGTGTGTGTGTGACAGTGCTGAGGACTCACCCGGTGGTCCTCAAGTATGGTACAAGCAAGCGCGGCCCAACAGCCTACGTGCTCAGCCAGGAGGAGTTAATCAAGCGGCACTACCCCGTGAAAGGTGAAGGGTCGCCGCCTCCCTCACCATCCTTATTTTCACCCTCTCACTTCCTGTTTTTTACTTCCCGTCGTCTGCGTCAGGTCTGGCAGGCTTTGAGGATTTCGCGTGCGTCGACTGTGTTGACATCACAGATGCCAGCCCTCTCTTTGGACTAGACTGCGAAATGGTGAGATGACTTCCAGGTTTAACTCCGCCCCGTCCAACCCTAAATCAATCACAGTTATTGATGGCAATCACGTGACAGTGTCTCACCAGGAGGGGCTACGAGCTGACCCGAATCTCCCTGGTGGACAGCGAGGGGAAGTGCGTGATGGACCAGCTTGTTAAACCTGACAACAAAATACTCGATTACCTCACCAAGTAAGCACAATAAAGCTCAGAATTTGTCAGTTGACAGAAAGAAAAAAAAAACAGACTTCAACCCAATAAAAAGTATCCAGCCACAAATAAATGACAAAATAAATACATTTAAACAACACAAACGGGATTACACAAAGTTCAGTTGCTGGTGAGTCCACAATTCAGTTGTCTAGCTTGTTAGTTTCTAGTTAGCTAGCTATCTTTTTTTTTCCTACATTATTGTAATTATAAATGGGTAGTTATTTCGGGAGTTATTCAGTCTGCTTCTTAGTTACCTTGTCTGCTAGTTATCTAGTTTGTTACATTGTTTCGAAAGTTATCTACTTAGTCTGTTGGTTGTTTTGGTTTATTCTGTGTATTTGGTTAATTTAGTAGTAGTTACTTCACCAGCCTTCTAGTTTCTTGCTTAGTTAGCTAGCTATCTCTTATTTAGCCGCTTAGCTTGTTAGTTGGTCAGTTGGTGACGCACTAATCAAGTTACTTAGCTAGTTGTTTGTTGGGTAATTGTTAACTGTTATCTGATAAGTTTGTTAAAAGTGAATTGGATTGGCATCTACTTAGTGAGCCGATTAACTAGCTACATATCTACCTAGTTTATTTCTTATTTGGCTAGTTGATTTGTAGTTTGCCAATTTGGGTGGTTATTTTGTTGCCTATTTATTTAGCTAATTGGTTGGTTAGTCTAGTAGTTGGTTAATTTTTTACAGAGTCATCTAGTGAGCTATTTAGTTAGCTAGATAGCTAATTACTTGATTGGTCACCTGGTTATTTGATTTGTTACTAAGTTGGCTAGTTTGGTTCGTTTGGTAGTGAAGTATCTAGAAATGTATTTAGTTAGCTACTTAGCTAATTTATTGGTTAGGTGATTATTTATTCTGCTAATTATTGGTTATATAAATGTATATCCAGTTAGCTAGCATGCTACCTGGCTAATTAGCTCATTCTATCCCAATGACGTATTTATATGTCATTTCACAGAGGGTCTGAGAAAGTCTGGTACCGAGTGAGTTGGTTGATTAGTCAGTTATTTGGTTACATAGTTATCTCATTAGTTGCCTACCTAGTTAGTTACCTACTTAGCTAGTTGATTAGCTGTTGAATTCTGGTTCTAGTTCTGGTAGTTTTAATGATTAAAAAACAAACGTATAGATAAAAGGCACGCACGGTATGTGTGTGTGCGCCATTGTCAGGTTCTCTGGCATCACGGCAACAATGTTGGATCCCGTCAAGACAAGTTTGCGTGACGTCCAAGTGAAGCTGAGGACGCTGTTGCCGCGCGACGCCGTCCTGGTGGGTCACGGCATCAACAACGACCTGGTCGCTCTCAAAGTATGTGTACACACGCAATATATCCAACTCAGACAAATGTCCCAAAGTGACGTACACGATTATTAAGATTTGTTATCGTTGCAGCTGATCCACCCTCACGTTATCGACACGTCCCTGCTGTACAGGAAGGAGCTTGGCCAGAAGTTCAAGCTGAAGCTTCTGGCTGAGGTGGTGCTTGGCAGGAGCATCCAGACGCAGGAGGAGAAAGGACACCATCCCGTGGAGGACGCCTTGGCTGCCTTGGATTTGGCCAAATACTTCATACGCAAGTCACCTCTGAAGGTAACAAAACCCCTTTCAAAGATACGCTACTGAGTGAATCACCTGTGAGGTTGGTTGGTTACTTAGCTAGGCAGTTTGTTAGTCAGTTGGCTGGCTAGTTTGGTTAGTTAATTTATTTTTACTTTTTTTTAATGTTCATTTTTTTATTTGCGTAGCAGTTTGTTTCATATTTGGTGGTGCTTGTTTTTTTATGGACTCTATAAATTGAGTTAGTCAGTTAGGTAGTTAGTCGTTTGGGTACCTTGCTAGCTAGTTGGCTGATGAGTTCATCAGCCAGTTAGTCTGCTAGGTAGTTGTTTAGTCAGTTTATTTCATCATTTAGGTTATTTAGTTCTGTATTTAGTTTGTTGGCTGACTACTTAGCTAGCGCATTGTTTAGTTTGTGCTATTAACTACTTAGCTAGCTTAAAGTTTAAGTTTAACATTTTTAGTCAGTAAGCTAAATAAAATTACTTGCTCGTTTTTTTTTTTGATTGTGTTTGTCAATTGATTTTTTAATTGGTTAATCGGTTAAATATTAGTTGGTTAGTGTGTTAGCAGCGACTCTGTAATTCACATCAGCATCACCCACAGGACTGGAGTGTAACAGCTGTGCCATGTGTGTTTTCGATTGTTGTGTCAGGTTGTTGAGGATCATCTCGAGGAACTTTGGGGTTTAACCAGAGAACAAAAAGAAGAAAATGAGCCCAGACCCAGTAGCAGGTGTGACTTATACACACAAATATTTGTTCTGTTGCGTTGCTCAAATAACGTATCCCGCTTATGTCTGGTGTGCAGGTTTGCAGACATGTTGCAGAATCTGGGCAGGTCTGTCTGCTATGTGGGAAAACGCTGTGACATCACCTTAAACGTGGCCAATCAGCTCTGGCACAACTCTGACAAACAGGTGCGGCGTCGGGCTATCAGTTATATAGATGGATTCTTTTTTTGGTTTAGTCAACAACACCTTTGGGACCAAAAATGTTGGGCTGAACTGCACCAAAAGTGAGCTTGTCGTCGCTAACGCGTATTTGACTCTTTTCTTAATATCACCTCTTGCGCAGGTCGTGGCTTCTTTCCGGAGACGGAGCAAGTGTACCTTCTTCTCTGTGCTCAGCTTCTCTTCCTTCTTAAGCGCCCCCCCATGTCAAGAGAATAAGGTTAAGACTCATTGTAAGTGCAAGCGTGTGTGTGTGTGTGGTCCCACTAACTGTGCGTGTTTTAGGTCAACTGGCGTCTTCAGGACATGTGCGTGGTGTTTGCCGGACCGCTTCCTGCCGACTTCTCCGAGAGAGAAGTGAGGCGACTGTTCCGCTGCTGTGGCTCAGTCAGGGCCGTCAAAATGCTGAATACCACACACAGGGTGCGTTTGATTCACATGCAGACGCAAGAGTAATATCGAAATGAGACATCCGGCCCCTGCTGGGTTCTGCGTGTCTTTTCTCTACTAAGGGTTGTTTTTCTGCAGGTTCATGCTGCGGTGGAGTTCGAATTACTGGAAGGAGCCGCGTTGGCGCTACAAATGTTAAACGGTGCCACCGTGCAGGGATACAACATAAAGGTAAGCTTGTCCACTCACAAGACATTATAGTTAATACAGATCGAAGTCAAACTTCTTGTAGTGCCGCTTTTGGAGTACAGTAAAACCTCCAAATTCCAGTGGAAATGAGTTGGAACCGTCAACACGCATGACGTCATGCAAGACTTCACAGTTCAGCGAGCATCGAAGGATGAACTTTTTGCTTTTTGGGGCAACTTAAACCCAAAAAGTGGACATTGAAGTGTTAACTTTTTTTTTTTTTACATGTTTATTTTCTTACAACCAAATTGCATTGTAATTTAATTTGTTTGGACTTGTTTTTAATTCATTCTAATTTGTGCAAAATGAATACATTTACAATATCTTTTTTGAACTACAGGTAAATGGTTTTGGACGGCCACAGTTTTAAACTGAAGCCAATGACAACTTCCATTATTTTCATGCGAAACAACACAAGTGCGTGTTTTATATATGTTTCAGGTTCAGAGGCCGGTGACCGAGTCCACGCTGGATTTTGATGTGACTTTGGACGCGCTGATGAGCGACGCCATCAACGCGTGCCGCCTCTACGCACTCAAGCTAAACTGTCACATGACCGCCAACGGGCACACGGCGGACGGCAAGTTTGCGGTGAACGGCCGCACTTCTGAGTCGCTTCCCGTCAAGAAGTGTGAGCTGAGCGAGGAGATGCTGACAAAGACGTTCAGCCGCTTCGGAGTGGTGGAAAGGATCGTGGTGATGGGCAAACCTGGAAGACGGGCCAGACATGCCTTCATACGTGAGTAATAAAACATGACTATAGCAATATTTTCCCCTTTGAAGTAACATTTTAGCATAATTGTGACGTAGTGATTTTCTTATCACTGATATCACTTAAACACAATTTGCAACACCATTTTTTTTTTTTACAGGCCTCAATGGAGTGATACAGATAGAAATAATTTTATTCCAGAGTTCAACTGTTGCAATTTGATATAAAATACAGATATACAAATTAAATGAGAAAATCATGTTAAAAAGTTTTTAAAATATTTTTTTTCTCAATTAAAACTGTCCAGTTACTTTAAAATTTATGAAACGATATTTATTCATTAAATTATTTTTAATCCAAACTATTTTAAAAAATTGGGAAAATATTTAGATTTACTCTTATATGCATACGTTTTTTTGTATTTTCAAATTAAGTGTATCTTTATTTTTTTTCAAGACTTAACAAGTGTAAATAAAAAATTATATATATATATATATTAAAGTAATTATAAAATGATTTGTGTTTTTTTTTCAATTAAAAAAAAATGTATACCATTTTTAAATGTGAAAATCAGATATTCAGTCCTGCAATTTATTTAAATACAGTTTAAAAATCTGAAACTATTTTTTTCAATTACAATTATATATGTGCTTACATAATTAAACATTCAAATTGCAAAAAAAAAATATTTTAAAACAATAGTGTTTAGGATTTTTTTTAAATTGTAAAAACTTACCATACAAGTGTAATTATTTACAGCTGTACTGTTAGTGTTAATTTAAAGTTGCCCTGAGAAGACATGCAAATGTAAGTGGTGTCACAGAAAAAGCACACTGTTGTGGGTCTTTTCCTCTTCCAGAGTTTGAATGTTCCGAGGGGAAACGAGCAGCTGTCGAGTCCTCTGCGGAACTTTGGCAGGAAAAGTACGTGACATGTCCGGCGCTGACTCCAGCGCACGCCACTTGTGGCGAGTGGCCGCATGAAGGGCCGCACCACTTAAGAGGCCAAACACACCAGGAACTTCCTCAGGTCAACAACACACTTCTGTTTACATTTACAAATATCGGACTAGAACGCTGACAAGTGACTTTTCAACCCTGTCGTCAAACCCTACTTTGAAACGCTAACCTGCGTTTTCTCGCGTGAAGGATGTCACGGTGTGTCACATGATGAAGAAGTTGGACGCACGCCTGGGCAAAGTCTTTAAGTCTCTCCCAGAATGCACCTTGTCTGTGGTGCTGCTGCTCCCTCACAACAGGTCACTCTCAAACACTTTTTTTTTTTTGTAAACACAGCTTTTTCTTTACCTTTATTTCCTTTTCATCTCCTCAGCGCTCATGAGCCGCTATCAGCTGGTTTGTGCCTTTTGGAGCTCAAGCATGACAAGTCAAATAAAGCCCTCACATGACAGCACTTGCTGTATCCTGGATGTCCACTTCCTGCGTCCAACAGACTTATTTCAAAATCAAATCAATTCATCTCTTCAACGACGAAACTTTCACCGTCTTCAAAACACTTTTGTTAGAATAGAACTTTGTCACTGGCTATGTTTACATGGACAAAATGTCTTCAATCCAATCAGTGTTTGGATTGAAATTATGATCGGCTGCTAGCTTCCGTGAATAACAGAAACGTGCATACCGACATCACAGACATGCCCGATAAAGACTGTTTGTTGCGACATTTCTGAATAAGTGTTTTAATGCAAGACGCTCACAATTATCAATCGATAAAAAAACATCCCTTTCAATAAAATCTTGATCGGAATGATCTTGATTCAGTCAGAATATTCCGAATGGGGTGTGTACATGAAGCATTTTTATTACAATCAGGCTTTTAATTTGAATAAATGTGTGAACTTAGCCACTGTCACGGAAACAATGCAAATCAGTAATGCTATTTGTTTGTATTGTGTTAAAAAAGTGGAAAAAATAAAACTTAAGTACGTTTGACAGCGCAAGTCATGTAATGGAGAGATGGAAGAGGAAAAAACACATTTTGGTGAACTTCTCTGTCCTTTTCATGCTAGTAATTTAGCTACATGTTATTGTATTAGCATCTGCTTTATTTATTTGTGTATCGAGAAGTGCTATGGAAATGAAGCTGTACTGTGTTTGAAACCTGAACTCTGCCTTGAAACCAGAACCTGGTTCTGAAAACGTTTCTGCAGTTTCTTCTTGAAATTGACCTAAAGTAACATGACGGGAGAGCATAAATGTGCTAAACAAAGCGAGGGAGGCAGTGATAGTAAGAAAATTCTTTAATTTTTTTCATCTCCCTGCCCCTTTTTTTTTTCCCCAAGGAAATATTGAAGGATTTTGAACCTCATACAAAAACAATGTAAATATTTATATATATTCCGACACATTTGCCATACAACTACAAAACAAACATCTGTACAAAAACAACACAAACAGAAGCACCTCAAGAAGGGTCCAAATTGGTGCAGTAATAAATTATCACATTATGGTTGTTGATATCATTTCTGTATATGTTTGATAAAACAAGACCATTTAATATTTGTTTTTTTAAAAAAAAAATGGACAGCTTTTTAAATAGACATTATGCTGAACCCTGATGTTGTAAACTACATGTTCACCTTACGGCAGCTTAACTAACACGCACGCGAGTAAAAAAAAAAAAAAAAACGAATTCCGGTGTTATCACGTGGATAAAAGAACTGTTTGAAATTCAAGATGAAGTGTGTTTAAGTGTGGAAAAGCAGAACCGTCTTTATGGCTTGTGAGGTTTGTGTGCTGGTCCGCACCTGCTAGCTGGTGCTCTCCTGGATACGCTGAGTCACGAGTGCTTCTTGACTTGTTGCTACCACGCCTCGGGAACCTCAAACAGCATCGACGAAGTTCCAGCAGCTGAACGAGGAGAAACTGGGGGGAAATAAATTCATAAATAAAATAAAAAAATCAGTAAATGTGTCCGAAATTTATGCTTAAAAAATTACACTTAATCCTTGGAGTAAATCCTCTCATGGTGTCCAATCTGCTGATACTAATGATCAGTAATAATAAATAGGCTGTCACTTGTATAGTACCGGTAATAATAATAAGAATAATAATTCATTTTGTTCAGTGAATGAATGAAAGAAGGCTTCATTTTGAACACGTGCAATAAAGGATGGAGGTGAATGACGCCAATGAAGGCGTTGGCAGATCAGGTTGCGTACTGCATTTGTGTGATCATACGAGTGTCTACGTGTGAGTTTGTGAATGTCCTTTTGTCGCGGTCCGTGTCGGCCTCTGCCCCCCACAAGTAGCACAAGTCCACTTTAAATGGAAACATTTATTACTCTCAAAGAGTTTGTGGATTTAATCCAACATCAAATTACTGACTAAAAAATGTCTTCAAAATAAATGACTAATTTTGTTTATCAGTAGTCGTGCAATTGTAACATAAAACAATAGAAAAGGATCATAATAAAGGATATCAAATTTTGATCCAAAAAAATCTGCCCGCTGTGTTTCCTGCTATTACAAGCTCAAATAGGGCTGCAGCTACCAAATGTTTTTGGAATCTAGTATTCTACCAATTATTTAATTGAGTAATCGGACAAAAATGTATTTTGCGTAATTGAACATAATACCTTAACAGTCCACTGTAGAATGTGTGACGAGTGTGTATGGCATTAAAATGACCCTGACTTGTAAATCAAATTATTCGATTAATCGTAGCAACCCTACGTCTTCAACTTGAAAATTCACAAACACCCTATAAGAGCGTGGTAGTTTTTCCAATCAATCTAATTTGTTCAGAATTTATTGTTCCCATCACATTTAGGAGCAAACCTTCAGATTTCTTCTTTTTGTTCTTCTGACTTTTATGTGCGGATGGCACAGCTGCTGCGGCAGAGGCCTGCTGCCAGCTGAGCGTCCCCTCGGCTTCCTTTGTCGAATCAGCGCCTTCGGGACCATCCTCCTCGGCGATGGGACTCGACCCGGAGGACTCAGTAGCGTCCCTGTACAGCACAATCGACTCTCAAAATGGCGTCAAAGGCGGAACGAGTGATACCGCGGAATTGATGGACTTACATGGTCTTAAGCCATCCCTCTGATGTTTTGCTCTCCACAACTTCTACAACAAATCAGAATAAAATTCAAAATGAAAAATCACATGAGACTTCTTAAAATCCCATGAGACTTCAGGTCAGTTCACAACGAGAAGTAGCTGCATTTGTTTTTTTTAAATTTAAGAATAGACACACATACTTTTTTTTTTTTTTTTTTTTTTTAAATCGATACATATGACATTTCAACAAATCTCATGAGACTTTAGCAACTCTCGCAAGACCTCAGCTTGGCGAGCATTGTAAGATTTGACTATGACTTTTAACAACATTAAAAAATAAAATAAAAAAAAATAAAAAAAAATCAACATTTTTGCATTTTTATCTTTACATACTGTGAGACATTAAGTAAACCACACAAAGCTTCAACTACGTCTGCATCTACATGATAAACTCGCTTGTTTTTATCTAAATGTATGTTAGATATATTTGACTACTTTTTACATAGAAAACAAATTTCATCAGACCTCAGAAAATCTCTTTTAAGACTTCAGCAAAGCTCACAAGAATCGCAAAAATCTCAGCAGACTTCAGCAAATCCCATATGATGCTGATTAGCATGCTAACACGTTGACGCTGTGAAGGAAAACGTGCACACACCGTCAGTTTTCATTTTCTTGCTCCCCGTGCTGTCTGAGTATGAGAAGTCACTCCAGCCGTCTGCAGCCTCGGCGCTTCCCTGCTCCGCCTGGATGGGACTGCCACTGCGCTTCCTCAGAGCTCTGGGACAAATGACAATGGAAATGCTGCTTTAATGCTTACTACTAATACTACAGATATAAAACAATTAGTAAAGTAAATGAAACAGCCACAACAAAGAGAATTATGACGTACAACATGTTTTTTCCATTCGGACTGGAATATACTGTATAAGGTCACTTACCAGGTAGGTTGTTACTTTAATTCTTATTACTACTAAAATAATGAGGGAACCAGATGATGCAGTCTAAAGTTTGTTAGCATATAGAAAATTTGAAATAGAAAAATTTATTTGACTCTAGTAGGAGGACACCAGCACAAAGTCTCATTTCGCAGGTGGATGGAATATGGCACTTTAATGCTTACTTCTTACTAAGCCTTTTGATGTATAGTAAATTCCAGCGGTGGGCATTTTACTACATTTTGCTGGTCCGGTATTTGTTGTCCGTCTGCGGCCAGGTTACCCGCCCATCATTCATCAGTCCGCGATTTTTCGTGACTAACCGAATTGTAAACGTCAGTCAGTCAGTCAGTCAAGTCAGTACCCCCCTGACGGACGCAGTTACTAATGATTACAGATGAAAATCCACTTCCGTCAGTGCTTATTGCGTCATTTTTAAAAAGTGACTGGTGTTTCCACGTTACAGACATCGTATTAACTTGAAAATTAAAAATGTTTCCAACATTGGACATAAGTATTTTTCACCGGACAGCGACGGCATGCTATTTTACCGGCACCAATAAAGGAACACCAGTGTAGTCTCACTTAAAATGTGGACGCTTTATGCTGCTTTAATGTTTACTACTACTAATTACCAAGCATTTTGTTAGCATAGAGGAAATGGTGAAATTAAGTAAAACACTGTATATGATGTAATTGGCTAAAAGGGACAGTAGCGCGTAGTTCCAAGTACCAGGCGGATGGATTGTCGAGTTGCTTTAATTCTTACGTTAGCATAGTAACATGTGATTTAACTGGCACCAGTCAAAGGGTCACCAACACAAAGTTTCACTTAACCAGGAGGATGGATGTTGCGTTAGTACTTCCTAGTAAAGTATTTTTTTAAACATTCAGGAAAGTATAACAGTAAAAGGTAACAGTGTCAAGTACCAGGTGCCGTGGCTTTAATGCTTACCAAGCCTTTTAATAGCCGATAGGGAATGTTTTACATCAAAATCATGGAGAACACCGAGAGCGGAGGCATCGTACCTGGGGTATCCGAACCCGGAAGAAGTGGCAGAGGCCCCGTAGTGAGGCTTCTCCCAGCCGTCTTCCGTCCAGGACTTGGCAGCGGGAGCCAGCTTCTCCTTCTCCTGCTGCTTGCCCTGTTTGTACTCTGCATACGTCTGGATCTTGTAGCTCTCGGCGTAGCGGCTGGTGTTCATGGCTATCTGCACCTGGTCCGTTTGACTGAGGGACACGAAGGCGGACGTGTCGTCCATCCATGAGACCTGGATGTTTCCTGAGTGGACAACGAGTGCGAATGACCGTTAGTGACACAAAGAGAGCTGTTGATAGAATTGATCACGCGGTGGTTGGTCCACGTTCACCGAAGGCACTAAAGAGCAGGTAGAGGTCGCTGGTCTTCCACTCTTTGGGGAAGGTGACATAGAGGACGTTTTCTCTCTTCGGTTGCACTGGAACAACAAACAAAATCAGTTGTGCCGCGCGCCTCACTGTGAAGTGGCGGCGCGACATGCAGCGAGCGCAAATCTGTCGTACGACTCACAGTCTGGTCCCGCGATATTGAGGTAGGGGATGTCTATTATCCTCATCAGGAAGAGTCTGTAATCAAACAAACGGTGAATATTACACAATGGAAGAGCAGCACAATGACGGATAGAAAATGGAGGAAGCACAGCTCAATAGCATGACTGACTTGTTGTGGAAGGGCTCGACGAGTTTGGAGTGAGCAGACACGTACGCTTTGGGTGGCATCAGGAAAGAACCTGGAAGAAAAAAAAGTTTGTGTGTGTGTGTAGGGGGGGGGGGGGGGGGGGTATGAGAAAGTTGTATTTGATTGGTTAAGAAGAACCATGTGGCACACTACCCAGGAAGTTGGCCATTGAGATGAAACAGCGCCCGGTGATGTAGGCGTCATAGCCGGCCTCGTGCAACTGCTCCTTGGCTGTGTTGTAGCTAGGAAAGCCTTCGGCCGCCTCTGAGGGAAAAAAAAAAAAAAAAAAAACATTCCCATATCGTGATATAGTGTGAAAGTGTACACGTGGGTGTGCGTGAGTGTGTGTGTGTGCGCGCGCTTACCAATTTGTGGAGCCTTGAATGGACTTTCATTCAGCTGCTTCTCCAGCTCGGCCAGAGACGTGTTGTTGATCAGGTCCTGCGACGCATGTAGAAATGAGATCTGTTCAACATTGGGCTGACTTGCCATTTCTTAAAACAATGTATTCAAACCAACAGTGCCACCTAGAGGAGTCAAATGATACAACAACAACTGGTTCAGGAAGCAAATTTGAAGCTTCACTTTCCTATCACTATATTTGTATGTGGTTTTTTTTTTTTACTCTATCCTGAGCTACTCACAAAAAAAAACAACTCACCAATTCTTGAATTTGTATGCTTTCTCTAAAGCTTTAAGACATCACCAAAGCCCAAGATAATTGGAAAGTAGTGATTGATGCCTCTCGGCGGTATGGAGAAGCAGAAGTTGCTGAGTCTTAACCGCATTGTGTATGCTTTTGCTGGTGCATTGTCAATGAAGGTAGTGTAGTCAAAATCTTTTAAATCAAAAGGATACAATCTATTTCTTATTATATTTGAAAAAAAAAAAAGTGCCGCTATTACATAGTCAGGGAGGAAGCAGTTCACCTTAAAGGGCTGAGTGGACGCCATCAACTTTGTATCCAGAAGCCTGCGAGAAGACAAAAATCAAGCAACTGCCGACACCGATAGCATTGGTTGCAGTCATGAGGTGGATAAGAAACGCACTTGGGGAAAACACACATGGTGACCTCTTTAAAATCTTGAAGCTCCTAGAACAAAAGACGAGAGGGAGAGAAAAGAGAGCGCGGCGTTAAATGGTTCAGAAATGACATGACGACTACATGCCAAAAGCGGAGCGCAGCGTACGTCGGGCAGAGGGCAGTAGAACTGGTGGATGGTGTGCATCACGTCCAGCAGCATGTTGTGGCCCACCACCAGCTTACCCTGCCGAAAACATGTACTGTTGATCGCGACTCGTGTTTTAAACATTCAGTCATAGTGACAGAAAATACAAAGTTGACTCACAGACTTGGAGATGGCATGAATGACCCGGGAGAAGCCCACAGCATCATTTAGCTGCCCCTGGTGGAGTTGGAAGAAATCAAAACACATTCATAATCATCATCACACTACTACGAATAATAATAACAATCATCATCATAATAATCTAAAACAGTCATGTTTTCTCAAAACACATTAGTGCCAACCTGCTCCTTCTCCAGTTTCTGCTGCTCCCTCCTCTTCTTCTCCTCCTCGTCCACCTTACTGACCTGGATGATCCGCTCCTTCTGTAATACAAAACAGACAAAAATACATAAAATAATGTGGACGTTTACTGTTCATTTATCCATTTCAATACGCATTCATATTTTTCTCACGTTTTCTGTAAGTTAAACTATCATTCTTTCAACGAAAAAAAAAAAAAAGAATGCTTTTGAGTGTATGGACCGGATTCATTGGATTTACATTATTTCCCCAATGGGAATGTTAGTCTAGTTTCTGTACGATTTCGTTTTTGTCACTTTTTAGAAATAATTCATCATGAATACAGTGGTTCCACTGTGCTTATAATGACAAAATCAAGATTTTATACATCTTTACTTCATTTTGGCCAGACTATTTTGCTGCATAGAAATCATAAGCAAGCCAATGAAAAGATAACCTTGGTTGAACATTTTTCAATCAGATATATTGAAGTCTTTACAAATTGCTCCTAGTTTGGTATGATTTTGCAGAGGGGAAAAAAAAAAAAAACTTATATTACGTATTACGCCCCCCCCCCCCTCCCAAAAATATATATATATATATACTGGCATTTTAAACAAAATAATTCATTTTCCAATGGTGTGGGATTTCACTGAGGGGGAAAAAAAAAGATGCTCCGGTTTCCATTTTCAACAATTTTAAATTATTTATTTCTACCTTGTCTATTTCCAGGGTTTCTACGTGGAGGCCCTTCGGAAACCTGTCAGTCAAAGAGAAAAGACAAATGAATCCCTTCGAACAAATTAAGCAACAAAAGCAAGGTGACAGGACACACTCACTTCCAGTTTAGTGTCTGGTATATCAACTTCCTCTGGAACCTACCACAGATAAAAACATAGATCCAAAAATCAGACTTACCACATTGTAAACCAGCGAGCAAGTCCAAGTGTCAGCTTACCCGGTGCACGGCTCCAGGTCGAGGGTTTTCTCTGTGCTCGAGAATAGGGCCTGCACCTTCTCCCTGCGTCGGGCAACGTCAAGAGCACGTCATTATACTGAACGAATCGTCCGCCTCAGCCGCCATTTTGTCAGAAACGTACACCACTCCGTTGATGAATTCCTTGTGCTCGTCTGGCACGTGGGCGGGGCCCTTGGAGCCTGACGGAGAGATGTAGGACGGCGTTCCGACGCCGTTGGCCTGCTGGCTCCGCCTCTCCTCCGTCTGCTCCCTTAGCCGGACCTCCTCATCGAGGTTCAGGTACGGGATTCCTGTTGATGTTTGACACTCGACGTTAGGACTGGGCGATATGGATTTAAAATAAAATCTCCGATTTTTTGTCATCAGAGAAATCCAATTTCTGATTTTAATAGATTTTTTTTGAGTGGAGGAGGTGATCAGTGTAAATTTACTTTCCCTTCAATATAATTCAACACACAGATATTAATCCCTAAACCGCTGGCAACAAAAGTGAGCACACCCCTGGGTGAAAATTGAAACTGAAAATGAACTATCAAACACCCATGAATCAGAAACACCACAGCCGCTCTAACTCTCTCACAGTCTTGCGCAGTTTGGAAGCACATACCACCGGTCAAAAGTTTCCAATGTGTGGATAAATTACTGATTTTGCAGCAAATGCTAAAAATCACCATAGACTGCACTCCACTTGGTTTCATTCTTGTCATTAGGAAAACAGTGCTATTTTTTTCCCCATTCATATCCACTTGCTCGCGAGATTTACAGTTACTTAACACTTTTTTTTTTTTTTTAAATAGCTGCTAGTGGGGTCATCGAAAGAAATTGTGTCTGTCACCATTTTAGACACTGGTGCTGAGGTCATCTAAATACCTAATTACGGGATGCCGTGTTACTGTGTGAATGCGCTCACAATTACGGCAACATCACTATGTTCCGTGTTAAAGGCGCGGGCAGATAAATGTCTTCCATTTTGGCTCTAATGTTCCACAAAAAAAAAAAAAAAAAAAAAAGGGGTTTCCCTAGTGTGAGGGAATGCCATGATGCTCAGATATGGCAATTTTTCAGAGACTTTACAAAGCTGTCTAGAAAGACCGGGCTTGGCTGAATCGCCATTTCACTCACCGTGACAGAAAACCTTGTTGAAGTCAAAGCCTTGACTGGCCAGGAAGTCAATACTTGAACTCTGGAAATGTGAAAATACAATAAAATAAAACTAAGGTAGTCTGCGTAAGTTTAAACATTATGAAATCTTACAAGGAAAAATAGCAGACTTACTTGGCAGATAAATTTGATGTCAGGTGACGTCCGGTTGAAAGGTTTTGGAAATATATAAAAGTTAAAAGTCTTTGTTACGTACCTGCAAGAGAGAACGACAGGTTAACTTCTTTGCACATTTGTATGACAATAAGATAAATTTTAAAAAATGCCACTGGGGAAAAATGAATTATTACTGAACGTCCTTGACACTAACTCTTATTCAGACAGGATCACAGAGGATTTCAGAAGGAGCACAAAAATGCAAAAGGAGAGCTTTTCAGTGAGTGGCTGCGGTTAGGCTCCACAGAAAAAAAAATGGAGAATTCGTGAAAATCCTGTCCGGTTACTATTCCCATTCATTCCTAAAACACTCACTTGGAGTCTTTCTGGTCATACTTGAAGGTGCACAGCCCGAATTGGAAGAGTAGAAATTCCATTGAATGCTTGGGGACGTCAAAAGAAGAGATTACAATAGCCTGTAGAGCAATTTTGAGTAGTCTAAATGTCACACTTCCACACCTTTTTAAGCTTGGTGTAGCGTTCCTCCGGCGTGTCCAGTCCATTGGTGAGTGCACTGACGCTGGGTCCATCGCTGATCCCTGGGCAACACGCAAACGGTTCACATCCACGCTGGACGGCTTTTATTACTCAGTTAGTCATACCTGAAAACTCTCCATCGATGGCGAGAAAGTCAGCCTCTTCTATCGCGGCGTACACCAATTTTAAACAGTCTTTAAAAGCTGAAAATGTCAACGATACAAAGAGATTTTCGCGTTAGCTTAGCGAGCTAAGGTGCTAGATGCACGCACGCGCTAGCGAAGACGGGGGGGGGAGAGCAGTCGCGCGCTTTATCATTTTAAAGCTACACACGCTTATGAAATCGCTCGAATAGCGAGAGGTGGGTATGACAAAATGCAAAGACCGGCGTGTAAGACTTACATTTGCGTGTCACCTCCATCCCGACGCAATGGTTGAGACACCCGGCCGGCTGCTGACAGCTAACGGTTGCTAGCCGACCTCGTTTTGCTTTTCAAGGTGCGTTCAGCGGGCTCTGGGAATTCTCACGATCGCATCACTGGAACGACCCTCTACCATCCACAACTCAAGATCGATAATATTACCATAAAATATCAAACTTAACTTTATGTAATAAAGCCTGGATTGAAAGGGGGTGTAATTCATGTTTCAGATTTGTTTGAAAGTATTTGCAATATTTATAGTTATGGGGGAAAAATTGAAAACAAAATCCTTCCCAGTCAAATTCAAAGAGTTAAATCGATTGTAAACGCTCTTCCTCAGAGTATTCTTGAGTTGATGAAATGTCATCTGACATATCAAGATATAAAGACTGAAAAACCTCACAATTAAAATTGCACAAATAAACATATTAGGAATACGTTTTGTAGCTATAATAAAATATCTCCACGAGGTAAATTCTACTGGAACACAGAATTAAACGACATAAATTGGCGTAGAACATGGTTATGCCCCCTTCAATTCTGCATGTAAAACAAAATAAGAGAGCATCAGTTTAGAATACCACACAACATTTATCCTTGCAATAATTCCCTTTCCAAGTTCACTGACAGATGATAAATGCACCTTCTGTGGAAGTGAGTCAGAGATAATTCTACATTTATTTTGTAATTGCCCTGTTTCGTCAAAATTTTGGAGAGCTTTTGAAATATATAGATGTGGAATAAAAATGTCATATTATTGCAATTGCTGTACAAGATATAATTACAAGTTTTGTACATAATGACAGATCTTTGTCCTTTGTGAGCAATCTTATTCTGTTACTTGGCAAGTTTTATTTACACAAAAATAAGGATATCCAAATCCCAAAGTTATCATTCCTAATGATCTTTGCATATGTATGTGGAGAAAAATATAACTGGAAACATTTTATATTCACAGTACTGTACTTCTCTCTGGGTTGTCTCTCGAAGTCGCTACGCAACCGCAACAACAGTGAAAGGCAACAATGTCGACCAATCACATGCCGACTACGCTTAGTAGGCGGGCTATTCTACGCTTTAAAGCTGAAAGACGACCAATCACAACACAACTTTACGTTACCCTTAACCAATCAAACGGCGCCTCTGCTTAGGTAGGCGGTACTATCGTTACAATCGAGCTGAGCGGCAGCCATTGAAGCTTCTGCGATTGACCGCTGAGAGTATTCATTTCTGGATAAATTTGATTTTTTTTCCTCCGACTGGAATCATGGTGTCTCACTCACTCGCCCTTCCGATGATCTGCTTCACCACCCTGTGGGCGCTGGTGGGGGTGGTGGCTCCCTTTTTGGTGCCTAAAGGGCCTAATCGAGGGTAGGTGGTCAAGCGGCTAACGCTAACGACGTTTCGTCTCATTGGTTCTCTTTTGCTTTCTCTTTTCCTCTTTCTCTCCCTCTCTCAGCTCATTGCTAAAATAAGACCCCTTTCTTTGTTTCCGTTTTAATCCAAACAAGATGAATTACTCCAGTGCAAAGCTAATAATGTGTGACGTCACAACGAGAGGTTACCAGTGATGACAAGAAGGGAAAGTGTCATGATAATCATAGACCCAGAAATGGAACAACGAGAAAGGGTCTGGGAACCATCCTTCTATAAGAGGATGTAATGAGTGCCTCAAAAAATAGTTTGTCTTCCTCATACTTCCCGTTTCTGGCTGGACTTGCATTCTTGCAAGTGTTCTCATGGTACAAACAGCCAAGGTTCCTCCAAAGGTTACTAGTTCATCCATCCATTATCCAAACCGCTTATCCTCACAAGGGTCGCGGACGTGCTTGTAGTGCAAAATTTCATCATTCTGGGATCGAGTGCATAGTTCCTGGGCAGGTCCCTAGTTCTGGGTTCAAATCTGGAGTTCCAAGTCAAGTCCCTGGTTTTGGGGTAAATCCATAGTGACAGGGAAAATTCCATCATGATGGGATCAATACGCTAGTTGCAAGGTCAAGACCCTAGTTCTGGGATCAAGTCCCTAGTTCCCGGGCCAAGTCCCTAGTTGTGGGGTCAAGTCCCCAATTCTGGGACCAAGTCCCTCCTTCACAGTCAAGTCCCTAGTTCCAGACAAATTCCGTAGTGGTGGGGGGAAGTCCCTCGTAATGGGGTCAGTTTGCGAATTCTGGGCTAAGTCGCTAGATCTGGTAAGTCCCTAGGAGGGGTCGATTTGCAAAATGTTGCAAAGTGTTTTTTTCTGTCATACAAACACGCGAGTTCCACCAAAAGATCCGAGTTCCAAGTAGTTCCTGTGATGTAAAATCTCCTGCATTCTAATGCGATTCTCCTTTCCAGGGTTATTGTCACCAGTTTGATTCTCACCGCCGTCTGCTGCTACCTCTTGTGAGTACTGTATAACTATAAATGTGGATACTATTCTAACGCAGTGATTCTCAACCAGTGTGCCGCGTGCCGTGTGAGAGATTATCAGGTGTGCCACGGTAAATTATCCAATGTCAATTATTTTGACAGAAAATAATTTCTAATTAAAAAAACGGTTTTGTTAATTTATTAATGCCAACCATGTATAGTAACAGGCAAAACAATAACATGTTCTTCCACTAGACGACAGAAGGTACATAATGACTCTGTATAGACACATTTTGTGAATTGTTTTGCTAAGTGGTGTGCAGTGATTTTTTTTTTTTTTCGATGTGAAATATGTGCTTTGGCTCAATAAAGGTTGAGAAACACTGCTCTAACGTGACTGCGTTTCCAATGTCTCGACTGTTGACATAAGACAACACTAGAGGGCGCCAAGCACCATCGTTGCAATTGCATCACGCCATCAGGATACAGTCTGAATCTTTGGGAGCATTATGCATATTTGGCGATATCTTTTAACAATGCATTAATATGGATATATTTGATAATTATGTGTTTGTCCACAGCTGGTTAATAGCCATCCTGGCGCAGACCAACCCTCTTTTCGGCCCTCAGCTGAAGAACGAAACCATTTGGTACCTGACTTACTTCTGGGAGTAGAACAGGTGACAAGGGCACAACATGAAATGTCCATTTCATATCCTACATGAAATATGATGTCACTATGCTACATTAGAATATTAAATATTTTGTCACTGTGCTGCATTAGAATATTAAATATGATGTTATGCTAAATTTAAGTGAGATGTAAATATGGCACTTGAGTCAATAAAATATTTGGTACATTAGACATATAAATATGTTACATTAGACATTAAATATGATGTTTATATGGTACTTTAGACATTAAATATTTTTAAATATATTTGTAAATAGAATGTATTTTATCAGAGGTGCATACATCAAATATAATGTTAATATGCTACATTTAAAAATAAAGTGAATATGGTACAATAACAACTAAGTATGATGTCAGTTTGGTACGTTCTATGTCAGGGGTGTGCAATTCCGGTCCTTGAGGGCTGGTATCCCGCATGTTTTATATGTCAGCCTGCTGCAGCCCACCTGATTCAAATGATCAGGATCGTTATCTAGTTTCTGCAGACCTTGCTGATTATATGATCATTTCAATCGGGTGTGTTACAGCAGGGAGACATAAAAAAAAAACATGCAGGAGACCGGCCCTCGAGGACTAGAATTGCCCACCCCTGTTCTAGGTGCGTACATTAAAATATAATGTGCATATGATACAAGTGTATGTATTAAATATGTAAATATGCCACATTCGGCATTAAATCATGTAAATATTGTGTTCCTTCTCTTTCAGACGGCCCTTATCATCACCGTCCTGATTCTGACCGGATTCAAACATGTATACCACACACGCACACACACAGAACTACGTTTAAGATGAAGACTACTGTACAGTTGTTGTTTATGTAAATGAATGTTTAACGGTATGAACATTTGAATATGCAATGTGTTAGTTCCACTTTCAGTGTTTACATTTTTTTTTTTTTTACATGTGTATTTATTTTGTCCATTGTGGATATAATGACCTCGGTGTTATTTAACTGTTACATCCCTAAACATGGAGAGAAACCCCAAAACTACTACTGAGTGCGCACCCTCGTCCTCGTTGCCATGGCAATCTGCTCGCCTGATTCACACCGGGACGCACGTGAGATGGATTTTATCATCTTTTGACACACGCACGCACACATTTACACTGAGCAATATTTACGTTCATATTGACAGTTGCGGTTTTGTAAAACATTTTTGTAAGAGAACACTAAAATCTCTAAAGTTCAAAACCAAGTTGTTAGAATTTAGGATTTTCCCCATTGGAAATAATGGGAGGGAAAAAATTCTAGACAGTCGCCATCGCCCCAAAATTATACATGCCTTCTTTTGAAGTTTCATTTTGGTGACTTGAGGAAGTATAGTTCGTAAAAGAAATAAACAAATTTAGATATATCTTTTTTTTAACAAGCGTAAAAAGAAGGCGGGTTGTGAAGGTAATTGTCCGTCTCATTTGTTATGATTGTCATAAAAGTGTAACAGCAAGTCAATTAAATAGTCAAAACAAATCAATGGAGAACTGCCACCACTAATTCATTTATTTAATTTTCAGACCAGGTTTTAAATCACATTTTCTTTAATGTCCACCTTTTATAATTAGAATATTTTTTTTCAATGTTTTATTTTTTTATTTAAAAGCATTAAAAGAAGTGACCCCTGGAAAAACAAACAATGTGCAATACAAACACTGCACATCACCATGACTGTCGTGGAAAGTGAAGAAAAAAAAAAGTTAACAAATAGTAAAAGCGCGAATCAATAAAACATAATTTTTCCCATTTGAATACATGAAATTATCAATAATCTGTTGTCTGTTCAAAACATTTATTCAACTGTACAGGCTATTTTTAAGTCACTTGTTGTTGATGGAGAATTTTTTTTTAACAAGCACAGAAATACATTTAGCCGCACATTTCATTTGTCATCATGATTAAAAGACACAATTAAGCCTTTTGACAAACAATAAAAGCTTAAAATGACCTATAGGAAATCATGGAAATAAAAATAATCTGTTGCCCCCTTGAAATATTTATTCACTGTACAGGTGACGTGTGCACAATAAAACTGTAGAGTTTAGCTTTGATGAGCAGTACCACATCCTTTGTATATATTCTTCTTAAGAGCCCTTGTGCCGCCTAAAAAAGCCAAAGAAAAAGCAAACCAAGCTCTCAGTGTCTCTTACCACCTCAGGGGCGTTGGCGCTTCTGCTGTAAACGGGTCAAAAGTTGCTTTTAGCATTTAGCCTAAACTGCTAGCCACTACCCCAATCAAGTCCCATACACTCCTTCCCACCTCCTCCCTTGTTCTGTTTTATTTACCTTTAAACCATGATGCTTCAGCCAAAAAACAACAACAAAAGAATCCAAATAAACGTATAAATACAGCTACTTTTTACAAAGACCAAATTACGTTGTACCCTATCCACCCCGTTGTGGTACTGGCCTGCGTCTAACGACGCCAAGTCTCAAAAAGTCCCGAAAGACACAAAGATTCAGCCATTTTAGCGGTTATTTTTTGACACTAACAGGCAAACTGTTGTGCTGCCCCACCAAAAAGCGGAAAATTACCGGTATTAATTCAGTCCCCATCCAGTGTTACTTTGTAACATTAAATTTCGTCTATATGGCTATCATGATAAGACTCACACAAAAAAGTCAAAAATCCACAGGAAAGTCTGCCGTTTTGACTGTTGGAAATTATTTTCAATCAAAATGTTTCTCTTCTTTGAAAATTCAGTCCCAAAAGCCAGTTTGACTTGGCACCATACATTTGGTTGGCACGTCTACCATGATTAGACACAGAAAATAGTGTCAAGAAGCCATCCCTGAACAAACACAGGAAGGCGGCCATTTTAGGCTTATTTTATCCATTTGTCCTTACAAATTTTACACCCATATATTAGGAAAACGGGTGGCAATAAATTGCTAAAATCTTGTTTTCGTTATTGTGTGTCGGCAAGGTTAAAAAAAATAATCAGCCCCCGAAGCCGGTTTCACTTAGCAACATGAAATTTGGTGGACATGTAACACAAATATATATTAGTTTTTTCCAATGCCAAAGTTATTTGATGATATCTGGGTAATTTTGGGATGCTGGATCCTAAAATTACGTCAATTTCTTTGAATTATATCTAGTCTTTGAGATACCGATAGTTTTGATAATGAATGTGCTGTGACAGGTTACGGAATGTACTTTGATCGTTACTTATACTAGTGTTTGTGCTATGACATCACCGTTTTTTTGCATTTGTTTACTGCTAATATTTCAGAACTTTTGCTTGATTTTCACATGAAACATAATTTGCATATAGAAAGCTCTCTGTGATAATTGCTGTCTTTCACAATATTGCATAAAAAATGACAGATACAACCTCAAAATTGTAGCATAAAAAGAATATCAACTTCATAACTTGCGTATTCTTAGCACTTTTCGTAAACATAAATATGGAATATCTCAAAAACCAGAGCCAATTGGGGAAAAAAACAATGCCATTTTTGGATTCAGCAACATCAAAATATCCTAAAACTATTGGAACTTTCTTGGCAACAAAATTTATATTGATCAATGTGATTGGTAGAACCACAAAAAGTCTCAAGAAGCCATAAAAAGGCTTAATAGGTCAGCCATTTTGAGTCCAGTTGGCCATTGCAGTCTCATTTTGTCAATTTTTCCAGGGGTGCTTTAAAGACAAACTTCAGAGTATGGCAATGAAGTTTGATGACTTGTTCTACTTCAAAAAATAAATAAAATGAAGGTCAGCCCTCAAATCGAGTTTGACTTGGCAATATAAAATTTGGTAGACCCACAAAAAAAAGCCTCAAGACACCATGACCAAACAGACACAGGAAGTTGGCCGTGCTGGTTCCAATCTGCCATTTTATTATTATTATTCATTATTGTGTCCAAATGCTATCAAATTGAAACCACATAAACTACACATTCGACGCTTCATTAAAAAATCTTGCATTTTCATCAGCGTAGGCGTAGCATGGCAGATGACTTGATTGAAAACACAAAAGTGAATTAGCACCTCGAGAAAGTTAAACACACACACAAAAAAGAAACAACCTCTCATACCAATTCAATCGCTCAACATGAAATTGGGTGAACTTCTCTATCATAGCAAGACTCACCAAAAAAGTCTCAAAGACCCATGCCTGAAATTAGATAGTAAGTCAGCCATTTTGGTTTGAAGCAGCCATTTTGGGGTGAATTCCAGGTCTCGGATTTTAATGTGCTCCTATTAGACAACTGGCCCAAATGAGTCCCCAATCAAAAGCAGATCTCCTCGACAGATGGCCAACTCTAGATGGTGCTGCTTTTTTTTTTGCCATCTAATGTGAAGGGGGACATGGTGTCAAATTTCAAACAAGTAGTGTAATTAAAGGTCACTTCTTGCAGCAAGAAGACACTCATTGTTTTTTGTTTGTTTGTTTGTTTCGAACATGGAAACATTCCGAATTGTAGCACTCCACACTCCACTCAACAGCCACTAAACACTTTGGATAACATTCCGTGCTTCCTGCTTTTAATATCCGCTCGTAATCCCGTCAATGTGTGTGCGTGTGTGAGGAGTCGCCATGGCAACAACCACGTCTGTCACAGCTCTACTTGTCATTGTGACCTTGTATTATTAATGCTTCTGTTATGTGTGAGAAGAAGTTGAAAGAATAAAACAATAACTTATGTCTCGGAATCCCTCATGTTGAATTGAAAATGAAATGAAACAGTTTTGAATGTACATTGCCGCACAATGGATTTGAAGTTAAAACAATCAACACGTGATTAAAAATGTAGACTTTCTCCAGCTATAATTTAAGACTTCACAACAATACAGCGCTTAACATTTTAGAGTTGCAGCCATTTGAGGTGGCTGGGCTCAAAAAACAAGTACAGCGTATCAGCAAAGTATTGAGAGCTTCACTTTTTTCCACATTTTGTTCCCATAATCTTACTCCAAAATGGCGTGAATTTTTTTTTTGGTCCTCAAAATTTTACACACAACATAATGACAACACATTGTATGATACTACCGAAATACTTCTGGGTGACACATCTGGTTACTATAATGATGGGAAGATCATTTTTGTACGTCCGTCTTTTTTCATGAGAAATACGGCATATAGTCAGTCACAAAGCTGCCATTAAATCCTCCAAAAAAGACGTTATTGTCCTGGCTGTGAGCTTTATCTAAGCCTCAACCCACACATGATTTGAACACATGAATGACAAAATACATAAACGCCCGCGCATTTGGGCTTTAAATGGGATAAATACGCAGATTATCCTTCTGTAATATTCATAAATAGGCCATGATGTCCCGATGCGCCAACCCTGCCAAAAAACAGAAATCTTTATTTATGCATGCATCTATAGGAGCTGCCCTAGATACATGGATGATTGTATTCATCGCCAGGGAGTACCTGACGTATATTCTCGTCCCTCGTGTTGCCACTTTTAGTTTCAGCAATGATACTCGTTGGTAGTGTAACACATTTAGATAGTTTTTGTTTAAAACTATTGTGGGGGTCCTCCAGTGGGGTTTCTGCCTTGAAGTATCTCCGGAAGGCCTCGGGTTCAACGGGTTCACATCTGCTGCCTCTATGTCCTTAAACGCGGTCGCGTCACTCCGCCCCCCTCGGGCAACTCTACGTTTGTAAACATACGCAACTTCCGCTGTCACGTGATCCTAATTTAGTCAAGTTTGTGACATTTCCACAAGAAAATAGTCGCGCGTGCGTGCAGTGCTAACAATAGCATAGTGTTCAACAGGGAGGCTTTTATTGCGAAACTCCTCAGAGGAAGTTTGGGCACCCATCTCGTCGTTTGCCTGTAAATTTGAGCTGGTCGTCTACCTACTGTAAAACAAACAACCGAATACAGGCGAAAAATGTGTGTTTAAAGTTGAACTATTTCCAGTCTACATGAACCATCAGTGAAGCGGGTAAACAGAAGTGATTTTATCCACGTTTACGTGCGATTCGCTGCTGTGTCACGTCCGCCGTGGAGCCGGACGACACCATGTCGCGAGGCCGCAGGGGTGCGCGGCTCACCCGCTCCCTGTCCCCCGCCCCCACTAATGCAGGCCGAGGAGACAAGACGACTAAGAAGAGGGGGCGGGTGTCCACCAGCCACACATCCGCCGTCTGCTTTCAGTGCGTCCGCCGTACAGCGAGGCTAAATTCGGCGTAAATTTGCCACTCTCCCCCGGGCTCGGAGCGGGACTTCCTGGCCGAGCAGTGTCCACGCAGGTCGGCCTACTCCTCCATTGTTGTCTGGTGGTAAATTGCGCGTGCCTTTCCCCCCCAAAAAGCACCAAGCAAAGGGCCGCACACCAAGGCGGACATTTTTGTTTCTTATCCGGGGTCTGGAGGAGCCTTCACTTCACTCCGGCGAGGGGGACATCCGAGGACACGGAGAGGTAAAGCCCACCTCGCGTGGCGTCACACACCCCCACTACAATTTAAACGCATAAACATTCACTTTTTAAGCATGTTAATAATCAACACACAAAAGATGTTATACTGTTTTAAAATGCTTTAGTTGGTGTATATATAAGAAAATGGCCGTAGACGAGAAGTATGCAAGACAAGTTAGACATTTATTATTTATTTAAAAGTTGTATGCGAGTGCTTGTTGAATCTTTTGAAACGTTGTATTTTGTCTACAAAGTGGCGAAAGCTGTTTTTAGTTGGATTGTGGTCAGTTTTTTGGGAGGGGAGGGGGTCTTGGCTAAATGGTGGCCGTTTTCGTTTTTCGTTCTGCGGGCCTCGGCGGCAGGTGGACACACATCAGTCCAACTTGTTCTGTCCTTAGTTTGAATTATACTATACTTACCGTTTTCTTTATGTTTAACACAAGTCCGAGCGTAAAGATGTGCCACTCGTGGAAAGTGGGCGCTTCCAAATGGGTCGTATTAACAATTCATGTTGGACATCCGGTGGCAGTGGCAGTGCCAGCTGCGGGCCCGTTTTTATTGTCTGCCAGCTCCGCCAAGCACGGCGACGGCTTCCCGGTAAGACTTCTTCAATATTATTGCTACAACTAATTGTCGGATGACGTTCAAACCTGAGTAAAAGTGTTGGAAGGTGAATTGGGAGGTTGGGGGTGTACGGCCGGCTGGCTGCCACCTCCGCCGGGCCGAGCTGCTCTTGTCCTCCCGCTCCCCCGGCTACTGGTCGTCCGCTTCTCCGGCTTCCAATTGTGTGGGCACACGGCGCCGTCGTGGCCCATTAGCTGCGTCGCAAGCCCCGCTTGATTTGTGTTTCATGTGGAGGGGTTTTGGAGGGAAAAGGAAGGGGTGGCTGACTTGAGCGAAAACCTGCCTTGAGCCGCGGCACTTGTTCCAGGAGAACGGGAGCTCCCAAGGACACGGAAAGGGGTGTAACTCAGGGCACATTTGTGTCTTATAGACACATAAATTACGATGTAGATCTTTTGTTAGAATTAAAATGTAGCCTGTCGCACATTTTGGATCTTAAATTTGGCAGGTTGTCCTTCTACAGAGACGCCGGCCCCTCCTACTTTTCCCCCGGCTCATGCGCGCTTCTATCGGCCACGCCGTGACCAACGCAGGCCCCTCTCTCCAGTCCCTCCTTTCACTTTCTCTTTAGAATTTCCCCTCTATCCACACCTCAACAAGCTACCTTTTCTTAGCACAGAGCTTTTTTAAGAACCCCCCCTGCTGTTAAATTCTTTGTCTGGTCACATGGCCTACAAGGACTTGGAGTGTAATACACACATAAGAGTCAATACCAGACCGTATTTATTCCTTAATTTATGTATGCAAGGTTAACTTTCCATGTATTGGTGCAATGACTTATACTGTGGACTGTTCATTTTTCTACTTTCAAACCCAATTGACCCATTAGTAGAGAGGCATCGAACACATTTTCAACGTTGGCTACATCGTTGTTCCGACTGTGACAACATGTTTTTGTGTGGTTACACAATGGTTTCATTGTTATTATAAATATTTTTTTAACAGCGAATTGAGTTTGAAATCAAAAGTCATAGGAAATGGTGACTACACAACATTGTCACTTCACATTCAACAGCACAACAAAATGGCCAACACATTATATAGGGCGTTATATAGCGTATTGGGAGTAATTCCAAAAATAGGCATCTATTTTGGTTGCTGGTAGTATTATTTCTTGCTTCAGGGAGAATGTCACAAATGGACAGATGAAACGTTTTTGATTCCAGGATGGAGCCTTGAATGCTATTTTGACTCTGGGGCTTCTTTTTGAATTAAAAAAAAAAAAACATGATTAAATTTCAAGTTGTTTCAGTTGCTTGTTTTTGGAAACAAGCTAACTGTACTTTTCTACGTTTTTGCAGTTTATGTGCACCCAACAACACTGCAGCTCTGCTTAGCTTTTGGATTTGATACGAAAGTACTTGTGTGTTACAGCTGTTGCTTGAAACTGTAACAGTGTTTCAAAATGCATGTTGAAACACAGAGAAGCTAACGTTATTATAGCTGTGTGTCCAGCAACATTGCAGGTCTACTGTGTGTTAGACGTTAACGTTATAGTCTTGTGTGGGGGGGACAGAATACGGCTTTGTGTTACCACGACAACCAGTGACGAAGCCGTTTTGAGCCCTGAATGTGAGTTTTAGCCCCACCTGGTCAACAATCGAAGATGTTCCAGTAATCAGAAGCTAACTTGATTTGCGCTTCAACAACGCTGCACTTCTGTTCGGATTAACTCGGTTGTGTAATTTCGCACTCCAGACACACAACTATTTGCATACAAGCTATTAAAAGTCGATTGTACAACAACGGATGGACCTGAAGCAGGGGTTTTCCTGGCTCGAAATGAAACAGAGGGTATACCATTCTGATCATTTGCACAAGTGTTTATGCTGCGGTTCCCGATGGCTCAAACACTTTTTCTGTGAAGTAGTCACATGTTATATTGTTCTTGAACGGGGTTTTTTTTTTGTATAAAATGAAACATGTTTGCTTACAAAAGCAACTATTTACCTTTTTGGAAAGCCACAAAATCTTCTGACACAGAAGTGGGAAAGAAAATCTGTGAACCGTTTTTGGAGTGACTTCCTTCTAATCTACAGTATTTCGAATACGTAATACAGTAATTGCAGTTAAAAAAAAAACGACCAATGTTACCTAATTGATATGCCTAACACCGCTATTTGTAACCTATTGTAAGTGTTCAAGGATAGACACACTCCCTTCTTTCTTTCGACCGATGAGATGTAACAATGTAACAATCCCTATGTAGAAATTTGGGAATTGGAAATGAGTAAATTATTCCCAACACAGCCTGTGTCAAAGAAGCAAACGCAGCGGCAGGTTTTGTTTGAGAAGTCAGTGTTATTGTTGTGTAAATGCCATGTTTTTGGCCGTAAAGGTTTGTGGTTACATAAGCAACAATCATGTCCATAACGCAGTATAACAGCTTTGGGTTGAGACCTTGTTGACAAGCTGTTGTCGTTGTGTTTATGAGCTTAGAGACCTTTGGACCTTTTTGCTCCATGGTGAATGTACACATAACAAACCAGGGGCTTCTTCCGCATGCCTCCTATATCAGCCAGCCTGCTGCCTCGGAAAAAATAGAATCACATCAGTGTGTGACAACCCGAATAAAGAACGCTAACCGTAGACCATGCTACTAGGATGTTGGTAAGGGATACTTTTCTTGTTGGGTCATTCTAGGGAAAATCAACCAAGAATCTTCCCTTCACCTCTTGGATTTTCTTCAAACATTCTGCTGTTGTTTGGAAATGGAAGGAAAAGAACCAAACACGGTATTGTTCTAATTTCTAAAGCTCTTAATTAGGGAGAGGCTATCAAATTTCATCAAGTTAGATATTTCAGACATCAATCTTTTTAAAACTAACTAACCCTCTAGTCTTTTCTGGGTCCCTACAAATTACCCTGGAACTACATTACGACAAAGGTTCATGCATTCAGAGCACAAAAGGGTCCTCCAAAAGCACTCGTTACTTTTCTATTGTGCTTATCCTCACCAGAGCCGCGGATCTGCTAGAGCCTATCCCAGCGAACTGCTCGTCTACTGTGCTGCCAGTCAGAGCATCCTATTGATTTAAAAAAAAAAAATGTATACATGTGTTATCCTGACTTTTGTTTTGTGACCTGGTTTGTAACCCAACTGCCTTAATTTATTTTATAAAGCGCTTTTGCCCATAAAAAAATATATAAAAAAATCAACTCCTAATGTCCAATATGGCCGTTTAGGATTCAAAAACACAATTTAACGCAATATAAGGCAGGATATTTATTTTTATTATTTCATTATTTTATACGTGGTACAGTGAATAAAATAACACGGTATCCTTCCAGACATTTTGAGCTGAATGTTTTCTTAACATTATTTAATGAGCAAAAGTGTGTTAACGAATAAATGAAGGCAAAGTCTTATTTAGCTATTTTGTGCAATTTAAGGCACACTCCCTTCCTTTAAACATGGAGATTGCGTTATAAAGTAATCTAGGTCCACAATATTGAAAAAGAAGTTTAAAAAAAAAAAAAAAGTAATCCATGGAACAGCTGTTGAACTTCCAGCTGGACACTTGTTGCTAATGCTAACAGCGAGCTGCTCGCCGCTAACGCTCCGGAGACTTGTGCCGTATTATGATGGCGTAATTAACTAGCGGTTTGCTAGCGTCCTCAATTAGCGATTTGAATATGATTTCGGAATTGCGCTGTGTTGATGGTGTTGAAGTCTACTAAGGCTATTGCATTGGCACCAATAACTCGATGTATTAATTTGGTAAGCTTTATTTTGAAGCTAGCCTTTGCGGAGGCGGCGTGTTTGGTGAGTATGCCTGCAGCTTCCTTGACATGTCTAAGTGTTGGGACAAGAGGCAGAAAAAAAAATCCGGTATCATTAATTTGAGGACTCATTTCACCCCAAGTTGCCAAAAATGTTCCCATACATGCGATGTATGTAATCCATGAGAGTTTTCAACTTCTCTGCTGCTATTACAGTGAATGTGGACTAATCACGTTGCCTTAACGTGAACGTGCACAGTTTTTTTTTTTTTTTTGTTTGTTTGTTTTTTTACCAACCATTCCGCGGATCGTGCCCGGCTTGAACTGAGGTGCTTGATCCGTACTGATCAAAGCTGATCCGTTGCAACACTAGTTAGCATCAGGTCGTGAGGGCTAGACTTTATCTCTTTGGTTCAGCTGAGAGTAGCACTAAAAAGTTTCAAGCCTCTTTTCTGATGAATATTTACTAATTTTATCGGCCAAACTGCAGCTTGTTACGAAGAGAATTGAGCATAATGAATGCAACGAATTAAATCTTGCAGGATTCTTGAGAATGTAAACGCACGGTCGGTTGGATCAAAGAATAGAACGGGCCGAATGTAGCCCGAGGGCCATACTTTGCCTAACTCGTGCTTTGGACCGTTTGTTGCCGTCGGTCGCTGGCCGTCGCGGCGTGCCAAATGTGACTTTTCCAGGAGGCGTGCCAACAAGGCGCTATGACTGCTGCCCTGCCCATCCTCATTTCCTCATTCTTCGGCTCTGTCTGCCGAGAGCGAGCGTTGTGGCATTGTCCTCCCAATCAGGTCAAACGGGAGCCGCTTTTTTTCTGGATTGTTGACAGGTAGCGAGCGGTAGGGCTACTGTGAGTGTTTGTGTGTGTGTATTTTTGTGAAATTGTATTACTCTGCATTTCATCATCACACCACTTCCCCCCGCCGCATTCCCCGCGGTGGAATCTCACTTTTTGGCAAGCTGCCGCGATCCGATTGGTGGAGTCCAGCCACGAGAGGTGGAGGCAATGTTAAGAAGGAACGTTAGCGACAGTCCATCCATATTACGCCCGTTTGCTTGCTAAGCCAATCAATGGAGACCAAATGTATTCATCCGCCACTAAAAATAGTCCCGAGCAAATCTTTATCGGGTGTCAGTGAAAATCAAGATAGAGCTGTGCAAAGACGTTTCAGCTCTTTCTGGAGCTAAAAACTGGCAAGTCCAATCAGATATGTTCAGCGCTGCAGAGCCCACTCCAAAAGATTCTTAGACCTCTCAAAAGTACCACTTTGCTAAGCACGAAGAAGTATTTTAAAACATGTGTTTTAATAAATTCAAACGTGTGGGAGAGGTTAAACAATTAAACAGAGTTGGCACTGGGTCATGAATCCTTTTAGCCAATGTAGCTAAACAGTATTCAAACCTAGCCACGTTTGTGGAGTTAGCCACGCCATTACGTCTTTGTGACGGCGGTGCCGCCTGTTTCTCCGCTATCTTGCTGCGTGCGCCACCCATGCATGTACACATTGTAGCCCAAATAACACAAAAGGCTTCAGGGAAGATGTATTTCTCCGGATTGCGGGCCATAGCTTGATGGGTAACTTGCACGTTGTCGCGTTATCTCCCGTAATAAACGGGGCTTCACTGTGGTGGAACCACACATTGTTGTGGCCTTCCGGTGAACTCGTGTTCAACTTCCTGTTTCTATCTTCTTGTTTTTCTTTCAGCGAGCTACAAGGCTGCGTCATGTGAATAACAGTCAACCTTTTGACCGTCTCTGCTGTGATTCTGAGGTAGGAGTCCAAATATTAGGAACAGTTCAGTCACTCAATATTATCCAGCACGGTCATGCACCAGTGAACGATACAATAAACACTAGTTATTGTTTTTCAAAAATTCAGACCCTGAAGTCAATTTCACTGAGAAACATGGAATTTGGTAGATATGTCGATTTAAGACTAGACCCACAAAAAAAGTAACGAGAAGCCATTCTTGCAAGACGTCTTTTTCGGTTAAAGCAACCGTTTTAGTCTCATTTTGAAGATTTTTTCACTCCTGGTCACAAGTTCAAAAAATAAAATAAAATAAAACTCAGGCCACTGTCACTTGGCAACATAAGATTTGGTGGACATGTCAATCATGAGTAATCCCACAAAAACGTTGCAAGAAACCATGCCTGAAAAAGCACAGGAAGAGCAGCATTTTGGTTTGAAGCGGTCGTTCATTTTGGCGTTGTTGTGTGTCTGTGTTTTTTAATAGATGTACTTGCTTGACTGACTGTACATCGCACATCGTTTTTATTGAGTCATTGTTGTACGTTTCTGCAGTCTAACTGGCCAGAAGGGATTTTGTGACTACGACCTGACCCCGCCCCTCCAAGGCCTTGGGCATGCCTCAGGTAAAGTGGTGTCAGTATGAGCCCCTCACTGGTCGTCTTTGCTCGATGTGCTCCTCATCTGTGTGCTCGTGTGGCTCCTCTCCCTCAGCCGGGTATGAATGGCATGGAGCCTGCTTTTGGCGAGGCCTACGGGGGCCACCGGGCTCTGCTCAGCCCCTACCCAATGGCCATGTCACCTCAAAGGGGCAGGACAGAGTACGACCAGGTGGGGACCTGAATTCACACACTACAAACCCTCATTTGAAACCCCAAACCCAGATTATAAACTAAATTTGAAACACCTGGCTTGAAGTCAGAACCTTGGCTTGAACCCCCCCCCCCCCCATTTAAAATCCTAACACTGGCTTGAATTCCTCATTTGAAACCTTGCTTTAACCCCCGTCCAGAGCATTCTCCTCATGCTGGGCTCGCCGGCGTCCCCCCGCAAACGGCCCTTTGAGCTGCTCAGTGACCTGGTGGACGACGGCGGCCTGGGTGAGGATCTGCACGCCGAACGCTGGGACGTGTCGGCCCTGGACGAGATGGCCCGGTACACCAAGCTGGGTCTGGGCGTGGCCTCCGAGGACGCCGTGCTCATGGGCCGGTGGGGACGAAGCCGCGAGGAGGACAAGTCGGCCGAGAGGGCGACCAAAGACGAGTCAGTCGGCGCCGGTAAAGGGCAAGGCGGGGGTGTGAGCAAGGAGAACACTGTGGAGGTGTACCAGTCACAGGTGAGGGCCAACAGTCAGACAAAAATCTACAATTCAGCTAAAACTTGTGAGAGACTCCGCTTGACTTTGACCAGATTCTACTGAATGACTTGCTTAGCCAAGTAATCGATGGAATAATGTAAATGTTGACTTGGGCACCAGGCCTTACTCCCACCTCAGGTGACGCCGGAGGAGGACCACCAGAAGGAGGCGCCAGCGTCGGGTTTGCTCCTGGAGCACTGCAGCGAGGAGCACAACTACTCCCTCAGCCAGGGAGGAGAGCCGGCCGCCGCTCACAACGTCCAGGAGGAAGCACGACAGCAGCAGGAGGAGGCACAGCAGGAGCAGGAGGGCGGCGAGGAGAAGCTGGATGAGGAGGACGAGGAGGAGGAGGAGGAGGAAGAGGAGGAGGAGGAGGAAGAAGAAGACAACGAGGATGAGGATGAAGACGAAGCAGATGAAGAGACGGCGGCCGATCTCTCCAGCTCGTCGGAAACGGACTGCGGTGAGGTTTTTTTTTTTTTTTTTTTTGGTCTGGATTTGAAAAGCGTCCCGCGCCGTGTCCATTCCAGGCCTCAGACCGTGTCGTATGTCTTCCGCGGCCAAGGGCGCGGGCGCAGGCACACACTGGCCACCAAAGCTGCGGCGGTACTTCCCGGACTACATCAACAATATCCCGCTTTGCCGGAGTCACTTCCCAGAAGGAAACCAACCTCACACCAACATCTCAATCGAGCAGAACTCGCGAGAAAACGTCCAAGAAAAGGAAAAAAAAAAAAAAAAACATGCGACACACTGCGAAAACAAGTCCAGAACATTTGTACTGCACATGAACATGCACGGCTTCGAAACCTTATTTCAAATGGTAACACAGGCTAGAAACCATAATTACAAACCCCAACATTGTCTTGGAGCCTGATTTTGAAACTTTAACCCTGACTTGAAACCCACATTTCAAACCTTAAATGTAGTTTGAAGCCCAACTCTGAAACCGTAAGCCTCATTTCAAACACTAATTTGAAACCCTCACCCAGGCTTAGAATGAGGACCTGACCGATATGGATTTTTGGAGGCAGATCTTGGTATTTGGCAGAACAAAATACAGATCACTGATTAATCAGCTTTTTTTTTTTTTTATTTGAACATCATCATCTTTGTCTTATGGTTTTATGTGTTTTTAAAAAAATGGGAGGGCTCCAGGGTAACTTTTAAAAAAAATCTTTTTTTTTTTTTTTTTTTTTTTTTTTTTTTTTTTTTTTTTTAATAAGACTCACAGTAGACCCTATCCTAAAATTTTTGGGGCTCACGTAGAAAATTTAGGGGCGCACATAGTAACTCGACTTGCAAAGTAAATATTCACGGCCACTCCTTTTCACTGTATTTATGAGCAGAGGTTTGTCAGCAACAAAAATACTAAGGAATACGAAAATAAATGTTTTTAAAATTCAGCAAATTTACTGGTCACACATGCGCGAGTAGATGGAAAAATTTACTTGCACTGCTGATTAAATCGGCCGGCTGATTAAACCCTAAACGCTGTACTGAACCTTTAACATTGTCTTCGAAAAAACATTTCTTGTTTGCAACCATAACCGAGGCTTGAAACATGCACTTGATTCTTTTAGCCTGGATGTCTTTAAACCCTACACCGAAATCTTAAAGCGGAAGTCAACCCAAGCATATTTTTTTCAAGAATATGTTCCCAGCAGGCCCACTAATTGAAACACAGCATTCTGATTAATTTTGCGTTTGTGGAATATAAGTTAAGTAGCAAAATGCACATCTCTTTTTAGCCATCTCTGAAGGCGGCCATTTTGTCTTCTGTCGACTGAAAATGACATCACAACCGCTTACAACGACCAATCACAGCTGACCTGTTCTCTGAATCTGAGCCGTGATTGGTCGTTGTGAGTAGTTGTGAGGTCATTTTCAGTCGACGGAAGACAAAATGGCCGCCCCCAGAGATGGCTAAAAACGAGTGGATTAACACTTATTCCACAAACGCAATATTTATCAGAATGCCCTGTTTCAGCTAGTGGGCTTGCATAAAACATATTCTTGAAAAAAATATGTTTGCGTTGACCTCCGCTTTAACACACTCATTTGAGACCCCAATCCCAGCCGTTGAGTATCTAATGTCCGATTGTCTATTAAAATATCATATAGGATATAGGGACAGCTGCGATCATTCAACCAACAACATACAGTATCTAGAAATGAATTTAAATTTTTTTTTTTTTTCTATTGAAACATCCAGGAAATGCAGTCATAAACCTAAAACAAGTGTAAAGACACACTACACGCAAGCACGCACATTTACATAAATACATCATAAACTCTGTACAGCATGTCATTTCCGTAACCGCACAGCCTAAACTATTATATTTAGAGTTCTCGCTCTCAATGACGAACACAGGCGCACTCTAGCTGACCTCTTTCCTTGGTGTGTGTGTGGGTGTGTGTGTGTGTGTGTGTGTGTGTATGTGTGTCACTATGCACACACACACACGCGTGTGCGTGTGTGTGGAACACTGAACGAAAGTAGCTGAAAGGGCAAGGAGAGTTCAGACAATGTCATTATATGCAGACTGGGCCAGACGTCGCATGATATAAAAATCACGTGTGTTGCATGTGTGCGCGTGTATTTGTGTGTATGTGGGTGTGTGATGGTTGTAACTTGAGTCCAGTTACAAATGCGGTTACTGCAGCGCCGTGTTTAGAAGGCGGTGCTGCATCCGAGGCGAGGAATCATTTTTGTGTGTCGTTTTTAGTTACGGATGAAATCATTTATGTCATTCTTGCTGCCCACAAAAAAAAAAATACTGTCTGTACAGTAGTTTGTTGTTCTTATTCAGCATTAGCCATTAGCTTCATTCGACAACTCAATTTGATACCCCACGCCTAATATGAAACCCTAATCCTGATTTGAATGCCTGGTTTGAAACCCTAAACCAATCCCTATCTTGAAACTCACATTCGAAAGCCTCACCTTGACTTGACTGCTTTCGCCGCCATTTTTGTGCGCGCTTTGTCTCGCAGAGGTGGAGGCGGAGCCTGCGAGGCCACCGGGCGAGCGGCCGCCCAAGCGCCGCTGCTTCTGGGAGTACCGCCGCTCCCGCGAGTCTGTGGCCAAGAAGAAAATGTGCGGCGGAGGCGATTGGTCGCTGTCGTGGAGCTCCAGCACGCTGCCCAGCACGCTGTACCGGCGACAAGGTCACTACATAGAATGATCACCTTTCAAAAAATAAATAAATATATAAATAAATAAAAAGGGGGGCGGTGGAAGTTGGGGAGAATATTTCTGAAGCCGCTTTCTGCTTTCAGGCAAGAAGGGGCGGCGCAAGGCCCGCAAGACGGACGCCAGCGACTTGACTCCCAACCCGCAGAAGCTGCACAACATCGGGGAGCAGCTGCAGAAGCTGAACGCCGCCATCGACAGCATGGGGCCCGTCAACGACCTCCCCGCCCTGGCCAGGGCCAGGTCGCGCAAGGAGAAGAACAAGCTGGCGTCCAGGTGCACTCATCGCTCGCATTGCAAACCCGAATTTGAAACACCGATTCGGGCTTGAAATCCTGATTTGGAACATTAAATTGAAACACTAACCCAGCCTTAAAACCCTCATTTGAACGCCTAACCTTGACTTCAAACATTGAAACAACCCTACCTAAAAGACCAACGGCTGAATTCAAACACTAAACCAGACTTCAAACCTTAACCTGAAACCCTAATCCACAATCAAACTCCTAATTTGTAAATTGAACTCTGTCTTGCGAGCATTTTTGGATCTTTAACCTTGGCTTCAAACCCCAATTCGAAACCCTGATTTGAAATAGAAACCCTCTCTTGAAACCCTAATTTGAAACCTTAACCCTGTCTTGAAACTCTCATCCAGCCTAAAACTGCGAATTTGGAACCTTAACTCTGTCTTGCGAGCTTTCTTTGGATCCCTATCGCTGGTTTCAAACCCTGATTTGAAACATAAACCCTCTCTTGAAACACTAATTTGCAACCCTAACCCTGTCTTGAAACCCTTGATTAAAACTCTACCCCATGCTTCAAACCCTACGAAAGACTAAACTGTGTCTTTACCCTTAATTTGAAGCCCTAACCAGGATTGAAATTCTAATATCAAACCCAAATGCAGGCGTGAAACCCTGACTCTAATTACAAACCTTAATTTGAAATCCTAACCCAGACTTCAGTCCTTGAAACCCAAGACCTGTAACATGAATTTAAAACCCTAAACCTAGATCGAAATGCTAACCCAGATGTGAAACTTTCTTGCCACCCTACTTTAGATCCCAAATAAAGGCTTGAAACATTAAGCATTGTTTGGGTGCTTCAAACATTAACTTGAAACCCCAAACCAATCTCGAGACCTTACTCTCTCACTGGTACATTTGGAAAGGACGGAACTCCTAATCCATAGCCTTAACTGTGTCTTAACACCCTAATTTGAAAGCCTAACCTTTGCTCAGAGCCTAATTCACAAACCCTAACACTAGTTTGACTGCACACAAGCAAAAAAAAAAACCCCAAAAGCAAACGCTCCCCTTGATGAACCTTTTGACAACGTCACGATGACTCAGGCGCACGGGGCGCGTGGAGGGAAAAGCAGACGGGATGACCGGAGGTCATGTGGAGTTCATGTGGGCGGAGGGGGCGGAGTTTGGAGAAAGGTTACTGTGTTTGGGAATGTGTTTTTTTTGTTGTTTTTTTGTTAATGTAATAATGACAAGCAGAAAAGTGTTTTCTGAAAAGCTTTTTCCAGAGCACGCGGAAAAGTCCGCAGCTTCCTTTTCAGAGTGTCTGCCGCAAGACACAGCGAACGCTCGTGTGTGGCTTTTGCTCACGAACGCCACCGCTGGCCGTCGCCATGAGGATGGGAGGGGGAGGGGGGGAGGATCCCCTCAGGAGAACACTGTGTCCTCCTCCATCCGCGGAATCGCACTTCTGCTCTCTTCTCTCTTTCTCTTTTCTCTCCATCTTCTCGTGACGTGCGCTCTTCTCTTCTTTCATCCTCCTCTCTCTTTTTCTACTCCGTCTTCTCTCGCCCTTTTGCTCTTCTGCTTTTCCCGCCTGCTCGTCTCTGCTTCCTCCTCTGTCACTCTTGCCTCTCTTTCTTCCTCCCCTCTCTCTCTCTCGCTCTTTTCCCTCCCCCTCGCTGTTGTCTATCTTCTACAATTCTGTCCCTCCCGCTTCTCTCTCTCTCTCGTCTCAATTTTCCCTCTCGTCTCTTCTCAATCTCTTTTCTACTTCCTCTGCTTTCTCTTTTCTCTTCCCTCTTGCTCTCATGTCTCATTCTCTCTTCGCCTTTTCTCTTTCCTTCTCCCTCTTCTATTTTGTTCCTCCTTTTTTCTTTGCTCCTCTCCCTCTTGCTGGTGTCCTCTTCCGCATGACGCTTTTTCTGTCATCCCCCTCTTTCCTCTTTTTCTCTTCTCTTCCTTCGCTCTTCTTTGTCTTCTCGTTTTTTGGGTCTACCTTCCTCTTCTCGCTTCCTCTTCTCTTTCCTGTCTTTGTCACCTACCTCCCCTTTCTCTCTACCTCCTGTCAATCTTCTCCATATTCTCTTTCATCTCGCCTTTGTGCTCTCTTTTTTTCTCTTCACCTTTTTTCCCCTCTTTTCTCCACGTTGTTCTCTTTTCTGCTCTTCCTCTCCAGGTCTCGTTTCTCTCTGTTCATTCTCCCTGTTTTGTTTGTTTATTCTCCTTCCTTTTTTTTTTTTCCCCAGTCCGGCCCCTTGTTTATTTGCGAGGCCAACTACAAGAAGGAAGCCAAATTTAAGTGCCAGCTCTTCAATTGTTTTATCCGGGGAAGCCAGTTGTTGTGTCCCAACTACATGAATTGAAGTTCTGCGCCATTCTTGATCATTTTGTAGCAATGTCTTTTCTGTCAATTGTCTTTTTATCTCCACATCTGTCCTTGTATTTCTCTTCCTTCTCTAACCCGTCTCTTGTTTCTCTACTTCCTGCGCGCTGCAGGGCGTGCCGCCTGAAGAAGAAAGCGCAGCACGAGGCCAACAAGATTAAACTGTGGGGTCTCAACCAGGAGTATGGTCAGTAAAAAAAAAAATATATATATATATTTATACGCGTACATGTATTTTGTATGTGTACATAACATATATCGTGCAGTAGATGAAAACCCTATCTCTGCCTTGAAACCTTAATTAACCTTAAACATAACTTGTAACCTGAATTTGAGACCATAACCATGTCTAACTCTGTCATAACTCTCATTTGATTCTCTAACCCTGTCTGGAAACACTAAACTTGTATGGAACACCTTGGAGGCTCTAAATCCATATGAATGGCTTTATATTAGCCAACAGGTTAACCAAAAACCAACGGGGCAATTACACATTTACGGACATCGCATAATCAGTTAAAAGCGCCCGAGTCAGCGTGACCCTGACCTGACCATGGGACCAGCCGGAGAGGATCAGCTCTACAGACAGGGCCAGCCAGGGAGGAGACCAGCCCACATTATGTTTAGATTTGGAAGACAGTATAAATGCGAGGGCTTCATGTTAGGCCGCGCCCCTTTTCTGCCCTCGCCCGTCTCGGGTGAGAGCATTGGCGAGGACGGAAACGCTGTCCACATCTGATCATTGTGTGATTCCTGAACTTCAGAGATGGAAAACAAAACAGACGAGCAAATTCAATCAACTTGCGTGAGTCTTAATTTACATTGGATACTTTTCCTGAAAGATAAAACGAACACTCATTGAAAGTAAGTAGTTGTTTTGTAAATTGCTAATTGGGCTTGTGCCCTAGAGACCTGCAAAACATTCCAACAACCTCATGTGAAGCTCTACCTTGAAACCCCAAACTTGTTTCGAAACTCCAACTCGGAAGGCTAATTTGAAACGGTCACGGTCAAGGTAAACTTTAATTTCCCCGAGGGGCAATTTGCTTTGGCGTCAGGCTAGTTTGAAACGCTAACCCGAAGTCGACAGCCTAATTGGATGCGGCGGGCGTCCCATTTTTTTTTTTCTGGAAGGCCCCACACTAGCATCGTAAGCGCTTGTCCATGCAGCAGAGTGACATCACTGACGCCTCCTCGCATCCGAAAAATGTGACAGCTGCCTCGTCCGAGCGAGCGAGCGCGAGAGTGAGCCTTCCATGTCTTTTGCTTTTGTTTTTACTCCTCAACCCCCCCCCTTCCCCTCCAACGAAATTCCTCTCATTCCTGTTCACTTTGCCAAGGATTTAGTGGCTCTACAAACAGGAAACACACACACATTTTCAAGGCTTCTATCGCCATAGTTTGTCGCTGAGTCATAACGAAAAGTCTTTTTTTTTTTTTTTAGCATTTTAACACTAATCATTTTTTATCCGTAATATTACATTAGATGGCGACTTTTTCAGTTCTTCAAAAATACTGCTTTATTTTCCTAATGAAAGTTTTTATACATAGAAATATCACTATTATCTGAAATGACTTTTCTTTCAAAACAATTACTCTTTATTCACTTTTTTTTCTGAGAACAATTCCTCTTTGTTCATTTTTTATGATGTTTTGTCTGAGGACAAAACTATTCCCATAATATTATGACTTTATTTTGGAAATGTTACTTCCCCCCCAAACTACCCACTTAATTCTCATAATACAACTGTTTATCCCTCTCTCTCTCTCTCAAAATAATACCGCTTAATTCTCGTATGGGTTTAACCACCCCCCCCTCCAAAAATATGACTTTATTCTCACGCTACTTTTTCTCTCTAAATAATAACTTAATTCTCGTAATACCTATATTAAGAAATATTCAACTCTGTTTTCGTAATATTTCACTTTTTTTCATTTATTGCAAACAAATACCACTTTATTCGGATTGTTTTAAGAATATCTACTTTAAAATAATTTACTTTACCCACATTTAGATTTTCTTCCTCCCAAACTATCATTTGCTGGTTGTTCTGAGTAGATTCCAACTACCGGTACTTTCATTCAAGACTTTTTTTTTTTTTTTTTTTTTTTTTTTACAAATCCCACTTTATTCCCATATTATGGTTTTTCATTTGAAAAAAGACCACTATATTCTTGTAAGATTACGACTTTGTTGTGGCTCCGATGCCCTCAGAGAATCTGCTGGGGGCGCTGCTGCGCATCAAGGAGCTGATCCGGCAGAAGGTGGAAAGCAGTGAGGAAGAGGACGTGGACAAGCGAGGAATGACGCGCCGTCTGGAGGATATCCTCGCCCAGTCCAGCGGTGAGAAACACACGCCAAGTAATGCTCATGATTCAGTACATGCACATACGCACTTACTTGATCCGATTTTTTTTTTTTTCCTTTATTGGAGGGTTCTGACTTTTTCATCTCGAAAAATACATACGTGTTCTTCTACTCAAAATATCGCCGTCTTATTGTATCACACTTTTTATCCAGAAAAAATATCACTCCATTATGTAAGATTTTTTTCTTGGATTTTTTTTTACTTGGGGAAATACATCTTTATTTGGGGAATATTAGACTTTTTCCCTCCACAATCTCACTTGATTGTGATCATTTTACGTCTTATCTCTTATTCTTGTAATATTACTTTCTCTCTTTCTTTAAACTCTATTTATCCAGGTAAGGCAATTGAGAACAGATTCTCTTTTGTAATGCAGACCTGAGTAAACAAGGTAACCATAAAAGTAAATATGAATACAACAAAACGTGCAATGCGAAGTACACAAAAAACAAACCAGACAATCTTAAGGTTGAAAAAATGTAAGGGTGCTGAGTGTGTCGCCATGGCAACCGCAGGTCCTCTGGTCGCCGGGCGGACCAAAGACTTCGTGCAGAGGATCTTGGCGGCCAGCGGGGGTCCCAGCCAGCACAAGGAGCCCCCCCGAGAGGTGGCGCTCTAAACCCGACCCCCTGGATGTCCCTGTGTGAGTGTATGCTGCTCTTGTAAAAATACTGTACTCTCCTTTTTCTCGCCGTGTGCTGTACTCGTACCCCATTGTGCCTATAAATAGACATTGCACTGTTCTGTAGATGCCCATAGTGGTCCGGGGGGGCGCTAGTGAACCGAGGGGGCTCTGAAAGTAGGGGGCTCTCAAACTTGATGGGTCGAGGGTAGAAATGTTTCCAAGCACCCCCTCATAATCCTCAAAACAATTAAACACTACTACCATGTGTACCGAGAAATATGGAGCTAAATGTTGTCGGAATGTTACGATACCAAATTCTAATATTTTATTTTTGAGTACAAAAAAAGTTACAGTCATTTTAATTTTGTATTTTATTTTTTGGGGGTCAAAAAAAGTTTTGTTACGATAAATTCAGATTTACGTATTTAAGCGAGGAAAAATGTCATAATGTTATGATAAATTAGGATTTTGCAGGAGAGAAAAACTTTGCAATGTTACGATAACACATTCTGAATTTTTTTTATCATTGAGGGAAAAAGTCTTCGTGTTATGATAAATTCAGATTTTGGAGGGGAGAAAATTTTTCCTTACGATAAATTCAGATTTTATTTTATTTTTTATAGGAAACAAGTCAGAATGTTACAGTTTCAAATTCAGATTTTTCTGGGGGGGATTCGTACTTTCATACCTAATTCAGATTTTTGTTGTTGAGAAAAACACTCGTAATGTTAAGGTAAAAAAGTGTTTAATTTGAAAATGTCATCGTTACACCAAAAAAATAATTTCATCACTGCCAACCTTTTATGTCTTTTCACAGTCCAGGCATTCAAGGAATTTATTTGTAATTTTTTCAATTTTTTAAAAAATGTTTAAAAAAAAAAAAAAGTATGAGTTACGATAACAGTTGTAATGAGAACAAAACAAAAACAGATTTTTTGGGGGTTTTAACATTCTATTAAGAAACCCAAATTGTTATTAGAACAAAGGCATAATGTTCATATAAAAATTCTGATTTTTGCACAAAAAAAAAAAATTGAATGTTAGGGTAACAATTTTTTTTTTTTTTTTTTAAGAAAAATAAAGTTGAAATTGTTACAGGAACAAAGACATATTTAGTAATACGACTTGTTAATCCAGAATAAATATAACAATTTGTATTATAACTTTTGTTTTTCTTGAACAATAAGACATTGTTTTCAAATTAGCCTTGTTTCTCCAGAAATACCACAAACACTATTTTGTTAATTTTACTACCTTGTATCTGTGGGAAAGTAAAACTTTATTTTGGTAATATTCAACTTTCTAAAGGACAAAAACAATACTACGTCATTCTCAAAACACTGACTTGTCATAAGATTATGACTTTTATTCTCTCGACCCTCTCTAAACTGTTTCTTGTAATACACCATTTGTGTTATCCATTTAATTTTCCAACTAGATTATTTCGTGGACCCCACTTTGAGAAGCACTGGTTTAGAGGATACGAGGGGGTTGTCTATTTTTTTTTTTTTTTTAATTTGTTGTCATTTTTTGTGTGAAAAAAAAAAAATGTGGCGAGTGCTGATGTTGGAGAAGCAGCTTTATTGCCCCCCCCCCATCTTTAAGACGCCCACTTCCTTTCCCTCATCATCGTCACGCCACCATGTTTTAGAAAGCTGCACCTTACTTAATCTAAAGCGACCAAAGAGAAAAAAAAAAACACCAAAACCTCGCACATGCTGCCAATGTTTTGCTTTTATTCGCTTTTATTTTGACTGAATCACCAGCATGCACCCCCACTTTGACGCCCCCTGGAAAAAAAAAAAAAAAAAAAAAAAAAAAAAGCATTTCAGCCCCCCGTGTGTGGCCCTCCCACCTAATTATGTAGCGCACCTTTGTAACCACAAAGAGAGCAAATAATGCATTTTTCTCTTATGTTATATATATGCACAATATGTTTGTGATATTGGGCTTTGACGCGTGAACGTTTCCAAGGGCGTCCACATCTATTTCCATTTCTTTCGGTGACTCCTCCAGTCTCACTGCACTTTTGTGTTGCCGAACAAGAACTGAAGGACTAAAATCACAACAGCTGTCTGAACCATGAGCGTTTCCTAGAACGTGCACGTGTATGCCTTTCTGCGACTCCTCCGGTCTCTGTTGCAATCTGCTGATGACTCTCGAAGCTCGGTGGGCATTCCCCGTTCGTAGCTTCGTCGGCTCGATCGTTGGGGCGCCGTAGTACGCTCACGACGTCAAAATGTGAACAGCGCGACGAAGAGGACTGTTTGAATACCAGTTCTAATACAACTCCAATTTATTGGAAGAAACCGGAAGAGTCACCGAAAGGCAAAGAAGAGGATGTCCTTTGAAATGAAGAAATCAATGACGTTTGCAATTCAGTTTTTTTTTTGTTAGAGAATAAGACTAAGAGATTCAACGGAGCGACGTGCATTCAAAAGTTGAAAGTTCACATGTAAAAAGGTCTCTCGAGCATTTTAGGTTCATCCCGAAACGTCACTTCAGAGCCCAATATTCCTAACTTCTTGTGGGTAGTGTATATTGTTGAGTTTCTTTTTGGCCATGTCTGCCTTTCTTCTGTGAAGCTGTAGACCGACCGTGTCCAAGGTCTCTAAATGTTGTAGGACATGGGGGGGAAAAAAAAAAAAAAAGAAAAAGAAAAGAGTTAAGGACCCTTTTGAATTGCACTGTGTTTTAAAAACAACTACGCACCTTGGTAGAGGAGGCAAAGTCCTCCTTAAGAAAGAAAAAGGAAAAAAAAAAAAGAAAAGACTTTTGGCACCTATTTTTCAACTCGGCGGTCTGAAAAGATGCCAACCAGGAAGCGCTGACTGGTTTCTGGTCGAGGAGCTTCACTGTGTTTGTTTGCGCCGCCACAAAGTGCCTAGCGTAGCCTCGTAGTGTAGCAATTTTTTGTGTGTTGAAATATGTTTACAATGTGTTTCAAAAGTTTGTTTTAATAAGTTCAAATGCGTTACAAGCGTGTTGAAAGGGTATAAAACTATTAGAATTTAGGAGTGCCTTGAGATACAAGCGTCTTGATTTGCACGTTTTTTTTTTTATTAGATCCGACTTGCTACTTCATCGCTTTGTTTTGTCGACTACTTTAGAAATAATGAAACACATTTAAAAAACATAATGTATAAGGAAAGAGCAATAGCAAAGGATAAGACAAATATTGTAGTGTTAGTGTACCGATCCCTCTGTAACAAATAAACAAACACCGTCATTTTTAACTAACAAATTTACCATCTTACAATGTAAATCAATAATTATGCCCAAAGACGTACATTTTAAAATGAACCTTACAGGCGTTGCTTTTTATAGGCGTAAAAAGCAGGATTACAGAGGATTTAACATAAACCCCTTAGCAAAAACAAGGCTTGTTTGGGAAAAGGATGACATTTCCTGTTTTCATTCTTCCGCTCGCAATTGTACACATAAATGATGGCGGAATTACTACCCAAAACGATGAGCAGAATAATAATTGAGTTATAATATGGCAACTGTTATTACTGCCAGTTTTCATACTGTATCACACTGTCAAGTGCTTTTTTAAATTTTTTTAGTTTTTTTAATGAAAAAACTTTAAAATTAATTTGGTGTGTTTTTGGGGGTCTGAAGCAGATTCATTGCATTTTTATTCGTTTCAATGGCGTCATGGAACAAATTCAACTTGTATCTCAAGGCACCACGGTATTTTTGATTTTTTTTATATGGTCTCTATATCGTGGATTTTGTAGAATGTAGCCCCTGCGATAAATGTCTGCTGACTGTATTCCACTAGCTGATGTTTTCCACATTTGCGAAAATCCGCTGAGTGTCCAATGCTGGCGTCGGTCAGAGAGGAAAAAAAAAAAAAAAGAAAGGCAGCCAAACTCCAAACAAGGTGTGACATGAGGATTTTTTTTATTTTTTATTTTTTGTTAAACATCCCATCTTGTAAAACTATCAGCATAGCAAACGTGGAACACAAATGCGCAATTTTGTGTCCCGCAAAAACAAACAAACATGAAATGTCACAGGCTAGCACACGTGGTCAGTTGGTAAAATGTCGAGTTAATTTTTTTTGGGGGGGGGTCGAACTCGCCTAAGAATCGACTTGTGAATGTTTTTCGTCAGTTTACATGACATCAGAGTCCCTAGCGACCAATTAGCTTAGCATAGCATCCGTTCAAGAACCGAAGAATGTTCATTTTTAAAATGAGCTCAAACACAGAAAACGTTTAACGATTAACTTTTTCAATTCTGTTGACAAACAATGTCTATTACCTTTTTTTCTCTTTTTTTTTACATTCTCATTGTGCATTGAAAAAAAACTTATCAAAGTTTTACTTTTTTAAAGCTTTATTGTATGAAATAAATTAATAGCTTTTTGTTTCTTGTTTTCTGTCGGGGTTTTCTTGCTGTCATTAGTGACAAAAAAAGTGTTAAAATACATTGGACACCAGCAGAATTTTCTAACTTTTAAGACATTTTCTTCACTGTGTGGAGAAAAAAAACACTTTAATTACCAACATTATTTAAGTTAATCGTCAATATTTCCATCTGTCAGCCAGTCAGATGATGAGAGCCAAAAGAGTCAACCAAAGCAATTCAATTACTTTTACATCACACCATCGGCATTTTCCCCACTTCTTCCACTTGTTTTCTCTCTTTGACCAAAAACCAGTCAGCCGTTTTTGTGGAGCTTGAAAAGACGTCGATCGCCAATAATTGCAAACATTCCATCATGGTCATGTCAAATAATGTACAGTAAAACCCTCTCCTCCCTCAGTACTCACACTACTACAGTAGTATTTGGACCTTTTAACACATTTAACTCCTTTTGTCACTCAGTAATAAACCTTTAAGATAGAAAACAAACAACAACAAAAAAAAAACATACAGAAGTGCCGTAAAAATAGAAGCCTGATATTTTTGGTTTGTTCTGGTTTTTGTGTGTGTGTGTTTCTTGTAAACCTGTATAATGTATATTTTAATATTTATATGCAGCTGTTGTATTAAAAGTATATTTTTAAAATAAAAACAAAGTGTGGTTTGTGTGACTTGTGAGCGCCACCTGCTGAGCAAACACTTTGTCCCCCAGTGCTGTCTTGAAGAACAAGTACAGAAAATCTTTTGTATTGAACAATTCCAATCCCCCTCTCGCTGTCTCTCGCATTTGAACACAAATTCGTTGTTTATTCTTTGAAAAATTGTATGCACTTCTTAAAATAATTAGGTTTCGAATATAATACGGTATATGGAAAATGAAATCTATAACGTAAATTATGACAAAATAGCATTTTAATTCAAATGAAATCTGCATATAATAAAAATGTGAAAATTGCAGTTAAATGACAACATTTTAATTTAAAGGAAAAAATGGGTATAGATGTGAAAAAATGTAAACTATAATCTTATCTATTATATTTGCATAATTTATTTTTTAAATTTTTCATACCGGTACTTTTTAAAATAAAATGTGAGCATAGAAATACAAACATAATGTGAATAAAATTGAAATTTGTTCATATTTTTAATGATCATTTCAATTGAAGGAGACACAGAGGATACTAAAATAACTTGTTTTATTGGCATGGAATCATTTGTCCTGTATTCACATTTGGGTCATATCTGCTCACTATTGCACCTTGCCCACATCGAAACGTTGGACAAATCACTTTTCTGCTTCACTTTGACGACAAACAAAAAGGAATGTACAAAAAGGAACAGCTGTTGTCCAGGCGCCCAATAAGAGTCCACAGCAGCTTTGGATCAAAACATTTGATCAGGACGTCATCGCTCGTCTGTAAACGACAAACTAGTTGGTGGGCAAACTAAACGACTCGTCAGGAGAAAACGGACACACGGGCCATCTTAATTGGAGAGAGAGAGAGAACGTGTGTCAAGGAGGAAATCATTCAAGTAGGACAGGGCGATGATGTCATCGTGTGATCACTAGATTGGGATTTGTTTACATGGAAAATTCTGATATGGTCATTAGGGAGTAGGGATTGATGACTCGTTCATCATTCCCTACTCCCTCCTCACTATGCAGCGATTTTTACATCGTGTCGTCCACTATATGAAAATCCCGATATAGCGATTCTCAGTGTATGAGCACCTCTCCTTCGTCAGCCCAGAGCATGTCCAGCGTGTCGGCCTGCCGTTGTTCTCGCTGGTGGATGCGTCTGAGGCGTAGGATGTAGAGCAAAATGGCCAACACCACCACCAACAGGCACAGAGAGAACAGGTGGTGGTTGTACACGAAGGAAGAACGCAGCCAGCTGGGGTGGCTCTGGCGCAGCGCCTCCTGCTGGAGGTCCCTAAACATGACATGGCGGGAGGAGAGCCCAGTCACACCCACTGATCGGATGTTTTGAGAATTCTGGCCCAGAAGCCTGTTCAACTGAGCGACATGAAATTTGGTGGACTTGTCGATTAAGAGACCCACAAAAAAGTTTCAAGAAGCCATGCTAGGAAAGACACGGGAAATCGGCCGTTTGAGGAAAATGCAGCCGTTTTAGCTATTTGTGAAATGAAAAATGCCTTGGTATTGGCCCTCCCTGTGCATTTCTTTAAAAATTCAGCGCCCGAGGACAGTTTCAACCGAGCAACATGAAATTCGGTGGACTTATCGATTTAAGAATAGACCCACAAAAAAAGTCTCAAGAAGCCATAGACATGGGGGAAAAAAAAAAAGCCATTTAGGTTCTAAGTGGAAAATTCAAATTGCAATTTGGTATCATGAGGAGAAACACAAAAAAAAGTTTCAAGAAGCCATGCCCGCAAACACACAGGAAGTTGTCCGTTTTTGGCCCAAAGGAGCCACTTGAGCATCAATTTGCAAAAATGTGGTTACCTTATTTTGTCCCCAAGGCTTTACTGAGCAACATAAAATTTGGCTGACAGGCCAATTAAAAGTAGACCCACAAAAAAAAGTCGTAAACAGCCATGCCTGAAAAAACACAGGAAGTCTGTCATCTTGGTTTGGAGCGCTCAATTTTGTTAAACATTAGCTCCTGAAGTCAGTTTCAGCAACATGAAATTTGGTAGTCGTGTCTATCGTGAATAGACCCACAACGAAAAGTCTCAAGTGACACAAAACTGTGGAGATTTTTTCCATTTAGACAAGTGAGTTTCATCATTTATATTCAGTCAAGCCTCTGGAGTTTCTTTTGTCAACATTCAGCCCCCTAAATCGGAGTCATTTAGCAACGTGAAATTTAGGAGACATATCCATCATGAGTAGACTAGACACACACAAAAATTCTCAAAAAACCCATGGCGGAAATAATAATAACACATTCCTCTAATGCTTTCCAAATATTTTGTGCACCTGAGTGGCAGGAATCTCGTCTTGTATAAGATGGCTCCCAGCGTCCACTGCACCTCCTTGTCGTAGACCAGCTGCGCCGTCCTCAGACTGCGGTAGTCGCCGGGGAAGCGGAAGCCAGCGTGCAGAACCTGGAACATCCACGCTGACTTGAAGCACTGATACCTAAAGAACGCGGAGAGAACACGTCCGATCGGTACATTTGGAGGAAGCAGGCAGTAGCGGGTGATGTTGCCTTTTGTGGTTGCTCTTTGCTTTCTTTTCTCTCGGACCAGGTTCCGGCAGGTCTCGTCCTTGTTGTTGCGGTTTTTTTTTTCACTTTTCTGTTTTGCATTCCCAACACCGGCTTACAACGGGTGTTGTTTTTGTTGTTGCTTTTTTTTTTTTTTTTTTTTTTCAACTCTCTATTCCCTCTCTCATCTTGCGAATCGTGTTGTCCTTCTGCTCTCCTTTTTCAATGTCCAGGCCCGAGCTTTCTACCAAGGCTCCAAGAAATGTTGTTATTGTCTCTCGTCTATTACGATTTTCCCACATCAGGTCTTTCCTCTCTGATTCGCAACTATGTTCCAACATTTATTATTGTTGTTGTTTTTTTCCCCTCTCTTTTCTCATGTGCTTGTCCCCAGGTTGCCGAATGAAGTCATAAGAGGTGCTGTTGTCTTTTATTGCTGCTCTTTACTCTTTTTTTTTTTTTTTTTTTTCCCACTGTCTTATCCTCAAAAACTCCAACAGGGTAACAATAGTTGTTACGTCTTTTTCATTTTCTTTTATCTTGGTTTTTCTCAACTTTGCTCCAACATTCCTTTCGCTGTGACTTTTTTCGAAGCCAAACTGTCCCCAGCTTCCAACAAATGTTTTGTTGTGGCATTTTGCTTTCTTTTCCCTCCCTTTAAAATTTCTACTTGCTCTCCTTTCTCAGCTGTCTCCCTTAACCAGGCAAAAGAAAAGAAAAGGCAAAAGTACTTGAGTCGGTCGACGTCGGCCTGCTGTGAGAAGAGCTTCTTGTCCAGACGCTGTTTCAGTGTTGACCACTTGGTGGCGCAAAAGTCCTACATTGGCACCACAAAGACAACCCCCAAAATAATAAAGCACTCATTTTTTTTTTTCTTCTTTTTTCTAAATAATACAGATGGAGTGTAGCTACCTACCGTGGCGGCCCTTGAGTATTTGTCGCTGTCGTACTGTCCGCCGATGCGCAGCACGTCCTCCATGCAGTAGTAAAACTCGGAGAAGCCGTAGAACTCGCTGTTACTGAAGTTGATGGGTGCCTAAAAGCAGGGGGGGGGGGAAAAAAAAAATTCATACTGGACCATCAAAATATGATCTATCGCAATATATCTTTTTTTTTTCCTACCCAAAACGGATTTTTCGATGTAATATCGTTAAGTCTTGACATTTTGTCCTACTTTCAACCGATACTGCGCCGCAACTATTCCACACATTGCCGTCTCAATTTCCATCTCCAGTCTGTTGCAGAAAAGGGTTTTTTCGTGGTACCTGGTAGACACCCCCTGCCGTCATGGTGCCGTTGCGGAGGCCCAGGAAGGGTTGGACGGCCTCCAGGCAGCGGGCCCAGTCTCCCTGGCCTCTCAGGTACACGGTCCGGTTGTCTCGGAGCAGCGTGTGCGACAGGGCGAGGGGCAGGCAGGGGTCCAGGTAGGGTTTGTCCTCACTCAGGCCCGTCACCGTGTTCAGCAACCTGCACGCATCCAAGCGCTGTTACTGGCAACTAACAGTGTGTGTAGATCGCTTTTTTTTTTTTTTTTTTTTGCTCTGGCCAAGCAATCAGAGGGCATAAAAAATGCTGATGATTCTTTAACTGGTGAAATTTCACTGAGATTCTGAAGGCCGTGGGCAGATTAGATCTGCTAAAATCTGATTGGACAAAAGAAATCCAATATCAACAAGCTTTTTTTTTTTTTTTGCCCTCTGTCTAGTCTTTGGCGTAAATAACTATTTCATAGCTTGTTGTAATCATCAGAAATAAATGAACTCCCCCACGAGTGAAGGGGGAAAAAAAAAAAGCAATTCAAATCAGATTTTTGCGAAACCAATAAAGTTCATGACCAAAGCAAAATGAGATTTTTGAGAAACATCCGAGGGTTCTTTTTGAGGCCGCGCCGCCCGGCCCGATTGTGGCGTCGCATAATTAGCACCTGTTGTTCTCCAGCGTTGTGTTAATGAAGCGCTCGTCGTAGCGCTGTCGCGCCATGTTGCCGCCAAAGCCCAGGAAGGTGGTGACGTAGACGCGGTACACGTGCTGCGTGTGCTCTACGTCGCAGCCCAGGTTGAACTCGGCCAGGACGCTCTTGCCCGCCTCCTCCTGAAGCGCCACAGCAGCGTTAGCCAGCTTCGCTCATTAGCATAGCATCGGTTGCTTTACGACGGTTTGTTCTAGGAGGCAATTATTGAATGGCTTTTCTTCTTCAGTCATGCCGTTGTTAGTTCATTTTGCACTTATTTAACTACTTTTTTATTTGTTGCAGTAGTTTGATAAAAGTAGCTAGTTGCTTAAAGTAGTTAGTTACAGTAGTTGGTGCGTTGCATGGTTGTTTAATTGGCTATTTAGTTAGTGACAGTATAAAGTTAATTTCTTCACTTTGACAGTAGTTAAAGTTGTTGGTTCGTTGATTACAGGAGTTAGTGATTAGTAGGTTACAGTCGTTAAGTTAGTTGAGTGCAGTCATTGTCTAGTTGCTGTATTTATCTAATTTGCTATTTAGTCAGTGTCAGTAGTTAAAGTTGGTTACACTAGATTGTTATGGTAGTTAATTGGTTACAATAGCTAGTTCAGCAGTTGCAGTATGAAAGTAATTAGTTGTTTCCAGTCGTTGGATGGCAGCAGTCGGGTTCGGTACCAGTTATTTGTCTATTTAGTCAATGACAGGAGCAAGTTCATTTCGTCATGTCAGTAGGTAAAGTAGTTAGGAGGCTGGTTACGCGAGTTGGTTATGGCAGTTGGTTGCAGTCATTGGTTAGGTACAGCTGTAAATGTATTTATTTGTCCATAGTTTGTTTCAACAGTTAGTAGGTTACAGTAGTTAATTGAAGTTGGTAGTTGGTTGCAGTAGTTAAAGTTGGTAGAACGCCGTGGATACTTAACCGGCTCGTCAGGCTAGTAAATTCCTTCACGGAAGTACCGGTAGTTAATTCTAGTACGTATATGTTGCAAGTTTGTAGGTTAGTTGAAATAACTAGTAAGTCAGTCAGTAATGGGCAATGAGAGCGATGTCACTCTGACCTCTTGCGGCGAGCTGAAGGTGATGGCGCCGGGGACCTCGTAGGCGATCTGCAGCGAAGCTCCGCCCATGTCCATGATGCCCACAGTGCGACGGCGGCTGATTGGCTGCGAGCCTGTGGTCACCTCCACCGTAGAGTCCTCTGCGCCGCAACAAAAGGACACCCGAGGTTAGTTGTCAGCCTTGAAAGGCACGCGTTAAAATGTCAGTGGCTGGTGCTGCGTCCTCACCATCGTCATCGTGGTCGAAGCGGCCCAAGACGAAGTTGATGCCGATCCACGCGTAAACGCCTTTGAACAAACGCAAGAAATGCCTTAGTGCTTCGCTAATACTTCTATGCGAATAGGTCAGCTAGCCAAAGCTGAAAAGTATGCTTTGGTGCCAGGGGTCTCATTTATCAGAGAGTCTGTAGGATTCAAACTAAAAGTGTACGTAAGCACAAAATCGGAAAATGCCTTTACGAAAAAATATCCGACCTATCACACAGTGCGTACGTGCACGCAGGACAGAAGGAAAAAAACAGAAAGTGGAGGGACTTAAAAGGAGGTGACTACAAAATTGCGATGGTGCGAAGATGGCGCCAAAGCAATACTTTTCGGTAAGACAAGTCTTTGGCGCCATCTTGTGGCATCTTAGTGCATCATTAATAAAAGGAGCACAAAAACTGCATATAGCATGAATTTTGGAGCAAATAATGAAAGATGTGTCGTCGTCCCCCCCCCCCCACAGAAAAAATTTACACTCACCTTCCTGCTTCCCGGAGATGACCTCAGCGTGAGAGCGGGAAAACAAGAAGTCAAAGTCCAGGGGAACGTCGCTCACCACGTCGTCCAAGATGGCCGCCTGCTGGCTGCAGCAAAATCAAATGAAAACAAGCCCGGGAGCTGCTTACACAGACGTTAGTTTAGTAATCAGTTGTTGTAGTTTGATTTTACTTACAACAATGATTCTCAACAGTGGTTAGCAATAGCAATCGGTTAGTTGGTTGAAATGCCGTCGTCGGCGATAACTGTGAGAGTGTTCAAAACAAGACACCTGTCTGGCAGCAGCCTCATGCCGGCTGTGCAGAGGATGTATAGCGGCGTCTCCTTGTGTTTGTTCCGGGGCACGTGGGCGGCGGCGAAGCTGAGCAGAGGATGCAGGTAGTCGCTGGCACTAGTCGGAGAGGTCGCCAGCGAGGAGATACCTGAAAGTCAAAACACCCACTTAGTAAAACATGCCTTGAAACACAAGAAAAAAAAAAAAAACTACAAGCATGTAATGTACAGAAAATATTGTGCCGTCTGTGTGTTCGATACATGTAGGTGCCTTGAAAGGAGATTTTACAATGAGAATATATTCTATGGTGCCAACACTTGTCAAAATTTGTGGCATAAGAATTAAGCGGATTCATCCGTCATTTTAGCCTCATAACCACCCCCTGCCATCGACGTCAAGCGACGTCAAAAGTGCCCTCGGGCTCGCATTGTGAATGTCACGACACCCAATCCCAGAAGCTGTGACACGGACAGGGTGACTTTTTTTTTTTTTTTTCCTATTGGACAAGGCTATGGCCTAACTCAGGGGTGCCCATGTCCGAGCCCCTCTCCAGCCTGCTGATCATTTGAATTGGATCATTGAGTTGGAGGAGGGAGATATCTAAAAACAGGATGGATAGGGGCTCTCGAGGACCGGCCTTGGGCATCCCTGACCTAACGAATGAAGCTCCTCACCTCACTTCAACATGGCTCCTTGAAACCAAATGTCACCAAAAGCAATTAAAAAAAAAAAAAAATCAAGTAAATAGTGGCGGCACAATCAATTGCACTTCCATGAGTTCCTACACTGCGTAAAAAAATAAATCAATCAAATGAAAAATACTGACCCGGTTTAATCTTCTTGACAACAGGCTGCCGGTCAAGGTCCCTCATCTGCCGTATGTCAAGCAGCGTATGGGGGTTTCCGTTGTGGGGGGGCCAATAGTACACGAAGACGCGAGAGCCGCTACTGCCGCAGTCCACCACCACGCCGTAGTTGAGGCCCGCATCCTGCACGTCAGTGGCCTCCATGGACTCGGCGCTGGAGAGGAACCTGGAGCCGCCCAAAGGGTCGGTCATCAAATAGATCAGGCCATTGTGCTTGTTATCCCGCATGTTTCACATGTCACCCTCATTTGAATCAGGTGTGTTGCGGCAACGGAGAGCTGGAAAACGGCCCTCGAGGACTGGAATTGCCCACCCCTGAAATAGACGCTACTGTACCTTTAAGACAGGAACTGTGTGAGGAAAAACACCTGCACTTGTTTGGCGATAACTTATCACAAGCTCTGTGTGTTTGCTTGCTTGCACCAAGGACGAGCCTTGCATGAACCAAATGGGTCTCTACAGATAAACATGTGTCCACTCACTTGCTGAAGCGAGTCCCGTGTGGTCTGCCGGGGCCCCGTAGGAGCCTCTGGTGGGTGCCCAGGAGCAGCAGGACTGAGGCGACCAGCAGCAGCAGCAGTAGCTTCTGCCTGGGGGCCACGCCGCAGTACCAGGACGCCGGCAGGAACCATAACGTGATCCTGGACACACGTACAACAGTTATGGACCCTTTAGGAAAAAAAAAAAAAAAACTGGGCGTGTGACGTCCCGGTAATAAGGTCTTAACCACATGCAAAAAAAGGGCCAAGATGATGGAGGTGCGTTACCGTGCCATATGTCCGCCACGCGGGCTTGTTGAAGCACACAGTCGTCACCTCATGGTCGCTGAGGCTCCCGCACACAACTCTGACCTGTGTTGACAACATTTCAATACCACAACATTAAGAATTTTCCATAGCAGTATTGTTTACAGTTAAAAAAAAAAAAAAAGCAAGTGTCACCCTATTATGTGTTTTATCATGTAACATTTTATAGGAGGCCACGATGGCTTCATGAGTTACAGGAGTTAGTTAATTAGTTACAGGGTAACGGCAGTTAGTGGTTAGCGACAGTTGTTGGTTTATTAGATGGTTACCGGTAGTTGTCTCAAGTCTCTACTTTATTAGTCAGTCACAGTAGAGAGAGAGTTGGTTAGTTCCAGTAGGTAGTTTATTTGTGGTTATCTACAGAAGTTAGTCATAATGGTTATCTGGTAAGATTGAGTTGAGAGTGCATCAATGTAACACTTTATGGGCCACAAGAGATCATTAGATTTTACATAATGTTACCCGTGTACTCTTTCCAACAGCTTCTTGGTTGTTCAACACGCTGTAAAATATGATTAATAATAAACCTGCCCAGTTGGCTTTACTGACCTGGCTTTTATATTTGTGGTTATAAAACAAGACAAAATAAAAATGTCAAAAGATGCTCCAGCTGAGCTGCACGTTCAGTGGTGTATCGTCGCATTCTCACGCCAAAGCAATCCATATGGTGTTGCATGACGTCATTGAAACCTACCGTAAAAAGCCGCTCCTTGGCCGTGAAGACACAGTCCAACACTTGTTGTTCCTTCGACAGAAAATGTGACCAACAAATGAGTTATTCGATTGAAACAATTGGATAACAACCGTGTTATACAAAAAGGCGACAAAGAACGCCGCCTGTGCAAGAATCCGTACGTCCTACTTCCGGTCGTCGGGACGTAATTGCGTCACTGTACTACGTAGACGAATTTGAGAGCAGCATTCAGGTGCCGTGGGAAAAACGGCCAGTACATCGACCAATGTCAAATCACGTATTATTACTTTTTAATTGTATATATTCTGGGTTATACGTGAATCTCAAGATGGACTTTACATTCAGTTGTTGATCTGAAGCAAATCCCGTTATGTGAGTGCTACCAACGAGCCACGTACTAAAAACAGCTCGGTTGTCTCAAATTATTTTACGTTTACGTACTTTGGAAAACGCTACCAACAATACAACTTCATACATTCACTACAATATGTAGGGTATTCATTTTAGTAATCACAAATTACGATTTTGTAATGTTTACGTTCATTCGAGATGGCATATATTGTACGTGCCCGCCTTTCTTGAAGAACGTGCAGTGGCCAATGGGAAGGGCCGTTAGTGGTAGGCTGTCAACTAAGGGCTGTCATCTAAGCCAATCACCTACTACATATTAGAAGACGTCACCACTAATACCCCGCCTAGTCTTTGCTAACGTCCCGGAGGCCCACCTTCAGATGAGCGACCCGCCAAGTGACTGTCTGCTAGGCAGCGGCGGCGCTGCGTCGTGGTGCCAGGAAGACAACACTGGTGGATTCCTTTTTCAATCCGCTATCTGAATGGAAGCTAGCGGCTTCGTGTCCCGGCGCACGTCGCTGGACACGCCGGGCGTCGACAACCGGGTTGCAGGGGTCGCAACCGGGACAGACGTTCGATGGCTGGGTGGCAGACTGCTGGGCACCGCGGGAGGATTCGTTGGGGGTTTACCCGCAAGGGTGCCAGGAGAGCAGGACTTTCCCCCGGTGTTGCACCGAGCCACCGCGGAGTGCTCGACCGAGGCAGACGTGGACTATGAGGGGCTGCCCCAGGGAGCCACCACCGGCACCCACATGCTGGCCGGAGCCGTGGCTGGAATTATGGAGCACTGCCTCATGTACCCCATCGACTGTGTGAAGGTATTACGTCACACAACTGCACAATTTGCAAAACTTGTCAAACTTTTAATGACCAATTTCCACTCAATTTCGCCGGAATGCCTGTTGCGTAAAGCGAGTAGGCCGCGACGTGACCCTGAGTTTGACTGACTACAAGCTAACAGGCTTGCACGTAACCTTGCTGTAAGAGATGTCAGTTAACTAGCAGCTAGCTAGGGAGAAACAACGTGCAGCGGGCAAAAGTGGAAATTTAGACTTTTCATATGCGGAATCATACATTTCCCTTTGTCGTATGAAATTTAATACATTAATACATACATGCGTAGCGTGTTTGACTGCCGTGCAATTAATGTGAGCTAACGTGCATCCATTGTCGGACACGTCCAAAATCAACTTGAGGCACTTTATCCCCTTCTCATTTCAATTTATCCACATATGACATTAGCGTATTTAGTATTAGAGTCACAAAAACCACCGCGAGGTTCACTTTACTTTTGAATGGGAATAATTTTGAAGTTGTGACGGCTAAAGCTAAACTAATTGTGTTACATTACATTACAGACCACAGTAGCAAAATTGGTTATTCTTCACCTTTGTTTGATTTAAATGATAATTTCATGGTGGGGACGAAGATCTGTGAATGAAGTCATTCAAATTTGAACTTGCCATCGTTGAGAAATGTGATGACGTATAACCTTACGTAACCATGAGCGTGCATATACGATGTGTGTCTGGACTTTTGAGGTCTCAGGAAGAAGATAACTCTAAATACACCTTTTACAATGTACAAGAATCAACGTTACAAAGCTTGTAAAAGTCAATTCAGCTGATAGCGACGTTATCTTCCAGGTAAAAGTTGAATTGGTGCTCCACAAGCCCAACATCCTTCCCTTTTACTGCTCTGTTGTACTTTGCATTTTTTTTTTTACCATCCATACACTTTCTCTTATTTGCATATTCAAGGTTCTCAATGTATAGGGAGTTAAAAATATTAGGGACTATGCGACTCTTTACCACGATCCATAGACATGGTGCAAAAGATTGTTTTACTCCTAGTGTTGTCTTGATAATAACGTGACAATTTATACTTCTAAAACATAATTTAGCAGTCTCTTGCCACTTTTCCGGTGTCATTTGCAATTTAAATTTGCCCAATTATGACTCCAAATGTGTCATTTAGGCAATCATTTTGTTCTTAAGGTGAGGCCTCTAGGTAGAATCAGGTCAGAATTTTTGTTCATTGTTTTGTATTCTTGCAGAATAGAACGGGGTCTCTGAAATCTTTGATCACAACAAAGACTAAGCACGAGTTTGTCGATTCTGTAAACTGGCTCAAAAGCAAAATTAGCACATTAAAAAAAAACAAAAAAAAACAACACAGCAATTAGCAGATAGCATGTACATAAAGCCAGCAGGTCCCGACCCGTATAAGGAAGTGAAAATTATTGCGTTTCAAATGTCTTTAGCTCCATGAAGTCACAAGAATGTTTGATGGAAAGCTTCCTCGTCATCGGCCCAACTTTCCAACCCCGAAGTATGCTGTTGTTGCCTTGCAAGATGATTTGTATGTTGTTTTAAAAAAAAAAAACACGGCGTGGTGGCATGTCAACCCTTTCACCGTTGCGTTGCACGTCCTTCCCACTGCCGATGGCGCCGATGCCCCCACTCAATAAGCAAAACCCGTACACGTTAATTGACCAATGCGACGTGATTTAGAAAACGTGATGGAAATGGCTTGAATGGCAATTTTAACCGCCGCCATTTTGAATATGCGAAGTGTTAGTTGAAAAGCTCTTCCGCGAGGTAAATTGCTTGGAGGGGAGTTGGAGCACTTTTGCAGTCTTTTACATTTCAAGAGGTGAGTTGATTCCAAAATAGCCGTGGGCGGAAATGTCATTCGTGGTTAGCGCGATTTTAGAGGGACTGGCTAATTAACTGTCCATCTTTTTTGTTGGTCGGATTAATAGCACAGATACGCTCGTTTCTTTCTCGAAACGAAATCGGTTAGCGTGCTGGTGCCTATGAGCAGACTGGCCATAATGTTTTGATAAATTAGAACCCAAACAAACATGTTATACAGACCTATGAGAAGACTCGGTGTCAATTGTATATAGTGTTTTATGTCAATTTATTAGCTTCATTTATATTTTTATTTATATTTTATATCTATATTTATTAATACATGTATCACAGCCTTTTATTGTTTTTGTTCCATTTATTGTATTGTTTGTAAAGTGCTTTGTTACAGCTCTGGCTGTTATGAAATGCACTATATAAATAAAATTGTATTGTATTTTTGATAAGAATATACAAAAAAAAAAACAAGAAAAATAAGGTGACTGTGCGGCACACTCAGGATGACTGGACACATTCCACCTAAGGTCGGTTCTTTTTTCCCTGAAGCACAGAGCGGGAATTTCCACAGAGACATCCAGGACATTAAACCCTGGCGGCCACACTTCCCGATTAGAACGATTGAGGATTGCGTCATCTTCCCTCGCGAGAACAAAAGTCCACTGTTGGCAGACTGCTGGGAACAATATACATGTCAATGTTGCTTCATCGATCAATCATTATCGAATCATTCACTGAAGCCCTGATTCGATTTTCAGTTCCCGATTTTCGATTAGATTAGATTTAAAAAAATAAAAATAAAAAAATTAAAAATCACTACCAACCTTGTCTCTGTGTGCTAGTGTGGTGCTGCAGCCATCCACAATGCAATACACAATAATGTTTGGAGCAAGAGCATAATTTGATCTACACATTGAAAATGTGGTAAGCATCTGGAATGGAAAAGAAATGAAAGACATCATTTTTTAGCACTATAAATTAATATATTCTAATGACCTAGGTATGTTGTCTTTTGTTAGGTTTTGTCGGGCTTGTAAGTGCTGGGATGCCCAAATGCAAATCAATTAATCGATTTGAATCGATTTTCGATTCATCGTTGAGTCCCTAGTTATTAGCGTTTCATCTTCGACTTGTTTGGTGTCGTTGTTATTCATTGAAATTATGATCAATATTCAAAATCCAATCGCTAAATAGTTTATAGAAACTCAACGCGCTTCACTTTTTGCAGCGTTTTTAGAGTGGACTTTTACCGCCACCTCCTGGACGCCATGGGGCAGCACACAAGGACGACAGCGCCCCGGTTGCATGCTTGCCTATATTTGAAAATATTTGGTGTAGCAGCCTACCAGGAAGTAACAGGGATCTTTTTTTCGCTGGTTGTTTTTTTGTTTTTTTTCCTTTTAGCACTCTGAAATCACTGCCAACGCCGCTCTCAAACGCAACATTTTTTTTTTTTCCCCCACCTCAAGGGGGCAGACTCATTTGTGGAAGCTTTCATGGCGATTGCTCAAATTGTCTTTACCTCCCGCTAGACTCGCATGCAGAGCTTGCGGCCCGAGCCGAAGGCGCGCTACCGCAACGTGATGGACGCCCTGCGGCAGATCGTGCGCACGGAGGGCGTCTGGCGGCCCATCCGCGGCGTCAACGTGCTGGCGGTGGGCGCCGGCCCCGCCCACGCGCTCTACTTCGCCTGCTACGAGCGCATCAAGGTCACGCTGAGCGACGCCATCCACCCTGGCGCCAACAGCCACTTTGCCAACGGTCAGGGAGGGTTCCGGGTGTGCGTCTTGTTCGTGTGTGTGTGTGTGCGCGTGCGGGTGATTTTTATTGTGTTTTTTGTGCAGGGGCGGCGGGCTGCATGGCCACCGTCATCCATGACGCCATGATGAACCCAGCTGAAGGTAAACGCACGCAGTCCATTTTCAAAGGGTTAACATGGTTTTCCCCCTCCCACTGCAAATTATCTTTGGTTTATAGTGATGATTAGTGTGTATTATTAGTAGGGATGTAACGATTAATCGAAAATCGATTTAAAATCGATTCGCCCGGATGAATTCGAAAAATCGAGTTGATTAAATTCATCTAGAAAATGATGTAGAACCGCAGAACCACACTAGTGCACAGAGACAAGCATGGTAGCAATTTTTTTTTTAAATCTCATCGAAAATCGGGAACTGAAAACTGAATTCAAATGCAACTCTGTCAGCGACAACGTGTTTTGCCAGTAACTTCACTCATTATTAAATCCATCAGTTCATGCTTTTTTTTTTTTGCGTGTTTTTGTACTTGGAAAAATCCTCTCTGTTGTAAAGTTGAAACAAATAGTAAGGGGCAAAGTATTGTAAAACAGTCAAATGTTCTGCCTGTAATGCATATTGTTTGTTTTTGTAAGCATGAAAGTGGTAGTCAACCCAAACATTTTTTTTTAAAGAATATGTTCTATGCAAGCCCACCAGTTGAAACAAGGCATTCTAATAAATATTGCGTTCGTGGAGCAAGAGTTATTAATCCACCCGTTTTTAAGCCATCTCTGGTTGCGGCCATTTTGTCACTTCTGTCAAAAATGAAAACGACATCACAGTGTCTCGGGGCTCGGGTAACGACCAATCACGGCTGACCTGTTTTCTGAAGCTGAGCCATGATTGGTCGTTACCTCAGCCCTGAGACACTGTGATGTCGTTTTCAGTCGACGGTATGGCAGACAAAATGGCCGCCCCTTGAAATGCCTTAAAAACAGGTGGATTTTGCTGCACTATTACGCAGAATGCTGTGTTTCAACTAGTGGGCCAGCTGGGAACATATTCTTGAAAAAAATATGTTTGGGTTGATTTCCTCATTATGTGACCAAAAATGACGTTATTATATATTTAAAAAAAAATAATAATAATAATCGGCTGGTTAATCGGTTATTGGAGAAAAAAAAAAAACATTTCCGCCAAATATCGAAATCGGCATCCAAAAAATTCATACTTGTTAGACCCTAGCAAATTGTCAGTCATTCTAATTGCTGACATTCGCGTCCCCTTTCGTCCTGCAGTGGTGAAGCAGCGCATCCAGATGTTCGGCTCGCCATACCGCGGCGTGCTGGACTGCGTGGGCGCCACGCTGCGCCAGGAGGGTCCGGCGGCCTTCTACCGCAGCTACACCACGCAGCTGACCATGAACGCGCCCTTCCAGGCGCTCCACTTCATGACCTACGAGTATCTGCAGGAGAAGCTCAACCCGCACAGACACTACAACCCCACCTCGCACGTGCTGTCGGGGGCTCTGGCCGGCGCCTTGGCGGCCGCCGCCACCACGCCGCTCGACGTCTGCAAGACGCTGCTCAACACGCAGGAGGCGGCGGTGGCGCACGTGCTGCAGGCCGACGTGGGCGGCTCGCCGGCCGCGCGCCACGTCTCCGGCCTGGGCGAGGCCTGTCGGACGGTGTATCGCGCGGGCGGCGCGGCGGCCTTCTTCAAAGGCGTGCAGGCCCGCGTCATTTACCAGATGCCCTCCACCGCCATCAGTTGGTCCGTCTACGAATTCTTCAAGTACGTCATCACCAAGCGGCAGCACGAGAGGCGCCTGCGCGGCGACGCCGACAAATGAGCCGGCCCGGCAAGCGCTCGGGTGGAGAAGCGCACAAATGTTTCAATGGGAGAAAAAAAATAATAATAATAATAATAATAATAAGTCTCTTTCTTATAAGAGATGGCCAGCAGATGGCGACAAACGCTAGTAATGACTTCGCAAGCGGTCAACTAAATATTTTATTCAGGTGCTAGAATCGATTTTAACTGAAGTATTCCACGTCAATCTACTGAAGATTTAGTCTCACTAAATAAAAAGTGATAGGAAACAGGCTACTAATAGCTTAAATTTAATTTATTTAATTTACGTCACTGTTAAATTACATCAACAATATTAATTAAGCATTGGGGTCTTTTTTTTTTTTTTTTTTTTTTCAGTCATCCAACTTTGACACTTTTCCTTTGCCCACATCAAATGACTTGGGCAGAAAAAGCTTTAACAAATTGAAAAAAATCGAAAAATGGTCGGCCTTCTGCTGAGTTCTGTTACAACCCAATTTCATGTTTCTAAAGGAACTATGGGGTCTTTGTTTTTTTTTTTTAACTTAAAATTCTTGAAAGACTCATTCAACTTTGATATCATGAGCAGCCTGCATTTGTAAACTAAATGCTTTGCAAACTGCCGTTACCCTTCTTTCTTATGTCCTCGAGACGTTTTAGTTTCAGGAGCTGATTTTTTTTTTTTTTTTTCTTCCCCTCTTGAAAGCCACTGAATGGGTTTTTACGCGGTTGTGTACTGGCCCCCTAAAATACATAAATATTCATAAATGTACACACACGCACCTTTGTGTCCAGCAGATAAATTCAGAATCATCACCTTGACCTTGTAAATTAGCTAACGTTTTATTTGCATCTCTCGCTAACCGCCAAATCAAATTCCAGGTGTCACGCTTGCCTTGAGTCAGCCGCCGCACAGCCAAACGCACAAAGTACTACTGCTCCTCATGGAAACCATACAAGCAGTCTATTGTATTGTATTCATAACGATAATATAACTTGTCTTCCGGGGCTGTGCTCCGGGAAGATTTTGTTCTGCTTTGAAAACCAAAGAGAACGACAAAAGTGTGTGTGTGTGCGCGATGTGAAGAAGGAAAACAGCGACTTGAGCTCTATTTTTGTTTGCTTGTTAATAAAGTCGCAAAAGGCAGCTCCTCGCAGAAGCAGGGTCTTCTCTTGGTGCTCCACTAAGACACACCAACACTTGTCCCTGACTCGTTTTGTCTCGTCTCTGCCACCCTTAGAACTGCTTTTCTGTTACTAGCTTACAGCTAACGAAACGCCCAAATGTACTAGCTCAAGAAATGGGAACGGTACATCTATTCACACAGCGCTTCACAGAGAGCGGTCTCACAGGAGTTATAAGGGGGAAAAAAGGATTAGGTTTTACTGGAATGTTCCCAGGATACATATACAATCAAAATGCTTTTTTTTTTTAAATGCTAATTTGGCCTCCAGGAAAGTATTTTACCATGTGTTTTTGAGTTTCGCTTTTTGCAATGAACTAGCTACTGAAAATTGACATATATAGACTCAAAGATAGAATCGAACGCCTTTATTATTGTATGGGCAGATGCAACAATATTAAGGTGCAATTCCAGGTTTGTGTTTCAAGAATAAAAAAAAAAAAATAGAATGGAAAAATAATAGGTACGTGAAATGGTGACGTTATATTTACAGTGGCGAAGCCGGATGTGTATTTATAGTGTCATAATGTCGTGTATATATTAATTTTTGTGGCACTCGAGTGTATAATTGAATCTTAATTTCAAGTTGAAACGGCACAGAAATGAAGGTAAGTGGGTTTATATTAGTGCAGTGCTCATGCGTTCAGCAGAGGGTGCTGTTGTATGACAAAACATACCAGACTGTCACTTGCATCACTGTTAAGTACTTCAGTTCTTGGCGTTAAATCGTTTTCTGTTGTCGGAATCCGTTTTTGCACTTTTGCGGGTTCTGCCTGAAAACAAGTGTTTCCCAGACATTTCCCACAATGCACGGCGGCCCGCCACGAGCACACAAAGCAGAGCCATCCATCGGTTTAAACGTGGATGCAGCATGTTGACTTTGAACCCTGTCACCTGCATACACAGGTAAGACTGGCACTGCGTTATTGTCAAACCTAATCAGCTTTTTAACCAGTATTGTAAACGAGTGTCCCATAATGCACTGCAGTTCTCGCCGTGTCTTTGCAAGCTAGGGCAAGAAGTTTGAACGTGAACACAAAATGATTTTAATAACGTTGCCTGAAAATAGACTCAAAGTAATTGATTAATCACGCAACTGTATTTCAGGACAGATCTTTTTTTAAAAAAAGAAGAAGAAAAAACGGATGCTGGGTGTGTGGCGTTCGCTGGTGGAACGATGATGAATGTTAGCGTTAGTATGAATCATTACTTGTAAAGTGGAGGCTGCGGGCGCGGATGGAAACATTAACAAGTGTTCCCCCATAACCACCGCAAAGCCCATTTATCAGAAAGTGTGCGAGTGCACACCCATTTGTATGTATGTGTTTGCGTGTGCTCTCATTTGTCTGGCATGTGACACACGCCTGGCTTTGACCTTGACAGGAGGTGAGTGTGACCTCCCTGTCCAACATGTCGGATCATCTTTCTTTTCCCCCCTTTCTTCTCTTTCTCTGAGCCCGTGTGCTGCAGGCAAGCATAGCAAACAACGGAGAACTATAGGACACAATTAGGTACACTGTGTTGTAAGATCACAGCAAAAAAAAAATCGTTGTTAAGGTTGTTTTCTTTTTTTAAAACAAACAAAATCAGTTGGGTTGTTGTGTGTGTGTGTAACCCTATAAAGGATAAACAAAACAAATGCTTGTTATCTTGCTAACAAATGACACACAAGTTGGTGTATCGGTTGTTTATCAGTAAAACTCGGTGAACAAACCACAAAAATGGTCAGTTTTTCAACAAAATCCTGCAAATGCAAAATTGTGCTTTTGTAGCTTTTGTCACAAATGCAAACAAATTGGTGATACGAAAATCACTTTTGTAGTTTTTCACGTCACCATGTTTATGCCAAAACAACTTGTTACAAAACCTAGCTAACACAAAAATAGTTTGTAGTTTTTCCATGAAACCCTGCTAACACAAAAAATCACCTTCTGAGCTTTTCATGTACCGCTGCTCACACAACATTTAGTTATGTTATTTTTATGTAACCCTGAAAACACTTTTTTAATTTTTCATGTAATCCCACTATACAAAATTCACTTTTATAGTTTGCCATATAATACTAAGAACTGACAAAAAAATGCTGTGTAGGGTTTTACACTATTGCAATTATTCGCATAAGCCTGCTAGCACAAAAATCACGTTGGTATTTTTTTCATGGAAACAGAAAAAGTCCCTTGAGTAAGTTTTTTTTTTTTTTTTTTTTTTTTTTTTTTGGGTACAAACAAAATAATTGCGACCATAGTTTTTCACATAGCCCTGCCAACGAACTAAAATTTTCTTGTGTAGACTTTTATGGAACTTTATTAAGTGTTTAAAGTCTGGTGGATTTCTAAAAAATTTTAGCATCTAATATCACTTTTTGCGAGTTTTATTTACGATTAGCCACTGATGTTTTTTTTTTTTTTTTCGCGCTCTGCAGCTGCTTCTGATAAACGATTTGAAACGTCTTCCAGAGAAAGCCCACGTGAAAATTTACGTGTGTTTTGCAGTACGCTGTCACTTTGCGATGAATGTGGGCGGTTAGCCTAGCGCTCGGATAAGCGCCGCTCGTCCGTTCCCAGAAAACATGACGCTTTTCGCCCCACTTACGCGATTAAATGTCCGCTTGCCTCCAAATATTTACAGAGGTTTGACGGACGGGCCGAGAGCGTCTGTTGGCCGCCGGCCGACGCTCGCCCACCACGGGCGACGAGAAGAAGCTTTTCCCAAACATTCCCAAGTGCGCTGAAATCTATTAGCCGCTGTCAAGGAAGTCTGACGTGAGAGCGCCGTTGTACGACGATGAGCAGAACTCCCGGCGCTGACCTACATTTACAACCTAAATTACATTCGTTTGTTCAATGAAATTATATTTAATTACTCCCAACAGTCTATTCTCTTATTTCATAGCAGTCCTCTTGGCTGCATTGCTCCTTCTATACATCCATTTTTTTGTCCAATCAGATTTCTGTCTCAATGTAATCTGCCCAGGACCTTCACAATTAGTAGTGGCCCATTCCATTTAAACTAAATCAAAAATGACAATGTTTCTTAAACTAATCAGATTTCAGATTCATCCTCACAGGGCCAGAGCGCTGGCGCGAGACGACGTCAGCATTTTCCCATCCTCTGATTGGTTGGTCAGAGCAAAAGTTGTTCAAACAACAATATTCAATGTTATATAATGTTGTCATTGTAAATATTGACATTTTCCGACAGTTTATTTGCATAGTTTTTTGCGGAAAACCGACACAAATTTCTACAAGCAAACAAACCAATGACAATTGTTTCATTTTTGTACTTTGTACATAACAATGCTTACCAAGCAACATTTGTAGTGCCGCAAACAAAATCTAAATTGTATCAATTGTGTTTTTTCTTCATAATTGTGCCAATAAACCAACGAAATGGTGTAGCGCCAATGACTGGCAAGGAAGACTTATTGCGTGTCAGAATTTTCTGTCTTAAGTGTCAATGGCTAGTATCGGCAGCCTTCAGAAGTACCCGATACTTTGAAGTATGGCCAGCATCGCCAGATACGATACCTGGTAGCTGTTCTCACCAATCCTTAATTATTTTTGTTATAATTATCATTAGTATTATTATGATCATGAATGTATATTTTGATATTTTGCGTGTAGGGGAATTTTTATAATTGTTAATAATTTCGTAAAGTCTACAAATTGAAATGAGGAAAAACGTTTATTTTTTTAAACTATTCAAACATTAAAGTTGATGCTGACATTTTGTTTAAAAAAAAAAAATTTAAGCTAAACTGTTCCCCCCCTGAAATTATTTATTAAAAAATACATTTATTTTAAAAAAATTGTTTCCCCATAATTTCATAATATAACATAAAATAAAAATGTAATGGGCTAAATTTATTTAAAATCATTCAAGTTAAATCCCCCGCTATACTTCTTAGCTATTAACTTTAGCCTACGTGTTATGTTACTTTATTTGACATCTGAAACAATAGTTATAGTAGCTGCCTTTATGTGTTTATTTAATAATAATAATAATAATAATAATGTATTCATGAATTCTCATGTTTATCTCTATTTTGCTGTATGAGAGTGTCAAAATATTAGGGACACCTCCCATGCCAGTGTAATAATAAACCCATTCAGTCAAAAGTGGAACATAAGTCTTCATTTGTATTGGAGTCCGTTGTGCAGGTGTACATAATAAAGTGACTTGTGTGTAAAAACAGCTCATTCACTTTTGACCATAACATGTGTCAAGTCTACTTCTGGAAGGTTATCAGCTCGTCAATTAGATTAATTAATTGATTCAGTAAATATCAGCTCTAACTTGTATTGTGTTAATAATTGAGCTGCACGTGCTTGTCAGTGCCTAATCAGCACTTAGTAGCACCATGAATTGACCTGCTGCCAAATTATCACAGACTGCAACAACAATACATTACGGTTTGTCATCTTTTCATCTTCTTGCAAATGCAAATACACTATGAAAGAAAACTATGTATGAAAAAACACATTGCAATAAAAAAAGATCATTAAAAACACCAAAACTCCTTTTTTTAAAAATGGGAAACGGCACAGTGCAATACAAAAGCAAACTGAATGCACTTATAAAAGAGTAGAGACTAAAAAGAAAATCCGCACAAAAAACAAGAATGTTCCTATTAAAAATAAGTTGACAAAAATAACATGTACACTAAAAAGCAACAATAGCACACAAAAGCAAACAAAACAAAAGACTAGAATGAACACAAAATATGCTGAGTAAAATAAGAATCACTAAAAACGAAAACACTGAAAGTGCACTATACATTAACAATACACTGGTGAGAACGAAAAATTCACAAAAATAAAACAAAATACACTAAAAAGAAACAAGAATGCCAACTTGGAAATAAACGTAAAAGCAAATAAAACCGTGTAAAAGGGAATCTACACAAAAGGGAAAATAAACACACAAAAGTAAAACAATACACCAATAGAGTCCAGTGTGTCTTTATAACTTTATAAACGTTCACGTTTTAACGTGATAAGTTTAACTTCCGCATTCGGCAAAACAAATCGAAGCACTTCCGGTTCAGGTGACTGGCGGCATATGTGCGTGCGTGTATGAAATATTTTTAAACACTTGGTCTTATTTATTTTTACTGGATTAGTTTACGGGTTTTTTGTATTTATTTATTGATGTATAAATTTGATTTATAAGTCACAAAAAGGACTCTGTCGGGGACCATCTGAAACGAAAGTCAAACTTTTAACGTCTTCACGGTTGATTGTGTTTATTGAGGGTTTTTTTTCCCCCCTGGTGTGGCAACAACACTCTTCTGTGCTACAGAATAAACAGTATTATTAAAAATATACATACATACTTGTATCTTTATGAAAAAGCATGCCTGCATGATGTTAATGAAGGAAACAAAATCAATTGACTTTTCTTGAATGGAACTCGTGGTCGCATGTTAATGACCTCACTTGCCCAATTAAATCAGCTTTTATTCTCCTTTGTAATGAACTAAATAGATTGAAGTGCTACCTGTGAGAACCCCCCCCCCCACCAACACCACCACCACCACGCCCCCACCACATAAAGCCACATAATGAACCGACCCTTATAACCCACTTGTACCCCCTCCGTCCCTGTCCACTGGGATAAATGGTGCAACTTGTAGCAATAATGCCCCCTCTTTCACTAGCAAGACCCCCGCTGGACTGCACAACTCACCCCCAGCCCCTTCCCCAGCACCTCCACTGTGGCGGGAACAAAAAGACAAAAAGCACGTGGTGCACTTCCACGGTGGGAACATCACAGGGGCGTCAATGTGCACGCACGTCTTTGTCTTGGGCTGAGGGGCATGTGCCCACCACACCCCTTCTGCCCCCACCCACCCCCTCACCGTTGTAGCTGTGGGGTGCTTTTAATGGCGCCACTTTTTCAATGGAGCTGCCCAAAATGGATCTGTGCACTCCCTCCGTATTTTTTTCTTTCCTTCTTTTACTCAGACCGGTACCGTGACAAAGGGGTGCGAGACCCAAGTGCTGGAGGGGTTATTTAAGCTTTTAGAATGAAAAGAAAACAAATCTTCTAAAAAAAAAAAATGCAAAAAAAAAAAAAAAAAGTTTATACTGAAAAATGTGAAAATACAAATTCACTAATGAAGAAAAGCAAAACAAATCTACTAAAAAGGCTAAGTCCGCAAAAAAAAAAAGTAGATTTATTAGCAAAAACAATGGGATCAGAAAGAAAACGACTTTCACAGAAACGGAAAGAGCAAATTTGTCAACAACGAATAATTACTAAAAATGAAGACATGTCCCCCCAAAAAATCTGCTAAAAATCACAAAACACCAATATAAAGAAGTAAAAAAAGAAAGAAAACATTTGTACAAAAAGCAAAAGAAAAAAAAATATACTAAACACAAAATATACTTAAAAATAAAGTTACACAACAGAATAGGCAATTTGCCAAAAACTAAATAAATAAAAAAAGAAGAAGAAAAAATTATTAAAAAAACATGATACAAGCAAAAAAAACGAAACCAAATAAACAAACAAACAAAAAACACTATACATGAAAAAGGAAAACAAAACTCTACAACAAAAAGAATGGATCCACTCAAAACCTTTAGTTTGATTTAGAGAAATAAATCTCCAAAAACGGACTCAAAGCCATTTTCTGGGTTTTTTTGGCGTTTATTAGAATACACGTGAAAGTCTCTGCAACCATAACAACAAAAAACAACAAGTATTACAAAACTTGCAACTATCACGAGTCCTCTCTCCACATCTCCAAAGGTGCCGTCATCAATCCCGTTAATGAAGTCATTAACGCAGTTCTTTCACCCCCCCCCCCCCAACCCCCCTTCCACTCACCCCCACCCCCACCCCCCCCAGCCACTACCAAGCACGGATGCCCCCCTGGTGATTGTGGGCCGGCGCCGAGGCTCCCTGCAGGCCGCCCAAGTTGACGAAGGCGTTGGGGCAGCCAGCCGAGGCAGGCCCCGGCCCGGACAGGCCGCCATAGGCGCAGCTCGAGTTGCTCTGATGGTACGCGGGGCCTCCGTACGTGTAGGCCGGGTAGCCCCCCGCGTAACCGTACGGCGCGGCGGCGCTCTGGTAGCCGGGAGTCGATCCCCTGCCGCCGAGGCACGGCTTCCCGTCTCGGACGAGCACCGGCACGGCCACGCGCCTCGGCGGCGGCGGCGGCGGCGGCGGCAGCGGAGCTTGGTGGTGGTGGCCGACCGCCTCCAGGCTCCTGTCTTGCCGCTGTCGTTTGCACTTGTAGCGGCGGTTCTGGAACCAGATCTTGACCTGGTTGGAGGTGAGCTTGAGGGCCGACGCCAGGTTCTCCCGCTCGGGCGCCGACAGGTAGCGCTGCTGCTTGAAGCGACGCTCCAGCTCCAGCACTTGAGCCTGCGAGAAGAGCACCCGGGGCCGGCGGCGGCTGCGCGGCTTCGGCCGGACGTCCTCCGAGGAGGCCTCGTCCCGGAACGACGGAGCCTCTGAGTGCTTGCCTTAGACGAATGCACAATCATCAATTACTCTAATAGTAATCAACATAATAATAATAATAACGTGTGAAATGCGTTTAATTAAAAATCCGTTTTGAAAAAAAACGACAATATTGTGTTTGAAAATATTTTTGAAAAAAAAACCAAAACGCGATATCGTAAAGAAATGTATATCAAAAATACACTGTGTGTTTAAAGTACAATAAAAAACACACTCGTGTTAAAATATAAAACAAATGCACACACAATCACAAAATCAACTTTTAGAATATTCGTTATTGTTTCTTTACGATGTTAGTGAAAAGACACGTGCAACTTAAATATTATAATAATAAGTACAACTTTGTTTTAGGATGTCCGTACTGTACAATAGTACAAAAAGCAGTAATTTATCTCATCTAACAAGAATCTCTGATGTATGATAAATCATTTCTGTCTATATATTCTCTTATTTTCAAGTACAATGAACACAGTGAAATTTGCAGCACCCAGATTCTTATTGTCTTTAAATGCTTTTCGACATTTTTTTTTTTTTCACAATAAGATGGTTTATTTTCATCACAAACTGCACACTTTAACTCAGGGGGTCACCAAGTCCGGTCCTCAAGGGCACCCACCCTGCATGTTTTCCATCTCTCCCAGCTGCAACACACCTGATCGAAATGATCAGCTCATCAGTAAGCTTTTTCAGAAGCCTGATAACGATACAACAGGTGTGTTGCGGCAGGGAGAGATGGAAAACATTCAGGATGGATGCCCTTGAGGACCATACTTGGTGACCCCCGCTAGTTTAAATTGATGTTTGTTGACTTTTGCGTTTTTGTTTTCTTTCTTTTCTTTTTTTTTTTTTTTTTTTACGGGACTCATAAAAATCCCACTTGATTGAATTCAAGTGCATGGAAGAGCTACAAAATGTGAAATACACACTGTAAGTGTATGGCTCTGTTTTTATTTCCTTTGCCAAATAGAACTAAAAAATACACACCAGCTTTATCTATTGACTATAAATGAATTGACTTATTTGGATTTATGTCAACAGTCAGTTTAAAAAAAAAAAATTGACATTGAATACAAAAGCACATTTCTCATATACGCCTATATTGTCTATAAGGTCTTTGTGCTGTTATTCTGCTTGCGTTTTATTTTACTTGAGTTACAATTTAAATTGTTTTATGGCGTTGTCCATATGTCAATTGCTGCTTTTCCCACCACAATTGCTCAATTGACTAATTGGGTTAAAGTTCAATTGAGTCATGAATATTTCAATATTTCAATTAGGACTTTTATCACATAACTTCACTTTTCTTTTTCATTTGCAAATGGGCTGGCCCATGTAACATGTACATCCCGCGTGTCAATTGATTACTTTATGTTTTAATTCATGAATTCATCTTTTTTTTTTTTTTTTTTCAAATAAAACGAAATTATTTTACATATGTGGCTTCATTTCAATGTTCGAATCTAATATATGCTGGCCCATATGTCAAATGCTGTTCCCTTAAACCCTTTGATTTAATTTTTTATTAAATCTTGAAATAAAGAATTGTGTATCTATTACTTGCATTTGCCTTTTTTAATCTAAGAATGAGTTGGCCAAAGGCAACCCTCGAACCCTCTTAGTGGCATTATTGAATTAAATCTTATTACATATGTCACGTACACAATTGTTAGACATTTTCACGTATAAACGTGCTGGCCCATGTGTCAAATGTCGCCCTACGTCAAATGCCGCTCTTGAACTCCAATTTGTTTTTGACATTATTAAGAAAGCTGAATGGCATATTCAAAATATGACCCAAATGCTCACTCTTTTTTTCGTGTGCAAATGTTCTGGCCCATGTCTCAATCTGGCCTTTGTGTCAATGTGTCTTTCACCCTCAGCTGTTGTTTTTGGGGTATTATTAAGTATATATAAGTGCGAATTTGACATATCGTCGCTGTCCTGTGAAAAATACTTCTGTCCAATTTTGGCTTTTTTTTTTTTTTTTTTAATTTTCACGTTAATGCGATGTCTGTAACGCGGAAACATGATTCACGTCAAAATAAGAAGATTGGGGGAAAAAAATGGACATAAGTGGTTTAACTTTGTTCCATGTACATATTTACTGGCCCATGTGTCAAATGCGGCTCTTGAACCCTCACTTATTGTTGTTGTTTTTTTTTGTATTAAGCTCTATATATGTGTATTGTACGTGACTTTCTAATGTTCAAATGTGCTGGCCCATGTGTCAAATGATGTGTCAAATGTTGCCCATGTGTCAAACGCAGTTTCTTAAACCCACAGTTGTTGTTGTTTTTTTTGTTATCATTGTTGGGGGGCGGGACGTATTAAGATATTTTGCTCGGAATTGTAGCTATATTTTTATGCACTAACTTGCTGGCCCATGTGTGAATTTCGGCTCTTGAACGCTCAGTTGTTTAGGTTTGGTTGTTTAAGAATTGCACATATATGACCTTTCCGTTCGATTTTTTTTTTTCTCCTGAATGTGCTGGCCCACGTGTCAAACACGGTTTTTGTTGCTTTTTTTTGGGGGGGGGGGGGGGGGGGGGATTACCATCTGGAAGTGAAATTCAAATTATACGTAGGGTTGAACTCTTGAATTCTCATGTACGAACGTGCCGACCCACGTGTCAAATGCTGCCCATGCATGTGTCAAGCCCGGCAAGTAGAAGTAGACTCACTGCTCTCCTGCTCGTCCACGCCATTGTGGGCCTCCCCATTGGGCCCCCGGTGTCCCCCCCGGAGTGTCCCCGAGTACCCGTCCGGCCTCAGTCCGTCATCCATCGCGCCGTTTTCCTCCTTGTCCTCGTCCTCCACCAGGGCCCCAAGGAACCCTCGGCGCTCGGGGTCCGCGAAAGGCGGCGGGGGCGCCGGGGGGCCGTCCCGGGCCAGCATGCAGGACGGGGGCGGGGGGCTGTGGTAGTGGACCATGTGGACGGGGGGGTACTCCTGTCCCGCTTTGAGGATGTCTTTGACGGAGAAAGGCGTGGAGGTCTGGAGCATCGTCATCGTCATCATCGTCATCGTCAGCAACATCAAAACAATGCACCCCCCTACCACCCCGCCCACCCCGACCCGCTCTCAAGACCCCATGGCGGGCGCGGTGTCGAGGGAGTCCGCCTGAAGAGTCCGCGCTCCTGACGAAGGTGTGAGGGACGCCGCCAGCTCCCGAACTGGAAAGGAGGGACGGGGGGGGGGGGGGTAGAGAGAGGGGGTGCACACGGGAGGGACCAATCGCAAAACAGTCAACTGGAAGCTTTTGGGAAGGACAGAAAGAAGGCGGGTGTGTGCGCGTGCGCGTGCGCGTGCGTGTTTCCATGTGGACAGGAAGCAACCTGTTAGTCCTCCTTAGCGATTGTAAATATTTACAGCCACATGCACTTTCGTTATTATTTTTTATTCCTCTTCTTTCTCTTTTTGATGTTTGTTTGTTGTTTAGCTTTTCTTTCCTCGAGTTCTTCTTCTCCTTTCTTGTTGTTGATTGTTTCGTCATGCTGTTTTACGTTTCTTCTGTCTTGTTTTTGTTTGTTGTTGTTCATTTTGATGTTTTTGCTTTGGGTGTTGTTCTTATTCGATTTTTTCATGGTTGTTTTTTTTTATGTGGTTTCTCCCTTTCTTCCTTTTCTTGTTTGTGGTTTTGTTGTTCTTTTTGTTGTTTTCCATCTTTCTTGTTAATATTCTTGTTCTTTTTCTTGTTTTGTTTTTGTCGTAGTTCTTGTTCGACTTGTTGTTGGTCTTTGTGTGGTTCTTGTTGTTTTTCTTGTTTTTTTTAATTGTCTTTCTTGTTCAAAATGTTCTTGTTTTTATTTTGTATGTTGCTGTATTCATCATCTTGTTCTTTTCCTGAATATTGTTCTTGTTTTTTGCTCTACTTATTCTTCTACTTGCTGTTGTTTTTGTTCATTTTCTAGTTGTTGTAGTTTTTATGAAATTTGCTGTTGTTGTTGCTCTTCTCGTTGTGTACTTTTTATTTTTCTGTTTTGGTCTTTCTAACATGATCATTTGGTGTGTTTGACACCCCCCCCCCCCCCAAAAAAAAAGCTCTATTTGCACAAACACTACTTTAAAAGTGTATAACGCGGCATAAACTCGTAAAATGTTTGTGTACAGGATATCAAATTTTACTCGTTAAGTCGTCGTCCGTGTATGTTGTTTGTGTCCATCAAAATCCGTTTCAATCACAACAGGCTGTCTTCACACACATTTTGGAGCGACCTTTTTTACGAGTACCCTGCACGAGGTTCATTTCCACGTTTGCCCACAATTAAATGAGCAATTTGTCTTGTAGAGTCAAACGTGAATTTGCAGCAAAGCTTCCTCCTGCATGTGAACGTGCTGCCTCTTCTTTATCTCACTGTTGTATTAATAACCACAGATAAGCATTCTCTCTCTCTCTCTCGCTCTCTCGCTCTCTCGCTCTCACTCTCTCACTCTCTCCAGGGAGCAATTAAAATTCCTCCAGGAAAAAAAACGAAGTGACTTTTTTTTAGTTGGCCTTAATCTCAAGATCTCCCTTATTTTTTGCCCAGGGCCCACTCATGCACCGCAGACCCCCCAGAACCCCTAAAGCGACCCCGCCCACTCACCCACCATAAGACTGCATCAGATATGTGATGGACAACATGGACGTAGGTAGAAGAGAAATGTCAGTGTTTTTTTTTTTTTTGAATTTTTTTATTGAGTTTGAATTGTTTCTCAAGTTGAGTTATAGTTCTTTCAGTGGGTTTGGAGGACTTGGGTCTTTGTTTAGGTCCTAATCGTTTCTTTAGTTGGGCTGTAGATTGTTCTTTGGTAGGCTTTTAATTGGGTCTTTTATCGGTTGGGTTCTTTAGTTGGGTTTGTGTTTGTTCTGTGGTAGGGTTCCACCTGGTGCCTCAATTGGTTTCACCTTGGTTCTTCAGTTGGGTTGAGCTTGGCTCTTTGGTTGGTTCCTCATCGTTTCTTTCCTCATTGTGGCTTGTAGATTGTTTGTTGGTTGGGTTCCAGTTGATTATTGACTTGGGTTCTAGTTGGGGCTTTGGCTCCTGGGTTGGTTGGGCTCTAGTTGGTGCTTAGGTTGGGTTCACGTTGGTTCTTTACTAGGCTTTTGGTTCGTTTTTTTTTGTTTTTTTTTTATATTGGGCTGGTCGGGTTGTAGTGAGTTCTTTGGCTTTGTTGCAGTTGTTTTTATCTGGGTTGTAATTGTTTTTTTGCCAGGTTCCGGTTCAATCTTACTTGTGTTGTGTTGTATTGTGGTCGTCTGTTAGGTTGGTTGGGATCCAGTTATGTTTCCATTTTTGTTATGTTTCTTTTTTTGTTTTCTTTCATTTGTATGCCAATTGGTTCTGTAGTTGGGTTCCTCTTGATCCTGTGGTGGGATTGCACTGTTGTAGGACTTTAATTTGGTTCTCGTTGGTTTGATAGTTGATGATGTGGTTCCAATTGGTTCTTTGGTTGGTTGAATTCTTTACTTCAGTTCCGGTTGTGCTTATAAGGCTTAGGTTGTTTGGGTTCTTGTGGGTTCTTTGGTTGGGTTCCTGTTGGTTCTTTACTCGGGTTCCAGTGGTGACTTTGATTCTTGGGTTGGTTGAGTTCTTGTGGGTTCTTTGCTTGGGTTAGGGTAGTTGGGCCCTTATTTCTTAGGTTGGTTGGGTTCTAATTGGTTCCGTGATAGAGTTCCAGTTGGGTCTTTAGCTGGGTTGTACTTGGCTCATCTGTTGTGTTGGTTCTAGTTGGTATTTTGGTTGGATTCTTCTTGGTTTTGCTTTTGGGGTCTACACTGAAGTGAGTTAATTTGTTATGTTACATTTTTTTTCAACAGTTGTGTTCCAGTCGGTTCTTTGGTTGAGTCGCATTTAATTACTGAGGCGAGATTGCAGTTACGTCTTCGGTTTTGTTCTAGTTGGTTTTATGGTTGGTGCACTTGCAGCTAGTTGTTTGATTCCAGTTGACTCTTTGGTTGGTGGGGCGCCAGTTGCTTCATTGGTTCCAGTCGTTTTTAAAAAAAAAAAAATTCTTGGGGGTTCTACTTGGTTCAATGGTTGGTGAGGTTCCAGTTGCTTCTGTGGGTGGGTTTTAGTTGGGTCTTTGGTTGCGGTTTGCTCTTAGATTTGGTTGTGTAGTTGGATTCAATTTGTTTTCAAGACTTTAGATGGGGAAGAACAAATTGACGTTACGTTCATACTTTATATTTAGTCCTTTTGTATTGTGAATACAAATAGTGTGTGTGTGTGTGTGCGTGCGCGCGCGCGCATTTGCGTGCGTGTGCGTGCGCGCGTGTGTGCAGTCAACAATAGGAAAGGTGACACCTCTTGACTGCTGTCATTCTCGAAGGCGCCAGACTTCTTCTTCTTCATGCTTAGGTCATCTCAGCCGTCCACGCAGCAGCAGAACCCCACAAAAACATCATGAAAATCTGGTAAAGGATGTCAAAAACATACATAAAAGAACCAAAAAATAATAAAAAAAAAATATCATGAACAAGACAACCATGTTATCATATCCATATTACTTTGTATATTTCAAATCAGCATTTCGAGTCTTTGCTTCATATTTATTAATTGTATATGTATTCTTAAAAAAAAAAGCTTTACAGCTTTTATTTGATTTCCTGTAATAAAAAATGAAAAGATGCACGTTCAATACTGTCTCCTCTATTTAATATTTAATTCAACACATGCATTTTGCTACGTTATTCAGTTAGTCACTTTTTGACATTTTTAGACAAGAATGCAAAATACAAATAAAAAAAATGTAAGACTTGTGCTTTTAATAAATATGAATAGGAATGACATTTTATGATATAGTCAGAAAAGAAAACTGTGTGCAGATACTCCTCATATCTTCTTTTATTTAGACAAAAAATGTTGTCTAATAATGTGCCCAAATCTTCAACTTGTACAACAAAACTGCACATTGAAATTGGAAATTATCTTATCCTGCAATATTAAGCCTGCAAACAAAATAATGTAGCAGTTTTTCTCATAGGTTTAAACATCTTACGCCGCTTTAATTTATATACAAAGTTTAAAGGCATACCTTTCACAACAATAAGTACAATTATATTAGTTCTTATAAACTCTTAGGGTTTAAATTAAAATCCTGCACAGGCCTATAAAAACTTCTTGGACTTCACTCAACAGTGAACACCTCCAGAACCTCCGAAGCCTCCGCGCTCAGCAGCCCGCACGGAGCCGGAAATAGATCACCGCAAGCGGGGAAGCCGGTTAAATGATGGGATCCCCCCCCCGTCCCAAGCCCCCAACCCCCCCCCCCCCTCCACACACACACACACACACACACACACACACACAGCCCACCACCGACCGGATCAATCATGGCCCATGACATCTTGTAGCACTTATAACGTTCTTTTACTCTTTGCGGGGAACTTTCTCACTCTCACTTCTTGAACATTTTGACACTTTCAAAACAAAATGACTTTTTAAAGTATCCGCGCTGGGAGACTGACGCTTGTGGACACACGCTGGTCACTTGATTAGGTACACTTGCACCTATAGGCAAGAACGCGAATCAACATTTCGCCTTTTCTTCGGAGGATCTTCCTTATTTAAATCATGGGGAAAGTAATATCTATTTCAAAAAGTTATGGAAGAAAAGGCATTCGTTGTAAAAACGGAATTTTGGTGACAATGCTTTTTTGAAAACATTGGTTTTATTTTGAGCATGCTGTTTTTTTGTTTGTTTTGTTAATGTTGTATGAAAACGTTTGTTGACGTAAAGTAACTGATTTTGAAATGGTAGTCTGCTAAAGAAAATAAGCCTTTATTTGGGAAAAACAGCAGATTTTTGTCTTTGTGTAAATATGTAATTTAAATCATCTTAAAAAAAGGTAAACTATTTCATGTTTCAAAATTTGCGTGTGTGGCACAAATTCAAATCCAGCATTTAAAAAAAACAACTTTTAGTTTGAAAAGTTAATCTTCCTATTTGGAAATTTTGCGTGTAAAAAAAAAAAAACAAAGATCAGAATTGTAGTGCTTGTATAAAAATAATTACTTTTAATTTCGAGAAGTTGCACGTAAGGGACAAAGGTTTTTTCGCAATATTAAAATAAAAACGTCCCTTTTGTAATAAAGTCAAATATAGACCAGTAGATTGATTCTAGAAGAATCCTATGCCCTACATTTCATTGTCATTTATATGTAAAAACTTGACAAGCATGACATTTTACTGCATGTGGTACTTTTTTTTTTTCTTTTTCTTTTCTTTTTTGCAAAATTGGGACTGATGTGTGCGAGAATGTCAGCGTGTGTCCGTCTTTGTCTAAGTCATGCACGTGTGTGCTCTGTCATGTTACACAAAACTCATTCGCAGCTATTGTCTGTGCGTGTGTCAGGTGTGCTCGTACTGTGTTGGTCAAGTTTCCTGTGATGAGGAGCTAAAAGTCATGTGAGTGCTAATAACAAGCTTGTAATTGATCTTGTAATTAGCTGCCGGGACTTCGTAGTAACAAGGAGGGTGTCATCCAAGTGATACTGTGATACCCGGATAACACGGTACAAGGATAACTGAAACAAAAGTGCCGAAACCCGAGCACACATGACACAAAACGGAGTGACTTATGAATGACTTATATGACGACAACAACGCCGGTCCACAGGCTAGCGGGCTAGCGGGCTAGCGAGGCCCAGTTCTGTGTTGTGTGTGTTTGTTTGCTAATACAACATAACGGGCTAGCAGGATAGCGAGGCGCCGTTTTGTGTTGTATTCACTTACAGTGTTGTGGGGAGGCTAAAAGCCTAAGCGCGTACTTGGGCTTGGTTTTCGTCAGGGCTAAAAAAAATCCAGACGACTGAATTAAATTTGCGTAAAATTTTTTCAATGCTAACTTCAAACCTGTTTTATATATTTAGAAAATAATCGCTGAAATCACTTTACAGGGGTCTTCAACATTAAACTACCAGTTTTTTCACATTATGTTCATACCTTATACTGCTTGTGCGTCCTTTAGAGATGTAGTGTTGCTTGCTTTGGTTTGGTTGACCTTATTTTAGTTGAATTTTGCTCACCATATTACAGTAAGTGGTGGTAGTTAAATTAGCTATGCTTGGTTGCTATAGTCTGATTTACTTTAGTTGAGCTAATCCTATCTTGTTTTATCTGACTTTCATCTTAACCTACTTGAATTTGTCTTATCTTAGTCATAACCTAAGTAGCCTTGGAGTCACTTAGCTCAGTTTATCTTTGTTAATCTGACCTTTATATTTGAGTAAATCTAGTTTAAATGAGCTAATCTTAACGGCTGGCTAGATTAAGGGTAGTCTAATTCTGTTACGTTTAGTGTAGCCTAGCTTTGTTTAGCTCAGTTTTTGCTTATCTTTGCTAATTGACTTGTTGTGTGTCACTCAGGACACACGCACACACGCAGGGTGCGTGTGTGTCTGTTGTGTTTACTGACATTTGCCTGGGACCTCGTTGACCTGTGTTGGATTAGCAGCTAATCATAGCACACAAACACACACGTGCACACGCACGCACATACACGCTATCAGCACGCACCCTCTGGGAGCGTAACAAGTCACCATATGTAAACACACACAAAGACACACACACACACACACACACACACACACACACACACACCTCAGCAATGTAGAGGCAGCCTTGTCATGCACAGGCCTGTACCGTGTGTGTGCGCGTGTGCATGTGCGCGTTAGCCAAACATTTTGTGACGTGAAGTCACGCAATAGCTGCAACATCAGTTGTACCTTCGCATCCAAAATTAGCATTGCATATTAGCGTTCTAAATCCGCAGTGTGCATTACAATCTTAACAAGTGTACATTAGCGTTACAAATTACAAATAGGCGGCATTTATTATTTGTGTCATTATTAGCTTGTGTGGTTAGCATCCATTTGAGCATCATGCATCAGCATTGTACTTCTACAATATTCTGAAATGTCTAAAATAATTTATGATTATTTTAAGAATGGATTCATTTATGCATTATTTTTTTTTAATTAGTTGATGAATCAAACAGAATTAAAAAAAATCCCTTTATTAAAAAACAGGATATGACTTCAAATTGACAATTCATATTTTTTAAAACGTCTTTATTTCATTTCACTTATTCTCATCACCATCAGTTGTGAAACGCCTGTATTTAATGTGTTTATTCTGCTGTTTAAAATCTCAGTCAGAATAATGTTTATCCTAATAACAGGTGTGTGTGTGCGTGTGTGTATAAAGTGGTATTAAAAACAGACTTCCTGGACTTTGGATGTTGATTGAGTGATGTGTGCTGCTGCCTTCGACCTTGTTCCGCCTTTCTATGACCTTGAGTCCTGGCGGTCTTCATTGGCTTGGCAGCTGCACATGTGTTTACTGCCCGAAATTTTAGCTGGGAATCACACCAAGCATTCCACATAGAAGAAGCTTGAAAAAATGTTTTCTTGTGTCCAAAAATGCAGACCTGGGACTTTTTTAAAAATTGTATTTACATGAGTATATGTTAACATCATGCATGCAATAGCATCATTATATGTTGTCATACATTACCATCTTGCATTACTGTAAGCCTCAAACGCCAACATCTTGAATTTACAGAGTAGCCTATGTTAACATGTGATGGTAATATCCTACGTTGCTATCATGCATTAGCATATTATATCATAAATTAACATAAAACACGACGATCATTCATTATCATCGCATTTTAGCATCGTGAACTGACATTTTTCATTAGCATTGTATGTTAGCTTTGTACATTAGTGCCCTGCATTAGCATCATATATTATCATACCGTCGCTGTCTTGTGAAAAACACGAATGTCCAATTTTGTAATTTAGAAAAAAATGTTCACGTTAATGGGATGTCTGTAACGCGTTCATTCATGTAAAAATGGACATAAGCGTTTTTCACAGGACTGCGACCATATGCTACCATCCTTCATTAGCAATCATCTGTTAGCATCATACGCTACATCATGCGCTATGAGTTAGCAATGTATGTTGCAACCGTGTGTTAGCATTGTGTCTTAGTATTGCATGTTAGTATTATACATTAGCATCGCATGTTAGCATCATAAACTAACTTTGAGTGGTTTTAGCATCGTATGATAGCATCTTTTGTTATCATATATTATCAGATTTTAGCATCATTGCGCCATTAGCATAAGCCTTGCACGTTAGCATCATGTGTTAGGATCTTACTCTACCATCACACGATAGCTTCATACCTTTGTATTTTATGTTGCCGCCCAGTGTTAGCAATGTGCATTACCATTGCATTTTAGCTTCAATCATTAGCATCATATGCTACCATCATACATTAGCTTCACATATTAGCATTGTGTTTTGCCACTGTGTTAGCATCAAAGTCCATTAGCACTGCATGTCAGTATCATACTTTAGTATCGTGTGTTAGCATCCTATGTTAGCATGGATGCTAAATGACTGAGCTCTCCAGTCCTGATGGTCATTGTCCGCTTCATGTTTACCGCTTGACATTTTGGCTGCGAAACACTCCAAACATTCCCCACAAAACAGTCTTTCTGCGTCCAAAATGCCGACGTGGGACTTTTGTATTTGTATTTACGTGAGCGTATTATGATAACAAATGGTCTCCACAGGCAGACTCCATCACGTTGTTTACTTCCTTGACGACACGCTGCTGATTTAGGAATAGGAAAGGTCGCTCGTCCATACTCGAGTGGGAATCATCCATCATAAACAACACTGGGGGGGGTGGGGGGTGGGGTTGTATACATACTGTAGTGTGTCATGTAAGTGCACTTCCTGTCACAGGGGCTGCTGCTGACAATGGCTTTCGCAAATAACATGTGGCCTCTTGCAGGGAATTACATTCACAACAATTCCTGAATGTGAAAATACGTGTTAAGAGTTACTTGGCGCTCCTTTTTAATGCTAGCCTATTTCGATGTAGAATTTTTTGGTTTTTATTTCAAGTTATTTTTTTTCAGTCTTATCAGTTCTGTGGATGGAATAAATGGATATATAGATATGTATATATGTTTTTATTACATTACGTATTTCTTTTTCACCAGTTCTCTTTTATGTTCTGTTTTATTATTTTGTTCTTAATTCCAGCAGTTCTGAAATTGTATTTTATTTTGTCACTGTTGTTTATTTTCCAAATTTTTCCTGTTACCCATCTAGGAATGGTAAACGGTCTTTCACTCGTGTAGCACTTTTCCACCTATTAAGGCATCAAAGCGCTTCACACTGAGTTCATGTTCACCATCTGATGGCGCGGCATCAGGAGCAACTGGGGGTTCGGTATCTTTGCTCAAGGACACCTCGGCATCGTCACAAGGGCCATGTATTGAACCCACAACCTCAGGTTTGGGGAAACGACCACTCTACCACTGAGCCATGTCGCCCTCAATGTAGTTCTTCTATTTTCCATGATCTTATTTTATTTTTTAACCCTCTCTCTCTCTTTTTTTTAAATGCATTTTTCATTTATTTCATTCTATAAATTATTTTCTCATCATCGATGAGTTGTCTAATTTTTCCCTCCAGATGCAGATTCAGAATCAGACTATTTGGTGTACTTATTTGATTTTCTGTTATTTGAAAAATCTCCCTTCAATCATTTGTGAATTCTTTTTCATTTAAAATATTTGTATTTTACAATTTTTTTTAAAAATCAGTTCAAGAGTGTAATAATTGTTTTTTCTTTATTCTATGTACTTTCTCTCCGTCAATGACTTTTCTCTGTTCCGCAATTAATGATTCAATTGAAATGATCTTAATTTTAGTTGTAAACTGTCACCGCTGCCAACAAAAAGATTCAAGTCGAGCATACAGATGTAGACATCCGTAGTGATGTCAGGCGTTGCCAGAGTGTCCGTCGCACTTTCCTCCAAAGTCCGAACACTGACAGACTGAACCTGAGGCACACCCACAGTCTCCAACTTTGACCCCAAGCATGTATCCCACCCCCCCCCCACCCCTTCTTGTAGCCTTGGGTGGTGTATGTCGACGTGTACACAGCAACACGGATCACTTCCTGCCACAGATCATCCAGATTACACACGCACACACGCACAAACACACACACACACTTGTGTAAATCAACGTGTTGACATGTTGTTGTGTGATGACTGGTGACGGGAGGAAGCCCAGCAGGCTGACAAAATACAGACCCCCACCCCCCACCCCCCCTTAACCATTGCCTTGCCTCGCCTCCGACAATACGCCGCCAAATTAAATTTGGTACACGTTTGTCAGAGCGTTGAAAAAAAAAAGGACATCTTGTTAAGTTTTGAGCAACAAAATAACTTTGCTTGGCCGGCGGGTGCCAAAAAGTGCTCTCTCTTTCACCTTTAAAAAATGTCCTACACTGACAGGCGGATGCCAAAAGGTGGTCTCCCTCACAAGTTTACTAAATTCCTTCTTATTGATAATCTGACAGTAATGTGCTGAAGTGATCCGCAATGCAACTTTACCAATGTCCTCCTATCAATACACTGAGAGTAGGGTGCCAAAACATGGACCCCGTTGCAATTTTATCAAATTTATCCACACCCTGACAAAAGGGTGCCAAAAAGTGGTCCCTTCTTGCACCTTACGAAAATGTCCCCTTGTTAATATTCTGACAGTGGGACGCCCAAAAAATTATCAGCCTTGCAACTTTACCAACCTCCCTCGACAGTATGGTGCCAAAAACTGGTCCGCTTCATAATTTTCCTAAATCTTAGTAATACCCCAACAGAAAGTACCAAAAAGTGGAAAACCTTGCAACTTTACCAAATCTTATCAACATTCCGACAAAAGGGTCCCAAAAAGTGGTGCCCCTCGCACCTCTAGGAAATGTCCTTTTATCAATATCAGGGTGCCAAAAAGTGCTCCCCCCCTCAACTTTGCCAGATGTCTTTTTATCAATACCAGGATACCAAAAAAATGGTCCTCCCCTTAGAAAATGTCCTCTCATCAATACCCTGACAGAAGGATGCCAAAAAGTGCTCCTCCTTGCAACTGTACCAAATTCACTGTTATCAATACACCGAGAGTAGGGTGCCAAAAAGTGGTCCTCCTGGCGATTTTACTAAATCTTGTTAATACCCTAACAGTAAGGTGTCAAAAAGTACTCCCCCTTGCAACTTTACTGAATGGATAGGCTGACCACTAATAAAGTCAACACAGAAAGAAGTCCGGAGTAAAGAAAATAGTTTTTGTCTTTTCCTTTGTGATCGTCGAGGCCTAAATGGACTCCATCATCCCGGCCTTTGAAATTGGACCTGACAACCACATCGTCTTGTTTGTGTTTGTGGAGAGCAAAAGGACAAAGAAAGAAGAATGACAGCTCAAGAGTGTTTACATCTTTCCCCCCAAAAAATATTTAAGCCTCCATTATCGTGTTGACTGCATTTGCAAGTTCTGAGCTCACTTTTAAAAAAAATAATAAAATCCATGGTTTTATCATCCGGTTCTGTCATTTCGGTTGCCATGGTAAGAGAAGGTGAGGAAGTGAAGAAGAAGAAATTGTATTACTGTTATTATTTGTAATATTTTCATGTTGTACTGCCGCAGTTGTTGTGAAATCGCTATACAGTATAATATCGATAATAATAGTATCAACAGAGGTTTTGGATGCACATAAGTGTCCCATGTCAGCTGACCTTTTAGCCTTGTTTGTTTTGACTTTGTATGTTTCGGTTACCTGCCCTCAAACAGGCCTCGGGGGGACAATGAGACTTAATGGATGTCCTCACGTTGACGGTGGCGCAAAGTACGTGTGTGTCTGCGCTAGCAGCAGCAGGCTGGAAGTGGAGGCCATTCGTCAAACACTTGAGAACGTCTGACAAGCCAGGAAACGCACCTGAATGTTTATTTTGACGCATGGTAATTTACACCTTCCTTCATTTGTTTCGTCGTTACTTCAAAATGATAAACACCGCAACAGCCATGTCATTAGGCACACGATCTAATGACTTTTGACACATTTATCAATATGTTTGCTGTTGTTATTGTAGTAGGCAACTACTGCATCACAAGTCTGACTGATTATTGGATTTTAGAGGTTAATTTGAATTTGCTTATGAGAACAATTTTTTCAATGCAATTTAAATTTACGGCGCCTTTTTGATGATGTGCGTTGCTTACACTAACAGAGAGAATCTAGTTTACAAAAGCATAGTTTTCAAGAAAGCGGCTTTAATTCCCACTACATATGTGGTATGAGTCTTTTAATAATATTTCCGTATGGCAGCGATGATTCAATGGTGCTGAAAATTTGGACCCCAAGTGTGTGCTCCCAAGCCACAAATATTTTGTTGAGGTCAACTTGCTTGACCTTTACAACTCTATATGAGAAAATAATTTCAAACTTTTCGAAGCTTGTTTGGTATCAGGAGAAATAAAGCAAATCAAAGGACGGTGAGGATGGAAAAAAACAAAGCAAAACTTGTTTAGAATAATTTATTTACTTTTTCTCCGGGGAGAAGTCAATTAAAATTGGACATCAAATTTTTGAGAGGAAAAAAAAAAAATCTGAGATTCTACTTTTAGGCTATATTGTCGAGATTTACTAAAAGATGTTTTTTAGCTACCTAAAAGGGTAACAATACCAGAAACATCTCTCAATGTGATGCAGTACAGTTTTACAATCACACTAATAAACAAAGTATTTTACAATTAATACCTGTCTGACAGCATCAGTCAAACTGTATTTGTTTTCGGGCATGGTATTGATTGTCAGGAAATAATTATGTAATCCAAAGCACTGAATGCATTTTATTTCATTTAATAGAATTAGTAAACAACGTGAATGATATCCTGTTCTTCTTTGCATGATTATACTGTTATCTAGTGACCAACCGTTGTTACTGCGTCCTTGACTGGCGCCCCTCGCCGGTCAGTGTTAATGCGAAAGGACAAAACCAAATTTAATTCTACATCGCGTGTATTTGAAACTGAATGTCATATTTTTCCATGTGTTATCGGTAAAAAACAAAAAAAAAAAAAAAAGAAAAACACATTAAATCCCAAACTAATTTGAATTGATATACTGTACACGCAAATCAATGGAACACTTCCTGGTTGACCTCCCATTGGTTTTGGAAAAGACGTCACATATAAATCTCACAGTCTCATTGGCTGGTGCGTTGACGCCTCGATCTGTCCTAGCGGATTTGTGAAGGTGAAACTCGCTGCCTGCCTCTGGAAGCCCCGCGACAGTCCTACTGTCTCCACTCTTCAGTCATGTCTGTGTTCGGCGACGTCCCGCAGGCGCCTCCGGTGGCTGTCTTCAAGCTGACCGCCGACTTCCGCAATGACAGCCACCCACAGAAAGTGAATCTCGGCGTCGGAGGTAAGCGGAGCTAACAATGCTAAAAAGCTATCTGGTCCCATTCTGAGAGCCTGGCCGAGCAGCTGCGTTCAAGGATCACGTGGCAAAACCGCAGAAGTCCGGCATCTATGGAAATAATCGCTATAATCACAATTTTAGTCAAGCCTACTCTAATATGACGCATTCGAAAAGGGTATATATTAAAATTAGCACTTTGTAGACTTATCTCGTGACATCTATGACGAAATGTTGCCCACCGAGCATACTGCATCTATGTAGTTTGTCAGTCTCATTTCCTGCGATGGAGGAAGGTCCGCAAACGCATCATTTTCCATGTACACTAGGCGGAATTACCGCAAACGCATCATTTTCCATCTACATTAATGGTGACAAAATCATTTTTGTTGCGGGCCACATCATATTTCCCTGGGAGGGCCCTTACGACTGTGAACCCACATAACTGTACACAAATTGATGGATGATTAGTTTCGCAATCAGAAGAAAAATACAAAAAAACCCACTCATATTTTGATTAATCTCAAAGAAACATGTCAAGTCAACACACATGATTTGCCTTCGCAGGCCACATAAAATGATGTCGTGGGCTGGGTTTGGCTCCCGGGCTTTGATTTTGACACCTGGGCTCTGCACCGACGTTGTTATAGCTGATGAAAACTAATGAAATAACTAAAACTAAAATAGAAAAAAAAAACAAAAAACATTTTTGCTAACCAAAATGATTGTTATCGGTACCGTGTCCTTCATTTTCGTGTTTTCCAATTAATATCACGCCTGAGTTTTCGGGTTTCATTTTGAATGTCTTTGTTTTGTTATTACTGTACGGCCACATAGAAGAAAGAAGGTCTAACAGTCGTTTGGGGATTGTAGTTTTATACGCAATACTTGGTAATTTTTTACCTTGCACTCGACAAATACCCCTTATGTTAAAAATTCTAATACAAACAAAACTAAAACAAAGCATTGAAAAAAAACAGCAAATATTAATACTTACTCTAAAAATTAATAAAAACGAACTAACAAATTACTGTAAATACAAGGTCATTGGAATGCACAGTTTTAATAATAAGTAACTTTTAAATCCAGGTTCAACTTAATACACTAGGGCTGAACAGTTAGTCAAATTTAAATCGACGGTGCATTGTAGTAGGGTGCCATTAGCAAATAAAAAAAAAAGCTGCTCCGTTTTGGTCGGTTGATAGGCTTTTTTTTATATATATATAGGTCTATTTATATTATATATTTATGTAAGTTTCCATATCATTGTTTTCATGAAACATGAGAAGGTGAAGTGATAAAGCCACAGATTTTGTTTGCATTATTGTTGTAATTTGATTTATGACTTACCAATGTCATTCTACGTAGAATTCAAATGCCATGAGAAGATTTCCCATCTTTTTAAGCAAGATGGCAAGAATGACGTTGATGCATGCACAGGCATGTTCAGCAGCCTCTTGCTGCTGCCAAAACCTTTCTTCATGCCGCGTTAAATGGCGAGCACTTTCAGGAAGCAGCTGCTTTTATTGCGTTTGTCCAGCTTGCTCTTTTCAGAGTATAAAGTGTGCTCATACGTGATACAACACATGTCGACGCGCCACGAGTTCCTCGGAGGTCAAACACGCACACGCACTCTCAGTTAAGTTCACAGCAACCTTGGCGTATCAGCTCTCTTGCCTTCTCGCTTCCTGTCCGATCGACACACAAGGACTTCCTGCTATTTACATTTTGGACCAGTGTTGTCGATGACGCATTCGGAAATTCGCCTACTTGCTTTTTTTTCTTTCCCCCCATGCCAAAGCAATAAAAGTATGATTAGCGGCACCCTGTGGCCTCTTGTTGCCAAGAAACTATATTGAAGTGAGTTGAGGAGCGTCATTTGAACAAAAGTAGTGCTTGGCTGCCTTCTTGTGGCACCTATAGGAAATGATAAACCTTTTTGGCGCTGTCAATTATTTGCTATTCCCGACAGGGCATGTGGGCAAGGAGAGCTACTGTCTGCTCACGACAAAACCCCAAAATGTACTTTATGTTCAAATTTGCTTACATTTAGATATGTGCCATCAATTCCCATGTGAAGTTTCAAATTAGGACTCCCTCGGGTCCCCCTCGACAATCCTAGCAGAACCTCGAACAAACACGAAACGTTCCAGGTTGCCGGTCGGCATCCATTTTGTCCTCATCCATCATGTGCGGTGACAGGAAGTGAAGGTGTTTTGGTGTGGTCTTCCCTCAGCCTACCGCACAGACGACTCTCAGCCGTGGGTGCTGCCGGTGGTGAAGAAGGTGGAGCGCCTAATCGTGGACGACACCACCCTCAACCACGAGTACCTGCCCATCCTCGGGCTGCCGGAATTCCGCTCGGCCGCTTCCAAAGTCGCCCTGGGGGAAGACAGCCCCGCCATCAAGGAGGGCAGGGTGAGTCCGCGTGGCTAACCGTCAGCACGTTAGCATTTGATCAGTTGTCATTACCTGACTAAAGGGTATGAGGTAACGGTCTTAGTGCTTTTTTCTACCCATGTTGCTATTTTGTCTGTGTGAGCATAGCAACAGTTAGCATGTCAGCTTTTAATCATTCTCATTTGAAATGGTACCTGACTACAGGGGGCAAAGCTGTTTAAACTTGATCAATCTGCCATTCACATTTTTGGACGGTGCGGTTGCTATTTTGCTACATGTAAGCCTGCTGTCTGTTAGCATTTGAAAAATTCACATTTGAAAGAGTATGGAGAGGAAAAAAAAAAAAAAAAGTACGATATAAAGTCCGACTGCTTTCTCGACCCACATCGCCATCTTTGTATATGCTATCGTAGCAGCTGCTAGCATGTTAGCATTTTCCAAATATTACTATCAGGCTTCAGGGCAAGATGTAAAACTCGTCAGTCTGCCTTTGCACTTTTCCTACCAAGGTTGCTATCTTGCTAGGTGCTAGCACACCTACTGTTAGCGTGTTAGCATTTGATCAGTTCTCATTTGCAATAGTGCACGCCCACGGGGCAAGATGCGAAATCCTTATTTTTCTGCCGCAGCACGTTTTATACTTGGGTTGTTATCTCGCTAATTTAGCATAGCAACTTCTAGCATGTTACGTTGTAGTCACCACTGGTGTTTCTGTTTGCATCTCAGGTGGGCGGAGTCCAGGCTCTTGGTGGCACGGGCGCCCTGAGGATCGGGGCCGAGTTCTTGCGGCGTTGGTACAACGGCGTCAACAACACGGCCACGCCCGTTTACGTGTCTGCGCCCACCTGGGGTGTGCAGCCGCTGACACACACGCGCACTCGCTGCGTGGCATATTAGTTTCATGTTGGTTGTACGTTTTGGTTTTTCACCTCAGAGAACCACAACGCTGTGTTTGCCGACGCTGGCTTTAAGGACATCCGTCCGTACCGCTACTGGGACGCCGCGAAGAGAAGTCTGGACCTCAGCGGCCTACTGGATGACCTTGAGGTGACCTTGTGTTCAAAATTGCACATTGTAAACCAGCAGTCGTTTTCACAGTTCCCAGGTGTGTTAATGACCTTTCGGATATTTTCCATGTTGATAATGTTATGTTGTGTTTGAACAGAAAGCTCCAGGAGGTTCCATTTTCGTGCTTCACGCGTGCGCTCACAACCCCACCGGCACTGATCCCAATCAGGACGAATGGAAGCAGATTGCCGAGATCATGAAGGTCTCGTTATTTTTTAATTCAGAGATGGGCACTTTACCCTTTTTTGCCGGCCCGTCCTCCATCCGCGACCTGGGTACCCTTCTGTCCTCGTCCCTTCGTCCTTATTCATACAAATAATCGTCCTTCGACCCTGTCCGTCCTCCTGCTCTTAACGCGCTTCCGTCCTTACATTCCGTCACCCCCCCAAAAAAAAAAAAAAAAAGCGGACGTGCACTCATAAACATGATATAAAAGCTCATGAGCTGGCTAATTTCCTATTTACACCCATTTACCGGCTGGGAGTATCGTGAGTGGAATTAACTGTTAACAATTGTTTAACCAAGATAGCATTTAGCTGTCAACCCCACCACGTCGGTCAAAATTGACACTTTTTTCCCCTAGACCCAATACATACCTCATCCTGGATTACGCACACACAAGGCAGGCAGGCCGTGTTTCTGTCAATCTGTGAGTGAAAGTCCTGTGGCGCAATCCATGCTATTACATGTATTGAACCACTAGAGGGCAGACTATTCGCCTGCAGTCTTACTGCAGGCCACCCACGTATTGAAAAGCCAAGTGAAAAAGCAGTTAATTAAGGTGGCTCTGACGGACAAAAACCCACTTCCGTCCATGCTTAGTCTATCCTTTTTTAAAAGACTTATCGTCCGCGGTCCACAAAATGGGGTCCGTCCGGGACGGACGGTTCCGGGCCCCGGGAGGGAATGCCCATCTCTGGTTTATTTGTATTAAAAGTCACATGATCGCTTCAGTCTTTCATGACCTTCTTCTTCGTCTTCTTTCGGTCTCCAGAGGAGGAATCTGTTTGTGTTCTTTGACTCGGCCTACCAAGGCTTCGCCTCGGGTTCTTTGGACAAAGATGCGTGGGCCATTCGCTTCTTTGTGGCTCAGGGCTTTGAACTCTTTGTGGCTCAGTCCTTCTCCAAGAACTTTGGTCTCTACAGTGAGTATGCGCCAGGAGTTTTATAGTTAACAAAAACGAATGAAATAACCAAATTGAAACAACAATTTTATGAAAGAAAGAAAAAAAAAACCCCAAAAACTAACTGAAACGTCATCTTATGTTTATAAAACTAAGTATAATCATAGTGAAAATGTGTCAATTTGTCAATTCATATCACACATGAGCTTTTGGGCTTCATTTGAAATGTTTTCTATTTCGGTATTGCCGTACGTCCATACGGAAGAAGGAAGGTCAAACAGTCGTTTGAGAGTTGTACTTTACTTTATTATACAATATTTAGTGACCTTTTTTAAAAATCTTCTACTCCATATATATATAAAAAAATCTCATATTAAAACTAATAGAAACCAAAATAAAATGAAGCATTGTCAAGAAAAAAAACAAAAAACCCCGAACCTGCTCTAAAACGAATTGAATTCATCCAACAAACTCATTGCTATCATTAAATAATTTAACAACAGTAAGTTAAAAATGACATAGGCAATTATGCTACGAGGTTAACAATAAGTTTTACCCGGGCAAGTTTTAAGTCGTAAAATTGTTGACTTAGGTTTGAATCAAGCCAAGTGATGCGAGTGGCGTTCCAGCTCCGGTACGCATGCAGAACAACTACACACAGTAACGGAGTCCCTTACGTGTCCTTAGACGAGAGGGTGGGCAACCTGACGGTGGTGGCGCGAGATGGCGACAACCTCGGCCGCATCCTCTCTCAGATGGAGAAGCTGGTGAGGACCACCTGGTCCAACCCGCCCTCGCAGGGCGCTCGCATCGTCAGCAAGACCCTCAACTGCCCCAAGCTCTTTGCAGAGTGGTACGATCCCATTTTAAAAAAAAAAAAAAAAAAAAAAAAAAAATTATACTTGCTCCCAAAAATGTAAGGCCTTCATGATCCTTTATAACAATCCCCCGAAATTGTAAGCTCCTTTGTTTTACCGACACCTACAGGACTGTTGAGGAACTACAACACATTGTCACTCCGCCAGCTCCTCTTTTCTCGGATGCTATCTTTTACGTATCATTGATCTTGGTTCACATGTTGCTTTGTCTGCAGGCAAGACAACGTGAAGACGATGGCCGACCGTGTGCTCCTCATGCGGGACCAGCTGAAGTCCAAGCTGCAGGCCCTCGGGACCCCGGGAACTTGGGAGCACATCACCCAGCAGATCGGGATGTTCAGCTTCACCGGCCTCAACCGTACGTACGCACTTGCGTGGGAGTGCAACGCGCGCAAACACCTGTCATCGGGCTATTTTTTAAAAAGGTGACAGAAAACCAACTGAACTATGGTTAGCCATCCCTGCGGGCGGCCATTTTGTCACTTCTGTCGCCTGAAAATGACATCACAACTGCTCAGGGCTCAAGTAACGACCAATCACGGCTCAGGGTCAGAAAACGGGTGAGCTGTGATTGGTCGTTAGCTGAGCCCTGAGCAGCTGCCATGTCATTTTCAGTCGACAGAAGTGACAAAATGGCCGCCCCCTGAGATGGCTAAAAACGGGTGGAGTTTGCTGCTTAACTCGTTAAAAAAAAAAAAAATGTTTGGGTTGACGTCATCTTTAAAAGCTGATACAGGCTCACTATTCAGGGTGTCAGTGTATCAAATCGGCCACTGTCTGATTGGCACCCAACATGGATGCCAAAGATGCCGAGATATCGTCAACAACCAATCAGAGGAAAGCTGTTTTTCATGTTTAATTTGAGGAGAACAGCAATCCTATCAGGACAAAGTTTATTTACATGTTGAATATGAGAAATCTGTCCTTCCAAGACGGTTGTTTAGTTTTTTTTTTTAATTTATTTTTTACCAACAACAATAGTTAAGCCTTTCCAACTCAAATTTACTTGCAAACCCGATAAGAGCACATCAGACATTGTGAAAAATAAATGAAACATGGGATGTTATTTGGAGCCTGCCTATGATGTCCCACACTGTCTTAGTGACACAAGTATCACTCTCCGTCTAATCAAACCTCTCTGACTTGTTTTTTCGGGCACGGCAGCCAAGCAGGTGGCATTCATGATCAAAGAGAAGCACGTATACCTGATGGCGAGCGGTCGCATCAACATGTGCGGCGTCACCTCCAAGAACCTGGACTACGTGGCGCAGTCCATCCACGACGCCGTCACCCAGGTCCAGTGAGAGGGAACGCCCTACCCATTTCTCTCTGCTCATTTTTGTCCCGTCCTGCAACCCCCCCCCCCTCAATACGCCTTTGACATCACAGTCAGGCCAGTATCAAAATGTTTTGTCCCAAGTTGTGCATCCTCACTCCTCCCGCCAAGCCAGTGCTTCCCAACTTTTACTGAGCCAAAGAGCATATATATATATATATATATATATATATATATATATATATATATATATATATGAAAAACACTTATCTCCATTTAAAAAATGTTTTTCTTATTTTTACATGAATGGAGTTTCCGCGTTAGAGACATCAAATTGTGAAAATTAAAAAAAAAAAAAATTTCCCAAATTGGAGATAATTGTTTTTCACAGGACAGCGACGATATTTTACATTCTGAAAATGTTGTGGCACTTCCCCTAACAAAAAATGTCGCAAAACGTATAAAAAGTGATCGCCCTGCGGCGGACTGCTTTCCTATTAGCTTGGCTTTGGTGCCATCGTGTAGCATCGTAGGGAATAAGTGAAAAAGCACGAAAAGATTCAGACAACAGTAGAAACAAAAAGGTGAATAGTGAACTGAGAAAATGCGGGGGACTCGTGATGGACACCTGGAGGACTCCTGGTCCTGTCAAATTTGCTGATTTGAAATAGAGCTATGATTCTGTTGTATGAATGCACCGTTAATTGTACCCGCTAGTGGAAGAACATTTGATTGTTCCGCCTGTCACTGGCGTGGACGTGCTGACAAAGGCACATTATTTATAGTGAATACATAATCATTTTCGGTTGGGAATCACTGCGCTAAGCTACGCTACACTGAGCTACGTTAGACGCCTGCTGCTCTCAACTGTGGACATGATTTCATCACGGGTCATTTAACTTGTCAGGTATGTGTGTTTGTGCTCTTGTAAAACGCACTCCTGCTTCACACACACTTGAAAGTACACTGAAATGATACATTAATACAAAGACAAATATATGGAAGAGAAATTGTCTCCTGCTGTGTTCGCCTCCATTAAAACGGGTCATTATTTAATCGTCACGCATAAACGTGTGCACATTTGCGTTCTACAGTACGTTGTATTTCATGTTGCCCTTTGAAAAGTGCTTGAAATATTCTGTCCTTTGAACCACAGTATATAAACGATAACATATTGTCGTTTACGTGTTACACGAGAAAGCAAATAAATTACTCCACTTAAAAATTACATTTGTTTTTATTCATTGTGTGCACTTATTATACTATAGTGTGTGTGTGTGTGTATATATATATATATTTACATACACACAATTTGTCCATCCATTATGCATATATTTTTTTTAAATAATATATTTTTTATATTATTATTTTTAAGTATATTTATTCTAGGCAAAATGTTGTTTTTGTATTTGAAGTTACATTTTCAGATTTTATATTTTTTCCTGATGTTAATATGAACAGATATACTGTATTTTTTTTTCTTTGAATATGTAGTAATTCTTTAAAATTTATTGTATACACAATTAGTTTTTGTTTTACCATATGCATTGTCTATGTGTACTTCAACTTATTATAAAATTCTTATTTTACTACTGACTGACAGTGGCGATCCCTGACATGTAAAAGCCAAATGTTGATTTCAGTACTCATTTTTATATAGTTTTGAAATTATTACTGCATATTAAGTATGTTTATTTCATTTCACACAAAATAGGCTTATTTTTAATCACTGCATTTAATTATATGTTACGTACTGGCTTTTATATGTCTCTGTATTATGTTATATCCATTATTACTTGATTTTGAAATGATTTTTCTTTATTTGGTTTGCATGTTTTTACATTTTATGCCCATTGTATGTATTTACGTATACAGGTACAGGTACTGCCGCTTTCTCCGTGATGTCAAACAGGAAATGGAAACGAGCCCATTGACGGTTAGTGATCCAAAAATACTTCCCGGTCCAACATTTTCGCATCATATGTTGACATGATTGTCTCGTATCACTTTTGACCTAAGCGATGATCTTGCGGCAGCGTTGCTCAAACATCAGCCTTTCGCGCACGAGTGGCGTGTGTGCAAACGGCGCACTGTTCTTTCGAGGACTGCGCACTTTGCTGGGTTGAGGCGCTTTGTCTTAACGTTATCGATTTGGGCATGGGGAGATGTCATCATCATCATGAGCGGGAAGGGGATGCTTCTGTACATCCATTTGTCTCGCTAATGTGATAATGTGGAACGTCTGCAACATCAATAATTAATGTGTGTCTGTTGTGCAGATATATATATATATATATATGTGTATTTAATGTCATTTAATGGTGAACGAACGCAATGGAGTGATCAGTCTGTGTGTGCAGACAAATGAAGTAAAATACAAATAATTGAAATTCAAAATATTGAAATAAAAAAATACACAATGTAAATAGTAAGAGTTTCTCAGAAGCATTAGCGACTAATTGAAAAGGATTTCATTTCATTTATTTGTCCATCCGCATAGACACTGAGCACAAAATGCTTTAACTAAGTATCAAAACATGTTTTGAATCAAGTAAAATGTGGTATAAGCGCACAACGTTCACGTGCAAGAGCCCTTTCAAAGTAGAAGTTGATTTCCCGCGATGCGGTGATTCGACGTCTTCTTCACGTATGCCAGCATCCGCCTTGTTGTTGCAGCAGCGCCCCCTGCCTGGAGGAGGTCGTTAGATAAAACCAAAATGGCTCAGCGTTTTCCGGCGTCAGGTCGTGCAGCCGTCTCGCTTGCTATGCTAGCTTTTAACTAGCGTGTGTTCAGAATTGTCCTCTTGTTCTGTTTTGTCATGTTTTATTATCGAGTTGTCTTCTGGCTCATCTGTTTTGTCGTCTTCTCGTGACTTTTGTCTCCTCTTGTGGCCTGAATACACAGCAAACAAAGAGGCAGAAAAACAATAATATTATACTTATTACAGTGGTCAGTTAAAGTCTTAAAGCAACACTGTGTCATATGTCAGTTTTTGTCGATTATGGCGGCGCCATGTGGACAAAAGCGGTAGTGTTTTGACAAAAGTCAACCACATTTCCCATGCGCGCCAGCGCGTAGTGTCGTGAAATCCTGAGCTGTCGCTGGCCTGCAAGTTGGACTGAATGACATTTCTATTTCCAGTGGCTGTGTGAAAGATAAATAGCGATGAATCAAATTTTGTTTAAACAATACTTATGTTTTTTTGTTTGTTTTGGGGTTTCTGCCATGACACCAGTAATAGACTGCAGACGTTCGAATCGACTTCCGTCCTGATACCGAAAGGAGGACGTGAGTACGTCGTAAAGCAATTCAGGAATTTTTTTTGTTTTTTTTTTGTTTGTTTTTTATGTGCCAGGGTTGCTCCCATCCTCCTCAAAGTTGCTTAGTGCCAGTAAAAATGATACAGACCCCCCCCCAGGGCATGACAAAAGTCCCATTCAACTACTTATAAGTCAATGTTTCATCTAAAGAGTTGTGAACATTTTTTTATCAAGGTCGAATTCTTGCCCAGTGCTGCTTTAAAGTTAGGAATAAATAAATAAATTCGATGAATATGTAATTAAATACTTCTAAATGATTACTGCTATTTTGTGTGCGTTTGCATGTAAATGTGCATCTACATAGATATGTATAAGTGTATACTGTGTGTATTCATTCTGCCTGTATGAGTAGGCTTTGTCTGTCTTATGTGTGTGTATTTGTATGCATGCATGTGTCTGTGCGAGGGGCTTCGGGTGGATTTGTGTTTGCATGTGAATCAAAACTGAAGAAAGACATTGAAAAGGCCGATGAATGCGTGTGCGCGTGCGTGCGCGTGTGTGCAGACTGACGGAGTTTGACTGGGTTTAGTCGAAGTTTGTTTCCCAGCGTGTCCTCGGAGGCGCTGACCGACAAGCTGCTGATGAAAGGAGACGTGTCTGTTACCGTGGGAACGCCGGCCACATCTGACACACACACACACACAGAGGGTGCGAGTGAGTGTTGAGTTTATTGCCACTGTTTTGTTGTGCGTTACATGACGTTGACAGGAATTGCTCATGATGTGAATGTTTCCATAGTTACCGGCATCTCGGATGTACGGGATCTCGTCCATCCGCAGGAAGACGGAATCGCTCGGACTCTTCTGGCCGTCAGACTTACTTCCTGCAAGGTTTTTTTTTTTTTTTTTTAACACAACACAATTGTCCTTAACGTTTATGTTATTTACGACAAGCAATATTTTGGGATTAGCAAAAATCCGACCGAAACTGAATGCCTAAAAGGGGATTGGAATTGCGTACATATACCACAAGATGGTGACAAGGCACTTAAAATGGTGAGGATAGCCATGCATATTGCATGTACGCAATCATGAACTCATTTTACATAGTGTTAGCCTCATAGCATAATTGCCCATGCCTTTCTTAAAAAACAAATGACAAATGCACGGTAAAATTTTCACATTTAAAATACTTACAATTTTTGAGTACGAAATAACAAATAACTAAATAACTAGCCCCCAAAATAAAACCAGTATGAATGAAAAAAAACAACTAGAAATATCGTTTAGAATGCAGACAAATAACAAGATGCGTACAAATAAAAGGTTAAAATACCCCAATAAAACGCTTAACAAAAGTGCCAAACATAAACGTTCATTTGAAATAGAAAAAACGATGTAAAATGAATTTGATGGAATAAGTAAAAACAAAAACATCAACAACGAACATATAAACATTTAAATGTGTTCAATGAGTTCATCATATAAACTAAAAAAATTTGAAAAAATGCAAACAATAAAATTAACACATGAAAAAACGATCAACTTTTCATAAGTAAAAAAAAAAAGAGTCAAAAAACAAAAAAGTTGAAACCTCACAAATTTAAAAGAAATGTAAAGGAAAATAAACATTTTTTGAAAAAATACCCAAAAAAAAAAGAATCAAAATAGCGACAAAATGCGCATCATGCATGTTATAAGTTGTCTCAAGAAATGAAGCATGATCAACGTCCTGTGTTGCAACTTACTGACGATGCGGTTCCTGCGGTTGAGCACGGTGGTGCTGTGGGGGACGCCGGACTTCTGCCGTTGTCCTCCAGTCCTGGCGGCAGGGTGTCGACCTAGCTCCCATGGCGGCGGCATCAGTGTGGCGCCGGCGCCGGCGGCGGGGGCAGCGGGTGCCCCGTTCTCCGGCGGCGAAGGCGCACCGATCCGGGCGTCGGGGTCAGGCGTCTGCGGCGAGGTGTCCATCCTGGAGGCGCCGACCGCGTTGTGGTAGTGGCTCCTGGTGATCTGCGCTCAGGAGGATGGCGGGTCATCTGGGGCGCCGGGGCCCGTAAGACGGCGGCGGAGGCGGTGCGGGACTGGTCACCTTGAGGATCTGCAGGGGCGCAAGCTGTCGCACGGAGTAATCGGGCACGTAGACGTTGGCCCCCCCGTTGAGCTGGCCCGGGGACCAGCCCTCTGACTCGGAGCGACACGGCGACCTCGAGTCTTAACGGCAAAAAACAAAAATAGTTGGACACAAAGAAAGATTCATTCTTTTTGGCCTCCTATTTTTCAAGAGTTGTATATCGAGATTTTTTATTTTCTCCTTTTCACCAACATTATTTTATTTACCTTCAATCTTACAAGATTAGGCTTTTTTTAAATGTGTGTTCACCTGCTGGCATGATGGCAGGAACCCCAAAATACGAGAAGGCCCCATTTTCAAATTTGAGACATTCCTTGCCAAACTCCACCTCCACTCGACCCTGAAGGCACAGGAAACGATATGAAAAGGTCTTTCACAATAAAAGTAGCAACGACATGAAGAACCACTGAGTTAATAAAAAAACAACAACTAGAAGAACCACAAATTGGAGACACTATGAAAGCATCAAAGACCAGAAGAACCAAAACAAGGAGATGTGATCCAGGATTTCACAATAAAAGCATAAAAGACTTGAAGAAACACAATTTGGAAACACGTGAGACGAGAAATTTCAGAATAAAAGCACCGAGACCAGAAAAAACACAAACAACAAAAAAATTGTCCAAGAACAACAACCATTAGCAGAAAGATTTCAAAATAATAGCACCAAGAAACCGGGAACATGTGACTGGATTTCAGGATAAAAGCATGAAAGACCAGAAGTACAACTAAGAGGTGAGATTTCAAAATAAAGCCAAGCATTTGAGAACTCTAGATCCAAAACCTGGCTTGAACTAGTAAACAAAAGACACGACTTCAGAATAAAAGCATCAGCATTCAATTTGAGCTGCTGGTTTTCACAACAAAAGTGACGATGAAGGTGTTGTACCTGCAGCACCAGGATGAAGTAATCTGCCGGCTTGTTTCTTTGGAAGAGGAAGTGCTTGGGCGCGTGTTTGTTTCTGTCGTCAAACTTGAGGTCCTGCACGACGCTGGGATGCTTGATGAGCCTCAGCAGGATCTTCTCAGAAATGTAAAGCGGCTTGAAAGGATCCACTTCTGTTTGACAGCAAACATTGGGGCACTTAGCCGAGCTTAGCATTTAGCTTAGGCTCAGCGGTTTGCATAGAAAGATGTTTGTTCGAATGACGCTCGTGCCACATATACTGTGGTTTAGTCTCGCTTATTAGCGGTTAGCTTTGTTTTAGCATCGCCTCAGTTGCTTATTTAGATTAGCCTCAGTTGTTTGCACGCGAGCTGGAATGTGGTTTAGCCCAATTCAAATTAGCCTTTGTCTTAGCCTACAGCTTAGACATTAGCTTAGCATTTAGCGTAGTTGGATTCAGGCAATTAAGTGTCTGAATCCAACTAAAAGGAGCGCACGTAGAAATCTTTGTCAAAATGCCAATGCTAATTTGGTTTACGCTAGTCTTTATTTTAGTCTTTTAATTAGCCCAAGTTATTTTCATCCATTTTGAGATTCTACTTAGAAAAATGTGTTGGAACGACGCTGATGCCAGCTGCCACAAGGTTTAGCCTTTAGCTTAGCCTCAGTTGTTTGCGCCCAGCTCAGAGGAGCACACGTAGAAAACTGATTGAACAACGGTAACGCAAAGCTACACGGGGTTTAGCCTAGCTTGGCTTAGCCTTCAGCTAAGTATTTAGCAGGTATTTCGCCTCAGTCCTTTGCATCCGGCTTCAAGGAGCGCACGTAAACAACGGTTTGTGTGGTTTAGCCTAGCTTAGCATTCGGCACATCTCGTCTTACATCCATTTTAAACGTGTGATTGGTGAATATCTGCTGACAGGAGACTGTAAAGCCGCGCCGTGAGTGGCCAATACCTGTGGACAGAAAGCGGTGCGTGGCCAGTAGGAGCTGCGGGGAAATGTTGACCTTCATCTCGTGGTCGGCCATTTTGAAGATGGAGAAGTCTTGCTGCTTCCTCTCGTGGTGAGACACGCGCCGCTTGCTGCGGTTGTCGGCTGTTGTCACAACATGTAGCGTGTGACAATTGCTCTCATCACAATCACGCCTGATGATGCCGCGGTCGTACTGTAGAGGTCGGTCTCGTCCAGGATTTCGGACTTGATGATCTCCTCGATGACGTCCTCCAGCGTGACGATGCCCATCACTTCGTAGAATGGGTCGCCCTCGCCCTCGTTGTTCACGCGCTGGACGATGGCCAGGTGAGATTTGCCTGCCCAAAAAGCATACGCCGCTCATTTTGTTAGGCGACAAATTGCTTTGACCACAAAAAGCAACGCACTTGTCCATTGTCGACAACAAATAGCAAATTCCACAACTAAAAGCCTCGTTTTCGTCTCTTCTTTTTTTTTTTTTGTCTTCTTTCCCTCATTCCTTCCTTCCTCTCCTACTTTTCTTCTCTGCTCTGTGCGACTGAGAGCTGATGATGTGTTTGGATGGAAATGCAATCACACCAAACTAATTTTCCTCTTTTGTCAATCTCGAGAGCAAAACTCCCCAAAAAAGTCTGTGGAGTCTGTATGTGTGCATGTGTGCACGTTTGTATTCTATTTGACAGAAAAAAAAACAAAAGTGTAAAGAGGACTGTGTCAATGGTTAAGTTGAGGCTCCAGTGTGCATGCGTGTGTGTGTGAGTGTTTCTCATTCCAATGTACGCACACACATACACACACACACAACGACAGTGAATCCTTTCAGGGCGACTCACTGGATTCTGTTCAACTTTCTCATTGAGGCACACACACACACTTTCATTCATCTAAGTGGGTCAGTGCAAAGCGAGGGAGGGGAAAAAAAAAAAAAGCTTTTACGCTAATAATAATAATGAGCTGAATGACAAACAAAACGTCTTTAGTGTCAGCATCCGGCTAAAAGGAACGGACAGAAAATGGAAAGATGCATCTCGTTACATGCGGCATTTCCATCAGCAAGCCACCATATTATGCAGGGAATCGCCGCATGGCACGGCCAAACACAAATGATAGCAGCGAGCAACTCCGATGTTGACAACTAGCCAATCGTTATGGTAGCATTAGATGCTAATGCCAGTCTATGCTAACAGTGCGGCTCTGCTTACTTTGGCATGACCGGGACAAAAACGGTACTTTCACACTGAAACGTAGTCCCGCCCAGTTGCCGGGTCATTGGCGGGCGGGCGGGCGGGCATATGTAAATTAGCCAAATTGTGATGTCACAGTGTCACGGTTACCAAACTGAATTTAGCATCGTATATTTGGATAAAGCAGAATTAAAATAAACAACTTAGCGTGTTAGCATGAGCTGTAAGAACACACCCGCAACATGCTAGCAGTGCGCAGGTGGTAGCGGATGCTAAAAATGCTTAATAGTTAACCACTTCCTGTTGTGTGCAAAAACACGCTAGCTGTGCAAACGACGGCTAATGCTAAAACAATGGCGGTTGCCAATAGCTTTCTCGCGCCGGTTCGCTTGTCTCCTTCTTGCTCAAGGTGCCCTCATCACAAACACACACAGAAAAAAAAAAACCGCTGACAAAGATGAAAGGCTGGAGCAGCAGCAAGGCTTCTGATTGGTCATCTGGCACCACCCCCGCCCTTTTACGGCTCCCTCTCGACTGCAGCGCCCTGCAAAATGTTGCCGTTGTCTTTTTTTCCTGCTTCACTATGATACAGCTGAGGACACCCAATCCTAACGCTGGAATCAAACCATAACAAAGGTTTGAAACCCTGATTTAAAGCCCTGTGTGTTTTCAAACCCGAACCTTGGATCCAAACCCCAATTTGAATTCTTAACGCTGGCTTGAAATCACAAATTGAAACAGCCAACCTAGGCTTCAAACTTTAATTTGAAAGACTGACCCTTGTTTAAAACCCCAATTCGAAACCCTAACCAAGGCTTCAAACCTTAATTTGAAGACCTCATCCTGGCTTGAAAGCCCAAATTGGAGACCTTAACCCAGGTTTGAAACCTTAGCCCAGTCCACAAACCCTAATTTGAAACCCTGACCCTTGTTTTGAACCCTAATTTGAAGAACTCATCTTGGATCCAAACCCCAATTTGAAATCTTAACGCTGGCTTGAAATCACAAATTGAAACAGCCAACCAAAGCTTCAAACCTTAATTTGAAAGACTGACCTTTGTTTAAAACCCCAATTCGAAACCCTAACCAAGGCTTCAGGCCTTAATTTGAAGACCTCACCCTGGCTTGAAAGCCCAAATTGGAGACCTTAACCCAGGTTTGAAACCCTAGCCCAGTCCTCAAATCCTAATTTGAAACCCTGACCCTTGTTTTGAACCCTAATTTGAAGAACTCATCTTGGATCCAAACCCCAATTTGAAATCTTAACGCTGGCTTGAAATCACAAATTGAAACAGCCAACCAAAGCTGCAAACCTTAATTTGAAAGACTGACCCTTGTTTAAAACCCCAATTCGAAACCCTAACCAAGGTTTGAAACCTTAGCCCAGTCCTCAAACCCTAATTTGAAACCCTGACCCTTGTTTTCAACCCTAATTTGAAGAACTCATCTTGGATCCAAACCCCAATTTGAAATCTTAACGCTGGCTTGAAATCACAAATTGAAACAGCCAACCAAAGCTGCAAACCTTAATTTGAAAGACTGACCCTTGTTTTGAACCCTAATTTGAAGAACTCATCCTGGAGTCAACCCCCAACTTGAAACCCCAACGCTGTCTCGAAATCCCAATTTGAAACCCTAACCCTCGTTTAGCCGCCTCATTTGCGAACCCCCCCCCCCCCCCCCACCTTGCGCGCTTTCCCTCCGCCTGTGGCGCCGTACCTTTCTTGAAGTCCTCCAGCATGGCGTCCAGCGTGGTGTCGCTGAAGACGCAGTGCAGCGGTCGGCGGTAGAAGCGGGTGACGGTCTGCAGCGGCGTGCAGTCGTCGGGGTCGACGAAGGCCAGGTCCTTGACGAAGAGCACGTCCACGATGTTGGCGCGCGCCTCGCGGTAGACGGGGATGCGCGTGTAGCCGCTCTGCATGATCTCCGTCATGGTGTTGAAGTCCAGCAGGGCGTCGGCCGTCAGCATGAAGCAGTCGCCCAGCGGCGTCAGCACGTCCTCCACCGTCTTGCTGCGCAGCTCCAGCGCCCCCTGGATGATGTTCAGCTCCTCCTTCGCCAAGGTCAAAAACAGCGAGCGCTTTTTATTCGGCTTTGTCGACAGTCATTCTGTTGAAAGAATTTGGGGTTCCCCCCCCCCCCCCCACCCCCCCCCCCCTGTAGCTGGTGTGCAGCACCGCCTTGAGATATGAGCAAACCCGACTTAAGGATTTTTGGAGACACCAGCCTTCGGTCGACCGATTTTTGCGGCAACGAGCGGCGGTTTGGCGGTCAGGGTGTGAAAATGTTCTTCAAAAAAAGACGAGTTGAGGTGACTATTGACGAGCTGAGGGTTACTGTCAAACTAAACGTAAAACAGGTTGAGGCGTCAAATTAAGCTTTCAAGCTAGGGTAGGGTTTCAAACAAGGCTCAGAGTTTCAAATTAGCATTTGAAAATGGACTCGGGTTTCAAATGAGGGTTTCAAGACTTGGTCAGGGCTTCAAATTTGATTTGCAAGACAGGGTTAGGGTTTCGAATTAGGGTTTGGAAATTGGGTTAGGGTTTGAAATGAGAGTTTTCCACTTTGGTTAGTGTTTCACATTAGTGTGTGAAGCCAGAGGGTTGGGCTTTAAATTTGTGTTTGAAGCCACGGTTAGGGTTCCAAATTAGGCTTTGGAGCCAACATTACAGTTTTAAATGAAGGTTTGGGTTTAAAACTAGTGCTTGAAGATGGGATTAGGGTTTCAAATTTGCGTTTAAAGTCTCGCTTAAGGATGCAACTTAGTTTTTGAAGTTTTGGTAAGGGTTTCAAATGAGGGTTTCAAGCCTTGGTTAGCGCTTTAATTTGTGGTTTCAAGCCAAGGTTACGGTTTCAAATTAGGGTTTCAAACCAGATTTAGGGCTTCAAATTAGGATTTGAAGATGGGGATAGTGTTTCAAATTAGGATTTAAAGGCTTGGTTAGGGTTTCAAATTAGGGTTTTAATTTGTGGTTTCAAGACAGGGTTACGGTTTCAAACCAGGTTTAGGGCTTCAAATGAGGATTTAAAGCCTTGGTTAGGGTTTCAAATGAGTTTTTTTTTTTTTTGAAGACAGGGTTGGGATTTCCAGTTAGGGTTTCAAGCCAAGGTTGGGGCCTCAAATGAGGTCCGCGTTTGGAGTGCCGGTGTTTTGAGCTCGCTTTGAGCGCTCACCTTGAGCAGGTCGTGGTAGGGGTCGGTGACGCGCAGCATCTCCAGCAGCTTCTCCCTGGTGTAGAAGTTGGAGATCTCCTGGTGCAGGATGAGATCCAGCAGCTTGCTGAGCGGGTAGGACACGGGGAAGGAGAGCAGCATGAGCAGGCGCGTCAGCCAGATGCTGCGCGCCGCCATGGCCAGGCCGTGGCGCGAGGCCGCCGAGTGCGGCAGGATCTCGCCCACCAGGAAGATGCCCAGCGCGCACGTGGCCGTCGACAGCCACGTCATGCCCAGGATGCGGCACGTCCACACGGCCAGCGAGGCGTTGATCAGCGCCGTGCCCAGCAGCAGCGTGCACAGCACGTAGTTGCCTGAGGGAACAGCGCCCGGCTCAGTGCACTAGTAGCCGCGCTCGTGACACAACCCGCAGGCTAGCAGAAGCGCCTTTTTCCCACAGCTGCTGCGACATTGCTGCGCGCGACGGCGTCACCGGGGAGGCTAAACTCTGCACGGGTAGAACGAGCGCAGCCCTAACCAAGGCTTCCAACCCGCTTGAAAACCTCTCTCAATTGCGACCCCACCCAAGGCTCAAAACCCCAATTCCCGACCCTACTTAATTCTTCAAAACCCTAAATTGAAGCTCTAACCGTACTTTGAAACCCCAATTTGACACCCTACTCATGGCCTGAAACCCCACAAATCTTAAAACCCTCATTTGAAACCTTAATTTGAAACCCTACCTAAGACCCGAAACCCTCATTTGAAACCCTACTCATGGCCTGAAACCCCACACAAGTCTTGAAACCATCATTTGAAACCCAACCTAGGGTTTCAAACTCTGCTTTGAAACCCTACCTAAGACTTGAAACCTTAATTTGAAACCCTACCTAAGACCCAAAACCCTCATTTGAAACCCTACTCATGGATTGAAACCCCACAAAAGTCTTGAAACCATAATTTCAAACCCTACCTAGGGTTTCAAACTCTGCTTTGAAACCCGACCTAAGACTTGAAACCTTAATTTGAAACCCTACCTAAGGCTTGAAAACCTCATTTAAAACCATACCCCTGGCTTCAAACCCAAATTTGGAACCTAACCCTAGCGGCAAAGCCTAGTTTTAAACCTTAATTCTGGTTTCAAACCTGAATTTGAAACCCTATCCCTGTCTTGAGACCCTAGTGCTGTTTGAAAATGTATTTGATATACTTGATAAGGAGGCTACTAGCATGGGACACATGTGTTACCAGTGCAGCACACTATTTTTTTTTAGCAAGAATGAATTGCATTACCGTAGCACAAATGTTTTTATTAGTTGACTCTCTTACTAGTGAGGAAAAAAGATCTTGCTAGTGTCGATCATCAAGCACATGGAATGAATCCTTAAAAAGCTTCATGGAATTCATTCAGCGGCTTTTATAAGGAGGATACTAGTGCGTGACACGTGGCTACTAGTTGGCTACACTAAAAAAGATGAAAAATCGGACGGATGGATGGATCGGATTCATTAACTCGTGAGGATTAGCGGCATGGAAACTACATCATTTCCGTTCTTACCGTGGCGGCGCACCGACTCGATCTTGCGGGCGTAGCGCTGCTCCCGGTCGGTGCCGCTGTTCTGCAGAACTTGCAGCTCCACCGGGTCCAGCGCTAGTAGACTCAAGTTCAGGCCGCTGAAGAGCGCCGACAAAGCGAGCAGAAGCACCGACACGAGAACCTGGATCCACAGCTCGGGTGCCTCCCCCGCGCGCTCGGCAACCGCCACCCAGAAGTCCCTAGTGCGGTAGTGCTCCCACTTGGACCCGTCGAAGGCGCACACCTGCGGAAAAGTCTTTTGAGCAGCTATTCCACATCCAGTTTAGGGGGCATGTAGCACACCTTTTGTCCTCACTAAGAAGACAATACTAGTGTTCACTAATCGGCTTCATCTTACTACTACTACTTTAGGCCTGCTAGTATGCAGTTGAATAGGGATAGGCTAGTAGTGATATAAGGTATCCGTATCAGGCCAAAAATCGCCTTATTTCAAGGTATCGGGTCCCCCTGATGGGTGTCGATACCAGCCACTGAGACTTAAAGCAGAAAAGTCAAACCAAACATATTTTTTTTAAAGAATATGTTCCCAGCAGGCCCACTAGTTGAAATACGGCACTTGTGATTAATTTTGCGTTTGTGGAATATAAGTTATGCAGCAAAATCTATCCCTTTTTAGCCATATCAGGGGGCGGCCATTTTGTCACTTTTGTCGACTGAAAATGACATCACAAATGCTCACAACGACCAATCGCGGCGCAGAGTCAGAAAACAGGTCAGCTATAATTACATTTATTTTGTCTTTTTTTTTTAAAAATATATATTTTTATGTTCGAAATAAATCCCCCCCCCACCAAAAAAATAAAAAATAGGTGGAAAAGCGCTATACAAGACCATTTACTTCTATGCCAAAGGTCCTTGGCCAGAAGTGGAAAAAAAATGAATATATATATATATATAGTAAGACAGTTTTTACTATCGCACTGTTACTACTAGTAATACTGAGGACAGAAGATACTAGTACAATACATGCACCTGGATATTGATGAAATGCTTTCTGGGAAGCCGTTTGAGTAGTTATTCGACATTGTTGACAAGTAGTTTGCTCGGATGTGCCTAGTAAAGTTACTAGTGCAGCACAGGGGGCCAACAGTAGCACTAGTAGTGGGGCAACAATGTACTAGTAAGACACAGTTGTAGACAATATGCCCTAGTCGTTGTACAAGGGTGTTGAATTGTCTTACTAGTGAGGACAGACAACACACATGAAGTTTACATCAAGCATCGATTGTACGAGTGACGATATAAAACTGGGAGTCGAGTAGTAAACATCGAGCGGACGAGTACCACCTAGATGAGAGACGTTTGCATACACACCGAGTAGAACTTGATGCTCTCGCCGCGCCGCAGCTCCTTGGCCAGCAACTCGACGAGGACCGAGTTGCGGCTGGAGGCCGACTTGAACGAGCCCAGCACCTCGATATCAGACGTGCGCGCGCTCTTGTCCGCGCACATGTTCCGCGGATGGGGCCGGGGGCGCGGGCGCGGGCGCGGCCGCGGGGACGCCTCCGCCCCCGCCCCGGGCTCCTCGATGAAGGCGATCCACGGGGCCGCGCTGGTAGCCCGCGTCCGGTTGAGCCTGTGCAGCGGTGGGCTGGAAAAGTACACCCGCAGCGTGAAGCGCGTCCCCTCGGTGGCTTTGAGTACCCCGTCGTGCACGGACAGCTCCGGGCCGGTCGCCTCCGGACGGAAGCCGAGCAGGGCGAGCCCCGGCCCGGGCAGGGCGAGGGCGAGGGCGAGGAGGAGGCGGAGGCGGAGTGGGAGGCTCGCCATGATGACGGGAGTGTGACTCCCTCCTCGGTCAGCTCTGGTGCCGCGGGTTTCGCTCCATGTGCTGCGAGGATGCAGCACTGACGCGCCCACTGTGACGTCACCACGTCTAATAATAGAACATGAAGTCAGAGCCACTGCAGCAGCAAGCAGCTCAGCTCATTTGCATGATCGTATGTATGTATTTTTGGTATTTTTAATGATTTGGTTTTGCGGTTTGTCAGGGTATCACATTTGTGCCTTATATATGTACACTGACACACACAGATGGGCACTTTACCCTATTTTGCCGCTCCGTCCTCCGTCCGTGACCTGGGCATCCTTCTCTCACTCCGTCCATAAAAATAATTATCTTCTGCCCTTATCGCCCAGTCCCCCCCCCCCCCCCCCAAAAAAAAAAAAACCTCCCTGCATGACGCCGTGGGCGAGAGGCTAACGGCACAGGTTTCAAAAGTCAAGTTCAGATCACAAAACAAACTTTTCAGTGAAATGGGCTTCCTGTAACGTAATTCACGTGTTGAACCACTAGAGGGCAGACTGTGCCTGTGAGTGTGGTACCGCAGAAGAGAACACAGGTCTTTGGATGAAAACCATCATGAGCCCTTTTTTTAAAAACTTCTCGTTCTCCGTCCCCAAAACGGACGTCGCTCCCGCTCCGCCCTCGGTACGGAATGCCCATCACACGCACACACACACACTCTTTCAGTCCTTGACTGCTATAGCTGTCAAATATCCATGTTATCTGGGCCGGGCTTGACTTTTAATTGGGGCGTCGTACGAACGCCCCTACTCACTGACTGATCAGGCCAAGCACTGGATTTGGTTTTTAATGGGATTCAAATTCAGCCAGAAGGCATTTCAATCAAATACAATCAAAGGAAACAAAACATAGCGAGAAAGCATCGACGAGCTAGTCCCGTCAACTTCAACTTGAGGGCGATGTGGCCGATCGGTCACCTCCCAACCCAGAGCTTGGGGTTCAATTCCTGGTCCATAGGGCCACGCCGGAGTGTCCTTGAGCAAGATAGTGAACCCCCCCCCCAGTTGCTCCTGATGCTGTGTCTTCTGTAGGTAAACAAGGTAACAATATGCAAAGCGCTTTGAGGAGCCAAAGTAAGAAAAGTGCTCGGCCAGTGACAGCCCATTTACCACGGAGATGCCTCTGGGGCGTTTTTCCCCACGTCGACCAGGAAGTGAGTGTAGAGAGGTTCCACTTTTTTGGAGACCAGCTTGTAAATCAAAGAATTGATTCCGTCATGGCGCCAGACCTCTTTGGTCGTTTTCAGGATGACAACGCTAGAAAAGTTCCAAATCAGTGAGATGTCAAAGGGCATTCGGGCGCGTTTCACGAGAGCAAGGCCTACTTACTTTTGTGGGTTATTTTCATTCCCCACGTCTTTGTTGTGCACGATCATTTTGTAGCGAGCGATGGACTCCAACGGCCGCGTTACCTTCATGCCAGACAGCCACACTCTGTGCGGCGGACAATCAAGAGAAAAAAGCGCAACGTCGTCAGTCTTGCGCAATCAGTCAGTCAGTGCGCTCGCTCGCCACGTAAGGGATGGATTTGTTGATTTCCGTTTTCGGGAGCTGACCGGAAGCGTGTTTCTAAGTTCAACTCCGGTCACAAAAAAAAAAAAAAAAAAAATGTTGTCGCAGCTTTCTTCCTATTCAAATGCGTGCGTGCGTTTGCTATGCCAGGTTCCAGACAGGGGCGGAGCCATGGGTGGGCCCGGGTGGGCACCGGCCCACCCAGACTGACAGACTGCCCACCCAGTGAGATTCATGAAAAAAAATGTAAATCTTGTAAATTCTTTTTGAATTTTTATTTTTTTATTTTTTTAATTAAATATTAAGAATGGCATCATTGTAGTTGTCCAAGGAAGTTCTGAACTTCATATGATTCAGTTTGTCGTTATATTTGAATATACGACTGGAGGATTGTGCAAAGTGAGAGAGATATTCAGGCCCACCCTGATTTTTTCCAGGCCCACCCGTTAGCCACGTTCTGGCTCCGCCCCTGCCTGTTGACGTTTGTAGTTTTGTACTACGATGGAATTTGTCGCCAGCTGCCCTCAAGTTCGCTTTTTTTCGGAGTCGAGTCGAGCTGCGGGTCAGCGCTTGTATGCGTACTACTACAAACTCCCCAATTCCAATGAAGTTGAGACGTTGGCAAGATTATTTTTTATGTTCAAACTAGGGCTGTGCAATTCATCGAAATACGATTATTACGCTCCACGATTACAAAAGTGGCATGATTGTAAGAAAATGATTACATTAGCTCCAGGCCAAAAAAAAAAAAAACAAGAACATTCCATTGTGTGTAGCCAAATGCGATGATTAACAGTTAGACACATCTGAATTGACAACTCCATGCCAGTTCTTTTTACCTTTTCCACAAGTCGTTATCCTCGTAGCCCCACCCCCAGTACCGGTTCGAGAAGCCGTTTAGGTCCCTGTACTGGTCTGGAGTCAATGCAACAACACCGCCAATAGACTCTGGATACTGTAGCCTGTGGAGAAGACACAAGGTCCCGAGGGCAATGTAATTCAAGGTGCGCACGCAAAAATGAACTAGGGGTGGGCGATATGGCATAAATATCACATCAAGATTTTTTGAAAATAAAATCCCGATCATGATTTTATCATGATTTTTTTTTTTTTTTTACAGTTTTTTTTTCCAAGACTAATTTTTTGTACATTTCTGACCATTTTCCTAATGTTAAACATATAAAACATTTCAAATGTATATAAAACTCTAAAAGAAAAAAAAAAAACGACTTTTTAAGCCAGCTAAGCTTTCTGAACAGGTTTTAATTTGAATAGTGCCAATTTTGATCAAAATGTGCTTTGCGCCGCCATAGAGCTAAACCGGATAGAATGTGCCATGTAGACGATCAAACGATCTATCGCTTTATGAGATCGTCAGCACCGCTTAACGATCTAATATCGTCATATCGCCCACTCCTAATTTGAACAAAAACATTTGAGCCACGATTGCTCATTATCTGAGCCCTGAGCAACTGTGATGCAGCAAGTGACAAAATGGCCGCCGCCCCCCCCCCGACATTTTGCTGCCTTATAGTTCACATACGCAATATTATTCAGAGTGCCATGTTTTGACAAGTGGGCCTGTATAGAACATATTCACGAAAAAGAAAATTGTTGGGTTGACCCAAACATTTTTTTCAAGAATATATATATTCTTTTTTTATGCAATGCATTCCGATGAATATTGCGTTTGTGGAATGAATGAATAATGAAAATGACATCACAACTACTCAGCACAACCAATCACGGCTGACCTTTTTTCTGAATCAGAGCCGTGATTGGTCGTTACCTGAGCAGTTGTGATGTCATTTTCAGTTGACAGAAGTGACAAAATGTCACCGAGATGGCTAAAACGGCTGGATTAACTCTTATTCCACAAACGCAAAATTCATCAGCATGCAGCGTTTCAACTAGTGGGCCTGCTGGGAACATACTCTTGAAAAAAAATGTGTGTTGGGTTGATTTCCACTTTAAATTTTTCGGCTACTGTGACGTCGCAGCTCCGGGAAAAACCGAAGATGAGAGGGCGCCGGATTCGAACCGCAGACGACAAAATTCTGAATTGTCTCTAGTGATTCAACTGCTGTCAACCAACGATTTAATCGAGTACCGTATTTTCCAGACTATAAGTCGCTCCGGAGTACAAGTCGCACCAGCCATAAAATGCATAATAAAGAAGAAAAAAACATATAAGTCGCACTGGAGTATAAGTCGCATTTTGGGAGGAAATGTATTTGATAAAATACAACACCAAGAACAGACATGTCATTTAAAATTTAAATGAACAACGAGGCAACAACAGGCTGAACGGTATGCTTACGCTACATTAAACAACGCCCCCGCCTGGCTGATGCAAGACCACAGCAGACACGGCGCCTTAAAGCAACAGTACACTATTTTGTATAGATGGATTGATACAGTATTTTAATTACTTATCTAACAAAATATTAGATTTTAACCGTTTAAATTATTCATGCATTTTAATAGCTTTTAGGATTTATCTTTGTTTCTTTATGTGGGTTAAAATAACATGTGAAATGATATACAGGTAATAATGTGTTAATAATTTCACACATAAGTCGCTCCATAGTATAAGTCGCCCTCCCGGCCAAACTATGAAAAAAAAACGCAACTTATAGTCCGGAAAATACGGCAATAACTTCATTCAAACGTAAACTAAAGTGGTCCGGTTTGCGCCGCGAAACCAACGTCTCCGAAGTCAAGTGAAACTCGTCCCGCTCGAGTAAATAGTTGGCGCACTTCCGATCTCAAGCGGCCGTACTTGTATGCAAACTTCTCGATGGCCACAGACATGTGTTTGGGCATGGTTTTGTGGCAGGTGTAGGAATTGCGGTCGTCCTCGGGCAACAGGTCGACATCGTGGAAGATGATGCAGGTCCAGTTTCCGTCGCGGACAATTTCCTGCATGCCGGCGTTATACACTCTGCCTTTGTTGAAGGTACCGTTCCCCCACTGAAAGAGGGAAGAAATGCTGCATCAAGATGTTTTGCGGTGAAATCTGCATGACAAGACAGCTCAACGGTTTCATCACTCGCGCGGCGGGAGCCTTCGCGATATTTTCAGACACGCGCGGGAGCCTTCGTGATATTTTCAGACACTTGTAAAACGCATTCGGATACATTTACCGCAGTCAACGAAGCAAAAGAACTAGGGCCCGACCAATTCATTAGCCTGCCGATTTAATTGGCTGGTATTAGTGTTTAAAATCTGTCGATTTTTGCCAATTTCTGTTGTATAGCTAAACTAAAGGACAAGGTATTGTAAAACAGTCAGTTTTGCCTTTAATTCATATCTTTATTGTTGTAGGCATTAAGGGACCAAAAAGATGATTATTTGTATTTTATTCATTTTGTTTTTCAATTAATTGGACAATCAATCGGTTCGAATTTCATTCTGCCAAATATCGGCAGTGGCCTCCAAAAAAAAAAAAAAATCCACATTGCTGTGGAGTTCAAAATTCACATTCAAATTCAAAACTGTTTTGAAGGTCTACATTTTAAAATGGTTTATTTTTCATTTTCATTCCATCGTATCGTTCGATTCAAAGTGACAATGCACATTGATGAACACTGTGCGTAAATGCGCACAAGTTGATGACATCATAACGCAAGCGTTGCCAATCCGGCAATATTTGTACACTTGCAACCTGCGCCCTCGAACCCTTCGTGCACTTCAGCGGTTCTGTATCGTTTTTACTGGCACTAAGCAACTTTGAGGAGGATGGGAGCAACCCTGGCACCCCCCAAAAATGACAAATGTCCTCAATTGCTTCACGGCATACTCACTTCCTCCTTTCGCTGTAAGGACGGAAGTTGATTTGAACGTCTGACGCGCTATTACTGGTGTCGTGGCAGTATCCACTAAACAAACCCCCAAAAAACAAAAGTATTGTTGAAACAAAATGTGATTCATCGCTATTTATCTTTCACACAGCCACTGGAAATAGAAATGTCATTCAGTCCAACTTGCAGGCCAGCGAGAGCTCAGGATTTCACGAGACTGCGCGCTGGCGCGTATGAGAAATGTGGTCGACTTTTGTCAAAAACACTACCGCTTTTGTCCACGTGGCGCCGCCATATAATCAACAAAAAAACTGACATATGACCCAGTCTTGCTTTAATGGTAAATCCGCTATTATGTTTGGCTCCTAAACATGTAAATCTGACTCACCGGCCGTGAACCTCACCGCACATCACTGGAACTTGTTTGAATGTCAACAGACGGGTTGGTTCAAGTGTTTGTTGTCCAACTACGCTAACAAGTCAAATACAACATTTGATTTGAACTGATCCAAAAATAAAACTCCTTCCAAGGGTTTTTCCCTTTGTCCAAACACGGAAGGATGATGAAATGATTGTTTTTTTTTTGTTGTTGTTTTTTTTTTTTAAATTCACCACTTCTCCTCACCTGCTCGACGAGGTAGATTTTGTAGTGGAGCTGTTGCCTCTGCAGGAAAGGATGCAGAATGTTGAGGAGCACGCGGAAGTGGTTCAGCCGATTCCGGTACGGCACCAGGATGGCGGTGCGGTGCTGAGGATTGCAGTCCGACGGGCGGTAGAGTCCCCCCGGTGACACCAGTTTGTTCTTTTTTTGGATCTCATCCAAAGGCAAAGGCGCCGCGTTGGAATCGACGGGCACAGACCCGACTGCGCGCGCGCGCAAAGGAAAGGAAAGGAAAGGAAAGCAAAGTTCAGGATCTGTAGCTGCCATCCTTCCAAGTGTGACGGATCACGTTGTGGTTCCTCACCCAACAGCGGCGAAACGACGGGGCAGTTTTTACCCAGCTCCGAAGGAGCCCCATCGCATCCTTGGTTGCACATATCAAAGTAGATGTAGGAGAGAAGGAAGGCCGTCGCCGACATCATTATGATCAGCGGGGTCCACGCGTAAAGACGGGATCTCCAAAATCGCCGCCAGCAACCTGTCAAGAGAGATGTTGCCCAGGCGGCAAGATGGCGGCCAAGTGACCACCTAGAGAGTGACCGGCGCACAGTGCCGTCCAATTTGACTCAGAATGTCAGGCGACGAGCACGATTCGGACCCTGAAGCAGACAGGTGGACGTGCGTGGCCAAAGTAGACGTCTTTAGATTAGGGCTTGTCAAAAGTTAAAGCATTAACTATGGAGATTAATTGTGAAAAGTTTTATACATACCTGTCACCCTCAGCCAATTGCTCCCCTTATTAATGATTGCAATTGGCCTTATTAAGCGATAATAAACCTCACAAAAACAACGCGGCACCTATTGTCTCGCAGCAAGACAGACTGTGTAGGATAAGAACAAAGGTACATTTGTGGAAACAAGTTTTTTTTTTTTTACCAAATAACGTCGTCGTCTGCTACCAGTGACCGAGACGGTCCGGATTAGAGCCGAAATGGGCACGCCGAGATCGGTTTAACAAAAAAAAAAAAAAAAAAAAAAGTTTTTTTTCCACAAAAATTTCCCGTACAAAAATTGTGATACGGCGTACACAATTTGACATGATCAAAACACTTATAAAATATGGGGAAAATGTATAAGTTGACAAGTATGTTTGTAACGCACTAAAAATAACAAAAATAATAACTCCGTTCACTCATTTGGATTGACTTCCTGTAGCGGCTGACCTCTGCTCACAAAGACGGACTTTTATCCAAGATAATTTGCACACTTTTGCAAATTCAAACACCGTATGAGTTGTGTGTCTTTGGTGCATCGTTCACCCTATTGTGTTTCACAGGAAAAGAATCATAATCAAGGATCAAAGAAAGCTATTCGAAACAGTCTATGAATCAAAACATACTTTCATTTTTTTTTCAACATGAATTCCAAGATTTCGCTCAAGTGAATATCGGTTCCAAGCTTTGTCAAAAATTGTCGTTGAAAAATACGATTCATCGCGATCAATTGTCGAGCATTTTTGAGATTATTTAGTTAAAAAAAAAAAAACTAAATAATGAATTGTTTAATTAGTTTTAGTTTAATGTAATCGCTTGACAGCACCACTTTAGATTTTAAGACTTTAGATTTGAACTTTAAATTCCAAATAAAAAGTAGCAGGGCACGGAAGGCCACACGCTTTGATGCCCAACCCTTTGTGATCAAAGACCAACCAAACACACACCAGCACGCTAATACTTTTTACTAATCATTTGCATTTATCTCTGTCTCTTTCCACACTGTATTTGTGTATTGCTGTCCATTTCTTTAGCGCAAACATTTTTGTATCCTATCGAGAACATTGTTGTATTTTATCCATAGGCGGTTTTACAGGGTGGCAAGGGGTGGCAGCTGCCCCCCCACCCACACACACGTAAAGGTTTGCCACCCCAATGAATCAATACCAAATGAAATATTTTATGATACATTTTCCTTATACACCCTTCATAGTGTGTCTAACGATTTTATTTGATAGCCAATTTCGAACTTTCTCCCAAACATGCCGATGCCCATCTCCTTTCAAGAAAAGAAATAGTCGCGTCCCAACTAACTCACGCTTTATGCAGAGTTTGAAGTTCATCGTAGTCGTCGAAGGTATCTTCCGTTCCCAGTCTGACCACAGACAATCGAGTGAGCCAGACCCAGCGTTCTGGGCGGGCATTGGGCATCCGTGTCATTCAATTCAACCAATCCATGTAATGAATGAAGGCAACACGCTAGCCAATCGCAGACAGACCCATCACCAGAGCCCAGCTTTGAAGAGGAAGAATATGTTCTATGCAGACCCACTCGGCTAAATACGGCATTCTGATATTGTGTTTGCGGAATAAATTGTCAAATCCATGCCTTTTTTTGGGGGGGGGGCGGCCATTTTGTCTCATGCTGGCAACGGAAAAAATGACATTTGCTCAGCTTCAGAAAACAGGTGAACGTCCCCAAAAAAGTCAAATAAAAAAAGAAAAGCTGACATCGCTTAATGTCAGAAAACTGCAATCACTCGTTACTAGGGATTGTAACGATTCACTCAAGCCCCGATTCGATTTTCATTTCCCAATTTTTGATTCGATTCGATTTTTTTAAAAATCACTACCATGCTTGTCTTTGTGTGTTAGTGTAGAGGCTTTTTAATCCCGCGCATGTCCAACTAAAAAAAAATATTTTTATATAGTTGTAGTTTTTTTTTAATAGTTTGTCAGGATGTCCAAACTGGAAGTTGTGGGCCCCTGCTTTGAAGGGAAAACTTTGCATAACGCTTGCGCACGCACACACGCACACACGCACACACACATAGAATCAAAGTGTTCATCATTTCCTGTAAGGGCAGATGAGCGTTCATATCAAGACGTGGAAAAATACTCGTGGCCTTTGTCCAATGGAACTGAGGCCTTTCAAAATAAAGGTTTGCCAGAGTTAAAAAAAAAAAAAAAAAATCAGCATCCGGCTTCATTGTGGTCAGGACTCAGGAAGACTCATGTACTAAGAGCTACACACAATTCCTGTATGCCGAGGTGAAGGGAGCTCTTTTCCTGTACGTTTTTCATTAAAAATTAATATTTTATTTAACAAAAAATATATATTTTTAATACAATTATTTAATATTTAAAAATTATTGTTATCACGAATCTAATGTACATCATTCCCATTGTTTTTCAAGGGCTCCATAGTTATAGAGTTCACTTGAGAATTGCATTTCTTTCATAATTTTGTTCAACCAATAGTAATTCTTATTTTTTTTACCCTTTTCATTCATGTTTGAGTGTGTGTCGAAACACGCAAGTGGCTGTGGCGTACGCCACTTGGGGGCGCTAATGTCCTCACCCGGGCTTGTCATATGTCTCGTCAGCGCACAGTGCCTGTGAAGAAAAAAAAAAGTAAACAAGTTTAAGTCAACATTTGAGGCACCCAATGAGCCAAAAAGCACGAACCGTCGTCAATATTTAACCAGACGGCTCAGACATTAACCGACAAGAACCACGTACACCCCAAACACTCTAACGACAAGAAGAACAGGCACATCGGTAGTAAGAGCAACAGTAGTACGCCGGCGTTATGTTGGGTTCCGGAGCTCGGATGATGTCGTCCGGGTGGCTGACAACAGCAACAGCGCGCCTCGTCCTCCGCCTCGGCCTCGACCGGAGCTCTGGGCCGAGCGGGGCCCGCCGCTTGAGCTCGGCCGGCGCCCGGCTTGACCTGAGCGGCGTGTACCCTCCCATCGCGACCCCCTTCACGGAGCGGGAGGACGTCGACTACGACAAGTTGGAGCACAACCTACGCAAGTACGCCAAGATTCCATTTAAAGGTTAGAACCACCGTATGGAGCGTCAATGCAAAATAATCAACACTTTCGCTGCTGAATGACATGTATGAATGAGTGTACAGCAATAAAGAGAATCCATTCATTCGTGCATGCATACATACATTTTTAACTACATTTTTATTTGTCTTTGTTTTTTTTTTATATATATAACTTTTTAATGTTAGGTATTCTTCTGGAACATTTTCACATAATGTCCCCAAAATCTTAAAATCATTTTTGTGTTATTTGTCCTTATACACCCTTTTCATATTATGTATCTTTATTTTTTAAAATCATTTTCACGTTGTGTATTTAAAGAAACATTTCGATGTTCTTTTTAAAATTGTGTAAGTACTGTCCAGGGAATCGGGGCGAGTGCTGCGGCACTTCTCGTACAAACACGATGGAAAGTCACTTTCAACACAGCCACATTAGATTCGAAGTCAGATTGAATGTGAATATATAATCACCCAATAAATGATTAAAATAAAGGGTGTCGCATGCACCTAAGGGAGTATTTCATGAAACGTTACATATTTGGTAAAACAAAAACATTCTTTCCACACTTTTTAAACGCATATTCCCTCACGAGGTCCCTGGTCCCATGTTTTATTCCCATTCCAAATGGCATTTAGGGACTAAGAATGAAGTGTATGACTTTGGGGAGCTGTTTATCACTTGGTGTGTGTTTTATTTTGTGTGTTGTGTTTGTGCAGGTCTGGTGGTGCAGGGCTCCAATGGCGAGTACCTTTACCTGACGGAAGAGGAGCGTGTGGAGGTGGTGAAGAGGGTCCGACAATCGATGCCAGCCGACAAGCTGCTCATCGCCGGTTCCGGCTGCGAATGTGCGTTTTGCGCGCGCGTGTGTGTATGTGAGCATTTGTCAGTGGTTGCAAGTATTCAATTCACTGTACTGTACTTGAAATGGGAACTCAAGGCATAGATTTTCTTTGCAATAATATGTTTTGCCCCTACTAGTCTAATCAGGGTATTCTGATTAATATTGCGTCTGTGGAAAAATAATGAAGCTGATTCACGCATCTGTTTTTGTCTATCCAAGTTTGTAATTGACTATAAATTCCACAAGATGGCGCCCAAGAATTTTTTTAGAGTTTTCTATTAGACAAGGCTGCGGCCAGAGTAAATGAAGCTCCTCCCCTTTCTTTGGCCCCAACATGCCATGGTGTCAGTTTTTATCACTGACAGCACATGTCAGAGTCTGTATTATTTTTATTTTATATTTTTGGGTGGGGGGGTGTCGACACCCAAAGTGACATATTGGTGGTTAATCAGCATTCTTTCGAAGAATTTTCAATGCATATCTATTGGGCGCCATTACCACCCAGATCTTTCTTTGTTCCGGTCATCTATTTGTACTTAAGTAGCTGAGTGGAAGTATTTGAAATGTGTTCTGTTATTGTTGTTTAGCCACGAGAGCCACACTGGAGCTCACGGCCAAGATGTCGTCGGCCGGTGCCGATGCCGTCCTGGTAGTGACGCCGTGCTTCTACAAAGGCAAGATGGACGCTCACGCCCTGGTGCAGCATTTCACTAAGGTCAAACACTAAAACCATGGAACACATACAGTGCTTCCTTCATTTCTCAATAAGGCCCCTTACTAGTTTTTCCAGTTCTGAGCCATCACTGGGACAGGTTTTTTTGCATTGAGTTGTGTTCAGGTACTCCGCCGCTAGATGGCGTCAGCGCATTTCACAACAAAGTGTGAAAGGACTGCTAACTAGTGCAAATCCCAGTTGAAGTGTACTGCGCAAGTTTTAAATCTAACCAAATCACATACGTACATCTTAATTTGTATGTTATTATTTTAATTTATTCACATACAATTAACTAGTTATTTAGGTAAGTAAAAATGTATACAGTATGTAATTTTTCTATTTACATTTTTTTAAATTGTAATTATCATACATAAATTACCATTTTTAAAAATCATTGCAAAAATGTTAAACGTACTGCATGTGTGATTTGCAGTTTCATTTGACTAATATTTCTAATTTCATTCACAGTAAGTGAACCAACGACTTTATGAAATTCATTACAAGTGTAAAAATGTTCATCTACTATGTTTCATGAGCCAATTTAACAATAAAATCAATACCTAAAATGTGAAATGCAATGTATGAGTTTGATATTTAGCTAACATTTTTAATTGTATTTTTAAAACGATCTAATCGATGCATTATCTAATCGTTAACGATGTTAAATGTATAGCTCAGCCTCAGAAAACAGGAGAGCCGTGATTGGTTGTTATCTGTGCCCTGAGCAACTGTGATGTCATTTTCAGTTGACAGAAGTGACAAAATGGCTGCCCCCCGAGATGGCTAAAAGCGGGAGGATTAACTCTTATTCCACGAATGCAATATTCATCAGAATGCCTTGTCAACTAGTGGTCCTGCATAGAACATATTCCTGAAAAAAAAATATGTTTGGGTTGACTTCCGCTTTAACAAATGAACCGATTATTTCATCAAATATATTGCATTATTCTATACTAATATATTTGGATTTTATTAACCAATTATTTTATGAGATAAATCAATACAAAAAAAAAAAAAAGAATCGATACACTTTAATTTAACAATGAGAGCAAAAGGGGATGATCAATGACTGTAGGCAATATTGATTCCCCAACTCTTGACAATGTAAACTCTGACTGACTTTGTCCCTTTGTCTCCCCCCGCAGGTGGCGGACGGCAGCGCGGTTCCAGTGATCCTGTACAGCGTCCCGGCCAACACGGGCCTGGAGCTGCCGCTGGACGCCGTCGTGCGTCTGTCCCAACATCCGAACATCGCCGGACTCAAGGACAGCGGCGGAGACGTGAGGAGTGCTTCTTTTAAGCAGTCTATGCGAGTATTTGTCAGAGCGAAAGGGGGATCACCGATGTGGGAGAGAGGGGGCCCCTTTAGAACATCTTTCCTTAACCTTTGCGGTGAATGTCTTTGGGTCAACGCGAGTAACATGCGTTTCCTCTTCCATCTTTCGTCGTCGGTGGCCTGTTGTTTTTAGTTTTTCTGCCGTGGAGGATTGTTGGGTGAGCGTGAGAGAGGGGCAGAGAGCGAGTGTGTATGAGAGGGGGTGTGAGAGAGGGAACAAGTGGGGGAGTGTGAGATTGAGTTTGACTGGGGGAGTGGGAGTGAGAGAGTTAGTGTGAGTGACCGTGAGAGATGAAAAGAGCGAGGGAGAAAGCGAGCGAGCGAGTATGTGCGTGAGAGAGGGGATGTGAGAGTGAGACTGTAGGAGTGAGTGGGAGATTGTCAGAGGTGGAGTGAAAATGCGAGTGAGAAAGTTAGTGAATTTGAGTGAGTGAGTGTGAGAGTGGTTAAGAATAATACATATTTAGAAATATATGATGTAAATATTTATCATTAATAATTATTAAAAATCAATAATAATACATATTATTATAATAATATTAATTTATTGTTGTTATATTTATGTTATATAAAATAAATCAAAATAATACTTATATAAATTAAATACATGATAAATATTGAATAAATTGTAAATACATAATAATAATAATAATAATAATAAATAAACAATAGAAAATAACAGAAAAAGGGGAGAAAAATGACTATTAGCATATGAAAATATTATGAAATGTCATCTCTCAGCATGCAGTACAGTTACACGCACGTATACAGGCCCCTCCAAAAGTTTTGGAACGGCAAGATCAATTCCTTTTTCTTTTTTTTTTTTGTATACTGAAGACATTTTGGCTTTCAGATCAAAAGACAAACACGCAAAAGCTGGGTCGAGCCTGCGAACTATCGTCGACTTGACCAGACTGTTGCATTGTTCTTTTCAAATGCTTTTCCAGGCCTTTACTGCAGCCACTTTCAGTTCCTGTTTGCTTCTGGGGGCTTCTCCCTTAAATCTCTTCTCCGGGAGCTGAAATGCTTGCTCTATTGGGTTAAGGTCCGGGGATTGACTTGGCCAGTCTAAGACCTTCCACTGTCCACCTTCCACCCATCAGTCACATGCTCCAATACTTTTGCTCACTTGAAAAAAGTGGGTGGCTTCAAACAAAAAAAGGTGCTCTGTCCTGAGTTGTTTGAACGCGCCTCGATTTCAAGAGCCTGAAATGAAAGCCGCACTTCTGAACTTTTGTGTCCTATTCGTCTTTTGGCCTGAAACCAAAATGTCTTCAGTGTACAACAAAAACGGAGGAATTGACCTTGGCCGTCTGGTACTTTTGGAGCCCGACCTAAAGTCATATTTCAAGTCGCGGGCGTCATGCTACGCTGTCAAGGGAAGGCGAAGATGAAGGTTTCCGAATCAGGAGTAAAAAAGTTGAAAATAGCAAAAAAGAAGAAAGTGAAAAGATTGGTGAGCGAGCAGCGCGCCCTCGGCAGGCAGCGGGTCAGCCGACGCGTCGCATCGCGTTTAAGGCCGCGGGGTGTCGTCGGGGGGGGGCGCGGGGGGGGGGGGGGGGGGGGAGGACGCGCTCGGGCTGTGTGGGAAGCGTCTGACTGGATTTGCGATTTGGGAGGAAGACGGCGGCGCTCGACCCCGCGCCCCCTCGCCCACGCCGCCGCCGCCAGCGTCTCGCTCGTAGGCGGGGACTGGCGCTGCAAAAGGTGAGAGGTCGCCAGACGGGTTGCGGGAAGAATTTTTCCCACCGTCAAAAAAGTCCGATGACAAATCTGACAACTCCAATAACTTTTACCTAAAGGCTGCGAGGGGCTAGCTTTTCATATTTGTCGCTTTCGACAATCCTTGTCAGTTAGCCAGTCGGTTAGTCATTCGGGTAGTTGGCCGGTTTTCAGTCCATCCGTAGGTCAATCGGTTAGTTAGTCAATTAGCCAGTCAGTCAGTTGGTTATTAGTTTGTCAGTCAGTTATTTAGTCAATCTGGTAGTCGATCACTTAGTCTCTTTGTTAGTTATACGGTTATTCAGACAGTCGGTTGGTGAGCTGGTCGGTACGGTGGGTTGTCCGCCACTTAGTTAGTTACATCGTTAGACGGTAACTTAGTTGGTTAGTCAGTCCGTTAGCCATAACTCAGTTACTCTAGTCAGTCAGGTAGTCTGTGGTAGTCTGTTTGTTAGTCAGTGTTCAGACAGGTAAGGTATGTCAAAGTCAATGTGTTAGTCAGTTGGTCAGCCAGTCGGTTCGTCAGTCAGCGAGTTAGTTACTGAGTAAGTAAGTCAATCGGCTAATTAGTAAGTCAGTTGGTTTGTTACTCCATTAGACTCAGAGTCATTCATCAGTCAGTCACGGTTTGTTTAGTTTAGTGAAGTCACTCTGGTAGTTGGTGAGTTGTTTATTCAGACTGTCAGTTGGTTAGTCAGTTAGTCAATTGGTCGGTCAGTCTGTCAGTTAGCAAATCAGTCAGTTTGTTACTTAGACATTAAGTTGGTTAGTCATTAAATAGTCAGGCAGTAAGTTGGTCAATGAGTCACTTACTGTGTTAGTCGGTTAGTTTGTTTGCTTGTTCGGCAGTCAGTCGCTTACTTTGTGAATCAGTTAGTCAAGCAATGAGACGGTCGGTTTGTTTGTTGGTTGGTTAGTAGGTTGGACAGTAGTCACTTGGTTATGTCAGTCACTTAGTCAGTTGGTTAGTTAATTAGTCAGATAGTGACCTCGGCAGATGGCTGCATAGATGGATGGATGTATAGATAGTTGGCCATTTAGTTAGTCAAACTGCTTTTTGAGTCAGTCAGTTGGTTAGCTGGACAGTTTGGTAGTCAGTTAGTCAATCAGTCATTCACTTACTCATGTAATCTGCTAGTCTGTTGGCAGTGAGTTTTTTAGCCAGTCCATCGGTTGGTTAGTCTGTCTAGTCAGACAGTCAGTCAGTTAGGTATTGGGCCAGTCAATCAATTTTTTGGTGAATCGATTAGTCAGTCAGTGAACTAGTGAGTGTTTTAGTCCGTCCGTCCGTCAGTCAGCCAGTCCTGTATTAAAAATCAGTTTGCAGGTGCTTCTGCTGTGCTTCCCCCCCAGCAGGTAAGGAGAGTAGGTGCGCTTTGAACTGCGTATTAATGTCCTAAAAAAAACGTTGGCATCTTCGAGGAAGTGACAGAGCTGACGCCCAATTGACAATTGCTCGCTAAAAATACACACTCAGGAGGCGGAGCTTATTCCCAGCGGAGTCATTTGATGGCCTCAGTTCTATTGGGCAAAAGACAATTAAAAAGAAACCCAGGCAGCTCATTAATTATTCATGAGCTACCTTTGATGTTGATTCACACCACTGGGGAGTGTTGTCACGTGATCCGCAGACGTTTGTCAACACGTTTGTTTGTCCTGTGGCACCCCCTACTGACCAAGTTATGACACGAAACAAACAACTTGCGCCACAATTCCAGATAGAGGTGCGATTTGAGAAATCAACCTTCATGTTTTGGCATTACAGTCCACTTGCAGCGGGGGACGCAAGTGAGGACCCTCCAGAGATGGGGGGGGGGAAGGGGGGAACCTTGTTTCGGCCATTTTGTTGCCTCAACCTATGTTTCCTGCGCAGATCACCAGGATGGGCCTGATAGTCCACAAAACCAAAGATCAGGACTTCCAGCTTCTGGCAGGCTCGGCCGGCTTCCTTATGGCCGCCTACTGTGTCGGTAAGTCGCTAAATGCTAACGTAGCAACCAGGAGCACCTACTGTAGCTAGTAGCCTTAGCTTGGCTTGCTAGGCTTGCTAGGGCATGGCGCCGCGCATAGTAACTGGGCCTTATGTTAACATTTAGCAAGTTGGCATGAGCCACTGCGAGGACTTAGTGAGCTAGCCTCAAATAGCTTTGCTGGCTAAGCTTGGTAGTGCCTGCCACTGCGGATAGTATCTGGGCTTCATGGTAGTGTATCGCATGTTAGCGTTTAGCGTGAGCAACCGAGAGCATGTGCCTTAGCTGGCTATGCCTTGCACTACCTGCTGCTGTGGATCGTAACTAGGCCTTATGTTAGCATTTAGCATGTTAATATTAGCATCTGGGAGCAAATAATGCTGGCTTGGCTTGGTAGTGCCCCTGCTGATAGCAATGTATGTATAGTATGTTACGATTTTGAGCTAACAATCAACTGAACCACAGATTTTACAAATACAATAATTACATAGGTCATTTTCATATCAGTTGATTCATAATGGTAAGTCGGTTGTGATTTTTTTTTTTCTTTCCATCTAGCACATTTTTTTAGGCTGCCTTTGTCATATATTGGGGTAAATGTCTCCCATGCTGAAACAGCCATTCTTGAAGTCGTAAATTATTGACGCTTTGAAATTTTTGGTTATAATAGTAAGATTTCTCAAACGTGTGTGGAAAACATCCAAATGTTGATTCGGTAAGATGTTAGCATGCTAGCAAGCACAGAAACATCCACTGCTTGTTTTTTTTTTTTTTCTTGTGCACACGCTAACACTTTTCCCCCATTTCCCCTCATTTCTCGCCAGGTTAAGAATGCCAAAAGTTTCAAGTGTTGTGCTTGGTTGTGTTTCAGGCGCGGTGGGCGGAGTCTGCGCGCTGGCTAACATTCTGGGCGAGCCGCTGTGTGACTTGGAGCGTTTGTGTACATCAGGTCGCTGGGAACAAGCCCGAGAGTTGCAGCAGAGACTTATCGAACCCAACGCCGCTGTAAGGACGCACAACCACATCACGTCACAAAAAATTTATGTTGCCAGGTAGCGACTCGACTCGAGTCAGACTTAGGTCGGCAACTTTAAGACTTGGAACTTTGGCTAGAACTTATGAAGGACTTGACTGTGACTATGACTGTGAATAACAATACATATCGTTATCACTTCTGACTTGCTGCCACGTGTGTTGCTAGGTAACCAGGAAGCTGGGTGTGCCCGCCCTCAAGCAGGCCATGGAGTGGTTTGGCTTCCACGGTGGCGTCTGTCGCTCGCCTCTTCGGCCACTCGATCAGGAACAGACGCAACAACTCCGACGAGACTTCGCCTCCAACGGATGGCTCTGAATATGCGTGTGTATTTATTAATCAACAATCAATCATACACTACTCAGAAAAAGTTTAGCAATGGCCAAATTCTAAACGGGGTGTTCTCAGAGGGAAGCGGGCGCTGAGTTTGGAGTGACATAAGCAGGCTGCGACAGAGATGCACTCCAAAAACAGTGGGGTCGTATTAACCCGTTTACTGGGTCAAAGGTTGCCGCTTGGTTTAAATCACCTCAAAAATGGATTCTTTGTTCGACCCAACTTTTTGGGTTACATGAAGAAGCCCAAAAAGTTGACACGCACAGCGATCGGTCCTGAGTAACCCAAAATTGGTTAATGCAGTTTTTAAACTCCGAAATTTCACCCTAAACATTTTGGGAGTAGTGTAGTGTGGTTAAAAATAGATATAAAATCTTACACGTTTTTTCCATAAAATGTTATCCACAAGATATAGCTTAATTTTTATTTAAAATATTTAGTTTTTGATTTAATGAATTTCATCCATCTGTTTTAAAATGATTTTTTCCATTATATGGTGATCAAAAGCATTTGACAGAAATCATAAACTTAACGAATAGTGACTAAAACATCAAATTAGTCATCTTGAACCAACTGGGAATTTGTTTTAATTGGGCGTCCATGTTGATGGCTCGTGAACCATGTGACTACCTCCAGCCAATCAGTGACCAACAACGGTTAATTACATTTAATGTTACGAATACAAAATGTTAAAAAGAAAGAAATTGTCAAGGTTTGATTTTTCTATGTATTGCTTTTGAAACCCTCGACTTTTAAATAAAACAAATATATTTGATATGTTCTGTAAATCTTTATATTTAGTTGTCAGTCACACATTTCAAAGAGTATCAAAAGTGATCATCTCAAAGTGATTTGCCGGGAACGTAATAAAACATGAATTAGTTGTCTTGACTCCAATTTAACAGGACTTTCAAAAGGGGCATCCAATTCACAAGGGAGGAAGAATGGCAAATTAATCAAACACGTAGTCATGTTAACATTTTATAATTATGTTTGAAAGTGGATTGTTATCATTTTTTTCCAAGTTGTGTTCATTTATTTCATTTTCCATTAAGGGCGGAAAAGTAAATAATTGTCATATTTTGGGGGGGGGGGGGTTCTTTACAATTTCTGCTGCTAGGTATCTCATGCCGACATTTTTCAATGGATTACCTCCACCAAGGAAACGGCGTATCATCGGCGTTTGTCAGCAGGACTACATAAAAACACAACTTTTTAAAAAAAACGTTTTGATTAACATTCTGTTTAAATTCAGTACTGTATACTGATAATGATGAGAATGATTATTATTTTCTAATTTTCTTAGGTTTTTACATGTATGGTGGCGCCGTCTCGTGTTTTAAAAATAAATCTACTACCAGCACCACCGAGCTTTCATCTGCGCTAGTTAGCTTAAAAAGTTAATTGACCATATTTAAAAGAAAAAACTGTTACTACGACTATTTTTGAACAATATATTTTTGGGGATTGTGTTATTGCGTGTGCATTTGAAAATGTGCTACCTCCACCAAGAAAAAAAATGTAAAAAAAAAAAAAAAGCAGCGTAATATAAAATTACATTCGGTTTACTATATCAAAAAATACTACTATGACCATTTGACCATTTTCTGAAGTTAATGTGTGTGTATATATATATATATATATATATATACATATAAAATGTAGTGTATATGTATGTATATAAATTAATGATGCGTTATCAGAGGCTTGAGGCATCTCGAAGCTTGAAGATGGGAACATCAAAGTGAGGCTTCTTCCAAATGTTGAATATGCAAATGAGACTCGTGCTAGCTCCACCCCCCCTCCCCCCTCCACCCCACCCCATCCCATCCTTCCTTGCGGTATTTGCTCATGCACCTCCATCATCACGCCTGCAGCGTGTCTGTGTGTGCGCGAGCAGGAGATGTAGATTAAAATAAAAGCATCAAATTGAAGTAGCCCAATGGGAGAAGTGACGTTGTTTTAAGTGCAAATTAAACATGTGACTCTGTATCAATATAAAGTCATATATATATATATATATATATATATTTTTTTTTTATTATTATTTTTTTTTCTACACCCACCCACCCCTTAAATGTAGGCTCACATTGACGTTGACAAGCACAAACTCTCCAATGTCCTGCCGCGCACGGTGGGACGCAAAGCAATTAGACACACACAAAACCACACGCCGTCAATTATATACACGTGTGTGTGTGTGTTTGTGTGTGTGTGTGTGTGTGTAAGCTTCCTGTCTTTGTATCTTGCTTGGCGCCAAAGTTGACATTCCACCCTTACTGTGGGCACATTTGTTTTTGTGAGTACATTTTGACCGTAGTAATTTATAATCAGACCGTGTATTCCTAACGTACAGTTAGTGAAGAAAAGCAGTAGCATGCTTATCGGAAACGAGATGCACGTCTTCTCTTTTTTTTTTTTTCCGTTCAGAAATGGCTCTTCTGTTATTAGAAAAAGAAGCACTTTACCGCAGGGACATTTTGACTGATCCCACAAGAAAAATGCTACAATGAGCTCCTTGTGTGGAAGTGTGTGTTTTGCGTGTGTGTCTTTCATCTGGGGAATCAATGCCGTGTGTGTGTGCGTCTTTCTCTTGTCTTTCTAAGTTTGTGTGGCTAAACTTGGCATTCAGTTTTTGCCGTGGGGACGTTTCTCTATGTGAGGAAATTTGGAGTCATCCTCACCACCGACAAATACAGCTTATTTTGGCACACCTTCAAAGATTTTTCTTGAAAATTAAGACTCGAGCAAAAATGACATTTTCACAAGATTTTTTTTTTTTTTTTTTACATTCGCTTTGTGAGGACATTTCGATTTATTCTCCAAATAGCCTTTTTTTTCCTGACAAATACAGCTTTTTTTTTTCTTGAAAGACGAAATTGCCCAAAAATTTTTGGCAAACTTTTTCTTTGTGAGAATATTTTGATGGATTCTCACTATAAAGGCAACTCTGACAAATACATCTTTTCGAGAACAAACTTTTGAATTTTTTACCCCGATAAATACAGATTTTCTGACATTTTTAAAAAAAATTCTTGACATAAGTCTTTCACATAATTATATTCTCGTAAGATAACTTTTTCCCCACATTTTTGTGCGTGAAGAAAATCTTTTTTCGTTCCTTGAAAAATTACATTCTTGTAAAATTATTTTCTTTAAAAATGTTTCTTTGTGTGGTAATTTTGAACAAAACCTTTTCCTCAGACGAATACAGCGTTTCTGGAATAAAAATACCTTTAAAAAAAAATCACATTCTCTTAATATTAGTACTTTTTAATTTTTCTTGCGAGTTCATTTTAAATAATCCTCAGAGCTAAAGCGTGACAATACAGCTTTCGAAACGTTCTTTTTTTTCTTCTTCAAAATTGATGTTCTCTCTCTTTTTCTTTTTTAGGTATCTTTGTGATGACCTTTTAACTGATCCTCACAACAACAAATGTGTGCGTGTTTAATTATGTGTGTTTATTGTACTCGTGTCTTGACATGGCCAAATTTAGCATTTCAGCTTTATCAAGAGGACATTTTGGCTAATGGTCCTCATATATAAGATATACGTGTGCGCATGTGTTTGCGTATGAATGTTTGTGTACCTCTCTGTGCGTATGTCTTGTGTATAAACGTGTGTGCGTCTTGTGTATTCGAGTGCGTCTACAAAAGAGACGCTCCCTTAGTCCCGAATGTCTTTTTCTTCTTTTTCATTCTCCATTTTGTTAATCCGTCTCCACGGGGAGGACGCGCCTATTTTTATGCTTCTTCCGTAAAAACGAGGGAGGGAGTAAAGAGAGGTGTGGAGTAAGCCTTTTGTGTGTCATCTTATCAGGGAAGCTTCCCAAAAGATTTTTTTTTTCCCCCCTGTTTGGAGAGGACGTGCTCACGCGCATGCTGATAAGATGTAATAAAAATGAAACGTGTAACCAACACACGCACAGACACGCGAGAAACACAGCACACACGCACACACACGTAGGCACACCAAGGCTAGAAATAAGCCGCGCCTTGCGAGTCAAAATCAGCATTTTGCGCCTCATCAACTCACATTCAATAGCAAGACTGAGAAAGATATTTAGGTTTTTTTATTAAAAAAAATTTTTTTTTAGGTAGTCAGAGGTCGAGGCTAGCGAGCAACGGCTGCCGTGCTTAAGTACGTCGCGCAGGCGCCTAGCGATCGTCGCGTCCGCGGTGGCGAATAAACTACACTTCTGATATGTGTCGTTCTCACGGGAGATGGAGAAGCCGTGCTAATTGCTAAGCTAACCTAAGATTGGCATGTAATCGGAACTGAGTGCTTGGGTGATTTGAGTTTCACAGCCAGCAGGCAAATAAAGAAGCATCCGGACTCCAAGAGAGAAAGTTATGCTTACTATAAGCAGAAACCGTAAATGAATTACGGTGCGCTACGTCAGCCGGGAGGAGTGGCCTATACGCTTAAGGAGGAAATCAACTCAAAAATGTTCTTTACGTTCTATGCAGCCCCACTCGTCTAAACACGACATTTTGATTAATGTCGCATTTGTGGAATAGGAATGAGGCAGCAAAATCCACCTGTTTCAATCCATCTCATGGGGCGGCCATTTTGCCACTTCTTGTTGACTGGAAATTACCTCACGATGCCTAAGAGCACCAATTATGGCTCACCTGCTTTGTGGGTTCGGTCACGTGATGTTCGCAAGCAAAAACGTTTGCAAAATGGCCGGATTTGTTTGCGGATTTTTCTGCTTCATTCATATTCCACAAACGCAATATTAATCAATTATTGTTATAAAAACCCAAAAATGACTTGACTTCCTCTTTAATCTGCCCAAAAAATTGACCTCAAAATTAGAAAGTTGTCCTCAAATTAAGTCAATATAATAGCAAAACTGCTCCGCAATATTTGTATTTTTAAATTCGAACCTTGCGAACACCAGCACACAAAAAGACACACTCAGAAACATACCCACGCACACACGAACACGGATCCATCCGTTGGGGGAATAATAAGAATACAAATCCGATGTGCAGCTGATATTTAAACAGCTCGCCATGGCAACAGGCTGTGCCGCGACCAAGCTAAAGCGGCGCACTCGGGATGGAGATGATACAAATTAAAGGCAACTCTGGACGGTTGCCGGGGAAACGCAGGAGGAGGGGGTGAAAGTCCAACCCAAACACACCTTAAAGCTATTTAAGTGACACTGGCTGAGGGTGGGGGAAAAGGGGTGGCGGCGCTTGGGGGAGGGAAAGCGTTCTCTGACAGCCGTATGCCGCCCCCCCCAAAAAAAACAAAAAAACAAAAACGCTCGACCTGCCAGGTAGTGTGACCCCACTTCAATATCCTCCATATGCTCTTCACAAATGTGTGTGTGTGCGTGTGTTTTACATCGCAAAGCAACACAAAAGAACGAAACACTTTGCTTCCATGCGGCTTTAAGACAGCTTTGCAAGTGTTTTTTCTTGAAAAACATGACTTAAAAAAATTTTTTTTTAAAAATCAATTACATTCGTGTAGGATTGCTTCTTGTTTGTTTGTTGGTTTCAAGTAAGATTTCTTTGAAAAAAACATTATTTTAAGAGTCTTTTTTATGTATGACAAAAAGTTTTTGGCACACTACTTTTTTTGTTTGTTTTTATGTCTTTGTGGCGACATTCTGACTGACTCCTAAAAACATTTTTTTTCTCCGGAATATATTTTTTGTAGAAAAAGATAAGCCTTTGACACTTAGGAAATGAAGTAATTTTTTTGCTAAGATGACAACTGCAAGGTTACTTTTTTTTTTTTTTAATACATTTATGAGGACATTTTGACAGATTTTCACAGGTGAAAAAAGTCAAACAGCCTCTCTAGTTGTATATTTTATACAACTTTAAAAAAATGATAAAATACAATTAATACAAAAAAAATGTTGTCGAAAGATTACTACTTTTTTTACACATTTGTTTGTGAGGCCATTTTGACTGACCCTCACAAGTCACAAGCCAAACTTATTTACTTATAAACACTTATAAACAACCCCCCCTCCCAAAAAAAACCTGAGAATTAATTACTGATGAAGATTTACAAGTAATTTGTATTTTAACCAATGTCTGGTATTTTCTTTTATTTACACTGTATTTTGACTTTGACTGAAAAAAAACAAAAAACCCCCAAAAACATTTTATCATAAAAAAAAATCACATTTTCAAATAGAAAAAAAAAGACAAAGAAAAAAGCAGACAAAATGTGATAGTACATGTTCAGCAGTTTTACACATTTTAATTGCACACAAAGTGATATTGTGATGTGAATGCAAGTCATTACGTATGATAAAAAGTGCAATTAAAGTACATTTAGTCCAAATAAATGCAGAACGAACACGCCTTTGAACATTGTCCAACTTGGACCTAAAACCGCCTTTAATGTTAATCTTAACACCATCCATCTTTTCTATCTACAGTATGAGTGCACTTTTGTGAAGCCACCAGGACGTTACAAGTGCCTCAGAGTGAAACCTTGACAAAAGTTAATATTTGATCCGAAAGACTTTTGACTTTTGCCCCAAGGAAGTCTTTTCATTTTTTTTGTTTTTTTTTAAGAGGACTTACCTTTTAAATTTGAACAACATTTCTCATTCCAGCATCTTTCTTACAATTCTAATCTCTTATTCCGTGTCTTTACATTTACCACTCGGAAGTCCTCTTCGCCACTGTCGATTCTATTCATGAAAAGTCCTTTTTGAATGACATAACGCTAAAAGTATGTAAAGAGTGCGGCAGTGATTAAAGGATTCCAAGAATTTTTTTCAGGCACACGGTGGACTCTCAAGGTTGTCCAACATATTTTTACATTTGGCAAACACGTGGATGGATGTTTGATTTTAGTCAACATTTTTTAAACGTCAAAATACACAGAAGACATCTGAAGTACATAAAAGATTAGAATTTGTTTTAAGCTCAAAGGACCGTCGAGCATTTGGGAAGCACTCTGTATTGACAAATATTTGTTAAATAAATATTACAGATTTAAACTAAGTTCTGTTTGCAATCCTATTCAAAGCAACGCACACAGCCTGATTTTTTTTTTTTTTTATTGTGGTGATGTATGAATAGTTATCTTAAATGACAATCGTTCTTTTTAAAGAAATAGGGTGTAAAAAAAAAATCTTGAATTTATTTTTACAGATTAATTTGCCGTATTTGAACAAATTGGTGACGGATGCTAACATGCCAAACAAGATAAAAAACAACGTGCCTGACAATTAACGCACTTTTTAACGCTTCCCATCACGGCAACAAAAAAAGAGACCAGTAAAGGCTGAGAGTGGTCATGAGCAGGTTCTCGCACCCCCATGCCTTTGGGGTACGCCAAATTTGGGATGTTTGAAGGCGATCTGAAAACAATAATGTGCTGTTTTGGAATGAAGGAATAGAAATGCCAACTTTTTTTTTTTTTTTAAATCCGATTCATCAATTATTCAACAAATTAATCCACAGATTATTAAAATCGTTAGTTGTAGCCCTATGAGAAAGAAAGCACATTTCAAGTGATGGGACCTGCACATTAGCATAAGGGCCCAGTGGAAGTTTATTTTAGCTAATCTCCCATTTAGCCTTAGCTCACCGTTCATTCATGTTTTGGTATTGACAAAAAAAAACAAAAAAACAGACGTGTTTCCCCCCGAAAATGAGCGACGGCACCTACAAGCGTGTAGCTAGCGTAACAGAAAACATCCGGAATAACCCCCCCCCCCCACACTTCCATCGATTCTCTTTTGTTTGTATGCTGTGAAGTGGCTTTAAGGTGCTTTTAAAGGGCTTTTGTGATCCTCGACGAGTGCCAGTCGTGTGACACACAAACGCGCGTACGACAACAATACACACAAGTGGACCGACGCGAGTGTCGTTTAAGAGTAACAGTCGTCAGGGCTCTGATCCCAGAGCCAATTAAAAGAGTGTGATTGACCCCCCCCCCCCAACAAATGCTAACTGCATCCCAAATTAAACACGCTCACAGATAACTGACAATTGACTCTGTTTGCCGTTTAACACCACACACGCACACGCACTACACCCACACGCAAACGTCGACTTCATTTGAACTCATCACACGCCTCGTTAGCGTCACAACAAAACACTGAAAGAAGTGAATGCTCAAGATCAAAATGTGTCCTAAATATGGCATTCATTAAAAATAAGTATAGTGATACATTGACGTACGTACGATACTTATAACAAATCAATTTTCCCCACTGTAATGAATTGAAATGCCAATAATCTTCTTTTTTTTTTTTTGTTACGGTTCAATAAAGGAAAAGCACTGCACTGTAAAAATAAATAAGACAAACAATTACCGTATGAAATGTTCGACGTGTAACTATAAGGGGCGTGGCCTAGTAAGTGACATCAGAAGCTGTTTAAAAAAAAGCCTGAAAGTGCTCAGTGTTTGACGTGCAACTATAAGGGGCGTGGCCTAGTAAGCGACATCAGAAGCTGTATAATTAAAAAAGCCTGAAATTGCTCAGTGATGTGGCTCTCCTTGCCCACATGGAAGGGCATTACTTAGTTACTAACTGCCCCATTCAATTAAAAAAAATAAATAAATAAAAAAAAGTTAAGGTGCTGGTAAGTCAAGGTAGCACTACTCAATGCGAAGCGCCGACTCGAAGTGTTCATAGAAGACATACGTATGCGTATTTTGTGAGTCACTGATCCGGGGCCAGCAGCGGCCGGCCGGCACTGTGCGGTTGGCACGGAGTGAGACGGAGGTAATTGGCGGCGGCTGGTCTGGGATCACACCGAGCGGTGAAAGGGCACTGCGTGATCGGGTGAGTCGGAACAGGAAGGTGAGAAGCTCCCCTGGACTTGCTGCTTCAGAAGCACCAATGAGAGGTCGGCTTTGGTGGTTTGGAGGTCGACAGCAGACGTGCGTTAGCAATAGCATTTCTCGGCTAGTCGCGGGTCCCAATGTGCGGCTCGCAAGCCCCGATGCTCCGATTGACCTCAAATTTGAGATTTGGTGTTTTGCCATCACTATCAACGAGTACGCCAAGTTTCATTCAAATGAAAATCTGTTAGGTTCAAATTTTCTGATTTTGAAAATTTTTTCTGATTTTTAAATATATATATATATTTTTTATATAAGTCAAAGTGGCTTTGTGCGCTGCATTAGTAAACAAGTAGTGGAGTGCCCACAACCCCTTTATGAGAGTTAAATGCAAAACCTGTTGCAGCAAGCACAAGCCATCGTTCGTGTCAAACATTCTAGCAAAATGTAATTAATTTACAGTAAATTTAAACCTGCGCAGTGTTGCAACCATGGCAACCGAGTCACAGTGTTTACCTATTAAATCGGTCAACGTAGCCGCAGTGTTTCGGTCGGATGTAAACGCAGTTTGTTTCGGAGACGCTGCGGTTTTTGAAAAGCACGTCGGAATGCACTTTTGAGTTGTTGGCTGGTCTCAGGTCAGCTGAGCGCGAAGCGTGTATGTAGCACCGCTGTGTAGGCGTCTGACTGATCCAGAATCAGTGACGCTCAACAAAAAACCTCACAGAGAAAGAAAGTGACATCGAAGGGTTACGTCAGGAGGCGGTCGCCGTGGCAACAGACGAGGGGGGAATCGACTGTGGCGGTGGTCACATGGCCAGGGCGCGGGCCGTGGCGGCGGCTGCCTGAGCCCTCTGGACCGCCACCTGGCTGCTCTCCCGCCGCGTCAACTGGCTGCTGTCAAAGACGCCCTCATGGCCGCCGCCGCCACCGTCCACAAACGTCAACAGTCCTGGGATGCACGCACACAATTTAAAACCACGTTTGAACCACTTCCAGTCAACAAGCTGCACGGTATTCCTTTTGCTATATTGCTGTTGAAAGACATTTTTTTTTTTTTTTTTTTTAAACTTTCAGCCGTCGAGCTAATACAACTTGAGCCTTGAGATCCAAGTGAATCCAGATTCCGAATTTCTTCTGATGCAAGAGAACGAAATACAGCATTGAAACAAATACTCTAAATGAACACAACACATTTTTCCATTCAACAATCATAATCATTACTTTGGAGTATAAAAATACAAAATCCACACCAAGTGAGCACTGTTTGATCGTTTGCCAGAGCAGTGCATTTGACTACAAATTGAGCGTCCGTCATTCGTCATCCGTCAGCAGCATGGGTACCCTTCCGTCGTCCGTCATTCACCTTTTTTTCCGGGGGGGAAAAAAATAGTACCCGTACGCCGGTCGGCCTCTAATTTTAGACGGGCTTCCGTCTGCGATTCCGACTAAACTTTCACCCGTCATTCGTCAACCGTCAGCAAAACGGACGCCCGTCAGTGACGGATATAAGGACCGGATCTCACGTTTACATTGCAATCTGGATCAGCTCTGGTTCAAAATATTTTTTTAAATGTATCTTTTTTTTTTCTTAAACATATATTTTTGAAATGTTTTTGTTTTGCTTTTCAAGCTGATAATTGACAGCTGTAGGGAACGTGTGATGAGTGTGGCATCATACCAAGGCCTGACTTGGACTTGAGTCAACGGTGCAGCGTTTCTGTTAAATGTTAGCCAAACACAGCGTTAATGTTTAACTCCAAGACAACATTTAGGACTCCACATTTGGCCACTCCTAAAAAAAAAAAAAAAAAAAAAACACACACCTACTTTGACAAAATATCCGTGTTCCTTTTAGGCTTTCAGCAGCAGTCAAGTTCAACCCCTCATTATGGTACCTTACACACTGGAAAATTACGGTTTTGACGGCCTGTGTGAAAGAGACCCATGTTACGCTTCTGAAACAGGAGGTCAAATTTAACCCCCGTTTCCAGTTCCTTACTCACAGGACAGCGAGCTAGGCAAAAGATGACTTTGACGGACAGTGTAAAAGGGTCAAGAAATATTATGTCTTGTATAGTACCTCAGAAACTGGAAAGTTTGCCGGCTAACTTCAACCCCAATTTATTTCAAACACAGAACAGCAAGCCAGGAAAAAGACATCTTAGATGGCTAATGTTAATGGGATTAATTGGGCTCCTTTTACACCTCGCTGAAACCCCAAAAGTTTCTTGGTCAACTTTACCCACTATTCTAGTACATTTTGCGCAAGACAGCGATAACGGGGAAAAAGCAGTGTGAAAGGGGCTCATCTTACCGGATCCTTTCACACATCCGCTCCTAAAGTCACCCTCGAATGTCATCCCGTCAAAGCGCGTAAAGACGCCGGCGCCCTGGAACTTCCCCTGCACGAACTCTCCTTCATACCTGAACAGCACCGGAAAACATTTGACATTCAATGACCGATATCCAGAAAGGATTCTTCTCATGACAGGCAGGAGGCGTCAAAGGCAGACCTGGAACCGTCGGCAAAGACCAGCACGCCGCAGCCGTTGAAGAGTCCGTTCTCAAACTGGCCCGTGTAGCACGTTCCGTCGCTGAAAGTCAGCTGGCCGCGGCCGTGACGTAGACCTGCGATAAGAAATATTTTGGACATTTATTGCATGTATACATGGTTCTACTCATGATAGACATGCCGACAAATATCATCTTGATAAAGGAAACTGGCTTCAGGAGATGAATTCCAATAAAAGAAAAAAAACAAACAACAATAATATACAGAACCAGGATAAACTCCTGAACTCAAATATTTCAAAATTGAAGTACCGCTTGACAAATGTCCAAAGTGAGCCTAAAATAGCCACTTTAAATAAAAATGGATAACCTCCTGTGTTTTTTTTCAGGCTGACATTTTCGTGGGTCTACTCCTGACACATGTATACGAAATTTCATGTAACTAAGTGAATCTAACTGTGGGGGCTGAATTTAATTTAAAAAAATTTAAAAAAACACAAACAAATGAACATTTTCACCAGAATGTCGTATATTCATCAAATGTTGCTGCTACGCGCTGCCCACATGCAATGTCCAAAAGTCAAACATTTCACAATTTTGCGTTATCAGTCCAATTATGCCGTTTATATTTGGTAGCAATCAGACAAAATCTCTCGGAGGAGTTTGTCTTTAAACTAAAAAAAGTAGCTTAAAATGTCCACTTCAAACCAAAATGGCTGACTTCCTGTATCTTTTCAAGCATAGTTTCTTCAGACTTTTTTGTGGGTCTATTCATGATATATATCTACTAATGTTCATGTTTCCAAGTCAAATTGGCTTCAGGGGCTAAATTCTCTAAAACAAAACTACCAAACCAAAGCAAAATTTTCTTTTTTTTTCATTTTATTCATTTATTTTTTTGTTCAATTTTCAAAATTTTCACAATGACTCGTCAAATTTAGCTGCCATGCTAATGTGCCTAAAAAGTCAATTTCAAGCCAAAATGGTCTTCTCAAACATGGCAGATTTTTAGTGGGTTTACTCACGATAGACATGTCTACCAAATTCTGTGTTGCTAAGAGAAATTGTGCTTCAGTGGCTGGATTTAAAATTCGTTCGGATTCCACTCAACTGTAAAAAGCTCCACAGAGATGAAAAGAAACACAAGAAAAGAGTCGAGAAAGGAAAAATGAAAATAGAGAGTGCACAAATGGCAATGAAAGTCGACGCAACGTGGATGATCAAGACAGTCTTTTCTTTCTGACATCGCTGGGATTTATTTTTAGAAGCGTGTTTCATAAACGCTAATAAACACGGCGACACCTTCTTCTCTTGAGCAAAGATGAATTGTATTTTTTATTTTTTTGTTTTGTTTTTATTTGTCTGCCTTATTTGAGCAGTGAAATCCCGTCAGAGTGACACCTCCTGTCACGGCGGTCTCCGAGCTGTCCTGGATGACGTCCCCGCGGTGCGCTACTGACAAAACCACTTTGTCACGTCCCGCGCGTGTGCGCTCCAGCTAGGCTAACGCGAGCTTTTGTCGTAACACGTCACGGCTGAGTGACACCAAAGACAAAAACACAAACGGCAACATGCGGTACTGGTTTTGAGAATATTCCTGACTATGGCAATCAAAACGTGCTCTCGCATCCCCTCATTCACAGGGACGTCGAAAATGATCAGACAAATGGGCGACGCTAAATTATGCGTCCGTTAGTCGGTTAGCTTGTAGGTTACTTATATTGGTTGGCCAATCAATTCATTTGTTCATCAGTCAGTCAATTAAATCTTTAGTCAGCTAGTTGGTTCCTTAGTCAGTTTGTAAGTTAGTTCGTCAGTCAGTTGGCCGGTTCGTTAGTCAGACAGTCTCTTAGTTTAATAATGAGTTACTTAGTCGGTTAGAGGTAGTCAGTCTGTTTGTCAATCACTCAACTTGGAAGTTAGTAGGTTAGTCAGTCAGTCACTTGGTAGGTAGTTATTTATAAGCAGGCCATTCAAGGTAGTTAGTTAGTCAGTTTATCAATCATTTAATCAGTCAGGAGGTTACACAAACTCCAATTAGGGAATTCATCAAAAATAATCCCCAATTAGACGCAGGTACTCTTTTGAGTTTTGATGATTGAACGTGGGCGGAGTATAGCGTCAAAGATGTAAAAAGGAGGTACGATGGTTTTAACGTGTTTCTTTTTTTGGTGTTCAGATCAATGCGGGACTGGATGGCGTGTGATGAAGGACGGAGCGCGAGAAGAAAGCCAGCTCGTGAGTTTTTTTTTTTTTTCCCCCCCCCAACTCCGTCATCTGAATATTCTGAGATCCACGGTTTCATTTCATATTTGAATATTCCCAGCGGGGGCATGAGAGCAACGAGCACTTCTCGTTAGCAAGCCAGGCCGATAAGTGGCTGCAGGTTCCTCGCAGGAGTTCCGAGTGAGGAATGTGATTTAGTGGCGTTTAGGGGGCGGATAGGGAAGGTGGCTGACGGGGGGGTGGGAGGGTTTGTTACGGAAGGGGGAGGTTGTCAGGGTTGTCGGCAGCTTTATAGCAGCCAGCCAGTTTGCTAATGGCGAAGTAAATTAACGCTCCATCTGTCAAAAGAGTGCGCTTCGCTCTTTAATCTCAGCGGGCGATTTGGACCAGAGATTTGGACAAACTAAGTCCAGATCTCTTTGCTCTTCTCACACATCCATACGTGAATATATATACATACATCACACATCCAAGTGCGGGTATGCAAACGGAACGCCAGTATAAGTATTTTGTGGCTAATGGTGGCTTTAAAACAAACCAGGAGCCACTTTCCCGGGGTGGGGTATGGGGGCTACCAACACTGTGTTGTTTTACAAGAAAATGACAAATAATCAAGATTTTCGCCACTAAGTATTATCCGTCCAAACTGCGTGCTTCCAATCGGGACTCTTTTTGGTAAATTCACGATTAGGGGTCAGTCTAGCAAACTGACTAACCGAGTCCAACCTAGTAAGTAACAAATGGCCGCAAAGACGTTTGCCAATAGTTTTTCTTGTCATCAATTGTTCACGCGGGAAACTGTTTGTGATTGTTAAAACTGCCGAACGTCTTTGCGACCTTGAACGAACCCTGACGAAAAAATCACCATTCATTACGGTCGCAGCCACTCGCAAAACCTTCACCGCTCAGTGGGATACAGCCCTAATGTTCTAGCTGACTAGCTAACTGACTGACTGACTAAGTAATTTGCCTGACCGACTTACGCATTACCACTCGTTGACTAAATAAATGACTGACCAATAGAGGTGTGCATCTCTGCACAAAAGACGAATCGACGCAGTTTTCGATACACGGGGTGCGAAAACGATCCGAGGACGGCTCAGTTTGTTTTTGAATTTGAAGATTAAGTTCATTTGTTTTTGTTTGTTTGTATTTGGCACTAAGTGAGCTGGAACAGATTTTGGTATCCTTCACAATGTGTGGCAGGAAAAAAAAAAAAAAAAAAATGGTGTTTTATTTGGATTGCTAGAACGTGGGTTTGAGTGACAGATTATCCGCGGATAATGTCCTGTGCTCGGACTTGATCCGTCCAGTCGTAACGTAATCCGCAGTTCAGATCCTTTTGGTCAGCGTCTCTGGCTAATTGCGGCTGCTAAACGAGCGAGTGGGCGTTAAAAAGCCTTCCGGCTGTCATGGATGATTGATGACCTACTTCCTGTAACCTGATCGCCCGCTGAATTATTCAACACCACACACACACATTTTTTTGTGAATCTCAATACCATTCAAAATCGATAGCTTGGACTAATTATAACTTTATTCTATTAAAATGACTTCTTTTCCCCTCACAAATATACTACTTTTATCACTGGAAAATATTTTGTAATCTCTCACAGGTACAATTTTTCGGAAAATTAAGGACTTTTTTCTCTCATAATATTAGGGCTTTTTCTGGAAATATTAAGACTTTCTTCTTAAAGCGGAAGTCAACCCAAACATTTTTTTTCCAAGAATATGTTCCCAGCAGGCCCACTAGTTCTAGTTCTGTCGACTGAAAATGACATCACAACTGCTCAGGTAACGACCAATCACGGCTCAGATTCAGAAAACAGGTCAGCCGTGATTGGTTGTTACCTGAGCCCTGAGTAGTTGTGATGTCATTTTCAGTCGACAGAAGACAAAATGGCCGCCCCCAGATATGGCTAAAAACGAGTGCATTTTTGATGCTTAATTTATATTCCACAAACGCAAAATGAATCAGAATGCCGTGTTTCAACTAATGGGCCTGCTGGGAACATATTCTTGAAAAAAATATGTTTGGGTTGACTTCCTCTTTAAAAAGATTGGACTACAGTATTCTCAAAATATGATCACTTGTCTAATCCCACAATACGTATTTATTCCCGTAAAGGTATTTTTTTTTCTTGACAATTATCAAGTATAAGTATTAATTCTCGACCGAGCCATTACGGCTACGTTCACATGGCAGGACGTGATGCTCAATTTGGATGTTTTGCTAAATCCCATTTTTTTTATATCTACACGTTCACATTACAAAAACAAATGCGACTTTGAATTTGAACGCAAAACATCGGTGATGTGAGACACATGCTCACAAAGCACAACGTCGAGTGACGGGCACCCAAAAACAACCCGACATCACATGGTGCAGTGTTCGCAGAAGTAAATATGGTTCCACGTGTAAGGGATTCATTTTATCATCTCATATAACCAGAGAAGCGAGGCGGGAGGAGGTAGAAATATTTTGGGGATATGAGGCAACGCTCCTCGATCTCATTTTATGGTCTACTGAAGATGACGTTACGTCATTACTGCACGTAATAAATGAAGCGTCTGCTGGCTGAATTACTACTCTCACCACAAATGTCAATTTTATGCTTCATGTTTGAAGTGGGATTAAATTCAAGTCAAATGTAAAGACAACAACTGTTAGTCAAAACAATCTCCCAAGCACTTTATTCTTGAAATATTATGCCTTTCTTTTTGTAATATTATGACATTTTCTCATTGTAAGACTTTTTCTCTCGTGCGATGACAACTTTTTCCTCAAAATGTTACGACTTTATTTCTCAAAACGCTTCAACTTTATTTGTGAACTCAGAACTACTTAACTTTATTATCCTAATATATAGCCTTTTTTCTTGAGAAACTACAACTTTATTCCATAAAATACTTAAGAATCTTAAAGAAATAACGCCTTTTTTTAATAGTAAATGTAGTAATCAAACAATAATAACATAGTATTTTATGGAATAAAGTTGTAGTTTCTCAAGAAAAAAGTCTATATATTAGGATAATAAAGTTAAAAAATATGACTTTTTGGTTACATTAGCACTTTTTCCCTGAAAAAATAGCCCATTATTCTTCCGAGATTACTTCTTTTTCAGAAACATACAGCTTTATACTCATAATACTGCCACTTTTTTCTTGAAAAATGTGTTTATTAGTCTCAGAACTAGGCTAGTTTCACAAATTACCACTTGACTAGTTGCTCTCAAAATACAATTTCATTCTTTCTGAATACTCCTTTTTTCCTTAAAAAAAAAACTGCAACTTTATTCTCATAGTTATTACTTTTTTGTCATAATTTTCGACGACTTTCTTCTAGGAAAAGAACTTCTGAACTCTGCAAATATTACAACTTTTCAAAGTGCAAAGATCAAATATTTTTCTTGTTTGATTGCTACATTTCTCCTGAAAAAAAAAGAGATTTAATTTTCATTTGATAATTCAAATTTTTTTAGGGTAAAAATAACAATTTGTAATTTTTTTTCCCGAAAAAATATGCCATTATTCTTGTAAGTTCTGTGAAACATTTAACTTATATCTCATAAAATTCACACCTTTATTATCAAAAAATGAACATCCCAAAAACTACTTTCGTTTGTACTTTAAAAGAAAACTTTACTCACAAATGGTCTTTTAATCAAAAATATAAATTCTCTCTTGTCACTTCTTTTTGTCTTTATTCTCATAAAATGTACTTTTTCCTCAAATATTATCACTTTAACAATGACTTCAACGTCAACGGTTGCCTTGCAGCTGCTTCAACGCTTTTGTTGTTCTTGTCTACAAAATGTTGTGTAGTGAAAACAAAGCGAACACGGCAGCCAAAGCAGTCGCCACTTTTTGCTTGCTGACGCGGCGGCAGCACCCTTTGTTCACCCTTTGCCGCCTCGCACCTTGGCGGGCGTGTTGAACCTTGCCCCAAACTGTTCAAACAACAACAACAACAAAAAACCCGCGAGGAGAAATACGGGCTGAGTCGGTGTGATTACCCGTCGTGCGGCAGATGGTGCGTATCCGCCGCTTATGCCTTCACGTCATCTCCAAGGAAAACTTGTTCTCACACACTGACTGACATCACAACCAATCGCTGCTGTCATGGTTGACGCCTACTTCATCCAATGATGCGTCAACGGTTCGCCTTTTTTGGTAAATAGTACCAAAATAGACTTGCTTTGATTTGACAAATTTTTGGGAAGCAGTGTGAAACGGGCTACGCAAAACCACCCAACTGCACAGTCAGACAGTGCAGAGTGCAGTGCAGCGGGGAGTAGTACATGCTGACTGAGTGATCTGGTGTGTTCTTGTAACCATACATGACATGACATGACTCTCCGCTCGACCTCCAGGCCTCCTTGTCACAAAGCGCTTGCTTCAGCACATGGGGAAAAAAAAAAAAAAAAAAACAACGTGACCTACACATGCGTGAATCTTCTTCATCATCATGCGTGTAGTGTGACCGTGATGATGAAGATGATGATGAAGTTGAGCCGGGCTATCATGCAACCGACACGTTTGTGCCGCGCATTCCAATGTGTGCCTTCCTTGCCTTCTCGCCATTCCCCGTGGTATTCTTCGCCGCTCGAGTACGCGAAGGAACCTCGTGTCAGGGTCATGGATCCTGTACACACACACAAACACACGCGTACACGCATTATATTAGCATCGATGGTAGCTACACGTTTTAAAAATGCAAATTGAAGGGTCGCTCCTCATTGAAAGGAATGGTAACGCACTTTATCTGTTCCAGTTGCCCCCCTAAAAAATATATATATTTTTTTTACTGAGTAAAAATGGCACTCTACAATACTTTATTTTATAAAAGTAGAGCTTAATAACAATTAAATCGAATGTAAACAATTAACCACTTTGTTCATCATGATGATTACAATCCAATGAAAACAATCCAATACAATACAATACAACTTTATTTATATAGCGCATTTCTCAACAGCTAGAGCTGTAGCACCCATTTTGAAGGTTCCGGCCAGATAAAATAAGCTTTTAGATTGACATGGCAACATTGCAGAGGCTGAAATCTACTAAGTCCAAAAAAACAACAACAAAAAACAAACAAAAAAAACCCCATCCACATACTGGAAGCAGTGCAGCCAAAAGAAACGCTACAAAATGAGGAGAAATAGGCTGTTGGGAATCAAGAATACAATTTCATGGCACAAATATTTGAATTTATGTCGTAAATGTTGGTGGTGATTCTGGGCCAGCAGAGGTTCTTTCTGGCCCTGAATGTATCCACGATTTCTTGTTTTATAGCTTTTCTTAATTCTACTGTCAATCATTTGTATTGGTTGCAGGCTACATTAAAAGATGTTGATATTACAGTGACACAGATGTAAGACTTTTACTTTGTCTTGCTTCCCTTATGTGTTATTACATTCCTTTGAGTTCCTTAAAATGCCACTGCCAAAGCCTAAAGTGAACATTGAATGATTTACTAACAAGCCTCCGCGTGTAGCTTTATTAGACGTTATTGTTTGTGAAGTGCCATTGTTTGTTGCTATTGTGTGATGAGCTGAAGAGTGGTGGAGGAGGAGAAGAGAGAGGGGGAGGAGGAGGAGGAGGAGGAGGAGTTTCTCCCCTCCATCGAATGTTGCCACAGTAACGGCGCCTGGATCCCTTTCATCCTGCTGGCATCTGGACTGCCAGCCCCCAATCAAAACACAAACAAATACAAAATATTTGTACGGGGAACAAAAACATAAGGTATTACCTGTTTAATAAAACAGCGAACTCGGTTGTCTCGCTTCTACATCGCTGAACACAGCACCGACGAATGGCGGAATTCAGCTGCTAGCGGCGACAAATTAGCCTTTTCCTTAGCTGACGCCTTTTCCCGGAAGTTCTGTCAAACGCAGCGCCAAGGTGCCGATTCCCGATTGGTCCGCTCGTTTGCGCTGCGATTCAATCTGCGCTCCCATTGGCTGGATTCTTTTCTGCTCCGCGTCCCGTTTCGCGACATATTTGTCGAGGGCAACGGGTTCAACGACTTAATTAGCAGGAGTGCTCTCCTCTTTAAAAGGTTTGCCCTTGCCGCTTTTTATGTGCGGCAGGATTACAAAAGGGCGGCGAGCTTTCCCCCTTTTAATGACACGGTGCCATTTCGCGTTTCAATTTGGTGATTAGGGCAGCGGTTTTTGGTGAGTTTTTATGGAACTTGATTTAGTAGTGGGGCAGCTGCATTGAGCCTCTGACAAGATGGCGTGGACGTTCAAAAATAACAGCCTATGGCCTTCTGCTTCAATTCACTAAAAAGCTGACTAAGATTTTTTTCTTTTAAACCAGCAAGGTGACCCAAATTAAAAAGCACTGACTTCCAGGGGATTAATTAAGGCAGGCTAGTGATCATTATTTCCCCAAGTGTGGAGTCCTTTGCCCACAAACCACACACAAATCCAAATCAGTAACAGAAGTCCAGTGGCAGGAAGTATCAAAGTACCTTGTTACTAATTCAGGTATCTGTCCTTGCATTTTTATTTTTCGAAAGTTTTACATTTACTCCCTGCCTTAAAAACCTCTGGATGTTCTACTCCTTACTTGGTCAAAACAGGCCAATTACTTTTTTCCAACCTGCACAGGCGAAGACATGTTACAAAAAATAGAAAAAAAGATGTAAATAGAGAGCAGTAACTTCAACTGCAATTGCGATGTCAGGGTCTTAAAATGCAAAAAAAAAAAAAAAAAAAAGGAGCAACGGACTTGGAGTAATGTAAAACAGGTAGCATGAACAACGAGGGCAACAGATTTGGAGACGTTCCCCATATATGGCTTTAGTTAAAAGAAATGAATGATTTGTGGTGAATATGTTGTGTTTTATACTAGCTTAAAAAAACATCATCTGGTGTTCAAAAAGTCAACATTCTCAAATTTAGCTTTTTTTTTGTTAATCAATTTATGATATTAGCAAAGCTATGGGAACACATTTTATTCATGTCAGTATTTTTTCCTTCTCAGTATGAGCACTATATAAGTTAATGAGAAGCTTTTTTTTCATTACGCCAAGTTATTAAAACAGGTATTTTACAGTAATTCTCAGTAAAGATAATTCTTGTCAAGTTTATTTATGTAGCCCTTAATTACACAACAGTCTTAGAGTGCTTCATAGGCTCACAGTTCACAAAAATCAATGGCATCGCTTGGTCTAAAACCCTTTATCGGGAAAAACTCAAGAGACAACCCATTTAGAAAAAAAAATGGGATAAACCTTGAGAAGGGATCACAGATGGTGGGATTCCCGTTTCAAAATAACAAAGCTGCAGTGGTTGCCGAGTTGGCAACATTTCCCACATCAAATGATGTTCTACAATTTTATGCTAATGATAAAATGGCACAAGACTGAATTTCATGAAACGAAGCGCTGCAGTTAGACGCAGAAAACTCCACACCAACGCCTATGTGAAAGTGGCCTTCCTCAGATCTTGTCCCGGTGGGTTGATGCAGAATCCTTACAGTAACAGCCTAACTTTGATTGTTGCCTACTAGCTCCTTCTTCGAGAGCATGAGAGGAGGGGTGGAGGATGGAGAGAAGCGGCATTAAAACAGACCAAAATGGAGATGTCAGGGGGTAGTTCAAGAGACCTATTACATACTGGATTATATTTACCAAATGCGAGAGTGAGAAATAATTGTAAAGACAAGAGTCTGCACTTTTTGTTTTTACTTCGGTCAGAATCCATACTTATGCTTTTACAGTCCTAGTTTACAATAGCCTGTACCTCTACTTACTGTAAGTACAGAGTGTGGGTGCTTTTGCCACTTCTGCAGAAATCATTAGCAAAATCATTAATAAATTCACATAAAGTGTTCATATTCAGTCAGTCATTTGACAAATTGGGTCAAGGCTAACAACCCGTGTTTTTCCCTCTACAGCCCTCATTGGAAATCCTACAGATGTGACGAAAACCATAGAAGAAACAAGCATTGAGTTTAATGTGATTATGTAAGCACATTAAGCCATTAACAAAGGGGGGGGTCGTCTAATCCTTTTCAAGAGAAGTTCGTAATACTTTAATTGGCTAAATAGCCGCATTAGTGTGAATGTCACAAACGTATGAATTCTTCCCTGCCAGAGACCGTGGGGCCATTTCAATGAAAATGGAAGGGAAAAAAAGCATGCTCTGCGCATGTGACGGCGATGGATCATACTCGAACGAGGAGTGCGGGCAGGAAGAAAAGGGAGCACTGCAGCAAATTGGAGACATGGCACAAAGGGCCCAGCGGCAAGGTAAGCTAACATTAGCGTGCAAATGGAATGCTGTTCAAGCTGTTAGTCCATATCACTGATATCTATCTTAAGATCCTTGTACTGGTACCACAACACACTTTGTCCGTAGTAGTTGGACAATATTGGCATACTAGTGAGACAATTATACGTTACTAGTGAGGCAAAACTCTTGATATCTGTGCAAAATTGGTTACTTTTATTGTGCTGTGGAAATTTGACATCACCAACTAGTGGCCTGGCATGCTCATTACACAATTTTCCAATTTAAACATTTTGAAAGCATAAAACCTGAAAAAACCTGAAAAATATATGTATATGTAAATATATGTATATATGTATATGTATATATGTATATATACGTATATATATACATATATATATATATATGTATATATATATGTATATATATATGTATATATGTATATATATGTACATGCGCAGAGCATGCGTGTTTTTGGGAGCACGCATATGTCTGTGTGTATATATATATATATATACATTGACAATAGTGTGTTCTGTTCTATGTGTCCCCACTAGTCCCAATGTGGTTTTGACTTTTTTGACACATCACAGGGAATCTGTGTGTGTGTAATGTGAAGGGTTTTTTTTTTTGCGACTCTATAATACCGTGAATATGTGAGTTTGTGAATGCTGAACCACGGGAGTCCATTGTAAACACACCCTTCACTTTGCAGTGGGAATGTGACATTACCAACTAGTGGCTTGGCATGCACATTACAGCATTTTTAGCTGTTTTTTTGTTGTTGTTTTTTTTTTTGTGGTTTGTGTCAACTGCATTGTCGCCCCCTTTATCACAACTTGAAAAATGCGATTAAAAACATGATAAATCCCACGTAATGACGTCGTAACCGCAGCTTTGAAAGGCGCTATTCGCACATCAAACCATAACCATGACGGCAAAAACCCCGAAACAACCCCCCTTTGTATGCAAGCCACTGTTTATTTACATGCGGTGCGGGCGCGCTAACAATGCACCTTGTCTCAACGCTTTAAATCCGCCGGCACCCGCGCCCTTTGACACACATCGGCCCCTCTAAGCCAGGCCACATTTGGTGCGCATACACAACATTAAAAAAAAAAAAAAAAAAGAGACAAACATCCCTGAGGACGACCAATGGCTGCAGAGATGCTGGGAGGGATGGAGGAGGGACGGAGGGAGGTAGGGGTAGAAACGGGGAGGGAGGGGGTCTTTTCTGCTGGGTGGGTGGGACGAAAGCGCGCGCGAGAGAGGGAGGTATAGAAAGGGGGGGATGCTGCAGTCCCGTCCACTCACATCTCACTCCACCCAGCGTCAGAAGAGCGAGCGAGGGTGACGCGCGCGCCCAGCAGTATGAGCGCGCCCACGGGAGGGGCCGACAGAAAATGGCGAGCCTGTGCAAGCGGCAGCAATGCACACTAGAGAGGCGCGGCTTTCGGCAGGAGCTTGACTCGTGGAGGCACAAACTCATTCACTGTGTAGGTAAGCTCGCTTGGGATTGCGCGTGTGCGTGTGCGCGTGTGTGGGAAAGCGACTCCGCGAAGCTGTCATCGTGCTTATTTACGTGCGCGTGGAGTGGATGCCCAGGAACTTTGGTTACGCGTTGTTGTCAAACTACCGATTCTTTTTCTCGTGTTCTTTTTGAATTTTCATTCGAACGCGTTTGGTTCCGGAGCTGTTTATTTATCGTGGGCGTCACGTGCTCTCCGAGCCGCGCCTCGGCCAATCAGAGTGGCCACTGTGCCCGCGTGCCCGCGCCCCGGCCGGGCTTTTTGGTAATAGGGAGGAGGACGTGCGCGCTCCCGATCTCCAAACATGATCACCCCCCACTACCTCCTTCACTCCCGTATTCTTAATGGGTTTTTGGGAGCACGCATTGCTGCATTGGGAATGTCAAGAGAGATTATTATGACCAGTTTGAAGTGTTTCTTTACTGTTGTTGCTGTATTCTTTGTTTTTATTTTGGATTCCCCCCCCACTACCCTTTCATGGTCCTCCTCCCCGCCCTCTGCCTCCGTTTCTGGTGTATTTCATTAGCTGGCGTTTTAATCCGGTTACATCCAGCCGTCCCGATGTTATGTCAAGATTATCGTCCACTCCGCCGGTGATCCCGCGACCTCGCCGGCCTAATCCGCCTTTTACGGCGTTCCCGAGCGGGAAGCGGGAGTGCAGTACAGGCGGCATTGGTGGGGATGATTTCTAGTTTTTTTTTTTTTTTTTGGAGCACCAGTGTCCAGATGTTGCGCATTGAACCGTCGCCTACTTAGAGACCACTCGGCTCCTTCTTCCCATCAGATTTTTAACCAGCAAAGCTCCTCGTGAGAGGATGATGAGGATGAGGAGGGAGTGATCTCCATGAAGAGCGTCACTTTAATTCCTCATCAATGCACAGTTGATTTCATGTTTTGTTTCATGTTGACACAACATATGAAAACTATCTATCTATCTATCTATCTATCTATCTATCTATCTATCTATCTATCTATCTATCTATCTATCTGCCATCTTTCTGTCTAACTACCTATCTATACTATACGATAACTATATATCGCTACCTCTGTATATATGCTATGTTAAGCATATATACTGTTATATGTCGTTTACCCACTTATGTTTATTAACTATTAACTCCTTTTATTTGTACTATACTATATCTATAGCTATCTTTGAACTATTTCTACTATCAACTGTCTATGCCATGCTTTTGCAATTGAAGAGTCTCATTTGCAATATCGACCTGGCTATATTGAGCTTTCTTACTGTATATTTTAGCTGTATTTTTAGTATTTTTTAGCTGTATCTTTATATTTGCAATTCTATGCTAAGATATCTTGCTATTTATCTGTTCGTCTGTCCATCCATCCATGGACCGTATACCTCTTTACAATATAAAAGTAGCGGATGACAAGCTAGCAGGTCTCACTTCAAATATTGCTCGTCATACATGCTGCTGCCTTTCATGCAGACGGTGTGGGTCCGATTCCTGGTCACTACACCAATTCACTTTCGGTTTCGAGCCTGAATAAAAATGGGTGGGTTGTGTCAGGAAGGGCATCTGGTGAAAAAACTATGCCAAACAAATCATGCAAATAACTCACAGTTGGCGACCCTTTAATGGGAAAAGCTGAAAGTCACTTGTTTGATAAACCGTGATCATTCATAGACGTGTATGAAGCTATTCCACTAACTCAGCTAAGCTACACTCAATATCTATGTATGCTATTCAATGCTATGTTTGAGGCTATATTTACCTATATAACAAGCTGTAAAGCTATAATATGCTATACTCTTATCAATCCATCCATCAATTAATTTGACCATCTGGCCCTTTTTCTGTAGAAGTATTTAATCTTTACAGGCAACAAATCATACTGTATCTATTTTACGCAATGCTCTATCTATGCTTGGTATCTAGCGAAGCGGTGCCATATTACGCTATTTCTAAAGAGGTAGTTGCCCATGTAACAAGTGACCCACTTCCTGTTTTGTGTCCCACTTTGGGATATATGTCACCAGAAGTGGAAGTGCTTTCTTTTGGGATTCCCAGCTCGCGGCAGGTTCTACTGCCATTTTTTCCTTTCTTTTTTCTTTCCTTTCTTTTTGTCTTTCTTTCTTCCTTCCAGTCTCTGCGGCTGTGGCGGCTTTTAAGGCTTTTAAGCCAGCGTTTATCAACCGAGATTGAAGGCTGACATGTTTGTGGGTTTGAGGGCTAATTAGCGGCCAGGCGCAGCCTCACGTGTACTCAAGTGATTAGCGCTACGCGTTAGCTCGGGTCGCATTGTTCAACAAACGGGCGTGAGCCTTCTCCCGGGCTACAGGGACCATCTCTTGAGTGATGACCTAACTTGTTGTAAATTAGCATGACGGCATTTTGGCTTTGCTGATCAAATAGTCATGCTGTTATTATTACAATTATAGATAGCTGAGAATGTTTTAAGAATGACAGCGCTTGTTTGTGTAATAGCTAAAAATGATACTATTCTATGCTGCAGCTAAAACGGTGTGGGTTTAACTGTTTGTCTCCACCACAACAGTCCGCAAATTGGGTAAAAAATGTACATTTTTTAAATCGCAACACTGTTTCTTATGTCTAAATACTAAAAATAATGTACATGACATGAACTGGCATTAACATGCGGAAAGTGTTTGTTTGTAAGAGCAACGTTGCTGTTGTTAACGTATAAATGCTAATATTATGTTATGCTACGCTACTTCACAAGCAAAACAACAATCTTGGTGTACTTTTCCAATAGCTTACATTTACTAACACTCATATGTACTAGACTGCTAAATACATTGTGGTTTTAGCTATCTCCACATCAGCCCGAAAACGCTAACGCTGAGGAAAAAAAGTGGTTGTATTAAAGTTGAGGTTTTTAAAATGGCAGCACGTGTTTATGTCTTAAGCGATCAGTTACATGACTTACATTAACAGATATTAACATGAAGACATCATCAACGTTGTTGTTTTAGTCTCTATGCTGACAGCCTGAAAATGCAAACATTTCAAAAACGTGAATATTACATGTCTGCTGCTTATGTGTAAAATTCTAAATTTAATGCTATGCTACATCATGGGGAACTAAACTTAAAATTTATGTTATATTTTAAATGTGCATATTGTCTTTATCTGCTGTTGTGTACTTAAATCTACAGGATGAAGTATTTTAAATGTCACATCTACTCGATTACAGAGGCTGTCATCTAAATCTTGCCATCATGTAATTTAGCAAGAATTTTACTGAGTCGTCAGTTCTGTGTTATTACGTTTAATATTAATTGAAGAAGAAAACCATTCAGAGTTAGTAAATGTCCAAAAACAACAAGCTACACATTATCGCGATTGCTGCTAGCTGTTCTCTCATCGTTTGTTACATTGCGATCATATACTGTTTAACACCAACATCAACATAACATCATCCCGAAACCATGTCCGCATACTAATTTATTGTGCTAAAAAAGTTGTTGTCATTGATTAAAATTGTGTAATTCTGCACCAGCTGACCAGCGTTAGCGGCTAGCTTCTCGCTGGGCAGCCTCTCACCCCCCACACCCCCCATGGCCACACAGCCGCCATGAGAGGCGTTTGCAGATTGCCTCGCGAGTTGCGACAGCTGGCGCACTCCTTTTCAAAGTTTGAGAGCCAGAGGCGAAGCAATAAATAAAACGATGAGCAGTTTAATAGGCCAAAATGAATTTACACCCTTATTTTTGATGCCGACAGCCTGACACAATTGCAGTTCCTAACAAAGCATTAGCAAGTTCAAGTTTTTGACTTCTTCCCTAGCTCCTGGACAAGTACAAGTAATTTAAACATAATGAATGCGTAGTAAGCAAAACATGTTGCGAGTGACTTTGTGTTAGCATCAATTCTAAGCTACAACCTTGTGTGTGTGTGTTACACTCTGTTTTGTGTGTGTGTGTGTGTGTGTGTGTGTGTGTGTGTGTGTGTGTGTGTGTGTGATTTGCAGATTGTTTTTCCAATTTTTTTTTTTTTAGATCCTCAGCACCTCCCATCTCACGCTGAATTAAACACAGTCGTTTCACGCCTTGTGTGTGTGTGAACTGTGCAGACACACTTAGCGTAACGTATTAGCAGATAAGACGGCAGCTAAATGTCATCCAAAACGCACTACGTTAATCATTAAGCAAAGTGGCAGGAAGAGGCAAATTCTACTTTGTTAGTTTGTGCCCGGATGGCTTTACTTTGTGTGTTTTTGGAACTAACCAGCTAGTTTGACTACAACAGATGCCAGCTTAAGCTGTACGATTGTACGTCAGTTAAAAAAAAAAAAAAAAAAAAAAAACTCACTCCCCCATGCCTTCAAAGAGCGTTCTGGCGGCTGAGCTGGTGGTCCGGGATTTTTGGCTCAGCAGTGAGCGTTCTCCACTCTTAAGCCAGAGACGTGGTGGCAGCGCAGGTTCCATCCCTGAGTTGCGTGGACAATGGCAGGGTAAAAGTGCCACTGGTTACATGAGCTCCTTTTATCTAAAATGCTAGGTATTATATGGCCTAGCATGTCAGTAGAATACTAAGTCATTTTCAGTTAGCCATCATCATATTTTACAGTACATGAATTCATTTGATGTCGATTGTTTTTACTTTTGTTGTATTATTGGATTGTGTATTGCACCAGCTAACATTCTATCTTGAGGTCTTTAAAGATAACATGGTGCATATAGTATGCTAGGTCATCTTAGAATCAGCCCACTTCATGAACAGTACATAAATGAATCTGTTTTTTGTGTTTGTTGTGCCAAGTGCATGTACCAATGAGCTCGACTGTGTTCTTTTAAGATAATATGCTAGGCAGCATACTGAGTTATCTTTGATGAACCAGCTTCTTATTTTACAGTGCATGAATGAATCTTCCATCGTTGTTCTGCGCTTTTATGGTTTTACTGTCACGGTTTACTGTGCTGTACCAGCCAACATGCAAGTAAGTTGGGGTTTTTTAAGCTAACATGCTAGATTGCACACTAACTCAGCCTTTAATTAGTCATCTGTGTATTCGCTTTTTTTATTTGAATGACTTTTTTGTTGATTGTTTGTGCTATTCTGGTTTTATTGTTGTGAGTCTTCCACCAGCTAACATGCTTGTTTAATAACTAAGCTTTACAATACACAAATTAGTTCATTTTTTGTGCCCTGTTGATTTTGTTTTCCACCAACTCACGAGCTACTTTGAGGTATTTTAAGTTATTACGCTAAGTAGTTTGCTAACTCAGCTTCAATTAGAGAACATTTTCATCATTGCCAACGAAACAAATGCCAGATTTGTTTGCATATCACGTTGGCGTGCGTCCCCCGATGTCATTAATGGGATAAAATCTCACCTGCCCCCCAGTCCCGCCTCCCATGCTTTCCATCGAAATGCACAGATGGACCAACCCCCACCCCCCAAACCTCCAGATCGTCTGCCACCCTCTCATCTGCTTCCTTCTTTTAAAAAACAAAACAAAAACATCCATGGTCAATGCATTAGAGTGGGAGGTCTGTACGCTGTAAATTTTTGCACTGACTGCTCATTACATATGCACGCACCCCCCCACACACACACAGGCACGCGCGCACACACACACCTACAGGCACACAGGCATCTGTGTATGCGTTTGAGGGGGTGCCAACCAGGCTGCTATGTGTTAACAAGAAGCTACATGCTAACGAGAAGCTACATGCTATTGAGAAGTTACATGCCATCGAAAAGTACCATACGGTTATTGTTATCTAGCTGCCACTCAATAAGAAGGAACTATATGTTAATGTATGCTATATGCTATTGAGAAGCTACAGGCTAATTGTAAACAGCTACATTCTTATACTCATTTCCATACAGGCAAGCATCCACACTTTAGATGCGACATGATAACAAGACGCTACATGGTCAGCTATTAAGAAACTACCAGCTACATGCTAACAGTTGTCTATAGTATATAGCCTGTCGACAAGTCGCTACATGTGAGCTACTACTCAATAACCAGCATCTATATGCTAATGGGCATTGACAGGCTATGCACCATGCAAGCTGTTACCCACTTGTAGTCATTGTTGTAAAGCATTGGAAAAGATTCACGACAGTTCGGGAAATACTCCAACTAGGTGCTATAGGCTTATGACTAACGACATGCTAGCTGGAAGCTATGGGATAATGCAAAGCTACGGGCTGCACACTAGCTGCTATACACTTAGATGTCAATTTATGGACAAGCCACATGCTTGGTGCAATACAATAACAATCAGCTAAATGCTAATAGGAAGCGACACTAAAATGTCAATGAAAAGCTGCACACCTAGCTACTAAGCCCTTCTAGTCATTTACATTGGGACAAGCATCACATGCTAGGTCCGCACAATAACCTGCTGCCTGCAGCTACATGCTAACGAGAAGCTACATGCTGTCGTGAAACTACAGGCTACACGCTAGCTGCCACCTGCTACCTGCTACCTGCTTACGGTCATCTAGATAAAAACTACTGACAAAAGCCGTGATCAATTTGAAATGAACAATTCAAGCGGCATGCTAACGATAGTCTACAAATTACTTGCTAACTAGTGGGTATATGCTAAAGTGACGTTATAGCCTGCAAGCTAGTTTCTGGCTTTTTAAAAATTTGTACACAGTGTACTACCTCTGCCCCAAATCTATTTAAGCCTTCCATTGTGTGCATGCGTGTGTGCATGTGTGTGTGTGTGTGTGCGTGTGGGTGTGTGTGCGTGTGTGTGCGTGTGCGTGTGTGCTCCTTTTGTTTAGCGAGTTACGTGAACCCTTCCTGGATTTGGGTGGCTTCTTTTTTGGACATCGACACCATGTGAGATCATGCGAGGTTGGGAGTATTTGGACTAAATACAAACACACATGCGCATGCACTGACCTGCACACACCACACGCACACCCACACACGCCTACGCACGTACACACCCACACATGCATGCACACACACACACTGTTGACTTGGACCCGCCCACCTTTTAGTGAATTCCTTTTTTCAATAAAGGCCTTCTTTGTATGGAAGGTCATATTTGAGCTGCTTTTTTTCCCCCCCACAGCCTTTGATCATTGTCATGAAGTGTGTATTTTCGAATGTGTGTGTGCATGTGTTTGTGTGTAAAAAACAGTTTGGGACATGGTGTACGATACAATGTATGTGTATGTGTGTTTTGTTTCTTGGAGGCTGCAGGTCAGCGATTGGTGGATTGTGTCAAGGATTTGGTCAAGAATGTGCGCTATGTGGATGTTCTTGTTTTCACAAAAAAGAAGGGCGGTAATTTCTGATCTTTATACAGTATAAGATTGTCAGGCAGATTAAAGGGAAAAAAATGCATGGCAGCAATACAGACTATTCGTTGGCCGGCCCGGTCCCGATCCCCTCCACGAAAGTTGGTTAAAAATATTTACGTTGCAAAAATGCAATCATTGGAAAATTGTTGAAATTGTTGGTAAATCAACATAGAATGTTTGTGGGACATGCGAATCAGAAGCTACATGCTAGCTACTACTTACGTACGATTATATACATTCTACCCATTATCCACAGCTAACTAGCAACTACGCAAGCCTTAAAAAATAATTATAAGAAAACAAAAACAAAAGTTGTGCTACTTAAAATATAGGCGCCGTAAATCCCCCAAAAGTTAAGTTTGAACTAAGATAAGACTAACATAAATTCCAACAATTTTGCAGTTCAAAATTAGACTACCATAAATCCACCAAAGGTTAAAAATAAAATGATCCTAAATCCCCCTAAAGTTGTGCAACTTCAAACAAGACTATTGGTTAGCCCCCCAAAGTTGTGCGTGGTAAAACGAATGCACTGTAAATCCACCAAAATTAAAATAAGACCACCATTAAGACCATAAAATTTGTGCCGGTCACCTACATTTTGGGGAGTCGTGATTGCCCCATTTGAACCTGCGAAATTTTGTTTAAAGTAACATGATCATAAATTCCCCAAAAGTTGCACAGGTCAAAATAAGAGTAGTGTAAATCCCTCAAAATGTATACATTTTTATAACAAGAATTACATATGTCCACGGAAAGTTGTGCTAATTAAAATGAAATGACCAAAATTCAACTTGTGTGCAACATCAAAGTCTACTGCTTAAATATATCCATCCAACAATTATCCAAACCGCTTATCGTCAAAAGGGTCGCAGGGGTACTGGAGCCTATCCCAGCTGTCTTTGGGCATTAGGCAGTAGGCAGGGTACAGCCTGAACTGGTTGCCAGCCAATCGCAGGGCACACAAAGACAAACAATAAAAACAAAAGAGTTGTGCAAGTTAAGGCTACAGTAAGCTCCCTCAATGTTGCACAGGTTGAAAGATTATCATAAAACAACCGTAAATCCCCCCCAAATTGCATAAATTAAAATCAGATTGCCGCAGATTTCACAGTAGTATGCTAGCTAATATAAAACTCATTGCTCATTACCATAATAATATTGAAAAGTTAGATAAAGACTATCATAAGTCCTGAAAAATTGTGCAGGTTAAAACAAGACTACCATAACAAGAGTTCCAGTACCTCCTGATCCTCCCTCCTGGTCCACCTTATCCTCCCCTCTCATCCTGCCTCCTACTTCATTGTGCTTCTCCTCTTCTGCATGCTTGTCCCCCTCCCTCCTCATCCCCCTCGCTCATGGCCAAGCGTAGCGAAAATTGACCGTTAATGAAATTACAGGCGGCGTCACCCGGACGTCCGTGAACAATTAATGAATATTAAGAGGCAGTGCGTTCTGCGCTAACGAGACAATAATGACAATAATGGAGTTGAGCGGGCAGCTGAGTCGGCAGCAGTTAAAGGGACAGGACTCAACCTCGCTTATGACCCTCCACCAAGGAGGTTTTGTTTACTTCAATCAAAAGTAAAGAAAACGCATGTAATCCTGATGGATTTGAGCAAATGTGCTTTGTGGATGCCACTGTAATAAATACATTTAATCCAGATATGACACAGATTGCGTATTTGATCGCAATGTCAAGTTTAGTCCGGATCTGATCTAGTTTGCATCTTCTCAGTCCATATTTAATGTAAACGTATCATGTCAGACACTTGTATACTGTATGTGTTGAATGTCTTCAATTTTGTTGCGGTCAATTGAAGTTTAGTCCAGATCTGATCCAGTTTGCAAGTTTGAATGAGGTGTAAATCTACCATGTTCAGACATATCACTAGCAAATAATATGTTTGGTTTGTTTGATTTGAATTTAATCCAGATCCGAGCCAGATTCCAAATTCAAATTACATACAGTATCAAATATCATTGTTGAACGTCATCAGATTTGTCGCTGTTAGTTCAGATTCAAACCAGATTTTATCCAGGTCGCTTAATTGCAATGCAAAACATGTTGGGACACTTTTATCGCTGTTAAATGCTGTCAGATTTATCGTGGTTAATTTATATTGAATCCATATCTGATCCCGATTGCATATTTGGATGCAACGTAAACCTAACACGTTCTGCTAAATCACTCTCAAATGTTATCGTGTTTGTTGTGTTTGGTATAAATTTAATTCAGATCCAAGCCAGATTGCATTATGCACATGGTTAACAATACATACAGTATCAAGTTCAGACACATGTATCGCTGCTGAATGTCATTAGATTTGTTGTGGTTAGTTTAACATCAATCCAGAACTGATCCAGGTTGCTTATTTGTTTGCAGCGTAAACAAAACATGTGTAAGCACTTATTTCACTGTCAAATGTCACTTATTAATTCATGGTTGATCCAGATCTGTTCCAGATTGTATATTTTACCACATGTAAACATAACAGACACTTCAGACAGGTCATCAGGTTTGTGATCTGATTGCGCTTAATCTACATTGCATGTTCACAATGTAAAAATAACATCTTCACAAGATTATATCTGTGTCGAAAGTCATCAGATTTGCGGAGTTGTATTCTAATATTGTATATTTGGATGGAATGTAAATTTAGCATGTTCAGATGCTTACGAATGATGTCACTTTGTCCCTATCTATAGTTTCCTCTGGTTAATTAGTGACACTCAAGTAGCAAAGTAAAGACTAAAGGAAAAAAATGGGATTAAAAGTGTCTCTTGACTTTTACGTTTAATGACTTATTTTCAAAAAAGCTTTTTCCATTTCCTGATCAAAAGGCGTTTTTAGCTCGTCTGTGCACTTCGTTAATTAGATGCCACAAAAGAAGCGCGGCGGCGAAAGGATGCGGCTGTACTGCTGCCGAAAAGCATCAAGGTCATATATGGATCAGAGTCCAGTTTGCTAGCAATGCGTCAAAAAAAAGAAAAAAGCTGCTCAAAAATACATTTGTTTGCCCCCTCCAACACATGCACGCACACCTACACACACACACACACACGCACACATCCCTCCCCCCCACACACACACTATTGTTCTGATCTGCAGCTAATTAAACACTGTGGCAACCACACACACACACGCCACAGTGAGGTGCTAATGGAAATGTATGGAGGCTGTCAATCAAACAATCAGGGATCAGCGTTGTGGTGTTAAAGCTTTTTTTTTTTCAAATTAGATATCACAAATCAAGATGTCAATCTAGATTTTGTGGTTCCATAAGAACAGCAAGGATGAGCACAAAAATTTGGGCACAGACTTCCGTCCGTCCACAAAATGGGCGGATCATGCCCTCCCTGGGACGGAATGCCTAGCTCTGGTGTTTCGTAGTTAAAATTGAATCCAGATTTCTTAATTTGGTTGCAATGTAAAAGCAACAGGTTCATGCACACTGGAAAAGGTTTTTGTTGAATTGAAGCGCTTGCAGGAAATAAAATGATCTGGATCCAGGTAGGCTTTTAAAGTACACTATATAACAACTTTAAAAACTTATCAGGATCCAGATGATTTTATTTTGTGCAACTCCTTGATGACATGCAATTGAGTTAATTCAACACACCATTTTTTCAGCGTACTTATATAGCTGTGAAATGGCATTAGATTTATTGTGGTTTTGTGATCTCACCACGCGTTAATTCATCTCAATGGGGCCAGCCGAAACAGTTGTGTGAAAGTGCTTGGCAAACAAATGCCAAATCGAGCATTTTTGTGGACACAGACTAGCGCTCAACACGCCGTTAATGTGGATTACACCTCTATAGAACTCGTTAGCGAGCATGTTCCGCTTCCTCTCCCATCGCGACGACTCCCAGCAGAGTGAGACGTCTTCTCTCTCTCCCGTGGATCTCGTTCACGCTCTCAGATTGAAACATCAAACAGCTCCTAATGAGCGCAAAGCACCGGCGTCGGTGGATTACTCACAATATTGACTATTTCTAACAGTCATTGTTTTATCCATCCATCCATTATCCGACCCGCTTATCCTCACAAGGGTCGCGGAGAGTGCTGGAGCCTATCCCAGCTGTCTTCGGGCAGTAGGCGGGGGACACCCTGAATTGTCTGCCAGCCAATCGCAGGGTACACAGAGACAAACAAACATCCGCACTCACAATCACACCTAGGGATAATTTAGAGTGTCCAATCAACTTACCATGCATGTTTTTGTGGGAGGACCCGGAGTAAACCCACGCAGGCACGGGGAGAACATGCAAACTCCACACAGGGAGGCCGGAGCCGGGATCGAACCCACGACCTCTGAACTGTGAGGCGGACGTGCTAACCAGTCGACCTCATTGTTTTATTGTTGTATTAAAGGTAATTCATAAGTACAACATGCATTTCAAGTGCCTTAACATTATGCCAAATGCGCAAACTGGATGGTCTGGATTAAAACGGAATCTACCATGGTTTGGATTTGTCATTATAGTTAGCTTTTATTTCATTTGTTTTTTCAATTCCGTTCGTTTTAGTTCGTTTTTAGAGGAGGTTTGTTAGTTTTGATTAGTTTGAATGTCTTTTATTAAAGATGCTTTGTTTTAGTTTTGATTAGTTTTAGTGTTAGTCTTTTTTTAATACATGGAGCATTTGTTGAGTCCAAAATACAAACAAAAGGTTACTAAAAATAGTAAAGTGCAATTCTCAAATGACTGTTTGACCTTCCTTCTTCTGTATGATATACAGTATGTAAATAAATACATTTGAAATGAACCACCAAAGCTCATGTATGATATTAATTGACCAAAACGAAGTGCACATGCACACACACACACGCACACACACCCCCACACACACACGCACACACACACACACTCACGCACACACACGGCCACACACACACACACACACGCACACACCGTGATGTGGGCAGCTGCGTGAAGGCCGAGCGAGCTTCAGGCCCTCTGCCTCTCTCTCCTCTGTCACCATCACTTCGATGTCAAGCCCACCCGAGTGTGTACACACTGATGCACACGCACGCACGCGCGCAGGCACGCACACACATGCAGGGAGTGAAGGTCAAGATGGCCATCAGTAGAAATGTCACTAGAGTTTTAAATCTTCGTCCTGGGTTTATTTTGTCATCTTCGTCTCGCATCCCCCTCCCTCATGCTAGCTTCCTCCTTCGCTGTTAATCTAGATGAGCATATTTTAGTTTAGCGTGGGCACACTAGTAAATATCTGAAGTCGTTCAAAACCTCCACGTTCGCCATGCAATGGTGGACAGCCAAAAACGAGATTAGCGCCGATGCTAATATTGTGACACGTTTTTAATGTAAATGCCGCTTAACTTCTTAACACTCAAATGACTGTTAAGAATGTTCAAGCTCTGGATCAGATCTGGATTAAATAGCTTTCTGTTTTGTTTTCGTTTCAGTGGCGAAAATAGTGAGATTCAGCCGGTTGTAGTGAAAAGACAACTTTGGCTAACGTGTATGTCCCTAATAACCAGATTCATTCTCTAGTGGCACTGGCTAAAGGATATCTTGACTGTCAACAAAGTTCCGCCAATTGCTAACAGCTGGATTCAGCCACTGATGAGCAAAAGCTAATTTTAGCTAATGGTGTTAGCTTCAACTGATTGCTAATAACTAACGTCAACTAATGTCTAAAATGCTAAAGCATTAACTGATGTGTATCTGTGTGTGCGTGTGTTCATGGGCGCGCGCGCGTGCGTCTGTACAGCTGCAGCCGCTCTCAGTCCTTAATTGGCGCGTGGGCACAGCCGCCATATTTTTCTCGTTGGCGTCAAATGTGGCACTTTTTTATTTTTAGCATAAACGCCTCCCCCCGACATCTAATGTCACCGCTTCACTGTGTCACCGTGTATTAATTAGCGTGTGTTCAAGCTCACAGTGAATATGACAAAAGTTGAGACGACAATGTGAAGAAGTAGCAATAACTGAAGTGAACTCAAGCTTCCAAGGAGGAGAATGATATTTTTTTGCTGCCCGAAAGTTGTTTTTCATCTCCTCGGTGGTCTTTCACCCCACCGTCCCAACAATGGAGTCAGTGTGCCACATGTCCGGCAAGGCTTCAAATTCCTCGGAAACATTAGAGGGGGAGTCGGTCGAGTCTGTTAGATTTGTAGGTTTAATAAGTGCTGGAGAGTTTTAAGCATAAAATGAATGTTTTTTGGTCATGATAACACAAAATCTATCACCAAATCTCCACACCCAAACTAATTACATGGTTGGAAAGCCCTTACCAATGCCTTAAATTAGACTTGTGACTTGATGGGGTTTGTTGCCCATTTAGCTTTGCTAATCTGTGAAAGATTTTGACGCATATAAATGACCGTTTTTTGGTTATTACGTCATCACATGAGGGCATTTTGACAAACGAATGAAATATCTCGATAGCGCTCATCAAGGAATTTAACTAGACATATGACTCTATTTGGTTTGTTGCAAATTCAGCACATGCTCTTACCTGAGTTGAAAATGGTGGTGATCTTATCAAGTAAAAAAAAAATACTTCAGATATATACTGTATATTTTTTAAGTTATGACATCACTATGAGATTATCAAATTAGGGTATATTGATAATCTAATTACACATATGAAAAGATCCTATCAAGGCTTTTAATTAGATGTATGACTCATTGTGGTCTGTTGCAAATTCAGTTTGTGGTCATTTGTGACTTGAAGAAGCGGTGTAGAGTGGTGACCTTATTGAGCAAACAGAGGAGTGGAAATCACTCCTTTATGAAGTCATCAAATGATGGTATCGCGACAAAGTTATTACACATATGAAAAGCTCTCATTAATTTTGATGTATGATTCAATGTCGTTTGTTGTGCATTTAATTTGATGAGTTTAGTCTGTGGAGTGGAGGAGATTTTGAAGCATAGAAAAGCTTTTTTTTTTTTTTTTTTAATGTTTTCTTGGCATATTAACAAGCCAATTACATATCTGGATAGCTCTCATCAAGGCATTTAATTAGACATACAATTATGTGGTTTGTTGCAAATTCAGTTTGTGTTCATTTTTTAGTTGAATAAGCGGCAGAGAGCGGTGACCTTTTTAGCGAGTTAAAAAAAAAATTATGTTAAATGTAACTTCATCTAATTAGGGCACGTTGCATTGACAAACTAATCACACATCTGAAAGGCTCTCATCAAGGCCTTTATTTTGATGTATGACTCGATGTTTGTCCTTGCTTGATCTATTACTAATTTGTGCATTAAGAAGCTGTATCAACTTAAGCAAAAGAAAACATGCTTTTTTGTTATGCCCTAATTTTATGAGGTCATGAGGTGGTTTTTTTTCCAAAATTCAATTTGCACTCATTTGTGAGTTGAACAAGGGGTGAAAGGTTTCAAGCATAGAAAAGCTTGTTTTAGTTAGGACGACAAGCGCATGTGGAAAAACATATTCAATGTGTGATCATTTGTTGAATAAGATGTAAAGTGTAGTAGAGTGTGTCTTTTGCTCGTTACGCCATCATGCAAGGAAATTGTGACACGACAATTATCTTTCTGGAAAGCTTTCCTCGAGTCCTTTAATTTGAGGTATGACTATGCAGTGTTTTTCTGCAAACTAAATTTTGTCCTTTGTAATAGTCAACCTTTAACCTCAGGTGGTCTACTTCAGATCAAAGCTGGTCAAAAGCTGCCCACCTGAGCTGCGATCCACCTGATATACATCCACTATGTTAACCAGAATTGGATGAAAATTGTGGAAAAATGAAAGTATTTGAAAATGAAAGTCGTGCCCTTGATTTTTGACTCAACCCTTTGTGCTTTGGCACCTCCAAAGCTGTGAAACCAAAGCACCCGAATAGTGACAATCAAATGCTTTGGTGCTTATTTGTACGTGCGAGAAAGTGAAAGTGTGTTACTGCGCTAAAATAAGAGTCACAAAATGTTCGTCAAGTTTTGTCTTCAAGTGTGTCTTCCTCATGAGAATATTTTTATTTGTATTTCCCAAGCGTGAACATTAGCATTTTTTTCCAGATGCTGCGTGTAACATGTTCTCTGCGCTGCTTTAACACGCCCTCCTGCAACAACGGCCGCCCTGTGCTGCATGCCACCATCACGTTACATGTCAAAGCCACAAGAATGACCTCGTGAACTAAATTAAGAAAAAAAAAAAAAAAGCTTAAAACCTACTGTAACTCCAAACCCAAATGCAACCCCGTACCTTGACGCCATTGAAGACGAGGGGATATGGCATGGCCTCTTCGAAAGAAATGTTGGCCAGCGCTCTTTTATTCTTCCGGAAGCCGTCTCAAAACCGTCTCATAAGTTGGGAGACGGCGTCTTAAATTGCAAGCGGAAACATTCCGGCAAGAACTCGCAAGATAACCGAACAGAGAGCCCAGTAAGACAAGCCGACAAAGAGCAAATATCCGGTCCGAGTAGCCTGGATTTTAATTTGGCGACGTTTTGCCCGGATTTTGAACCTCTAACCTCAGAACTGTGGCAGAAGTGCTACACACTTGTCCAATATGCCTCCTGTACAAAACATCCTCCAAAAACCTGTGCAAAAATACAATAGATATTCATTATACAGTATTACTCTATTCTAATATATAACACACAGCAAAGTAGGCAGTGTTGCTCGAAAAAGAATATCACACATTTCTCACTTCAGAATTAGTCTGAAGGACTTTTGTGTGTGTTTTTTTTTTTTTTTTTTTTAAAGCTGTGAGGTGTGTCTCACCCTATCACACACACTCTTTGGACCTAACACCTTTGGACCGCTGGCACAAACGGTTACTAACTTGCGCGTGCGTGCGTGGCGCTGCGATGAAGGGAACATTCCTCCGAATTACGGCTAATATGTAATATTCATGCAAGCAGCCTCCTCTGCTCCTCCTGTGTGTCAATATTATTAGACTGGAGAGACCCTCCCCCACTCCTACAAGCCTGTACGCTTCATCGCACACACACACATTCACGCATGCACACACGTACGCACACACAGCAGCAAATAAAGAGGAGAGCAGACCTTTGATTTTCAAAAAGGGAAATATTTATGACCAGTTGTTAAACCTCCTCCCTTTGTGTGTGTGTGTGTGTGTGGGGGGGGGGGGGGGGGGGGGGGGGGTGCGTGTGTGCTTGCGCGCACGTGGGTGTGTGTGCTTGTGCGTGCGTGCGCGTGTGTTTGTCTATATAGGTCTGGGTCAGTGATATGTCAGATATTGTTCTGGGCATGCTCCCTGAAGGTGTGCACTGTGTGTGTGTGTGTATGTGTGTGTGTGCGTGCGTGCGTGTATATATCACGTGCCCCATTAAACTCACACTCGGCGCCTCCAAAATGGCTTCTGCGTTCCCCCTCACCGACAAGCTGCTTGTACATTTATAAAAATTTGAAATGTGTTAAAGTCCGCCCCCCCCAAAATCCCAACTTTTGTACTTATTTTCCAATATTAAAAAAAAAAAGTAATTACAGTGGTGCCTAGAGATATGAGTGTAATTTGTTCCGTGAACATGCTTCGTAACTCATAACACACAAATCATCTTTCCCCAATGAAATGAATGGAAATAACATTAGTTATCCGCTCTTGCCAATGTTCTCTCTAAGCTGCGTGTGTGCACAATCGTGAACTGCTCTCAACCTCTCAGTGCGCAGCAAATGTATACTGCGCTTCAAAAAAATTAATAAATATATAAAATAAAAACATTAAAACCTAAGCTGGATCGGCCTTTTGCATTTTCATATTTGCCTCTTGCAAAGAAATTGAAAAGTTGACTTGCGGATGTGGTTGACGGAGCGGGAAGAAAAATGCTTTAAAAAAAAAAAAAAAATGGTGAACGTGTGGGAGCATTTCAGACTGAAATGCGCACCGTGTCGTGTAATCATTGTCACACAGACTTTGCTCAAAGACGACCGCTTGGTTAATCTTACCTTGTCTAAGGTCCGAAACGCGGCTTACAGTGATAATGTTGATGCGCCTTACTAATATGACATTACCTCTGCGGAGGGCTTAGTCACTGTTAATTATATGACTCTTAGCACGGTGACAAGTGCAGTGTACACTAATGTAACGCCTATAACACTTGGTCAAGATCTGAAAAAAAATTCCTGGGCGAAATTGCTCAGACCGATTGAAAAGTAACAAAAATGGTTGCCATGTGTTTGGCGACACGTCGATTGGAGCTGCGGCATTGTCCAGCGTTGGTGCTGTCCTCTCGTCGCCTAACTAATACCCTTAAAACTGAGCGGGGAAAGTACCCCTATATTATCTTGGCATAGCATATTAGCACGACTTTACATATGATGACACAGATGGCCAATGCACGAGCCGCGAATGAGCACACTTTGGCTGGCTCAGTCCAGGGGTGTAGCTCGTCATTTGGATGCCCAAGGCAAACATAGTCGATAACATAATCAAATAGAATGAATGAAACTGTTTGTGCATCAAGATTGAGTCATTGCGGTTCGTCCCGGGGCCGGATAATACAGTCAGGCAGACGCAAGCGGAGAAGAGTTTCACGACTGTCAGAGCCGCTGTAATATTAGTCGTTATTCGCAGAGGATAAAGAATATATCCTATTTGTCATCAAATATCCATTGCTTGAATGGTTATTTTAAAACAGCGATTATCGATGCTAAATGATAGCTCGTCAATGGCGTTTTCCAATATGTGTTGGCATTGAGCTAACGGGGACGTTCTTAGGGTAAAGTATGGTTCTTTCAAATACACAATGTGTAATTACTTTAAACCTCTTTAAACATGTTGTTAAAATATTTTTGGTGGAGCTATAACTTGTAACTTGCTGTAAAGTAATGTCTTTCTGATTTGATTCAGTGGGGAGTATCGATTTAATATACAAGTAAATAGAGTTACGAGCTTGGTCACGGAACTAATTAAACTTGGTCAAGGTACTGTTGCCGTTTGCAAATTCAGCTTCAATTGAGAGTGGGTTAGTGGTGTACCTAATGAAGTGTCTGTTTTTTGTGTGTGTGTTCGTGTGTGTGTGTGTGTGTGTGTGTATTTTTTTTTTTTTTTTTAAGCGCATCACGTTCTTGGCTGCATATTTTATCTTGGTCCGTTTCCTTGCTGCCATCTGGCCACCACCAAGCTAGCTGCCCATGAGCGTACCTACAGTATTAATGTGTGTGTATGTGTGGGTGGGGGGATTGGTGTAGTAGCAGTAGTGTGGGGGGAGCAGCGGTGCTTTTGCAAATAGGTCAGAGTTGACTTGACTAATGTCCAAATGAGACCAAGACATACTCCGAGAAGACAAAGAAGAAGAACATTGTGAGCTTCTTTGTCCTCCGCCTGCAGCTCTGCTTCATGTGAACGTCATATGATAACCAGAGAGCATACACACACGTACACACGCGCACACACGCACTCACGCGCACACGCACGCACACACACTAGTCCAAAATATGTCTTTGATTCAACAGCTCGGGGCCCACTGACCTCGTTAGCTCACCCTCAATTCAGACAATCCGCACAGCTGGCTGACTGCGGCCAGTACAAAAACACCTTCAATTAAAACATGGACCCAAAAAAAAGACAAAGAACTCAAATAGAAACAAACAAAAACACACACATATATATATATATATATATATATATATATATATATATATATATATATATATATATATATGTATATATATATTTTGTATACAGTAATCCCTCATTTACCGTGGTTAATGGGGACCATTAAACAAGTTTAGTTGGACTCGCCGACGGAGGGCCGCTTAAAAGTAGAGGCGGACCGGCTTATAGACGGGTGCTATTTTTTGTGTGCATACGTTAGTATTTTTATGTGTGTATGTGTGCGCTGGTTTTACTGGTTCATTTCATCTTCTTGCTCACTTTATATGAGTCAGTGGTCACCCCGCACTCACGCACGCGTCTTATTATCCCTTTGTGTCGCTTTGTTGTTGCCGTGTGTGCGTGTCTGAGTATGTGTGTGTGCGTGGCCTTTTTGTCACCTATCTTAACATGTGTATTGTCAACGGGAAAATGCCTGGTTTCCATGACGACAGGAAGGTGTAGAAAAGCTAAAGAAAGAAAGCTAAAGAAGAGATGATGAAAACAAGCAGGGGAGGACTCAAGGTGTCAAAGCGAGGAAGAGAAGGAGACCTGCAGGGAGTTGCAGGGTAAAGTAGAAAAACAAATGAAATGAAAATTTAAAACAAAAAAACTTGGAAAATTGCCCCCAAAAAAAGCCTAAAACGATCGCTTCAAAACAAAATGACAGACTCCCAGTTTATTATTGGGTACAACTTATTGAGAGACTTTTTAGTTTGTCTACTCATGGCAGACATGGCTACATGGATTGTTGCCAAGTGAAACTGGCTAAAGTGGCTGAATTTTCCCAAAACACCAGGGAGCGAAAATGGCCACATTAAACTTAAAATGACCGTTTCAAACCAAAATGCCATATTTCCTGTGTTTTTCGGCCATGGCTTTTTGAAACTTTTCTGTGGGTCTACTCATAATAGATATGTCTTCTAAATTTCACGTTGCCAAGTGAAAAGGGCTTCAGGTGCTGAATTTTCCCCAAACTCCTTGAAGCAAAAATGGCCATATTAAGATCAAAACGGCTTCATTAAATCAAAATAGCAGACTTTCTGTGTTTTTTGGGGGCTTCTTGAAACTTTTTGTGGGCCTGCACGTCACAGGCCCCGATACTGAATGTCATGTTGCTTAGTAAAACTGGTTTCAGGGACGGTATTTTCCCAAAACTGCAGGTTGATGAAAAAAACGGCCATATTGAGCCTAAAACGGCTGCTTGCCGTGTTTTTTGGGCATGGATTTTTGAGACTTTTTTTTGCAGGTCAACTCATGAGAGACATATCTACCAATTTTAATTTTCCTTAATTTTCAAAATTTCCATAAATTCCAGTGTAAATTTTCACCAGGATGAACTCACCAAAGCACTACAACTGGAGCCAAAATGGCATACTTCCCATTTCTTATTGATTATAGCTTCTTGAGACGTTTTTGTGGGTCTTCGGAGGCGGATTCTTCAAAAACACCACAAGACCCACTAGGATGAACATGCCATCACATGACAAAATGAGCCCTCCTGTCTCTTTTCATGTCTTGCTTCTTTAGACTTTGTTTTTGCGAGTCTACTCATGACAGACATGTCTACCAAATTTCATGCCCTTCAGGGAAACTGGCTTTGGGGGCCCGAATCTTCAACAAATTCTATGCGGTGCTAATTTGAAGAAGAGCATGTAAAGGCGGCGTTCAGCAGTGCAGTGCCGCCTACCTCCTTTTATTCTCACGCGTGCTCTCCTTTGTATCATCCCGAGGTTTTAAATCCCAGCAGGAATTTACCCACGTGCCCCGGCGGCTAAGCAGACAGACTTGGGAGCCTTGGCCTGACATCCCAAAACGACAGCTCGGGTCATGTGACTCTAGATGTTTAACGGAATCACAGTAAAGAAAATAATAGTGATATATTTTCTTACTCTTTTGGATAAAACCAACAAAATGTCAAATGTAAATATCATAGAGATGCATTGTAGATTAATTTTTTGAGTGTCCTGTCGGTAAATGCGTTAAAAAAAAACTATAAAAAAATGTACATTTTGAATGTTTGTAAAAAAAAAAAAAACACACACACACTAAGCATTGCTTTTTTTTTATGAATAAAACGTCCAAATTAAATATTGCAAATGCAATTTTGTAATATTTTTCTATTAAGTATAAAAACAATCAACTAAATTGCTTCTTTGTGTTTAGGCTAAAAAGAATAATCATATTGTAATGTTTTTCTTACAAATTTTAATTTGAAAGAAACCTAAAAAAACAAAATCTTTGTGTTTTGGGTAAAAAAAAGATTGTCTAATCCAAACATTATAAACATTTTCTTCCATCTAAAATAAAATTTGCAACTGTATTTTTCCTGAAATATGAACAAAATGTTGATATATTTGTGAAAAAAGTCAAATGCGGTAAACATACATTTTAAATAAAAAAAATAATTCCTAAAAACTTCCAGAACATTTTTTTTTTGTAATTTGGATAAAAAGAAGAGAGAGATATGGTCAAATCTGGGTGGGTGCCGGGAGTACATTTCCTTAAAAAAACAAAAACTCTTCCAGTTTTGGATTTTAAGAAGTCTAAATATTGTACATATATACAGATTAAATAAATTTTATTCGCATTCATTTGATTTAATTTACTCCAAAAATGTGTTTTGCTCATGAAACACATCTGCATATTTTTTTGTCTTAGCTTAGCTGGCGCCCAACTCACCTCTGCCTTTAATCAGGAGCTTTAAAAGCTTAAAAAAATATATAAAGCCCCCTACCCCCACTGTGTGCCCACTGTGTTAGGTGGCCGAGGTCCGTCCTGCGCAAATTGGATTTTCTGTAGCTCAGCTGCTCGCTTGCCGTGATGTCACAACAAATCTGATGCTCGCCATCGTTTGCTCGGGTCTACGCTTGTTTGTGTGAATTGCAGCCACACTTCGTGTGTTTAAACATTAACTGGCTTGCAAAGTAAAGCTAGTATGATGCTAAACAACAGTAGTGGGACATTAGCGTTTGGCACTACAGTGAACCCTCGCTATAGTGCAGTTGATTGTTTACCCCCCTACAGTATCGCAGATTTTTATTACTACCTATTAACAGATGAAATAACATCGCTCAGTACTTATATTGTGAGGGAAGGCCGACTCACGGCAGAAAGTATACAGCCCAGCTTACATGCGTCATTGGGCTAGTTTTTAGCCCCGCCCCCCAAAAATCAGCACAACCAAGAAGGTGAAAAGAAGTTTAGTGCTATTTCTCAACGATTCAGTGATTAATTGTTCTCAATCTTTGCACGTTTTCAGGATTACAACCATATTTAAGGTATTTAGGAAAAAAAAAATGAAATTACTTTACAGGGTCTTTAAACATTTTAGGAGAGACTTCCTATGGTTTCTGATAAAGTTTTACTTTAAGAAACAAAATGTTATTAATAAGATTTTTTTCCCAAAGTTGTGAAAGTTTGTATGTTAAAAAAAAATCATGAAATTAGAGTAGATACATAAGACAAAGATGTACACTATGTGAATGTGGGGCATATCTAGGAATTTATAGTAATCATCCATCCATCTATTTTCTACCCTGCTTCCAAAGAGTACATTTTTCTGTTTATCAAGAAGGATTTTTTTTCTGAATTTTTAAATTTCCTGATTTATTTATTTTTTTTTCAATTTTCATTAAAAGCAAAGATTTTAATCATAAAATTAGGTGATACGTGTTTTTAGAATTCTGTCATCAAAGTTAACAATACAGCATCATAAAACGACACTAAAATATTTTTTAAAGAAGCGCGTCAACCTGCTGCTCACCTCGGTAAAAGTACTTATCGGTGAAAGTGAAAAGGCAAGGTCGCCACTATAGCTTCCCATATAGAAATGTTTTCGTGTTTTTCATTTGGCGTCTTTTCACAGGAATAATTTGTTCCGCCACCTGAAAGGAATTTAAAGAAGGTCATTGAAAGAAAAAAGAATACAAAAAGTGTTGCCTTGCTCTCCGGGCGCCTCGCGAGCATGTTTTCCTTTTGTTTGAGACTCTCAATGAGTCTCGCAGCCACGGCCGCCTCCACTGCGCGGCGCGTCCTTTTCTTCTTTTTTTTTGTGCAACCTTGAGGCCCTTTGGAAAACCACGCCGATGCCATTTGACTTGTGAGTCCCGTAGTTTTCTTTGTCGTCCAACTTGAAGGAAGTTCTCACTAGCATTTACCAGTTTAGCATTTAGATCCATTTGGTAGCAGAACGACAATAGCATGATGTTAGCATTTAGGTTGACTTTTAGCATTAGTTAGTATTTACTGGGATTTTGTTGCAGAACAACAGTATTATGAGGTTAACATTTGTGTGATGTTAGCATTTAGCTCAATTTTGTTGCTGAATAACAGGAGTTTGATTGTAGCATTCAGCGCTATTTAGCATTAGCCGTATTCTGGACCACAGTAGTGTGATGTTATCATTTACAAAATAGTGTTATTTTGTAGCTGAACAACAGTTGAGTGACGTTAGCATGTCCTTTAACAGGACATTAGCGACTATTATTATTTTATTTTTACTGAATGACAGTAGTGTGACATTAGCATTCAGCACTGTTTTGTCAACATCAGCCCAACATTAGCTCTAGATGTCGCCTTGTTAGCATGTAAACAACAGTGAAATTTGGCGGGAAAATTGCCAAGTTAGCAGTGGAGACATTGCCCCTATACGAGACGTACTTTGAATAATCATGAGTGAAAATTAGCCATCACTTAATTTTCTTAAATGAATTGGTGCAGGATGAAAGAATGCACGTGTTAAAGACACCCACTTGAGCTCCCGCTACACCCACCTCGCTGCTAATTGCTATCAATTAGCTTCTCGTTAGCACGTTCACGCGCACGATGGGTGTATCACTTTGGGAGTTTTAGTGGTGGTTAGCGCTGTGCGGCCTCCTTCCTGGTCCTCACCGCTTAATTATCTCATTAGCACATAATTTCACTGAAATGACCAGCAGCTGTGCATGTGTGAGCGTGTGCATGTGTGAATGTGTGTCTCTGTGGTTATATTTTGTGTATGTGTGTGCGTGTGCGTATGCTGTTGTTTTTCTGTCTTTTATGAGGCACAAGACTATTTTATTGATGAACGACGGTAGCATGACATCAATTTTTATAACAGTAGAATGCCATTAGTTCAGCGCTATTTTGTTATTGACCAACTGTGGCGTGACAGTATTTAGTGCTATTTTGGTGCTAGATAAGAGTTTTGAACAATCTTTTGTCACTGATGGACAGATGTGTGACGTCAAGACTATTTTGTCATTTACCTGTGTCATGTCAGCATCTCGAATTATTGTGTTGCCAAACGGCAGTTGAGCTGAAAAACATTCATCTAATGTTAGCATTCAGCGCCTTTTTGTTGCAGAAAGAGAAGCATGTGATGTTAGCATTTAGCGCTATATTTTTGTAGTGTGATATTAGCCTTTACAACAGTAGCATCAAGTTAGCATTTAACAATATACTGTCTCTGACCAACAGTATTTAACACTTTTTCTGAACAGCAGTAGTGTGATGTTAGCACTGAGCACTATTTTGCCGCTGAACAACTGTAATGTGACATTAGCACCCACAGCAACGGTGTAAAGTTAGCATTTAGCATTATTTTGGTTGCCTAATGACAGTAGTGTAGCACTAATTTGTTTTTGAAGTATAGTAGCATGACATAGCATATAGCATGGATTTGTTGCTAAACAGTACTACATACATCTAGCACTATTTTGTTGCTGATTCTTCCTTTAATTATTCATTGTGTTTTCTTCTGTGTTGTTGCAGTAACACCATGTTGAAATTCTGCAGTGTGTGTCTTTGTGTTTGTGTACCGTGAGGGGCGTGGTCATGACTAACTGTGTTGATTTGCACAATTGATCGCAAACTCCAGTGATCCAGTGAGTGTTTGATTGGAATTCCGAGTGTGTGTGTTTGTGTGCATGTGTGTGCGTGTCAGCCTCCTTTGAGCTCATCCAGCTTTTTCCTTGAGAGAAAAAGATGAGATGAGATTAGGGATTTGTCTTGCAGAGGAGCGTCAGATTGAATCGACACGCCGCATTTAGGGGGTGTGCCTGTGCGTGTCTTTGTATGTGTGCGCGCATGTGTTGCCACGCCTTTGGTCCACCGTGTACACACGGGTTTTATTCCTTTTTTTGTTTTACACTCACAAACACTCACATGCAATACACCCCCCCCCCAAAAAAAACTAGTATATACACACACACACACACACACACACACACACACACACACAAAACCCACCGTATTTTTCGAACTATAAGTCGCACCCACTCCATTTTTTAAAAAAAACCTTATATAAGACACACCTGTCTATGTTGAAAAAAAAAGATATTTACTGTATTTACAGAACGATTTTGAACTGCAAATGTGCTTGTATGTACCTGAACAGATCCTTTCCTAACAGTGCCTTTTAATACAGCAGCAACTTTATATATATATATATATATATATATATATATATATATATATATATATATATATATATATATATATATATATATATATATATTTATAGTTAGTTATATATATATATATATAGTTATACAGTATTTTGTTAGCAAATTAACCGTTTTAACAATCGACATTAACAGCAACATTGAGGTTAGCATGTCTTAACTTTTTTGTTCCTGAACAATAGTAGCATGACATTAAACGTGCTCCATTTTATTCAGCACAGATGACACCGTTTTGTAAAATTTTATGAGCATATTGCCAATCGTGGCGAAGATCCAAAGTAGCTTGAAATGATGGACTCGACTAGAGAGTACAAAATGTTTCAGTAAATAACAAACGTTGTGCCGTCGTGTCATGTGCGCGTTACTGTCCCATGGCATGTCAAAATGACTGCCCTAATATAGACGACCATTCCCCGGAACAGACATTCAAAACTAAAAGAAAACTTGTACAAATTATTATGCTAGTTATTTCCGCTTAAAGCAGCTATGGAAGTGCATGTGTGTAACGGAACAGTACATCATCTGACACATCATGTGACGTCGCCGTGTCATTACGAATTTTGACGGCATGTCCGTCATTGTTGCACAACATGTTTTTCCATGTTGCGGTTTTAATCGGGCACAAAGGTCGCCCTGTCGTCGGCCTAATAAAAGCAGCTAAAGGTTATTTGGGCTAGCATGTCCAGACAACTCCACGCAATATTGTTCTAAACGGATTCAGAGTCATTCAAAGGGTGAAATGTCTATCTGGACGCCGCTACCAAAATATTGCACTTTTTTTCAACAAAAAAGAGAACAATTTAACAAACAAACAATTTACTGACACTTAATCTCATCACCATTTCTAAATAAAATTACCAGAGCTGGGCACTTGACCCTTTTTTGCCGGTCCATCCTCCGCTGTGACCTGGATATCCGCCCGTCCTTTTTCATAAAAATGATCATCCTCGGACCCCGTCCATCCTCGTCCTTTTAAAGCGCTTCCGTCCTTGCATTCCATCAGTCTGTCACCTGTTGCTTGGCGGAATCCAGGGGCAAAGTTATACGTGCTCCCAATTGGGGTAAGGAACTAGATGCTATTAAAATTATCTGTTGCTAGACAGATTGTGTTGGGCAAAATCGTATGCGCCCCCAAGCCCAACCTAAAATAAATGTCAGTTCGCACCTTGAGGCAGAGGGCTCCTCGGTCTCACACAGCAGAAAGGCGGCATACACTAGTGCACACAGATGATAAATAGTCTGTGTGACATTTGTTGCTAGGTAGAGTTTGTGGGAAAAAGTTATACATAACCCCAGGGCCTATTTCTGAGTAAAATTGGCTCTTTTCTTAAAGCCTTGGAGCAAGAATGAAAGATTACTTTATTTGTTGCTACCCAAATCATCTTCATTTAGACTTACTGAACCAGAGTTTGTGGGGTGAAATCGTGTGTGCCCCAAAGATCACAATAAGTTAGACGTACTGAACATCTGTGTGACACTTTTTGCTTGACAGAATTTGTGGGGGAAAGTCCAGTTTAAGATTAAAATCACCTTTTTCCCTTGCGACTTGGGGCAAGAATGTTAGAAAACACTTCCTTCAGACTTGTTGCTGGACGGAATTTGAAGGGCAACATTGTTAGTTTCCTTAGCACCTCGCACACAGCTGAACAGGACGTTAATATGCACTCAGACGACAAATAGTGAACGTGACACTTGCCTGGCAGAGTTTGTGCATGGTGCAAAATCTAGTGTGCCCCTAAAACAAATTTTACCTCCGTTCATCGATCGTTAAACTTCCCTTGAACGAATTTTTCTGGAAACTGTCTCACATCCAGCAATGTTGAGGCTTGTTTTTCCCCCCCATCACAGACAAGTGTCTTGGAACTGATGCTAATGCTAACAGCTAAGTCAGACATGTTAATAATGAATGAAGCTGAATGTATGTCAAGTGCGGTTGCGACCTAAGTCCCGCCCCCCCCGTCTTGTCTCTGGCCCTAATGAGGTATTGATTGGCCAAGAACGAGGCTTTGGTCATGCTGAATTATGAATGCTTGCGCTGCGCTATATTTAGCTGCCGTGCGCTAGTCACAAGAAACATCAACATTCCATACCTTACACAAATGCTTCACATAAGCTTCCTCACTCTGAATTCTTGAGAAAGTCCACTCGGAGAAATAACCCAAAGAACGAACATGATTTACGTATTTGCAATAGTTAATTTTGCTTCTTACTTTGATCCATCATTAGTTTGTTAGTTTGTTTATTGGCTATAACAGTTACGTTGTTTGTTGGAATCAGACGTTAGTTCGCTCATTACTTCATTAGTTACAATAGTTAGAATACTGATTTTATTCAATTGTTTGATTTGTTGGCTACAATAAACCCTTCATTTGCTAGTTGCAATAGTTAGTTCATTCAATAGTTTGTTACAAGAGTTGGTTAGTTTGTTAGTACAGTTTGTTAGTCCATTCATTAGTTCGTTAGGTACAAAATGTAATGTCTTAATTACAATACTTAGTCGATTCATTAGTTTCTTAGTCACAATAGTTACAAGAGTGAGTTTCTTGGTCGCAATAGTTAGTTTATTAATTCGTTGGTTAGTTACAATAGTTATTTTGTTGTTTGTTTTGTTTTTCAATTAGAGTGGTCTTTTTTTTTTTACTTGTTCGTAGTTGGTAAAAAGTGTGCTCATTCGGTTAGCTTTCCTATCGGGCATTTCAATGATATCAACATTCATGTAGAAAAATTAAAATGTTTAGAAACAAAGGATGACGCTAACCAAAAAGCGTTAGGGTGAAGCTTCATTTGAGTTCAGTAGTTACAGTCGTGATTGATGTCGTTGTTCATTAGTTAGTTAAGATAGTTCTTTTTGCACATTGTTAGGCTCCCGCAGCCCCTCACCGCAGCCCCAAAATAAGAAAAATAGCACAGTCTTCCTCTGCGAATAAAGAAGTGCTCTGCTAACATACTTAACATACCTGTGCATGGTTGTGTCTGTCTACATGCTTCTGTACATGTACATGCGTGTGTTTTTGTGGATTTGGGTGGCATCTATATGCCTTGTGAGTTCCTCCTTGCATGTGTAAATGAACATGCTTCCCTGTGTGTGTTTCTGCGCGTGTGTTTGTCTACATGTCTGTATGTGTGTACAAGCTTCCCTGTGTGTGTTTGAGTATGTTCTCCACATCCTTTGTAAGTCCCCCCCATGCCTACGTGCGTGTGCGGGTGTGCGTGGGTTTGTGCGTGTGTGTGAGTGTGAGTGAGTATGGTGTCTACATCTTTTGTGAGTTCCTTTATGCATGTGTGTGATCTATGTTAGTTGTGTCTGATTTGTACATGCTTTCTGAATTCCACATACTGTACATGTCTATATACGCGTGCGTGTGTGTGCTGTTGGACTGTGAAGTGAGAGAAAGCGACAGCTTTGTACATGAGCGTACACACCCATGCACACACACACACATACTATACATATATATATATATATATATATATATATATATATATATATATATATATGTATATATATATATATATATACAGTTTACTGTATATGTGTGTGTGGGTGTGTATGTATATATATATATATATATATATATATATATATATGTATATATATATATATATATATACACATATATTTACATATGTATATATATATATACATATATATGTACATATATATACATACATTCACTGTATGTAAGAATATTCTTTATATGGTGTGTACATATACTGTATATACGGTATGTAGAGGTACACTGTATATATATAGTGTGTCTCTATGTATTTATATGCATGTGTGTGTGTACGTGTTTGACCTACATTGGTAAGCTTTTTCGCCTGTGGCTGGCTGTTATCTCATCAGACCAATCACATCCCATAATAATATCCCGTTATGTCCCGTCTGTCCATTACAGTTAACGCAAATGATTTTTAACATACAACAACGTAACATCCATCAAACGAGTTGAATAAGCGCTGTTCAGAGCCCAAGGCCTTCTTTTGGAATAAGGTTTGCGACATAAGCCAAAGTAAAAGCAAAACACACACACCTTGCTGAGTTCTCGTAGGGAATATCATTTGCATTTTATGTTACAGCCGTATGCCAAAATGGATTGAATTCTTTTTTCTCCTTACAATTCTTCACACAATATCCCCTAATACCATAATAATAAGATATTTTTGCAAAGGTATTAAAAATAATGATTTTAAAATCTTGTGAATAAGTATTCAGAGGCTTTTCCATCTATGAAGCAGACATTTGGAGTTAGGTGGATCATTTTTCCACTGATCATTAATTGATCTGATTGCAGTGTTTTTGGGAGCCATTTTAGGCTTTGTCCTAGTGTTTTGGGAAAAAGTACTTTTTAGCCTTTGTCGCATTTTAGTCATTCCTATTATGTGATCGTTTTAGTCAACGAGAACTGTTAAGGGTTTTAGTCAACAAAAACCTTCGTCTAGTTTTCGTCAATTTTCATATAATTAATAACTATAATATGTAATTAACTCTAACTATAATGACATATCTGTATTCTGTACAATTGAATTTGGTTTTTTTTATGTGGGGATAGCAACAGATCTAAAATGCTTCATTTTCCTCCAAATTTTAGACTCTCACCAACCCCAAATCACTGCATGTTCACAACATAACAGTAGCTAACACACACACAAGCTTTTAAATTGACGTTAGCACAACAGCTAACTTTAGCCTATAGCCAGCTGGCCTTTTGTGGCGGCTGTTAGCGCCGATTGTTGAGTAACATGTTATGTACAAAATACTGTATTGTAACAAACTGTGTTACGTGTGTTTTATTTTTGTGTGTTGCCGTTGTGGGTTTGTGGCAAACACGTCATGCGAGTGCGGCTATTTCTTGAAAGCATCATTGTGTTCGCGGGTGTGCGAAAGGGAGGCAGAGAGAAAGACTGGAGCACTGTCTTACTTTTCATTTCGACATAGCGCATCGTCTTGCCATGATTTCAAAGACACACATTTGGCCCGTCACTGTTTCGTTGTCATCACGCAAAAAAAAAATGGCGTCAATGTAATAATTTCATCATCGTCTGCGAAAATAACACTGGTTGATTGGACATGATTTGGAAAGGCACACACCTGGTACCATTTGGAACCGGACCGCACAGATAGATTTTGTGGCAGAATGTATGTCGGTACATTTGCAAAAAAAGTGTTTGTTAGCATCCTGTTGGGGAGAACTTTTTTGTTTATTCACGAGAAACAAAACTGTGTGTATGTGGGCACTTTATTAACCTTTTTGCATTTCAACACACGCGTCTTTGTTTGCCTCCGCTTTCATTTCTATATGGTGGAGGTTGAGGCGGCGGGGGAGGGGAGGCGGTCGGCGGCGGGGGGTGTAGGTGGATTTTTTTGGGGGGCGGGGCCGTATGTGGCGGGGGGGCCGTCTCATGTATTTATGTCGGACCGTATGCGGTCACTAGGCAACAGCAACAGCAAGATGTTTACATTTAATAAAAAGTGAGTGACATTAGCGCACTGGTGTGTTAGTGTTAAAGAGAAGAAAGACTGCGTGTGCGTGTGCGTGTGCGTGCGTGTGTTTGAGTTATAATAAGCTGCAGGCTTGTCTTTATAGATATTTTGGCAGGTGTATGTGCCTGCAAAACCTCGGCCATTGTGTGTGCGTGTGTGTGTCTTGCGTGTGTGGGTGTGGGTGTGTGTGTGTGTGTGTGTGTAATTGTCGCGAATGAGTGTGCTTGTCAGTCTACGTTGACACAATGATGCAGTCTGTGTTTTTTTATCATTATCGTCAGTTTCCTTGAACCGCACAAAGACTTCTGACACACACACACACACACCTACATATAATGTGTATATTCACACACTACAAAGTGTTTCTGTATAGAATGTGGTTTTAGCTATGGTCACATGATGGATGAACGCTAACGTGACTTTTCTTCTTCGCAGGCTTTGAAAGCATCCTGGAAGGCTTGTTTGGGCCGGGAGTAGTCAAAGATAGCACGCTTTTCCAAGGTAACACACACGTGCACATGCCCACATACGCACGCACACACGGAGCTTACCCTGCCATTTGTTTTGTATGGACGAGTCAAAATGTCCTCAAAAAGGAACTGCTTAAACCGGCTATCATGTCAGTCTGTGCAAAGAAAGCTCATGGCAAAATGTTCTTAGCGGCACGTTATCGCGTCGTTATTTCCGAACGGATTCTACGGGAATCAAAGGACAAAACATGCCTCTCTTTACAGACGGGTGTGCAATAGCTGTTCTTAGGGCCAGAACACATAAGAAGCTTGTGTGTGGTTTGGGAACCTACTTTTAAATAATGGTATTTTGATTAATGAAATCAAATGAAAAAAACTCAAACTAAACTTGAGAAAACATTATCAAATGATAAACAAATGAAAAAAAAGTGTTTTCAATAAATTAATTACTCACTGAAACTATATTTTACCTTTATAAAATTAACAATGACTATAATTATAGCGAAAATACCCTTCTGGTCTTTATCAATTTCATACATGAGCTTTTAGGTATTATTTTAAATTTATTTATTTCTCTAATAATGTACGGCCGTATGCATGAATTAAGTTTGAACCTTCATTTGGGAATTGTAGTTTACTTAGCTATTTTATAGAAAGGTTAGGGGATAGTGTTAGGCTTATAAACTGAAGCCAAGCAGTTTCCCAAAATTAAAAACTACAAACACGGACATAACTATTGTATGTGAAAATATGAATATAATTGACTCCCATTATAATTGCACTGAGCATTTTTACTTTTTGTTTTAAGTTACCCCAAAAATTCTTGAAAAAGCTTGTCTGTACTGCCAATAAGTGTTTTCCACCAAAAAAGGTTGTTGTCTCCCAGAAAAAAAATAAAATAAATAAATACAAATGTAAAAATAGGTAAATCAGGTGCCGAACTGCGAGGATGCTGGTGTCCACTTTATCAAAAACAACCCCCCTCTAAACACTAACTGAATTTGAAAAAGAAAAGTCAAAATGAAATAAAAACTAACTATAATGAAAAATGCAACATACAATATACAAAATAAGCACATGGTTAAACGGAGTTTAATATCATTGTCATTTCTGAACAGTTTCCACAATGGTCGAGGTCAAAACATGCATCTTGTTCCAGGCAAGTGTGCTTTAACTTTTCTTAGCATAAAACACATGAAATAAGCGAAAAGCAAGAAAAAAAGACCTTGGCTAACTACTAAATGACAATGGATAGATGGATGTCTGTACAAAGAAGGCTCATGACTAAATGTTTTTAGCGCCACACTATGGTATAGTTATCTTTTAAAGGATTCCATGACAAAGGACAAATTGTGCGTCACATCATGGACAAACGTACTATTACTTTTCTGACTGAACTTAAAAAGCGAGAAGGGCAGTATCACACAAAGAGTTTAGCTCCGTACTAAACAAAACAATAATGGTGGTGTGTGCAAAGAAAACTCATGGCTAACCGTTTAAACGGCGCATAATAGCATCGTTATTCTTACATTCCACTATGAGAGAAGGACAAAGCGCACAGTTTACTTTTCTTACTGCAAACATTTTAAATGAGTTAGGATGAAAAATAAGTACACAAGCAGCTTGGCTAAGTACAAAAAAAATAATAATGCTACATTTGTACAAAGAAAGCTCATGCCTGAACATGTAAACAGCACTTATAGTTGAAGGTTTTTATATCTGAGTATCATGCTTGAGTGAAAATGATGCAGACAAACCGGAAATATAAAAAAATAAATAAATAAATAAAATGTTGGGCGGAGGGCTCACATGACTCCCGGACAGCATGTTGACCTCCTTTCTCATACAGGGGGGGGTTGGGGCAGTCAACTCATCTGATTGGTTGAGTTGTTTGCGCCCTCATCATATTTTTAGTTACTGCGCGTCGCCGCCACCACAAAAAGTCTGACATTTATTTCTTAACATACCGCTTGGCTGGGTTTTATATGAAACGCACCGATCAGACAGTTTTTGCAAGATGTCCGTGTAGAAGAGTCATGCTAACCTTATGCTACCTCTGACCTGGATGTAAACCTATTAGTTTAAAAGAAAAGTCACGTCGCCCTGCACGACATCCGCATGACAGTTAGCATGTCCTTAGCATGCACGTTAGCCTCTCTGACACATTATCCTGTGAAACTGTCGTATGACAGCCTTTCACAGTTATGTAAACAACTTGGTTTACATGTGGACAGTCGACTCATTTTCAAACGCCATCTTGTCTCGCATGCCCGTCAACATAAAATGTCTGTGTTGCAGATTGCGAGCCCGAGGAAGTGTCCGACTGGTCGTTTGATGACAACTGTCTCTTCTGCTGCCTGCGAGTTGAGAAAGTTAAGGTAAGGCAGAGCTAGCTTGTTGACACGGACATAACTTTTTTGCTTTTTTTTATGTGTGTGTGTGTGTGTGTGTGTGTGTGTGTGTGTGTGTGTGTGTGTGTGTGTGTGTGTGTATATATAAAAAAATATATATATATATATATACTTTTTTTGTTCTTTTTGGATACCATTTTGTTTGACAGACCAACGATGGCTAATATTTGAAGTGAACCCTGCTAGGTTTTCATTTTGTACTTTTATTTGTAAAGATATCAGGAGGTATACGTTCCGTGAATGGATGGATGGATACATGGTTAGCTAGTTGGAGGGATGGTGGAATGTCTAGATGGTGTGCAGGATAACGCTATTGCAGAACCTTTTGCCAGAGGCCAGTAGGCTGAACACTCCATGGTGTGGGTGTGTTGGATCCCTGGGGATCGTCAGTGTTCTGACCACACACATTTAAACACATTTAACCTCATTAAAACACACATACATTTATTAAAAGAGAAGTATTCCTTCTTGCTCTTTAAAGGCCCTGATACACCAAACCGTCGTCAGAGGCCGTGAAGCGTCGTGGCATCTTTAAGCGCCGTCTGTTTGGTGTAGTGGCCACCGTCGTAGTGTCGTAACCCGTCTGTAAGCGTCTTGGGGGCGTTTACGTATGTTGAATCTGCGTCGCCAGTCGTGACGTTTGCTCAGTCTGATTGGCTGTTAGCTAGCAAATCAGCGTGCGGAGCACCAACGGGAAGTGACCAATGCGGAAAAACAGTGAGCACGGCTCCGCTGCCTTAATCTTCTTTCAAGTACAAGAGCGAGGGTTGACGATGTAAGTATTTCACAAGACCGTGTCAAGAACGTGATGGTTTACTTCGCGTGGGAGTTCATCGTGCGCCAAGAATAGAGCTGAATGCATTGTTCAGGTTTTTATAATCCGCCCCCGGCCAACAGTTTACCGGTTGGAGTTTTCTAACCATGAGAAATGGTGACTACCGCCGCCGCTGGTATGGAAGGGTATTACATCTTACGCATGCGCAGAAGGTACTTTAATGGTCAGCGTCGCTGTCTGTCGTTGCGGTGTATTCCTCCAGCGTGACGTGCCGACAGCCGGCCGGACGCCACAAGGGGTAGGCGTCTGTCACTGTTGGCCAGCGTCTTTTTGGTGTATCAGGGCCTTAAAGCGGAAGCCAACCCAAACATATTGTTTTCAAGAATATGTTCCCAGTAGGCCCACTACACGGCATTCTGATTAATTTTGCATTTGTGGAATATAAGTTAAGCAGCAAAATGGGGGCGGCCATTTTGTCTTCTGTCGACTGAAAATGCCACTGCTCACAATGACCAATCACGGCTCAGATTCAGAAAACAGGTCAGCCGAGATTGGTCGTTGTGGGCAGTGGTGATGTCATTTTCAGTGTTATTTCATGTTAGCTAATACGAACAAAATCGCACGCGTGTTCATGCCGTTTCAGTTTAGAATTAATACTTTGAGGAAACATCAGAATATTTTAGCACGTTAGCCTTTGCGTCATTTGCCAGGGCTCAACGTGCTGTTAGTTTTCCTTCGAGGGAGGGGGAGGCGCTTTAGACAAGTACAAAGGAAATAAGAAAATCCTGTCCTCGTCGAGCGTCCCTTGTTCTTTGACTTGACCCTGCTCTGACCTCCCAGGTTAGCCATCTGCCTCCTAAAAATATATTCCAAACAAACCCCCAACCCTTCCTTTTGTCCTGCCCATCTGTCCCACTAAGAAGCGTTAGCGTTAGCTATTCCGTGACAGCTTTTTTTCTTTTTTTTTTAATCAACAGCATTCGTATGGATCGTAAAATTAAGATGGAAATCGATGTAAAAAATAAAAGAGCCCGGCGGCAATGCTCTAAGAGGACAAATAAAACACCACCATTGCATTCCTGCGTTGGATATCATCTTTTTGCATTTTGTTTCGTGCCAAGATTTATTGATTCATCGATTGGAAGGCAAATGCCGAATTGAGAGCGAGGCAGTTAAATTATATCTGCTCTTTGTCCTGCACCATTAACGCACACACACACGCACACGTGTACATACATGCTGACACTGCTTCTTGTCATCCCATTTAAAGCCTTTATTGGCAAAATGACCATATTTGGTGAGGGACTTTTCACAGTGGACCCTACTCAGTGTCCACAAAACCTAATTAATCAGTATAGAAACATAATGATAAATCATTGATAACTGAATATATGTAATTAGGAATATCCCGTTTTAATACACTTTCCCCCCCCCATAAGAAATCATGTAAATCTCAAAATAATCTGTTCCTGTGTCACACAAATAAGGTAAACCACACTACTAATGCTATCCTAATTTAATCAGCCCCCGATAACAGTTTCATATCTATCATACAATAAAGATGGGATGGATTTGGTTATATATTTCTAGCCGTTTTTGTCATCCATTATTATCTCTATGAAGCACTTTGTGTTGTATTTCTGTTGTATGAAAAGTGCTAAATAAAGAAAATGTGATTTCTAAAAGGGCCTTTCTTAAAGTTGAACAGGAAGTGGGCCATTTTATATTGAAGGAGTTATTTTGCACATACGGTAGTTGAATCACCAGGAAAGTGTGTGTGTGTGTGTGTGGGGGGGGGAATCAACCCAGGACACCAATTTCACTAATCAACACGAAATTGAGTGGACATGTCTATCAACACAGAACGTGCAAAAAAGTCTCACAAACCCATAACTGACATTAAACTGTAAATCGAGCATTTTGGTTTGAAGGAGACATTTAGGCTCTTACTTTGACACACCACTACAAGGGAATTCGTCCAAATGAGCCCCAATTGGAAGCAGCTATTCTAGACAGATGGGCAATGCAAGCACGCATCGCGATTAGCGAATGCTAAAATCGTGTGTTACTAATATTGTCATGCTTCTTCCCGCAGGATCACAGCGCCGACGACACGGTCGCCGGCGGCCAGCTGCTGTCGGAGGGCGAGGACGCCAAACGGGAACAGACTCGCCTCAGCCGACTGGAGAGACAAGCGCAAGACTTCCTCAATGCTGTGTTTCACAGGAAAGGTACGGAATAACGCACACACCACACAACCACACTCGTTTTCCCCCCCTGCCGCAGTCATGAATACGTGGATGAATGTCCTTCCAGAAGTGCATCCAGGCACGTTAAGTCGGGGAATTTGCTTCCTTCCTCTGGGAAATCAACCAATTTGAGGAGTGTACACCCCCTTAAGATGACTACATGCTCACACACACCGAACGTAATCATTTCTGCTCCCGTATGGAGATGATTAATATTCGATTTTTTAATACCTTTCGGTTGCTCCAAATTTAGATTTCCACTTTTGGGGATGACCTAATAATCAGAATATGATTGAATATTTCTCAAGTCATATTCAAAACACTCTTTTACATAGAAGCCGGTCATATTTCGACATTGACAAAATGTCAAAATATAACGCAAATAAGCATTTTAAAATAGTATGTCATGTTTTTTAAATGTCTGTGAGGTATAGAAAATGGATGAATGGAATTAAAACGGACTTTAAAGTGTATGGGAAACAATTTTTACACATTTTAATATGTTGTATTTAACAATAAAATATCCATGTCGGAATGAACGGTTTCTCAAATTGATACACATTAACCGAGTATTTTATGGATTTAGCATTACGCTTTGAAAATCTTCTGGGCGGGGCGAAATCATGAAGAAAGCAGATATGACGTCATCGTGCCACGTCTCTGTGACGTGTGCTCGTCGCGGTTTTTCTTCGGTATCATTTAATTTCTCCTTGAATTGAACAATAAAAACGAGCGACAAATACTTACCGACAGCTTGTCATCGCCATTTTCAGAGTCTGAAGAGGACGCAGCTGGGCCAGTGACGTCACGCACGTATTGGGTCAAGCGGCCAGTGGGTGGACCCAGCTCACGAAATATTTTATACTTAGAGTTTTCTGCATTTTTTTTTCCGGCCTCAATCTCATTACCATGAAAACAGCGTTACGACTAGGGAGTTATGAAAAGGTGAATGGCTTCTACTCATGGGGAAAAAAACAAGCGCCCGTCAAAGACGATAAAGCATTTTCATCGGTGGAGGCAGCACTTCATAAACTAGACGGTGTGTATGTGGCAAATGCAGCAGACAGAGCAGAGCGCCAGACACAAATATCCCTCAATACCCATTGCGTCTACAACTTCGCTTTTAGATTTTAACTTGTAGCTGATGCTAATCGGTGCATCTGACAAAATTTACTGCAGCTCTGCTTACCTTTTGGCTTTGACATGACAGCGTTTCACACAGTGTAGCTTGGCTGTGGCTTGAAAATGGCAGATCTTCTTGCTCATGTTTACATTATATGCTCTCTTGAAATAAACTTTTAAATACATTAGCCATTAGACAAGATGTATAGATTGATCAAGTTGGAATACTTAAGACAGTTTTGCTCAGCAGCGGTCAGTTTTTAAGGACAAAAAAACATTTGTACGTGGGCTAAAGGCTTTTTAAAAAATATGCATTTCAAAAAAATATATCCATCAGTTTTTTTGTTGTTTTGTAGAGAGTGACCCGATATCTTTAAAAAAAGTCAAATAAAAAGGGGGCAAAGGATAAAATCCTGAGGGATGCCATTTTCTTCCTTTACTTTTTCTTTTTTTTTTTTTACACACAGATTAAACGCTTTGCCTGCAGGTATACGTAATTAATATAAAGTAAAACCAAAGTAAAAGTGTTAGAAAGTGGGCCACGGGGACTGACCCACTTTTCCGAGCCGAACTACGCACTCTTTTCATGCATTTGCGTGCCAGTTTCGCCAAATAAAACCGACTTGAGTGAATGCTTTGGGCTGGACACTTGATTAGGTACACCAGCCAGTGCTTTTGATTGAAACTTTCACACAGTAGCATGTTATACGAAGGGTTTCGATACTTGATGACGTCATTGCGCTGGAGGAGACATTACTACAGGACGCACTTTGCTTTTTGTTGTTGATAAGCGGCAGAATTAAAGCGACGCTGAAATGAAATTTACGTAAAAAGTCAACAAGGCGCGTGTCAAAAAGCAGGAAGCCCTCAATGACAATTAACATCCACCGTGACCTCCCTGTAATTGAATTTAAATGACAAAAGATAATTAAACAATCACATCATGACAATCAGAGTGACAAGTTTATACCATGTGCAACATTGTTTCCCCACGATCTTCTGAATAATAAACATTTTGGAAATACAAAATTTCCACATTAAACAATTGACGACAACTCATCGTTCCGATGGGACGTTGGCGGCTTTGTTACGCGGCTTTTAATGCGCAAAAAGCGGATTTATTTATTTGGCAGCCCCCCGGATGGCCGCCTGCTGTGTTGTTTGCACGCCAGCCTCCAAATAAATTACCAGATTAAAATGAAGTTGATTAAACAAACCGCTGCGATTATTATTTTAATATCGCTTAATACTAACCAGCAGATTAGACATTGCATGTGCATGTTTGGAAAGGGTATTCTGCAATTCCCGGGACATGGACGTGTATGAAGTTTAACACCCCACCTTCACTTTTTCAGATACATGCTGCTTTCTGTGTGAAAGGCAAAAGTGTACAAATGCCGATTTTCAGTTATGACGACACCAATTTTGCAACTAATCTTTATGGGAAAGAGATTCTTTACACAATCAACATCCCTCACAGTAACCCCTTTCCCACTGGATGCTGTGTAAAAGCAGCAATATCCTGCACGCTTGTTTTTTGGTTTTTTTTGGTGATAAAGAGCCTATTTTCTGTTACGGATGCATCAAATCTGCACTATTCACTGTATGAAAGACGTTTTAGGCCCAATTAACCCTCCTCACAGTAGTCCCTTTCACTCTGCAAATGTAATTTGCAGCAAAATCTTGCCTTTGCTGGGTTCTGTGTAAAGGACTGATTGATAAAAGCCGGATCTTCAGTTAATGCTCCGGTGCGGTATCTTGCTACTGAATTTTACACCGACCTCACAGTGGCCCCTTTCACACAAGGGAGGCCATTTTTCTGTAGGTAAACGCTATCCTGCCTTGACTGGCTTCTGTGTATAAATTGCTGGATGTGGATGTGCTCTTTTCCTTTTGGCAGCATCTCCGTGTGAAACAGGCCACTAGAAAATTCCGCACAGAGTTGGAAAAAAAAACACGGGAAATGTGGAATTGTGGTAAACAAAACATTTGAGTGTTTGTAAACAGAGAAATGGTGCTCAGTAATCTGGTGTCAAGGGCAGGATTAGAGGATCTCGCGGGTGATTTTTGGGATTATTTCAGCATCACACCAGGATTATTCCTGCGGGATGTGGAGGCACATTCCCAGCATTGGCGATTAGGACTTTTTAGTTTTCCACGGCAAAAAGACTCAAATGTAACCCACATTAAATATCTCACACCAAGGAAAAATATGATTATTCTTTGTCTGCCAAAGGATTTATTCCTACTAGAGATGTCAGTATTTCTTTTTTTGGGGTGGGGTGTAAGCTATTTTTCTTGTTTTAAGATATCTTGCCAATTCAAATTTACCTCTTCTTTTAGCAGATAATTTTGCTTAGTTAAATTCAATTATCAAATCAATGATTATTTTGATAATCAATAATGAACCTTTTTCAATTTAAAATTGTCCAAATGCTCTCACGGTAAATATACTCAGAAGTCCTCCATGAAAGCAGACTGATTATCTTTGTGTGTGTGTGTGTGTGTGTGTGTGTGTGCCCCCCCCCCCCCCCCCCGAAATAAAACATCTCTTGTTACATAACCAAAAACAATAACCAACATTTTTGCCCATTTTCTGATTGCTGTTACGTACCAAATCACAAATGGAATGATCAGTTATCAACTGTTATCAAACACTATTTGTTTGTGCGTTTTCTGAATTTCAAATAATGTCTGATTTTGAATAAAAGCATGGAAATTAAACCACTTTTTTTATCCGATTAATCAGTTAATCAACAAAATAATGAACAGATTAATCTACAGTATTATAGTGTTAATGTAGTCCTCCTTCTCGCTCTTTCCACCCCCACAGACCTCCCAAGTTTGTCGGACCCCCACATTCCTTTAGTGGCTCGTGAGATCATGCAGCGAATGATCAGGCAGTTTGCCGCCGAATATACCTCAAAAAGCACTCAGGACGCCCCCCCCGCCTCCGCTGCCGCCCAACGGGGCCATGAAGGACCAAAGCCTGCCGCCCTGCACTCCGCCGCCCCCGGGGCCGGCACCCGGCTCGCCGCCCTCGTCCGCTTCCTGCTCCTCGCCGTCGCCCTGCCTCAGCCCCCCTGACCCCGAGGGGGGCGTGGCCGCCGCCTCTGCACAGAACCCCGTCCTCAGCAAGCTGCTCACGGCCGACCAGGACGGCCCGCTGGACCTGACCGTCAAGAAGAACCCGGCCGAGACCGAGACCCCCGCCCAGCAAGGTGAGATGCGCGCACACAATCACACCACACAAAATATCCGTCACAACCTATCGAGTTGATCAAGTTTTTCCTTTTTGTGAGATCACACGTAATCATGCTAGGATTTGTTTCGAGATCGGTGGTGGAACAGAATCTTTGTGTGTGGCGCAAGGGTTGCCCACCTCCCCCCTGACCGCCCGGCAGTGTGACCGCCGTCCGCCCTCGTTAAGATTTCTGGTTTGAAGAGCGGCTTTTAGGAAGCGGCTTAGCTTAGCGCTCAGTAATCTTCCTCCATTTAAAAAATAAATAAATAAATCAATCAAATATTTTGGGCTTTTCCATCCGCCCTCCCGCTGGCAGGAATGATTAAATTAAACATCATATCAAATCATTCTTAATTCCCTTTTAATGCTAATAATGTCATTAGGTATTATGTAAGCAGAGAACGCACTGCTCACTTTGATCCCGAGACTTTAATCGTGAAAGAGAAACACAGAAATACATTAAATATTTGCGCAGTGTCCAGTGGTGCTTTGACTTATGTGTTTTTTGTTCCTTGACCACGCTTGTAACCCAAAACACACACACTCTTTAAATTCTTTCCTTATTGAAATGAATGCTTATTCTTTTTTTGGGGGGGGGGGGCACAATCTCCCGCTTTTTCACGTCCCACCATGCTTATTATTATGATCACTTTGTTTGTAATTCACTGTTGTTTACACCAGAAGATTAATCCTGGTGTTTTGTTTTTTTTGTTCATTCCGGTAACACCTCATCTTTTTCTTTTTTGTCGCTGCCATTTAATGCTAAAAGCCGAGCCTGAAGATTAGCATTGCCTGCGTAGCATAACGTAGCCTAGCATAGCAGCTCCGTGGCCCATTTAAGGGCTAGCTGCCTGCACGGGTCAGCAGGGTCGACTGCACTTTAGGGATTATTAAAGGCGCCAAACACACAGAGGAAAAACAGCATGCTCAATAGCGACATCACAGCACTTACGAAACATTCCAAACAAACAGAAATGTTTATTTATTTATTTTTAAATCAATTTTAAAAAAGTTTTCCTCCATTCATTTGTTTTTTGTTTCATTTTAAAATCACCATTTATTTTTGTATTCAATTCTTCAATAATGTTTAATTCACAAATGTTTTATTTTCATCATCATTCGTGTGTTCCATTCAGTATCATTATTTTTTGTTAATTCATTAATTTGTGTCTTTTTGTGTTTCATTCACTGTTTGTTTGTTTGTTTGTTTAACTGAATTTCATTCATCTTAAATTAATTAGTTAACCTTTTGTATTTTTTCAACTTTTTCAATTCATTATTACAGACATGGATTAGATTGGATTTTTAAAAATTAATATAGTTCCAATTGTAAAACGTAAAGACAATAAAACACTTCACTTTAGTTATGAACCGTCATTCGAGCGTAACAAAGTAAAACGTAATCACCGTTAATCGTAAAAGCCCCAAAACATCAACTGATCAACTAGGACGTCCAAATTATATGACAATAGATTCCGTACACACCATTTGCATACTTCCAGTTTAAATTCGATTGGTGCCGCCGCATTTTTTCACTCGCAACTGAATTTTCCCAGCACTGCCACTAAATGATGGTTCACAGCACGCCGATTGGTTGATTGATTGATTGACTGATTGATTGAGGGCCTCTGGCTAACGCTGTCTATTACGGGCTTGTCTCCGCTAACGAGCTGCCAAGTGATTAGCGGCGACGTGGAAGTCGTCGGCGAGCTAAAAGCCGGCGAGCCAGCCGACAGGCAGATGTGACCACGTAACCGTGGAAACGCTTTTGGCCTCGCAGCAGGCTCGCAAAGTTGTGTTATGAACTTTGAAGGGGGAAAAAATGGACACTCTCATCTTTAAAAAAATAAATAAATAAAAAAATCTGTTGGATAATGGAATGTGCGTTCCTGTCAAATCAAATTGCTCTCGGTTAAATGTCAATGAAAAGTCAATTAGCATATTTGTGCCAGCCGCAAGCTTGTCTTCATTTAACAATGTCAAACAATTTCCAGAAGATTCACTCCAATTTCGATATGAGCTGCGTTATTCCAATTACCTTGCACTCCTTTTGATTCACTCCATTTACACTTCCATTGCAATCGATATGATTTACTCTAACGACGATGCGAATCACTCCAAAATTGAGTCACTCCAACTATCCAACCATGCAATTTGTTCAATCCCAATTGTGACTCACATCACTCCAATCGATTCACCCCAGTTACGATGGAATTCTCTCTTAAGTTTCACTCTGGTCTTGATTCTATTGATTCACTCGATTCCATATGATTCACTCCGTTTGCAATACAAAATGACGCAATACCGTTAACTTCAATTGAGTCTCTCCAATTACACTACTTCATGATTGAAATGAAATTGGATTAAGGATCGTGTTGAGAAGCACTTTTATTTTCACGTAATATGTGAAGATTTGTTTTTCTGTTCATTCTGTGTTGATACAAGTTCGTGCAAAATGAAAAATTACAAAAAGCAGTTTGAAAACCAGTTTTTGGGGGTTCGGGAGAAATAAAGCATATCCCGGAAGGGTTTAAAAATAAGAGAAAGAATAAAAAGAACTTAACTTGAATGTTGTCATTTGCTGTTTATTCAAGGGAGAAAAAATATGGATTATAATCGGGAATCGGAATTGTTTGTGTCTTTTGTTCAGATGGCGTTTTGGATCTTTCCACCAAGAAGAACCAGAATGACAAGCAAGGCTTCATCTCAACACACGGACTCAAAGGGTAACGCACACGCCTCACCTGTCATTCAAAACACGGTCACGATTTGGTTTTGAAACCACGTTTCGAGTTTTAAAATCAAGAGTGAAGCCTTTGTTAGTGTTTTGAATAAGGGTTAAGATTTCTAAGTAGGCTTTCAAGTCACGGTTAGGGTTTAAATAAGGGTTTGGGTTTCAAATTGGGGTGTTAAGCATCAAACCTATAATCATAGGTTAAGGTGTGAAATTAAGGTTTTAAGCAAAGGTTAGCGTTTCATGCTTGTGGTGCGAGCATGTATTAGGGTTTTCATATTAAGGTGTATTAGTGTTTCAAAATGATGTTTCAAGCCGGCTTTCCACAATGATTGGAGTCTTCACATTATTGTTTCGATCCAAGGTTAAGGTTTCAATGTAGGGTTTCGAACCAGTGTGAGAGTTTGAAGTTAGACTTTCAAGTCAGGGTTTCAAACAATGGTGTTTTAAACCCAAGTTAGTGTTTTAAACAAAGGTTTTGGTTTCAAAATAGGGTTTCAAGATGTTTGGTTTGGTTTTCAATGGAGGGTTGCAAGCCAGTGTTGGTTGTTCCAGTCAGGGCTAGGGTATCAAATTAGGGTGTCAAGGGTCCATGTTTACTCATCACAGCAGACCTATTGAGCATCTCTTATGTGATCATTTGTAACACAAAGAAAAGCAAACAAATCGCGGTGCGTTCAGGGTCACTGTGTACATTGCAAACGTTCCGAGTTGGAAAACCTTCGCTGATGTTTGTCTCTACCTTGATGGGGGAGGTGTTTCTCCAATCTCCTGCGGCCCTCAGAACACGAGTCCGGATCCAGCCGGGGGGTCATCAGGGGTCTCCTGGTCCCAAAGACCCCTGAAGGCCCCCTAAGGCACCGAGCCCCCAGTGGGGCTCTCTAATGATTTGCTCATGAAATATTCACTCATGGATGGATCGCTACTCGACCCCCCCACCCATGCACGCTCGCTCACTCAGCAGCTTGATTGCTATTATTACGATTGTTATTATTTATGTGTAATTAATATTATTTTCTTTGCGTAATTGCTATTTTGTGTGGGGTTTTTTTTTGTGTGTGTGTGTGTATTTTTCGTTATTAGTGTTTTGTTTTTTATATTTATGTATTTGCTCTTGACTTGGAAAACTTTGAAACCATAAATGAAATATGTTTTAAAAATATGCAATACGGTACGGGAGGTATAATACAGGAATTCGATATGACGTCGATATAAATACTATAATAATATAAATACATTTAAGACACTTATTACAAATATAATCATATATATTGTACTTTCTAAATGCAATATACAAAAATAAGACATTAGCGTGGTATAGACATTAAAAATTAGGTGCATGTAAATTAGAGTTTGAGACATACTACATATGGTGACAAATATGTACATAGGGACGTGTACACTGTTATTAATGTGAGCTTCCTGATGACTCTATTGTAACGTGGACTCTGTATCCCCTCGCTAACCTCGTATTATTTTCCTGGAGGCAGAGACACCCCCCTGTGATAATCTGTTTTCAGGCTCCTGCGGAGGGCCAATGCACACACACACACCCCCACACACCCACCCCCACACACACACACGCACACACACAGAGTTTCCCACTCCCATATACCCCGCTTTATTTGCCATATACACCGCTTTGTATAAAATACCGTAAACATTAAGGGACCATGGAATATGATACATTTATAGTTCTGTTTAGTCCAGTGGCTTCTCAGAAGACTCATGTAAAATGGTGAATCTAAACTTTTTTTTCATTTGATTAATGTTGGTTGTCAGAGACACAACCATGGCGAATAATTTTTCCAGTTGCCACGCTTAATTTAAATTTATATATATCATAAATAAATATATATATATATATATATATATATATATATATATATATATATATATATATATATATATATATATATATATATATATATACACTGTATACATATATATATACACACTGTATACACACAAATTGAGTGGCCGTTATCCGTCTGCAGGTACCTTTTCCGTCGTCTGTCATTCGCCTTTTTTTCCAGGGAGGGAAAAAATAGTACCCGTCTATAGGCCGGTCCACCTCTAATTTTAAACGTCGGCCATCCGTCGGCGAGTCCGACCAAACTTTCACTCGCGACCCCACAGCTTGCACAGAACGAGGAAACAGAAGTAGTTTTGCCACACTTCCGCAAACATACATGCACTTATGTCAAACATAAATTGCATTCAAGAGCGGCAGTGTATACGTGTTTGTATTTATGTATTTGCTATTTTCACCGCTTTAAATTGGCAAAAGTTACAGAAAATTAAAATTAAAAATTAAATTCATAAAAACTACAGATGAAGTGGGGACAGACCATTAGTATCAATTTGTGAAAAAAAAAATAATAATAATTTGACAATATTTGTCCATACGAGGTTTCCGCCAGACAGCGACAATATGAGAGAAAATCTGTCATATCATAGTTTTGTCTGCTCTGTTCCCATCTCGTCAAATAATGTGCCTTCCACCAGCCCTCACTGTGTGCTGTGAGAGTGGCCTTCCTCTTCCTCTCTTCTTCTTCTTCCTCCTCATCCTCTTCTTTTCTTTACTTCTCCTCCTTTTCTTCTTCTTCTTCTTCTTCTTCTTCTGCTGTTGCCATGGTGACCAGGCAGCACTTAAGTGGAAGCACTTTGCATCTTTAATCTTGCCGCAGACACATTTACATGCCGCTGCAATGCTGTCTGTTCGTTTGACATCCAATTAAAGAGCAAAAAAAAAAAAAAAAGACTTCAATGACAAAAGTATATTGGAACAGGATCTGCATTGTTCCAGACTACGTATAGAACTTTTAATAGGTGTTTGTGGACATTTTTCTTGGTGAACGTTTAAAAACAACAACTTTTGCTTCGGAATGTGGCTCTGTTATGAACACATTGATTCTAGTTGTGTACTGTATCTGTGGAGCTATCAATGGCTTTCTCTCTGTACGTAGTTTGCAGATACTGTATGTCTTTCTGTATCGATATATCTAAAAGCAAAGTAGAACATCCAGAGTATCCAAAACCAGAATCCACAATGCTTAGTTTTTTTTATTTTTTTTTATTTTGTTTTTTGTTTTTTTAAATTTGGTTCTTAATTGGTTCTCGTCATGGTCCATGACTGATTTCTTGAGTGCAGCCGAAGAACACAATTGTGTCTAAACCAGAAGACGCATAACTCCGTCTTGACTGGTTTGTGACTCCGTTTTAGACTTTAGACTTGTTTCTTGACTCATTTCTGACTTGGTTCTTGACGTGGTCCGTGACCTTTTTCTTAAGCAAAGTAGAAAGTCATGATGTTCCCCAACCAGAAGAGGTGTTGCTCAGCGTATCCAGGTCTCAGACTTGTTCTCCTCCACACAGGCACCCCTTAAAGGTGGAGCATTCCGTGAAGGTGGACCATTCTGTTCCAGATGCGGACGAGGACGACGGTGTGCTGCCACGAAGCTTTCAGGACGGTCTTCGGGACAACGTGATCAGCTCCTTTAAGCCACCACTAGCCCGCTCGCTGCGCATCAAGGAGGAGTTGCTTAGCCAGAAGCACCGCCTCCTGGGCCAGCCCGCGGCGCTGTCATTGGCCAGCCTGGAGGCGGCCGGTCTCCTCAATCACGGTCAGCCGCACTCCCTGCTGGGCCAGAAGGGCTCCTCGTCCTTCTGGGGCAGCAAGGCCCACCTGGAGAGCCTGATGAAGCTGAAGCAGGCCAGCGGGGCCCTGAGCGGGGCCCTCGGGGACCTCAAAGACCTGCCTACGTTCCTGGAGAACCATCACAACCACCACGGAGCCTTCTCCTTCAAGAATTCTCTGCTTCACCACCACAATCAGGTCTCCAAGGCCCAGCATCACCACCATGACGCCAAGCGGGACCACTCGCCCCCAGTCGACCTGAAGATCCCGCAGGTTCGAGGCATGGATCTGTCTTGGGACTCACCCGCCTCAGAGCTGTATGGTTTTGGCGGCATCGGACCTGCCGGTGGCGGAGGACTCAGCGAGAACGCCTTGAGCCGGAAGCTGAGGGCCATCTTGCCCAAGCAGAACCGGCGGGGCGGGAGCTTGGGAAGCCTGCTGGACGGCGCAGCGGAATACTGGACCGCCGACTTGGACCACTCCACCTCCGGGCCGGCGTACTCCACCTCGGATGTGGAGGGGGACCCCAACTCCAAGCAGCCGCGGAAGAAGAGGGGGCGCTATCGGCAGTACAACAGCGAGATCCTGGAGGAGGCCATCGCCGTGGTGATGAGCGGCAAGATGAGCGTCTCCAAGGCACAGAACATGTACGGCATCCCGCACAGCACGCTGGAGTACAAAGTCAAGGAGCGCATGGGTACGCTGAAGAACCCCCCAAAGAAGAAGCTCAAGCTGATGATGAAGATGGAGGCGGCCGGCCCGGAGTTCCCCGGCGAGGCGGAGAATACGCCTGCCGTCGCACTGCGCAGCGACGATGCTGCTGCACCCCCCTCCCTCGGGCCCGCTGAGCTAAAGGTGGACGTCAAGGAAGAGATGGAGCCCATCGAATGAAATTAACCTCACCAGACTCCTCCAGAACCGCGGGACTTTATTTGTGCCAATTTCCTTTGCAGTATCCGGGCCGAGCACAAACGCAGGGATGAAAACCAAGACAGGTTCTCGGAGATCAACCACTCATCGGAAAGCATTTTTGTTGAGATTTTTGTACCCAAGACAAACGACGACAATTTGATGAAATTTCCTCAAGCATGCGGATAATCCCCAGTCGGGTTGCAAAGGGCTGGAAAACCTCTGGGTAGTTTCCAGGGTTTCCGGTGAATTTTCCGCTAAATTTCCATGGGAAGTTAAACTGGACAATTTTGGAAATACTCTGTCCATGGGAATTAACTGGGAATTGTGGGTCATTCAGTAGAATGGCATCATATTCAAACATAAACGTTTTGTTTTGTCATTAGCGGGCAGCCACGCAAAGTTGATAGCTCCAATTGCCCGCAAGAAAGGTCATTTCAGTACCTTAATAACTCCCCCTTTCTTTTCACGTCAATTGGGCGGCAGTCGATCTGAAGTTGCTCATACAAATTCTGGATCAACCAAGCGATGACTCGAACCTGGAATACCTTTTGAGTTAGGGCACTCCCAGTGTACTTATTACATATCGGATTCTTTTAGTCAGGATTTTACTTAAAATACATTTAAGTTCCCTAGTAGGAACACACCTTCAAATTCAACTCCTGATTTGTTTCCATAAATTCACAATAATTCCCATGGAGTGTTTCACGGTAAATTCACGGAATTTTGCAACCGCGATCCCCAGCCCGAAAAAACCTTGGAAACCTTGAAAACCAACACCCCTCGCCCCTACTTCTTCTCCGGACCTGGACCCTAGCTGCTTATGAACGCAGTCTCTTGTGAACATTCCAATTTGGGCAAAGAGACAAAAGAAGAGGGTGGGGGTGGTTACGGTTAAAAAAAAAAAAAAGATTGGTAAGTGACTATTTAGTGTACATTTGAATCAACGCCGTCAAGATTCCTCGTCAGGGTTGTGAATCGGAACCCGCCTGCCAGGTAGCCATGATGCTTTAACTTCAAGACCTTTCTTTCCTGCCCGCGACGTGCCGCCGAGTTCTGCGCGGAACGAGAAGACACACAAAAAGTCATTCAGGGATGCATGTTTGTGAGTTTTGTGACAAACTACTGACTGGTGAGATCATTTTTTTTTCCTTCTTTATGTTTTTTTTTTTTTTTTTTTTTAGTTTTGCTTTCTTTTGCACTACACTTTGGGTCCGGCGCTTTGGCGGACCAGGTTACCTCGGCATTGTTGCCCCTCGCATCATGCACTTATTACGGTCCGTCTCGCAAGCCGGGTCGGGAGGACCCGCCGACGCCGCTGCCTCCAGATCTGAATGCGGATCAGCTGCAGCGGCGCCGGCGCTACCTCATGGACCTCCATCGGTGTCTGATCGTGGAAGGCCGTCGCAGTTTTCGGCCTTGCAGGATGGGCGTGAAGCTCGGCTGCTATCCACACGATGAGCCCCCGCTCCTATGCTAATGTCTTAGCGGGGCCTCGGCTAACCGCTAGCTAGATAGCCTGGGCTTAGCCAGGACACTTTGCTGATGTTTTTCTTTCCTCTTTTCCTTTTTCTCTTCTAATCAAGCTCAACTAATCTAGTTGCTCTACCATCCAATTTCAAGTTTTAAAGGCAGTTTACTACGACAATGTGCATTTATATGGGGTGGGGGGAGGGGGGCGGGTTCATATGCAGTGGGGTAGGGGGGGTTAGCTGATAGTCAGATTTAATATATTATAAATTATTACGACTGATAAAAGCCAATTGTTTCTTTTCTGCTGGTTGTGAACTCAGGGTGTAACTGAGACGTGGCTTTCAAACGAGACTACTTAGCAAAAACAGCTAGCGGCGCAGCGGCTATGCTGACCTGCCGCACATTTCATCGCAACTCCCCCCAAAAAAAACACACACAAAAAAAAAAAACAACACTCCACCTATCCTACTATTAATACACATCATAGCACTTTGGGAAATGAAAGATGAAGGTTGCGCATGTAGCCTAGCTTTTCTCTCGGGGTGGGACGATGGAGCGCGGAGCTAGCTTTAGCACACCAAGACGCCACTTATTTGCGCCTCCCGCTGGGGGTGGCTGAAGTGGTTTTTCCCAGCTCCATGCTGACAAAGAGGCAGGAAAAACATCCTTCAGAGGACGGATGGAAAGAAAAAAAAATGCTTTTGTTTGGCGTCTTTTGTAAGGAGCCCCAGACATAAGGAAAAAATTGAACCGTAGCCCCAATATAGACATTTTTGTCGTGCGAAATATTTCACAGTTTCTAGCTAAGGTGCGTTCCACATGCTTATCCAAAGTGTCCAGGTCGTTCATCGGAATGATATCAAACCTTCAAATGAGTATTTCATGCACACAAATTAGGTATAACATGCACGTGAAATACTAATTTGTGACTACTAACTAGGTATAATATGCACACAAAATACTGCACAAATGAGTAATATTAATATCATTCATGGACAGTTGAGTAAGCAAATGGAACGTACCTTCTCTACACACAGTAAGGTCGAGTTTACGAAATGTTGCAGTTTCTGCCAAAGGTGAGCTCCATTCGTGTACTCAGGCGTCCAAGTGGTTGATGGGGATTGACATTAAATACACAAATTAGTGTTTTGTGTGAATATTATGTCCAGCCACACATAGCCACAAATTTGCATTTTCTGCACACATTCTTTCTATATTGTGGCCACAATACAAATTGTTTCCCACGTCATGTCTGGAGCTCTACGTTTGTTTTGTTTGTTTGCTTTTTTCTTTTTTTTTTTTGCTCAAAGTTGTTGTTAGCTCTGGACGCTTCCTGGTGAGGGATTTCTTTTGAACCTGACAATTCACGTCTCTAAATGTAATGTACGTATGTATTAATTTGATTGTTTTTCCTTGAAAATGGCATGCACCACTTTGGTTTGTTTGTGGGTGGGACAGCGCGGTCTGAGCCCGATTGGATATTGACCCCGTCGAGTCAATTGAGGCTTATTTAATTAGCGCCACTCGCTAGCTGTTTCATACAATCGCTCGTGGCTTGATTGGCAGGCATGCGTGGCCAACGAGGAAAAGACGAAGACGTCCTGCATGAAATGCATCCACACTTCGAACAATGCCGAGCATTTGAGGTGTCTAAAAGAAGGTTCCGACCGATCACAGCGACCAAACAAATAGGTGTCCATTTTGTAATGATCATGTAGCATGAATTTTTGTTTTAAAAAAACAACATAATTGGCACTTACGACGCAGATTTTTGCATGGAAAAACTAGCAGCACTTATCACTTTGTTTTTTTTTTTTTGTTTATAACACATTACTGCAACAGCAATGTGCAAAAATAATTTGTAGTGCAACCACAAGTTATAAACCACTTAGGTGTATAAAGGTACAAATGTACATAAACTGAGTATTAACAGTAAAATAACAACCGAATACTTCAATAATAAATATATAACTGAGCAAAAGTCACAAAAATAGCTAAGTTGAATAATTAGGTCTTAATACAGCTCTGGAAAGAAAAAAAAAACAATTATAATAATAGACCAAAACTGTTTTTCATTTTCTGCAAATAAAGGCCCTGAAGGACAATTTTTGTATTTGGAATTCCCTTTCATTTTCCAGATACCTATAAATAGCTAAATCAGAGAACCCGATCATATTGTACTGATTGCTCAAATCTTTCTGGAGCTTTATATTAACTCATTCACTGCCATTGACGACCATAGACATCAAACGTCCATTTTTACCTAGGCCGGCAGTGAATGATTTAACAATAGTTAGCGCTATTTGAATATGTAACACAGTATTAGTAAAAAAAAGTAGAATAAAAAAAAAAACTTTGAAATAAACTACCTTATTCTGAAAATGTACGCGGTTCATCCTCAATATCAGCCCCGCCACCAAAAAAAAAAACAACAAAAAAAAAAAAAAACATAAAAAACTCCAGGCTCTGTTGACTGTTAATTTCTCTTTGGGGGCCCCCGACTTCAGGTGCTTAGTCCAATGTTCCAAGAGCCCACTGGACTGGGGGGGTGCATGCCATTTCTTTTGATGTTGTCTGGCCTTGTTTCTCGACTTTCCATGGTCACAACGACAACAACAACAACAACAACAATGTCCTCCTCACGTTATGTGACACACTATATGATAGCAGGATCAATGTATTTGTCCACAACACGCTGGCTCTCATGTTGAATGTAGAAGAGAACGGTAGCCTTCAGTACTGTAAACGTCTCAGGATGCAGCCGGCGGGATGGGGGCAGCAATATTAGTCAGTCGGAGAGAAAAAAGCGGCGCGCACACACGTAACTACCTGAAGCAGATGGACATATTTATAGATTATATGAAAAGAATATAAAATATGATATATGGACCACACGTTATACCTCAATCTCACTAGAAGGACTTCTTTGCCGTGCCTCGTACTTTGCTGTATCCTAGCGACGGGAAACGTCTTTTTCCCGCCCCTAGCACTGTTTTTTTTTCTTCTTTCTTTTTTCAAGTCACCCCCCTCTCTCTGAGGGCAAGGTGTCAAGCGTCTGACTGACCAATATTTGCCACCCTACCTCGTATTTCTTCATCAAAAACACACAAACACACTCACAAGACAACCTTAGAGAAGTCGTGGCGAAGATCCTTGCGGGACGCCTAAAAAGACTTTTTGGGTTTCAGTGGTCGGGTTTCACGCTCCAGGGTGCTGAAAACCGACGCCGCTTTTTGTTTGCCGGACTTTCTCACCCGAGGAATCGGAGACGGGACGCTAAGCGGGAAAATATGACGCTTTTATGTTTTTTGTGCTTGCCTCAATCATTTTGTTGTTTTGATGTTTCTGTCTCCAAGACTGCCAGATGGAAAAAAAAAAAAAAAAAAAAAAAAAGAACTGCGCTAACCTCACTGATGCCACGTTGGCCGCTGCCATCTTGTCCACGCCTGTTGTGGTCGTTTCCTCTTGTGGTTGTCGTGGATACCTCAGGTCTGACCACTTTATCGAAGCAGCTGATTGTACAATAGCAACACACACAAACCATGAAGAATCAGGACTTTTAGTGCCGCTACTTTACAGATTTTTAGCCCTTTTTAAAAACCCTTCGCCCCTTCTTGTCAGTGTTGTTGTTTTCCTTCTTGAGAAAAAAAAAGTTCTTTATTCAAGTTTTGAAAAGTCAGGATTGCTGTGAATACGCACTGTCGTATTCCCTCGAGCACACGCACACACACGCACACACACGAATACACGTACACAAACACAAATACACTCGTTGTCAGGTTGCCATATGGTGAGTGGGAGGATTCAGACGTTTAATTGCGTGTCTCGATTCGAAGAAGGTGGTGGGCGCGTTTGCTCAGTTTGTCGGCAGTGCCTCTGCGAACATCTTTTTCTTCTTGCTCCTTATTTCCACTATTCCCAAAATGGACGTCTACCATCCGTTGCTGAAAAATAAATAAATAAATAAATCGAAATTGACATCAATTACCTCGAACCCCCGTTTATCAGTGGGATACGTTCCTGACTGAGATAATTGAAAATCCGTGCTATCGAGAGACCATCCCCCCAAAAAATAAAATATGTATACATAGTTGGATCCCTTCCACATACTTTATACACATTTAAACAGAGTAAAACACACTTTTTAAAGTATTCCTCAGCACGTGTTCCAACTCTCTTGTAGTCAAGAAATGGGCGGCATAACATCACATTGACAAAACAAACTGACGACTCGCTCGCACAGTTCTCCAAATTAAGAGGCGAGGCGAGGCGAGGCTCCCGGTCAAAGTTTACTGTAAAGCTGACACCGAATGAAACGTTGTATATTTAAACACCGCAATTTTCACATTTGCATCCATACTTTTAATACCAAACCATGTAATGAAAGTCCGCTAGCTTAATGCTAGCATATACTGTAATGTGAAACGCCGTAGATGTGCTAACAGAAGTTAGCGTAGATCTGACAGTAATTATGAACCCTAAAAGAACAAATGACGCTGCATCTCTTCCAGTAGACCTCAATGCTGCCTGGCATATTGAAGGCGAGCAACTCAAAATTCGGACTTGTCTGTATCCTCAAAAAACGTTTCCCTTTAAGTAGCAGTTGCTTCAAAGGAACTCAAAATGATGAGCCGTGATAAAGCTAGAAACACCGTTTCGATAGCTTAAACCTTAATACACCACTTTTTTTTGTTTTTTTTTTGCCAAAAAACCTTTAATATTATTTCCAATTCATCTTACAACTTTATCTTTGAAAGTAAATATTTTACTGATTTAATTTAGGAAACAAATTTGCAATCCATCAGACAGGGCTTTGGTGCCATCTTTGGGGTCTTTGGCCATAAATGAACAAGCTCAAAAAAAGAGTTTTCCAGCAAAAATGAAAAATGGCTTGTATGGAAAATATTTGAGCCGCCAAGATGACGTTTTGGTCTTTTTGCTGCTTAGTTCTGGCCCACCTTTCAGTCTGTCTTAATAGCTAACAATCAGCAGGTGTTATTTGAAGCTAATAGAGCCTCTCCAACCTGGACGGACGCTCGGGAAAATGTCAAAGCGATTGAGTGAGCATTCTAGAAAGCTAAATGCGGAGCTTAAAAGGCCAAACGCCCCTCGGGAGCGACGGCTTCGGCCAACTTTTCTCGGAAATAGGCTTGATTTTTACTGTGTTTATAACAGGTCTACTCTTGTTCGTATGCCAACGTTTTTGTGATGTAAGACACAGGGACCACGATAAATCATTTCAAGACCTTTTCTATCATTAAGGTATACAACTCAACAGATTTTTAAAGGGGGGGAGTCAAAGTGAACATCCGAAGTAATGAGGTTGCCATTCTTAGAGATGTGGCTGTGATCAGAATTAACCAATCACATTCAAAATCAATCGAAAAATGGGAGTCAGCACACACCTGCCACCATGTCGGCCACAATAATGTTGGAAAAAGTTTAGATTGATTTTAAAAAAAAATGTTTTTTTAAATCTTGGTCTCATAATTTTCTATCACAAAAAAAATTTGAATTTAAAGAGTCGGGTTGGACTTGGTCGGATTTAAGTTTAGGTTTAGTTTTGGTTTTAGGGTTATTCTTGGGGTTGTATTAGGACCCGGGTTGAGCTTGGGTTAGGTTAGTGTTTGGTTCGGATTTTACTTTCAGTTTGGATTGGATTTAGTGTTAATTAAGGTGTAGGGGCAAAGTGCCGGATATTGTCTCCCTTCTCTGGAGGGAAAGTGGGAATAGATGGTAAATGTGACGTCCCAGGCCAATCCTACGCCGTCCAGACTCACTTTGTCGACATCAAACATAAGATGGAAAAGTCCACCTAGGGAGCAGTGGAAATAGCCTCCATGGAGAAAATGGTTTCTGAGTGCATCGCCATGGCAACCCTTCCTCATCATCCCCCACCAGGAGGCGTGTCCGCCCCAAGATGGCGGCCGTCGTTCTCGCAGCCTCATCCCCGAAGATTGTTTTGCTCGGAATTGTTGTGTCACTCAGGAAACGTCCACCCAAGTTTGTGCGATGGAAAAAGGACGGCGGCCATCTTTTTCCGCTATTTTAATTCCCTGGTATTTTCACAGAGGCTTTTTTTGATTGACAGCTCCGTTGAACCGCACACAACCTCAACTATTCGGTCAGGCTTTCGGCCATTGCTGTTGTTTGTCGTTGCCAACTTTTACCGGATGTTTCCGCTTGACTGCGCTGGAGAATCTTTGTTAAGCCTTCTAGCTTCTTGCATCACATTTTTTCTTGTTTTTTTTTTTGTTTTGTTTTGTTTTACAGCCAAAAACTCTTAGAGTGCTTTATGAACAGCCGCGATTGTACACATCCATGTCATACATCACACCTCACCTCCTACATAATTCCCCAAATGTCGTACGTTAGGAAAGCTGCTCCCGAAGACCAAAAACTTAAGAAGCGACATTTGGGAACGTCTCATCTAGGTTTTTTTTTTTTAAATGTCCACAAACAATAAATGAAAGTATAAGAAGAAAAAACACTAAATACCTCAGAAAAAAAACTGCAGTGGGAAAAATCTCATCTCATCTTATACGACTTGTTCGTGAGCTTTTCTGGTCCGATCTTCAGCTCATAATTACGACAAAGATGGCCTTAGGGTGTTTTGACATCATCTTTGATTTGATTCCACATTCCCGGCACATAGACGACACATTTCTGCTGGACTGAGCAAAGAAATGAGCCGGCATCAAGATGAGATACCCAAAGACCAGACGGTTGGGTTAGGGTTAGGGTCAGATTCAGGGTAAGGTCTTAGGGCAGGGGTGCCCAAGTCCGGTCCTGGAGAGCCCCTTTCCAGATCATTATCAGTCTTTGACCAAAGCTTGCTAAATGAGCTGGTCAATTGAATCAGATGTGTTGGAGGAGCGAGACATCGAAAACAGGCTGGATCGGGACTCTGGAGGTCCGGACTGTGGCGTTGGTGAGGGTCATCTTACAACTTAGGCTTCCGCTTTGAGTTTGAGTTGGGCTAAAGGTTTTAGGTTGAGAGTGCTTGGGTATTTTAGCGTATCCGGCACAGTAACCGGACAAAGAACAAAACGGCCCGAAAAAGGTGATCCCGACATGCGGAAAGATACTTGACCCGTGACTCTTGAGACCAGAAAAGACGAAGAACAAAGATGATGGAGATGGTTTTCCCACCACGGCGCCTTTCCCGCCAATCATCGCCAGTCACGCATTTTTGTCCATTTGCTCTTCTTCGCTCGCTCGCTCGTCTCCTCGTCCTCGTCCCCTCCTCGACGTCGTTGAAGGTTTTCCCGACTGAGATTATTCCCGCTCGCCATGTTTTGGGATTGAACGTGCACATTCCTCTTGGCATACTGTATACCTCTTGATCTGCGTCAAGTGAATGTAAACACAACTAACCTCACACACACACACACACACACACACACACAAGTAAATGACACACGCTGTACATAGAAAATGTGTCTAATGTCCGAAGAATAAAGTTTTATCTTGAAACGGGAGAGGGTGGTGCCTTTTCCGGTGATGATTCAGGGAAAACAGTCCGACAGTTCCGCGCAGTATGTTCAACGTCTCGGTGTCCGGTCGCTAGTTTCTCCTTTTTAAAAACTCTCGGGTAATCGGGGTTTTCTGTTTTAGGACATCACACAAGGGGGCTTGAGGATGCTTGTATATAAAAATGCTTTACCCTCGGAGCCTCTTTTTTTCCTCAGGCCGAGCGTACGTTGTTTATTTTTTTTTGTGTGTTTTTAACAACGGTTGGGCCACGCCAAGCGAAGGTTCTCCGATATTTTTGCATGCCAGTGTAAATAAACAACAGCCTCTCCAGCCCTTTTTTTGTCGGAAAGAGAAGAACGTCGGGAATACGTGACGTCGTCGAAAAGAATCCCCTCGGCGTTGACTTTTATCCCTCCCGAGTTCTTTTGCAATCATTTTTATTCCTGGTTGTGTACGTGACGTTTATGTGGGTGCAAGACTTCACTTTATTTTCCTGTTTGTTTGTTTGTTTTTTGTTTTTTTTTTGCCTAACTCAACAGAAGTGTCGGGATCGTGAAAACACATTACCCAGAATCCCTCAGGGACCCTCAGACACTTTGTTCAGGTACAACCACAACAAGAAAACAAGCCAACAACCGTCTTGCTTGTTTTCACCTTTTTACAATTTAAAAAAAAATAAAAAATTTGCTTTCGATTTACATATAATTCTTTCTCTAAATTTTGACCGTCGGGCTCTTTTTAGTTTCAGATAAAACCCGAGTCGACCTCTCTAGACTTTTACTGTTGTTGGAAGCGCAATGATGATACTTTGGAAAATTCTTGCTTAATCAGAATGACGTCGGATTAGCGCAGCCACGCTACCTCTCTGCGTGTATTTTTGTAACAGTCAAACAAAATATTTCACAAACTCTTGGAATGGCTAACGGCTGGCGATGTCTGTCTTTGATTTCCCTGCCGGTTTCTTTGCATTTTTATCTGTTTTTTTTTTTTTTTTTTGTGATTCTTACGCATTTCGTCCAGCTGTCCGAGTGCGACAAAAATGGGCCGTCAACGTTGATCGGAAACATTTCACACAAGCGAGCGATGCTCTTAGACCTCGTAAGGTGTTGGCATCATGACTGCAAATGTGATTGAAATTTGGATTTTCGTTTGTTTTTTTGGTACCTAGCAGTCAAAAGGAATTTTTCCCAAATATTTCCAAACGTATCAAGCTACTACTTCCGACATTCCCACTGTGCTCTTGCACCTCCGAAGAAGCTGGCGACGTGTGGTTTTTTTTTCGGTTTTTCTTTTTCATTCTGGTGTCGTGGCTTCGCATTCTACTTACAGATTGTTTTTTTGTTTTTCCAGAATCTTACTGAAGTTCAATTTATGACAGTGAGACTTTGACGGCAAACATTTCACACAAGCGGCTCAGCTATCTAAGCTCACTAAATCTTGGTCACGTGCTAGCTGACCATTTTACCACACCTTACATCATTTTCGCTGCGTACACTTCAGGGAAAACTGAGTCGGACCTTGCGGGATATTTTGTCGATGGAAACATGATAGAGTTTGGGAAAATGGGAATTTCGACTGAGTTTTGCTAACTCTTTTTCTTTGTACCTGTACAGTCAAACAAAATGTTTCATGAACACTTTAAAATAGCTTCTGAAATACCCGCTGCACTTTCATTTGTGTTGTTATGTTGCTAAAACGTCAGAAGTGCTAGCAACTTCTGTTTTTTTTTATCTTGTTCTGCGTGAGTTTTGTTTTTTTCATTCCAGTTCCGGATCATCTTGTTGTTTTTTCAACATCTTACGAATGTCCCCCGGATTCACGAGTACGGGGTTTTTGAAGGAAAACATTTTACACGAGTTACTCAGGTAGCTAAGCGCACTGAGTCGCGGTCACGTGCTAGCTCACACCATTTTGAGAGTCACACCATTTTTTGGGTTTGTACTGTTCAGGGAAAAATGAATCTGCAAACCAAATTTTTCACCAACACTTCAAATTACGGAATCGGAATCCTATCAATTTTGCGGGACTTTGAACGCAAACATTTTTCTCAAGCGGCACGCGCTAGCTCGTAATTTTGATCGTCACGGCTTCTTCACTTCGCGTACAGGAAATCAGAATAGCGTAAGATTCAGGTTAAGTGCGTGTTTTTTGTACCTTACAGTCAAATAAAAATAATTCCAATATTCAAAAATTAAAATATTTCACAAACACTTGGGACTACTTCCGACATTCCCGCTACGCTCTGGTTAGCATCGCTAATGCGTCAAAAGCGTTTAGCAGTGTCTGCGTTTTTCTTTATTTTTCCAATTCTGGTGGCTTGACGTGTTTTTCCTTCTTGTTCTTGTCTTCTAGTCGTTTCGGGTTTGACGATATATACATTTAAATACCTCATTCCTTCCGCCCAGACGGCCCCAGGGGGCGCTGTGCCGATGCTCAGGACACCCAAGCACCCCTTCCACACTTTACCTCACACAGCACACACACGCATACACACACACACACACACAGACAGGTTCTCCCCAAAAAAACAACAACCCAAAAAAGGACCTCTTCTTTCTTCCTTTCCTTCATGCTGTTTACAGTTTGACGAAAAAAAAGTCTAATTTAAAGAAATGTTTTTCTCACGTAGTTCTGTTTATGTACAATAAAGTTTTTAGTTTGTTTTGTACCTTTTTTTGTGACTCGTAGGCTTCTATTCCGAGTGTACATGAGCACTTAATGTCACCGTTCATTAGCGCTGATTTCTGATTGGTTGATTGATTTCTGATTGATCGATTGACTGCACTGTTTCTTTTCCTGTTTGTTTGGATGCTGAAATCTGATTGGACGACAATAAAACGTCTCATCATGTCTGTGATTTTCGTTTTAATTGTCTTTATTTTGGAGACAAAGAGAGAAAAAAAGAAGGATGCTGATTTGATCTTTTTTTTTTCTTTTCCTTTTTTTGCGCCGCTGATTAGATCTGTCTTTGTGCATGTGTAAAAAAAAACTTATTATTCTTATGTTATCTCTCTCTTCAATTTGCTAAGAAAAAGATGAAGCAGAAGAGAAAAAAAAAGCAACGTTTCACATTTCAGCTGTGATGTCGTGTAAAAGGTAGTATTCACTGGATGCTAGAACCTTCTTTTCAAAACCACTATTCTTCTAATAAATTTGGTTGTCAAAATAATACGTCTCCTCCAACTTTATTGTCACAAATTCACTCTACTGTTTTATGAGCTCGTTACGAGAAGTCCATCAAGTGATAACCAACCACTTTTATTACAAATATTTGTTCTTCATCAATCTTTATTTTTTACTTTTTTTTTTTTAATGTTTATTTCCTATTGTTTGTCACAATTATATTTCGTTACTCAAATAAATGAAGCTGATCTAATATTAAGTACAATTGTGTGGAAGCGCTCGATGTAATGATTACGTTACGTATTGAAAATAATATATCTACGAATAAAAAAAGCATTACGCATTACGAAACACAATAAGTACATTGAAACAAATCTTCACTAAATGCTGATAAACCTTCGATATGCCTTTTCCATGAAAAACGGGGTTTGGCTCCCCACTAAAAAAAAAAAACATTTGAAACGATCTGCATGCGCTGCGAGTGCGGCGTTCCAGTGTAATTTAATATAAAGGATTAGACCCCTGCGGGGGAAAGCCGAAAGGATAACAACAACAACATTAGAAAGTATACCGGTAGATGTTTGTTTTCAAATGTAACATATCAAAAGTTATCAGGAAAATACTCAACTAAAGTAGTAATTACTTGAATTTCTTAAGCACAGAATACATGTGGTATAATGTAAGTGTTGCACTTCCGTGGCCGCCTCAGAGTGCACCATGGGCGGCCACAATTTCGCCGACAGCCCGTTCAACGGAGCCAACAAAAATGAAGAGACGTGACCACCACGTGATAGCCGCATATCGGGCAACTAACCAATCAGAGGACAGCTGTTTTTCCTCAACTCAACCAATAACGCAGAGAAGCGACCCAGTCGGCGCAAACCTTATTTGTACATCCGCGTAAAGGATATCAACGATTATTTATAAAAATCTTATATATACACAGTATATATATTTTGTATGCACACAAACGAAAAAGATTAAGTGGGTCCAATGTTGCTTGACTTCCTACTGCCGTAAAAAGTCCTCCTCGCACAAAATAATTGTTCCTGCTGCAGGTCACGTTTGTGCGCGTGCGCGTGCGTGTGCGTGACGACCGCACTCCGAACGCCTGAAGACGCTGGCCGCAAAAAGACAAATAAGTTTAGAGGGCAGAGAAAGTATACGAACAAGTAGGTCATCCTCCCATCAAATATTTATTTTCTCTCAGTGCCTCGGGCACCAAAAGGACTCGCCGCTCTCCACATATACTGTACTGCGCATACTATGCAACATACAGTACATCATATGGCAGATAGTGCTGTGTACTGTACATTCTACTGTATACGTTGTATGGATGCGCTGGGCTGGGCTGGGCTGGGGCGTGCGGATGCTCATGTGCACACATACACCATGTGAATGGGCCACCGCATCGGCAAATATGACACAGAACTGCAATATCTGCAATATCGATTTCTCCGTGAAGTTGAAAAATAAAATATTTTTTCTTAAATTATAAACTATTGATATTGAGATATGGAAATATTGATAAATATATACGTTTATATGTATGTATGTATGTACAGGTATGTATGTATATACATATATATATATATATATATATATAAATTATATTCATCTATATATATTTTATCAAATTGTGTGTGTGTGTGTTGACTAACAACTAAACACGCACACACGTTTCATGACCTTTCTCACACACGCATGCGCACGCACGCACGCACACGCTGTGCGAATGTCAACAGGCCCGTAAGAGCTTGGTCCCCCCACAGTGGCCCCCAGCAGGCACCCCACCTACCCCCCATAATTAACGAACACACACTGCGCCTCGCCTCAATTAACACTCCTTCACTGTGACACGCTCTAAAAAAAAGTTAAACTAAGGAACGTCTTTTTAAAAAAAAAAAAAAAAAAATTCAAGCAAAAAATATAATTTCTTAAAAAAAAAAGTTGTATTTTGAGGAGTTCACGTACCACTTTTTGGGGGGAAACAAAGAACTTTTCTCATGAAATTAGAAAAAAAAAAACAAATTCAAAAATGAAATTTCAAAGAAATTTTACAAGCTAACCTAAGGAGGTTAATGAGCAGAGCTGGGCATGGCCTAACCGCCACCGAGTTCGACCACGCGGGTCGTTTCATGCAGACGGAAACTCGGTGGCGGTTAGGCGACGCCCAGCTCTGATAATGAGAATAGAGTTGAGAAGTTGAGGAAAGCATTTCAAGAAACAAGTATTTTTTCACAAAAAAGGTTTGTTTATTTTTTTATTTTATTTTTTTTACAAAAAAATCAATTACATTTTCAGAAAAATGTCATTTGAAAATTACTTACTAGTTTTGAATAAATTTCAAATAATCCTGTGATAACAAAGCCGTATTTTTTCAAGAAAAATTGCGGCATTGAAAAAGTAAGTAAATAAATAATGAGGGAAAACAAGTCATATTTTCATGAAAATTTTCACCAGAATATGAAGTTGTAATTTAAAAAATTCTGAAAGTGAAATTTGGTTCCCGTGCACCTGCAAGCAATCTTTGTGCTGAGTGGCTCTTTTTGTGGGGACATTTTTCCCTCCTCTTTTTTCCAAATGCTCTTTTGCTGTGAAATTATTCGTTGCCTGCGGCACTCCCATAAGAAAAAAAAATCCCTTCCCCCTTCTTTTTCATTTCATATCCTCCTCATATCTCCTTCATCCCGCCTCCTCATCCTTGCCCATACATTGTCCTCACTTGGACCTATTGCTGCGACTGTGTGTGTGTGTGTGTGTGTGTGTGTGTGATGAGCACCTAGAGAGCACTAAGCGCCCGCTTCACCATCTTCATACCAATGAAAAAAAAAAAGCCCTCGTGCTGCCAGAGTACGACATGTTGGGGGAGGAAGATGCCGACTGAGAAGGTGAACAAGAGGAAGGACAACCGCTGCAAAGAGGACGAGGAGCCAAAAGATGTGCAGAGGAGTCGATCCAAAAATGAACGGACGAAGGAGAGGACGAAGGAGAGGACGAAGCAGCCGGTTGTGTGTACTTTTGTTAACGTCAAAGACCATTGAAGACTTTTCAAGCAGCAACACGACAAGGGGGGGGGGAATCAAAGACACGGCGTATGGAAGCAGCTGCTCTTTATTCCAATAAATTAATCCAAAGAAAACTAGCATACAGTCAACGTATATAAAAATACTATGAGCACGTCTTATATATTATTGTACAATCTGTTAGCTTGTTATTGTTTGTGTGTTCATAGTCGACAAAAAAGCTACGTTGGGTTACGCAAACGTTAAAATGCAAACAATACAAAAACGTTAATAGCAGATGTCACGCTGGTATAAATAACATTTTCAAAGCTACATTTATTGTATCCCGTGATACCTTCACTGACCCCTCTGGTCACAGCGCAGAGGAGGCGTTTCACACATCACTCTACATCAAAGACACACACACACACATTATTGTGTGTCTTTGGGTGGCACACTCACTGATTTCTTTTTTTTTTTTAAATGTTTGTGTTGTCTGACAGTGACGCCGTCAGTAAATGAACTCACGCTTAGCTTGAAAAAAAATACAAACATCAAAGACAATGTATTGTCTTCAGTGAACCTAGCATGTTTTGGGGGAAACATCTAAGACGGTTTAGTCTTCAACAAAGTTATTGTCAACAGCAAAGACTTTTGTTTTCAATAAACGCATACAAACGCACGTTTACATAAACATCAAAGATCATTTCCGTCAAACGCGTTTCTTTCACCATTCATTCAGTCTTCAAAGAACCTAACGCAGGTGTTGAAACATCAAAAACAATTTAGTCCTAACTAGATGTCTGACATACAGAACGTACACATTCATCATTAACATCAAAGACAATTTGATCTGGAAAGAACCTCATTTTCCTTTACATCAGAGACAATGTAGGGTCTTTGATACCCAAACGCGTTTTCATTACCATCAGACAATTTAGGGTCCTAAAGTTATGTCTTTCTGTTAACATCAAATACTTTCAAGTCTTTTTCAACAAACGCCGACTTGAGTTTTCGTTGACCACATGTGAAAGTATGTGTTTGCGTAAAACATCAAAGACAATTGAAAGAGTTTTGAATAAAAAGAATGGACGTGTAAGAGGACAATTTTTTTTTTTTTTTTTTAGTCTCAAATGAACTTCACGCACGTGTTTCCAGAGGTGGGCATTCCTTCTGACTGACGGAGCGGTCTGTTTGTCGCCCGTTTTTGCTGACGTTCGACGATAAACGGGAATTTATTTTTTTTTAAATTGAAAAAAAAAAAAAAAAAAAAAGACAGGCTACGCACAAACGGAAGCGGATTTTCACGAACCAGGTCAAGACGTCAGGGTCCATCTTTGATGGGCGCCCGTTTTGTTGGCAAAAGACGGAAACGCGACCCGCCTGTCTCGCTTGCGTTTGTTATGAGGCAGTCTTACTGGAGCAAGCTGCATTGACTGAATATGTACACTAGGTGGCAGTATGCACCAAAGAGAGAATCATGAGTTAGGCTGTAGGGCAACAACTCATGAGCTATTAAAAGTAGCCTTGAATACAGAGACGTTCTTCTGAGCTCAGTTTTAAACTTCCATTTCGATTTTTGGAAAGAAACGGTATTTTTGCAATACCACAGTCATTCCATTTCAGAAGGTGGCAGTAATGCACCAAAAGTAATTTGACAACTGATAAAAGACAGAAGCGGGAGAAGATGACTGCAAAGAACATGAGAAGCAGTTGAAAAAAACAACATTACTTTAGTGTCATGGCAACTTTATTTGGGTTCGCCCGAGGGCTAGGAAGTAGCGATGGGATGACGATGCCTCAAAGTGTGTATGGACACATTTAACAAACTCTATTGGCACTGCGTTGGTCACACTCAATAGTGACCTCTGCTGTAGATCTAAAATCAAATGCCGGCAAACAGTATGAAAATATGATGGAGCAACTTGCATGCTGACCCAACATTAGCTTGTGAAATAATATTAACTCTTTCTTCAATTGCTAGTTTTGGACTGAAAATGTGATCTTTGTTTATTGCATTTGCAGAGTTCAAAGTCTGCTTGTTTGTGTAAAGGCTCAAATGAGCATGTAATATGGAACAAATAATCTCTATAATCTCTCTCATAAAATTTAGAGACAACGTGTAATTTACGTATGGGATTTTGTTAACCAAAGTGTTCAATCTCCATCCAACAAAGCCACAACATGTCGATACAGTTTGTTTCCTCATAAACGCAATTTGACACGGCACAGCCAAACCACACACTTCCTGTATTGGTCACATGATTTTTTTTTGTTTTTTTTTTTTGTTAAAGCGATACACGCACCAATACGTGGTTTCACATTTGAGAACTCAGCACAGTGTTGCTCGTTCCATCACTACTAGGAAGTATTTTCAATCCACCAGGATTGTACATTTGGCAACAATGTGATTTGGCTTTAGGTAAGCAACATTTTAAAGTAAAAAAATTTTAAGAGCAGGCGGTAGCAGGCTCCCACTTAACAGTTCAATACATTGGCAAATAAGTGCAGGCTATGTGAAATGTCAAATGTATGTGAGTGTAAAGCTGTTTGAGCAGCAAGGTGACACATTTTGATGTACATGGCGCACTCCGTTATCCATTTTCATCAAATCGGTTCGGATCATGGATGGATTTTTCACCTGTTGGATTTTAAAAAAAATAAAAATTCCTAGGTTGACGATTGACGGACTGGCGGACCTTTGACGTATACTGACGGTAACGCGGACTGACCGACAGACGATTACAGTTTGGTTGGGTTCGAAAAATAGACGGATGACAAGCTGCTGACGGATGGCGAATGACGGACCGGCAAACTTGAAACTTGAAACAAACTTGGAAAATGCCCATCTCTGTATGTTTTCACAAACACTGAAGACAATTTCGTCTTCGGTGAGCATGTGTTTTTGATACCATTAAAGACAAGCGTTGTTATTGTTATTGTTATTGTGTGTGTGTGTGTGTGTGCGTGTGCGTGCTACACACACATTTTGCATCCGCACTCTAGCGGCTTCTCCACGTCCTGCGTCAAAGAGGTTCCGTCGTCGCACAGGAAGCTGATGCGACGTCGCCGCAGCCTGAGGGGTGCGCAGCAGGAAGGGAGGGCGGCGGCCCCCGGCGAGACCCCCTCTGGCGGCTGGCAGCGGCCCTGGCACTCCACCCAGGAGAAGGTCTTGGAGGTCTGGCAGAGGACCGCCCCCCGCTGCAGGCGGTGGTAGTCACGCACAGGAACGCCCAAGCACGACAACCCTGGGGGAGGTCAAGACCGCGACGACAGGGAACGGTTGTCAACAATTAACCTAACAAGTATTTACGTTGACGTCAAAGGCGATTTCGCGTTGCTAATGATTTTTTTGTAAATTACAAACGCCAATTGTGTCAGTCGGCAAAAGAACCTAGTAGATAACCGATTTCACAAATATCAAAGACAATGTAGTCCTCAATACATCAAAGACAGGACAATTGAGAGTTTTTCAATTAAACATATCTCATTTGTAAACGTCAAAGACACTAGTGTCTTCAAGAAACCTAACATATCATATGTGAGTTCGTATATTGAGAAACAAAGGCCGCTTATAGGTTGTCTTAAAAAAAAAAAAAAAAAAAAAAAAAAAGACACAGTTAAGTCTTCAGTTATCCAATCGTATGTTTTACCACAGCACCAAAGATAAGTTGTAGACTAAATGTACACATTTATAGTGGTCAATGAACCTTCATATTTTCTCTAAAAATCAAAGAAAATGTATGAACAAAAACTCCACCGCTCCTAACGTTTGTTTTTGTCAACATCAAAGACAATTTCGTTTTTTTATCATATGCACTTTCATGAAACGCTGACAAATTAGTCTTTAGCGAAGCTAAGGTGCTTTTTCACACTCACAATTATTTAGTCTCAAACGAACCTCGCTTACACGCTTTTAACATCATTGAGAGTTTACTGATTTCACCCCCTCCAAAAAACATACATATTTTTGGAAACATCGAAACAATTAAGACCAAATAATGAACCTAATGTTTACGTAAACATCAAAGGCAATTTTAAAACGTGCATTTTCAAAAACATCAAAGTCAATTTTAAAAACATCAGCCCAAATTTTTAGCCATTCAACAGACATATTCTCCCAAAACATGAAAAACAATTTGAAAAAAAATCTCCATTTCCATGGACATCAAAGACAACATTCGCCCGATCTACCAACCTAATACTTCAGTAGCTCCCGTGGCGTCGACCGCGCCCCCTCCTCCATCAAGCCCTTCTGTGATTGGCTGGTCACAGTGTGGCCCCGCCCACCCCGACTGGCACACACACTGCACTCCCTGAGAACCAGCAAAAAAATAAATAAATAAATAAAAATCAAAGATATGCTAACATGAGAGCACTAGCGTGTGACCTGGACGCCCCCTCCTGGCTGGCAGAGGCCGTGCACGCAGAGGAAGTCGCGGCATGCGCGGCAGCCCGGCAGCACGCCCGCCTGCATGTGCCCGCGCGTGAAGTCCTGAAGCTCGTGGTTGATGTAAAGATTCCGGATGCAGCCGTGGAAACCCGACGTGTTGACGGCGTGAGAGGACAAAGACAGTGAGGCGGGCACCGCCTCTTCGGGGAGGCCTGACAAAAAAACAAAAAAAAATACAAAAAAAAAACATTCAACAACAAGGCATGCGCTCGTCTTCAGGTGAGGACCTAACTTCAATGGGTGCGTTTTCTGAAAACATCGAAGAAAGTGTTCGAGTCTTCAATAAACATAATGTACGCACTTTTTGTACACACAAAAGACAATTTTAGAGTCTTGAATCAAAATAAGCTACGCAGTTTTGAAACCAGCGGCAACGTAAGAGTCTTAAATGGAAGTAAGGGCTGCGTATTCAGAAACACCAGAGAGAAATTTGAGTCTTCAATGAAAATGTTTTCGCAAAACGTCAATTTAAGAGTCCTTAATGAATGCAACGTACGCATTCGGAAACCTCAAAGACAATTAGTCTTCAATGAACATAACGCATTTTTTGGGTTTTTTTGTCAACATCAAAGACAATTTAGAGTCTTGAATGAAAATAACATCCGCATTTTCAAAAACATCAACGACGATTTAGCCTTCCATAAAAGTAACGGATGCGTTTTCGGAAAGGAGAAGACAATTTAGAGTCTTCAATAAAAACGTACGCGTTTTTGGAAACGTAAAAGACAATTTAAAGTCTGTGCTCTTCTAAACATCAAAGACAATTTAGATTCTTCAAGGAAAAATAATGTACACGTTTTCGTGAACATCAAAGACAATTTAGAGCTTTCGGTAAACGTTTTTGCAAAAGGTCAAAGACAATTTAGAGTGTCTTCGCACAAACATCAAAGACAATTTCGAGTCTTCAATGAAAACAAAGTATGTGTTTTCGGTAAGATCCAAGACGATTTAGAGGCTTGAATGGAACAAACGTAGACGTTGGAATCATCATCATCTTTAGCTCAAGAAAGTGATGTTGATTGCGAGTTTTGCAACCTCCCACGTAGAGCGGCGCGTCCGTCCTGGCGGCCTGCCTGCGCGGCCGTCCGTCCAGCGTGGCCGCTTGACCTCCGTCCACCGACAAGTTGAGCGTCCGCTCCAAGCTCAGCAGCTCCACCGTGTGGAAAAGACCGTCGTTCACTGTCTCCGAGCTGAAGGGAACGCCACAAAAAAAAACAAAAAAAACATCCAAGACGCTTGACAAAAGCCACTTTTCAATTGAAAAAAAAAAAAACATCAAACGTACCCATGTTTTTAGGCTCTTGCGTTTTCATAAACATCAAAGACTATTCATTCTTAAGGCTTTTTGTAAACAGTTCTTGATGCAATGTATGTGCTTTTGTAACATCGAGTGCAATTTTTTTTCCTGAGTGTTTTGTAAACATCAAATGTCACCTTCAATCAAATTTAATAGTTTTGTGCAGCCTTAACGTTTTGTTTTGTTTTGTTTTTTTACTTTACAAAACACTCAAGAGAATTTTGTCTGGTGACCTTTCGTAAAAATCAAAGACAACTGAGTCTACAATTATCCTAATGTGAGTGTGCCACCAACATCAAATACAATTTAGACCATTCAACGAACCTAGCGTGTTTGTAAACATCAAAGACACTTTCGCCTTCAATTAACCTTACAGTGGTAAACACCAAAGAAAAAATGTTGCCTTGTTTTTTGGTGGACTCAAAGACAATTTCGTCTTCAATTCATTTTTTTATTAACATCAAAGACAATATAGTAACGTGTTTCTATAAACACGAAAGGAAATGTTTACAATAGACCCAAGGTGATTTATTTTTAAGAAAACATGCGGGATCATTTCTCTTTGATGTGTATGAAAACACTTATGACTAAATTGTCTTTGACGTTTATGAAAACACACACAACCAAATTGTCTTTGATGCTCACGACGTAGTTGCAGACTAACTTGTTTCAAATCTTTACAAAAGGGACCAAATCGTCTTTGATGTTTATGAAAGCATGACTTAAATGGTCTTTGATGTTTACAAAGATGTAATGGAATTGCAGACTAAATTGTTTTGAATATCCACCAAAACATATCAATTCTCTTTGATGTTTATGAAAACACATGATTATTTTTGGGATGTTCATAAACATGACAACTTCATTGTCTTTGATGCTCACAAACGTGTAGTTGCAGAATAAACTGTCTTGAATCTCCACAAAAACAACTAAATTATCCGTGATATTTATGAAAACGACTAAATGACTAAACTGTCTTTGATGTTCATAAACATGTAGTTGCAGACTAAACTTTCTAATCTGTACAAAAATGACTAAACTGCATTTAATGTTAACGAAAACGTGCTCTATATGTTAGTTGAAGACCAAACAGTGTTCCATGTTTACAAAAACGTATGACTGAACTGCCTTTGATGTTTATGAAAACATACTGTAAAAGGCAATTGTCCTATAAAGCAATCGTTGTACATCATTTGCAAGGCTGAGCAAGAACTCCAAACTATGCCCTCAATGTCTCACGCACCCACGGACGCGACACGACTGGATTGCGTGCGTGTGTGCAGAGCATCCCAAAATGGAATCACTCGACATGAGTCGGAGGGTCCTCTTAGCAGGGAACACCCGCGTTGCCGACGTAGCGTCGGCCACTCAGAGCGCATTAGCGAGCGTTTCCCGCCGCCGCCGCCGCCGAGAGCCTCCCGGGGTTGACGATGACGTCGAGGACGCGCTTGTCAAGTGCAGCGTTTAGAGTGGAGTGTTTGTGTTTTTTGTGGGGGGCGGAGGGGTAAACAAAAAAAAATAATACTTCAATCAAATACTTTCCCGGTTACGGCGTGAAAAGGTAAATAAAAAATGTTAAGTGAAAATGTGACCTGGGGGACAGTAAAAGCCCATTTTGCTGATTTTTTATTTTGTTTTGTCCAGTCATGATATTACTTTGTTGTTTACTTTGGGTGTAATTTGATTAGCCGTATGGTAGCGGCACACCTATTGCGTTTACTAGTGTAGATTTGAAGAGGAATGACAAAAAGGTTCTTCTCTGGAAAAAAAAATTGAAGAACAAAAAAAAGCGTGGAACTGCCAACGTGGACTAAACATTTTTTGACTGGGCTATTTCATTCCAATGTACTACAAAATCGTTCAAACGTATTGATAAAGTCGTTCGAATGTATTGGTACAACATGGGCTAAATGCTAAAAACGATTTTTTTTTTTTTTTTTTACCAGAATGCCATGTACTTGATTTGGTCAACATCAAAGACCATTTCAAGTACCCGAACATACATGTTTTCATTCAAATGAAAGAAAACTTAGAACGTTGATCTAGCGTAGTTTTGGTAGACATCAAAGACAATTTCTAGTCGTTAATGTATCATACATGAGATTTTTTTTTAAACATCTAAAACAATTGACAATGTTGAATGATTTGAATGGAAAGTGTTTTGATCAACATCAAAGAGTGTTGTGCGAAAGCTAGCATTGGTGATTTTTGTTCACCGCGTGCTCCCACCTGTAGATGGCGGTGGCGGGCTGGTTGCCAGGGTCGTAGGTGACCCTAACGTGACCTTGATGAAGCTCCACAGCGATTGGTTCCTTATCCCCGTTAAACAACAAAATGCCGTTTTCATCCCCTGTAGACACCTGAAACATTAGTTGATATTTATTCCTTTGCGATGACAAATTTCGTCAGTCGTAATATTCATTTTTACTCCTAACATTGACGTTTTTTCCCTGAACTTTACAAACGTTATATTGCAACATTTTTGCTTTCTTCTGCTGACATTACAAGTTTATTCTCGTAATATTGTCTTAAAATTACAATTCCCTGCAAATCAGAATATTTTTTGCAATATACTTCCCACAGTACATTGACTTTATTCTCAGAATATTTTTATTATATTTTCTTAATCACCATTCCTTTTCAGAACATTAGTACTTTATTTGCTTTTTTTCTTGCACATTTGCACTTGGAAAATTCCTACCCAACTCTCTTAAAATTACAGGTCAGGTTTCTTTTTAAAAATGTTGCAATATTACTACAGTACATTATTTTAATTTTTGAGGTGAAAATGAAAAATTTATGCTCACAATATTTTTTTTTTACCAAACTCTCAAATGACCAAATATTACAATTTTACCCGTAGGATATTCTCTTGATGTTATCATATAATTGTGGGAATACTGCAAAGACTATTTCCCCCAAATAAAATCAAGAAGTTCTTCTATTAATACACTACAACTTTACTCTTGGAATATTTTGAACTTTATTGTCCGAAAACTCTGCCTTTTTTTCTTCACAAAATTACAAATTCCTTCTTGGAATATCCTTTTCCAATTCTGCTCTTCTCTTAATGTCATAATGTAATTATGTGCAATATTTCAAGTTTGTTCTCATAAAAAATAAAAACTATTTGCACTCCATATTTGCGGCCGCGGTGGTGTCGTCGGCGCGCTGACCTGCAAGGTGATGTTGGCTTGGGGGAGGTTCTTGACGTCATGCAGTTGTACGTAAGCGTCTCCGTTGACAAAGTTGACGCCGACCAGCTTCTCGCAGGCGGGACCCTCGAAGCCCGACGGGCACTGGCACAGCGCCGCGCCCGCTTTCTCCAGGCAGGGGGCGCCGTTCTGGCAGCGGGCCAGCTGACAGGGCGACGCCGGTGGCGGCGACACCTCACAAAAATCGCCCCTGGCCAACAGAAAAACAGCAAAAGAAACATCAAACACACCTCCTCATCATACTTGAATTTTATTCTCGTTATAAAACCATTTGCACCTGCTAAATGTGATCTCAGAATAGTTTTACTTTATACTCTTGAAATGATAATCTAATTTTTCTATATTACTACTTTATTCTCACAAAAAAAAAATCCTCACCGTGAATGACACATTTACTCACTGGATATTTCTACTTTATTTTTTATAACTTATTGCTCATAAAGTTATTAGTTTCTGGCAAGAAATTACAAATGTATTCTTGAGAGATGTTACATTTGAACATTTTATTGTCGTAATATTGCTTTTTTTCGTCTCAAGATGCCAATTAATTTGTGGAATATTTTTTATTTACTTAACAGACATTTTACTTCGTTTTTCCTTGTGATATTACAATTTCATTCATGATAAAATGTTATTTTACAAATTTTATAAAAACAAATACTCACAGATTTGATTCTCAAAATCATCTAAGTATTTGTAATTCATGGTCTAGAAATGATAGAATTTTGAACAATATCAAAACGTTATGCTCACAACACTTTTGTTTTTCACAAAAAAAAATATGCCTACGGAATAATCTTTTCCCTGTAATATTAAAACTTCCCACTCATAAAATTATAACTTTTTTACTGCAATATTACGACTTTTTGGATAACAAAAATCACACATTTATTCTTTTTTAATTTACGTTTCCATTGATGTCGCTACTTTTTAAAATATACTCTCAACTTCATTCCATTTGACTGATTTTTGTTTTGTAAAATATATCTGAATATTTTAATTTATGACCTTGAAGGTATAATTCATCAAACTTATATCACAACTGTATTGTCATAAAACTACATTGATTTTGATTTGATTCGATGCTTGGATTATGGCAACATTTTTCTGGCCAAAAAAACAAAAACCATTAGAATAATGATGATTTTTTTTTTTTTTTTTTTTAAACGACTTTTCCTCATAACAGGTGACCCCTCCTCCCCATGACAAGTATGACAAGTTTACTCTGCCAACATTTGTCCATGTTGGCGTGGGACATACGTGTATCCGCGCGGGCACACGCAAGTGTATCCGTCCAGGCGGTCTACGCACTGCGCCGCATTCTGACAGCGGTGGTCCGCACACTCGTCGTAGTCCAGGCTGCAGTCCGGACCCACCCAACCCGGGACGCACACGCACCTCACACAAATCAAGGACAGGACATCACGGAACATAATCATCAATCAAATTAACTCCAACAACGACATACAGTACAGTGCAGTGCATAATAACGATGATACAAAATAAATTCATATAGAAATGATGAAATAATAACAATAAAATACATAACAGATAGTATCTGTGTATGCCTCTGTGTGACTGCGTGCGTGTTCGCGCATGTGTCACCTGTGTCCAGTGGGCGTGCTGACACAGGTGGCCTGATGCTTGCACGGGTTCCGAGCCGGCGCGCAGACATCCTGCTCTTCCTGGCAAAACAGACCTAAGCCGCCAATCACAGCACAAAAGGCACGCATCAGGCGAGCCGATTGGCCCTGTAGGCGGGGCGGAGGCGGGGCCAGGAGCGAGGCGCGCATACCGTCTCGCCCGGTGGGGCACAGGCAAGTGTAGTTGCCCACGCCGTCCACACAGGTGGCGCCGCTCTCGCAGCCGTGGTCCTGGCAGTCGTCGGCGTTGACCTCGCAGTAGACGCCGTGGAAGCCCAACGCGCATGCACAACTACACGCACGCAAAACGACAACGAGAAAATAACGCGTTTCACGAGGCGTGCGGAGCATCTCCTGCTAACTCATTAGTCGCCAGATGAGTGAGACTCATTAGCTGGCGGGCCTGTCAAAACTGCGACATGGCGCATTTCAAACATCCCTTCCTTTTATTTTGCAAGAGATAGTAAACATTACAGGAATTGTTATTTTAAAGTGAGCACTTGAAAGTGTTCTGAAAAACAAAGTATTACCAAAAAATTCCCTGCCCTTGGTAATGTCCCAGTTTGTTTCTGTCTATCTTTCTTTCGATCTTCTGGTACCTGAAGCCGCTTGTCTGCTCATCACTGAGGCAAGTTCCTCCGTTGATGCAAGGATTACTGACACATGCGTCCACTGGGGTCTCACAATGTTGGCCCTGGAAACACACACACCAAATGTATAAACTGTCTCTCATAAGCACGGATAGTTTTTTGATTTTTAAAACATAACAACAACGAAAAAAGGAACAACAACAAAAAAATGAACAACAGATTGTGGAGTGATGCATTTTTGCTAGTTAGCTAGCAGGATACTTCCTGGTTCAGGGAAAAAGACGAGTGGACTGTCCATTTTTTTTTCCTCTGGGGTAGGGAGCTGGGGGGGGGGGTCGTTGGGGGGGTTGGGGCTTTACATTTTCATTATGAAACAGGTCCATTGTGGATTAAAGGCCACAAAGAGAAAAGTGTCAGAAGTGTTGAGAGGGGGATGATGTTCTGCATTTTTGTTTGTTAGCTAGCAGGCTACTTCTTGGTTCAGGGAGGACAATGACAAGACTGTCACTTTTGTTTCTAGGGAAAATGGAACTTATTAGTAAAAAAAGAAAAATAAAGTGATTCCAGGCACAAAGGTAAAATAAAAACAAAACAGAACAAAAATCACAGCCCAACATAATTTTTTTTTGTTAGCTAGCAGGCTACTTCTTGGTTCAGGGAGTTACGCGGATTCTACCATTTTGGATTCATTTCCATTGGGACGTCAACGGTAAAAAGTAAAAATTCTCATCAGAAAAGTGAAAATAATGTGTCTCTACTAGGGATGTCCCCATGTCCAAATGTCACGATAGATAATATCACGACCAGGGGCGGAGCCGGAACGTGGCTAATGGGTGGGCCTGGACTCAAAAAGCAGAAAAATGGAATAAATCTATCGACACTTTGAATTGAGAATCAAAATTGAAAGACACAGAGAAAAAGGCGCATACACAGAACGTGTATATACCGTGAATCCGTCCTTGCAGGTGCACTTGTACGGCTGCGAGTGCGAGTGCAGTCCTTGGCACAGGCCTTGGTTGTGGCAAGGCGACGACGCGCACGGGTTGCACTTGGCCACCACGCTGGCCTCAACTGAACCTGAACACAAACACACATCACATACACTATACTCGTAGTTTTAGTCATTCTTTTTGTTTTTTTCTTGCAAAATTCCGTCTTTCTTCCAGGAGGTTTTTTTTTTTTGCTTTTAAATTACATTTTGACAATATTTGACTTTTGTGTGATGAAATTAAGACTATTCTCATAATATGAGGGTTTTTTTTAACCACACCCAAATGACTATGGCGTGAACGGATTTTTTAAATTAATTTATTTATTTTTTATGTTTTGCTTTGGTTGTTTTACAGCTCTTTGACTTGCATTTTTATGTATGAAAAGTGCTATATAAATAAAATGTGATTGATTAATTGAAATGACTACTTTCCTCAATAAATATATTTGTTAGTGTACTTGTTTTTTCCCCTCAAAATTATGTACTTTTGTCCTACAAAATTAGACTTTATTCCTATTAAATGATCTTTTTTCTAACCAAATTACAATTTGAGATTGTGACTTTATTCTTGTAATATTACTTTTCCCCCCTCAAAATCTCATCGTTTTTCCTCATTTTTCACATTTTTTTCACTTACTATTCCATCTCAATTCTCTCAATATTCAATTTTTTTCCCTTGCAAAATGATGACTTTCATCAAGGATATTTTTTTTTTACTTTTAAATAACTTCTTGTAAAATGATGTCTTTGCCATGCAAAAGTCAGACCATTCTTTTATCATTCTCATAGTAGCACAGCTTTTCCCCATATTTTATTGGAATTATTTGTCATCATTTCCTCCTGCAATCTTACGACTTAATGCTTGTATATTACAAATTTCTCCTGTTTTTTCTAAATTATTGTTTCAACTTCATCTCATTAAAAAAAAAAAAAACTTTCTTCAAAGAAAATGTTTGTTTTCTTTCCTTGACACACCTTTTGTGTCTGATTATTTAGGATGTTGTGTGTTTTTTTCAAAGGCTATGCTTGTAGGATGCAATATTGAATCATGTGTTGTGCAGGGCGCGCGCAGCAGGTGGCGCCGCGTCTCACCCTGGCAGAGGAAGCGTTCAGGGGGCGTGGTGAGCAGGAGTTTGCCCTCCATGCCGGGCGGTCCGCTGCAGCGCGCGATGCCGGGCTCCTTGTAGCCGCTCTTCAGCCACCCCGACAACCACAGCAGGCGGCAGTCGCAGTACAACGGGTTGGAGCCGATGGCGCTGGCCGATGATGTCATCAAAAGGAGACAGGAAATCAACTTGCTGTCGACTTGCCTTCTCTTTCACTTCCTTTAATCCTTTCCCTCCTTCCTTCCAGTCATCTCTCCTTTCTTCCTTTTTCATTCCTTCCTTTCCCTGTTCCTTCCTTTTTGACTTATTTTCCTTGCATCTTTCCTTCCATTCTTTTTTCCTTCCCTCTTTTCCTTTCTAACTTTTAACCTCATTTCCATCTGTCCTTCCGTTCCTCTCACACTCTTTTGAGCCTTCCTTGTCATCCTTCTAAATTTCCTCTTGCCTTTTGTCTCCTCCATTTCTTTCATCTTCCCTTCCCTTGTACCCTCCTCCCTTTCTTCCGTCCTTCCACATTCATTCTTCTTTATTTTCATCCTTTCTTCTTACCATTTCACCTCTCTTCTTCTTTCCCACCCTCCTTTAATGTGTGCTCCCCTTCATTCTTTTTCCCTCCTCTCATTGTTTTTTTTCCATGTATGCCATCATTTGTTGCCTTCCTGTCTTCTTTTCCTCCTTTCCTCCCGTTGTCATCGACCTGTTTCTTATCCTTCCTTCTGACTTGAATACTTTCATCCATCCTTGCGTCCACCTTTTCTTCTAACCTATATTCATTTCCCCTCCCTACTTTTCTTCCTTCATTCCATTTTCTTCCCCTTTTTTTGTTTCCTTAATTTCTTGACTTTGAATCTCCCTTTCCTGTTTGTCTTTTCATCCGTTCCACAGATTTTCTTCTCCTCCTCATCCTACCTGCCTTCCCTCCCTAATGCCCCGTCCTTCCTTTCTTCCTTGTTTCTTTTGCCCCCATTTTTCCCTTCAACCTCTTTGACTTTATTTTCTTTTCCTTCCTCCCCACTTTCCCTCCCTGCCTCCATTGCTCCCTCTTGCCTTCAGTCTTTCTATCCACATTTCCTTTTTTTTTTTTTTTTTTTTTACCCTCCTTCCCTTCTGCCTTTCCTCCCCACTTTGCTTCCTTCTCGTCTTCCTTCCTCCTGCCATTCTTCCCTTCGTGCCTCGTCATTCCATCCCCCCTTTCTCACCCTCGGCTTTCCTCTCAGAGGTGACACAGAGGTCTCACATGGTCGAATCTGATATTGATCATCATCATGGTGCCCGTTTGACTCTTCACGTGCACCGTGATGATCAATACCATCGTCACCATGGCGCTCCTCTGCCGCTGGATTATTTCATACGGCCGAAACCCGTCCCACAAACACTGAACACATACGGGTGCACACGTGTATGTCAGGTGTACAGAGGTATGCACACGCGTACAAAGAGTGTAACCAGGTGCAAACACGAACATACACATGTGAAGTGTATATCGGTACGCACAATTAAGGTACATGCAAGTATACACACGCACGCACACACACTTAGGGTACATACAGATGCGAGAGTGAGGTGACGTCATTGAAGATTCCATGCTGCAGCTCAGAGATGTCGTTACCATGCAGAGACCTAAAACACAAACAAGCACACACTTACTGGCTTACTGTGTGTAAGTTTGCGCAATTTGTGACATTAGAAGTTGATTTTTTTACTTTTATAAAATAAATTAAGACAAATTTCTATTTTTTTTTTTTTTTTTTTTTTTGCTGATCCGAAAAACGATCCGATCCCCGACTCAAAATGTGTGACCGATCTGAACCGTGGCTTATGTTATCTGTTGCACCACTACAAGTCACTGTGACGGTCCGGCCCCCGGCCCCTGGGTTTTTCATAATGTGGCCCCCTGAATAATTCAGTCGTATCGCCCTGCGATAGTGTATCCGCGTATGCATACGCAGCGTTTGTGTGTGCATGTGCGTGTACTAACAACAGCCGCAGTGATCGCAAGCCTCCCAGTGCCAGGGGAGGAATACAACGTAAGGAATTGTAACTCAGGATCCTGCACACAACAACAACAACGACAGCACATCGAAATCATTGACATGAGTAATTGATATACAGATAGAACATGATTTCATTACCAGACAATCAGGTGCGCGTATGCGTGTGTGTGTGTGTGTGTGTGTGTACTCACAGGGTGGTGAGTTGGCTCATGTTGGCGAACGAATCGTCCGACAGGGAGCTGATTTTGTTGTTGCTCAAATCTCTGCACATTCAACACATTCAATGTATAAAGTGGCAGCAAAACGGAGCGGAGGTTCACAGTCTATAGCTCCCTCTGCTGGACATTCTGAGAAAGGACGTTAACTTGGAGGCTCCTTCAGTGCATTGGAAGGAGACGTAAACGCACAGGAAATAGAACAGACAGACGGGAAGTTGGAGAGGTAAACAGAAAGTCTTGGGCAGGAGAAGAAGCGAAGAAGATTCGGGGGCCTCTCGGGAAAGTCAAATCTCCCGACCTTTATGCCACCTTGAAATACGTTATTGGGTCAAGTGGGCAGGAAAGAAAAAAGGAAGTAGAGGTGAACAGGAAGTAGAACGCAAAGTAGAGGAGGTGGCCCCATAAGTAAGTAAAAAGAACAGGCCCAGGTGGTGGACAGAAAGATGGAAAGAGGAAGAAGAGGGGCTAGACAGGAAGTTGAGGATATGAACAGGAAGTAGAAGTGGTGGACAGGAAGTTAAAGTGTTGAAAAGGAAATGGAAGAGTTCAACAGGAAGTAGGACTGAAGAGGATGTACAGGAGGTGAACAGGAAGTACAACCAAAATTGGATGAAAAGGAGGAAGCAAAAGAGGTGAAGAAGGAAGCAAAATTGTATGAACAGGAAGTTGTGGGTTTGTACAGGGAGTAGAAAAGGAAGTTGGGGGTGTAAACAGGAAGGAGAATGGTGTCCCTCACATGAGCTGCAGGTTCCTAAAGTTGCTGAGCTGGCTGGGTACCCGCGTGAACTGGTTCCCGTCCAGATATCTGCCAGCGAAATTTGTTGATGAATTGTCGTTTTCATTTGAAGGGGCCGCGAGTCAAGTCGGGCGCTCACAGTTCGGTGAGGTTTGGCGGAAGTCCTCTTGGCAGCGCCTGCAGATGCTTGTTGCTGCAGCGCACCACGGTGTCCATGCATGTGCAACCACTGGGACACTGCGGGCCCAATGAGCAGCTGCTGGACTCTGCTGGAGAGCCTGAAAAACACACACGGGAAGTGAACGTTTCACTGCGCAGGAAGTGAACGTTACCTTTCACAGGAAGTGAACGTTTCACGACGCAGGAAGTGAAAGCAACACAACGCCAACGCAGCATCGAAGGCTGCTGGTGAATGGGGAGTGTTGTAATGTACCGTCCTCGCAGCGGAAGTCGGGCGCCGCCACGTCCTGCAGCGGGATCTCACGTAGGAAAGCCGGTCCTTGGCAGCGAGGGTTTCCCGTCACGATGCGCCGGCTCCTTAGCCAGGCGCCCATCCAGGACAGACGGCAGTCGCAGTTGAACGGGTTGGCCAGCAGGTTCCTTGGACCGGGAAACGGCCGCGGTTAGACCACCGCTGCCAACGCATTTTCAACGGACGTTGCTGAAGGCTAACGGAGAGTCGCAAAGTGTGGGCCGTAAAAGAATCGCTGAATTCATTGTTCGAACTGTGCATAATTACTTTTGTTGAGTACAGTTAGGCTATATTTAACTTTGCAAGTGCAATGCATTTTCATTAAATGTTTTTTTTTTTTTCCAAACACTTAATTGGGTACAATTTTTATTTAATTTTTATGTGCAATACATTTTACTGAATCATTATTTGATCCGTAGTATTTATTATTAAATAAAAATTAATAAATACAATTGTTAGATGAGTTTATATTACGTTTTCATTATAGACATAACATTGACACATTTTAGGTTTGTTTATTGATATTTATCTTTTGCATCGTTTAGAGGGAAGGATTTGAGTCACTTTTCTAAAGCTTCGAAACAGCAAAAATTGGGCCTTAAAAAAAGACCCTAAAGTGAAATGACAAATACATTACTAAATTCAAGCAAAATGATCTTGGTTTAGAGGAGAATATTTTTCATTCAAAAGCTCTTGAAAAGCTCGTATGTATAGACTGAAAAGTTGCTAAAACTAGCAACAAGGGTGCTAAACTAGCATCAACGGATAATACTGTGTAGCAGATGTCCGTGATGTATTCAATCAGTAAAACTGAGAAAAATTGAGCCGATTGCCACGCACACAAACCAAAAAAAAAATGTAAACATATTTGAATAAAGTACACCTAAAAATTTGACTACATAAACTAATAAACACTGAGTTTGGATACGTAGAACCCTTTTAAGAACATTTGTACTGTTTAGTTAACTTTAAAAAAGTGAGGCAATTGACTGCCTGAATTATTTTGAGTTCTGGTAACTTATTTGGGTTTATAATGCATGTGTGTGTGTGTGTGTGCGTGTGCAAGCGCATCACTGACAGCGTGGAGAGGTTGGGAAGCGCGTCAAAAGTTCCGGGCAGGACGGCGCTCAGCTGGTTGTCGTAGAGCGACAGCAGACGAACATTGCCGAGGCCCGTGAAGCTGCCGTTGTGCAGGCAGCCGATCTTGTTGTTCCTCAACATCCTGGAGACAAATTACGATTGTAACCTTCATTTCCCACGAATATTGATGAAAAGATAAAACATTGTGACAATCAATCCTTCTGTTTGTGCGCGTGCGTGTGTGTGTGTGTCTTACAGCATGCGTAGCGAATCCATCCCTCTGAACATGCCACCTCGCACCACCTCCAGGTGGTTGGCGGTCAGGTGCAGCTCGGCCACGCCGGAGGCGCCCTCGAACGCGCCGTCCTCGATCTCGGAGATTTTGTTGTTGCTCAGGTTTCTAATCACCAGGCGGAAGGAAAAAAAAAAAAAAAAAAAAAAAACCTTGCTTAACCCCAAAAATGTCTTTACAATAAGATGTTCTATGCGCCTCAACGTGGGGCGGCCATTTTGCCACTTGCTGTCGACTGAAAATGACATCACAGTTGCTCCCGTGATTGGTTGTTACCCGAGCAACTGCGATGTCATATTCAGTGATGATGAACTACTCGTATTACAAAATGATCAAGGTTGCTAAAAATAGAATAGAATTAAATGGTGAAATTCAATATTTATTAAAGCTGTGAATGAAAATGTTTTTCCCTTTTTTAGTCAATCCTCTTATTCCAAAATAGAAAAGAATAAGACATTATTAGTCCCACATTGCTCTGATTAGATTTTTATAATAATACTAATAAGTTAAATGTGTGCCTTTGTGCTTATTTATTTATTTATTTATTTTTTAACATTGATTCAGGCAATCCAATTACATTCAATTCATTAAAGAAAATGATCACGGCTGCCAGTATTACAAAATGAATCAAATACATTTCAAATACAGTATTTAATCATAATAAATTGAATATTCATTCTAATAGTTATTTTTACGATTCATTCAGGTAATCCAATTGAAAAAGGCCGCCCAAAAAGAATATACATTTTTGTATACTGTATATTATGTATTTATTAGTACTACATCATTTTAACCCTTTCATGCACAGTGGTCACTCCAGCGGACAGCGATTCAAAAGTTGCTTTCGCCTATATCAATTAATCCCAAAAATATATTTACATTTTAAATTATATCATCAAATCATAATTAAGGCATGATTTTTAAAAATTGTTTTCTTTTTAAATTAATATAGGCGAAAGCAACTTTTAAATAGCTGTCCACTGTAGTGACCACTGTGCATGAAAGGGTTAATGATAATATCTGCCTTAAATTGTTGTGCTTTGTCTGCCATTTTATTTTTCATTGTCATTGAAATTTCAATTGTCCTGGAACACAAAAAGCAGGATGTTCCTCCTTTTTTTTTTTTTTTTTTTTATGGCAGCGTTTTGAGCACTCAAGTGTTCTGACAGTTTGTGCGTGTGTGCGTGTGTGTGTGTGTGTGTGGTCACCACGGCTTGACCTACATTTTCTTGAGCTGTGAGAGGCCCTTGAATGCGCCCGTGGCCTCCAGCAGGGAGAGGTCATTGTTGTTGAGACGCCTGTGACGTAGACCACCATCATCATCATCATCATCATCATCATCACGGTCAACACCAGGGGAGCCCAAAAGCCAAAAAAAAGAAGAGAAAAAAAAAAAAAAAAAACACAAGATGGTTATCAGAGTAGGCGGTTGGAATGTCCAGCGGCTGTGCATTCATGCAGCATGACACACATGTCAACATTGATACATGTTATGTTAGTGTGTGTGCGTGTATTTGTGCATGCATGTGTGTGTGTGTGTGTGTGTGTGTGTGCATCATACAGTTCCTCAGTGGCAGGGGGCAGGTGTTGGGGGAACTTGGTGAGTCTCAGGTTGGAGCAGTCCACCACGTTGGCCTCGCAGCGACACTTGCTCGGGCACGACGGCTTGCTGTTGCACCCGGAACTCAGCCGGCGCTCCTCAGCCCCTGGCAACACACAATCATTCGTTTGCTTATTTTGTGTGTCTTAAAGGAGCACATTTTGGAAGTTTTAAAATGACCGTAGCCTCTGCTCATTTTCATTAGCTTGTCTATAGCATTTAGCATTTTACAGTGTGTTAGCATTAAGATAGCAGAGATTCATGAGATAAATTCATATAGTTTGGTAACCTTTTCATTGATCTTTTGTTTTAAGTGTGAGAAGTGTCTTTCAAAAGGTTGAACTGTGTTTTACTCAATTCAAATCAATATGATGATAATACTGGTTCACTGTTGTGCGCATACCATGTCTACAATGAGTGATGTCGTGTTACGCACCTGGGATGTGGTACTGCTCCTTGGCTAAAATATGAACAGAAAGAAAATTCGGTCAATAAATTGATTTAGATTTTTTTACAATGATTTTTTTTTTTGCATATTTTAGTCTAAATTCGAACAATACAAAATCAATAATCTTGATAAAAATACTTTTGAAATACTACATATTCTGTACTGTAAAACGCTGTACTGTCATATTAAAAAGAACACTTGATTCATCCAATTTAAATGTGCTAAATGTACACATTAAATTCTACGTATTGAAAAAGCAATAATTATCAACAATACATGCATAAGTGACATCAAATTATATGTAAAAAAAAAAATACCTGAATACGTTAATTTTTTACACACAGACACAGACTGACCGGAGCATCGGAACTTGCTGCTTTTAATTTGCGCGATGCGTTTGTTGGCGAGGCGTCGCGGGCTGGCGCAGCGCGCCCCGCTGGTCTCGATGGGGTTGGCGCGAAGGAAGTCGGCAAGCCACTTGACGTTGCAGTCGCACACGAAGGGGTTCTGGGCCAGGTGGCTGATGGGAAAGCACAAAGGTGTGACGTGAATGTTAAAAAACGACACTGGTGCCTTGACTTACAAGTTTCATTTAATCGCCGTAGCCACCAGCGGGAAGTGTAATATTTACAAAAATAAATACACAAAGAAGACAGACTTTCCTGGACTCTGTCAGCAGCAGTAATATGCGAGTATTGTCATAATGTCAGTGTTCAAATTAAGGGTTATAACGCCAACATCAATGCTAGTTTCATTAGCCTGTGTATGGCGTTTTACAGTGTGTGTTAGCATTAAGCTAGTCAACTTTCAAAAGGCACTTTGCTTATGTCGTGCGGTTAACTACACAACGTGTCATTTTCCTTTGTGTTTGTGTTTAGTTTGACAGTAAACTAAACGCCAAAGGCCAAAAGCAACTCAAGCAAGCACTTTTTTTTTCAAGAATTGTTCACCACCTGATAAGCTGCTGCTTGTAAAACAAACTCGGATGCTGGATCACTCGCAAGCCAAGGTACAATCGTACGAAGAAAAAGCATGTGGCCTCACAGTGTCTGGATGCCGTGCAGCGAGTTGAAAGTTCCTTTGGCCAAACTTTGGATCTTGTTGTCGTACAGTGACAGCAGCGCCAAGCTCTCCAGATCCTTGAAGGCCGACGCGCGCACGCAGTGGATCTTGTTGGCGTTCAGCAACCTACAGGGAAAAAGTACTCCCAATCCATATTCAGCCAGCAAAACCCAAAGAAGGAAGTACGTCCACTTACAGCAGCTCCAATGAGGCCAGGCCGTCAAACACGCCGACGGGGAGCTCCGTTATCTTGTTGCCGTACAAAACCCTGGAGAATAACGCGCAAACAAATGAACACGGTTTTATACCGTTTTGTAAAAAAGTAAGACGTGGTTTGACTTCGTTTTTTGGAAAGCATTTTTAAGAGCTTTTTCGTTTAATAATCTTGGACCACACTTAGTGACACTTGACAACACATGACCAAACATGGAGAATCATGAAAAAAATGTGACCATACGATGACGCATGACCACACATGACAATGATAGGTGGCAACACATGAAAGAAACATGACGCATGACCACACTGTGAATATTACTGACAAGGAGTTGAGGGCTTTGAGACCGTGGAAAGCATCCGGAGCAATCTCCGATATTTGGTTGTTACTCAGGTCTCTGCAATACAAAGAGACACAAATATGAAATAAAACAAATACATAAATAAATTAAAAAAATTATGAACATCAAGGATTTAAAAATATAACCGTCCATAGAAAGTATTTAAAAATATTAGCAAACGTACACGAGTTAAGTAAAGCATAGCTTTTTTATTATTTTGCAAATTTGTAAAAAAAAAAAAAAAAAAAAAAAAAATCTGAATTGTGGCTATGACAAAAATGTGCTTTCTTGTACTATATATAATAAAAAAACAATCTTTGATTTGCATACGTTGTGACTTTTTACTTTTCATACAAATTTGTTCCACCTGAGGGCGCACGGACTCACATTCGCCGAAGCTTCTTGTAGGAGGTGAAGGCACCTGGAGGAACAGACTTGATGCCATTCTGCTCCAGACGACTGAAGGAAAAAAAAAAGAGAATCATTTTAAAATTCAGACGCCTAAGCCAGTTCTCCTTAGAAACATGAAATTTGGTGGACATGTCTATCTTGAGTCGACGCACAAAAAGACTCAAGTCACCCCTAAAAAGACACAGGAAGTCATTTTGGTTTGAAGCAGGCATTTTGGACTTATTTTGGACATTTTTCATGACCACCAAAATTGAAGAAATTCAGCCCCTGAAGCCCGTTCCACTTAGCAACGTGAAATTTGGTAGGCACGTCTATCATGCGTAGACCCACAAAAAAGTCAGAAGAAGCCATATCTGGAACCACACAGAATGTCCCCCAATTTGGTTTGAAGCAGCCATTTTGACATTTTTCACAACCCCGTGTTTTATTATTTTTTTTCTAATTCAGCCCCCAGAGCAACTTTCCCCGAGTAACATGACATTTGTCCGACATATGAGTTGGCCCACACAAAATTCTAAAAAAGTCACCCCTAAAAAACACAAGACGTCTGGCAGTTTGGTGTGAAGCTGGCATTTTAGGCTTATTTTGGACACTTTTCATGACCACAAGATTTGAAGAAATTCAGCCAGTTCCACTTGGCCACATGAAATTTAGCCGGGTTGTCTATGATGCGCAGACCTCCAAAAAAGTCTCAAGAAGCGCAGCCTGGAAAGACACAGAAACTCTGCCATCATAGTGTGAAGTGGCTATTCTAGCCTTATTTCGGCCATTTTTCCAGGTGTCCTTTGAAGACAAATTCCAAAAGATTTTGTCCCGATTTGAAGTAGTAAACAGACACTTCGTGGACTCAAATGTGTTACTCACATCTCTGTCATGGCCTCAGGGAGGTGTGCAGGAATAGCGGTGAGGCCTCGTCCCCGGCAGTCCACGATGTTGTTGCTGCATGAGCACATGGGCGGACACGAGCCGGACGCCAGGCTGCACGGCTGCACGAAGGCGCTGCCGCCATGGCCTGGGCGTACACGCAAAGCCGAGAGGAAGAAGACGGCAGCGGATGAAAGTTTTACAGTGCACAGGCAAGTCGGCATTTAGAGTTGGCCGCCTTCCGTGTCGTGCCACATTTTACCACAGCGTGCCGGACAGGCCTGAGTTGTACTGGAAGGATAGTTGCGCAATTAACAGCAGAAGAAGAAGGAAGTACCTGAGCAGGCCAAGTCGCTCTTGCGCAGCTCGGCCAGGTTGAGCCCCCTGAGGGCGGGCGGGGCGCTGCACTGGGTGTAAAGGCCCAACGCGGGCCGCTGGCGCAGCCATGGCGACAGCCAGGCCAGGTGACAGTCGCAACGCAGAGAGTTGGAGTGAAGGCGACTGCGGGGGGGGGGGGGGGGGGGGACGAGAATCCTCAGCAAGGAACGTCCGCTAAGGCCGCTTTCAGTCAATTGACAGAGTGCGCAAAGCGCGGCCACACGCTATATTCTTCAAATCAGGCCCGCCGAGAATTTACATGATAAAAGGGTCGTGTGATTCATTTGTTACATTAAATGAAACTAAATCAAATTGATTACGGTCAGTAACACAGGACTCTTGATAGAGTTGAAGTAATGAAATTGACCTTCTTGAAAAAAAAAAAATCAAATGCGGCCCTTAAGGACAATGCTTTTCACACACAAGGTTGAATATTTTACCAATCGAATGTGTTTCATCCAGAGGTGACGAAATTGGAGCATATCACATATCATTCAACATGTTGCATTTACACTGCTGTCAAATCTGGTTCAGATCAGATTCGACACAGGTATGTATAGAGTGAGATCAAATTCAATGGGATTTTATTTGTTGTATATAAGATGCTTTCAAATCTGCTTGCGTTCTAGGTGAGACTTGGCTTGACAACTAGAGGTCAAGTTTGATCAGAATGTGATAACATTTTACATAGATACGTATATAGTGTATGAACCTATTCAATAGGATTTCACATGTTGTGTTTACATTGGTCTCAAATCTGGATCACATCTGGAACTTGGTTTAATTTAAGGGTTAGAGGTCATATTTCATCCAAATGTGACAACATCTGACAATGATGCATTAAGTATACGATCCTATTCAATCTGATTTTACATGTTTACATTGCTGTTAAATCAGGATCAGATCTGGATCAAATTTGGTTTTAGTTAAGTGGGTCAAGTCTCATCCAGCTGTGAATACTTTTGACGCAGATCCATCTAGTGTATGAACATAATCAGATTTGACATGTTACGATGACCGCTGTCAAATCTGGATCAGATCTGGATCCAAATTAGTTTTATTAAGTGCGTCAAGTTTCATCCGGCTGTGATAACATTTGACACAGATACATCTAGTGTATGAACATACTCGATCAGATTTTTCATGTTACGATGACCGCTGTCAAATCTGAATCAGATCTGGATCAAAATTGGACCCTGCATACACACTGCACATTTGACTGAAACTGCTCTACGTACGATATCGTAGGTATTGCCAAAATGAGATTTCTACAAATCACAGTAGTGGTAGGACTCACAAAGTACGAAGTTTGGGCATGTGGTTGAAACTGGAGACGGGAATGCTGCTGATGTTGTTGTTGTTCAGCGTCCTGGAGGAAGACGCAGACGCGAGAGGACAGTGACGCTCGAACACGTCACCGCTGGGATAAAGATAAAAAAAAACACGACACTTGAATGCGTCACAGCAGAACCTACTCACAGTACTTCCAGAGATCGCAACGCTCTGAACGCTCCCTCCTCGATGCAGCTGATGCGGTTCTTGTCCAGCTGGCTGTCAATCAACACAGCACGCAGTCAGTCAAACTACTAAGGAAACAGTTCCAACGTTTTCACAATGTGTCAGCCGAGCCCTTCAGAGGCGCACTTCACACTCCAGGCCACAAGGGGCAGCAGCTTCCCTAAAAGCATCAGACGGTTTTGTTTTCTTGGCTGTATTAGTTTATCACCTTACAGATTTTTCAGGTCTGCGGCTCCCCTGAAGGCTCTCCTGGGAATGGCCTGGATGGCATTTTCGCTGAGGTCGCTGAAAACACGTGACCAGAGAATTGCTAAATTACTTTGGGGGAAATTGAACATTTGTGCAAAAAGAACACCGCACTTTTCATGAATCACGAATGAAGAAACGGCATGGGGACGCTACGATTTGAAACCACTTGAATGAATAAATGTGCTGAGAAAGGTTCAACATGTTCAAAAGGAAAAGGAGGGAAAGGGAAATATTATTTTTTCTGGGGATGCCCGACATTAGACTTGCGCGTGCATGTGATATTGTTTCAGTCCACAGCATGCGGGCCGAGACCGGGGACGTGACTGCGACTAAAGCAAACGCTTGAAGACTGTTTAGTCTGCAGAAGACGACCATCAAAACGGCATTGTGAGCTTTTCACAAGCATCATCTGGACTTGAAACAACCTGGAAAGGAAAATAACTTCACTGTAGTCCAAAAAAAAAAAAAAAACCTTCTGATGGAGTCAAGTGTTATTTTTTCGGGCTGAAAAGCCTGACTCTTGGTTAATATAACATGAAAAAAATGTGTAGAATTAATGTTATCTTAACATACACGACAATGTGACCGCCTGCTAGCTTTACAACATTTTCAATTGTGCTGTGATCCAAACCGCACCTACTTTAACTCATTGACTGCCTTTGACACATTTATTTGTCTTTTCACAGTCCAGCCATTCGATCCCAGGAATTTATTTATATATATTTTTAGGGCTGTCAAAATTAAAGCATTAACTATGGAGATTAATTTCAATTTCATAACGCGCGAAAACGGACTTTTACATAGTTTTACTTTAAAAAGTTGCTTGACGGCTCATTGGAGAAACCCAAAATAATTTCCACACTTTGCACAGCCAAATTCAAATACCATATTAGTTGTACGTCTTTGGTGTGTCGTTGAACTGTTGTATTTTACAGGAAAAAAATCGTATTCAAGCATCAAAGAAAGCTAGTAGAACAGTCTTTGAATTGAACTATACTTTTATTTATTGTTTTCCATATTAATTCCAAGATTTTACTCAAGTAAATATCGGTTCCAAGATTTGTAAAAAATTGCAGTTGAAAAACGCGATTAATCGCGACTAATTATGGAAAAATTTTGCGATTAATTAGTTTTTAAAAATGTAATCGTTTAACAGCGCTAATTAAAAAAAAAAAATCAAACATGAGGGTTAAAGAAGAAAAAATTGTATTTGAAAAATGCGATTAATCCCGAGTAATAATGGAAAATTTTGCGATTAATTCGTTTTTAAAAATGTAATCGTTTAACAGCACTAATTTAAAAAAATAATAATAATCAAACATGAGGGTTAAAGAAGAAAAAATTGTATTTGAAAAATGCGATTAATCCCGAGTAATAATGGAAAATTTTGCGATTAATTCGTTTTTAAAAATGTAATCGTTTAACAGCACTAATTTAAAAAAATAATAATAATCAAACATGAGGGTTAAAGAAGAAAAAAATTGTATTTGAAAAATGCGATTAATCCCGAGTAATAATGGAAAATTTTGCGATTAATTCGTTTTTAAAAATGTAATCGTTTAACAGCACTAATTTAAAAAAATAATAATAATCAAACATGAGGGTTAAAGAAGAAAAAAATTGTATTTGAAAAATGCGATTAATCCCGAGTGATAATGGAAAATTTTGCAATTAATTCGTTTTTAAAAATGTAATCGTTTAACAGCACTAATTTAAAAAAATAATAATAATCAAACATGAGGGTTAAAGAAGAAAAAATTGTATTTGAAAAATGCGATTAATCCCGAGTAATAATGGAAAATTTTGCGATTAATTCGTTTTTAAAAATGTAATCGTTTAACAGCAATAATGAAAAAAAAAAAACATATCAAACATGAGGGTAAAAGATCGTCTAAAAAATCTCCGGCAGCGAATGAGTTCATAGGCTTCACTTTAGACACTTGAACACATCATGAGCGTGTAGTAACGACAATGACACTTGAACGCGTCGGCGGGGCGCGAAGTAACCGCAAGAAGCCTTGAATACGTTTCCACTATTTGCAAACAACACTGACGCATGTCCACGCGCGCGCACGCACGTCTTGAAAAGATGCTTTCCCAGCAGGTTGTCAAGATCTCCGTTGCCAGGATGCAAGAGGTCAGGAGACCATGTTGACCGCGGCTGGTCACAGCTGGACGTGTGTGCGCGTGCGGTAATATTTGCCCTCCCGACGTCTTCCTTGGGTTAGTCTCCTCACCGTCTTTTCTTTGTATGCCAGTGGGTGAGAAAGGCAAACTTTCCCACTCGCTTTGTGCTCCTTCGGAACCTCGCTACGCTCGAATGAATGACGCGCGCACGCGTGCGCACGCGCACGTATACTGAACCCGCTGTACGTGAATAAACACCTCACAGATGGAAATACGTTTGTTTCATCGGCGGTGGGGAAATGTGCTAGTTGTCGAATTGCTTTGCGAGGGAGAAAGATTCCGACGCAGGCTTGGGAGAAATGAAAATGTGAAGGAGGGCAATGGATAAAGTTTGCGTACTCACAGTCGTGTTAAAGCTTCATTCTTCTGGAACAGAAGCTCGGGAATTTGCGTCAGACGATTCCTGTTGAGACGACTGAACGCGCACACACACGTGCAAACACAAAGACGCTGTAGTGAACGAAACATAGTAAGCAAGAATGGAAGGAAATAAACTCATTTTATTAGGTGGCATTACTCGACGTGCTGTAGTATTTGTGCCTTTAAATGGGCGTGGCCTAGTGAGGAGCTCCGTGTGGGTGTTCTCATTTTGTATTTGGGTTTGATTGTTCTGTTTGTAAACAGCTGACTATCATTGGTGATTGTGGCTCTTCTTGCCCACACGCCGGGGCATCGCAGTCGCAAAACTGCTCAATTTCTTTTTTTTTTTTTTACTTAAGTCATGTGAGCACTTTGTTGTGTATTTGCGTGTAGTTATTTTATGTCCACTCACAGTCGTTCCAGATCCTTCAGCTCATCCAAAGCGCCTCGCTCCACCTCTCGTATTTGGTTCTCCATTAGGTGACTGGCGCGCGCGCACACACACACACACACACACACGCACACACGTAGGATTACACAAAGTCCAATCGGATTGGGAAAAAGTTTCCTCACTGACAAAAATACACCAAAAATTTAGAAAAGAATACTATAATTTTTTCCACACAAATGAAAAATGTATGCGTACTATCAACAAAATTAAATTAAATTAAAATAAAATGTTAAATTTATATCGCATTAAAAAAAAAAAAGGACCCAAGGACCCAGTTGACTCCGTTTTATTGACTTCCTGTAGCAGCTGACCTGTGCTCATTTGCGGCCAAATTTAGAGGAGAGTCACTGTCGCAAGGACGGACTTTTACGTAGTTTTACTTTATAATGTTCCTCGACGGCTCATCGGAGCAATCCAAAATAATTTGAGCACTTTGCAGAGCCAAATTCAAATACCAGTTGTGGTTGTGTGTCTTTGGTGTATCGTTCAACAGTTATCTATCTGACGGGAAAGGAATCGTATTCAAGGATGAAAGGATGCTATTAGAACCGTCTTTGAATCAAAATCTACTTTACATTTTTCTCCACATTAATTCCAAGATTTTTTTTTCTCAAGTAAATATCGGCTCCAAGCTTCGTAAAAAAAATGATCGTTGAAAAATACGATTAATCGAAATCAATTCTGGAAAATTTTGCGATCAATAAGTTTGAAATGTTCAATCGCTGCAATCAATGACAGTACTTCAAAAAAAAATACATATATATATATATATAAAAAAAAAATGTTTTGAATAATGGTGTGGTGGCATTCCGACATTATGGAAAAGGTCATTGTCTCGCCAGCGACGCCGGAGGGCACGATAGCAACACCGACACCGGTCAGCACCTTTAGGCGTCTCATCTCATGTGACAGTCGGACGAGGTTCAGGGGGCAACATTCCCACGTTTCTGCGGCCGACGGTGACGAGATGGAAGACATGTGGCAAGAAAGCCAGACAGAATTCCGCCAGGGAGGAAAAGTGGAACACTCACAGTACTCGCAGATTCTTCAGGCCGGAAAAGTCCGACTTGGTGATGACGGTCAGGTTGTTGCCATTCAGATCCCTGCAACACAAAGACGTGCTTAGAAAACAGGAAACATGCAGAGTGTGTACGCATGTACGCGCACGCACGCACGGGCGCACGCACGCACGCACGCACGCAACTCCCTAACCCTCATTGTTCACTTTGATTGACTGGCCACAAGTCATGATGTCATACTTGCAATGCTCTTGTGGCAGAGGTAAGCTGAGCCCACTGAGCGTGTGCGTGCATGTGTGTGTGTGTGTGTGTGTGTGTAGTGTCACGTTCCATGCGCGTGACCTTGTCCTGTACCGATGATGAAGATGATGATGATAGCCACATATACCTAGGAAATTATACTTCTTAGTACGGGTACTTGTCGTCCCCTGGAATTAAAACGTTCTAGTCAGACACCCACTAAAGGGTCCAGGACTTTTGGGAAAAAAACAACAACATTGTTTTACCTTTTTTCAGCACAATTGCAAGAATATTTTAAGGACCCGACAAAAACGTAAGTGATAGGAATACATCGAATACACAAATTAAGAATATATGCGTAGTTTGGTTCTCTAAAACACATCTGAAAGCATTTTTAAAAAGTGTCATCCAACTGTCAATCAAACGCCACTTTGTACGACCTGGAAAAACGGATGCTACTTTGTCGAGCGTCTTTTCTTCTGCCTACACACGTTTGAGCTGCGAAAATGCAGCACATGCGCTAAAAGTCTCCGGTGGCTGGAATATATCGCGCCGTTCGATCTCACCGATGATGAAACGGATGAACCCCTCGTTGCCAGCTGTCGCCCCAGGAATGTGACGCACATATGCGCGCGCACGCACGCACGCGCGCGCATCACTTTGCATGCTAATTGGGTTTCGTCAAATATGTCTCGCAGGAGAGTGAAGAAGGCGGTGTGCGCGCGCGCGCGTGCGTGTGCGCGCTCAAATAAAACATTGCCTGGCTCAACTTAACCTCTGGAGAGCAACACTGACGGATTCCACTTCACAGCTTGACTTTGAGGAAGACGCGAGTGTCACACACCACTCATCCTTTCAATCTTCATCATTTCACCCTCGTCCTCATCTTATGCGTCGTCACCATTTCACTGCTTCATTCATTCCCGCCGTGACGACCTTCTCCGTTTCACCACTCCGCCCTCATCCTTTCACCCCCATTTGAACAAAACTCATACTTTCATCACCATACTTTCCCCTCTCTTAGCAACACTCACCACTTTGACGAAATAATCGTCACCCTTTCACAACATCGTCCTCACCCTTCCACCGCCGTTTTGACAAACCTCTTTCACCCCACCCCCATCTCGACAACATTCTCCCGATCACGACTTCGTTATCATCCTTTCACCTCTGCCCAAACGCTATTCATCCTTTCACCACTTAATCGTCTCTCCTTCACGACGCAATCCTCATCCTTTCACCGCCATCCAAGCAGTCTTCATTTTATGTTCGCGCCGTTTGACCTGTACACAAACAATATTCACCCTCCCCAAGCTCATCCTTTCACCATCAAAAGCGCGGCGCGCTTTATACGCTGCAGATTCACCCTTACTTTCATCCTAACCCTTTCACCTCTGCACCCCTCTTAATGTGAACCAATTTCATCACTTTGTCATCGGCATTTCATCCACAAATTGCTCATTTGCACTTTCACCACTCCAAAAATGCAACACAAGATGCTAACAGTTAGCATGTCAATAGAGTTTTCCATTGTTTGTTAGCATTAAAGTAGCAGGGTCTTTCTTTAGGCCCTTTTTTTGGGGGGGGGGGGGGGGTGTTGTTACAAATACACACAATGGAATTCTCTTGATTTAATTTTGCTTTACAGTCAACTGCAACAAAGTCAACATCGCCGGACGGCCGCCGTGGAGTGTCGATGACAAAGCCCGCCCACTTCTCCACCGGTTCCGCCTCTCTAACGGGCCAACACTTGTGCACCCTCGCGGCACTTTCTTCTCGCACCATTTTCCCGCTGAAAAAAAACCCTCCTGCAGTGACCCGCAAAGGAGAAGATGGGAGGAGGGAGGGGATAATGTGTGTGCGCTAGCATCAATTATTCACACAAACACGCGCGCGCGCGCGCGCACGCACACTCTTGGAGTGTTTCCTTATTTATACACCCTGATGTCATCATTTCTGCTGCAAATAGCTGATGTGGGACTTTGTGGCTGTGTTGGGAATCCTTCCCTGCTACCTAATGACTAGATAGTGATTTTTACATGGTGGACACCCAGATACTGTACAGTGATTATGAGGGAGAAGTGAATGAGGTAATGATAATGAACTGTGTTCGGGAACATTAACTCAATTAATCACTCGCTCGCCACTCTCTAATCACCACATCGGGATTTTTACATCCACTATACCGCGCCGCCTTGAAGAATGAGGGTATGTATTCTTTATCCTCTGCAAAGAACGACCAATATTACGGCGCCTTACAGAGGAGCTGAGATGTCTCTGTATAGCCGTACGTTTGTCTTGTACTGCCCCGAGTGGCCAAGGCAGGCACAGCAGAAGGAGCAGCACAATAACCATTGAAGTGAAGCAAAAAAAAAAAAAAAAAAAAAAAAAAAAATGTCGCAAAAATGTTCAATTTGCAAAAAGCAAAAATCCACGTAGAGCCTAATTGACACCCACTGAAATGCATTGGGGTGAAAAATAACAAACAAAACATTTTTTAAACCCCACATGCATGAAAACGGGGGAGAAAAAAGGGGCAACAATCAAAACAAAACAATTACAAATATTGAAAAACATTGAAAAGTTTTCTAATAGACGCACGCCTATTGGAATGCTGATTACAGGGAGTATTTAACCTTATTAAAAAAAAAAGCATCACAAACAAAGTTCTAATCTTTAATCAAGTAACAAATACAATGAAAATGAACATGTTCTTGCTTTTAATTTTTTTTTTTTTTTTTTTTATGATAGTCAATATTTGGAGTTTTATCCTTTTTAAATTGACCAACCATCATTGATCATTTTACTGCGCTGCACATTTGGGAATGGCTTCAACAAGATGCAGTAGCGTCAAATGTTAGATATTCAGTTAGCTCTTATTCTGCAAAAATAGATCAATAAAAGTATGAAGACTAAATATGAACTAATCATTGAGAACCATCTACTAATAGTGTGTCCCTATTTATCATGCTAAAACCAAACCATCAGTGTAGGTAAAGCTACGCAAATGAATGATTTTTTTTTTTTTTTTTTTTTATATACATATATTTAATTTTTTTGTCATGAAACGTTCTGTCCCTGACTGCTGTTCGGTTTGAGATGCATAACTCCAATGCGTAGCAAGACCTGACCGATGGATTTTTTTTAAGGCCAATGCAGATTCTGATCATTGGCAGAATGAAAGTCTAATAGTCATTAATTGTCGGATTAATTAAAAAATATACATATCATGAATAATATAACTTGTTTGGGGCTCTTTTACAACAATAAAGATGTGAACTAAAGGCAGAAAATGTAACTGTTTTTACAACACTTGGTACTTTACTATTTGTTCGACTTTACAGCTAGCTAACAGAAAATCGGCCAATATTTTTGGGGGGTGATTTTTATTTTAGGTGGGAACGCAGTCATCTTCTTTGTCTTACATTGTAATGTATGTATTTGTCATTTCCTTGGTGTGTGGAGGATGGTGGAATGTTATCATCTTATAAAAATATGCCCAAAGTAACCCCAAAAATAAATTTTAAAAAAAAGAACCCAAACTGGGCCACAAATTGACTGACCCAACTTTTTGAGTTATATATCAAATGAATCACCCACAACACAACTTCTTTTGGGGTTGTTTATGAGTGATTTGTGGGTCATTTAATGCAAAAAGTTGGTTTGGAGCCTATGTGACACCATTTTGATTTATTTTTTTTACCCAAGTGTTTTTAGAGTGTAATGTGTTTAAAAAAAAAAAAAAAAAAAAAAAAGGAGCACAAATTGGCCGCTTTCAAAAGTTTAAACGTGCTAATTCCGACCGATTAAATCGGCCGGCCAATGAATCGGTTAGGCCCTGATGCACAGTGGGATTTCCGCCAGCAGAAATGTGTTCTTTCCAACACCGAACTCTTAGAGCAGGCGTTCGCGCAAAGCCGGGGAAAGTCCATCCAGAGGGCTGCGATGCAACTCGGCCTCCAGAAACGCTCGATTCGCCCAACGCTTTGGACAGTGATAAAGATGTATCCGTACCGATTTCAGCTTGTTGAACATGACAATACTTCTTCACTTCACAAGAGGAAATGAATTTGACACCGCAATCACTCGGCCACCACGTCAAACTTGTTTTTTTTTGTCACTCGCGCGCGCGCGCGCACATGCACTGTTGTTGTTACTCACAGCCTTTCCGCTCCTCTGGGAATGTTCCTGGGCACGGCGTGGATCCCGAGGCCGTGACAGTCCACCGTGTTGCCCAGGCAGCTGCAGGGAGCCGGGCACGCCTGCGCGCCGCCCTGGCCCCGCGACACCATGGCCAGCACCAGCACCAGGGAGAGGGACACCCGCCCGCATCCTCTTGACCTCTCTTCTGCATTCCCGCTTGTTGCAGGCATCCCCGCTCGGAGACGCAGGAGCGCTGCCTCCTCCGGCAAGTGGACGCGCAAGGAAGGAGTTGAGCTCGGACCGTCCGGGTAGGGTTGGGACAACCGGAACCAGGAGCACACAGCGAGGATGGAGGAGGTCTGCTTGGCGTTGGAGCGCTCCGTGCCGGCTGCTCTTCCTCCTTCTCCTTGCTCGGCTTCCTCTCATTGAGTCATTGTGCACGCAGACGCCAGCCACTTCGGGGTGGGGGGGGGGGGGCTTGAGGAGGCGGAGGGAGGGGTGAGGGACTCCCTCTCTCTCTCTCTCTCCCTATACACACACAAGCGCGCAGAGCAATCATCCATCAAAAGCTTTTCCAAATAACAGCAATAAGACTCCGCCCCAGCAGCTCCCCAAAGCACCCGGGGTGAACTCCCTTCTATTCAGCCTCTCTCTCTCTCTCTCTCTCTCTGCTCTACTGTATGTCTCACACCCCCAGGGGAAGAAGAAGAAGAAGAGGGTGAGGAAGCGTGAACATGATGGGGGGGTGGGGGGGGGGGTGGTAGTAATTACGCCAAAGCATCCGAGTCAGCAGCTCAGGAGAAAACACAAGGGCAGTTAAGCTAATTTGCCGTCACAATAACTGGCAGGTTTGGAGCCCAGTTTTTCATGGCGACTCCTCGAATTGATTTGAATGAGTGCTGGAATTGGCTCCTTTAAAACCAAAATGGTTGACTTCACGTTCAATTTCAGGCAAGGGTCCTTGAGGCTTTTTCGCACGTTGTGTCATGACGAACATGCCCACCCGGTCTCGTGTTGATCAGTAGAACGGGTGTCAGGGTCTAATCTATTGAGTGTGAAATAGTTCTCAAACCAAAATGGACGGCTTACTGATCCATTTTGGGGGCGTGACTGAGTGCAAAATAGCTATACTTCATATCAAAATGGCCGACTTCCTGTTGAAGTTTGGACATGGGTGTTTGTGTGTTTTCTGTCGGTGGTGATTTGATAGACATGTACGCCCAATTTTGAGTCGATCAGTAAAACTGGCATCAGTGGTACATTTTTTTTTTCCCCCCTAACGATCCAGGTGGCATGTCTGAGTGTAAAAGAGCTGCTTCAAACCAAAGTGCCTGACTTCTTGTTGAAGGCCGGACATGTGTCATTGAGAGTTGTTTGTCAATGGCAAATTTTTTTCCAACTTTCCATGGGTTGCGACTGAATGCAAATTAGATGCTTCAAACCAAAATGGCTGACCTGTTCAATTTCAGGCTTGGGTCCATGAACCTTTTAGGCTCGTCCTGCATTATTAACATGTCCAACCAATTTTGTGTTGATTTGTGAAATTGGTGTCAGAGGTTGTTTTTTTGTTTTTGTTTTTTTTACAACTTTCCAAACCAACTTGTTTCTGGTGATATTAATTGCAGAATATGTTGAAGAACTTTTGCCGTATCAACATTTGCAGTTATCGTCCATCACTGGAGTAAACCTTCCACGTGACACGTTGAGGGTGAGACACTTTGAGTCAATAAAATGAAGCAAAAGCATTCCACCAGACGCTAAGAGATGTCTTGATAAAAGGAAATATTATGAAATATAACATTCAACGCAGGACGGGGCCGCACTAGAAAAAATAAGCACCTCACCCCGAATGAAGGCCTCCTTTTCTTCCCCTCAGAATATCAAAAAAAGAGTTACAACAGGTGGTGCCAGTGGCTGTAATTTCTTGTACAACGACATCAGATCGCACACCTTGCCTGCGGCCTACATATAAGCCAAAATGGTATCTGTAAAGACAAAAGCAGAGAAAGGTCAAACAAAGTTTCATATATTACGGTAATAATATATTTGTTGGAAAAAAATAAGATAATAAATAACCCTGTCTTTTAAGACTAAACAAATGCCACTACACCCTTTAATATACACCTGTTACTCTCTCCAGTTGGAAAATACAATTGAAATACATATATTTTTAATATATTTATTTACATTCATGACTTAGGTTTGAAAAAATAAAAAATAAATACCCAAAAAACAGTAGCGTTGCCTTGGCCACCTGGTGGTCTGATGGAAGCGTGACTTGGGTGGGTGTGGGGTGAGGGGCAGGAGGTTGGGGCAGGGGGTCAGTTGGAACTGATGACTCCCTTTGCGAAGTTAAAAAAAAAAAATCCATAGACAGCAAACAAATTGTCCAGAGGCTGAGTGTGGACACTTCTTTTGTGCTCCTCCGCAGGGGGGTGAGGAGACTTTCAAAGGGGGGGGTTGGGGGTTTTGGCGCAAAAACTAAACTCATCCCTACTTTCTTAGTGGGTGTTTTTTCTTTTAGAAACGGTTGTGTACAAATGTTAACTGGGGCTATACCGATTTCTGATGGGTCTATAGCACCCTCAAACCCCTGTTTGGCCGTCCCTGAATACAGTCTAAGAAGGCTAAACTAACTAACTGGCTGTTATCCCTTTTCTGTACGGAAGTAGTTGTTTCGAAACGGTCGTCTACAAATGCTAAACTAGCAGTCGGTCATTCATTCCTGTATGTTGAGAACAGCAGTTCACAAAAACTTTGCTAGGCTTAGTCACCTGGGCTTTCTGGCATATATTGGCCTGTAAGCATGTTAAGACACTTTCAAGACTCTTTCGTAAATACACAATAACATGAAGTGCAATGTTTTTAAAATGCTAAATCAGTATGTAAAAAAAAAAAAATCATTTTAAGGCTCCATGTAAACTCTGTTAACATAGCTAGCAAGGAGGGTCAGAAAATAGTATACCGTGTATAGCCGTTAAGAACTACATAAATTAAAGACATTATTCAAGCACCTTCAAAATGACACCATTTACCATTGTACTGTTTACCAAATATACAGTAGTGGCCAGCGACTCTCCATCCTGAAGTCATCGCCAGGGCGAGGGCAGGTCCTGCGGTAACATGTCGCCCACTAGCGGGCAACAACGAGCATTACTGCTGCGCTTTACAAAGGGGATTTGGTGATTGGCAGCCGACGACTTCCATGACAAAATAGAGAAAAGACGTTTGTATGAAAGGTTTTAATCAGAAAATGAACGTTGGCCAGTGAATGTGTTATTTTGTCCTGAAGTTAGATAAAGGGATAATAAAAAAAGAAAGAAAAATAAGAAAAGCATTTGACATCACATGATGCGGAAAGGAGTCAACTTTCTCTAGACGGATCGTCAGGTGGACTGTCGTAAACATAGCACACACATTTCACATTTACAAATTTACACGACAAGAAGTCAACGTACAAAAGTATGAAGAAAAAAAGTTCACAGGTTAATATTAAGAGTTTTTATGAATGCCGTCGAATTAGTTATTTGTAAAAAGGAAGGTCATTTACACGTTCCGCACATAGTATGAAGAAAAAAAGTTCACAGGTTAATAATAAGACTTTGCATGAATGCCGCCGAATTGGTTATTTGTAAAAAGGAAGGTCATTTACACGTTCCGCACATACCACAACCCGCTTACAACTTTCCCCGCCGCTTATGTCATTCCACACCGTTGGGGGTCAGGAAGTGTCAAGCACGCTGGGATGCTCCCACATAGCCGCTAAATTAAAGACTCACTCTTTCTTTGACAACATTGATTGACATCATCACGTGACTACCCCTTTCTGCCTAAAAAAAAAACAACAACAAAAAAAAACATGCCTCGCTCTTCCATTTCACATGTAAAAAAACCCAAACTGTCCGCTTCTTTGCTCACTCAAATATCCCTTCCTTTTGCTAGCCAGATGTGGAGAAACAGACACCAAAAACCATAAAAAATATTCTAAATGTAAACAGTATCCATACATTAAAGTACTTCCATCTTCCTCGTAAACTGGGTTAAAGTGGATGTTTAGCCCGTTGCTAAAAGAAAAAAGGAGTCAAGGTTACCAGCCCAGCAGCATGTCAATCACACATTGGCCACACCCCTAATACTGAATGTTACATATTGACTAGAAGTGGTTGTAACCAATCAAATCACCCTGTCAGTCTGTCAAGACCAACTTAGCTAGCAGTAATAGCTGTATAGTGGCCAATTATAAAGGACCATCCATGAATACACTTGTGGTACAGAAGTGGTCCTTTGTAAACAACAATAGTCTATGAAGGCTGAGGTAGCCAGTGATAATTGCTTCCTGTTTGGTAGTGTTTGTTTATAAAACCATACATCTTACAAATGCTAACATAGCTGTGGTTCTCGCTTAATGTACAGTCATGGTTGTTTATAAAATGGTACAACCCGCAAAGGTGAAGCTATTTAACAGTTGTATCTTCCAGTGCGGTTGTAGTTGCTCATAAGTACAGTTTTTGTATGCTATGCTAAATAGCGGTTCTCCCTTCTTTTATGATAGTAGTCTTTTATTAATGTAACAGCCAGTCTAGGCTAAGCTAGCTTGTAGTCATAGACACCCATTTAGCGGTAGTTGTTTATAAACAGTACAGCTAATAAATGCTTCCTGTACGCTGATGTGGTTCATAAAGAGTATGTCCACAAATGCTATGCTAGCTATCAGTCATCCCTTCTTGTACGTTAGTTGTCGATTATAAATGCAAACAAATCTACTGGAAGCTATAAACCGATCATCACTACCTGTATGCTAGTCATGTAGTTTATGAACAGTACCGCTAAGCTCGATAGTGGTCATTGCTTCTTGGACAGTCACAATAATTCACTTTTTCTTTTTTTTTTTTTTTTTTTTTTTTAAAGACAAAAAATGTTAATTAAATATCATGGCTTGTCCTGGAATGGACCACTTTAAATCCCAAAGTACCACAAAGTATTAAAAATATTGTTAAATGCTAAAATTAGCATGGTTGCTAATGTCAGTCAGAAACACTCAGCCGACGTTTCAAGAGGCACACCTGATAAGCATGAACTGATGTACCTCCTGTAGTGTCCAGTATGTGTAAACAATAGTGCAGTATTAAGACGGATCAATAGTTTGAAAAAGTCACAGCAGTGGAGCTGCCGCGTGCAGCCGTCGCCTTGGAGACCTGGAGGTGGCGGCGGGGCGTCTAGAGCGAAATCTCCTGAGACGGAGAAAACAATCTGGCCACGGACGAGGGCGTGTCCTGACAAAACATGGACACATTAGGCTGGAGTTGGCAAGTGTGTAGTGTGTGTGTGTGTTTTTTTTTGTTCTTGTGCATGCACTACCTTGGACACCTTTGCAGCTCTGTCCCCGTGAAAGTCAAAGTCGGGGTTTTTCAACACCAGCCCCACCCGGCAGTACCTGCCGCCATTCAGAGGACTTTTCACCTACGCACACGGAGACGCGCCGTGTTTTGAACACCGTGTGTCTTCACAAGTCTTAACAGTCGTTCATGTAGCATGGGTCCATGATTGTGTACATGCTAGATGCACGGTGTTGATATTTTGCCGAGTACTCTGTGTGTTGTTATATGGCAACTAAATCATCCCAAATGGAATGTGTTCTTTAACTCAGTACTTTGCCACTGTGCGTCTCACCTGCTGCATCAAGACATTCTCTTTGCTGCGTTTGTGCGTTACCCTGGCAACTGTGTCCGGAGTCAGTTGATCAGCTCGAGTTTTACGCTGAAAGCAAAAAGAAGAGAGCGTCGTGTGGGAACGCCATGACAAAATATTCGGCAAAATAAAGTCCCCGATGAAAATGCTGCGTTGCAGCAATATCTCAAAAACACGCAAAAACTACAAAAAAAAAAAAAAATAAAAAAAAAAGGTTACTCCCATATTTTTCTCAACATTGCTCAGTGTCGTACAAGTGTGGGAATGTAATTTACCAAAGCACCAGCTAGTGTTTGCCTATTTTTTTTTCGGTGTATGTAATTTCAGAAATGATTTTCACACATGTATAATGCATTTAGAAACAAATCTCAGATTTCACTTTCAAAGGGAAGTCAACCCCCCCAAAATTCTTTGCAATAATATGCTCTCTGCACCTTCACTAGACTAAACATGGCATTCTGATTAATAGTGCGTTTGTGGAAAATCCACCTGTTTTTAGCCATCTCAGTGGGGTGGCCATTTTGTTACTTCTGTCGACTGAAAATGACATCACTGTTGCTCAGGGCTCAGGTAACGACCAATCACAACTCAACCTGTTTTCTGAAGCTGAGCCATGATTGGTCGTTATCTGAGCCCTGAGCAACTGTGATGTCATTTTCAGTCGACAGCAAGTGGCAAAATGGCCGCCCCCCCGCCCCCGAGATCGACAAACACATGTGGATTTTACTGCTTAACTCATATTCCGCAAACGCAATATTGCTAATCAGAATGGCGTGTTTTCGACCGGGTGGCCTGCATAGAACATGTTCCTGTCAAGAAAACCTTTGGGATGACAAAAGGAAAACATCAAAGAGCGAGTTACCTTGATGAGTCCTCCGAAGGAGCGAGACCGCGGGCGCTTTTTGCTGGGCCCGTCATGCTGACTCGGGGCTGAGACCGCGGCGGTTTGTTTGACCAACTGCGCACATGGCAAAGTAATTATAGTTAATAACCTTTATTTATTTAAATTCCCCCAAAGCTTCAAAAACACTGATACGCATTTCGGGGTTGACAACAACAACAACAACAAAATGACAAATAGGTGAATTTGTGGGTGCCACTGTATTAGTAATAATAATAACAATAGTTTAGCCAACCTGTCGGACCAGCTTCTTCTTCTTTGCAGAGTCGGGCATGTTATGGTGCACGTGCCTGAAGAGGTCCTTAAGCGCCTCCTCAGTGTACTGCTGAGCGGGAGATGGGCACAGATCTGGAGCAACCCCAACCGGGACCGCCCGTCGCTTCAGGGGCGAAGCCACCTGCCGACCGGGAGAGCCGCTCAGTGACAACAGGTCCAAGTCGTCCTAAAAGAGGGACACATTAGCAGCCCCCAAAACATCATCTTTTGTATACTTCACATAAAATGACAGCTGTGGGACAAAGACCCATGTTGCGGGCAAATGAACCAGACCCTACCCACACATGTCCCCAGAAGGGTTTTGTAATTGCCTGTAGCTAACTATTTAAAAAAAAAAAAAAATCTATAAATAATTGTATTCAGTGTGTAAATTATTGAACACAAACAACGTTGTATTGGACGGCATACTCCACCATCCTAAATAACGCACTGGCACAAACTGACATGGGCACATGGGCAGACAAATATGCTCAAAAGCATAAGGACCACCAACAAAACAAGCCCAACAGAAGAAAAAAAAAAAAAAAATGCCACAAGTGATTTAAACCTAAAAGCAACAACAAATTGCCAGCAGATGGCGCCAAAAAATACTTTTACTGCTTTAGCCTGAGCACAAAAACAGCAACGAAACACTTTGCTGCAAGGTGTTAATAGACATTATGAGAAAAATATGAATTGTTGGGCGAGGGCTTTCATCGACAATACTAATCAATGCAAAAAGGTGAGATTTTGGCTGACCTTGCTCCGCAAGGTGGTGGTCTTCATGAAGTGTGCTCTGGCATGTTCCCTCAGGTAAACCGGCGCCTGACACACAAACAACAAACATCACATTAGTGAGCGTGTGCTAAAGTGTTTTGTTTTGTTTCTCTGCTAGCGTTTTGAGTTGTGTCCTTTGTGCGTATTTTCAGTTTGCGCGAGTTATTTTCATTTGTGTGAGGATTTTATGTTGCGTGGGTTAAATTTGTGTTTTCTTTGTATTTTGTGTGTCTGGTTTTTTTTTTTTTCTTTAAAATCACCAGTGTTGGCGTGTTTTGTTTGTGCTTTGAGTTTGTGTTCCTTTATGTGCATTTGTGTGGTTTGGTTCTATATTTGTTGCGTTTTAAACTCGGGTCTTGTTGGATTTTACGACACTTTCGGTGCGTTTGTGGCAAAATGGTCAGCATAGAGGCCAGAAGGTTAACTTGTGTTTGTGTGCGTTTCTCGGGGTTTGTTTTTGTGTGTGTGCGCATGTCGGTCACCCTAAAGAGTTTCTGTGAATGTCTGATGAGGAAGGCCATGCTGTTGTTGAGGGTTTTCAGGTGGTCTTTCAGGTCGTTGGCCGTCATCTGCAGCAGGAAACACGCACACACATAAGCGCACTTACTTTGAATAACATACAAAAAAATACATTGGGAAAAAGACATAAATAAATAATAAGATTGCTATCTGGGTTGGTATGCTTTTAGCTTCAGCCCCAACCCTTTCGGCCAGCTATATGGGAATATTTTTTTGTGTTGTTTGAGGTAAATTAGATTTTTTTATTTTTTTTTTCCAACAACTTATTTATCATTTGTCTTTTAAAATGGTAATCCATTTGGTTTAAAGTTTCATGTTGTGCTAAAAAGTAGTGCAGATGCTTTCCCTGACCTGATGAATAAGTGTGATTAATAAAAGTGACGATATCGATCCAAATAATCGTGATTATCAGTTTTCGCCATAATTGAACAGCGCTCTAGACCTGGTTGCACCAGCACAAAAGTTAGATGCACCCAAGTTTTTGACTGCATCGCATTCGACACCGCAGTTTTATAGGTTGCCTTCTCGTCTTTTCTGGCAACTTTTTAACTGGTAAATGATTAACAATCTAGTCATCATAAAGTGTGTTATTTAAAGCACAACTCCACATTCACAAGACAGGTAACTGACTGAAAAGCATTGTTGCTAAATTGACTCCCATCTAAGCAACCACCTGGTTCTAACATTTGGCCTGTCATTTTGGCAAGTGCATTTGCCTGGTTTATTCCCATAAATTCCTGTTAATCCCCATGGAAAGTTTCCTACTTCTTATTCCCCGGATTTTGCAAACGTTTGTCTGTTTGTAGGCGATGGTACGGTAACGAGGCGTCTCACGTGGCGCGGCCAGAGCACGTGCGGGCCGAACATGAGCCCCAGGTTGAAGGCGGACATCTTGTTGGCGTCCTGCTGCTTGGCGGTGTGGTAGAGGAGGTCCAGCAGCATCTTGAGCAGCGAGCGGTTGGCGGGGGGCAGGAGGAGGAAGAGGAGCTGCAGGGCCTCCGTCTGACGCTCCTTGTTGGGCGCCGACGTCTTGTTGCCGTGCTCGTCCAGCAGCGTCATGTCTGGAAGGACAAAGGACGTCGGGTCTGTGTTGCGAGGCATTCAGTCAACCTCACAAATATCTCAGACATACAAACACTTCCGTTTGAGTTCAAACATTGCATTTAATAGGGATAGACCGATTATCGGCGCCGATATTCTGCATTTTGATGAGTATCTGACTTTTTTTTTTTTTTAATCTGATGGCCGATAATAAATCCACTTAAAACTGTTAACTTCAAGGAACTATCATTTGTTTACATTTTCAGTTAATTTTATTAGAGATTCTACTGAGCCTGGGAACACTCTGCACCTTTTGGTTTTGTTTGAAACCAAAACAAAGATCAGTGAAATTTGAACATTTCTGTCATTTAGAAATTTTGGAGAACTTTATTTACTGTCGAAAACTATAGGGAGCAGTTGTTTAAGTTTTCCATGTAGCTTTTGAAGACATGCTGATGACCCTGGGAGCTCCCTGAACTTTGTTCGAATTTCACAACAAAGATGCATATTGTCAAAAATGTATAATAATAAAAAACATCAACATTATGCAATATCTGAAAAAATGTTCAACACACATGCATTTCAACAAAGTGAAGAGTTTTAACTTCTTTTATTCTTTTTGATGCCACCATTTTCCTTTCTAAAAATGAAAATGAATATCTGCTCCAAATATCGGTTATCGGCCTCCTTGACTACTAATAATCGGTATCGGCCCTGAAAAAAAAAAAAAACACGTCGTCTATCTTTATCTACATTCAACACTGCTGCAACTCCGAATTTAGAGTGTGTGCCTTCAGTGTAATACAATAGTGGTGTTGAAGTCCTACCAGCGATCTTGAGGTGGACGTGGAAGTGTCTGTGCGTGAGCAAGGGCTCGGGCAACTCCCCCAGGAACGTCTTGAGTAGCGTGGCGGCGTCGTTGGGATGGAAGCCTCCGGACTGCAAGTCTACGTCCGCGCCGCTGGTCAGGAGCTCCTTCAGGGCTTGCTGCCGCACGCTGTTGCCCGGAACACGGAACAGACCCTCAACGTGCAGATCTGGGGAGGGTAAACCGACACTTACACCGAGGGGAGTGAAACATTGCGAGTTGAATGGGAACGTCCTTGAGCAACGCTAAGTTAAAGTGGAACGTTATGAAGAAATATTGGAGTAAAGTCAGACCTAGAATAACACTGAGTAGAATATAGTACCTAGAATAAAACGGAATATAGGGGAAGGATGCGAAACCAAAGAGGTGAATAAATCAGGACCTAGAATAACGCTTGGTAGAATGAAATTGGATCTACTGTTGAATAACATCCAGGAAAATAAAGTCCTGCCTGGAATAACAGTAGCGTGGAACATTGTGACTAAAGTGGGACCTACAATAATTCCTCAGGCCATTATTTTGGAAATAATTTGGACCGAGGATAACAGCTGTGGAATAAGGTAGGACTAGAAGAACATGGAGTAGAATCACGGAAGGCAAGAATAACACTCAGTGGAACAATATGAATAAAGCAGGACCAAGAATAACACTAGTGGAACGTTGTGAATAAATATGGGAATGAAGTCGGACCAAATTAACACTGATTAAAATGAAGTAGGACTGCAATGAAAAAAAAAAAAAAAAAAAATATTCAAGCGGAATTCAACCCCAACATTTTCTCTCCAAGAATATGTTCTATGCAGGCCCACTAGTCAAAACGTGGCATTCTGATTGATATTGCGTTTATGGAATATGATTTAAGCAGCAAAATCCACTTGTTTTTATCCAAGACAGGGGGCGGCCATTTTGTCACTTGCTGTCGACTGAAAATGACATCACAATTGCTCAGTGCTCAGGTAACGACCAATTATGGCTCACCTGTTTTCTACTGGACTAGTGAAGGCGCATTGAACATATTATTGCAAAGGATTTTTGGGGGGGTTGACTTCTCCTTTAAGTAGGAATGGATTAGTAGAGTGGAAAAATATGAAGGGGGGGGGGGGGGGGGAAAGGAGATTAAAGTGGGAGCTAGGATGAAACAATCAGTAGATGTTGACTTACTTTTGCTGAGGTACTCAATGAGCCGGTATATGTGAGCCACACCGCTGTGTGGCAGCGCAGACCCAAACATGGCGCCTTTATCTGAAAGACGACCACACAGTCACTCACAAATAACTCAAAATACTCCATTTTATTTGACATTCTACTAACAGTGTTATTCGACATTCTAGTCACTCCTTTACTCCGTGATTCTTTCTCCCAGTTGATTCCCCTAAGTATCAACTATTATTTACATCCTAACATATTCTATTATTCTACATCCGATTTTAAACACTTATTTGACATCATATCAAGTGTTATTCTAGACTCTAAAGTACTCCACTGTACTCTCTAGGACTGTAGGTGTGACTCGACGTCAGATTTCATTTCTTTGATTGGTCAATATGCACATTTATAAAGGCTGACCCTAAAACCGAAGGTCTGACTCCAAGTCCAACCTTTGCGTTTGAGAAAGTTGAACGAGCGGAAGAATCCGGGGGTCTTGGGGCCCTCCTCGCCGAGGAGCTGGGAGAACTCGGCGCCTGGAAGGTCGATGAGGCGAGTGATGTTGCTCAACACGAGCTCCAGGAAGACGTCGGCGTTCTCGCGGCGGAGCTTCTCCACAAAAAAGTCCGGGTTGAAGATGACAGGCGGCTGGGCGGCGGCGGCGTGGGATCCCCCTGGCGACACATCCAGACGCACCATCACGTTGGAGTGCCTGCTTTTAAAGGGAGGACATCACACACCAATTTGTGAACATCTACATACTGTTTGTGTCAAATTTCACCCCTTTTGACATTTGACAACAATGAAATACCTGAATGTCATTCTTTCAACAGGAAATGTGATTACTTTTCCAACTTGGAGGAGCATTATGACTGTGAACCCAAGTTAATGTATGATCGATTCAATATTGATGAATAACCACTTTTGAAATCAGAGGCCAATAAAACTGTTTGTTCAAATATGACATTTATTTCAAAAGGGGAATTGGTAACAACAACAAAAAATGCTGGCAATAATCAACATTTTTCAGAGTGAGGACAATTATCAATTGTGATATTTTTGTCAGAAACATAAAGTCATTGCACATTATTTGCTTTTGCGGGCCACATAAAATGACATGGCGGGGCAGAGCTGGCCCTGGGGCCTAGAGTTTGACACCTGCGACTTATGGCAAAATTAAACGTTTTTATTTGTGCATGAACGTGAAACCTTTGCATTTACTCTCGCCTCAAGTCCCAGTCGATTTCCACAACTTACCACGAGAAGTTCACCCTTTGGAATACTTGCACAAGTCACAATCTTAATTTGCCAACTTTGCTAACTTCGCAACCCTAAATCGAATGTAATCAATTCTAATGTAAAATAGTGGGTAGCGGATGTGACGTCACATCAACACGCTTGACACTTGTGTTGTTCCAAAAATATTACGTATGGTCGTACATGCATACAAGTCAGAAAATTTACAAATGAACAACGGTAAACTGTTGAATGGGACTGATTTCCTTTGCGCTAAAAAGGCTGTTGGCCTAGCGGCTAACGAACACGAGTGACAGCAGCGGTCGGTCGGTAGTAGTGACAGTTGTTTGAATATCTCCGCTTTTACGGCCCGCGTGTTCAACGTTCCGCTTTGGGACGCGATAAAGTTGGATCCTCCATCGGTGTAAAAGCCAATGGTGCGTAAGAATGTGGCGGCGGAATACGTCTTTACCTCGTATTTGGTTTGACTTCGTCGGCATCTTTACCCGCAGCCATGTTCACTCGCTTCAAATCCGCCGCTGCTATTTCGCAAACTCCGCCTACCTCTTCAGCTATTGGTCAGTTGCCGATAAGGGCGTGAGACGAGTGGGCTCAGTTTGGCATGCGACGTTTTGTGATTGGCCAGTTTAAATTTGTCAAAACAACAAGCGTTGTTTGCTGATGTTTATATTGTTACTAGTACAAACTACCGAACAAAAATGTCAATTAAAAAAAAGTGGATACAACAACACAGGTGAACAGTGTACCTTTTTCCATCTTGTGCAGACAGCGGTAGCAAGCAAATTACGGCCTACGGGCCAAACCCGGCCCCTTTGACTGCCCAAGTACATTTGCTATCTTAGTACACCTGCGCTCGGAGTGACCAAGAAGTCAAAGTAAAACGTTAAACATGTTGTGTTGTTTTTTTATTTTGAAAGTTGTGCTTTTCTCTTATGCGCCAACTTGTGGACACTAGTTGTACAAGTGATGGAGCAAGCAAGAGCTACAACTTGTATCTTCAATGTCGCCTTCTTAACGACTTTTCCGACTCCTCCGGTTACTACCTAGGGTTAGGGTTTCAAAGTAGGGTTACAAAGTAGGGTTTGGCCCTCCAATTTTGGTTTCAAACTAGGGTTAGGGTTTCAAAGTAGGGTTTTAAACTAGGGTTAGGGTTTCCAACTAGGGTTCGGGTTTCAAAGTAGGGTTTCAAACTAGGGTTAGGGTTTCAAAGTAGGGTTTCACACTAGGGTTAGGGTTTCAAAGTAGGGTTTTAAACTAGGGTTAGGGTTTCCAACTAGGGTTCGGGTTTCAAAGTAGGGTTTCAAACTAGGGTTAGGGTTTCAAAGTAGGGTTTTAAACGAGGGTTAGGGTTTCCAACTAGGGTTAGGGTTTCAAAGTAGTGTTTCAAGATAGGGTTAGGGTTTAAAAGTAGGATTTTAAACTAGGGTTAGGGTTTCCAACTAGTGTTTCAAACTGGTGTTAGGGTTTCAAGATAGGGTTAGGGTTTTAAACTAGGATTAGGGTTTAACAGTAGGGTTTTAAACTAGGGTTAGGGTTTCCAACTAGTTTTTCAAACTGGTGTTAGGGTTTCAAAGTAGGGTTTCAAGATAGGGCTAGGGTTTTAAACTAGGATTAGGGTTTAACAGTAGGGTTTTGAACTAGGGTTAAGGTTTCGATTTAGGGTTTTTAACTTGGGTTAGGGTTTCCAACTAGGGCTTCAAACTAGGGTTAGGGTTTCAAAGTAGGGTTACAAAGTAGGGTTTGGCCCTCCAATTTTGGTTTCAAACTAGGGTTAGGGTTTTAAAGTAGGGTTTTAAACTAGGGTTAGGGTTTTAAAGTAGGGTTTTAAACTAGGGTTAGGGTTTCAAAGTAGGGGTTCAAACTAGGGTCAGGGTTTCAAAATAGGTTTTTAACATCCGTCCATTTTCTACCGCTTATCTGGGGTCAGGTCACGGGGCAGCAGCTATCTTAGAGGGGAAGCCCAGACTTGCCTCTCCCTACCACTCCATCACCTCCTCCGGGGGGATCCCAAGGCGTCCCCAGGCCAGCCGGGAGAGATGCCGTGATTGGTCGTTACCTGAACCCTGAGCAGTTGTGATCTCATTTCGAGTCGACAGAAGTGACAAAACCGCCGCCAACAGAGATGGCTAAAAACGGGTGGATTAACTCTTATGCCACAAATGCAACATTTATCAGAATGCCTTGTTTCAACTAGTGGGCTTGCAAAGAACATATTCTTGAAAAAAAATAAGTTTGCATTGATTTCCCCCTTAGAAAAACACAGAAACAGGAAGTAAGAAGAACATGTTTCGGGGGGACTGAATACATCCTGTGTTAAGAAGATCTTGTCAAAGTCATCGTAATCATCGCTGTGCAGTATTAACATTTTACAAGGGAACTGACAGTACACTCGTTAGACACTTCATTAGGGGCACCATACAATGACATCTAATACAAAAGATATTTAATTCATCCCTCTCCAATCTCCAAAGTGCAAAATGACAATTGTCTGTGTTATTCACAGAGCCTCTCATGTTCCAAATCCAGCCATCCGTTTTCCAACCGCTTATCCTCACGAGGGTCACGGCACATGCCGCAGACTATACCGGCTGTCTTAAGGCGGAAGGCGGGGTTCACCCCGAGCTGGTCGCCAGCCGATTGCAGCAAAGACCTACTTTTTTTTTTTTTTTAGGAACTAACTAGGCCGTATCTTGCGTTGAGTAGCTCGTCGTTAGCGGCCAATAATAAGATGTCAACGTCCACCGCTGCCAAAAGACCTCGTCGCCACGACGTCACATGTACATGGCACAACTAGTGAACAAACCCTTACACGCGTCCTTCGACCGAGACGGAGCGATTGAGAATGAGGCCAAATGGCTTGAACGATGATTTTAGCCTTCTGCTCGACCTGGTTTGAATGTGTATGTAAAGCATCAATGATGATTGCCATTTTGTCTTGGTGTTGTTCAAAAGCAGGGCGCTCCTCCAAAACGTTTGGGGTCATGGCTGTCCAAATGTGGACGTAACATTCAAGAAGCTTCTAAGTGTTACCTTTACATTGCCTCTGAATGTGTCATTTGGATCAGATCTGGATTCAAAACGCGTTTTGACAAACTTGCAACGAATCTGACATTTGACAGACATACAACTCATTCAAAGGATTTTGTGTGTGCCATTTGGATTGCTTAAGATGCACGAACTGGATTAAAAACATGGTTTGACAAACAGAACAAATGTGACGACACTCGACCGACAGGGTTACACTGTACATTTACATTGCTCCTAAATGTGTAATCGGGATCAGATCTGGATTCAAACACATTTTGACAAACACGGAACAGATTGTGAATACATTTGACATTTGTCTGAGAGATAACATGCTCAATGGACTCTTTTCATTCTACATTGACACCTATAATTACTAAGAAATATACAGTCCGTCATTTTAAAAGTGCACTTTGTCTTCATCAAAAACAAATGAAACGGTGTTTGGAAAAAGCAAAAGTAAGACACATTTGTTCATCTCATCTCTGGTTTGTTTTTTTTGTTTTTTTTTTAACAGTGTAATCATGCGCGTCAGTGACGGAAAGAGGAAGAAGGCCGCCTCTTGCTCTCTTAATTCCTCCACGCAGAGACGGCGACAAGAGGCGAGCATCGAATTCACACAAGCGGCAAATATGAGCTGGACCGCGCGAAAGGGAGTCGTCATATTTGTCATCTTGCTCTTCGACTTACAAGGTACGACCTCGTCTACATTTTGACATACTGGTCACACAATCTGAAAGTATTCCAATGCCGATTACCTACAATTGATTTTATTATTGTCGACCTTCCCAACCAAAACTTCACCTGCCCTTGGCACTAAAAAAACATGAGTTGAATTTCTCCAGGGAGAACAGAGCACCCCATAAATCGACAAAATTGAAAGTGACAAAGAAATTCCCATTCAACCTTCTGGTTTTTGACGCTAGCGGTTTGCTTCACTTTCTGCCTCAGAAAACAGCTTGATGATTCTAATCAGAAAAAAAGAGTTGAGAGAGAAGGCGAGAGAGAGAGAGAGAGAGAGAGAGAGAGAGAGAGAGAGTGCGAGAGAGAGTGCGAGAGAGAGGCACCACCAAGGCTTTTGTCCACCATGCCCATTTGAGAGTTACATTTCATTTGCATTGCTTCCAACACTGTAATCTGAACCACATTTGGTGACGTTTGAGAGATATATAAAATACATAACTTGTCCGGTGGACTTTTATATGTTACACTGCCATATATTACAAGTGCATAATCTGGATTAAAATACCATTTGTCAAACATGCAGACAATCTGATGACAGATACAGTGTGTAACATTCAAGAGATTTTCACATGTTACATTGCTTCCAGATGTGTCATCTGGATCAGTTCTGGTTTAAAACACAGTGCCATGTAAATACAACAAACCTGACTGCATTCGACCGAGATACTGGACATCGGGTGTTCAATGTGCTTTTACATGTTACTTTTAAATCATTTCCAAATATGCAATCTGGATTAGAATTGGTTTAAAAACGTGGTTTAACATAAAAACAACAAATTCGATTTTTAGGTGTTACATTTGCATTTCTTCTTAAAAGTCATCATAACAAACTGTCAATGTTTTGTCAAAAGCGCATTCAGGGTGATAGAAAAATAGGAGGAAATGTAGAGAGTCTGTAAAAAAAAAAAAAAAAAAAAAAAAAGTGTGCCGAAAGCAAAAGCAAGACGCATTCATCCATCTCATCTGTTTTTTTTTTCAGTAAAGTCATGTTCATGCATGTCAATGAGAGAAAGAGGAAGAATGTCTTTGAAACGTAATACGATGCTACATCAACACAACAAGTGTGTGTGTGTATACTGTATTAGTGTCGTGGCTGAACAATGCATGTTAAACTGTTACAGTTACATTGCTTCCAAAAGACTAATCCGGATCAGATCTGGTTTAAAACATGGATTGACAAAATCACAACAAACGTGACGATATTTGACAGAGTTGTGTTCAATGGACTATTAAATTGCCATCAAATGTGTAATTGGGATCAAATCTGGATTAAAACATAGTTGGAGAAACACGCAACATACGTGACAACTTTTTGGGGCGAAATAGCATGTTCAATTGACTCTTGCGCGTTACGTTTACATTGCTTTCAAATTCATAATCTGAATCAGATCTTGATTCAAAAACAGTTTGAGAAACGTGTATCAAATTTGACGCCATTTGACAGCATGTTCATTGGAATTTCGTGTGTTCTATTTTGATTGCTAACATACAGTATTGTAATCGGGATCGGATCTGGATTAAAACAGTTCAAAACAAACATGTAACAACTCTGATGACATTGAACAGCGAAATAGCATGTTGACTGGAATTTCACGTGTTCCATAGAGATTGTTAGCAATTGCATAATCTGGACGCGATCTAGATCTATTCTTAGAAAGAAAAAGAAAAAAATCACATTTTTCATTTAAAAGTATGGAATTGTATTTAAAAAGAAGAGAAAATCATATTCCAAAATAAAAGAGAGACAAAAAGTTTTTCACATTTTTACGAATGAAAAATTCGGAGAAAATTGTACTGAGAAATGAATTAGAAATGAATGCGGTAATATTTGACATGATCATGATAATATAAGTAAACAATAGTCAAAAAGTCGATTTCAGTACACCAACCCCAGATTAGACGATGCATGCAAACAAAAAAACCAAAGTCATAATGTTGCAAGACTAAATTTGCATATGATTTTGAAAATGTGTTTCAGTGTTGGGGACGAGTGCCCAGTGGGGAGGGTCTTTCTCTCGGCCCACCGTCTGCGGCTTGAGAGGAAGCACAGTGGCGCTTGAGTGCTCCTTCCATTACCCGCCAACAGTAAACAGCCAAAACGTTACTACCATCATCGAAAAGTGGTGGTTCACTCAAAAGTCTGAAAATTTGAGTTTGGACCCTCAGTACATTGGTCGCCTGGAATTATCCTGCAAGGAGGCAAATGGCCGGGGCTGGTGCCATTTGTCAATCAGAGATCTGAGAAAGCGTGACGAGGGCGAGTACAAATTCAGATTCATAACGACTGCGGGAAAATACACTGTCACGCCTGGAATCACTCTGACTGTCGACGGTATGGATTTTCACTCAAAGCACCTTTCCACCAAGCAGGAAGCTCTCAAAGCCACAGTTCACATTCGGATTCTTAGTTTAGAAAAACGCTATTTATACAAATTACAAGCCTCGGTCTCATGTGTGGGTGTGGTCAGAGACACAAAAAGTGTCTAACACAAAAAAGTGGTATTTTATTTGTATTCAAATGAACATTACAACAAACAAAACAAAACAAAAAAAAAACCAACAACAACAACAGAAAACATTAAAAATGTAATTTTTTCTCAAGAAAATAAAAATCGAAGCCCACGTACTCGTGGGTTAGGCAGCCGCAGATTTACCCATTCGCAGATTTTAAAAATATATATTTTCAAAAAAGATTTTAAAATGTTAAAATGGGAGTCAACACCCGTTGTCCACAAATTGAACTAAGGAAAATGCCATCCATCTCGTAAGCGTTTATCGTCATGGGTCGCAGGTGAGCTGGAGCCTATCCCAGATGACTTGGGCTGATAGCTTAGCTTCAATGAAGCTAACAAGGCGCATTTGGAGTGTGGGAGGGAGCCAGAGTCACCGCAGAAAACTCTTGTAAGCACGTGGGAAACACCGCGCAAGATAGCCGGAGCCTAGGTTGCAACGTTGAGCCACAATGGAAACATAAAATACACACACACACACACCAATTTGAGTGAAGCAGACTACGGTCTCTGCTTGGTGGAAATGGACTTTTTACACATTTACATTACAAATGAATGTCTTTTTGACACTAGGTGTCTGTTTCTCCCTCACAAATTCAGATCTCAATGTAAATGTGCAGAACATTCACCGGCTGAAGTGTGACAGCAAGTGCAGTCTGGATTCTTCTCTGTCATACATCTGGTACAACAATGGACAGGAAATCCCAAATGCACACAACCAAATGTATTCTTTTCAGGAAAGAAAAGACAGCTACTCGTGTGCTATAAGAGGACACCAGCAGCTTGCGTCTCCGCCTGTGTGTGAGTTGTCAACTCCTGACGCTAGCTCACGATAGCAGCTAGCTCATTGCTAATGCTAAACTCCTTGCTAATGCTAAAGTGCTTGTTTAATATTTCAGGTGTGTACTACAGCTGTAACAGGGTGCTTTACAACAAAAGAAGCGTCTGCGCCCTCAAAGGCTCGACTGTGGACATTAGTTGCTCTTACAGCACCTACGGCGGTTTTCGGGTCACGTCCAAATTCTGGTTCACAAATGCCTCCACGCCTCAGGACCTCACGGGGGACGAAAACTACAAGGCGCGCGTTAAGCGCCTTCATGAAGAATCAGGCAGACGATCGACTCTGAGAATCAACAACGTGATTGAAAGTGATTCTGCTGAGTATCGCTTCATGTTCGCCAGTCAGAGTTGGGGTAGGAAGTCTGAATGGAAGAGTACTTTACCCGGAACCACTTTGAATGTCGCAGGTAAGAGTGAAATGCAGAACAGTGCCTGTCACAGAAAACATTTGGGTTTGACATCAAAAGTTGAAAAGGAGATCATTCCGGTTTAATTTCCAGTTACAAGTGTGTATTTTTGGGGTGGGACCTATCCCCCATTATTTGAGGTGGGGGAAAAAAATGCATCCGAGGATTATCCGAATCGCTGATGCTCACGAGGGTCGCCGGAGTGCCGGAGCCTATCCCAGCCGTCTCGGGCAGTAGGCGGGCTTCAGGCTGAACTGGTTGCCAGCCAATCGCAGGGCACGCAATCGTGCTCACGCTCACACCTAGGGACATTTTTTAGAGTGTCCAATTAACCTACCTTGCATGTTTTTTTTAAATGTGGGAGGAAACGGGGAGTAGGCCTACCTGGCAAAAAGCCACACAGGCACAATTCCACACAGGAAGGCCGGGGGCACGATTTGAACTCTTGACCCAAAGTCAAACTGGAGATATAGTTTAGGTACCAAAGTAAATATGGTGGTCCAGCCTCAGTATCGTATGAGTTAATATGGATTTTCGCTTTAAGTCCCAAAGACAAGGCGGGGGTCCAGTTGAGGTACCGAAGCTCAATAAAGAGTCCAGTGTAAAAAGTACATTTCTATTTGGATCCCAAAGTAAATATGGAGATCCAGTTTGGAAACGAAAATCAAAATGGAGGCCCAAGATGGTTGTCTATCTTAGGTACCAAAGTCCAAATAAACAAGTCCAGAGTGAATGCAAAAGTCAGCAAGTTGGTCGTGACGTTTTGTTGCATCAAGCCTGTGACGCCAGTAAACTTTCAACGCATTCCTCCACTGTGATGCTTTTTACGGGAGAAATGGAAGGTTTGTGAATCTCCAGACCTAAACCCAATCGAACATGCGTTTCCCGAGCTCACCTGTTTGCTCCTCCTGCCTCCAGCTGTGCGGGTGAAGGTGATCGACGTCAAGGTGGAAGATTCTCTCACAGTCGCTCAGCTGTCGTGTTACACGACCTGCATTCCGGAATCTCCTTTGTCTTTGTGCTTGCTGCGGAATGGAGTGGCCGACTGCAAACATTCTCAGATGGCCAAACCCTGGGAAATCACTTTCTCTCCCGGAGACTACGTCACCTGTGCTGTGGATAGAAATTCACTCAACGTCTCTCCTCGCCTGTGTGAGTTTATTTTTTTACTAAACTCTGTTCTTTAAACCGGCCCACTGAGCATTGACATGGTCACGAGTCACACATGTTTTTTTTTTTTTTGTTGACTTCACTTAGCCAAGTTCCACTAGAATTGGTTCACTAGAATGTGTCTCTGTTTTATTCACATGACTCACTAAATCATGGTTTCATTCACTGTAAACAATCAAATGTTGGTAAAATAAAATATATATTTTTTTATATTTTTGAAAATAAACGTTTCATTTACTTTTTGTAATTCATACAGCAGAAGACTTGAAAAATAGTCAAATTGATCAACTGATCAAATCAGCTTTGCTTCTCCTTTCCAAAAAAATCATTTGCTTTTCAAATCATTTGTCATTTCATGTACTGTAAATAGTACAATGAAAAATTGTAATATGATGAATTTTACATCTCCATTAAAAATATGTTTTCTAAATAATTGGTTAATGTATGTAAACAATACAACAGAAATTTGTACAATTATTAATTTTACATCTTTACAAAAATGTATTTGTTTTTCATAATAATTGGTGAATTGATTTACTGTAAATATTACAATGAAAAATAGTAACATAATCAATTTTACATCTCCATTAAAAATACAATTAATTCATTTCTTAAACACTAGTCAGTTAATTTACTGTGAATATTGCAATAGAAATACTAAAATAATCTATTTTACATTTCCATTAAAAAAACTGTAAAATAATAAATTTTGCACGAGATTTTTAACTAACTGGTATTTACTGTAAGTAACACAAGAGCAAATAGTAAAGTGAACAATTTCCATCATCATTCCACTCGGTGATTTCGGACTTTAGAGTCACTCATTACTGCCACCTGCTGGACTGGAGGTGAACAGTATCACCACGCGTGTCCTGAACGAGTCAAGCGATTTCGACGTGTTTGGGATCGTTGGGCCTTGGTGGAGGTCTGCTCTCTGCTGACTAACGTTCTCCTCCATCTTCTTACCTCCTCCTCAAGATGCTCTGAGGGCTCCCTCGGTGTCACTGAGTGATCCGGGTGACATATTGGAGGGTTTTCCGCTGATCTTGACCTGCAGAATCGACCCCCCAACAACATGTAGACACAATTGGTTTAAGACGATCAGAAATTTGACTCTTCGAGAACCGAGTGAAGGAGCAGAGCTGGTCTTCAATGCCATCAAGTCTTCGGACTCGGCAGAATATTTTTGTACTGCGGCGAACGATCTGGGGGAGCAGAGATCAGAACCGGTCAAAGTTGATGTGGGATGTAAGTGCAGTATTGTAATAGTTAGGACTCAAGTGAGCACCTCAACAGCGAGGCCAATGTTGCGTTCCTCAGATGCGCCGAGGAACTCCAACCTATTGGTGCGTCGACAAGTCATTGCGGAGGGCCAGGCAGTGACCCTGACCTGCGGCAGTGACGCTTACCCAGCGGCTCTCTACACATTATACAAGGACGACAAACCTATGGGTGAAGAAACACGAGGGATTTTCCGATTCAACTCCATCCGCCCACAAGATGCCGGAAGCTTCTACTGCATGGCCCGAAATAAATATGGAAACGACAAGTCTTCACCTGAGGTCATTGACTTCCAGTGTAAGTCCCAAAGTCATCATGGAGGTCAAGTGTAAGTCTCCAAGCCAATATGGAGGTCTTGACTGGCCAAGTCAATCCTTACATTTGAACCCTACCGAGCTGAGCATTTTTTTTAAATTCTGTTACGAACCCAATGAAATCCCAAAAGGACGAGCAGAATGTTAAAAATAATCTTCAAAACGTTGTGACTTACATTAAAAGTTACCGTTACATTCGATTTCCCCCCACCCCACCCCATGTCTAATATCAGTAGTTAATAATGTCTTTTTAAACATGCATGCCAATCATTTATGTTAAATGTATATGTGACATTTTTAAGAATGTTGAAAACAGTACCACAGTACTGTTAAAAATGTCCAAAAATGCGACATTTTTTTCTAAGTGTTACAATTGGAAAAAAAATGCCACAAATGTTAAAAGGTTAAAATTATACAATGTTTTTAAAGTAGTATAAAGTAGTAAGTATAGTAAGAATAAAAATAATGTAAAAAAATCAAAAAATCAACATATTAAAAATGTTTGTCCTGGTTACTTTGTTGGAAAATATGCATTAAAATTGTATCTAATTATTATTAACAATTATTACAATCATAACAAAATTAAAATGTGAACATTTGATTCAAATTTGTTAATATGTTAAAAATGATCATGTTTAAAATATTTACAAATGATGAAAATGTCAAAAATAAAAAATAACAATAAATATATAAAAAAATATTGAAAATGTTACATTTTACAAATCAATCACTATTTTTTGTTTGTTGATTAATGAAGATTTAAAAAATGTTGAGAAAAATTAACTGGTTTCCGTCAGGAATGAGAACAATTGTTAGAATGTCAATCACGAGAAAAACTAAAAAGTATATATATTTGCAATTCAAGAAATAAAATTTTGGTGCACTTAAAATCACAAAAACAATGCCTGTCTTAAAGCTAAAGAAATTAAAAAAATAGACTAAAAATATTAGATAAAACATTTCTAATACATTTATAATTTTTCCATTGTTTTTCTTTCGAAACAATAGAAACTTTAAATGTTGACTATGTAAAAAAAATCACAAATCCATTTTTTTGTGTCGTTAAAATGTGAAAAAAAACCAACAACATTGCGACGAGTATAAAAAATGTTTTAAAAATTAATTACATTTTGTCTTGTTAAAATGTTAGAAAAAAATATCAAAATGGTAAAATTTTAAACATTATCAATTTGATAAAAGTAAAAAATATTTTATCTAACAAAAAAAAAAATTACGTTTTTTTTTTTTTTTTTTTAACATTTTATTTGTATTTTTACATTAAAAAAACGTGAACTCGATTGAACGTTTTCTCGCCTAGATGGTCCTCGGCTTCCGAAGGTCAGAGCGAGTCCCTCCGATTCCGTCCGTGTGGGCTCTTGGGTCGTTCTGACGTGTAGCAGTGATGCTAACCCCGGCGCTAACTACGCTTGGTACAAGGACCACGAGGAGTCTCCCATATCCACAGCGGCCGTCTACAACATCAGCAACTACACAGCGCACCACGCCGGCGAGTATCTTTGCAAAGCCCGGAACAAGATGGGCAGCCACAACGCCACGCTGCGGCTCAAAGACATTGTCACAAGTAAGTCACGGTCACGGCTCGGTCGCGGTTCTGTCCGGCCGCTTTAACGTTACGCTTCCTCAGGTCGACTGACGAGAGCGATGGTAGGTTACGTAACCGCTGGCTTGCTGCCCACCCTGCTTCTCGTCGTCGCCCTGCTAACCCGGTTGGTTCTTTTTTTTTTTTTTTTTCTTTTTTCTTCTTTAACTGGAAAAATATGTTTAAAGTTGTTGCATAATGCTAGCCCATTTTAAAAATTAAAATTATTAGAAGAAAAAAAAAATTGTTCAAAATGTTGAATTTTTTGTTGAAAATGGTGAAAAAAAATGTGTGAAAATCACATGATCAAAATGTTAAAGCTGAAAAAAGGTCAAATAATTTAAAATGTTCTTAAAATGTGTAATTTTATCGGCTTTGCAATATCATTTGGGTTGGAAATGCCCACGAAATGCCATTTGTCAAGTTATTTCTTTCCACACCCGTCGTTGTGGATGGCCCATTTTCTCATTACGATTCAATCTAAAAAATAAGCTTTGCTCCAATTGGGTCACTGTCGTTGTTAAATTGAGTTAAAAGTTAAAACATGAAATTAATCACATTATAACATGAAACTTTTCAAGTTTTACCATGAAACTTAGGAAGTTATGATGTGAAACTTCTATGAGAGTAAAACGTGAAATTTTATCATGCTATAATGTGATTTTGAAAGTTTTTTTTTTCTTCTGGTGTGGCAGCAATATGCTTCGGAGTAAATATGATACAAATGTAAACATTTTTTTTTTTTTTTGAAGTTAAAGTTTCCATAAATGTTAAAAATTATAATCTTACAAAATGTTTTTAAAAGGTGTTTGTGTTACAAATTGTAGAAAAAACAAAACAAAAACGTTACTAAATGATGAAAATGGTATATAATGGTATTTATTATGTTAAAATGGACAAAGGTGTTAATTTAATTGTGTTTTTGTTTATGATCTTTAAGGAAAAAGATGGTGTCACAAGCTCAGGTGAGAAAATAAACTTGAAAAACGTTTACGTTTAACATTTTTAAAAAAATGTCAAACATTTTGACACTGTTAAAAATGTCAAAAATGTTCATAATTGTCAACATTTTATAGCAAAAATTGTCACAAAAGTGTAAACATTAAGAATCATAACATTTTTTTACCTTTATTTTTTTTTATCATGCTAAGTTTTAAAATTCAAAATGTATAGATATATTTTTGAAGCTGTTAAAAATAATTGAAACATGTTTAAAAAACCGTAACACACAGATACAAACGAAAACTGTAAAAATGATCCAAAATGTCGTCAGCCAATCGCGAGTGCAGAAGAAAGCAGTGTTCCTCCGGACGAGCTGGTGTACTCCGCGGTGGCTTTCTCCAAACATGCTCCCATCTACTCCAACATCGCCATGACCGAGAGGCACCAGGCCGAAGATCAGGACGAGGGTGTGGACTACACCACCGTCAACTGCGTCGGCCATGCCTCAGGGTGAGTTCTGCAACCTTCTGTTCATCTATTTTGGCCATTTTTATAATTCTTATGGGCTTCTAAAATCTGTGACAGACATGACACAACACGACCCCAAAACCAGCTTGAGTAGTGCACGATGGAAAGTAAAAAAAAAAAAAAAATTTAAAAAAATCTCAGCCCTCAACAAGAGTTTCACCCATCAACAAAAAAATTGTGTGTCTGTCATGTAAAAAAGTTACAAGGATCCATGGCCAAAATCAAACAGGAAGAGGACTTTTTGGGTTTGAAGCAGCAATTTGCGGTAAATTCCCCCAATGGTACCCCCTGGAAAGATGGGGAAAAAAAAAAAATCAGCCCCTGATATCAGTTTCACTCATTGACATGAAATTGGGTGGACGTGTCTATTATGACAGGACACACAAAAAAGTCTCAAGGATCCATAGCCAAACTCAAACAGGAAGTTTGATTTTTACATTTGATGCCCGAAATGAACCTGTAAGTCGTCCATTTTGGTTTGAAGAAGCCATTTTGGGCAAATTCCCCTCAATAGTGCCACTTAGAAAGTTAGAAAACAAAAAAAACAAAAAATGGGTGGATGTAAACCCTAAAAAGACGCACCAAATAGTCTCAGGTGCCTTGAGTTGAATTTGGACACTTCTAATCATCTTGACTGGATGGACGTATGTCTTTGGTTCTGTTGTAGCTACTCGATGATTGATATGGTGTCTCCATCCATAGGCTGAAGCCTCAAGAGGACACCGGTGTGTTGTTCAGCATCGTGCAGAAAGAATGCTTCTGACTTCAGGGACAGCCAAGCTGTTGACCTGACATTCGTGGGACAGCCAAAACGTTGGGCTAAATTCTTTTTTCTCTTGTAACATATATATATATATATATATATATATATATATATATACACTGCACACCATAACTGTATGTATAGAAATTAGGTTAAAAAATATACGGATCATTTTTATTTTTTGACATGAGAGCAAAAAAAAACCCCTCAGTCATTCTTCTGATATTTTTAAACAACACAATATTATGGGGGAAAATGTGAACCTTATTGGGGATTTTTTTTTTTCATTTTAAACATTTGGCTTGTTGAAAAATATCTTCATGTCACATTTTACAGCACTTATTTTTGACTTCATTTTACACTTGAATGGCATTTAAATGCATTGGATGGATTTTTTTTTTTTTAATGCTAACAATGCTTCTCCTCTTTCTTTCCTCTTGCATGTCATGTAGGAATGGTAATAAAAAAATGTAAAAAAAAAAAAACATGGTCCTGAACAGTGATTAAAGGTTTGACCCCGGAACATACCATTTCCATTATTTCAAAAATGAAAATGAAATGACAAGAAATGGCAGCATAAGCAGATGGGAACGTCTGCACTTTAATAATAATAATAATAATAATGCATCAGAGACACATAGCGCTTTTCTGGACAACCAGACACTCAAAGCACTGACAATGGGTACATTATTCACACGTTGGTGGTAAACTACTTTACCTGAGGTTAAACAAAGGCACTTGAAATGCTGACTCCAATTTAACATGCGTTTTAATATGACTAGCTAAAGTAAGACCACAGCCGCCTCTCCAGTTTGTAAGCAAGTAGGGGTGTGTAGACTTTTCATATCCACTGTATATGGGCATATATATTATGATGTTTCTTGATGACCATGTCACGATTATTGGAGGCTTTTATTGTCAAGGATGTGCATAAATCATTTCCCACTTCCTGTTTTGAACACACACACACACACACACACACACACCCACACACACTCACACCCACTAAACAGGAAATTTTATAGAGTCCCGTTTGGCGTCATTCTTCGAGAAAAGAAAGTGTCTCACAGGCGGCAGGCATTGAGCGATAGCTCTGTGGCGGCGGCGGCCAGGTTGGCGCATTTGTCCCGCAGGTTTTGGCCGGCGCAGTCGTCGGGCGACGGCCAGCGCTCCACCCACGTGCCCGCCCCCAACGTGTACACGAACCTGGCGACACACAAACAGCCGTCACAAACGGCTCAAGCGCTCACACGACAGTGTTTACTTAAATGGGGGCTTTAACCCAAAAATGTTCTTTTCAAGAATATGTCCTAAGCGCCTTCACTAGTCTACACGCGGCATTCTGATGAATATTGCGTGTGTGGAGTATGAGTTAAGCAGCAAAATCCACCTGTTTTAGCCATCTCAGGGGGGGTGGCCATTTTGTCACATGTTGTCGACTGAAAATGTCGCAACTGCTCAGGGCTCAGGTAACGACCAATCATGGCTCACCATATTATTGCAAATAATTTGGGGGGGGGGGGGGGGTTGACTCCCCCTTTCAGTCGAGGAAAGATAAATGGGAGGGGGGGGAAAAGTCAAAGTATGAAAAAAAAAAAAAAAAGGTTTGATTACAGACGCCGATATATGCATAAGTACAGGAATCCAAAGTAAAACCGTTTTTAGTGTGAATTATATATTATAAGCCTGGAATAACTACAACTAATCGACACCCCAAAAACTGTTTTTAATTTGCCACACAATGGCGGCAAAGCAATACTTTTGTCGAAATGACGTTCTTCAACTCACTCTAAATTGCACAATTAGGACCACATGTCTCCCAGTTGGCACTAAAGAAATGGTTTGGCTAAAGCGCTGCAAAAATTTGGTGCGTTTTTCAGCAAATTAACGGAAGACAGGCGCCCCCCCCCCCCAAAAAAAAAAAAAATCAGTGAGTACACTGTTTGAGAAAAAGGGCACAGTAGTGGTCTATTTTTGTACTCCAAGGTACAACCTTTTGTGATGTAGCCTACAGGGTTCACAATAGTACCCCGAGGTACAAATAAGTATTGTTTACAGTTATAAAAGGTACGTAAATGGTCCAAATTGGCAAAGGGACCTTTTTGTTGACATTTAGGGGTACAAACAAGTGCCAGGTCATTGTGAGTCCACTATTGTACGGAATGCAGTTTCAACAAATGAACATCAGTAGCAATCATTTAGACCAACTTAACGCACTTCCAACGAACCGTCGACGGTTCTTGTAAAGAAAAGAAATGACTGTTGTTTTGTGTGCTTTTTTTTTTCCAGCTGCTCTTTGGTCCCCACAACGCATGGTGGCATGCCACGCTGAACTTTTAACTTGACCTTACGTGTGTTTATGTTACCCGTAGTTTGGGGAATGTGTGTCGGAATGAACTACGGTGTTGAATTCAAGTACGAAACCGTGACAGTGACTTGCGTGCGGAACACAAACATGACAGTTGTCGAAATGAGTCGGCATGAACTTGAGCGACTGCAATTTACCTGTTGTTGTCCGTGTCCACATCCCACTGGTCCTCCTTGGGTCCGATGAGGAGGTATTGGGAGCCCGCCTTCAAGTCCAGTCCCTCTCTGCAACCCCCGTGGGACACGAACACCCTGGTCTGACCGGCTTTCACACCTGCCTCCACGCCTGTTCGGACCGTTTCACACCTGCTGAGCGCGGCTCTTCCCAAACGCCCCCGCCCGAAAACCACAAAGGAAGCACTCACCCAGTTTGATGACTCGTGTGATCTCCATCTCGTACTTGTCGTAGTAACTCTGTTGGATGCTCACAACTTTTACCTGGAAAACTGAAAACAAAACAACAGCAAAAAAGAAGAGGGAAAGCAGCTCGTAAGGTGGGTCATTTTGACTTGATGACAACTTCGCAAGAGACACATAGATTTTGAGATGTGGCCCGCGGGCCCGGACATGGCCCAGAACTTGGTTAGGGCGGGATTTGGGGAAAGGATGGAAGATTAACGAGGTTAGGGTTGGTACCGTGGTGCAGAGACTTGCAGGCAAAGGCCTCTCTCTCCTTGGCGCCGAAGCTCTCGCTGTCTGCTTTGGTGACGCAGCAGTCGCCTGTGGAGGTGAGTCAAACAGAAAGGTCCGGCTTAGCGTGTCCATTTATGTTGGTTTGCTCGGTTCTTTGGTTTACCCTGCGCGCAGCGGCAGATGTTTTCTTTGCAGATGTGCGTCAGATCCCCCTGGTCCTGAGGGGGCGTGTAGGTCTTACTGCAGCGGTTGTCTAACGACCCAAAAAATATATTAGTATTACTACTATTATTATCACAAAAAAACAAACAAACAAAAAAAAAAAAGCCCAAAATTAGCATTATGCTAACATCAAATGGAAATTACCATTGACATGCTAAAGAGATTCTCGTGCCGCATTTTTTTTTTTTTTTTTTTTTTTTAAAGTATTTTAGCATCAGATGACAGTTTTAGCAACAATGACATGTCATTTTATCATAAATACATGTAACGGAAACAACTTTATACATTTATGCTATACTTTAGCAGGTTTAGATGTTCCTGCTTCACATCTTAGAATCCCTTCCGTAGGGCACAAGCAGTGACGCAAAACACAAAACAAATCTCTTACGGGTAATACCTTCAAATAATAAAAAAACCAAAAAAAAAACCACCATTTTTATTTTAAAGGCAGATTATTTTGTTTGGAGTTCATTAAAGCAGGGGACTCTCAAACTTTTGGGGTTCCAAGAACCGTCCTTATAATCCTTACACCGGCGTGCATCCTGAAATTCCATCGGAATGAATAAAATGCCTAATTTTGAGAAAAAAAAAATTAATAAAATATCTTACAATCACAAATTCATAGTTTTTCGAGGAAAAAAAAAAAGTGGATTATGAGAAATGAATAAAGGTGACAATTTATTACAAAAAGGACAACGATTTAGTTGGGACAAAGCGAGAACAAGCAAAAATGTAACGAGGGAAGCAAGCCATGTTTCAACAGGTGAATTATTATTATTTGTATTATTTTAATGCAACTTTATGCTCTCCTTTTATTCTGGAAAAGGTGTTTTTATTTTCCAAATAAAGGGATTATAATTTGGAAAAACACACCTTTTGTTCGCACCCCCCCCCCCAAAAAAAGCGGAATTTGTTCTTGTAATATACATTTCTATACTAAGGAGTAAGAATTTGTCATCACGAACAATCAAAACTGCAGTTTGAGAACCGCAACATCAGAGGGTGCGGACCTAATACGTGAGAATATCAACAGCATAAGAATACATCCAGTATATGAGCCGTACCGGGGTTGTAGTAGTCATACACGGTGACCGAGGAGGGCTGCAGGAGGCCAACTTTGAAGTTCTGCTGGAGTCTGAAGATCAGGATTTCAGGTTCCTTGTGGGACACCTGGGCCGAGAAGAAGAAGAGCACGGCGGCTGAGCCGAGAGCTCAAGTGACTCGGCAGGACCCTGCGCGGTTCCGGTTCCGCCGACTACCTTGAACAAGTGGATGATGAAGGAGCCCCTGTCGCTGAGGTTGTCCACCATCTTGAAGTTGTTGATGTAGCGGTCCACCGAATTGGACAGCTGAACACACACACACACACAATTTAGCCGTGACTATTATCAACGCCAATAAGAATATTTGTCTTAACCCTCGGGGACACAAAATGGCCAGTATAGAGCCCGGAGTGTTCAAGAAAATACAATATATACAAATAAATATATGTACCAACTCCAGGTCGGAGGTTTCGGGGGTAAAGCCCGTGGGTAGGCTGATGTCCAGCACCACCATCCTCACGTCGCTGGGTCCTAACGCCCTGTGAGCCGCAAATACATTTGATCATGTCGTGGCGTTTTACTGAAGCAGCAGTTCATTTGAAGGAATTTGAAGGCGCCTTCCGACGGGGCTCTCACCTGACTTTGATGGTCATCAGGTAGGACTTCTCCGCGTCTGCGGTGGGCTTTTCTGTAGCGGTTAAAAAAAAAAAAAAAAAAAGGAAAATAGTAATAATGTTGTTTTGGGCTGAGCACAAATTCTGCCCAGCAACATGTGTTTGGACATACTTAAATGACTGAGCACAGCCCGCATTTCTGATCCTGGTTACTTTTTGGTTATGGCAATATGACAAAAACAAACCAAGCCTTTGGGAACGTGTTTTAGCCAGACCACTCACCGCTGGACTCGCCAATGTCAACACTGAGCTCAAAGTTTCGGCAGGGTGTCTTTTCGTCCACCTCATGCAGCTGGTTGTAATATGTCACCACCTGGAGTAACGACACACAAGTTAATTGATGCTTCGGCGCCACTCATCTTGGTGCCTGTCTTACCTCCAATATCCCCTGCCCGCTGCCTGTGGCCTCCACAGTCAGGTCCAGATTAGCCGGAAGCTGCGCAGAAGACGACCGAAGCAGAGAAAGCGTGGTGGTTACGTAACACTGGGAGCTAAGATTGAAGCTACCGCTGGTACTCTGTGGCTCTAACGTTAAAGGAAGAGCTAACTTCAGAAGCTAACATTGAAAGCACTTGTCGAAAGCTAACTTTCAAATCTGAGGTAACGTTGGAAGCTAGCTGCTAACCGAAGAATCTTCGAGGTCGGGGGTTTGTTTTCATGATTCATTTTTGGATTGCACTTTCTACTGACACTGATCAGGTGTCTATCGCGATATATTGATATTAAATGATTGCCCAGCCCTATTTGGAAGCTAACCTTACAAGCCAACATTGGCGTTAACGTTACAGGTAGCGTTGGATGCCAACTTCGGAATGTAACTAAAAGGTAACATAGGAAGCAATAATGGATGCCACCTGTGAAAGCTAGCGTTGGAAGCTGGTCCTCCTTTGGTGGAACATTACAGGTCACTTGTAAAGCTAACTTCGGAAGCTAACATTGAAAGCACAATTTGAAAGCTAACTTTGAAATCTGAGGTAACGTTGGAAGCTAACTGCGAAACCTCACGCTGGAGCTAGCATTGGAAGCTAACCGAAGAATCTTCGGGGGTCGGGGTTTGTTTTCATGATTTTGTTTTTTTTTGGATTGCACTTTCTACTGACAGTGATCAGGTAAATATATATAATATATATCATGATATATATTGATATCAAATCATGGAAGCTGGCCCTCCTTTGGTGGAACATTACAGGTCACTTGTAAAGCTAACTTGGGAAGCTATCATTGAAAGCACAATTCGAAAGCTAGCTTTGAAATCTGAGCTAACATTGGAAGCTAACCAAAGAATCTTCGGGGTCGGGGTTGGCTTTCGTGTTTTTTTTTTTTATTGGATTTTTTTCATTTGGTGGAACATTACAGCTAACTTCAAAACCTAATGTTGGCGCTAACGTTGGACGGCAAATTCTGAAGTTTTGGACAACCACACGACTTCCTGTTCAGTTCTGCCCAGTGTGTGTTTCTCACCCGGGACGAGTGGGCGGCGTACGCGGTCCTGGCGTTGAAGTGATATCGGATGTCTCGTCTGCCCGTGATCTTGACGTCCACGTCCAGGGACAGCTCACCGGCGACCCGAGACTTCATCAGGTACTCGGACAGCGCCTGCAGCACCACCATGGTGGCCTGGCACCACCGCCACCAACAACACCAACAACAACAACAACAACAACAACAACAACAACGGCACGAAGAAGAAAGAGCAGAATGCAAGTTTTGTAAGCATTTTTTAAAATGAAATTGACGATTTATTGCTCATGGTTAATGTCGCTGATGATTAAAAAGTCCGCAATACCTGAGTGGAACCGTAACCTCCACCCATCCTGCGCTGGCCGTTGATCCACTGGAAAGCTTTGGCGGCTTCCTGCATGCGACCCATCTTGACCAGGGCCAGCAATGCGTAACCGGTGGCCTCCAGTGAGAACAGATGACTGTGTGCGTCTGGCCAGTGACTGCCTGCAGGAGGGGACAAATTAGGACAAATCTTTTCGTCACCACTCCACGCCAGCGTTTGGAACCCTAACCTTGGCTTGAAACTACAATTTCAAACACCAGCTAGCTAGACATTCCACTTTGAAGGCCTCAATCTGCCTCCAAACTCACAATTGAAACATTAACATGAAATCTTACATGATCTCCAAACCCTAATTTCAAACCCTAATCCCGGTTTGAGAAATGACTCCTCTAACCATCATTTGAAACTTTTTTCCAAAAACCTATAAAACACTCATTTGAAAACCTGTCTGTGATTCAAAAGCCTCATTTGAAACCCTGCTTTGAAATCCTTGCAGGCTTGAAACCCTAATTCTGACCAGAAATCCAATTTAAAACCCCATCATTGTTTGAAACCCAAACCCTGATTTGAAATACTCATTTGAAACCCCAACACTGGCTCGAAATCCTAATTTGAACCATTAACCCAGCCTTGAAACCCTCATTTCAAGCCCTAATTCTAGTTTGAACCCCAATGACAGTCTTGAGACTCTACTTTGAAACCCTAATACAGGCTTGAAAATCTATTTTTGAAACCGCAATCCTAATTAAAAGCCCCGATTTAGACTCACCTGAAACCCTAACACCGACTACACGCCCCAACGTGCACCGTTAACTGCGACTTGAAACCCAAATTTGAAACCTTAAACCTAGTTTGAAACCCTGACGCAGGCCAAAATCCTTACTTTGCAACCCTAATCCTGGCTAGAAACATTAACCCTGTCTTGGAATCCTTGAAACCCAAATTTGAAACCTTAAACCTAGTTTGAAACCCTGACGCAGGCCAAAATGCTTACTTTGCAACCCTAATCCTGGCTAGAAACATTAACCCTGTCTTGGAATCCTTACTTGAAACCCTAACACTGGGCCTAAACCCTTTTTGAAACCTTCATTTTTAATCCTCCTTTGAGTGTGTCATTTCAACCTTGCTTACCCTCCTCACCACAAAAAGCATAACTGATCATTCATTTCAAAATTAATTGTTGTGACTTTTGGCTTGTCCCATTTTTTTATGCCTGATGCCCTTCCTGATGCAACCCACCCATTTTTTAAAAATCTTTTTTATTTTTTTTTTGTCCGGGCATACGAACAGCTGAGCTAGATCTCTGCTAGCTTAATGCTAACATATAATAGGAAAAGCCATATACGGGCTAATGGGAATTAGCACCATGAAAAGCCTTGCAACATCTGCTACTTATAAATAAATAAATGAAAAAATAAAAGTACCGTCGGGGGATGCTGCGAGGAGCTGTCTGGTGCTGTCGTCGGTGGCTGAGCTTCCCGTCAAGGCGAGCGCGTAGGAGGCGATGGCCACCGTGTACGGCCTCCGGCCCGAGGTGGCCAGTGCCTTCCTCAGGAAGGCCGTTGTGCTACTGATAGTCTCCTGTAGGGGGCGCACGCCAGCTCAGAACAATCTTTGAGCCAAATAATCGAGATTGCGGTCAATTTTCAGGATGAACTTAAAATGCACTATAAGTTTTACCGGGGAACTTAATAATTTGACCTTCAAAATATGTCTAACGGTTCAACGTGTCCGCGGTTTTTGCACTCCACCAAAGACAAGAAAGCCGTGAAAAGTCTATCGTTTGAAAAATGATGACCTCCGTTTTCTCACAAGTTGACTTAGTCAGCATGAAATCGTAGGCCTGCTTCGTTGAACACAAAGCTATTACTCTGTTGGGTTAATTGGACCTTCTGCCATCTAGTGGAAGAACATTTCATACTTCTGCCCGTCACTATACGTCACTGGCATCGACAGTGTAGGTGATAAATTGGTTGCAAATCAATCTTTTTGCCACCAATGAAGTGCAATTGGATCATATCCTGTGAGTCCTCACGGCACACAAACGTCCCGCCGTCAACGGCGGCCATGACTCACCTCCAGATTTTGCTGGCTGCATTGTATTCCCGCCTGCTTGGCCTCGGCCAGGGCGATGAGGACGAACGCCGTCAGCGTGATCTCGGGGTCGTCGCCGCGCATGCCGCCCTGCGTGCGCAACCCACGGCGGGCTTGAAACACCATACTGAAACTTGATTTGCACACGTCTTGATTTCCCAAATGCGCCTCTTACAGTCATGGTGGTACTGTAGACGGGGTTGTCCTCCACAAAGTGTCCGCTGGGGAGCTTGAGCTTGTCGCGCACCAGGAAGCCGAGCGGGTCGCACGCTTGCTGCGTGTCCACGCCGATGACCGAGTGGGCCATGGAGAACACCTTCACCACGTACGCCGTGATCCTGAGCGCCAGGCAAATATGCGCTTATTATAATGGATGGACGCAAGGACGGATGATTAGGAATTATGACGAATGGCTGCGGGGATGTCATGTACCATGTGCTCGCGCCCTCCCTCCTGTAGGGGGGGTAAGAGCCATCACTCTTCTTGTACACCAGCTGGTTTTCGTAGCCTGAAAACCACACACGACGAAGTACATCCTGGAGTTAGCGTTCGTGATTTCGAGATGAGGACGGTCTACTCATCCGCCGCCGGTAGGGATGTAATGATTCACTCAAGCCCTGATTAATCGAATCAAAGGATTTGGAATGTTTTAATCAGCCAGGAAATGTGGAAGATGAGGTTCTTTTGTAAATTGGCTCCATTAATTTAGTAAATATTAGGGATGTAACAATTCACTTAAGCCCCGATTTGATTCGATTTTCAGTCCCCGATTTTCGATTCGATTTTTAAAAAAAAATTGCTACCATGCTCGTCTCTGTGCACTAGTGTGGTTCTGCAGCCATCCACAAACGCAATACGCAGCGATGTTTGGCGCAAAGCGCATCATTTGATCTACACATTCAAAATGTGCCATGCATCTGGAATGAAAAAAAAACGATGGAAAAAAAAAAAAAAAAAAAATCATAATTTCAAATCGATTTTTCGATTAATCGGAGCAGATCGATTTTAAATCGATTTTCGATTAATCGTTACATCCCTAACCGCCGGTGTACCATCCGTCCATCGAGCTGACCTCTCCTGATGTATTTCAACGCGTCGGCTTTGCGCTCCGCCCCCACGGCCTCCCAGTCGTTGGTCTTCTCCAGGTAGATGGTGGCGATGAGTGGCAGCGTGATGGTCGCCAGGTTCTGCTCCACGCAGCCGCCCGGCATGCGGATCAGGGAGGCCAGCGAGTCGTCGCTGATGGAGTTGTCGATGCTGTCGGCCAACACGTTCCCTGGGGGAGGTTAGTGAAAGGGAGGGGGGGTGAGGGGGGGGGGGTCACGAACCGCCACGTCGGCACCGTCCATTCCGTTTGTCGACTGACCTCGGACGTTGATGAATGTTTCTGGCGTTGAGTTTGGCACCACACCCTCCAGTTGCACCTTGCCCACCCGGACGCTCTGCTTACCTGCGCACCAGTGAGGCAAAAGGCAAAGTTCACTGGTAGGTTTTGTCTGCGCAGTAGAGTTGTACAATCAGCAAATAAAACATTTGAGTAGTTTAGAAACATTGCAGATATCATTAATACATAATATGAATAATTCGGGACCTGATATGGATCCTTGAGGAACCCCCTTAAGTGACCTCAGTCATCCAAGATACTTTTCATCTGTGTGTTGCGAAGTGAAACTGGATTTGGGAGATGCATTTCCCCCAAAATCAAGGGGGCATGAAAAATACCCCAAAGGACTAAAATAACAGCTTGGAAGCCAAATGGCAGACTTTGTGTATCTTTTTGGGCATGACTTATTGAAACTTAATTTGAGGGTCCACTCATGTGAGACATGCCTACCAAATTTCATGCCGCTGCTAAGTAAACTGGAATTGTGGGATGACTTTTAAAATGACAATAATAATAATAATAATAATTGAGACTAAAGCGAACGTCCACACCTCCTTCAGCTGCTGGGTTTAACACGGCGCTCCAAACTTTGGTCTTTTGTACGCCATCCATCTGTTTGGGTGCAAATCGACAACCATGAGTCTCATTGTAACACAAAGGAAAGAGAATGCAATGAACCGAACGGAGGTGCTGTGTAATTCATTGAGTTGTTGGTGTGTTGAAAAAAAAAAAAATATATATATATATATATATATATATATATATATATATTTTTTTTTTTTTTTTTCTTTTTAAATCATCAAATGTCTGAATTTGTCAAAAGCTTTTACAAGAAGAATTTAAAACAGAGATTCTTAAACTATCAGGTGAACTTCTTGATGTGAATGATTGAGAGATGGTAAAATAGGTCTACATTGATTTGCAGAATTCTGACAACGTAAAATGAGGAATTTTTGGAAAAGGTGGAATTTTGGAATGTGAAAGACAATTTGCAAGATATCCTAAATGACTTGAATTGGTTATGAAATGTAAGGTTCATTTGTAAAATGCTTCCGTGAATTTGGGTGAATTTTGAAATGGAAAATTTGTAATTCTGCGGGAAATTGGGAATGTGTTATAGTTCACAAGATGTCCTGATCATTTTGAATTTGTAACGTTTTAATCGAAATGTAGAAATGAGGTTCATTTGTAAAATGTTAATTTTGAAAAGAAAAATGTGGAATTCTGGGGGCAATGGGGAATTATGGAATGTGTAAAATAATTTGCAAGATATCGTGAATGAACTAAACATGAACAATTTGCAATGGTTTGAATTGTCCAAGAAACGTGGGAGAGTAAAGATAATTTGTAAAATGTCTCCAGGAATTTCGTTACATTTCGAAAAGAAAAACGTGGAATTCTCGGGAAGTTGGTAATTTGGAAGCCTGAAAAATAGTGCAGAAGAATTTGGAACGTTTTAATAAGATGGGAAATGTGGAAGATGAGGTTGTTTTGTAAATTGGCTCCATTAATTTAGGAAATATTAGGGATGTAACAATTCACTTAAGCCCCGATTTGATTCTATTTTCAGTTCCCGATTTTCGATTAGATTTTTTTTTTAAATTGCTACCGTTCTTGTCTCTGTGCACTAGTGTGCTTCTGCAGCCATCCACAAACGCAATAATGTTTGGCGCAAAAGCATCATTTGATCTACACATTCAACAGGTGCTATGCATCTGGAATGAAAAAACATTTCAAGACATTATTTTCTAGATGAAGCTAATCAACTCAAATTTTTCGATTAATCGAATCGATAAATCGGGAAGACTCGTAAATCGGGAAGAATCGATTTCCGATTAATCGGTGCACCGCTAGTAAATATGTAATGGAAAAAGTGAAATACTGAAAATTTGGGGAAATTGATATCAAAAATACTTTCCAATAAGTATATGTCCTGAATGAGCGCAACGCTTTGACATTGGAATGGTTTGAATAAATTGTGAAAGATTTTAAATTTGAGAAAGTCTCCATTCATAGAAATGCAATTTTCCTTTGCGTGGAATGTGGAATTGTGGCAAAATAAGGACATTTGGGGAAAAAAAAAAAATTGAGGCCCCACTCACCACCACCCGCAGGAGTTTCTGCACGCGGTCTCCGCCCATCAAGTCTCGGGCCACCACCATGACCTCGATGGGGAGCCGCCCAACCGCCAGGGGCATGATGGTGTAGGGCACCGCCTTCGACGTCCCTGCCGGCAGCGTGACCTCCTGGGTGTGGCGGTCACGGAAGGCCACGCTGCACATGTCTTGTGTCTTCATCAGGACCACACGGACCTGGGGTGGGGGGTGGGGAGGCGGGGTGGGGGCACATCAGTCACCACAGTGGGCAGCCGTTTTCTTCCATACGCGCGAGTCTTGACTGACTTACGTGCAGGTCGTCGTCGCCGTAGTTGTGGATGACGGCTTTAATCTCCACCTGCTCGTTCCTGGCCACCGAGTACGGAAGCTTCAAGTCCACAAAGAAGCGCTTCCACGCCTTGACGTTGTACGGCTCGGCCACGCAGAAACCTGACGGTCGACAGCCCGTTACATGTTCGACAGAAAGTGCCAATAAAACATCATTTGCATAAAAATCATGACGCAATCGCGTCATTGCGTCATTGAGATGGAACCAAATGATTACAAATAAAAATAATTTAAACTGCCTTTAAATAACTAAAATGTTATACCAACAAAAAAGCCATGAAATAATTCCAAAATGGCATGATAAAAATTCCACTAAACGATTAAAAATGTCATTAATTTTATGTTATTATTGAAAATGCCCTAAGAAATTATTGAATTTGTCCCTAAATAACAAAAGTATTTCACCATAAAAATGCCGCTAAACAATTAGCCATCACATATGTTATTAAATGTTTTCGTCATACTTTTATTCCTGAATGCATGTGGTTTACTCGCTTTTTTTCCTGTTTGGGAATTTTTTTCACTTTGTTTCTAACCTGTGGAGCGTCCCTGGAAGAACCTTTGAAAGGGCGCTCGACAAATAAAATGTTTTATTGTTGTTGTTATTATTATCATTAAATCCACTCATTTTTAGCCATCTCTGGGGGCGGCCATTTTGTCACTTCCGTCGACTGAAAATGACATCACAGTTAACTCATGGCTCAGGTAAAGACCAATCACGGCTGACCTGTTTTCTGAAGCTGAGCCGTGATTGGCCGTTACCAGTTGCGATGTCATTTTCAGTCGACCGAAGTGACAAAATGGCCGCCCCCGGAGATGGCTAAAACCGGGTGGATTAACTCTTCCACAAACACAATATTCATCATGATGCCGTGTTTCAACTAATGGGCCTGCCGGGAACATATTCCTGAAAAAAAATATGTTTGGGTTGATTTCCACTATACATGTCGAAAAATAATTGAAATTGAAAACGCAATATTAATCAGAATGCTATGTTGAGACTAGCGGGCCTGTGTAGAACCACTCGCTAATGTTGAAATTCCTATCAAATGAATGCCGATTTTATCAAATAAACAGCATGAAATTATGCAAGTGCCATTCTAAAAAAAAATTTTAAAAAAAATCCATCAACTAACGACAAATGCCAGGCTAGCAAAAGGGGCAAAGTTTTTACCAGTGTTTGGTGAGGAGCTGACGGCGAGGACGCCCCACTCGGTGATGCTGTCGGGCAGAGGCTGGCTCAGCTCCGCGGACGCCCGCCTGACACCAAATCAACACAAGCACAAAGTTCCAAACAATTAAGACACGTTTGAAGTGAGCTTTTGAGAGCAGTACTTGATCTCAAAGGTCTTCAGGCACTAGAGTGGCGCGCGCTTGAAAAGCTCTTTTCTTCGACACGGGGAGAGTCTACGATGTCGCGCTCGCGCACCACTTTTGTGATTTGGCCTTCGCCTGTCCGGATACGTTTGTTGTCCACATGCCGCTTTCCCTTGTCGTCTGCCTTGAGTTGACCTGACATTTTTTGTCGTCATACTTTTGTCTGTATTTGCTTGTATTTTTGCCTTCGTTTTTTTCAAGGCACCTTTGTCTACGTTTTCTTGTATTTCTGCCTTCACTTGTCCTGATACTTTAGTCTACATACGCATTTCTTGCTTTTGCCTTCACTTGTCCCCCTTCTTTTGTCTGTTGACTTTGCTTCTCATTTTTGCCTTCACTTGTCCCAATAATTCTGTGTACATTTCCTTGTCATTTTTGCCTTCACCAGATATTTTGATTACATGTTCTCGGTTCTTTTTTTTTTTTTTTTTTTGCCTTCACTCGTCTTCATTTTTTTTTTGTATTTGGCCTTTGGCTTTGCAGTCATCCAGATTCTACATTTTCTTGTTTCTTGTTGTGTTTTTCCCCTTCATTCGTCTTAATACTTCCGTATACCATTGCTTCTATTTTTTTCCTTCACTTGCCCGGTACTTTTTTTCTACATGTATTTATTTATTTTGTGCCCTTACTTTTTCTACAGTTGCTGCTCGTATATTTTTCGCCTTAACGTATCCTGACACTTTGTCCGCCACATTTGCTTGCTTTTTTGCTTTCACCTGACCCTATACTTTTGTCTCGTAGCCATGCCTTCATTTGCCCGGGTTCTTTTGTCAACATTTGCTCGTGTGTTTCGCCTCCCCTCACCCGTCTCTGTCGGCCTCATCGGGCAGCTTGACCTCGGTCCACAGCCACGATTCAAAGAAGCGAAAGCGCAGATACACGTCTCTCTCCTCCAGGTACTCGTCTTCTTCGTCCTCCTCGTAGTAGTCCAATTCTACGTATTCGGAGAGAACCTCGGGTTCTGGCCGCACTTCCTCCTTTGCCATGCTGGGGGATCCCCTGAAGTGAACCCTGGGACTGTCAATGGTCTTGTGGACGTTGGAGTAGGCGACGACGTCGGCGCTTCGTCCTCCCCAATCTGGAAGAGTAAGTACGTAAGTAAGAGGTGAGTAAGATTGGAAGTAAGTAAGAAGCAAGGAAGGAGGGTAGGTAGGAAGGAAGGAAGGAAGGAAGGCAGGAAGGACGGCAGAAAGGAAGGAAGGAAGGACGGGAGGATGAAGAAAGGCAGAGAGAAAGCCCTGAGGGTGTGTGATGTCATTTTCAGTGATAAAATGGCCGCCCCCTGAGATGGCTAAAAACGGGGGGAGTTTGCCGCTTAACTCCTATGTCATATTAATCAGAATGCCTTGTTTCAACTAGTGAGCATGCATAGAACTTAATCTGAAAAAAAAAATAGGGTTGACTTCATCTTTACGTACAGTACTGAAAGCAACGGAAGGAAGGAAGGAAGGAAGGAAGGAAGGCAGGTAGTAGATACAGCAAGTATTAAAAGTGAGCAAGTAAGTAAGCTAGTAACTAAGTAAGTAAGAAGGAAGGAAGGCGGGGAAGTAATGTGAGTAAGTCCAGTAAGAACTGAATGAATGTAAGCTAGGAAGTAAGATGTAAGTCCGACGTCAGTAAGGACCGTAAGAAGGAAGTCAAATCAACTTTATTTCTATCGAGCGCTCGCAAGCGAGGTCTCCCGAAGTGCTAACGGAGAAAGAAAGTCTCCCCGCCAGCCGCCGTGACGGACGACACACACACACACAAAAAAAAAAAAAAAAAAAAAAAAACGCGCGCGTGTACGACTAAGACTCACTAAACATTTCCCTGCCGAGGTGGACCCGTGTGGGGACGGGTCGCGGGGTGGTGGTGGTGGTGTGCGGCGCGGCGGTGGGCGGCGGGGTGGTGGGCATCTCCGTGTCCAGCGCTTCATCTCGGTAGGTGGCGCAGCAGTGGCGGAAGGCCCGGATGCACTCCCAGCCCTCGGTGATGTAGAGCGAGCGCCGCGTGCACGAGTACGGCATGCGCACGGCCCGAAGACCGTCGCTGCAACAGCGGTGCGCCAACTTCTCCTTGTAGTGACTCTCTGAGACGCGACAAAAATATTCACATAAGCAACATTAAGGTAGCGATGTTGGGCAAAAAAAAAAAAAAAGTCACACTCCTGTGAAGAAAAAAAAAAGTTGCATTGTGTAAAGGTGAAATATTACCAGAATTCAGTGTTGATGTTTACAAGAAAAAAAAAAAAAGTCATAATATGAACACAATTAGCATGTAATATTCAAAGAATAAAGTCATAGGTTTATTACAATAACGTAATATTATGAGAGAGAAAAAACGATTAAAGGCGTAAAACGTCAAACTTCAAAAAGTTGCCTTGAGAGAATAAAATCGTGATTTATGAGAAAAAGAGGTCAATTATTTGAACGTCGTAATAAAGTTGGAAGTATTATGATTTGTTCATTTTTCAAGGAGAAAAAGTCTTGAATCATAAGAATGACGTTGTAGTATTAGCAGAATACATTTGCAATATTATTGAAAACAAATCATACAACAGGTATAATACTGGAGAATTAAAAAGAATAAATGAGTAGAAGAAAAAAAAGATCTAATATTAGAAAAAATTAGAACAGCATTAGAAAAATAGTCGTAAAAAAAAGTCATCACTTGCGAAACTAAAGTCAAAGTGTTGCGATAAAACGTCGGAATTTTTTTTTTCTGGTACATTGTAATAATTGTAAAATTGTAACACTGAAACTTTCGTTTTACAGGATTACAATAAAAGTTGTAAATTAAAAAAAGAAAACACTGTTAAAGATTTACACACAAACTCACGAATTATAACAATAACACAGTTACAGAGATTTGACAAAATGTCAGAAAGTAACGGAACAATTTTACAATGTTACAATCAAATGCCCTAAGTTACAAGAATAAAGGGACGATATAACGAACTAGACTTTCACAAAAATTACGTTGCAACAAGAAAAAAGTTGGAAATTATGAGGGTCAGAACATAAAGCAGGGGCGGAGCCACGGGTGGGCCTGGCTATGTACAGGCCCACCCACATTGACAGACTGCCCGCCCAGTGAGATTCATGAAAAAATTATGTACTTCTCATTTTGGGGTGAATTATTTCTGAATTTGTGTTTGTTGTGTTTTTTATTTGATTGAATATTAAGAATGACATCATTGTGGTTGTCTAAGGAAGATCTGAACGTCATATTATTACGTTTGTCATTTTATTTGAATATACGATGTGGCCGGAAAGGAAGATTGTCCTCAGTGAGAGAAATATTCAGGCCCATCCTGATTTTTCCAGGCCAACCCATTAGCCACCTTCTGGCTCCGCCCCAGACGTAAAGTCACAGTATTATGGGAACAAAAAGTTGAAAATGACTGTATGAGGAAATAAGTCATGACTTGACAAGCGAAAAAAAGGTCATCATTTTAGAAGAACTTTGTCTTCTATGCAAGCCCACTAGTTGAAACAGGGCATTCGGATAAATATTGCGTTTGTGGAATAAGTGTTAATCCACTCGTTTTTAGCCATCTCTGGGGGCGGCCATTTTGTCTTCTGTCGACTGAAAATGACATCACAACCGCTCACAATGACCAATCGCGGCTCAGATTCAGAAGACAGGTCAGCCGTGATTGGTCGTTGTGAGCAGTTGTGATGTCATTTTCAGTCGACGGAAGTGACAAAATGGCCGCCCCCGGAGATGGCTAAAAAACGAGTGGATTAACTCTTATTCCACAAACGCAATATTTATCAGAATGCCGTGTTTCAACGAGTGGGCTTGCTGGGAACATATTGTTCCCAAAAATATGTTGGGTCCACTGGAGTGGACTACGTATCTCTTCCACAGGGGGGCGCCAATCCCTTATCTAGACGTCAATGATTCACATCATGCCTTACCTTTTCACACCCAAACAATTCTGCTCCCCTAGTGGCCACAGATAATGCACATGCCCAAGGCCACCCGTGACAAGAACAAAGTTGTAAAAAAAAAAACTCACCAAGCTGAGCTTTCCTCTGTAAGAGTTCAGCAGAGCGCCTCCTTCTGTTGCTGACTGGACACTGCAAGGCTGAAGAGAGGCCAGGTCGTTTTTGTTTTTTTGCTTTACTGTTATGATGATGACGATTGAGATTATCATTAGCGCTAACTTTTCCTGGTGTCGGTTCTAAACCCAGCGCTGGATGCGTAGAGCAGGCCGGCGTCCTGAAAGAGCTTCTTGGCATTGAAGCCTCCGCCGCGGGTGCAGCCCAGATCCCCTTGCTCCACCGTCTCCCACATCTGGAAGCGAAACGGCTCACAACTCTCACGCTAAACTTAGATTGGTCATCAATCCGCAAAAGGCTGAATGGGGGCGACTGCAAATCATCATTTCATGAGGAATACAAGTTGTATTATTAACGAGCAAAAAGATGAACTACTGCGAGAGAGGAAAAAAAATAAAGATCAAATTACGGCAAGTTGGAATATTCACCAGAAAAAGTCCAGTTCTACGGACAAAGTTGTAATTGTTTTTCGAGTAAGTTACAATTGTAAGGGAATAATGTGGTGGTATCGCGGGGGGAAAAAAAGTTGTCATGCTACAAGTAAAAAGGGAAAATATGAAGGAAAAAAATGTGAAATGTCTAAAAAGTCTGAACGATATGACAAGAAAATAAATTGCAATTTTATTGACGGATAAAATTGCAATCGTACACGTGGAAAAAAGCGGACATTTTACAAGCGTAAAAGCACAAATACTATAAGAAAAAAAGTTGCAAGATTATGGGGTATTATAATAATACAATACAGTAACTTTTTAATATCACAACTTAGTTTACATAGAATTATAAAAGAACATTTTATAATCTGACATTCATATCATCATGACAACTTTTTTTTGTTGACTTCATTTCAGATTTCAGTATTCTCCATGGTGTAATTTTACTCTCATAATATGAATTAGAATTCTGATATTTTTTTCTTGTAATATTGCAATGAATTCCACATCTTTTGTTTCTCATAGTACATCTCTTTTCTTGTAATATTACAGCTTTTTTTCCTCATGACATTATGACTTTATTTTCATGACATTCCCCAATTTTTTGTCATAATTTGCAACTTAATTTTGACTCCTACGCATCGCATTTTTATTCATCACCTAGTATTGTTAACTTTAATCATTGTAATATTATTACTTGTTCCGTCATAATATTTCCAATTTATTACAGTAATTTTATTCTCATGAAATGATGACTCCCATCATAATATCTCGTGATATTACGACTTTTTCCTCCAAATCTTACGACTTTCATCTTATGACTTTTTTTCTCCCCCAAGTTTTTCTTTTTTGTCATATTACCACTTTCTACTTATAAAATTACCAAAAAAAAAAAAAAAAAGCATCTAATGCCGCCATTTCAGCAATGAGGATGCCTTTTGGATCAAAGGTTGGATCAACTTTTGGGGCTGACTACAACCTGGAGGGTCGATAATGCTCCCGCACATGAATCCATGAAGCCATAAATGCGTGTCTGACCTTGCGCTGGGTAAGTCTGTCCTTCTTGAGCAGAAAGACGGAGTTGTCCACCGCCAGCAGGCTGACGCTGGCCCCCGGGTCGCCTCGGACTCGGAGGTGCAAGTTCTTGCCCGGCGTGTAGTCACGCTGCCTGCCGTCGGCCGAGTCCACGCTCAGCTGACACACACACATTATGCACATTGATACAGCATGAAAAGGCACGATAATACCAGAAAACACAAACAATATTACAAGAAAAAAAAAAAAATGCAATTTTATGAGGAAAAAATATAGTTCTGATATGTTGAGACTGAAGTTGCAATTTCCTGAGAAAAAGTCAAGAGAAAAGCAGCAGTAGTAAAGGTTAATGAGAGCATTAAAGTAGTAAGTAAGACTATTAAAAAATACATTTTTGATATGAGATGAAAAAAGGGTCCCAATGTTACAAGAATAAAGTCAAAATAGTGTGCGGACAAATAAGAAGTCAAACTATCATGAGAAAACAATCAGTCTATTACATTGAAATTGATGTGTTACTAGAAAAAAACAAAAAAGTCACAGTTTTACAAGAATATAATATGTTATTATGATGTAGTCGCACAATTGTGACAACATCAACAGAAGGATATTACAAGAAGTACACGACAAAAGTCATAAGATTACATGACTAAAGCCGGGATATCGTGAGAATCAAGTTGTAATATTATGGGAAGAAAAAAATCTTTTCATTTAATGTGGGGAGCGAATGAAATTGAAATACGATAACAGAGTTGCAATATTATGAGACGGATTTGAAAAAGTAGCCATATTACAACAACATAGTTTTAGTATTACAAGAAAAAAAAAAAGTGATTTTACGAGAATAAAGTTAGAAAATTACATGGGGAAAAAAGTTGTATTATGGCAATAAATACCATTTTATATATATATATATATATATATATATGTATATATATATATATATACACAAGAACAAGCTTTCACATTATCAGAATAAAATAGTAAAAATAAAGTTGCAATGTGTGCAAAAAGAACAAATATTAGAAGGAAAATGTAATATTACAAGATAAATATGTAAAATTATGGGGAAAAAACTTATCACAAGTCATAATATAATAGCATATTAAGTCATATATCACAGAAATAAATGTGCAACGGTAGGAGAAACGAGTAATATGACAAGAAAGAAATTCATGAAATGACAGAAATAAAGTCGGAACATTCCGAGAGAAAATACTACAATTACAAGAAAGGTATGTTGTCCATTACGAGAAAAAAAAAAAAATCATATTACAGAGGAAAACGATCATGACTAAAAAAAACATATACATTTTTCGAGGACATAGTTGCACTATATAAGTTGCCCCCCACCCCCCGTAAAAAAAATAAAATAAATAAAATTTAGGTCCATTTTCTTAGAGTGTCTAATGAACAATGAACCTACTTTACATGTTTTTGGAATGTGGGAGGAAACTGGAGTACCCGGAGAAAACCCACAGACGGGCAATGCAGTCTGCCACCATGCCCCGCCCACCCCCGCCGCAAATGACGTGAAGCTATGAAGCAAAAACATATCCTAAATTGACTGGATGCCGAGTTTCTAAGGGTGAACTAAAGCTTACTTACGTCTCCAATGCATGAAGAGGTCACATCCACCCAGATGGAATCGACCACCACCTCCTGTGAGGGGAGGTTGTAGAAGGCCACCAAACGGAAGGAGGGCATCAAGTCGCTAGTCACCGTCAGTCCCACGCTGGTCACCAGCTGACCGCTCACGTCCAGTCGCCGAGCTTCTACCAGCTGGCCTTTGTTCATCACCTGGCCGCACAGCAAGGGGGGGGGGGGGAGAAAAGAAAATCAGGTGGCGAGGACAAAAGGCAAGAAAAACCTTGACTTCAATAAAGTGGCCATGAAACCCAGACTTAAGTCGTAATATTACGAGGACAAAAAAAAATTGTAATATTGCCAGAAAAAAAGCCAGTGACGAAAGCCGGACTGTTTCAAGTATATAGGAGAAAAAAGTTGAAATTATTACATGAATAAAATTGTAAAATTACGAAAATAAAGTTGCAGCGATGCATTGGGGGGTGGGGGGGGGGTCAATATTACGGAGGAAAAAGTCGGATTTCAAATATACAGCTGGAAAACGGTGAGGAAAAAGACAGATTATTACGTGACTATATTTGTTAATATTACGAATATAAAGTTGCAATATTAAGAGGAAAAAAACAAAAGTCATACAGAAAAAATACTTCTAATATTTCATGAATATACTTGCAGTATTATAAGAAAAAAAAAAGTCATTGAGAAAAGTCAGAATATGCCAAGAATGTGACTGGAATGTTAGGAGGAAAAAAAGTCTTAATATCAAATAGAACAAAGTCTAAATATAAGATATATTTTTTAATGTAATACCAAAATAAAAGGCATAGAAAAAAGTCATAATATTACGTAAAAATAGTAGCAATAATACAAGGAAAAAGTCCTATTACTTGAATAAAACTGTGAGATTACGGAAATAAAGTTGCAACTACGCAAAAATAGAGTTGTTTAACAAAAAAAAAAAAGCCGTACTACTTCAAGGATATAGTTATCATATTTGGATGAAACTCATCATTTTGCAATAAAGTTAAAGTCTTTCAAGCAAAAATGTTGTAACTTAAACAAAAGATCATGAAAAAAAAAGTTCAAATACTATTGTAATACGATGAAAACAAATTTGCAATATTAAGCTAAAAGACTTCAAATATTACATGAAAACAAAGCTTCGATAACATAAGAAAAATCCAAACTTATTGTCGAGTGATATTACAGAAATAAAGTTGCAAAAAACAAAGGTTTCATACTATAAGACTAAAATCATAATATTACGGAAATAAAGTTACAATATTACAAAGAAAAAAAGAAAAAAAAAGCGGTAATCGTAAACAAATGAAGTGACATCATTCAGAGAATGTTTTGATTTGATTTGGAGCGATTCTGACCAGGTAGGTGACGTGTTTGATGTGTTGTCTGATGTTCTGGTCGGCGGTGTCTATGGTGAGTTTGAAAGACAGTGTGTCTCCCGGAGATGCCGTGTTGGTACTGCTGGAGATGTACAGGTAGTTGGGACTTTGTGTAGAGAAAGTCAGGTACGGGAACAGGAACATATTGTTTTTGGCCTGCTGTTCTGGTCTGAGGCTGGTGTCTTGAGTCTCGGCCTGAAGGCACAAACACAACAACTTTTCAAACTTTTCAACTTCCTCCAAATCTTGGTCTTAACTAGTCCAAGTCTTAGCCTGGTCTCAACTTTCTCAAAGTCTTGCTTTTGACTCATCTAAGTCCTGGTCTTGGCCTCAACTCCTGAGAGTCTTGACCTGATCTCAACTTCCTCACAGTATTGGCCCTGACTTAGGCTGGACTTACACCTAATGATTTTCACAGTCTTAGACAAAGAAACGAAAGTCCGAAGGAAGTTTTAGATTATTACTGGAGTCACAGCGCACTCCCGTGATCTTGATGGTTTTGTGTAAAGTGGTAATCAAAAATCAGTCTTTTCCTAGTCTCGGCCTTATGACAATATCAAATGAGTTTGATATTATCACAAGTCTTTCAGTCTTTGTGGCGACGTGATACGGCCAACAACCAATAGATGACCTTTAACAAAACCGGAAACATGAAACTCTACCAAGAGCACGATGGGGAAAAAAATGCATTGTGGGGAAAAAAAAACCCCCGAAAGAATGTAGTTTTAGTCTTGTAAATAGTGACCCTGCAATGTTCAGTCTTTGTAAAATCTCAGTCGAAGACTAGGCTGTGACTAAAAACTCTAAACTTGTCTGTAAATGTGAGGAGGTGTGAGATGATAGCGTTAATCTCAACACCTCAAAGTGTTGGTCTCAAATTCCTCAAAGTGTTTCTTTTGACTTGGTCTCAACTCCTCAAAGACTTGGTCTTGACTTAGTTTCAACTTACTGAAAATGTCGGTCTTGACTAGGTCTGGGTGTTAACTTCATCAAAGTCGTAGTCATGATTTGGTCTTGGTCTCAACTTCTCAAAGTCTTGGTTTTGACCTCATGTCAAGTCCTCAACCTCTTGGTCTTGCTTGGTCTAAACTCGTTCAAGTCTTGGTCATGACTTGCTCTTGGCCTCAGCTAATTCGTCTTGTTATCGACTTAGTATTGGTCTGCTCTCAACTCCCCAAAGTCCTGGTGTTTGCGTTTTTCTTACAACGATGGCGTGCATGAGAATTTTGGGCATGTTGGCCGTGACCCTGGCTGTGCCCAAGCTGACCATCACGGGATCCTGCAGGAGGTTCACCTTCACCGGGACGTTACGGGCCGGGGAACCATCGTGGTGGCTCACTTGGATCTGAAGACACGTGGGAGCATATTTCCTTGTGAATCTGAAGGTACTCAACCGATGAACATGATGACAAACTTACAGTAAAGTCAAAGGGTAGTCCTGGTTTAAAGTATTTGACTGTGTTTATAAAGGACAGAACGTAGGGAGAGTCCACGATCTTGATTCCCGACTTCTCAGCTTCCACCAGGTCACCGCCTTCACATGCAGAAAAATAAAGTTAATGAATTGAAATGACTTGATAAGACCCCAAAAACCTCTTGACTTGGTCTCCAATCAAAGTCTTGGTCTTGATTTGGTCTGCACTCCTCAAAGTATTGGTCTTGACCTGGTCCCAACTCGCTATATATCTTGGACTTCACCGATTCTCACTTGTGGTCTTGATTTGCTTTCAACGACTGCCACAAAATCGTGGTCTTGGCCTAGTCCCAACTTCTCAGAATCTTGATCGTAACTTGGTCTCATCTCTAAGTTGTGGTCTGAACCTTGGTCTCAACTTCTGAGAGTCTTTGCCTTGACCTATTCTCTACTTTTCAAAGTCTCTGTCCTCAGCTGATCTCAACTCCTAAAAGTGGTGATTTGACCTAATGTTAACCATTGAAAGTTCTGGTCTTGACTTGATCTCAACTCCTTCCTCAAAATCTTGATCTTGACCTGGTCTCAATTCATCAAAAGGCTTAGTCTTGATCTGGTCTCAACTCCTTAAAGTCTTGGTCTCGACCTCAGTGCGAATGCCTCAAATTTGTGGTCTTGACCTGGTCTTAACGCCTCAAAATCTGGGTTTTGACTTGGTTTAAACTCCTCACTCTCCTTCATAAATTGGCCTCAACACATCAAAGTCTCGGTTATGATCTGGTCTTAAATTCTACAAATCTTTATCTTGACCCGACATAAACTCTTCAAATTCATGGCTTTCACTCGATATCAACTCTTTAATGTCTTGGCCTTGAGACTTGGGTCTTGAATCCCAAAATCTTGTCTTTGATTTGATCTTGATTTATATGGTCTTGATTTCAAGACTACTTTCTGAAACCGTTGGTATATTGATGTCCTTACCTGTCTTGGTGAGGACAGAAGCTTTAACATAGATCGAGTTCCCCACCAAAGTCCTGACGTTGGGGTATGCTGCCTTCAGCTCATCCATACTCAGCTTGACAACTCCACCCTCCAGCTATAATCATCGCAATCCAAAATAAAAACCTGAAAAGTTGTCTTATGCCCCCTCTGGATGGACTTTCCTACTTGAGTAACTCACATTTGACACCTGCTTCACTGCAGGCAACCTTCTCATCTCGTTGTTGATGTTTACCCCAAACGACACGTAGGCTGTCCCCTGAACCGGCTCGCCATACAGGTATCTGAAACCAAAACCGTCATCTTTTCAGAGACATACCCATTTCTTTTAGGGGTATATATTACAGACTCAACCGCAGTCGGTGAAAACCCACATTATGGAGAGACCGTATTAAAAAAAAACCATTTTATATAGACTTCCTTAGATTGTTTTTAAATAACAGGCACCAGGGTATTTCTAAATGGCAGGGTGCGAGCGAAGACGACGTAGTAGTAGCCATATTAATAGGACGGACTGAGAAGCAAACCTCCATCGGGGTTTGTCGAAGGGTGAGATGTAAATTACGTCCAGTATTCCATCTCGCTGTTAAATAAACTAACTCAGAAAACAGACTGAAATTTCACACAGAAGTACAGAAGTAGAGAAGAAGGCTAAATTCATTACTCAAGTCTGTTTTCTGAATCGGTCAAATGAAAGAGGGTTTTGTCTACTGGTGATAGCATTGGAGATCGCTCCCTTGCTTGCCACCCAGAAGTATGCGTGATGTCACGGTGCAAAGGTCTATCTTGTAAAAACCCACAAAAGACAATCAATTTAAAAATCCACGACATAGCA